>NC_141190.1:30000000-31200000 GCF_055505025.1 Bos grunniens | reverse complement strand
TTTTCTACATCCATTGTTCTTTAATTTCACTTGCACTGATTAAATTACCAAATGGAACTCTTCCTTTGGGATGTATTTCTTTAAAAAGAAAAAAAAAAGAAAAACTTCAACGTCTTCCAAACTCACATAATTAAGGTCCATTTAATTTACTTACTCAGACCGTTTAAAAAAAAAATCACCACATAATTCCATTTTTTTTTAAGAGTTCACTTTACTTCCCCTAATTAACATTTGGTTTCAATCTTCTTGATAAGTTTACCTGTGTCCAAAAAGATTAAAAAAAAAGTCCATATTTCTGATGTGGCAAAGCACCCCTGTAACTTGGAATTAAAAGATATATTTGCTAAACATGCTTATTTCAAGTTAAAGTAGATACACATTCCAAATTTTTTAAAAATACCAGGCCTCATAATTAATCTGCTACATCTAGATATTGAATAGTTTGTTGCCAATTAACTGTAAGAACTAATACTTTAAAATGCAAATAACACAGTTTTGGTTAAAAAAAAAAAAGACAGAATTATCTTATTTTTCACACTAAAACATATCTGAAAGCAGATAAATCTGCCATTTCATCACCGAAGCACCTATAATTACTGCTACAAAGAAATTTTTTAAATTAGTATTTTCTATGAGAGCATTATTTTTATAATCTGAAAAACTCATTCATTTTAAAAATCTTACCTATTTAAGAAAAGAGTAAGTACAATGACATTAGCACCTCAATATTTTAGATCTTGATTTCAAAATGGTTTGAATATTACTAATGCTGGAAGGCCCTAGTTGATGAAATCAGCTACCTTTTATTTAGACAATTAACTTAGCAATAAAAATCCACTGTTTGAAAAAAGACTATCAAAATACATTCTCATGAAAATTATCACCAGAAGGTGCAACCAAATACAATTTTATAATCTCTCTGGAAATATTTTTTAAATAGTGATTTAGAGTACTTAAGTATCTGTTTAGAAGTAGCGTAAGTTAGATATGTCATTCAGGTCATTTATAATGATTTCACCAGCAGTGTGCCCTTTTTTAAAGATATGTGTGTTAGTCACTCAGTTGTGTCCAACTCTTTACGACCCCATAGATTGGGGCCCACCAGGCTCCTCTGTCCATGGGATTTTCCAGGCAAGGATACCAGAGTGGGTTGCCGTTTCCTTCTCCAGGGGAGCTTCCTGACCCACGGATCAAACCAGGTCTCCCGCATTGCAGGCAGACTCTTTACCATCTGGGTCACTAGGGAAGTCTAGTGACTTTTTAAAAGATATAAAATGCACAAATTAAAAAGAATGACTAATAAATTACAAAAAAGCATTTAGTTTTCATGTAACATAACCTGTTGTCATTTTAGAAAAATTATATGCCTCCTGCCACTCAAAGGAAAAACTGACTTTTACATTTCTTAACATACACCATTTTAACATCTTGTAAGTTGTACAGCCCTTTCCTTCAGAAAAAGGTATTATTTTGTGAAACAAAAATGAACACATACCTTATGCTAAAATTTTAAGTTTCTTAATGTGGCATAATCCTTAGGCTACCGAGATGCTACCATATTGTTTCAGAAGTTAAGAAAATGGTGAAATCACTCTCTATTCAGAAGAAACAAAAATATGGATTGTACATAAATATCTTTCAGTATCATAACTCCTACCAACTTCAGATTTAAGGGGGAAAAAATGAACCTTAGAAATACGTAAAGATAAATGAACAATAAGAGTTCGTAAACCTAAACATTAGTGTCCTCCATAGCTGAAAATCCCAAACCTATTTCATTTTTTAGATGAATCACATGTTTTGGAAAGAGAAAATGTCACATGATACGCGTGTGAGATTTTTTAACGAGTTACATTTTTAAAATCTTCTTCAATCTTGATACACGCATAATCTTCAAGAGGACACTTTCCACAGAACTTAGCTAATAAAGTATAACTGATGTTTAAAAAGCCCCTTATAATTCAAAAACAATTTTACATGTGTTATTTCATGTACAACTCAGAACAATCTTGAGGTAGGAACTCCACTGTTCACATAACTAAACAGAATCAGAGAAAGTGCTCATTGGAAGAACCAGGATTAGAACCCTGACCTTCTAAATCCAGTTCTGTGTGCACAAGCTCAATACAAGATTTTAATAACCCACAGGAAAATTCTTCTTTAGAGTTACCAGAGAGAAGCTTATTAGAACACAGACTTCTGCTGTCATATCAAAATTTTAAATACTGCTTTTCTAACACTAAAAATAATATCTAAATTATTACACAAAAGACACTCAGTTGGACAAAGAACATTATCAGGTAATGACTATAGTTTATCAAGTTTGTTTTTATTAAATAACTATACAACAACAAAAAGCCCTGTCTGGGTCTTCTGGCAATGATTAACACATTCAAGAACTCAGGGACACTTGATAACAACACAGATGTTTTAGAATTTACAGAAGGATAAAGATAAGTCCCATGTTTTTACTGTCTTCAAAGTAATGAGCTTCCAGTTACTTA
Source organism: Bos grunniens (assembly GCF_055505025.1). NCBI lineage: Eukaryota > Metazoa > Chordata > Mammalia > Artiodactyla > Bovidae > Bos > Bos grunniens. The sequence goes on along the minus strand of NC_141190.1, from coordinate 31,197,496 downwards.
ACAATCCATAAGATTTTTGCCACAAACTTAAGAAAAATGTAAAGCAAAAAAAAAAAAAAAATCTAACTCCACATTCTTCACACAAAACTAGAAAATTTTCAATAAAGCTGTAAGTCAGACAAAATTAAAGGCTGAAATTAAACAGTTTTCATTTATCCATTGTGTTTCACAGAAACATACAGGCAGAAGCATCAATTTCCAAGACATTCCCCAAAAGACCCTCACTTTCCCATCCTACCTCCCCTAAAAAAACCTATTTCCTGAAATATACCTCATAAACCACTTTGACTGTTTTTTGAAGTTTAGGCCATATGTTAACTAGAAAAGTACTTGTATTCACTCCAGGGCTACAGTCACTGCTAACTAGCCACTTAAAATCAGCTAAAAGCACTCAACCACAATGATGCAAAAATGAGGGAAAAAAGCAAAATGTCATTTATTTTTACACTTTTAGCAACTACTTTTCCTTTCTCATTATTACAACAGAAAAACCAATCAAAATAAAATTCAAAGACGCCTGCTAAGATATTAAGGAGTTTAATAAACCTATAAAAAAGGGAAGTTAAGAGCACAAATGGTGGTGGCAGTTTAGTAGCTAAGTTGTGTCCAACTCTTGCAACCCCATGAACTGTAGACTTCCAGGCTCCTCTGTCCACAGGATTTCCCAGGCAAGAATACTGGAGTGGATTGCCATTTCCTTCTCCAAGGGATCTTCCGGAGCCAGGAATCGAACCAGCATCTCCTGCACTGGCAGGCGGATTCTTCACCACTGAGCCGCCAGGAAAGCTCAAAGGCATAAATACCAATAAGTAAATTTACAACATATCTGTAGTGATCCTTTAAAAAGTGAGTGGTGAGTTCCTAAAAAGCCTTACGTTAGCAAGAATGCCAAAAGTCTAATTTAACAGTGAAAATGCAGGGAAAAACAGGCGGTGACATTCCCCCCTACCCCGAGAAAGGTGCATTTTTAGTCATTTTACTCCTCTGTCAGTATCTCACAACTGCTGGCTACGCAGTCAGTTCTCACTAGGGCCAGGGGAGACCGGCGATTTTGACTTCCGAAGGCAGTTCTAAAGCTCTTGTAAAGCAAACAAACCAAAAAAGCCTCCCCGCATACACCGCAGCATCAAATAGACAAACGCAGCAGACAGAGCACACGTTACACAGAAAGGGGGCTCCCTCCCTGCCTTTGTTTTCTCCGGGAGATTTCATTTAAACTAAACAAGCGACCCTATACCCAACCTGAGGCGCCGCGAAGTTCTCGCAGGGCCGGGGCGGCAGGCACGTGGCCGCCTCCCAGCAGCCCCTCCCGCTGCGGCCCGGCCCGCTTCCCCGCCGCGCAGGCCCGGGCTCCTGCAGACCCCAGGCCAGGCCGACCCCCGCGTGGTGCTGGACGCGGGCGGGCGGCCGGGCCCGGGCTCCGGTGGGCCGGGTCTGGGAACGCCCGGCCGCATCTTCAGAGCCGGCCACCAAGGAGACCAGGAGGGCGGGGAGGGCGCAAACCTTCCTCACAGGATTTCAGTCGGGCCAGAAACCCGCCTCCCGACGCCCACCCCCAGAGGAAAATGAAAAGTCGGCCTTCTAGGGGGCGAGGAGCCCCTCGACGGCGAGAGCCTCGCGCGCCCCGCTAAGCCTGGAGGGGGTCCAAGAGGGGGCGGGCCCGCGGCGCCACGCTCCCGGCCGGGGGCAGAAGGAGGACACCGGGGCCGGTTCTCCGCAGCCCAGGGCGTTGGGGCGGACGCGGCTGGGCCTGCCGAACTCCAAGGAGGCGGCGGACGCCGGCCCCGCCAGCCTGACCCAGACTCGGCCGCCGCCTCCACAACCCCCCGGCCCCCTCCCCCCTCAACGAGCGGCTGCCTCTGAAGATAGGGGCTGTGGGAGAGGGCGCAGTCCTCCCGACCGCGCGAGCCGGGCCGCCGCTACTGACCCCTCAGGCCGCCGCCGCCGTCGCCGCCGTTGCTCGCCCAGGTCTCTGGTCAGCCGGCCCCGACCCCGCACCTCAGCGTCTGCCGCTGCCTCCGAGCGTCTCTGGCCCCTCTCGCTCTGTTTGTTTTTGTTTTGTTCTACCCAGTAACACGGGGGCGACAGGGCGCCGTTTATTGGCCAATCCGAGGAGGTCTTCTGGCCAATCGTAGCGATGGAGCTGGCGCTGCGGAGGGAAAAGGAGGGAAGTGAAACGTGGAAAGCTGGGCAAAGGCGCGGGAGGACGCATGCGCATCAGGCTTTGGGGCCTGGCTGGTGGGGGAACCGAGTAGAGTGGCTGGGGAGGTTGGGGGCGGGGAGTTGAGGGGGGCGGCGGGGAGTTATGGAGTGGGTTGCTGCTGGGAGGCCCGGCTGGAGGGAAGTGAGGACGGAAGGGCAAAGCCTCAGGCTGCGGGCACCCATCCTTCCACGCCGGTCAGCAGCCTCGGCTGAAGCAAACGCTTTGGGCTTCCTGAGGGTCCCGGCCTCCATTTCCCGACACTCCTCAGGGGAATACTCTTAACTTCTCTAATTCCTTCTCCCGCTGGCCCCTGCTCACTCCTTAGCCCCTACTGTGTGCAAACCCCATGCTAAGAATATTAGTGAATGCTCTCAATCCTTTGCGGTAAAAATCACTCACATTTCATAGATGAGAAAACAGACTCAAAAACTCTTTGAAGTCCCTTTGCTAAATGTGACTACTCGGGTTCCTGGGATTCAAACACACGTTTCCGGCTCCAAGGTTGAGGTTTTCAACCATGGCTATAATTTCGTTATTGAAACTTCGGCCTCCTGTGGCTGTTCGTGCATCTTTTCCTCCTGTCTAGGTTCTCTTTGGCTAGTCTTTTCCTCACATCCTCCCTATCTTCCCTGTTACCTGAGACAACCACCAGAACTTTCTGCTGTCTCTTGTCCTCTCGGGAGATGACTCAGCCAGGATCTGCGGCTAGATTTTCCGATTGTCTGATGTGCAACACCTCACGGGTGTCCGTAGCCTCTTTGGAACCAAATTGCATCCTCCCCTACCAGCAAGCGCCTTCTCCTAGTTTACCTCTTTCTGCCAGTCACCCTGCCTGGGAATCATTTGTAACACATAAACAACACGAAAACCTTTTTCACCAGCTTCCCGCTACCTGCTTGGAGCATCACCTCAGCCCCGCCTTCATGGCCCTTTGGCTGTGACGTCAAGACTTTCTAGTCATGTCTCTCCACACCACTCCCAATCCACACACACACACACACCACCGACTGGAGCCCACTTGGACCGCTCTATGTTCCATATGTTTTGATATGATCTTGCAGTCCCCTAATTCTTCAGTTTGGACTTGTTGCACCTATAGAGACACTGCTCACATTCTACCTGGCATTTTATCTGAATCTCTCTTATTGCCCATTAGCCTTTCACCTCGTGGAGAGCGAGACCTGTGTTATTCATCTGTTATTGTTGTAGGGCTTTAAAAAATGTCTTGCACGTTTATTGTAACAGTGCAATAAATCCGACTTGATCCAGGTTCACAAAGGTTCTCAGCAGTTGGTGCTCATCCACACCTCCTGGCATGGCCAGGCTCTGAATTAGCTTTACCAGTCACTGTTTAAAAGCAAAGCTTCCTGATCAAAAGTCAATTTCATTTTGTTGTTTTCTCCCATCACCTGCAACTGTCTCCATTCCCTTCTCTGACAGAGCACCTCTGTCCTCCACTGAGCACTGACTGCTGGCTCTTTTCATCCATCCTGCTCTTTCTGCTCAGTTTCTCTTTTTCTGACTCTTGCAGATTCTTTCATTTATTCTTTTAACATATAACCTATGGCACACACAGACTGCAATAGGGAAGCACCCCAAGAACTGAAATAACGAAAGAGTAGGATATGATTACCTATTTTTAAAAGCATCTAAAACAACCACTATCTTCAAGCAAATTACCCTTAAAAGGACCTATTATAAAGTAAAGTTTTCATTCCAATCCCAAAGAAAGGCAATGCCAAAGAATGCTCAAACTACCGCACAATTGCACTCATCTCACATGCTAGTAAACTAATGCTCAAAATTCTCCAAGCCAGGCTTCAGCAATATGTGAACTGTGAACTTCCTGATGTTCAAGCTGGTTTTAGAAAAGGCAGAGGAACCAGAGATCAAATTGCCAACATCTGCTGCATCATGGGAAAAGCAAGAGAGTTCCAGAAAAACATCTATTTCTGCTTTATTGACTATACCAAAGCCTTTGACTGTGTGGATCACAATAAACTGTGGAAAATTCTGAAAGAGAGGGGAATACCAGACCACCTGACCTGCCTCTTGAGAAACCTATATGCAGGTCAGAGAGCAACAGTTAAAACTGGACATGGAACAACAGACTGGTTCCAAATAGGAAAAGGAGTTCGTCAAGGCTGTATATTGTCACCCTGTTTATTTAACTTATATGCAGAGTACATCATGAGAAACGCTGGACTGGAAGAAACACAAGCTGGAATCAAGATTTCCAGGAGAAATATCAATAAGCTCAGATATGCAGATGACACCACCCTTATGGCAGAAAGTGAAGAGGAACTCAAAAGCCTCTTGATGAAAGTGAAAGTGGAGGGTGAAAAAGTTGGCTTAAAACTCAACATTCAGAAAACGAAGATCATGGCATCCGGTCCCACCACTTCATGGGAAATAGATGGGGAAACAGTGGAAACAGTGTCAGACTTTATTTTTCTGGGCTCCAAAATCACTGCAGATGGTGACTGCGGCAATGAAATTAAAAGACGCTTACTCCTTGGAAGGAAAGTTATGACCAACCTAGATAGCATGTTCAAAAGCAGAGACATTACTTTGCCAACAAAGGTTCGTCTAGTCAAGGCTATGGTTTTCCTGTGGTCATGTATGGATGTGAGAGTTGGACTGTGAAGAAGGCTGAGCGCCGAAGAATTGATGCTTTTGAACTGTGGTGTTGGAGAAGACTCTTGAGAGTCCCTTGGACTGCAAGGAGATCCAACCAGTCCATTCTGAAGGAGATCAGCCCTGGGATTTCTTTGGAAGGAATGATGCTAAAGCTGAAACTCCAGTACTTTGGCCACCTCATGCGAAGAGTTGACTCATTGGAAAAGACTCTGATGCTGGGAGGGATTGGGGGCAGGAGGAGAAAGGGACGACAGAGGATGAGATGGCTGGATGGCATCACTGACTCGATGGACGTGAGTCTGAGTGAACTCCGGGAGTTGGTGATGGACAGGGAGGCCTGGCGTGCTGCATTTCATGGGGTCACAAAGAGTCGGACACGACTGAGCGACTGATCTGATCTGATCTGATAAAGTAAAATGTTCACATTATTTTTACCTATTATCTCAAAGGCTACCCATGATGCCTGGCATCTCAGGACCCACGTTAGGGAATGCCCTGTTGTTGGATGTGATTGATCAATTTGGACCAGGCAGTCAGGAAGTAGGGTTCTAGTCCTAGCTCTCCTCACTAGCTACATGTAAGAACTTCAGCCCCTCTCAGAACCTCTGTTTTTTCACTAGTAAAGTTCAGAAATTGGCCTCAGTTACGAGTTCCCAGGATATTTTCCAAAGAACCTAAGTTTTTGGAACTTTAATGGAATTTTTTTTTAATGGAGGAGGGATTATTTCATAATTGACTTGAAAATCAATTGCTTAAACAAAGCTAAAACTGGTTTTTGTTTTTTTGTTTTGTTTGTTGCCCCAACTCTCCTCTGTATCTTTCAGAAGCTGATGTGCCTTGAGAATCTTGAGGGACCAGGGTAGGAAGTTCAGTAACGTTTTTCTGACTGACTTAAACCCAGAACAAAAGTAACAGAATCAGTGTTAGAAACCAGTTCGAAATATACAGATGACAGCCTCTATCATCAACATTCCTCCTAGCTGTTTTGAACACTGGCTGCTTGTGTCTTTACTAAACACTTTAAAAGAATTTAAAAAACAGAAGAATAAGCTGAAAAATGAAAAAGCACCAACCAAGCACTGCCAAATCAATCCTCAGATATTTACTGTGTGCTAATTCTATGAAAAGCACAGAGCTGATCCAGGTGTGTTCTTGGCAAAAGGCATTGTGTTCTACATTCAGATCATATCAGATTAGATCAGTCGCTCAGTCGTGTCCAACTCTTTGCGACCCCATGAATCGCAGCACGCCAGGCCTCCCTGTCCATCACCAACTCCCGGAGTTCACTCAGACTCACGTCCATCGAGTCAGATGCCATCCAGCCATCTCATTCTCTGTCATCCCCTTCTCCTCCTGCCCCCAATCCCTCCCAGCATCAGAGTCTTTTCCAATGAGTCAACTCTTCGCATGAGGTGGCCAAAGTACTGGAGTTTCAGCTTTAGCATCATTCCTTCCAAAGGGTAGGTGATATCTGAAGCATAGAGCTGCCCAAGCTCTTGGACCACTATGTACCTTTTCATTTCACATTATAATTGCTCACAAAATGGCTTTTCCATTTCCTAAAGCCCTGTTCCTAGGGGTTCTATTAAATTGGCTGCTGAATGAGAGAAAAGGAGAGAGCCCTTCCCTGTAATTCATTCTCTCCAGAATGATGGAATTACAACTTTCATTTCTCTTAAGAATGACCCATTGCAGGAGCTTAAGAGATGAAGGGTCACTGCTAGGGCTGAGGATGAGATAACTCTTCAGAGGTGGCCACAGAAACTCTGGGCTGTGTGGTCAGACATTATGTACTTTGTCTTCCCCAGACCCTTCATGTTTAAGCACTAGTTGATACCTGCTGCTGCTGCTAAGTCGCTTCAGTCATGTCCGACTCTGTGTGACCCCATAGACGGCAGCCCACCAGGCTTCCCCGTCCCTGGGATTCTCCAGACAACAACACTGGAGTGGGTTGCCATTTCCTTCTCCAATGCATGAAAGTGAAAAGTGAAAGTGAAGTCTCTCAGTCGTGTCCTACTCTTAGCGACCCCATGGACTGCAGCCTACCAGGCTCCTCAGCCCATGGGATTTTCCAGGCAAGAGTTCTGGAATGGGTTGCCATTGCCTTCTCCCAGTTGATACCTAGAAAGGCACAAAGAGTGTCTACTTTGTTAAGGTGTATGGGGGCGGGATGAGGGTGGTTTCTAGTTTTTGCCTCCTAAAACAAGTTATTGACTGCATCCATAGCTAGCTGTGTTGCTTTGGTTGTTTCACTTCCCCTCTGGGTTGATCAAATGTCTTGATTTCTTGTACTGTAAAGGAGTTGGCCCTGCAGGGACTCTTGAAAGAGCTATTTCACTTCTGATACCCCATGATACTGGGCAAGGCACTAAGATGGCACCTCTGGGATTCTGGTAGTGGGGGGACAAGTGATGAGAGGGTTTGCTGTAGTGGCAGGGGAGAATTCTACCAGGTTTGAACAGAGGGACTATCATTCTCAACCCAGGGCTTTCTCTGAATGCAACACTCAGATAATATCACCTCCCTCCATCCCAAAGCCAGTGTAGGGCTGGGAGTGCTAATGAGTTAATGTGGATAAATTACTTAGAAAGGTACAGATGCTAGGCAAAAGATAAGCACCCCAGATTACTGCTATTGCCTGTAGAACCCTCTAAGGCCTTTTAATTCACTGGGCAAAGCCCCATTTGAGAACACAAGTTTCTTAGTAAGCAGTGTTCATGCCCGTAAGTGAGATCAAGAAGAAGCCACCCCTCTTTGGGCACTACGGGAGGCCTTTGCCCACTTCCTTCCAAAGAACTTTCAAACACTGCTGTCACTTACAACAACTTTATCTGTTTGAACTGACATCTTGCCTTCTATTCAATCAAACCAAAAACTGAATTCCAGGAATTCCTGTAAGGCACTGAGTTGTTCTTTAGCACAAATGGTAGAAGACATGAAAAACATGCTCTGAAGAAAGAGAGAGCTGCAAAAAGAATCCTAACGATGACAGTAGCTGACATTTGTGTTAACTTACTGAGCACTTTCACCCCCTCCCTGTAAGGTTCACAAGCAGATATCACTCTCTCTGCTTTACAGATGAGGAAAATTAGACTTGATTAGATCACTGGTAACCATGGGAATTTATATTTTATCCTGTAAAGAAACTGGGGGATCTCTAATCCAAACCCTTTGTTTTACAAGTGGAGAAACAGAGAACCAGAGAAGTTAAGTGAGTTGCTCAAATCAACACACCTAGTTAGTGGCAGAGCCAGAGTGCAAATGAAGTCCTAGGGTCTCAACCTTGCACAGGTAGGGAACATGTTGACAGGAAGAGTCCAGACCTTCTGGCATTCAGTCCTGGCCTGCATTATCTCTGCCACTCAACTCTGAGTCTCATGGATATAAGTTAAATACATGAACGCATGTCTGGTTCCCAGAGCCTCAGATGAACCCATTTTGAAGATGTGGGCTTTCTGGAAGTGAGGAAAGAGGGTATTAACATAGGGTCTGGGAGGCTTTGGATGATGTTCAGAAGCTGTTCTTGGGGGCATTTTCAAGAATCTCTTTCCTAGAGTAAACAGCATAGAGTCATGTGAAGCATGGCACGAAGAAGTAGATGCAGTGGTTAAAAATAGTGTGTACCAAGAAAGGCTAATGAGGTTTTACTTCCCCATTTCAAGTTTTGAGGGGTTTTCTTGGTGCATTTGTCATTGTATTCTTCCCCCACCCCCACCATATCACCCCTGCTACCTGAGGATTTAGAAATAAGCAAAATTAGGGTCAAAGAACTCCAGCAGATCATCTTTTCCCAAAGAGCCCGTAAATTGTAACACATCTCCTACACCCGGCCTGAGTTGTAAGCTCATGAAAACTCCGGCTCTTCAGAATTGTGCAATTATGGTACCATTCAGCCCAGTGCTTCCAATGCTTTCTACAAACTGCCACGCCCTGCATCAAATTAATTGTGTTGGGTCAGAGTAAAGAAGTTCTCCAGTTGTGTCTCTGGAGCTTTTTTTTTTTTTTCATTCTTCTGGAACATTGGGTCCTCGGCTAGGCTCTGCACTTTATGAAGTTCATCCCCTCTCCTCCAGTAAGCTCTGAGTGCATGTAAACTGCCATTACATACCCCACTGTATCTGCACAGTTGCTGCTTGCCACCCAAAGCAGGCCCAAGGAGTCTGACGTGGAAATGATGTGGACTGTGTGCTGGGAAATAAGAGGAACAATCAAGGGTTATGATTATGAGAGCCTGATCTACAGAGAAACACAACCAGGGAAGGCTTGAGGGGGTGGAGAGCAGGCTGAAGAGGTCAGTGCTGGACAGAGGGAAACATACCAAGAAAAGGAAGTTAATAATCAAACTACTATCTATTTCAGGGGTAAAAAGAAAAGTAGTGGAAAGTAAGAAAAGAATGGGAGTGAGCCAAGAGGTATACTGCTTTTTATTATGAAATGTTTATGATAAAGTGAAGTTAACCCCATGGAAGGTCAGAGACAGATGAAGATCCTGGGAGATGGCCTAGTGAGGCCAACTTGCTCAGAATACAGATGAAAGAACTGAAGCCTGGAAAGAGGAAGAGGTCTGGCTCCAGGCATGTTATAGAGAGCCACATCCCTCCTCCTGTATGCGCTGGCTCCCTTGCTCAATGTGAGTCTATGCAGAGCCTGGCCTTCAGCCCTCACTCTTCCTCCGTCCCTCCCTCCCTCCCTTCCTTCCTTCCCTCCATCCTTCTTCCATCCCTCCCCCTCTCTCCCTCTCTTTCTTTCTCTTTCTTCCTTCTTTCCTTTCTCCTTTCTTTCTTTCTTTCCAGAAAGGGCAGTTTCAGAATGAAAAACAAGGACTGACATTTTAAAGCAGCTCCAGGAAATCCCTCAATTCTGCATTTAACACAACGTGATTGGCAGCCCTCCAGCACAACTGACAAAGCCAGCATGCCAACAGGGACTAGCAGGAAACAAGGCACCCTCTAAGAACCAAGAATTCCAAAGAAAGAAAGAAAAATAACTCCTGACAGGGCCACTTAAAATCTTACCACCATTTCTTGTTTTGTGTATGTGCGTGTTCATGGTGTGTGTTTTGTTTCTAGAAAGCTCTCTTTGAGGGCAATGAATCTAGGTCAGTGATTTATTGATAAGCCTCAAAGGGTGCACAAATATGTCAAAAATGTATGCAAATTTTATGATGAGTATGTATTTTCTGACCCAAGGGGTCTGTAACTTCATTCATAATAAGACCCCCAAAAGAGTCATGTCCCAGAAAAGATTAAGAACTTCTGGAACACAGCATACTATTACTTTTAGGCTCATCTTCAGAGTGGATGCTCCACCAAGAAATGCCTCTGGCCTCTCCTTGGTATGTCAAACCAGGTGCAGAATCCAAGTGCCTTCAAAGTAACCACAATAGGGAACTAAAACAGAATCATGGTGGTTTTGGAGATAACAGTTGTCCTAAAAAGAGCTGGAATGACATTTTAGGACATCCTAATAGTCACTCCAGTCAGGTATGACAGCACCCTTCATTTTGTTGACCTCGATAGGTCAGGTATATAAATAGAAATCAAACCAATATTACAAAGCAATCATCAATAAATTAAAAAAAATATTAGAAAAAACCCCTGAGCCTCCTAAACAAAGGCCATAGCTCCCATATCCATGAATTTATCTTTTAAGAACTCTTGAAATTACTCAAGAGAGGAAGCAGTAGGTGTTGTCTCTCAAAATATGCTCCACATATGTTCCACCACAAAAGCATCCTAGGATGAAGTAACTTGAAGAAAACTCCTGATCATCTGCCCTGTTGTAGGATCACCATAAGCAATGGTTTTCTAAAGGTTCTGAAAAATCCTAGCAGAAGTAAGCTCATTTCATTTTCTTCAGCCCAGTGTTTGCTGACCTAGCTTGACCATGGCACTCTTTTTTTTTTTTTACATAATATCTATTCAGATTTTATGAAATACACCCTGGAAAGCAGTGACACAGTAGAATGGCACCTGAGATAGAAGGCTGGAAGCCTGGATTACAATCCTAGATCTGCTACTCATTGGATGTGGCCACTTGAGAGCTCTAAAAGTGTAGAGCTTAAAAGGTCTCCCAGATTCTTTCCTGAACTATGATCTATACAGTATGATATCTTGGTTTCCACATATAGCTATTTTCTACAATTATGCATATTTTATCCAGGAGACTATTCAGTAGTACCTGCTATCCTATAAGCCACAGTCTCTTAAGAATCCTTTGAAGACAGAAAGTAAATTTCTAAGCACTAGACAGGATGGAACCACACTGCCAAGTAGGGGCAGCTTTATCACTGTGATGAGTGCATGGGGAAGGCTCAAAGCCCTACATCTTAGTAAACACAAAGGCAACACACAGGAGACTGTGTGTGTTTGATGGGGCTGCTGTTTTGGAAGCTGCACAACCTCTTTGAAGCCACCAAGGTTTTTACTAAGCATGACCTTAAAAGCAAATGCCTCTTTTCAAAGGACCAAAGTTACTTCCATAGGCATTATTATCCTCTGGGAGAATCCCCTATCTCAGAGAAAAGGAGTGCTGACTCCAGCTCCCTTTCAAAGGTGTTTAACAACCTGATGGCAAGCTTTCCCATGGAGTACTAGAGGCCTGGGAACACTAAGTACTACCTATGAACGTCTTGGACTCTTGCACAATCAGTGGAGAATTAGCCCAAGGTGACGCAGTAAGACTACATGTGTCTTCTGCATGGAAGTTCTATAAAAATTTTGCAGGCATAACATAGGGAAGATGTCATAAAAAGCAGGAGCCCCAGGCTGCAGGGAAAAGGGCCAGAAACAAGTCGGAACTTGCTCCACAGAAGGGCTTTCCCCAGCCACCACTGTGGCAGCGTATGTGTCCTTCTACCCAGGTGGGGCCACATGTTCAGGCAGGCTGTGCTATGCGCATCTTCTTGCCTCGAATAGGGAATCTTAAGTCTCTCTCAACACCCTTTTGCTCCTTGGTGCCCCGTGAAATTTAAACAGTTTAGCAAAACATACCCACATCTTCCCAGTTGAGAACACACTACCTTGTCTTTAAAAGGCTGGGATCAACAAATGGAGAACTATACAGCTATATAAAAGAACAGGACAGTCTCTATATACTCCAGTGGAAAAATCTCTAAGACTGCATTAGGTACAGATCAGTGTTAATATATGCCACTTTATCTTACAACAAAGAGGAACAAATAAGAATATTTATTGATGTGTTTATATTTGTGTAAAGAAAGGATATACCAGAAATGAATATAACTGTTTACATCTATAAGGACTAAGGGGAGATGAGATATACTGGGTCCAGGATGGGACAGGTTTTTCAGCATGTACCTGTTTTGTTGTTGTTGTTGTTTAGTTGCTAAGTCATGTCTAACTCTTTTGTGACCCCACAGGTAATTGTAGCCTGTCAAGCTCCACTGTCCATGGGATTTTCCAGGCAAGAATACTGGAGTGGTTAGCCATTCCCTTCTCCAGGAGATCTTCCCGACCCAGGGACTGAACCAGGTCTCCTCCATTGCAGGCGGATTTTTTTTTTTACCATTGAGCCACCTGAGAAGCCCTATAATTGCTTATATGCCCACATGCATGCATGTTAATTAAGTCACTTCAGTTGTGTCCAACTCTTTGTGACCCTATGGGCCGTAACCTGCCAGGCTCCACTATCCATGGGATTCTCCAGGCAAGAAACTGGAGTGGGTTACCATGCCTTCCTCCAGGGGATCTTCCTGATCCAGGGATTGAACCCATGTCTCTTATGTCTCCTGAATTGGCAAGTGGGTTCTTTACCACTAGCACCACTGGAAAGCCATATATCTGTTTATACTCTGGTAATTTTTGGACGTATTATAAAGTATAACAGCTTAGGTTCTGGAATTAACAGAACTAGGTTCAAATACTGGCTCTTGTATTTTCTAGTTTTGAGCAAGTTACTCATCTGTGATCCTCAGTTTCCTCACCTATAAAGTCACCTGAATCATATAGTACCTATTGCATTAGGGCTCTGTTCAAAACTGTAAAGTACTCAGCAGGATGCCTGATATATTGTAAATACCTAATTAATAATAATACTGTGGTTGCTGTTAATATTACTAGTACTTATTGAATTCTGACTGATCCTTCTGACTTGGATAAAATATGAGAAGTTTTGCCCAGGTCAGGGCAGAATGAAGTGTTTCTTTCTCCATCATTCCCACAGTAAGCCTTTCTGGTCTCATGCTGGTCTCCCAGGCTCAGCTTTTTGTTTTCACATTGGCTCCCCAGTAGTCTGTGGGCTCCTGAGAGTCCTAAACCCTGCTCCTGCATCAGGCACAGAATAGGGGATTGTCAATAAACGTCTGGAACTAATACAGTTTCGATTTTCTGTATGAGAGCACGTCTGAGGCTGCCGCTGGGAGTTTCACTTCCTGGTCTGACCCAGCAGATGTCTGCCTGTCACTCTCTGGGTCTGCAGGAAGTTGCTGGGAGAATAAATGGCAACAAGTTGGCTTCAGAGCTCGCAGCTGAAGCCTGGCTGTGCTGAAAACGTGCCAAGGAGGGGAACTGTGGCGATTGGAGGGGCTTCCAGGAGCTGCAGGAAACCGGAGGTCTCCAGGGAGCCCAGGCACGCTGGATGCAGGCAGAACGTGCAGAAGAACACTCCAGCTGTCCCGGGAACGTGCTGACCTGATGAGCTGGGCCAGGGGTGATGTTTCTGCCTCAGCGCAGGGGCCGGGCCCAACAGCCCCTGAGCTATTTCTGCTCTCACTGAGTTGGCTTCACTGGGGAGAGCATGGTGCAGAGGAAGAGCTGACAAAAATAAAACCTGAGTGTTGAAGTGCTTGCAGGAAGTCTGTGGGTCTGCAAGCCAGAGCAGAGCATAGGTGTTTGGGTGACACACCACATGAAAGCTGCCTGAAGACCAGTCCTGACAACAACACCCTGCCTCGATTTGCATCTGGGTGTTTCTTCTTTCAGGAGTCAAGTTGGTAACACCTACTGTGGTCAGGCAGATGGGGGTCTAGAGCTGGCCTCTGCCACCACTGATGGCTGACCTTAGACAGGAGGTGTCTCTGAGCCTTATCCTCCTTATCTGGGGACCCTTTCAGAGACTTAATCCAAAAATATATGCTAAAGGATTAAGCCTTTATGTAATAAATATGTTTCCTTCCTTCTCTGTTAAGCACTATTAAAGGTGAAGGACAAGGTCTTCAGTAAGAAGATGAAATTTTACTGCAGAGGTAACACATGCACTACACACAGCATACACATATTACATACATACCTCACATACATACACACCACACACACCTATACAAACCATGGACACATACTGTATACACTGTGCTTAGTCACTCAGTTGTGTCCGACTCATTGCAACCCCATGGACTGTAGCCCGCCAGGCTCCTCTGTCCATGGGGATTCTCTAGGCAAGAATACTGGGTGGGTCACCATGCCCTCCTCACGTTATGCACTACACACATTTACACCAGATACCTATACACACCATGTACATGTACTATACACACTACACACATATACACACCACACACACCTACACACACCATGCACACAAACCACACACATACACATCACACACCACACACATACTCCTGCCAAGTTTAAAACCTTCATGAATCAACAACTCTAAACTTTACAGCTCTTCTGTTGGCTGCTCCCTAACTGGAAACAGATTGTCTTCTCCCCCCGCTCCCGCCCATCTGTTTCTGGGGCAGAGTTCCTCTAAATGTGGGTCTACTCATGGTGATTCCGTTTTCTTTTTCTCGGTCAACAGTCATTCAACACCCCTACCCAGGTGTTCTCCACAGCTCATTCCTTTCATTAAATCATAAACCTGGGAACTGAGGGACTGCTTAAAAAACTTCATAGCCTTTACCACGTGTGCCTGAGCATACTTCATGATGTCAGTCCTCACCACAGCCAGCAAAATACTTCTATTATCCCCTCACACAGCAGATAAGAAAATTGAGGCTCAGAAAGATTTAAAAAATAGTCCAAGGCCTTCCAAACAGTAAGAGGCAGGATTTGAACCTAAGGACTGGTTAGCCTGAGCTGTTCCCACTACCCAGTGCAGCCTGGCAACACAAAATCCAGCTGGAGCCCTTGAGGAGTTCCTTCTCCACATCCCTGATACCACCCAGGCTGTTTCTCTCCTAAGTTTCTATTTGGGTTCCTGTTGGCCCCAGCTCCCTCTGCACCCCTCTGCCCTCCTCCCTCCTCCCTCTTGGGAGCCTCAGGCTTTGCCTTCTTGGAGCAGAGCCCTGCAGGCAGCAGGGCCTCTATTTCCCCTGTTCCCATCATCACAGCCAATGCAAACTTCTCACTGGGAAACACTGCACCCTCGGGACAAAGGCTCTGTGTGATGTTCTGGTACCTGCCTGTCGGGTCTTCTGTGAAAAGACCCATCTGGGGTGGCTGGGCTGCCAGGCCTGGGACAAACAAAGTTCATAAACAGCTTCTCCAGCCACAGAGCTCAGGCTGGACTGGAGCCACATACTGCCTGCCTCAGTGCTTACACCCTCCCTGGCCTTGGTCAGACAGAGCCCATTTCTGGGAAAGCAGCAGGACATCTGGGTGTTTGGGAGGCTGAGGCTGGGGCCCTTTTCACAACAGAAATAGATTTTGGAGTTGGGCAGACCCAGGTGTAAATCCCAACTCTGCCTCCCTCTAGCTGTCTCACTTTGAGAAATTGGCTTCTGCTGGCTGAACCTCAGCTCTCTCAGCTATAAACGAAATGAAAACTATCCACCATCCCTAGCCCAGTACTTGGATCTCTAAAATGCAAGGGAGGGATTTCTCTGGTGGTCCAGCAGTTAAGACTTCCAATGCACAAGGCTTGGGTTTGATCCCTGGTTGGGGAACTAAGATCCCACATGCCCAGCGGCATTGCCAAAATTAATGAAAATAAAATTGTTAAATTTTAGAAGTTAAATGCAAGGGAAGGATTGGGCCTTGAGATTTCTGTCTAAAATGCTCTCCACCAAGCTAGCCTGGAGGTGTCCTTCCTGCTCATGGGACACTGGGAAATTTGAAGCATTGCTGTGTCTCTCAAGCTGAGCTCAGCCATTGGGGAGGGTTTTTGGTTTAATTCAACAATTTTTACTGAGCACCCCACAACATCCTGTACCGTTTTAAGAACTCAGGGTACAAAGATAAGCATAGGCCCTGCCCTTAAGGGGTTCATAGACTAGACCAGTAGGAGTGATAAGACCCATAAAAACAAGTATAATATGCAGTGGAAAGTGATAAGTATGCTAGGAGGGTGCAGATAAAAGACGATGAAGGTGGAGAGCAGAAAGAGGGTGATTCTAGGCTGGGAGGGAGATAAAGCTGCGGCCAGTCCATGAAGGGTCCTGAATGATAGTTTGCACTTTATGGGGCCAGGCTGTTGGAAGCTGTTAGAGGCTGTTGACTAGGGCGGGGAGCGGATCAGGGTCATGATGACTGGAGAGTTAGTCCTCTACCACCTGGAACACCAGACTGTGGAATTTCTAAACAGAAAGACTCAGGTTCCACCATTTTTCACAAGGGCTTTCTTTCCTTCACAAAGTATTGGGTTGGCCAAAAAGTTCATTTGGATTTTTCCATACTATCTTATGGAGAAACCTGAAGGAATATTTTGGCCAACCCAAAAGTTCAGGATTTGCATACAATGTGCAGGGGCCCAAAGCTGCCCCTTGGTCCTGTTCTTGCATGTTGCACGACCCCATGCCGCTCTCTCTCCTCTGTGGCATCTCACCGAGCCCCCTCCCTGCCTGAAAGACGTGAGAATGAGGCCTGTGGGGCAGGAGGCCGGCACCCAGCTCCAGGGAATGGTCTTGGCTCCACAGACAAAGCGTCCTGGGACCTTTGCTGTCCTGCCAGTTTGCTTTGGCTCAGCTCACAACCTCCTGGGAAGCAGTTGGCCTGTGGAGGAAAGAATGTGTCAGAGTTGCAATTGGCTAAAGTTGCCTGAGAAGCATGTGTGTGTACGTGTACACGCACTCAGGACTACATGTTTTGCAGCTGATTGCAATCTGGGTCAGTACTGTGCAGCCTTCAGCACATCGCTATCTACAGACGATAAGGTGGAACGATCCCGGGCAGGACCCAGCAGTGCTCAACTAGCCCTCAAGATGTAAACACAGCTGTTTGCCAGGCTCTCATTTCTAATGATGAAGGGGCCCATGTCGATAGCAGAAGGGATCCAGGTAGATCATAGGTTTGGTTAAGCCTCCCAGAGAAGCAAGTGTCTGCAGCTGGCCCAACCTACTGGTGGAAAACACAGAAGACACAATGATGAATTCCGCCCCCGCCGAGCTCCTGCCACTTGGCTTATCAAGGAGAGCGCGTCCAGAGCTGGGCCTGACAGGGCCATGGAGCTGAGGAAAACATTCTGGTTTCAGTGCTTGTTCTGCCACTCAGCTACCACTGTGACCTTGACCAAGTCACCTTGTCTCTGTGGCATTTGTCTCCTCATCTGTAAAGTGGGACTAGTGCTGTCATCAACGTGAATACCAGGAAGAAGATCCTAAAGGCTTCGGAAAAATCAGAAGAAGTTAATCCATCTGTCAGCCTACCTCATATTCTTTACTCCGAGAAAAGCTTACTTTAGCTCTTCTCTTGAAACCTATGTTTTCTCATAATAAGAATATGCTTGGTTTTCTGACTTCCTGGCTGACCACAAATGACAAACGATTGATTAGCAGGGAGCTGGGTCTGCTAAACATAGGACCTGATGACTGACGTCATCATCCTAGGAACTGACGGAACACAAAAGGCAACCAAGAAGGCAAAGAAGGAGAAAAAAGCTGTTGAGCAGAAACAAGACCTTTAAAAGCAACACAACCCATGTATCAATAGCACTAAAGCAAACATGTTTACACATGTCCGTAGCTCTGAAGTCCGTCGCGCCTAGGAGCCTATTGTGATAACTGACCCTTCAAGGACTTTTCAAGGAAATTTCAAATGACTGTACTGTATTTCTACTGTTAGCAAGGCAGGGCTTTACAGAATATTATTTTAGAAAAAATTTCCTTGCAAATGCTTTAAATAAATAATGCTTGGGTGCTTAAAGAGGAAATTTTCCAATATCCTGAACAATTAGACACTGCCCAACCAAGGGGACCGTGAGGGGTAATCCCTTGGTTTTGAATCCCTTGAAGGCTGGCTGTCTAGGAATGATCCTAATTATCATACTTGTTGATGAGTTGGCCTGGAATGTGTTGGGTTGGCCAAAAATTTCATTGGTGTTTTTGTACCATCTTGTGCAAAAACTGGAATGAACTTTTTGGCAAAGTCAATAAATCTATTTTGCCTTGGCTATTGTCTAGAGGGTGGACTTTTCCCAAGATATGTGGCAAGCCTACTGTGGAAGTAGACAGGGAGGAACGAGGAAATAAAGTTTCTGTCCAGATGAAGCATCCTTTTCAATGAGCCAGCCTATTGTCTTCACATCTGTATGACACTGTGGGCTCACAGAAAAATGTAATCAATTGAGCTGCACCATCTGCTGCTGGTCAGGCTCCACAATAGCTGCGTGGGAAGGACGGGCACCCAAGGAACATGGGGCCGTCCCTCAAGAAGCTTATAGACTCAGGGCTTTTCAAGGATCGGGCCTGGATCAATGTGAAGTGTTGGCTTAACAGCACTCTTCCTGATACTTCTTTCTTTAAATACATTTTGGTGCACAAATAATAATTGTTCATGTAGCAAAACAAAAAAATACAGATGAGAAGAGAGAAAAATTAAAAGCCTCTTCAATCCTATCACACAAAAATAACCAATATTAATATTTGTATTAATAACCAGCATTAACAAGCTGTAGAATTGTTCATATAAATGAGTACATGAATAGGATCATACTGTACCCAGGACTTTTTTACTCAAAAAAGTATGGACCCCTTAATGCATTCAGGGCTTCCCTTGTAGCTCAATTGGTAAAGAATCTGCCTGCAATTCAGGAGACCTAGGTTCAATTCCTGGGTTAGGAAGATCCCCTGGAGAAGGAAATGGCAACCCACTCCAGTATTCTTGCCTGGAGAATCCCATGGACAGAGGATCCTGGCAAGCTACAGCCCATGGGGTCACAAGAGTTGAGCACAACTTAGCAACTAAACCACTACAATGCATTCAGAGTGCTGAGAGGAACAATCTCAGAAACATAGCATCTATGCTGGGAACAGAAAATTCCTCATCTACTCTAAACAGAAATTCCTGAAATATTAAAGATACAAACGTAATGAATAAAGCCATAATAGCATTATAAGAAAACAGAGTAGACTAATTATGTAACATGAGGATGGGGAAAACTTCTTAAGCAAGACAGGAAACCCAGAGGCCAGAAAAAAAAACTAACAGGTGTGAATACTGAAACATTTAAAACTCCTACAAGAGGAAAGTCAGCATAAAGTTTAAAAACAAATAGCAGATTTGAATAAAATATTTGCAGCTGTTAACAGACAGAAGATTAACATCCCTATTGTCAAACAAAGACTTTTGGCTCCTTAGTACCTGTTCCAAGGGCCCTAACCCTGCCCGTATGTGCTTCAAAATAAAGTGTTTTTCTTCCTATCAATGGATGTCCATGCTTAATGGACAAAGAGTTCTTCCAAGTAAGACATCCAAACAGAAAAATGGGCAAAAAATATAAGCAAAGAATTTACTGAAGAAAGGTAGATGGCCAATAAACATAAAAAGATGTTCAACTTCACTGCTGTCCAAAAATGCACATTAAAAAAAAATGAATAGAACCCTTACACATAGCAAGGATCTGTAAGAGTGAATACTCTCATCCACTGTGAGTACAGTGCAAATCTGCACAACTTTGGGAGGAAGGTGATTTGGTAGAATCTTGTGTAAGTGTGTGGACTCGTGGATCCAAAGAGGCCTCCGCAGCCATAAGAAGAAAGAAATTCTGGACCTAAAGGAAGCAGCGAGTCTGCATTGCTCAGCCTCCCAAGAGGACAATCCCTATGTCTTCTCTTTCTTCAGGAACCATGAGTCGACAGAGGCTGAGGCACCCGGCTTAGCCACGCTCTGTGGAGGAAAGAGCTCTCAGCACAGGCAACTTTGCTCCGGACGTGGGTCACCTCCTTGTTTTTCATCTGCTGGTGCTGCTTTTGGCTAAACTCTCTGGCCTCTTGCCTGAACCAATAGGACACAGCAGCGTTATCCTGGTTGCCTTTCCTGACTTGGCTTCTCCCCTGCTGGTCTCAGGGTGCTCAGCCGACCCTGCCTTCCTCACACACCCTTCCGGAGCTTCTCAGAGCTCTTCTGGGCAGGCATGCCCTGGCCAAGGTGACCCACTGACAAGCTGACACATTTAACACTCCAGAGTTGTTGTCACTTTGACTTATCATCCTATAGACAGGCACACTGGGGCTGGTGAATTTCCAGTGACTCGACTCTGGATTGTCAGTTCCTTGAGAGCAGGAATCAAGATGGCTTTGAACACCAATTCTGTACATTCAGGACCTGGTACATAGAAGGCCCCAGGAGAACTTGTTGACTGAATGAAAACTGGATGAATCAATGTAAACTCCCTTCTCCCCCGCCACATGTAACAGTTTTAAATCAGCCTGACAGAGCAGATAATCCACTTGAGCAGCCATCAGAAAACTTTTTCTGCAAAGGGTTAGAGAGTGAATAGTTTAGACTTTTGCAGGCAAGAGGCAAACTCAAGACTATTATCCATCTCTTAAAAAGCAAAAGAAAAATTAAATTTCCATGACATTTTTGTTGATGAAGTTCAAAATATAATAATAATAATACAGCTTTTAAAAAAATAATACAGGGCCCCCAATGTGAAGAATAAAATTCTTTTTTTGAGGAATAACATGGCACTTATTTGGGGTTCAGAGTTAATGTCCTCCTTCTTCAAAAGCTATTGCAAATATTCATCTGCTAAAGATAATACGTAATGAGATAGTATGTATTTCATCTTTGAGAATGAAGTTGAATTTCATATCATTTTCACAGGTCATAAAATAGTACTGTTTTCACTTTGTTTTCAGTGATGGTCAGCTCATAGGCAATACAGAAAGAGGCAGTGGGGTAGGTCTGGCTTCAGGCTGTAGTTTAACTCCTGCACTTGAGAGTAAGACAGAGGAGGCTGTTTTCATTCTCTCTCTTACTTTAGGCTCCAAATCCTACATTTTCTAAACCCCAGGGTTTCTGAGACACTTTCACTCCTTTCTTTCTCAAAGAACTCACAGGCTGAGCCTGGCAACTCCCCAGAAAGGGGTTCCAGAAGTTTCGTTATTGCCAAAGGGCCCCAGCATCGCGGAGTGAAGTCAGGGCGGCCACAGGCCCTTCCTTTTCTAAGGCTGGCATTAGTTCCTTGCCAACCACACACAAAACCGCTGGGATGGGCTTGCTTGTGCTGCTTCTCCAGCCCAAACCACAGAGAGAAGGGAGGCCTCAGTGTGGCTGGGCTAATGGGAAACAGTTGTGTTCACCCAGCCCTGTTCACAGAGGGAACACATTTAGATGCCTAACATCTGCTTGTATCCTGAAAAATGTATCATTTGAAAAAGACAATTGACCACAGCCCCAAATTCAGGGCTAGCAAAACAGCATCAATAATGCACTAACAGGACCTGACTTTTTGTCCATATAGAGAGTACCAAGGAGATCAGGGACTTGTGAAAGCATCAGTCATTCACTGACTTGTTGATTTATTCAACAAATAATTTTTTTAGGGTCTACTATGTGCCTGGCACTGTATTAGACCCTGACATAGTGCAGGAAATAAGACTTGACATAGTTTCTGCTCTAATGGAGTTTACAGTATTATTCAATGGCATTTGCTTAAGTCTGGTATTTTGTGGCATATCACTAAGCATCCTTTGAATTGAAATGATTGAATTGAATTAAAATGAAACAATGCCAAACTGTTCAGGAAAGAAGGAATTAAGTCAACTCCACCAGATTACTTTATTGGAGGACTCAGAACCTTTGGTATGCAGATTTCCATTGAGAATCTCCAAGAGAGAGATATATAGAATGCAGCCTTCCCAATCTTATTTAAGTATGGCATCTTTCTGGTGAATTGCATATTGTGGCACCAGTCAAATGGAGCATAGTTTGGAAAGCATGGCTCTTAGGACTGCTGGGTTTGGCCATGTAGGTTGTACACCGAACAGCTTCAGTGGGACCACTCACACAGACTACCAGTTACGGTGCCCTGGAGTTCTGTGACAATGGACCTGATCTCTGTAACTACAGGGCAAGGCATGGGTAAGACTGGTTTCATATAGCTATCACTCAGCTATCTGCCACTTGGCTCTTTCTCATAGAACAGGCCAGAGACAGCGCTCAGCAGCTGGGAAAACAGATGGAGCTGTAAAGAGAGCCTGAGGGAAGGTCGAAGCACAGCATTCCTGTGAGTGTCTGGGTAGAAATAAATCAGCAGAATGAATTTAAAAACACACACACATACCAAGGTACAATATAGTGACGCTTAAAACTCTGAGGATATAAAGAAGACCCTCAAAGCTTCCAGAGGGGGAGAAAAAATCAGGTAACAAAGGAACAAGTATTAAAATTGTATGGGTTTAAAACAGATAACCAACAAGGACCTACTGTATAGCACATGGAACTCTGCTCAATGCTATATGGCAGCCTGGATGGGAGGCGAGTTTGGAGAATGGATACATGTATGTATGTGTGGCTCATACATGTATGGCTGAGTTCCTTCTCTGTTCACCTGAAACTATCACAGTATTGTTAATCAGCTATACACCAATACAAAATAAAAAGTTAAAAAAATAAATGAATGAAATATGACACTATTCCAGCCCCCCCCCAACCCCAACAAAAAGCAACACTGGGAACTAGAAGATAATGCAGCAATGCTTTCGATATTCCAAATGAATAATGAATATGGTTTTTCACCCAGACATCTCTACCTAGCCAGATTCCAGATCAATACTGAGAGTAGAATAAAGACATTTCAAGAGTTGAAAAGTCTCTGAACTACTATTACCCATGATTTTCAGGAATTATTTGAATACGTGCTCTACTGAAAACAAAAGTTAATAAACAAAGAAAGAGAAAGGCATGGGCTCCAGGAAATAAGAGATGCCACTCAGAAGAGATGCAAAGAGAATCTACAGGGATGGCAGTGACAGTCTAAGGATGACAGCTACATGGTAAGTCTGAGGATAACGGGTTCCAACTGAAACTGACAGGAAGAAGTAGGGGGTGGTCCTACAGAGAAGATCCAGGCAATAAGAAAAGAAAGGAACCAAAAGATTACTGAGTATGTAGATAATTCTATTTACAGAACTGGGTTCAAAGGAAACTAATAACAACGACAACAACAAAAAGAGGTAATTATTAGCTAAAAAATAAAGTGTAAAAAAGACAATGTGATCACAGCTTGCTACTTGACACATGAGTGATTCGTATCTATTTAGCTATAATAATAAAAACACAAATACCAATTTAGAATGCGAGAAAGGGAGGTAGGAAAGGGGTAGCGTAAGCAAGCTACAATTCTCCTCTACCACACCAAGAAGTCAGTGGGGAGTGTGTAAAACTCATTCAACAGGAGTGAATGCATTTTAGGCATATGTTTAGAAACATGGAGGAAAATAACAGAAGAAATAGCTGAAACAGTGGGGAGTGATTAGGAGCTGGTTGTAGGTTGTGGAAGGGTGAGCAGGCAACACAGGAAACTGCCATTTCTTTAATAAGCCTTTTAGGGCCATTTGATTTTTGTGTACATTAAATATACACATTACTTTGGTTTTGTAAAACATGGTTGGTAGGTTAACTAGGTTGTCACTGGCTAAGCGGCTTACACTATTTGTCAGTTTCAACACTTGCCCAATTAAAGTTCATGGATTAATAAAATGACAAATCACTGTAGGTTCTGGATCTTTGGGACTCCTAGGGAAGACTGGTGCTAAGTCACTTCAGTCATGTCTGGCTCCGCCGTCCCTGGGATTCTCCAGGCAAGAACACTGGAGTGGGTTGCCATTTCCTTCTCCAAGTCTTCCTAGGGAAGACTACAAACTCTGAATGTCAAACTTGAGAAGAATAAGTGTTTGTTGCCTTAGTACTTCAAGTGCTACCCACAGACCAGGGGTGTGGGTTATCACCTGGAAGCTTATTAAAATTGAACAATCTCAGGTATCTTCTCAGACCTATTGCATTTTAAAAGCTCCCTGAGTGATTCATATGCACATTAAAGTTTGTACTGGGACAACCAACGATAGTGTCCGGGTAAATGAAGTGGGGGCAGGTATACAGGCCAATGATAAAGTCAATGGTGATAGATCAAGAGTATAATGTGGGAGACGTTCTAAGGGTTCCCTGCCTTTAAAGGTCCTACCCACATTCTAACAATCCTACAATGAGACAAAGTATATACATCTACATACAAGATGGGTTGACTTACAGGAGACTGGTTGCCATATGTCACATTTTGTAGGCATTTAAAAATTAAACATGTATCAGTTAAAATCAACAAAAAGTACAATGTCCAGAGGGCATCCAGGTTAGGCATGAGCCAAGATGGTACTTATAAAACTTTAAGGGGCTTTCCTAATGGCTCACTTGTTAAGAACTGGCTTGCAACGCAGCAGAGGCAGGAGACAAGGGTTCGATCCCTGTGGTCAGGAAGATCCCCTGGAGGAGGAGATGGCAACCCACTCCAATATTCTTGCCTGGAGAATCCCATGGACAGAGGAACCGGTGGGCTACAGCCCATGGGGTTCCAAAGAGTCAGACGCAAGTGAGCGATTAAGCACGCAAGTGAGCAAGGACAGAGAACCCTGGGCCAGCTTCTCAGATAGATGAGGCTGTCGTCAGCACCCTTGATTGCCCGTGACAGAACCCCAACTCAGTCAGAGTGAAATAAAGAAAATAATTTATTGCCTTTCATAACTCCTTGAGAATAGCTGGCACCTGGGATTTGGTCCAAATGTTTGTGTATATCTGGATTCTGACTTTGTTTCTCAGTCTTGCTTGGCTTCCTTTTCAGATAGCTTCTTGCCACATAATGATGAAAGGATAGCTGGCTGCCTAGTAAACAGTAGTTCTAATAACTCTTTAAAGTAACTGAAGAACCTAAAGAGTCTTTTTAATGTACACTATAGCTGCCAATATTTAACTATAGTAAAAAAAAAAATTTTAATACAAATAATTACTTCATTTAAAATAACAATAATAAACCTACTCCATATTAGCATAAATAACATATTTCTTTGAGAAAATTATGTTTTCCAGAATAAAGATTATTTACTGAGTGTCCTTGTTTTACATTTTTGTAAATCTCCCTAATCTTAGGGTTAACAGAAGAAAGCTGACTGTCCATTATCTGAATTGAATTTGCTACAATATATTGTTTCCATTGAAGTATTTAAAGAAAATCTGGCCTCACAAAGACTTAGGGAGAAAAGGGAGGAACATTTTAATAACTTTTTTCAGATAATTGTGGCTATACTTCTTTGATACTACACTGAAATTTAAAAATGGTAGTGTCTTCTTAAAAAATACATATGCAGGCAAGTTTATGATGTAATTTTCCTCTCTATTGGCTGGTTATATCAATCCATTTACGATTCTTCCAGGGTTAGCCTAGAGCTAGAGCTGCTGCTGCTGCTGCTGCTGCTAAGTCGATTCAGTCGTATCCGACTCTGTGCGACCCCATAGACGGCAGCCCACCAGGCTCCCCCGTCCCTGGGATTCTCCAGGCAAGAACAGACATCCTTAAATTAGTGTTTCCAACACAGCACATTTCACTCATTTCCCGGACAATGCAAGGACCTTAGAACATTCTAACTCCGTTTACCCTCTTCCTGACTCTTTTGTGTCCTATATTTTAATTTTCTCTCTGTATCTTAAACATTAGTTGTATGGTTTTATACAACCAAGATTCATTTGCATTTATCCATATTTCCCTTTCTACTGTCCTTCTTTCCTTCCTGAATATCCAAGATTCCATCTGGGACCACTTTCCTTCTGCCTGAAGCTTCCCTTTGTATTTGTGTTTATATTTGAACCATTCAAACAGTTCAAAATTCAAAAGAAGATGAGTGTTCTATGATAGATGTCTCTCTCTCCCATCTTTGCCCCCAGCCCCAAACTATATATTTCTGTGTGTACACAGTACATTACTTGAAAGGATACACACCAAATTGAGAGGAGTGGCTTGTCCATGTGGTCTGAAACATCTGTGATGATAACATATCAATACAAAAATGATAGTTTCATTAAAGGTCATTGCAATGTGAAACCTAAAACCATATCTGTGGGGACTTCCCTGGCAGTCTAGTGGTTAATACTTCATCTTCCAATGTAGGGGGTGTGGGTTCGACCCCTGGTCAGGGAACTAAGAGCCCATGTACCTTACAGCCCACAAACCAAAACATAAAACAAGAAATATTGTAACAAATTCAATAGACTTTAAAAAATGGTCCGCATCAAAAACAAAAAAAAAATCTTTAAAAAATAAAATAAAACCAGGTCAATGAACTTTTCCCACTCTGTTACATTAAAATCCATCGGTCTATCCTGTGTTTTGAATGGATCTTTTACTCATTCATGTTTTTACATCATGGATTGGTCATTGGAAAAGTATTGGTTCAACTGAGTTTTGCAGATCTTCCAATATTGACCCATCTCCTTACACAACATCCCCAAATCACATTCTTTAATATCACCACCAATCACATCAGGAGCCTTGAAACATTGGGAGCTAATAAGCTCACAGTAGAGAATATGACTTTCCAAAACTCCAATTTTTGCTTTAAAATTCAAATGTTATCATCATCAACAACAAAACCATCATTTGTTTTCCTTGAAATGGCAAGCTCACTCCTTTCATTTATATGGAAATGTCTGCCAAATACCAAGTCTGAATAACCGTGGTTTGCCAGTCATTCTTTTCAGGCAAGATGGAAATCCATGAAAAAAGTAGCTGGCTCAGCTCATGGCTCAAACAATCACATGAGTATTTTTCTTGAGACAATCACAGTATTTTGTTACACAGTTGAAAGTACTTTACGTACAATAGAAGTGTTTCACGCACCTTCCAGAAACAGATTTCAAGGCCAGATGAAATGTGCATAGCCAAGGAAAACACCTGTGAAGGAAAATGGGGAGGGAGTTGGAGAAGTAAGGAGATCCTTTGACCACGATGCTAGTCTAACCACAGGGGAAGAGGAAGGAAAGGAAAAAGGATCAAGTCAAATAAATCTTGGACTGCAGTGTAGTTCAACGAAAGTTCAGCCAGGCCAGTGGGGAGTCCTCAAGCCAAAATCACCCAGGATAGGAGTCCCACGTTTCTCAAGAATGAACCTGCATTAGTACTCCCCTCATGATCAACCATCGGCAGGGAGCAGACCGAGAGAAGCAAGGCCTTGACACAGCGTGGAGGTAGGGCCAAAGGACAGCAGATGCTCCCTCCCCAAGCTGATCTGAGTGGCACATTTTTACAGCCACCACATGTTTTATGATGCTGCTGTGCTGTGCTCAGTTGTGTGCAACTCTGTGAGACCCCATGGACTGTAGCCTGCCAGGCTCCACTGTCAATGGAATTTTCCAGGCAAGAACACTGGAGTGGGCGGCCATTTCCTACTCCAGGAGATCTTCCTGACCCAGGGATCAAACCCATTTCTGCTGCATCTCCTACATTGGCAGGCAGATTCTTTACCATTATGCCACCTAGAAAGCCCAATTACCACATGGTTTATAGATACCTTTCATTTCATCACAAGACATCCTCACAATGTTATAAAGATGTGTACCCAAGGGTTGAGGTTGAATAAAATTGATATTTTTTACTGCTTCATCATGACATTTCTTAAGTGAAACTGACCTTTATTTTCCTGCAAGTGTGTGGCAATGAAGAATGCATTCAATTTGGAGTCACTGCCTCGATTCATTCCAAGGTGGCAGTAATTCACCCCACTATTGCTTTTGCACTGATAGTGCAAATGTCAACATACCAAAAAAGGCACGTGAAATCTCAGTATCATTACAAAAACAGTTTTGATCTCATAGATTCCTTGAAAAGACCTTGGGGATCCCTAGAGAACTGCAGGTCACACTTGGAGAACCAGTGACGTATAGCTAGCAACCCCAGAATTAGAATGTGTTGGTGAGGAGAGGTTGCTGTTGTTTTGTTTCGTTTGGTATGGTTCTGGCAAAAGTCACAGGGAAGATTTTAATGTTTCCATTTGGGTCATGTTCCTCTACCTGAATCAATCACTGTGAAGAGGAGAATGAGGCACTTTTACTGGTTAGGCCTGGATTATGTGAGCAGTTCTCTGAGAAGGATAAGACACATCCATCCAATGGATGGGATGCTAAGTCACTTCAGTTGTGTCTGACTCCTGTGCGACCCCATAGACAGCCTCCCACCAGGCTCCTCCGTCCCTGGGATTCTCCAGGCAATAACACTGGAGTGGGGTGCCATGGCCTTCTCCAATAGATTAGGTTAGTACTTCTAATTCCCAAGGAGTTATGAAATGGTCAAAGAGACCGAAAAGTTTGACCGAGAAAGGAGAGTTCGGTCCACACGTTTTGCCCATTTCTGGTCGGTTCCCGAAGGAGACATTGGGTGCCTCTTGGCATAGGCAGGTTGGTATAACGCCCCGACAGGTTTCTGCCATAAGCCGTATGAGATAACCGTGGAACCGCAGAGCAGGGCTCCTTACTTGCTTCACACAGGGCATGCCATTCATTCATACAAGCACACCGTAGAGTTAGTAAAGCACAGCAGAAAACGTGTTCGCTAAGGGAACAAAGAACTAAAGCTCCAAGCATCCTTACCTTGTCCTGAAGGATCCCGGACGAGCCCCCAAGATGAAAGGTTGTTGTTGAATCACGCGAAGACACTGGGATTCTTGGCCCCCGGAGGAGAAGAATTCAATCCGGGGCCAGAGATGAGGCTTGATTGCTCAGAGCTTTTGTGTAATAAAGTTTTATTAAAGTATAAAGGAGATAGAAAAAGCTTCTGACATAGGCATCAGAAGGGGGCAGAAAGAGTACCCTTTGGGATGGATGGGATGGGTTCCCATAAAAAGGAGTGGTTCTCTTTAGGGCGGAGAAGGCAATGGCAACCCACTCCAGTAATTTTGCCTAGAAAATCCCATGGATGGAGGAGCCTGGAAGGCTGCAGTCCATGGGGTCGCTAAGAGTTGGACACAACTGGGTGACTTCACTTTCACTTTTCACTTTCACGCATTGGAGAACGAAATGGCAACCCACTCCAGTGTTCCTGCCTGGAGAATCCCAGGGACGGGGGAGCCTGGTGGGCTGCCGTCTATGGGGTCGCACAGAGTTGGACACAACTGAAGCGACTTAGCAGCAGCAGTAGCAGCTCTTTAGGGCAGGGATACTGCATGGTCAAACCAGCCCACTGTAGAGTTCAACTGGGCAAAGAAATTGGCAATAAGTGTGTGGGCTTGTTGTTTAGTCTCATGACTTGGCCTGTTCCAGAGGGAGTCTGATGGCAGCATCAGGCAAGAGAAGAGATCAAAGCTGGGGTGACGGTTCCCAGGCAGGAGCCCAGACCCTGAGGTTACCCAGCCCCTGAGGGTACCCAGCCCCTGAGGGAACCCAGGTCCTGCAGCCAGTTTGGCAGCTTGTTAATTTAGCCCAACAGGCAGGGCCAGGTGACCACAGCTCAGGTTAGGTCAGATTGCACGTGTATTTAAAAGGGCAGATGTCTCATTCTGTGTCTCCCTTCAATGATGCTGGGGCTGTGACTATTGTAAGTTTGCTATCTTGGTCAGCAATAAGAACCAGAGGAACCAGAGATTAAATTGCCAATATCTGTTGGATCATAGAGAAAGCAAGAGAGTTCCAGAAAAACATCTACTTCTGCTTCATTGACTACGCTAAAGCCTTTGACTATGTGGATCACAACAAACTGGCAAATTCTTTAAGAGATGGAAATACCAGACCACCTTCTCTGCCTCCTGAGAAACGTGTACGCAGGTTAAGAAGCAACAGTTAGAATCAGGCATGGAACAATGGACTGGTTCCAAATTGGGAAAGGAGTATGTTAAGGCTGTGTATTGATACCCTGCTTATTTAACTTATATGGAGAGTACATCATGAGAAATGCCAGACTGGATGAAGCACAAGCTGGAATCATGATTGCCGGGAGAAATATCAATAACCTCATATGTGGTAGTTGACACTACCCTTTTGGCAGAAAGCAAAGAGGAACTAAAGAGCCTCTTGATGAAGGTGAAAGAGAAGAGTGAAAAAGCTGGTTTAATACTCAACATTCAAAAACTAAGATCATGGCATACGATCCCATCACTTCATGGCAAATAGATGGTGAAACAATGGAAACAGTGAGAGACTTTATCTTTTGGGGCTCCAAAATCACTGCAGATCATGACTGCAGCCATGAAATTAAAAGACGCTTGCTCCTTGGAAGAAAAACTATGACCAACCTAGACAGCATGTTAGAAAGCAGAGACATTACTTTGCCAACAAAGGTCTGCATAGTCAAAGCTATGGTTTTTCTAGTAGTCATGTATGGATGTGAGAGTTGGACCATAAAGAAGACTGAGTGCTGAAGAATTGATGCTTTTGAGCTGTGTTGGAGGAGACTCTTGAGAGTCCCTTAGACTGCAAGGAGGTCAAATCTGTCAATCCTAAAGGAAATTAATCCTGATAATTCATTGGAAGGACTGACGCTGAAGTTTAAGCTCCAATACTTTAGCCACCTGACATGAAGAGCTGACCCTGATGTTGGGAAAGATTGAAGGCAGGAGGAGAAGGGGACGACAGAGGATGAGATGGGTGGATGGCATCACTAACTCAATGGACATAAGTCTGAGCAAGCTCTGGGAGATGGCAAAGGACAGGGAAGCCTGGTGTGCTGCAGTCCATGAGGTTGCAAAGAGTCAGACACGACTGAGCGACTAAACAACAACAATCTTTGTCAGGTTTGATTGAAGAATTAGAACCCAGTGGGCTCTCAGGGGTCAGGTGGGGGAGCAAGGCAGCGGGGACTCAGATGTTAGAAGCTGGGGATGGAGAAGAATCATTTAGACCGATCGTAGGTCAATGGAAGTCATGCCACACAAGACATCACATTTCTAAAATGGCATTTGCTTGAATGCAATTCCACCTGTCTAGGCGGTTTCACATTTACCATTTCATACTCTGCCTGTGCTACTTGTTTATCCTCAGAATTATTGAGGCACTCTCCTTGGAAGAAAAACTATGACAAAGCTAGAAAGAGTGCTAAAAAGCAGAGACATCACTTGCTGACCAAGGTCCATATAGCCAAAGCTATGGTTTTCCCAGTACTTGTGTACGAATGTGAGAGTTGGACCATAAAGAAGGCTGAGTGCCAAAGAACTGATGCTTTCAAACTGTGGTGCTGAAGAAGACCCCTGAGAGTTCTTTGGACAGCAAGGAGATCAGACCAGTCAATCCTAAAGGAAATCAGTCCTGAATATTCACTAGAAGGACTAATGCTGAAGCTGAAACTCCAATACTTTGGCTACTTGATGCAAAGAGCCAACTCATTGGAAAAGTCTCTGATGCTGGGAAAGATTGAGGGCAGAAGAACAGGATGACAGAGAATGAGATGGTTGGATGGCATCACTGTCTCAGTGGACACAAGTTTGAGCAATACCTGGGAGATTGTGAAGGACAGAGAAGCCTGGCATGCTGCAGTCCATGGAGTCACAAAGAGTCAGACATGATTTAGTGACTGAACAACAAATAACAAATCAGGGTTATAGGTGATCAATTCAACTACTCAGCTCTGGTGACCAATGCTTCCCTTTCAAAAGACTCCCTTCCTCGGGTCTCCTCGATGTCATATTCTCCTGGGTTTCCTCCTAATTCTCTGGCTGCTTTTTCTCAGACTCCTTTGCACATCTCTTCCACAACAATAGTCTTTGGGGGCTCTGCCACAAAACCTCCTTTCTTCTATGCAGGCAATGTGATCTGTCCCTGTGCTCTCAATTACGGCCACATTTCTTTCTTAAAACTGCTGTAAAAATACCCCGTCATCCCTTCAGCAGGCACAAACACATTCTTTGTGTCCTAAGGCCCATCTATACTTTCCTCAAGGGTCTGGGATAATCAGAGCAATTGGTACGCTGCTGGCACCAAGGCCATCTTAAACCCACACATGCACAGGAGGACTGAAATCAGGTCATCTGGCCATCCAGCTGTTCAGACTGGGGTGTGTGTGTATGTGTGTCTGTCTATCCATCTTTCAGATTGTTGCTTAGGTGAAAAAATGTGTAGAAGAGGACCTAACTGCAGCCCTTTGAGAGTACGTGATGGCTCATAAAATTTAATTGAGCAAATAGGTTCCTATGTTATGCCAGGCACACGTAGTAAATATAAAGGTTATAAGGGTGAGAAGGTCAATGTTCTTTCCAGGGATGGGTTAGGGTTGGGGGGCTAACATTTACATGACGGTAGTCAGAATAAATTTAAGAGCCTAATACTGTCTAGTCCTAGCATGTTGTCGCATTGTAAAGAATCGTAAGTAAAACTAGTTTATTCATAAACTTTAGTAAAACAGTTTTTCACATTTTAACATTCCTAAAGTCGGGCTGCAGCTAACAAATGATTTGATAAGGATACCTGTATTAGGGTTTAATTGGCCGAGTTTTTTCTTTCCTAGTTGCACAAAAAAAATAAAACGCAGAATTGACATTCTCTTAGATGAGATGAAAAATATTATTTGGGTCTCTCAGAGAAATGTGAAGTCAAATTTGTTACCTAAAGCAACATGTCCCAAAATTCCTGCTTTCTTTTGGTTTCCAATTGTCTAACCCCTATAGCTACCCAGAAGCCTCATTTTCCATCTTGAACTCTTTATTGTCCACCAAAACGTAACGAAACCTCCCTGACATCTCTCCCAGAACGAGGGTATCCTCTTTCTTCCTCTCCCTCCTGCTCTCTCTCCCTCCCTCCCCTCTTCTCTCTGAGAATCAACCTCAGTCATCTTCAAAGGACATCACCCCACTCCTCTGCTTCTTCCTCAACCTGACAATTTGACCTGTTTGTTTGTTTGTTTTTAATAAGCAAGAGAGGGAGGGCCAAATGCTTGGCAGTTCGAATTTTCTTTAGCAAGGAAAGGGAAAGGCAAGAGGCTTTGACTAATCCCATAGAAATAATTCTTGGACTGGGAACAAGAGAACAAGCAGATCACAGTGTGGGTTAAAACAGAGGTGGGTGCACCTGGCCATGGCCAGGGGAAGGATTGGAGTGCTACCTAACATGGGGCATCCTGGGGAGGCTCAGATTTTAAAACCTCCAAGCTTGTCCAGAAGCTTCATATACATGTATCCTTGCGTGCATACATGCAGGCAGGCACAAACACATGTACACATACACACGTGTGTTTAAATAACAGGCTGAGGCCTTTCTGTTCCACCTCACAAAGCCCTGGGAGGGACGAAGGTGGGGTCAGGATGATCACCTGCTTTCCTGGGTTGAAGAGGCCCAGGGAGGGAGGCCAGGGGCTGGAGCCCCTACTCCTCCCTACCCAGCCCAAATAAAATCTAACTACAAAAGTCTGGACAATGTACTGCTGCTGCTGCTGCTAAGTTGCTTCAGTCATGTCCGACTCTGTGCGACCCCAGAGATGGCAGCTCACCAGGCTCCCCCGTCCCTGGGATTCTCCAGGCAAGAACACTGGAGTGGGTTGCCATGTCCTTCTCCAATGCATGAAAGTGAAAAGTGAAAGTGAAGTCGCTCAGCCATTTCCGACTCTTTGCGACCCCATGGACTGCAGCCTACCAGGCTCCTCTGTCTGTGAGATTTTCCAGGCAAGAGTACTGGAGTGGGGTACCATTGCCTTCTCCAGGACAATGTACTAGAAGAGCATTATCCACTGAGTGGGAAAGGCTTCTGAGCTCTGGGGAGATGCGGAGCTGGAAGGAGGAAGGGTGGGTGGGAAGTGGTCTCTGAGGAGGAGATCATGCTTCCTTAAGACCTTGGAAAACACAAGGGACAAGCTAGAAGGATGATCTGCAGTGGAGGAGGGTAGGAGGGGACCCCACTTTGGCCACCTAGCTGAACCCTTGTGTATGGATTCTCAGCTTCAATCTGCCCAGCAGCCAACCAGAGTCTCAGGATTCCTGTGGCCAGAGAAGGACCTTTGGAAAAACTTGGGCAGCCCATGATGATGAGGGCAGAATGCAGCCAAGCTGACTGGCTCCCACCTCCCCAAGCTGAATGTTTCTGCTGTGCTAAGATCAGACAGGGTGCTGAGCATGCCCTGCTCTTCCTAGAGCTCTGGGGAGTGGGAGTATAAATAAGAAGTGGAGAGGCTGCAGAAGTCAAGATGGAGTTGAAATTGAGTGTCGACACAGGTGGAGCCCAAGTCCTATCTGATCTGCAAATCCCACTCCTACAGAGTCACCCCGGCCTGTGCAGCCTAGGAATTGCCCAAAGCCTGCCCAGAGCTCAGGCCTGTGGGAAAAATCAAGAAAGCTTTATATAGGAAGTGGACTGGTAGGACCTTAGGTAGGTGAGGAGGAGGAGCCCTGAGACTCTCCCAAACCCTGGAATGAGGTGGGGGAGTTGGAGCTGGGCCCATGCTGATCTTCTCTACCCCTGATCTCTGCTGATTCCTGGCTGCAGGGTGTGTGTGTGTGTAGCTGGGAACAGGTCAGGTTTAATTATTAATCATCTGACCAGACTAATCAGCCTAGAGCAATGTCTCTCTCTTCCGGGGCTGTGAAATCCCCACTCACTAGCCCAAGCCCCCAGCACCTCCCAGACGCTAGGAGAGAAGAAGAGTGTGAGGAGTTTCCCTGCAGCCCCTGGGTCTTCAGGAGGCCTTGATTAGGTGTGGGCACCAGGCAGGCAGGTGTGGTTTCCACGATGCAGGGTGAACCGAGGCCATCCACCCCATGTTGACACAAGCGTCATAAACTGAGCTTTGTTCCCAGCTCCGCCCGGGAAGGTCCCTGAGAGATGGGTGGGCCTGGCGAGGTGGGTGTGCAGTGAGGACAGATAGGTTTGGAGAGGGCGTGCCCCTGGGGACCCAGAGAGGTGAAGCTGGCATTGGAAGCCAGTCTGTGGCTGCAGAAGAATCTGACCACTGAAAGGCCAAGCTTCAAGCCACACAAGCAGGGTCTGTGACACCAACCATCAGAGCCACCTTCCAGTCCCCGGTGGCTGGCAACCTGGAAGGAAAAGATGGGCAGGGCCAAGGCGGGGAGGTAGGGAGATGCTCCCTGGCACCTCTCTGAGAATACAGTCCTGTTCCTACAGCCAGCTGGTAGCTGGATAGAGACCTGGAGCTTGGGCCCCTGTGGCTGCAGCCACAGGGATGGGGAGGGGGCTGCTTCGTCCTTCAACAGTCACTGGTGCCTGTTCTGTGCAGACGCAGGGGACTAGGACACGCTTCCTGCCCTGTAGACTCAATGGTTAATGCAAGACCAACCTGTAAACAGATCACAAGGCAGCCTGATAAGGGCTATAAAGAGAGGCCTCTGTGTGGGGCTGGGGGTGGAGATGGTGTGCTGGGACACCGTGTGGGAGCAGAAACACCTGCAGGGAGAACAAAGAGGGTCAAGGAAGGCTTCGTAATGGAGGTAACGCTTACTTAGAAGGAACGTTAAAGAAAGTCCCGGTTCCCAAGCAGAGAGAAAGGAGAAGGGCATCCAGGCAGTGGGAGACCATGTGTAAAACTGAGGGGCTGAGATGGCGCCTAAATAGGACCCAGGCGGCACTGAGCAAGCCTGGACCACAGGTGGGATCTGCGGGGGTGAGAAAGCAAAGCGGGTGGCGCTTAACTGGCATGCTCTCTCGATTCTAACAGGAAGAGCTAAGCAGGGGAGCTTGCTTCCTCTTTTTGCCTTGGCTCCCAGGACGCTCCCAGTCACATTTCATACTAATTCACCACCACTGCCTCGGCCCTTCCTACTCACCTACTTGCCGCCTGCAGGTTTCCTCAATCCTCACTTCAAAAGTTTCCGTTGGCTTAATCTGGTCGCACATGGCCTGTGTTGTATATTAACTCAATTCCTTGTTGTTAAGAGGTGGCAGGTAAATAAACAATGAAGTTTCACTCAGGAAAGAAGGGTTAAAAGTGCAAAGTCTGGCCTGCATCTAGGGGCCATGGGAAATCTCCTTTTGAACACACCCTTATACCCCTAAATTCCCCAAGAACACAAAACTAGGTGCTCTTCTCCCCTCCCCAGAGGAGCAGGAACAACCCCTTGGCTCACCCCTAGATCCAGCTCCTAGGGTGAAACCTCCTGAGTGAGGGGACGAAGAAACTGTGTTGCTTTGGCACCTTCAGCCTTCCTACCCTTCAGTTTTCCTACCCTGCGGTGGGTGGAGACCTTTGTTTAGCTACAGTCTAAGGAGGGAAGTGTTGAGGTCAGTTTCAGAATTTAACAATCAGGATCAGTCATAAACTCCTGAGTCTAGCTAAATCCAGCTCTCTAATCCTCCTTACTCCACTGTTTCTGGCAGACCCAGAATCTAGAAGTTTTAGCAAAAAGCAGGAACAAGAGAAGACCCCAACCCTGAGACAAGCACTAGAGAATAGTGGTTAAAAGCATGGTTTGAGGGTCATGTGGACCTGGATTTGAATCCCAACTCTGACACTCACTAGCTGTCCCTGGGCAAACTATTTTCATCTTTGAGCCTCATTTTCCCTGTCTGTAAAATGGGAGAATAATGGCGCCTGTCTCTCAATATTGTAAAGAGGCCAAGAAACTGTATCTCTACAGAGTACACACAGAGTGTGACATGCACTTAATAATCTGTGGGGCTAATATCAGTATTAATGGTGGCTCATGGAGCACAGGAGAGGGTGTGTGAACCCCAGGTTTCCTCACAAGCAGTGACATGGCCCTGGAGAATGCCCCTGCTCCCTGTGATTCAGTCTCCTCTAGGGTCTGCTGACTGCACAGCTCTCTGCCCTTAGGGGCTAGCATATCACCAGGAGTCTTGATAATTACAATGCCTTCAGCCATTAACGAGGATAAAGAGACCATTGGAAGACTTTTGCCTAACCCTAGTAAATATGATTCCAACTGAAAAAAAATCCTGACGTGCCCCAAACCCAGTCTGACAACCACCCCCTACCACCACCAGCTCCCACCATCTCCATCTGCTACGGTCAGACTGTCTCCTCCCCTGTATGTCCCGTCTTCAAGCCTTTTCCACACTGGAGTCTCCCGTACCTTCAATGGTCTCCATTCACATCTGTTCTGCCCTTCCCCCCAGCAAAATAAATGTCCCTTCTCTTCCAGGAGTTGCTGGGGAAGTCCCCGGTTGACAGCTAGGGCAGCGTTTTTCCAAGCGCGAGGAACAAACTCCACCTGCACTGAATCACACATGAGGCTCCACTAAGATGCAAGTGCCTTCCCGTGACCCAGTGAGGCAGAATCTCCACCGGGGGTGGGGTGGGGGGGCAGGAGTCTCTAGTTCTAACAAGCTCCCCAGGTGATTCAGATCCACACAAAGCACAAAAATCAGTGATTTTTCTTGAGTCCTTTGCCAATTGCGGAAGTCCAGCTAGGACTAGATCTGGAAAATTCACGAAATAATTCAGCTGAAAGAAACTACACTCCTCATGTGTGCCCAGTTAGGACCACCCAGGAGATCTGGATCCCCTTACCTTATACCAATAAGCTGTATTGCCTTAGGCAAATCACTTCCCGTCTGGGCCTGTTTTCTCACCTGTAAAAGGAAGGCCAGGGCTTGTGGGGGGTGCGGGGGTGGTCCCTGGGGCCATCCTGTTCTAACAGGCTTGGAAATCCACTTAGGTTAGGCTGCTTTGGAGGGCCGGCCTGGTGGAAAAGGAGAATGGGGACCTGTTGGGGATGAGCGCAGAGGTCCTGTTCCTGCCTAGGTAGACAGTTGTTGATGTGAGAGGGGCACAGAGATCTCAGGTCAGGTGGGGGTCAAGGTCAGTATCTAAGTGGCCTGGCCTCCGGGGACTGTGAGGAGCAACTCAAGCATCTGGGCCATGGCAGAATCAAGCCGAAGAGTCTGGCACTGATCCCTGGGGAGAAGAGGGAGCCCAGAGAGCGGGTCTGAATGTCAGGGCCCAGGCCCAGGTCACTGGCTCAGAACTAGGCCTCAGGCCCTTAGGAATATGAGAAAGCAAACAAGGAGCCTCCAGCATGGCAGGGAACTCAGCTCAGGGGGCTCCCTGGCAGGATGGCTCTATTGCACAGCTCGGGGGTGGGGGGGTGGGGGGGGTGGGGGGTGTGTCTTACAGAAGACAATGTACGAGATGCCCCCTGGAGTTGTGCCACGTGGAGGGACTGGGACCAGGTACCAGGGGCACCCCAGCCACCCTGGATCCTGAACTTAGGGCAGCAGGACGAGCTCCGGGCCCACCGGATGCCTTGGCCCACAAGGACACAGCCGGCACTGGTAGGGAAGGATGTTTCCCCACCCCTCCTGGTTGGGAACTGGAGGCCTGAGCTCAGCCTTGGATGGCCACAATAGGTCGGGGGGCAGGGAGGGGGTGGGCAGCAACAGGCTGGATGGGAACTTTCTTCAGATCTACAGATCTGCACCCACTAATTACAGGCAGCCCCACTCACTTTGCCCTCTGGGGCCGGACTGCCCTGCCCCTCCCCGGTGACTCAGGAGCACTGCCAACAGGAGGGGAGGGCCCTGAGAAGATTCCAGGCCATTCAAAGGACTTGCTAACCGGTCCCAAGAGATTAGCATTGTTTTGCTAGAAGAAACGGTTGAGAAAGAACTTAAGAACCTCTGAAAATTGGGGGGTTGTTCTGAATCCCCAAACAGCAAAGATTCAGGGCTGCACAGCATAGCAGTTGCTTTCACCAGCAATGACCTTAACCCAGAAACAATCAGGGAGGTGATTAATACCATCACACACCCTTGCACCCAAGGAAACGGGACTTCAGAAGTCACAAGGCTAAAAGGACCCAAGCGAGGGGCTGACCTCCTCACAGGGACGGCACCTCCAGAAACGGCCTGACTCCAGTGCAGGACAACAGAGTTCGGCCACTAGACAACCTGAGGGCAGTGAGAAGGGCCACAGGGTTAGAAGAAGCCAAGAGATTTTTCTATCCAACCCTTTTGGCCTGGGAAACAGCAGCTCCCCATATTCCTAGACTCAGCCCTTTTGCAGCTTCACCCCTGAGAAGCTCTGATTCCCCGCCAGAGTCCCAAGTGGAACCTCTTGTCTTGTTTTTTCAACTCTTCATAAACATTCTAGATTTAGATGGACTGAATCCCAACCTCCACACTCAGTGAGCATCCTTTGGCCAAACACTTAGGGATCCCAGTGTAACAGATGACGACTCACTCACAAGCTTTCAAGTTCTCTTTATTAAAAATCTTTTTTTGTTTTTCCTTTTGTAAAAACAAACGCTTGAGGTCAATTATACAGATCAGGAAAAGTGACGATTAATAGGACACACTCAACAAATTCCAACACTTTACAAGTTCAAACTTAAATCAACTAATGGTTTTTTTTTTCTCACAAGCTCAATAATCAAACTCTGGTCCAGTTCAAGTATAATCTAACAGATCACAGCCTCAGACTGTCAAGAGAAACCTTGATACTAACGGCTGCTGCTCACACCAACACCAAGTTTACCGAATTCTTCGGGAATACGCTGTGAATATACTTTATTTCAGGTGTTTACAATAAAAAGTACACAGGCCTTTTGTTCTATTAATGCAGGGTATGAGTAAATGTGCTGCGCAAGGTAGCAGCTGCTGTTGAACAACTTTTCCAGGGAGACATTTTGAAATGGTTAACAAACACTGAAGAAAAGCTTTAAAAAAAAAAATCAATATTTTCCTGGTTGCTTTTAATACTGCATTGTGTATGACACACGTAGGAATAAAAAGTGCAAATTATAGAGTGGGTGAAACTATGCCAATGGAATTGTATAAAAATAAATAAAAATAAATATATATATACACACAAATATAGGACCTTGGATGACTTTTTAAATTAAAGGTTCTTATTAAACGCAAAGAGCTTCTTCTCTCTCCTTCCCAGGGCCGGTCTCCAGCTTTAAAATATAGGGAAGTTCGGTCTATCAGCAAGAGAGCCATTACATTACTAGGGAATATGGCTGTTTGAACAGCCATCCAGGTTTCCATGGAAACACTGCTTGGTAGGGGGGTGGTGAGCTGATGGGGTCAGCTTCCACTATGCTGGGAGAAAAGGCTGCCAGCTTCTCTAAAAATGCAGTTTTAGGCTTTAGGCTTTTCCCAGCGAGGTTCAGAGAGTTGGCCCTGACTTCCCACCAGTGGGAAGAAAGACACACAGAGTTTCTGAGAAATGGAGGAGGCCGGTTTCTCGAACACCAGGTAAAAACCAGAGAAGGCAGCCAGGGGAACAGGTCTAGGCTGAGTCACTGTTTTCAAACTCTATACTCTTTGAGACACTCACCTTTCTGAGGCCCACAGCTGCCTGATGCCAAGCTCAGGTTTCCCACTGCATGCCGCCTCCCTCTACACCTGTTCAAGCTGGTCTGTTTGAAGCTTGCCTGAACTCTTCTCTCTCACAGGTCCCCAGCGGTTCTCTCCTTGCCGATGCCACCTGCCCCCAGGTTTACACGTGATCCTTGTATCTTTTATTTTCCCTTCCTTTCTGAGGCTTAATTTTCTCACTGATCGGATGTCAGTGTGGAACTCAAATAATCCATCTCTCTACCTTCTGCTTTTAGGGCAGAGGACAGAAAACAGAATATGCAGTATAGTCTTATCTACCATAAAAAGAAAAAAAAAAGCAAAACATTAAAATAAAACAAGCAATCTCGTCCTAGCCTACCTACCTGTGGTCAGGAATAGAACTAACAGGAACCATCCTCTAGGAGCTGAGCCAG
The DNA here is from genome assembly GCF_055505025.1 of Bos grunniens. Taxonomy (NCBI): domain Eukaryota; kingdom Metazoa; phylum Chordata; class Mammalia; order Artiodactyla; family Bovidae; genus Bos; species Bos grunniens. The sequence continues at coordinate 31,156,889 of NC_141190.1, read as the reverse complement.
GGCAGCCGCCTCCGGGCAAGTGTCTCACTTGAGGAAGCAGCCCCAGGCTCCCTTCTGACCTTCTCAAGGGCTTCTCCAGGGCTCAGCTGAGCCTCATTTTCCCCAGCACCTTTTCCCAAACCCTCCCAGTGAACCTCAGCCTAGACCCCCTCAGCCTGTCCTGTCCAGGAACCTGAAGGCACTGACCTTCAGTACCCACAGCCCGATGGGAAGGAGCTCTGCGCTTCGTAACATTTAATATCAGTCTGCACATGGAGTAAACTCTGAGAGGCCTTTGGCCTTCTGCCCAATTGGAAAGGGCCCACCTACAAATACCTGGCAACCCTCAATGCTCCTCAGTCCTGCAGCCTTCCTTCTCCTTAGCTGCCCCCACCTCTAAGAGACCATTTAAAAACCATCCCACTGTGAGGCTGCTGGTACCCAGTGTGCAGGCACCAAAGGACGAGTCAAGGATGGATGCCTTTTCCTTGTTTTGGTGTCTCTCAAGCCAACCATGCACAGCTGGGAGGCCAGTCTTCAACAGGAGTCCTGACCTTCTAATGTTTTAGCTGGAAGGGGAAGATGCTTCTGTTTTCATTTTTATTTAAAGTGAATCTAGACCAGACTCAATATCCAGAGGAGAACAAACCCTAGCATCTCCTGAAATCAACAGGAGGGAAATGATCAGAGCTTCCAAAATAAAGAGCTCTTTTCCTTCTTAAATTTTAAGGCTTGAATCTGGTGGGCTTCTAGAACAATGGAGAGGACAAAAGAGTTATGAAAATCAGGGCTTTTCAAAAAGGTGGTTGAGCTGGAGGAGCTCCCAGTTTCTGCCTGCTGGTGGTCCAAGGCTCCCCCATCCAGGACCGTACGACCCAACTCAGATCCCCCACCCCCACACACACAGGATGCCAAGCAGAGACATGGTTCTCGACCCAGGAGTCTCCGTGAAATCTTTTTTTTTTTGGAAGACTCAGCCTGGCTTGACCTATCCTATCCCACCAAGAATTGGAACACTGTGAAAATCCCTGAGAAGTTGGATTTTATGGGCACAGAAGGAGGGAGTGAGAGATGGAGAGGAAGATAGACAAGCAAATTGAAAAACTGTTCAAAGGAAACACGAGTCACTGGATACGCCGGGATGAAGGCACCGGGAGGTGCTCCAGGCCTTTCATGAGTCTCTGCAGACCGACTCAGGCACCGCCGTGGGCTCCCTGGTCTTCCTTCCTCTCTGGCAGGAAGGCCCCACTTCTCAGGCCCTCCTCTCCCTCTTCAAGCCGCGGTGTCAGAGCTTCTTCCTTTCAAAGTGCGGCACGATTCCGCTGTCCTGGGGCCGCGGGCTGCCCGCCCTCTCCGTCTCTTTCAGGCCCTCCTCGGCCAGCTGGGATAAGTACTTCTGTGGTGTAAAGAGGGACAGAGTCGGGAGGGAGAAAGACAGTGGTGAGCTGGGAGGAGAGGAAGGGGCTGTGTGCCTGGCCCCCCTCTCCTCTCATCTTGCCCCCCTGGGGTGGGACCCCTCTTCTCCCTCCCCAGATCCTTCCAGGGCCCCGGGACCCAGGCTCAGTGATGAGCTCCACCCTCTTTATGTTAGTTTACAAATGATTCCTGGAGAAATGCAGGGAAGTGCAGATCCTAACAACAAACACGTGCAGAGCCCTTATCCCAGACCCAGCGCTAACTGCTTTTCTTCTATAAACGCATTTAATTCTCACAACTCTACTCGTTGTCCAGAATGAGCCCCAGGATCCAGGCAGCACGTCCACATTTAAAAGGCAGAGGAAAGAGAGGGAAGCTGGAAGGGCAGGGAGGGGAGCAGCTCTGTCCCATACCTACTGTGAAAGACAAAACTGCAGCCCGACACCTGAGACTCCACAGACAGGCTGGCAGGGGGCTGCCTGCACCCCACCTCAGAGCACCCATGTTCCCACTGGCCCCCCAAGTCCAACTCGGTGAGCCTGTCAGGCTGCTCATGAGGTTCTGGATTCAATGCAGTGAGAGAACCAGAAGATGCCCTAGGCCCCAGTTGGATATCCTCTGATGGCTGGGGGAGCCCAGGGCAGTGCAAGGAGTGCTGGATTAAGAGTCAGCAGGGTTAAGTCCCCCACAACCGTCAAATGTGTGGGCTTTGCCATCACATGACCTGGGTTCAAAGGCTGGCTCTCAGCCGCAAGTTCCTCAATATCTTTGGCATCTGTTAAGTGTGAGTAATACGGTAACCACTGCACAAGGTTGCTGTGACATCCCAGAGAGGTACCATAAAGCATCAAACACAGAGCCTGGCATGGAATAAATACCTAGCAATGTCATAGGCGTGAACCATCAATTACTCCATTGCTACCCTATTCCTGGACATTCAGGCTGTTTCCAAAAATGTTGGCAATAAGTTATACATTTATTATAATAAACTAACTGCAATAAGTGTCCTTGTACATATTTACATATTGGTGAATTTATTTCTGTAGGTTAGATTTCTGTAAGTGGGATGGCAGGATCCTGGGCTATATATTGGGTGGGCCAAAAAGTCAGTGCCGCCTTGATCATAACTGGCACTGGCTGTCTGATTCTGTGAAAGTCACTTATCTGCTCCTAGCCTCAGACCCTAAATTGTTAAATGGAAGGATGGTATCTTCCTCCTTCATCCTCCAGGGGTGAATCTGAGGGTCAGACCCGATGATGTGGGAGAGGTGATGGAGTCGACCTGGTATCTCTAGGAGAGACTGGTTGGCTTTGAGAGGTGGGTGAGACTGATGGAGAGAGGCAGACCGTGGATTCCAGGGGATCAGGCTGCTGATGGAAGACTAGGTTGCTCCTTCACCTCGTCTCAGGGAAGGCAAGTGGGTGGATGTATCGAGTATCGGATCTGGGGCTGAGCAAATGTCTAGTTTTCCCACCTAGCACCTTCTCCACCTGCTATTTTGATCACCTGCTGTGGCTTCTCTCAGAGCACGAGAGAAGAGTGGGACTGCAGACAGAAAATGAAGATTCCTACCACCTTACCCCCAGGAGCAACCCCTGCCCCCGCCTCACAGCCTCCCGGGGTGCTAGATTTACAAGCTGCCTGACTGAGGTGTTAGCCAGCACTGGCCACTCCCGTCTGAATTCTTCCCTTTTCGCACATGTAACATGGAGTAGGGGTGGGATGGGTGCGTCTGTGTGGACAGAGACAGTCTGTTGAGGCCACTGGCAGAAACCCTATCTGGGACACCTGTGATTGAGGCTCCCAGCTCCCTGACAGGTGCACCCGGGAAAGCAGAACTGCAGTTGGCGGGCGTAAGGGACTGAGCCAGTGTCTGGACCTGACAGGCCTGGGACCACAGGAGCGGCTGTGGCCTGCTACAGGGAGGCGAGTGTGCCTGGGGGGTTGGCCCAGAGGCCCAAAACACAGTGAAGTCTGTTGCCCTGCAAAAACCACAGGGTTTAGAATTCAAGGACCTGGGAGTCTGCATTCTTCCAACCTTCCTGGGTGACCTTGAGCTGTGTGTCTCCTTGAGGGTTATGCAGTCCAGTCGAGAAGACAGGATGAGAAGGTTCTCATGTTGGGGTATCATAATCTGCTGGAAAGACTTTAAAATGCAGATTCTCAGGCCCCACGCTAGAGACAATGAATAAGCAAATATAGGGTAGGTCCAGGAAGCCACATTTTAAAAAGATTCCAGCTGAAGACCAAAGTTTGGGAAAATCAGGACTGGATGATCTTCAAGACCCTGTTCAGCTCTTCCATTCTAGAGCTTTCCTCTTGTTGTGGGTGGGTGGTGATGATGTCTTCAGGGTTAGACAGCTGCCGCCAGCTGGCTCTGTGTAGCCCAAGCTGAACCCTTGGCCTGGCCAAGTCACTGCCTACACCCTGGAGAGGCCAGGACCTGGGCCCCGGGCCCTGTGACTTTCTCGGTCATACAACAGCTGCTTTCCGGAGGGAAATCAAGAGGCTTAAATGACCTGAGTTTGGGCACAGCTAGTAACAGTTCCTTGCAGATGGTGACCCAGGCTATGACATGAGTCTCAGTTCATAGACCAGCTTAGTCGAGTGAAAGCAGCAAAGTGACTAAGAATCAGGCAATCTGGTTCCAGCCCTGGTAACTCACCATCTTGATGGCCTTGGACAAATCCAAGGGTTGGACTAATCCAAGGTTTAGATAAATCCTTGGTTTCTCTGCACCTCAGTTTCCTCAATTATAAAATAAGAGAGTTGGCCTGTATCTGAGTTTTCTTAACTAGGGGTATACATTCAAATCATTTGGAGAATTTTCTCAAATTACATATTCCTGGGTCTCTCCCAAATTCTGCTGAACCCTTGGCCTATGTAGTATAAATACTTCTGAAACACTGCGTACAGGACTTTGGTTCACATCCCTGGCTAAGAACCACCAGAGCAGCCACTCTTTAACAATTAAACTGAACAGTACTATCTGCTCTGGAATTAAAGTGTCTGCCTGCAGTGCGGGAGACCTGCGTTCAATCCCTGGGTTGGGAAGATCCCCTGGAGAAGGAAATGGAAACCCACTCCAATATTCTTGCCTGGAGAATCCCATGGACAGAGGAGCCTGATAGGCTATAGTCCACGGGGTCGCAAAGAGTCGGACATGACTGAGAGATTTCACTCACTCACTACCACAAGGGTCTTCCAGAGCCAAGGCCTTACGCCTCAAAAAAGTAGTCTAAATTCCTTGCAGTTAGAACAGAAGGTACTTTGATACACTTACCCCAAGCATCTATCTACTATGATTTCTATTATATTACTAATCCCCAGCTTATACCAGAAGTCATATGAAAATCACATTCTAATATGCTATATATTATTTAGGTATTTTTATAGGATATGTTGCTATATCTCATTGATTTTAAGAAGTGTTTTTTCCCTGTGTATGAACAGTCCTGAAATTGAGATGTATTTTCCAGTTGATGGAGTCTCACTGTTTAATCCGTAACATTTTTTTTTCTTCTTGGTATCAAAAAATAGCGTTGTATCTTACAACTGATGGCACCTTAGATTGGATGAAATATGGTATATAGAATATTTTGTATATGTCACAGTTAATATACAAAGAATCTACTACTCTAGAATGGAAGGTCCATGAGGGCAGGGGTTATTATCTGCTTTTTTTGTTGTTGTATGTTGTACCCCCAGTGTCTGGTCCCAGATGCTATGTCTTTGATACAGCTGCAGTATGAACAGACATTTCAATAGAACATAACACTGACTTTTATTCTAGCCAAACATGGATACTAGCACAGGAGAAGAGAAAAACACAAGAAATATCTGTATCTGAAATATCCAGGTCTTGTGAAAAGGGATCAGCTCCAACCATGGGCTAGGTGAACACTAACAAGTCATTCAGTCTAGAGGGAGAGGCCGTTGCCAAAAATATCCAACCCAAATAGAATGTTTTGTATTAAAGTGGAGACAGATGCTCTGAGAGCATAAGGAAGGCAGCCACCATGTGGAGAAGTCTGGTGGAATCAGGATGCAGACCACAGAATGAATTTTCCATGTGATGGAAGGAGATATAACCTCACAGAAACCTAGCCCAGGGACTGCCCCTCCTGGGCACTAGGCAAGGAAGACCAACAGTTACCTGTAAGTTCCGGTAATGGACGGCGCTGCGACAGTGGCTCATCTTCGCCATCTCTTCACTCGTGTAGAACAGCCCACACAGCTTGCAATAAAAGCCGGTCCTGGGCACCACGAACTCCACCCCTGCAGAAGGATGGGGGATGGACAGGTAGGCAGTTTAGGAAGGTGGAGGGAGGCCCCTGGGGTCCAGACAGCAGTCAGGGTGAAATAGGAGCAACGCGATCCAGCCCTGGCTTGCTATTGGCTTGGGCTGGTTACCCAACTTCTCCAAGCCTCATTGTCCTCATTTATAAAACTGGCACGAAGAAAACAGCATCAGCTTCATTCACAGGCAGTGTGATGAAGTGTGATGGAGTGCTGGGAAATCACATGCTTTGCCTTCCAGAAGTAGGCTCAGGCTCTACTAACATCAGTCTGCTTCCTGGGGAAGGAGGAGTAAGGAGGTTTCTCACATTTCCCTGGGTGGATTTCCTTTCTCCACACTGTACGTCTCTCTGCAGCTGCTGTGGCCAAGACTGGAAGCACACTCATTTTTGTTTGCTTATTTTACAATTATGTTCACTAAAAAGAATTTTTTAAAGATAAAAGTGAGGAAAAATCACTCGGAGTCATTCCAATCAAAATATTTTCTTCCACACTATCTATATATAGAGCCCTTTGTGGGGTGGAAGAGGACATTTTTAATGACACCCTAAGTGTAATTCTGTTTCCTCCCTTTTTCATGTGATGATCTATCATAAACATTTTTCCGTCTTTCTCCAGTCTTAAATCTTAGCCATTCGTTAGTAGCATTTTATTTATGATGCGTTAAATAGAAGTTCCAGGATTTGGGGAGCTCTTTTGATTCCGAGGAAAGGAAACAGTGACCCAACAGCCAGAGAAATGACTGTGTCACAGCCCAGAGGATTCATCTTTGAAGGGGGACGGTGGCTGCTCCAGCCTACACCATGCTGTTTTGGGGTCACAGTTCTCCTCTTGAGGACACAGCAGAGTGGAAAGAACCCAGGTCTGAGAAGGGGCTAAGACCAGAGGCTAAGAATCTGTGTAGCCTGGGGAGAGCTGGCTGAATCCCTCCTGGGCCTTCTGATTGAGGCACTAGCTAAAAAGCAGGGCTGAGGACTGCGGAGATCAGGACACACAAACGCACCACTCCCCACTCCCGACCCCGGGCGCTTTCAGGCTAAGGCCGCTCCCTGTGTGCTGACCCCTCAGCTGTGCTTTGCTGCTGCCCATATGGTGAGTTCTGCTGCGGATGGAGGGATGGTCAGAGAGCTGGCCCCCTGGGTGTCAGGGAAAGTGGGGCTGGGAGCCACACACGAGGCCAGGGCAGCCTCTTACAGAAAGGGGGACAGGCCAGGTCTCCGCCAAGGCCCTGCGTGCGACCACAAGCCCAGGCCTTCCTCCACTTTCCTTCTCCTGCCTCTAGAGACAGAGCTAAATGTACAGGAGACCCTGTCATAGAGGAGCAGTTTAGACTTCTAATTACAACCTTCCCCCCAACACTCACCCCGCCCCTCTTCCAGCCTCATTTCACAAAAGCCACTTATCAGCCTGGAAGCACAGGCCTGGAGGAAGGAGGGAGCCTGGGAGGCCTGCCTGCGCTCTGCCTTAATGGATGGCGCGCGCGCGCGTGTGTGTGTGTGTGTGTGTGTGTGGTGTGGTGTGTGTGTGTGTGGTGTGAGTGTGGTGTGAGTGTGGTGTGTGTGGTGTGTGTGTGTGTGTGTGTGTGTGGTGTGTGTGTGTGTGGTGTGGTGTGTGTGTGTGTGTGTGTGTGGTGTGTGTGTGTGGTGTGTGTGGTGTGTGTGTGTGGGGTGTGTGTGTGTGTGTGTGTGTGTGTGTGTGGTGGTGGGGGGGAGTGGACTGGCTGGCCGGTTCTAACTGCCACGTAGCAAGCCTGCCTGCCGTGCCCTCAGCAATCTCCAATGAGGTCCTTGGGTGAGGGGCCCAGTTGCCTTGGGGGAGGCCGAGTGTCCTCCCAACCTCACTGCAAAGGATGTGAACGTGCTGGCTTTATGGGTGGCCGTCCCGCCCCTCCACCTCCCCCAGGCCCTGGCTCCTGGCTGCTGCTGGCAAACAGAGCATTAAGCAAGGCGTGCCTTCCTCCTCTGTGCCTGCAAAATACTTCTCCCTTTTGCTGCTGCTCCACAGGGAGCAGAGGACCCCACTGGACAAAAGAGCAACCAGAAAAGGGGAAGCACCCCCACCCCCCACCCCGAGGCCACGGGAGCAGACACAGGCAGGGGATCAGAGCCTCTCCCTGAGTCCAGACCTTGTAGGGGCGACCAACTGGGTAAAACCAAGAAAGAAGCCTTAGGTTTTCTGTGCAGATCCCACGAGGCCTCCAGAATCCGTCACGTTTCCCAAGAGGTCTTCAAATCCCTGTCCTGGGTGCCCCCCAAAGGGGTGCAGCTGCCTCAGAAGCCACCACAGAACGTGAAGCAGACCCGAGCTGGCAGCTGTGGCCCATTTCAGCCCCAGCAGTGGGCATGGCTACCATCTGTAGTGTTTGGGGTGAGATTTCACTTGAACAAAGGCTTCTACTGCCAAAAAACAAAAAAGTTGGAAGCCACAGTATACTGGAGAGAAAATGGAATTTGGAGTCAGACCTAGCTCTTTGACTCACACTGTGCGACCTCAGGTATGTGTGCTAACCTCTCTGAGATCAGTTTCCTTGTCTGTGAAACAGGAATAATAATACAGTAAATGGTATAATGGGGAAGCACATGTCATTTTGCCTAGGGCTCAACAAACATTAGTTCTTTATTAAACTGTTTATCAAAAAACAATAGCAGACATGTGTGAGGCTTTTCTCCACAGAAGCCTTCTGGCCCTCCAGCCTTTCACCAGAGCTGCCTGGAGAATCCAGGCTCCATGGCTGGGCAGCAGCTCTCTTCCGGGCCCCTGCAGACCTCCAGGGCTACTCAGGCAGTACCAGGTGGTCAGAGACAGTGTTGAGGAGGGAGAAGCTGGGGCAAGATCCCCAAATGCCTGGGAACTCACCCTTGAGTAACCAGGAGTTGCCCAGGCACTTAGAATGCCAACACCGCCTCGGGATACCTCTGGAACGTGAGGGCCCGGGGAAGCACAGCGTGAAGAAAACACAGCCCCAGACCCAGAGAGTTCTGTAGCAACCTGGTCCTCCCATTTTTCAGCCTCTATTAAGTACCGTAATTAAAGTAACATCTGCCTTCTAATAATAGCTCCTGCCACGGGTAATTACAGCCCTGTCATCCCAGCACAGCCTGTGATGGGTGGAGAGGGGGAGCTTGCGTTTTGTAGGCTTCCCTTTGGTTCTGGGAAGAGCTCAGGCCTTGGCAGGCTCATGCTGGCTGGGGTCACCCAGAGCTGGCTTGAAACCACGGAGCTGCCCTTTCTTACCCCCGTGCCCAGCCCAGCCCCGAAGCAGCAGGACTTTGCCTCACCTCTCCTTCTCCTTCTCCCTCCATGTGCGCCACAGGGACCAAGCCTGAGTTGTCCCCACTCCCTAAAAAGTCTCTCTGCGGTAGTGATAAACCATGGAGGGTGAAGGGTTATGCAGCCCCAGTGAGAGAAAGCAGAGTAGGTCTCAAAAACTATTCCATAAATGAATAATGGTTTCCCTGATGGCTCAGACAATAAAGAATCTGCCTGCAATGCAGGATACCTGGGTTCAATCCCTGGGTCAGGAAGACCCCCTGGAGAAGGGAATGGCTAACCACTCCAGTACTCTTGCCTGGAGAATCCCATGGACAGAGGAGCCTGGTGGGCTACAGTGCATGAGGTCGCAAAGTCAGACGTGACTGAGTGACTTTGAGAGAGAGGGAGAGAAACAAATAATAACAATAGACAACTCATAATAAGTACCTCCTACTGAAAGAGACTGAGACCTTACATGTACTCATTCATCTAATCCTCAAAATAACCCTACATGGTAGGCGACTACTACATCCCGGATTTATAGGTGAAGAAAACCAGGGAGACAGGTTAAATCAGCAGCTCTTTGTCCCCCAGCCAGCTGGGATTTGAACCCAGGGAGTCAGATTCCACACTCTGTGCTCTTAACCACTGAACCAAAATTGCCTTTCCTTCCACTGTGCTGCCTGAATGGCAGGGCAGCCTGGTCTCCAATTAGGATTCCCTCAGTTCTGACCTTTTTACTGTGTGCTTTCAGGCAATAAGGGGCTTCCTTGGTGGTTTAGTGGTAAAGAAACCACCTGCCAATGCAGGAGACTCAGGTTAGATCCCTGAGTCGGGAAGATCCCCTGGAAAAGGAAATGGCAACCCACTCCAATATTCTTGCCTGGGAAATCCCGTGGACAGGGGAGCCTGGGGTCACAGAAAGAATCGGACACGACTTAGCAACTAAAAATCAAAAACAACTCTGGTAATAAGTCTCTGGGCTTCGGTTTCCTTACCTGGCAAATGCAGAAAACAGTATCACATACCCCTCACCCCCACTGAGATTAAAGAAACAATAGGTCTCAAAGCCAATCGGACACTATCATCAAGCATAAAAGTACAGTCTGTAATAGCCCCAAACCAGAAAAACCCAAACACTCATCAACAGCTGAATGAATAAACAAAATGTGATCCACCCATAAACACAGTGCACTATTCAACGATAAACAATTATCCATACACCCAACAATTGGGATAAATCTCAGAATAACTATTGAGTGAAACAAACCAGGCAACAAGAGTACATACTGTATGATTCCCTTTCTAGAAAATTCTAGAATGCAAACTAATATTTTGTGACATGAAGGAGGGCAGTGGTTACCTGGGGACTGGGGTTGGGAGGGAGGGGTAACAAAGGAGAATCAGGAAATCCAGGGGCGATGAGTATGTTCACTGTCTTGCTTGCAGTGAAGGCTCACAGGTGTATATGTGTCAAAATTCAGGTTTTATGTGTACTTCATTAACCTCAATTATACCTCAATAGAGCTGTTTTAAAAAATAAAATGAGTTACCATTTTCCTCCAATTGGTTGGTAAAGATTAAAAACTGCTAAGATCCAAAGCTGGCAAGGATGTGGAGAAACCGTACTCTCAAGAACACTGGTATAATCTTTCTGGATAGCGATTTAGTGGTAATTATGAAAATGTGAAATGCAAAGATGCATGGACACCCCCCTCTCCCCTGGGCTAGCGTGCTATCCAGCAGGAACCGGTTCACACACAAAGGCGGCAGCACGGAAGGTGGGAGGTGCCCAGGCAGCAAGAGCGCGGGGCCAGGAGTCAAAGGGCTGTTCATCAGCTCTGCAACCTGACTCTCATCCTAGATCCCTGGTGGCTCAGTGGTAAAGAAACTGCCTAAAATACAGGAGACGTGGGTTCGATCCCTGGATCGGGAAGATCCCCCGGAGGAGAAAATGGCAACCCACTCCAGTATTCTTGCCTGGGAAATCCCACGGACAGAGGGGCCTGGTGGGCTGCAGTCCGTGGGGGCACAAGAGTCAGACACGACGTAGCGACTAAACCACCAGCATCTCGTTTCTTACCTGTAAAATAGGGCTGAAAATATTACCAACCCCACAGGTGTTTTGTGAGTTCAATGGTAAATGAAAAAAATAAAAGTCTAACTTGTATAGCATTTAAATTAATAATTTTAATTTTTCATAAATAATGTTACTTTGTACTTTCTCACTTATACTGTTCTTTTATTCTTGGCTGCTTAACATTCCTAACATTGGATATCTTACTTAATTTTATATTACAATCCTTAGAAGTAAATACGTAAGAGAAAGGCGTTATTGACTTTAAAGATGGGAAAACAGGAATAAATTTGTGATATAGTATATACCTGACAGGAAAAACATTTCCTGATAAGAAAAACAAGTCTCTCTGCTCTGGCTCCCAGGGCAGTGCCATTCAAATATACAATACTTTTAGAATGTAAGAATATATTCTGTAGAAATATGTGAAATGTTTGGTTATTGATCAGTGCTAAACTATGATGGAAATCATATTCTACCTAGTATTGTTGTCAATCTAATTTTTAATGGAAAAAAAAAATTAAAGACATTCTGAATGTTCACCAGTAGAGAGATGTATCGGTAATGTATGGTACAGCTTTTAAGAAAAAATATTTGCAGTAGTTAAGAAGAATGCATTTGATGTGAAGAGAGCTCTAAGATTCACTGTTAAGGTATAAAAGCAAACTGCATAACATTGTGTGTATAGTTTGATCCTGTTTTTGTGGGAGAAAAACTATCCATGGGTATGACTGTGGTCACCTTCGGAGACGGGGAGAGACTGGAGAGAAGAGAAACAACATTTAATGTTTACTTTATATGGGTGATAAATTTATAATAATCTTTCACACTTTTTATAATAAAAATAAGACATGAATTATAAAGCAGCAGAATTTATTCTTAATTTCTGCCTGTGTCTATCATACAGATTCCAAGCTCCTGGATGCCAAGAGACTTGTGTTCCATTTCTCAGTGCCCCTGCCCCGAGTGCCTCACGCAGTGCCACATTATCCAGGAAGGGCTGCTGGCACCTTTTTCCTGAAAGGCAGCCTTTGCAACTATTTTCCAGAACCCAGGGCCTTCTTGCAATCATCTTAGTTCATTCTAAGGTCAGTACGTATTTCCGTTTTTTTTTTTTTTTTTTTTTAATTTTTGTCCTGGGGCATGCTGGATGCTATGTAGCAAACTCCTTCTTCTTCTTCTTTTTTTTTTTTTTTAAAAAAAAGGAAGTTTGCTCTTTGCATCTAACTAAATGGCACACTGGAAGACAGAAAAAAAATAAGGGATTTTTATACAGCAGATAAAAAGGAAAAAAGAAAGCTTGATGGAAAGTGTGAGCCTCCATGCTGACTAACTCCCTTGGGGCTCATCGACTTGTTAATGAAGGACCTGCCATGCTGTGATTAGTTGTGTCATGGGCTATAGCGCCATGCTTCTCGTCCATGGGGACTCTCCAGGTAAGAAAACTGGAGTGGGTTGCCATGCCTTCCTCCAGGGGATCTTCTTAACCCAGGGATCAAACCCAGGTCTCCTGCATCGCAGGCAAATTCTTTACCGTCTGAGCCACCAGGGAAGCTCATAAATTCTGAAGTGGGTAGCCTATCCCTTCTCCAGGGGATCTGCCCAACCCAGGGATTGAACCCAAGTCTCCCACATTGCAGGTGGATTCTTTACCAGCTGAGCCACAAGTTCATAAATACTGGAGTGGGTAGCCTGTCCCTTCTCCAGGAGAACTTCCCAACCTAGGAATTGAACAGGGGTCTCCTGCATTGTAGGTGGATTTTTACCAGCTGAGCTCCCAGGGAAGCTGAAGGACCTGCTGTAACTGGAAAAAAAATTCCTGGTTATGACTTGTCTGAGGACACGCAGTCACCAACATGGGAAGGACAGGGACCCAGGGACCCTCTATCAACTATAGAGTGTGTTCTCAGTTGCTCAGTCATGTCCAACTCTTTACAACCCCATGGACTATCCATGGGATTTTTTTGTCAAGAATACTAGATCGGGTTGCCATTTCCTCCTCCAGGGGATCTTCCTGATCTAGAGATTGAACCCACGTCTCCTGCGTTTCCTGCATTGGCTGGTGGATTCTTTTACCTCTGAGCCACCTGGGAAGTCCCCTAAACACAGTCTATTCAGTATCACTGCCTCAGAGAAGCTAGTCCCTCAAAGAGCAAAAAAAAAAAAAAAAAAGCAGCGTTGTTTGGAGAAGTGCTGGGGCCAGCAGGGCATTTCTGTTGACTCTGTGGCAGCTGGTGGGCCGCCACTACCTGGGCTGAATAAGGGCTGTGCGGTTAGGAATAAAACATTTCCTGACAGGAAAAACAAGTCTCTTTGCTCTGGCTCCTAGGGCAGTGCCATTCAAAGTCTGGCCCCATGAGCTATCTTGGTCTACTATGGGAGACTGAAATTGCAAGAAACTTTAAAGCTGCAGGTTAATCTGGGTGATTGCATCAGACATTAATACTACAACAAAATGACGAACAGCCTTCTCAAGCTCTTAGACATTATTACAGAACTATCGTCCCCTGGAACTGAATTCTCAGGAAGGACTGAGTATCTCACCCACCTAGAGGAATGCTAAGCTCACTGAACACATCCTCTGGTTCCCAGGAAGGCAAAGAAAGGGGCTGTTTCAGCTCCACTTCAGCATCTTCCAGTGACCTCACGTCCAGAGATTTCATTTCTGAGTACCTGGAGTTTTCTGCAAAACATGAGCCGGGACAGAATACCAATGAAACACAACCTGCCTCCAAGAATCCCTGCAATTCTGTTCCTTGCACTGTGTAATGGGAAATAGTCCTGGGGCTGCTTAATAACATGAGACTAGGGCCAGGGCTGCTAATTAGAACCAAAGTGCTAGAATAAAGAGCTTTTACGGCTGCCAAAAGAACGCCACACACAAGAAAACTTGGCAAATCTTTGCACTGGCTCTGTGGGGGATGGGCCTCTGATGCCTTCAGTTGGAATGATCCACACCCGTGCCCCCGATTCAGTATCACTCCATTTCTGCAGGCAGAAGAATCACTGAAGTGCAAAAATTGTGCTGACATCCACAGGAGCACAGAGGCGGGCAGAAGAGGCAATGCCATCCTCACCCCAAGCCTATTGAGCAGTGCTATTAAATATGAACTCCAAACACTGGGGAAGCTAATGAGCGATGAACACCAGTGCATGTCAAGACCTATACTACAACACAGAGGAGGTTCAATCCGAGCAAGGTGAATGGCACTCGCTCCTCCTTTATTCTTGCCTTCTCTAGACACAGCCCAGGCCTCAGCATTGCTCTAGCAACAAGGCAGCTCACGGCAGAGTATCCATGGAGGCTCAGATCCACACAGGTGAAAGAGAGCTCAGGTCAGCTTGACATGGAGGGAAGCCCAGACCACCCGCTCACCAACCAGTTTGTGCCAACCACAGGGCACTGAGTTGAAATATTTATTTTTAAGCCCTTCCTCTCTATTTTCTGCCCTGGACTCTTATCCCCACTTCCTTCAAACTCTGGAATGCCACAGGCTTTCTGCAAAATGAATTTCTAGCTATTTTCATTGGGAGAACACGGAGGGCCACACCTCCCCCCTCCTCCCACAGCTCTTGCTGGATCTTAGTTTCCACTTGGCAGAGAGGACCGGGCTTAGCCTATTTTAAACTCTGTCTTCATGATGTCATAGTGCCAGGCACAGACACAACATCACCTCCAATGGAGGTGGAGGAGATCCCAAGACAAGTCTGGTTTCACCATCAGACCCTGGAGAAAAGTGGGTCTGAGGTGGTGAGAAGGGAAACCAGCCAGGCCCCTTCGTGAGCCCATCATTCTGCCCTCTGCCCATTCCTTTCTCTCCTTTCTTGCCCTCTGAAGCTCTGCCCCCTCACTCAGGCCTCACAAAGTAACGGCCTGGGTGGTCCTCTGTGGCGCAGGCAAGAGAGGCTGCTTGCTGATCCCCAGGAACCAAAGCTCCTTTGATAATCCCAAACACTTGCTAATTTAGTTGTCAGAGTTCATCTGGGCTCCTGTCAAGGCAAAGAAGTACGTCCCATCTGAGTCTGCTTTTCAGAAAATGTGCGATCTCCTACCCAACGTCCCCTACCTAAAAGCTAAGAGCTAACCACTGCCTCAAAGCTCTAGCAGTTTAATCAGGATTTTCAGCTTGCCTCCTGCACCAGCTTTCACACTGGCTGAACCCTGACTTCTGTTGGTTCCAGCCTGCACTTGCCCACACACCGCTCCAGGGAAGCAGTGGTCGGATCAACCCAACCGGCAGAGAAAAAGGGAGGAAAAAGGGAGGTAGTTACCCGGGGTCGACGCTCCTTGGCAAGCCTGGCTTTGGAGGTCGGTTTCAGTGGGGGGGCCGGCTTTCTCCTCCAGGGGGCTGCCTTCACCAGCCCCATCTTCGGGGGTCCCCCTGGCCTTGCAGTCATCGAGAAACGGGCTGGGCTGCCAGGCCCTCTCCTCTGCTGGCTTGGGGGAAGACATTTGCAGAAGTGGAGGGGTCAGACGAACATCTGAGCTCTCTCCTCCCTTTGCGGGCTTCTCGTAGCAATCTGAGCCCTCCAGGGAGAGGCCTGTCTCGCATTCAGCTGGCTTCCGCTCAGCATCCAGATTTAGGCCAGGCATCTCCACGTCCATGTCACTGGGACAGCCCGTTGAAGCAGAAGGCAGTTCTTCGGGCGACTTGAGGCTGATTTCTCCAGCCCCATTCCCGATGGTCTTGACTCCCTCCTTGGCGAAACCTTTGGTAAAGTCCAGGTCTAAGGCAGTTGTCACACAGGGACATATTTCTGCAGAGATTCTGTCCTTCTGGTCTATGGGCACAATCTCTTCTAGTTCTGGGATGTCTGGTTCCATGATAAAATCTTCTTCCTCCCCTACCTCATCCACTGTCACCAGCTCCTCCATGTTCGTGGGGTACCAGCTCTCACCCTCAGCCTCACTTCCACTCTCCGAATCCTGCTCCTGAATAAAAATGCGGATGGACGTCAGAGGGTGGCTGAGGCTTGGTTCTTAGTATTTAACCAGAAGAGGGTGCAAATCGTGACCACAGGGCCCCTCAAACCGGAAAGATGCTGCGCAATCTTACTGCTACCTGGGTAATTAGGAGCTGTAAACCATTCAATCTCTCATCACTGATTCATCCCTAGGATGGGCCTCAAAATAGCACAGGAGTTGGAGTAAGCCCTTAATGCTTAACCCACCAAGTGGCACAAAGAATCTCAACTCCTGGTACATAAACAGGTGTTCAATAAAAAGATAGGGCTTTTTTGTTTGTTTTGTTTTCAGCTGTGGGTAGCTTACATTTTTATTTGGTATTATGGCTTAGAGGTGCTTCTATATCATAGAATCTACATCTCTACCGTAACTGTTAACGCCCATGTAGGATTCCAGTCAAAGGTATTTAGCCTACTTCCTATCGTGAAGCACTCCATAGTGGTGCTTAGCCACTCAGTTGCGTCTGACTCTTTGCAACCCCATGAACTATAGCCGATGGGATTCTCCAGGCAGTAATACTGGAGTGGGTAGCCGTTCCCTTCTCCAAAGGATCTTTCTGACCCAGGGATCAAACCCTGGGTCTCCTGCATTGCAGACAGATTCTTTAACATCTGCGCCACCAGAGAAGCTCCACATACTTCCTATTAATAGATAATAATCTCTGCTCATCTTTTTATGATTAATTTCTAGAAACTTTATTTTTTTAAGTTTTGACAGAGTTTTTGAATGAATAAGTTATAAGCTCTAAACGCATCACCTTGCTTGCAGGGCATCACTAAATGTAACTGCAGCGAAGCCCTTACAAGGTCCCCCCAAACACCCTCTCCCAGCAAGGGTACAACCCTCCATAGCCACAGTTCACACTTGGCTCCTCCCGAGACTTTCCCTCACGTCCCCAGTGGCCCAGAGGCCCGGCAGCCAGATTTAGGAGATCAGCTTCCAGCCAGTGATACTCATCTCCCTGCCTCTTCTGACTGGAAAGGCATGAAGCTGGCCACGCTCCAAGGACATTTCTTTTTGCTGTGGCAGCCCCAGCCCTGTGACTGGGTTTTTCATTTTAATTAAGTAAAATAATCTTCACAAGCACAGGAGATGTTTGGTTAATCCCAGCGTCAGGGCCTACTGAGGTCAGGGCCCCAGCCTGAGTACCCAAAGCCCCCTTCTGCCTGCAGCCCCTCCCCAGGACCTGCCTATTTTGGGAGTCTGGCTCTGTAGCCTGGAGTCTTTTGTGGGCACATGCTTTCTCTTATGAGCACAGCCAAGTTCCTGAAGATGGAGACAGAGCCCAGGCAGGTGGTAAAGATCTCTTCAATAAAGACTGTGCAAAGGTCCCAGGTGAAGCCATTACTCCAGAAAGTGCTGGCTTCATTCATGGACCCACTGCTGGGGTCTCAGACACATGCCATGCAGCAAGCAGGTCACCCCCAGGCAGCACGGGAAGGCCTATGACTTGGGGAGGCCTGTGACTTGGTGCCCCAGAGCCGTTGTGCCGATGTGGCTACACTGCCAGCATCTGGCACAAACTTTACCTTCCTTGCCCTTCTGTTTTCTGTATCGGAGGACTCTGTTTCCTTCTCTTGTCTGCCCACTGACGGGGGACTCTCTTCCATGCTATCCTGTTCCTCTTTTCCAGCCTTAGCAAAGGAAGCACAGAACAAACCAAATCAATAGTGAACAATGACAGAGGGCACACCAGGAGAAAAAGAACATTATTGAGAACAACTAATGATGCCAGATGCATTTCACACACATCACTTCCTTTATCCTCACAAAATCCCTTGGAGGCAGGGGCTGTTATCGTCTTCTTTTTACAGATGGGGACACTGAGGCTCAGAGAGGTTAAGTAACTTGCTCGAGGTCACACAGACAAACGGAGGCAGAGAGATGTTTCACTAATGTTTTCCCTGAGGACTTTAGGGAGATAGAAATCCTTGGCAAATTGGATACTTTTTGCAGCCATGATATCTGTAGACAGGGTGAATAAAGGGGACAAGGGGAATCTGATCCTGGGGTTCATAACCATCATGGTGACGTCTCATAACAGATCTGTATTAGCCATAAAAAAATCACTTCCAGGCCACTTAGGGTTAGGAAGAGTGTTGTCATCCAATCAGGGCCCCGTCACCTCACTTTTGACTTATGTCTGTCCTAGAGTTATCGCCCCAGCTAGCAATCCTCTCCCACCTTCCTTCCTCCCATCCCTTCCCTCAGATTAAGTCCCTCATGCTAGCACTCATGTCTGGGAAAGTGAACAACTGAAGCAGGTGTTTGCTTTGAGAATTAGGGTCTCTGACCCGCCTTTAAAACAGGGGTCAGCAAACTCCCATCCTCAAGCCAAATCTGACCCAGGGCCTCTTTTCTGTGCAGTCTGTGAACTAAACAATGCTTCTCACATCTCTAAACAGTTGCATGCTAAATGATGATACAAGTACCTACATAATATCCTCAATTTAGCCTACTTGCCCACATGGCCGAAAATAATTACTCTCTGTTTTTTTTGTAGAAAAACATTTGCCAACCCCCATTTTAGAAGCTTGAGGAGAATATTCTCCCATGACTTAAACTTTGGCCACCAAAGCAATGAGTGTTCCCGGATGTTCTTGGGAGCAAGCTGCATTTTCTCGACAACTCTGGCTGAGGTTGGCTCAAAGTAAACCACTCTCGCTCTGATTTCTTACGAGCAGACACACCTCTCTTTGCTGACAAGGAGCCAGCCTGGCTGGGAGCTCAGGGCTGACGGGTTTAACTAGATATGACCAGACAGGGAAAGACAGTTGAAATCCTCAAGTCTTTGCTCTTTCCAGTGTTTGCAGCAGAATCTCTGCTCTAGCCTTCTGAGCTGACCTGAGCTGAAAGCAGCTCCAAATGCCTTTTTAGCCCTCAGAACCCAGAGCTTCTACCAACAGGGGGCCACTTTTCTTTATTTTTCCTGAATAAATTACCCACTGCCCTCTCTTGTCAAAATAAACAGCCTGTACCCTTCCCAGGCAGTTTCTGCAGCCACATATCCAGATCAACACAGTAAAGAGACTCCCTCCAGTTCTAGCTGGGAGAGGCAGGGACAACCCAGCCTCTGGAAAGCCCCTCGCCAGAAGGACCTCCTGCCCTTCATCCCTGCAGGCAAAGGCCACACCGCAGTGCCTTTCAGGGCATCCCTAGACCTGGGACCATTTCCAGGTGACAGCAGCTTACAGGGAACAGACAAAGGCAACCAATGCCCTCGCGCCCCACCCCATCCCCACCCACCAGCTTAGGGAGCAAAGTATTAGGTCCTGACTATTGCAGGCAGTGCTGTCACCACAGGGCTGGGGTCACTGCTAAACCACCTACTAACTGGTCTCCCCTTCTGCTCGGCAGCCTCCTCCCAAGTGTGTTCTCCCCAAGGTCCTCGGGAATGACGATTCCAAAATGTAAAAACAATTATATCCTCCCTGCACCTTCCTGCCTGAATGCTTCATTTCCTTCCCCTAGAACTTAGGATAAAGACAAAACCCCTCAACCTGCCTGTAAGGCTCTACATGATGCAGTCTCTCGTTGACACATCAGCCTCACCTCCCACCATTCTATCCCTGGCTCTCTCTGCTCCAGCAACACTGGTCTCCAGCCACAGGGCCTTTGCACATGATATTCCCTCTGTCTGTTCTCCTTCCTTTTGACCCAATAAATACCCACCATTCCTTTCAATCTCAACAGGCACATCCTAACCCAGGAAAGCCTCTGGTTTGTTAAAGGCACTGATAGCACTGCATCCTCCACCTCCTTAACACTTAACACTTATACTCATCTGTTCAATGAAGGAATTATTTTATGAGCGTGTTTTTCACGAGACCATGAGCTCCGTGCAATTAAGAGTCATTTTAGCTTTGACTCACAGCTGCAGCCCTAGTGCTAGATGCTCCATGAATATGAGAATGGAGACTGGTAGGAGAGGGTGAAGTGAGTAATAAGAACACACCTGCCACCCAGCATGCATGGATCTCTCTCTAGGCTTTGAACTGAGCATGAGTTCTTTTGATATTTCTCTCTCCTGTGGATTATGTATACTGGGGGCTGTATTCTGGGGACGCCTGGGGCTCCACCTGACCTACAGACATGTTTTGTTTTACATAATTTCTAAAACATGGGAAATTTCATACAGATATCTGCATCTGGACTTTGGTCTTGCCTTAAAAAAGGGAAATCAGACACAGGGTATGTATGCCTGCACGGCAGCCATAGAGTGGACCTGAGAAATGGCTGACCCAATATACAGGCATTTCCTCCTTGGTCCACCACATTCCCAGTTTTCCTCTCTGGCTTCAGTCATGCTACCTGGTCTGTGTCACCTGTCTGGTTTCCCTGCCCTAGGCATCTGGGTCTGTAAACCTTGGTGCCCCTGCCAGGAAAAGTGGAGGAGAGCCTCTTTCCCATGTTGTCCTATTCACTGCCTTGTCTTCTTTCTTTCTCTTTTGGTCTCATGGTCAGGGCTGAGCCTATGTCTGGCTGTGGCCTCCCACAAACACTGAGCAGTGCATACAATGGCTTTGCCAGCACGGGCACTCCCTTCAGACTCTCCCAGGGTTTCCCCTGAGCACAATCTTGTTAAAAGTCTTACAGCAGCCTTGTGATCACACCCATTTCACAAAGGAGAAAACTGAGGCCAAAAGAACAGGGTGTGACCTAGTTCTCAAAAGCCAGGCTTCTGCCTCCAGAGTCTGGACTCAGTCATTCATTCCTTTTACAAATACTTATTGAACACCCACTCTGTGCCAAACCCTAATCCAGGAATTAGGGGGGACTGGCAGTGACACAAATTCCTGCCCTCATTGAGCTCACAAGGGGGTTGGGGTGGGGGAGGGCTGGGAGGGAGAGGAGACCCTATACAAAATAAAAACATTAGGAGATAGATGAGAAGGAGACAGATGCCACTAAGAAAAAGAAAGCAGGGAAGGATGGGAAGTGGGTTGGGATGTTGTGATTTTATGCAGTGACCAAGAATAAACTTTGGAGATTGTGACAACGAATAAAGACACAGGAGCTGAGGAGGGAGCCATGTGGATGTCAGCAGGGGAGGAGCTTCCGGGGAGGGGCTCCCAGGCAGGGGAATGCCCTGTGGTGGGCTTTTCATATCATAAGAAAGGGAGGGACCCTGTCCTTAGCCTTCATTCCCCAAGTTCAGTTGCTGCCTGTTCTCTGGCTCCTGGGGCAACCCTATAGGTTGTAGGCTGTTCTCAAGATGGTGATGAGAGTTTAACATCAGTGGGTCACAAGGAGGACTGAAGTCCTGCAGCAGATGGTGAGCCCCGGATGAGGCATTTGGATGGAAGGCGCCAGCCAACTGCTGAGCATTTTTATTCCAGTGGAAGGAAACACAATGTCTGGAGAAACACACCAAGCCCTGGGCACCCAGTATAACTTAGCGGGGGGTGGTGGCTTCTCCTTCACCACCTCTCATCAAAGCCCAACGCTGGTGGATGCTCTGGCAGGAGAAAGGACGGAGCAGACCAAAGGTCTAATCTACCCTGGCAGTGTGTGGGTGCAAACACTTCAGGGCAGCTCCACCCTGGACAAACAGACAAAATCCAACAGAAGGCCTCTGCATCAAGTCCTTGCCGAACTTCTAGTAAAGGCAGGAGGGTGCCCTGGGACTTAGAGCCAGATCAATGACTGGGTGTCATTCCAGTTCTACCATCTCCTGACCGTGTGTCCTTGGGCAACTAACGTAAGCTCTCTGGGCCTCAGCTGCCTCATCCACAGTAATGATAGTATTATTACTAGTATTTCTTCGTAGGGTTGCTGCGAGGATTAAGAGTTGAGATAACATGGTTAGCACAGTGTCTGGCACAGAGTACACATTCAGTAAGCATTTCATTCATTCCATAAGTGTTAATTATCCTTATTAGTCTTCTCCCCTGGGACCTGCCTCTCCTTACCTGGGGGAAAGGGATTCCATCCTTACCTCATTCTCTGCCATCCTTTCTTTTCTGTCATCAGCTCCTTCTTGGTCTCGATCAGATCTCTTGGCTCTGTTTTTCTCACTCTGTTTGGACTTGGTGCCCTTGGGCTCCAGTCCGTCTTCTCTGCCCGCGTCGTCGGTGTGGGGGTGCCTGCCTTCTCGCAGCCTGGCCTCATCTTTCCTCCTGGACCTCCCCGGAGCATCCTGCTGCGGCTTCAGGTACTTGTCCGATTTACCCTTGGACTCTTTCCGGTGGTAGCCGTCTTCCCGGCTTTTGTAGCCGGACGCGGAGTGGAGCGGGTTGGGGGACCCAGACCTCGGGTGCTTTTCTCTGTAGCCCCTCCCCGCTTCCAGTCGCTCGTCTAACTCGGCTTTGTCTAGTTGCCGGGGGTAGTGCTTGCGATCATGCGCCCACGTGTCCGTCCTATCCCTCTTGTCCTCCCCGTTCTCCCTCCTGGCGTAGGGAGAGTGCTCCCACGAGTCCCGGCCGTTGCCCCAGTCGGCCCGGGAAGGGCCCGGGGGGCTGTGAGAAGAGCTGCAGGAGGTGAAGCTCGGAGTGTGGGACCTCGGGGACAGCGACCGGCTCACTGGACTTCGAGATCGCGGCCTTTCTGGGGCGTACCTGTGAGGGGGTGGCAAAGGAGCCACTTTAGAATCTGTGGCACCCACAGGTCCCCCCACCCTGGCCAGATACACCCCATCTCTGCAACAGAACCACGGTGCACGTGACCCCACCCGGCCATGCGCTCTTACCACCACTGTGCACAGCGCCCAGAGTGGTCCTGGAGCAAGCTCTGCCTCCCTCCGCCCTCAGGGAGGGATTTTCCCTGGGCGCAATGCTGGCTGCCCTCTGCTTCTTTCCTCATAATGCTCCTGGGAATGGGGATGAATAATTGGGCTGGTTTGGCTCAGCCACATCTCCTCTTGGAAATGAGCTACACTCAGGAAGCAGGAGACTGTCCCAGGGAAGAGGGTGGAGTTTGGGGTCTGGCAAGGTTGCTCTGGTCCAGCCTGGTGGGAGAGGCTGCCTAACCTGGGGTTCTATCAGCCGACCTCTTGACTAGGAGACTGAAGTCACCCCTACACCTGGCCTCCACTGAAGTAAAGGCCGCCTCTTGGCCTCCATTTTTCTAGGACGGCATTTGGGGTTGGAAGAGTCCTTAGAGCTCTGACCTGCTCATGTATCAGATGATGAAACAGAAATCCAGAAAAGGACCTGAGCCTATCTAGGGTTCAGAGCAAGACTTCCTGGTCACCTGCCCTCGGGTCTCTACCACAGAACTGCAGGGGCATGTTGCAGCTTCACACGTGTCTTTAAAAAACTCAAACAGCCAAAATATTTGAAACAAACAAAAATCCCAACCCTGAACAGCTGCAAACATAGACACACACACACACATACACACACACGGTTGTTATTAAACAGGTCAGTTGAGTCATCCACCCAATATTCTAAAAGGATGGGGAACTTCCATTTGGTTTCCCAATACAGGAAAACCACGCAGTCCTCACTGACCAGGAGACAAGAGATGTGGCTCCCTGGGACCAGGTTTGGCCTCCTCTGGGGATACAGCCTGGGCTGGGCCCTCTGCAGCAAGGTTAGAGCGCCACCTGTGGCAGCTCTGGGTAAAACCCACAGAATGAGCAGGCCAGCTGCCGCTCCGCTTTCTGCACAGCGGCCTCCGCAGGGACGGTCTTCACTCTGCAGGGTGCTGACAGTGGTGAACTTGCAGCCGCAGCCTGGCAGAGTCACAGCTTCAGTTGGGAGAAATGAGGTGGACAACTGAAGGGACTCCATGTTGAGTGAGTGACCGGTCAAGTCACAGACGTTTCTGCACCTACATTCAGCTCAAGAAAAATCAGGGATTGTCTCTAAACAGAAGACATACACATACACATACCACACTCACAGCCCACATACACCCACACCACACATATCACACAAACACACACACAGACCCCACAGATACACCACATGTACAACACACATACACCCACACCACACACACACAACACACACCAGACACCACACACAACACTCTACACATATCAAACACATGTACAACACAACACACACAATACAACCATGTAACACAAACAAAATACACACACTGCACATAACCATAAGGCATACAACATACCACATACACAATACAACCACACAATACACAGCAAACACAACACACATATGCCACACACACTTTCAGGCCGTTTTAGCAGAGTGTACCCTTGGCCCTAAGAGTCATGTATCAGCAGACCCTCTCCTATATGCCTTTACAACAAAGGAGGAGCAGCTGAGAAGAAGCTGAGCGTCTTGAATTTTTCTGAAGTTTAACCTGAGTACTCGACTGGACTCACGTATTCCATCGGACACAAAGTGTAATGCCCAGAAAAAGCTGATGGACAGGATGAGGCAAGGGCAGGGCACAGAATGACTCAAGTACCCCAAGAAAGGGGAGGATGTTCCAATGACCCAGAATCTGCCCTGAGACCAAGGCCGGGCCTCACCTTTCTGCTTCCCGGAACATGTCCCTCTCCCTCTGGGAATGGATGTCCTGGATGATGGCAGCCACGGTCTTCCCAGGTTTCTAGGCAAAGTCAGAGGGTCACTGTCAGACCTGAGAGGGCCTTGCAAACACCAGAGGGAAGCAGCTAGGACTTGGGTTCATTGCCCCATCCACCAAAGGGGGAAAAGAGCCTCCTTAGGGGGAGAAAGTTTAATCCAGAGGATGAGAAGTATGAGCGTAATGCTGAACAGTGCGGGGCTGAGTGGTCCAGGGCACATGGCATCCATTAAGCTGGGAAGGAAGAAGTCTGAGGCTCACTATCCAGGTGCAGGGGGGAAAGCAGCATTTGTTACTACCCACCTCCCTCCAAAATAAAAGAAAATATCTAATATGTGAAAGAAACAAAAGGAAAGAGGGAGGGAGGGGAAGAGGTGTTACAACTTAGAAAGAGACTTGAAGATCAGAGAATGCAGCCCCCACATTTTACATCTGAGGAAACTGAAACCCAGAGACATCAAGGCAGAGTTCTGCCTGGCACGGCTCCAGTCACCAGCCCCGCTGTGTTCTAGGGGGACCTCTGGAGTTCTGTTGGGTTAAGGAACACATTTACAGAGATGGTTAGGACTTGACAACCGGCATTTTAACTCCAAGGTCCTTTCCACGCCCCCACGCTTCCAGCAGCTCCTGACTACAGCATGGTTCTTTTAGTGGGTCATTTAGTGCTAAATGGAAATCTGCAAGGTGGGCAGTGCAGGCTGTGAGCCAGGTTTCACAGTTGAGGATACAAGCACCCAAGGCTCCACCCTTCCAGAAGTCACCATATGGTGACTGTGCCAGGACAGGACCAACCCAGCCCCCAAATCCCAACCAAAGCCCTTTCCTAAAGCCAGAGTGGACAAACAACAAGAAAACAATAAAAATAAGTGGTTAAAAATGAAATTCATGAGCACAGAAGGATGGAAGCATTTTGCAAAAGACTACACAGAATTCGTCCATTCAATTAAAATGGATGGAGCAGGGTAAATTTATGCTTT
Organism: Bos grunniens; assembly: GCF_055505025.1. Lineage (NCBI taxonomy): Eukaryota > Metazoa > Chordata > Mammalia > Artiodactyla > Bovidae > Bos > Bos grunniens. The sequence goes on along the minus strand of NC_141190.1, from coordinate 31,131,423 downwards.
GTGATTTATATCCCCAAAATTGTTGTTGTTGTTCAGTCGCTAAGTCATATCCAACTCTTTGTGACCCCATGGACTGCATCGCACCAGCCTCCTCTGTCCTCCACTATCTCCTGGAGTTTGCTCAAATTCACGTCCACTGAATTGCAGATGCTATCTAACCATCTCATCCTCTGCCGTCCCTATAATACTGATGTTTAAAAAAGACTTAGAAAACCCTCAGTCTATAATGTCAATTTTTGACAAACAATTTTCTTGGGAAATGTAATTAACTGTTCTTTATATCCTTATTTTTTTTCCCCTATATATTGGGTTGGCCAAAAAGTGTGTTTAAACGCAAATAAACTTTTTGGCCAGCCCAACAATTAACATGAAATCTTAGAGCCTATATGGATGTCAGGTATCATCAAACACCTCATCTTATAGGTGTGAGACCCAGGCCCCAAGATACGAAGTGAGCTCCATGATGAGCTGGATGCATAGCCACTGATCTGTGTTACTGCTGCCATTGAGGGTTGTGCTAAGGAATAAGAAAGGGAGGAGAGAATGAAGGAGGAGGCTCCTGTGGGTTCAGAGGAGAGGTCAGAGCTAGGACTTAGGGGAGGGATGTAAAATGTTCAAGCCAGGGAAGGGTCACTTGTCAACTTGAAACACAAGAGAAGAGAAGAGAAGTCAGTGATCGCTACCACTGTGGCTATGAAGGAGGAGGGGGAGGTCAAAAGCCAGACCATCCCTATTCAATAAAACGGTCAGGAACTAGCACAGGTCAGGATACCCACCTGAGAGCAGGCCTTGCAGTTTTGGCAAATGATCCCTTTCATCAGACCACAGCTATAAAGGTGGCCCCTCTATAAGCCTATGGAAGTGTCACTTATGAGTACCCAGATCACCCAGGCTCTGCACAGGCAACCAGCACCCTAACTGCTTAGACTGGATCAGAAGCCGGCAACCCAAGGCCAAGAAGGGAAGGAGCTGGGGCTGTGGGCCTGCATGGAGAAGAAGGCTCCTGCCAGGGTGCCTCCTTCCACCCCACTGCAGACCACCTGTCCTCCTGCCTGGGTTGTTGGTAGAACGAGAAGGTTGATCTGAACCTACTGAGTGGCCTTCTTCCTGACTGCCCCCGTCTTGGACCACAAAGTGAAAGTTGCCTCCTGCATCATCACAGGAGAGGCCAGCCTGGGATGGCTGGTCCTTAGGAGACCCGCAGCATCACTGCCTCCATGTGGGCCAGCCTGGGAAAGCCCTTGAGAGCCCTCAAGGCCAAGAGCAGGGACGTGGGACAAGATCTGCTGGCACCAGGCAGGCCCAAATCTGTCCTCACCCTGCCAAGCTGGAACAGCCCAAGGTTAATGAATGTGCCCCCACACCAGGTGAAATGTACCATGGCAACTTTTCACAGCATCCAAATTCCCTGAGGAGGCTGGATCAGGGACTTTCTGGAGCAAAAAGAGTCCCCAGGGTCCCCAACACCTTTCTTCTGCCTTCTGGAACCTCAAGTCCTTGTGATTGTCCCTCCAGTCCGGACCCAGAAAAGCCTGGGGTGAGAGGAGGGGCCTGGTCAGGGAGCAGCTGAGGTTCTGTAGGCTACCCAGGGCAGCATCAGGGTGGGCTTGAGACCTACAGGGAGGGGCAGGTCAGGCCAGTGGCACAGCCAGAGGCATTCGAGGAGCTCTCGCAGCCTACTGACCTCCATCATCACAGACAACAGTCCCTCAGGCCCTCCTCTTTCTGGATGCCTTGCTGATGAGAGGGCAGAGCTGGCCAGTCAGGCACCACAGATAAAAACATCCTCAATGGCCCAATGCAATCCCCTGGGGGTCAGAGAGGTGCTTCTAGAGTTCTCTGGGGGCTAGAAGAGCCTCTTCTGGGCTTAAATATTTCCTTGCCCTTATTTTCTCAACCACAGAACAGCTTCGTGAGGCCACCGTCAGCCCAGAGCCCCCTGAATTTGCTTTTATTCAGGTGGCGTGGCTGGGTGAAGCAGGGAATGGGCTTGTTGACCAGTAGCAGCACTGGGCCCCTCATGGAACGACGAGTTTCACGGCACGATGACTGGCTGGAGAGGTGGGTTGCAGAGAAAGGCCACAACAATCTGCAAATACTATTTGCTGGAGATGGTGGTCACAGGCACCGTGACTCCCCGCTCTGAGGACCGGAGGTCAGTTCCTCTATTTTAAGTGATAATTCCAAACTGTTGGCACTCTCTGGCCCAAACACCCTGCCAGCTGCCATCTGAGAAGGAGTCAGAAGTGGCCAAAGGCTTTCAAATAACAGAATCAACTTTTCACAACTCTAAGAAAATCCTCTCTCAACCTTCCTCTTCAGGCCTGGCCTCATTATCTTGTGGTTAAAGGTATAAAGGAAGCAGGTAAAAGAAAGCCATAATCACTGCAGAGGAGTGGAAAAAGAAGAGGATGGAGTAGGTGTGTGATGATGTTTGGATATACCTTTTTATTGTAGAATACTTCAAACACACACAGAAGTGGACAGGATGGTATATTAACACACACACACCAATGGTGAATCCACTTCCACTGTCAACCAGCCCCCAGGGGACCATTTACAATGCTCTCTGTCGACACATCTTGCTGCTTTAAGGCAAGAGTGAGATTCCAAACCCCATACAGTCCCAGGGAAGTATGATCTCACAGGGAGTCTCCGTGGATGGAGAATCTCCACCCAGGAAGAGCAGCCCAGCCCTGCTGCCAGCTGGCAGGGTCACCTGGGGTCATGGCTTGTTGCCTGTGAGAGACTCACCTTCTCTACCTATAAAGGTGAGATAATGAGGCCCACCTGGCATCCACTGAGAGCCTCGGGGCAGAGAGCGCTGTCCTGATAGAGGTCATGGAGTGCTGGGCCAGCATAAAAGAAGCCGCTAGAGAGTTTCGTGCCTCCTGACCCCTCCTGGGCTGTTTCATTTGTCTCAAGAGCCTTAAGAAGATGCTGACACCTTGCAGATGAGCCCTGAACTTGTCAGAGCCACAGACTGTCACAGCATCCCTGATTATTTCTGTATCACTGTGCTTTCCAGATTCTACATCTCTTCTCACCCACCTCCTGCCCAGAAGCCCCCTCTCTGTTCAGTTGCCTCATCCTTCAAGGCTCTACTCAGGAATCTCTCCCTTCTTGACACAACCAAGTCATACTGCCTTTTGCCACTGATCTTCTAGGAACTTGGAACGGATGCACTCAGGTTTAAATCATGAGATGAGCTTCTCTGCCCAGTGAGATGGCAAACTTTCCCCCAAGTGAGGACCTCTCTCATGTTCACTGTTGCTCTTGGCACCACATCTTACATGGAAAAGACCCTCAGTCGTCATTACTGATTTATTCTCCTTAACCAAGACATCATGGATCACTCACAAGACTGCTTCCCAGGGCCAAAGACCGTCCCTGTGGGTAGGAAGATGGCAAGACCAGTGGCTCTGAAAACAGGCCCACTGTTCCCAAACCACCTTGGAGCCTCAGTCCCACCCCAGGCTACCTGATGAGAGTCTCTGGCCAAGAGGACTTGACACTTCCCTGACAGTTCTCTGATGGAGTGACTGGAACACACAGCTTTCAACTATTGCAGGTTCCCTTCTACATGTGAGATACTGTGATTCTGGAGAAGTCTCTACAGAATAATCAGTCTTCTCATGCAGGTCTGCAGGAAGGAAAACACTCACTTTTTATCATTCTTTCAGATTTTCTCACTCATTTCACATGTTTGTAGGACACCTATTGTGTGAAAGTTTCTGTCCCAAATGCCCTGAGGAAGAGAATCTCGGCCACAAAGAGTGAGACAAGATTACCAACATGAGGAAATATTTGAGAGGAGAGGAGAAATGCCTTAAAAAAAATCTCTCCTTCTTCTTCCACTTTGTCTGGTGAGCAAAAGGTAAAATTACAGGAGAAAGACCAATCAAAATCTCCCCTACCTCTGCAAGCCCTGGTGGGACCCCACGTGGTGGCCCTTTGGCCCAGAGACACATATGGACACGGTGCTTTCTTTGCTGTCTGCCTCCCCAGGAACCATCCCCTGTCTCCAGCCTGCTCCCAGGATGCAGCAGGTGACATGTTCTGACCAATCACACCACAGCTACAGGGACTGGCTCAGGGAAGTGCATGTATCAGAGAGACTTCCCTGGTACCACTAGGAAAAACTCTGGCTTTCTCTTGGTGAAGGAAAATGGGAGGCTGAAGAGCCAAAGATGCTGGAGTCACTGAAGCCATCACGCCACCTAGAGGGGAGAGCCGGGGGCTGTCAGGGGCCATCCCAGGGAGACCCCAACAAGGCCAAGGGAACAGAAACCGAGTCCTAAATCCAGCTATGCCTGCAACCCAGGGCTACTCTTGTTTTTTTTCGGTTCCATGAGCCAATAAATTATTTTATTTACATTTGCGAGTATGCTTTAATGGAGATAAATTTCTGTTGCTTGCAGAGAAAGTCCAAGCTGATTCATGTCAACATGGGAACCATAATACACCCGTTACTATGTAATTGAAACATGCTCTAAAATGCTTTCACGTAGAGGCAGTGTGACTACTTGGGGAGCACAAAATCCTCGCTAAAGGTCAGGATCACTGTGTTCTGGCCACTTAGAGTGTGCTACAAGGACCAGAAACATTGACATCTCCTGGGAGCGTGTGAGAAATGCAGAATCACAGCCCTGACCCAGACCTACTGAATCAGAAATTTCAACAAGATCCACAAGTCATGTGTACGCACACTGAAGTTTGAGAAGCTCTGTTAGAATACTATCTCTGCTCCTTAATGACTGGATGACTGTAAGCAAATTATCTGATTTCTCTTTTATTTTTTTCACATGGACAACGGAGATCATAAAAACACAATATGGAGATGCACACAGAGTGCAAAACCAAAACAGTCCTAAGATACAATCATGACTCTTCCAGTAACTATGATCTTGGGCCAGTTACTAAACTTCTGTGAGGCTCAGTTTCCTTGTCTGTAGAAATGATAATAATACCTGTCTGACAGGACTGATGTCAGGATCACAGTAGATAATATCTTAAAGTGCTTAGCACATTACTTGACCCAGGACTCAATTAAAGGTACATATTCTCATTATTATTGTTGTACTATTTTAATTACTGTTATTATCCACCCTACACACGTCACAGGGGAGGTTGATTGTGAGACTCAAGGCGACCACGTGTGAAAAAAAAAAAATGCTTAAAACCAAAGAACACAAGGTATAGTCCTTTACTGATCTGGAACCTGAGGTTCACAGAGGTTAAGCGATTTGTCCAAGGTCATCAAAGCTGGAAGGGGTAGAGCCTAGGCTGGTGCTACTACCCCCCAATCTGGGGTAGGTCACATGGTTGTTGATGGTTCTGTGTCTCCATGCTCTTCCTCCCACCAGCCTGTGAGTTCCTCTACAGACTCGCTGCCACCATATTCATGGCCCAGTTCCCACTCACAATGAGCACTCAGTGAACATTAGCTGAATGCAAACTTTAATCATCTGACCCATTTAACCCACCACAAAAGACCTCCCTGGATAAGGGACCTCGGTGCCTTGGTACTTTAAGAAGCAGAGGACTGCAGTTAATCCTAACTAGAGCCTTATGACGACATCTCATTTGGAGACCAAAGCTCCACTGGGAATTCAGTGCAGAAATTCAATTCTAGCCCCCAGGGCAGAACCAGGGAGAACAAGAACTTTGGGTACAGAATGGGGCAGGATCTTTTACTTGTCTGAGAAAAGCAACAGGCTTTCATGAGCTGGGAAAAGAATGCCAGGTTCTGCCTGAAGCTGAACTGTTGGCAAAGGAACTTCAGAAGCAATAATGCAAGCAAAGCAGAATCAGGACCTTGGCAGCTGGTTGACGTATTACCAATCTACATATGTAGACTTGTCAGAAAGCTTGTCCTAGCTAGAAACAGCTGCTTAGCCTTTGTGTTCTGATTTAAGCCTTGAAGGCTGACTAAGGGCTCCAAGTCTTGAGCAAAATGGACCCTCAGTAAATGTGGAATGAGCTGAAGTGAACTGGAAAATCCCTATTAAATAGGACAGTAGAAAGTACAAAATAAAAAGTTAGATTTAACCAAAAATATGGCATTAATTATAACAAATCCAAATGGACTCAGTGCTCCAGTCAAGAGAACTCCTGCAAACCAATAGGAAGATACAATCTAAACCAAATGCATGGACAAATGACTTCAAAATTTCCCACCAGAGAAGATCTAGGTGGAATAACCAACAAACACATACAAAATTGCTCAGCCTCAATTAATACGGAAAATAAAAAATAAAGCCATGATAAACCATCACACTCTTTCCCAGAGGGGCAAAAAAGTTGGACAAGACGAAGAATTAGCAAGAAGGGGAGCTGATGAAAACTCTCAGACACTATTAGTAGGAATGCGGCTGCTGCTGCTGCTGCTGCTGCTAAGTGGCTTCAGTCGTGTCCGACTCTGTGCGACCCCATAGACGGCAGCCCACCAGGCTCCCCCGTCCCTGGGATTCTCCAGGCAAGAACACTGGAGTGGGTTGCCATTTCCTCCTCCAATGCATGAAAGTGAAAAGTGAAAGTGAAGTCACTCAGTCGTGTCCGACTCTTAGCGACCCCATGGATTGCAGCCCACCAGGCTCCTCTGCCCGTGGGATTTTCCAGGCAAGAGTACTGGAGTAGGGTGCCATTGCCTGCTCCGAGTAGGAATGCTATCATCTAGCAAAGCTGAGGGTAAGCATGCCTGGTGATCCAGCAATTCTAGGTACGTAGTTCCCCTAATTATATACTCATGTACATACATGGGTACTGAAATAGCATGTTTGAAAATGTTCACAGTAGCTCTGTCCCTACTACCCTAAAACTGGAAATAACCCAAATGTCCATCAACAGTGGAATGGATAAACAAATCTATACTCATACAATGGAAATTTACATAGCAGTGAAAATAGACACATCCAACATAGATGGCAAAATGTTGAATGAAAGAATCCAATATGATTCCATTCACAAAAAACTCAAAAATAGGCAAAACTAAACTACAATGTTAAGAAAGGCATGGAGAGGAAGTAAATAATAAATGGAAAAGTAAGGAAATGATTATCTTTAGTCAGGAAAGTGGAAAGAAGAGTTGAACATAAAAAGGGACTCATGGGAGTTTCTGGGTGCTGTCTGTGTCCTATTTCTTGACTTTGGTGGTGGTTTTACGGGGTTTAAGGAAGTTTACCATCATTACTTTTTCAGCTGTACAATACAAAATTAGTATTTTTTTTTTGTTATACTTCACAATAAAACAAAAAAGAAAGGAAAAAAGAAAGGTAGAACAAGCTAAAACAAAGACAAAAGCCCTGTCTGGAATGACCTCAGTTCAATCCTGAGTTTGGACAATGGCCAACTCAGTCATGTGCTGCTTAGAAGAATTTCTATGGACCTTAAGGCATAAATGGGGGCCTCCCTCATGGCTCAGCTGGTAAAGAATCTGCCTGCAATATGGGAGACCTGGGTTCCATCCCTGGGTTGGGAAGAGCCCCTGGAGAAGGGAACGGCTACCGACGCCAGTATTCTAGCCTGGAGAATTCCATGGACTGTAAAGTCCATGGGGTTGCAAAGAGTCGGACATGGCTGAGCGACTTTCACTTAAGGCATAAATACAGAGGATGGAGGAGAGAATAAAAATCAAGAGGTGACAGAGGAAGAAAAAGTAACTTAATACCTAAGTAGAGAAGGAGGTTACATTCAGAGGTTTGCCTGGAGCTCTAACCTCTGAAAAAGCAACCACCTTTCCCTCTTGCTTTATCGTTTAAGACTTCCCTTAAAATCGTTTGGGTCCCAGGTAGGTAGCCATCCTGTCTCAAGCACCCCTTTGCATCCTGTCCTTACCTCAATGAGCATGTTTCTTGCCATGTTAGAATGGGTTTGCCTTCCCATGTGATATCCTCAAAGGCAGTGGATACTTTTTGGATCTTTTCCTTTGTCTCCTTCCCACCAGCACTCAGGCCAGTGGCTGACAAGGAGACACTCAGCTGATGTTTGCTGAACAACTGAACGAAGGAGAGGGTGCTTTACCTTCAGCTGCAATTCCTTGTACCTCTTGGACATCCGAATAAGCAATTTCTCACCATTGATCATGGCAGATTTTTCTCGGTAGTACTGGACCATGGCCTGGGCAGCCTCTGTGTAAGCCATCTCTAAAAAGGCCTAGGAAAGAACGGAGGGACAGACGTCGGACTTGACTTGAGTGGTCTTAAAGGAAATTCCATACAAGATGTGACTCCATGTATATAAAGTTTAAGAACAGGCAGAACAAATTGATGGTGGTAAAAGTTAGAGTTGAGTTTCCCTCAGGGTTGGGGGTGGATATTGATTAGGAAGGGAAATGAGGAAACCTTCTGGGGTTCTGGAAATGTTCTCTATCTGTACTTGCACAGTAATCCCTGGTGGCTCAGATGGTAAAGAATCTGCCTGCAATGCAGGAGACCTGGGTTTAATCCCTGAGTCAGGAAGATCCCCTGGAGAAAGGAATGGCCACCCACTCCAGTATTCTTGCCTGGAGAATCCCATGGACAAAGGAGCCTAGCAGGCTACAGTCCATGGGGTTACGAAGAGTCGGACATGACTGAGTGACTAAGCACACACACACACACTTAAGATTAGTGCATTTTAGGGTATCTGTTTTATACCTCAATAAAAAGGAAAAAAATTCAATACAAGGAAAAGAGCTCTCTTTGATCCCATCTGTTCAAAGAGACCTATTTATTAACTTTAGCAAAAGAGCTCATTATAAGATGGCCCCTCTCCTGATCTCCATGGTTACCAAACATTATTCTTAATTACGTACATCCATCTGTGGCTACAACATGCCACAGGAGCCCCTTGGGTTGGGAGGGTCCATTAACCCACAGTTCCCCGAGAGGAGGGGCTGAGTCTGTTGCACAAGTGACCTTGGGCTGATCCCTGCAAAACTTGCTAGTCAGCGCGGCCAGTGGCAGGAGACAGACACAAGTCCTGGGTATCTGAGCTCTCAATTTCTTAGCAAAGAAAGAAATACTCTAAAAACCATGGGGGTTTCTGAGGCTTGAAGGAAGGCCATGTCTTTGTGAGCTGGAGAGAGAGGAAACAGTTATATTTCCACAGTATTTCTCCTCTTTAACCGGTCTAATAAAAATTTACAAAGAAGCGGGCTTTTCCACTCAATTGATGCTACAGGGAGTTTCTACATAGACTTTTTTTTTTTTTGGCCACACTAAGCGGCTTGCAGGATTTCAGATCTCTGATCAGGGACTGAACCTGGGCCATACCAGTGAAAGCCAGAATCCTAACCACTAAGCCACCAGTGAACTCCCTGCATAGATTGTTTTGACTGACCCGTCAGTTTGCCCCAGGAGCTGCAGCGACAGATTGGTCACTGTTATTGTATCTTAGATTTGATGGGTTTGTATTAATACCATAATCACGATGCAACCAACTGGTCAATTGACCACTGACTGATCAATGCAACTTCTCAATGTCAATGCTGAGAAGGAAACATGGTCTGTGACCAGGGACCCCTCTCTGCAAGCCCTCACCTCCCATTTCCTTGAACTGCATGGGCTAAACAAGCTCACACTCCCCCCCACCAACCCCGCTTCCCTCACATTTGCTTTTGCATTGCAGTCTTGCCTTTCTCTGTGCTGTCACAGTCCACGGCAGAAGGGTGGGAGACCAACAAGTCAGAGTTCTTTACAGTTTTATTTCAAAATCTACCACTCAGCTTTCTAAGTGCCTCTTTTTTAAAATGTTTTATTTTTATACAATTTTTAAAGGTTACTTTCCATTTACAGTTATGACACAACATTGGCTGCATTTTCTGTGTCATGTAACACACCCCGAGCCTATGTTACACCCAACGGTTTGTACCTCCCACTGGCCCACCGATAGCGCCCCTACCCCCACCCCGTTAGTAACCACCAGTTGTTTCTCTATATTTGTGAGTCTGCTTCTTTTACGTTATACTCACTACTTTGCTGTATGTTTTAGATTCCACAGTATAAGCTCTATCTGTCTGACTCTAGGTGCCTCATTCCTCACGCCAACATTTTAGCACCTCTAGCTTTCACCTCACACGGAAATAAAATGAACCCAGTGAATCTCACTGCATTCATGTTGCAAGCTGAATTTTGGAAATTGGCCCAAAATAGAATTCTGAGAAGGAGGAATGAAGAGACTACACGAGTAGTCCAAGCCCGTTGACGGAGGAAGACCTCTGATGATCCAAGGTGGCTTTGATTTTCCAAAGTTCGTGCCTTACTTAAGAAAAGAATTTCTCCTGTGCCCGTTCCTCTGATTCCTAAAGTTAAAATAGTCATTAAAAATAAAAGACTAAATGTTCTTACTGCTGACCAGTCTCTGTATAAATTCCTCTCCTGACTTTAGAAATGAAGACAAACATAACCCCCAAGACTCATTCCACGTGGGCTGAGGGTTCTCAGTTCCTTAGATTCACCGTGCATCCACTAATTCCCACCTACTCTCCTGCTACGAGAGCCAAGAGCCTCGGATGTCAACCCCAAGGATCAGTGAAAATACCTCTTCCCGGTCAGTTGTTGGTTGGCTCAAAATCCACGTGCCATCAGAGATGAGGAACGTAGAAGGTGAGAAAGACTAGCGTTAGCTCAGGGGTGGGTAATATAGTGCAAAGACTCGAGTCCATGGATTTCTGTTTAGGAACCAGCTGGCTTTTCTATGTTAAGGAACACTTCATTCCAAAACACATCCTCACCTCTAGGTAACTCGCAAAGGCCTGGGCCCATCACAAGAAGGGTAAAGTGAAACCAGAGCAAACAAAACACCACCACCGCCGACGAAAATCTCGGTGCTGCATCAGCAGGAGGCCAGCTGTGCATCACCCCTTTATGTTACAAACAGCTTCTTTTATAAAAAAAAAATTATATAGTTCCCTTCCCAGTGTGTGGTTTATCCGGTACCTATCAGTGTGAACATGCTCAGACTTACCTGATTAGTTGACTTCATGAGGATATAATTAGTGACCTTGCCAAAGGGCAGCCCCAGGTTAATGACGTCATTCTCTGTGCAGCTTCCCTCCGGCAGGTTGCAGATGTGGACCACGCGGCCGGCGCCCGTTTTCCGCTGGGCAAACTAATGGGAACAAAGACCCGTGGTTGGTCTTCAAAAGACATTTCCTTCCTGCCCTCTATTCCAGATGAGCCTAATGGCTATCTCCCCCCCCAGCCAAATAACGATTGCAAAACTAAAATTTACAAAACAAATGCAGAAAAAGAATCCATTCGCAGACACATATGAAACATTGATTTTATGCCATCTCTACACAGAAGATTCATAACATTTTTAACGAGCAATCCTATCCAGGCTTGATAAAGAGACTGGGAAATGGGCATATCCATACATTGCTGGTGGGAAGTTATATATTGACAATCTTTTGAGAATATACTTTGGCAATATTGGATAAAACTTAAAATATATAGGGTTTGCCCAAAATTTCCTTTCAGTTTTTCCATAAGATGTTATGGAAACTTTTTGGCCAACTCAATATATAGCCCAGGATCCTGCCATCCCACTTTTGGAAATCTTACCTACAGAAATAAATTTACCAATATGTAAATACATACAAGGACTTTTATTACAGTTAGCTTATTATAATAAATTTACAACTTATTGCCAAAACTTTTGGAAACAGCCTGAATGTCCAAGAATAGGATAATGACTGAGTAATTGATCGTTCACACATATGATGGAAACCTATGCAGCCATGAAGAGGAAGTGGTAAATGAGCTGATCAGGACAAATTTTTAAGACAGATTAAGTAAAAAACAGTTTCCAAGTACAGATGTAGTATAACACTATTCTTCTAAAACAAAACAAAAACCCAAAAATGTATGAGAAAAAGATGAAGCAAGTGTTGTAAAGTCTTGATAATTATTGGAACTGGGGGATGAGTACATATGGGTTAACTACACTCGTTTCTACTGTTTTGCATGTTTGAAATTTTTCACAATGAAAACATTTTAAAGGATATCAGCACAGACAGACAAACATGTGGGAGGGTGCATATCAACCTGTCAGTACTGGTTATCTTCAAAGAGCAGAACTGGAAGGGAGTAAGGGGAGAGATGTTTAACCTGTTTCTTATATACCTCGTATTATTTGGCTCATAATTTTTTAAAAACTCAATAAAGAAAAAAGAACACGAAAGGGCTGGTGAACCTAATACATACACAGAGACATTCACAGCAACAATCTTTGGTTTTTAGGACAGTGGCTTTCAAAACTTTGTTAGCCCTGAAATCCTTTCTTCAAACAAAAGCTTGCCCACCAGCCCAAAATATTCAACAACTAAAGAGGAGCTGCTTTAGACAAACCTTATGGTCCAACACTCTGCCGCCACCCTCCATCCAACAGTCCCAAAGGCGCCTCTAAGGAACACATTTCAGAAACAAAGACTTGGGCCTAATCACAGCTCTTGGAGGGAGGAAGTGTGTGTTTGGTCTGTGCAAACTTTAATCAGCCTGGAGTCTCCAGGAGGTTCAAGAATTAGTACCCATAAGCCAACCTAAAGTAGAAGAGAAGGATGCAATTTTCGAAACCCATACTAATAGCATAGCCCATATTTGCATAATCACCATCTTCTGTGATAAAGTGAACTTCAACATCTAATTACATTTGATGTAGGTCCTACTCAGCTATGGTAATACAGTGGGAAAGTCTGAGGTCTCATCCCTAACAGGGACTAATACTTGGGTAATTCTACCATGAAAAGTCTTCATTTTTCTCATCTGGGCTGAGGACAATTAGAGTCAGTCAAGAATTTCCTTGGATGGTTCAGCCCTGAATTGAAGAAACCCATATGCCTGTTTCAGACCTCCCTCTCTGCAGTGTCCAGAGGTCAAGCATTTCCCAAAGTGGGACAGTCTTCCGTGCCTGGCCCGGGTGGCTCCCAGAGCATGTGCGCGCCTCCCTAAGGTGCAAAAAGAGCTCTGCATAAGCTGGGAGGCTTTGAGTGTGAGCCTGGCTCAGAAGAACTGTGTCCTTCTCCAGGTGTGACGGGAGGAGAGCTAAGAGGCAGGACCTTTGCCTCTCATTAGGGCGAGGGGGCCACACCAAGATGCCGACCCAGCTGAGCTCTTGGGCTCGGCAAAACTGCCAGTCCTCTGAGTTCATCAACAAAAGGGCTGAGGCTGGGTGCTCCGCCGGCTTCTCTCAGCTGGGCACGTCTCTGTCCACGTGACTGCTGTGGTCGGCTTGGGCTCATGTTTGCTCAGACCACACGGCAGACACGCAGGGAGGTTCGGGGCCCCTCCAGCTCCTTGCCTGTCCTGTTGCCTAGTGACCGGGCATGAGGGCCAGCGCCTCCCCGATTGTCTCCTGCAGATTAAAAAAGCAACTCAAGAGGCTTTTATCTGAGGGTTAGTGCAGCAACTGCTGCTGAGGGCAGAGCCTGCCTCTGAGAAATAAACACCTCCACTGCTGCAGGTCACCTAAGAACAAGATGAAGTCACGCTGCAGACAGGTTACAAAGGTGCCAAAATACATGGGTCTCAATTAAGGTTTTCATTTAAATTTAAAAAGTACATTGCAGCAGCATGGAGGCACCTAGAGACTATCACACTAAGTGAGGTGAGTCAGAGAAAGACAAGTCTCGCATCACTTAATGAGGAGTCTACACAAATGATACAAAGGAACTCATTTACAAAACAGAAACAGACTCACAGACATAGAGAAATTTATGACAACCAAAGGGGAAAGTGGCAGAGGGATAAATAAGGAGTTTGAGATTAACATTTATACACTATGCTAAGTCGCTTCAGTCGTGTCCGACTCTGTGAGACCTCATAGACGGCAGCCCACCAGGCTCCCCCGTCCCTGGGATTCTCCAGGCAAGAACACTGGAGTGGGCTGCCATTTCCTTCTCCAATGCATGGAAGTGAAAAGTGAAAGTGAAGTCGCTCAGTCCTGTCCGACTGTAGCAACCCCATGGACTGCAGCCTACCAGGCTCCTCCGTCCATGGGATTTTCCAAGCCAGAGTACTGGAGTGGGGTGCCATTGCCTTCTCCGATTTATACACTACTATATATATATAACAGATAAAAATCAAGAACCTACTATATGGCACAGGGAACTATATTCAATATCTTAACCTATAATGAAAAAGTCTGGAAAAGAATATACACACACACACACACACACATAAAACAATGGCTTTGCTGTACACCTGACACTAATCAGATCAGATCAGATCAGATCAGTCACTCAGTCGTGTCCGACTCTTTGCGACCCCATGAAATGCAGCACGCCAGGCCTCCCTGTCCATCATCAACTCCCGGAGTTCACCCAGACTCACATCCATCGAGTCAGTGATGCCATCCAGCCATCTCATCCTCTGTCGTCCCCTTCTCCTCTTGCCCCCAATCCCTCCCAGCATCAGAGTCTTTTCCAATGAGTCAACTCTTCCCATCAGGTGGCCAAAGTACTGGAGTTTCAGCTTTAGCATCATTCCTTCCAAAGAAATCCCAGGGCTGATCTCCTTCAGAATGGACTGGTTGGATCTCCTTGCAGTCCAAGGGACTCTCAAGAGTCTTCTCCAACACCACAGTTCAAAAGCATCAATTCTTTGGCCCTCAGCCTTCTTCACAGTCCAACTCTCACATCCTGACACTAATACTACACTGTAAATCAACTGCACCTCAATGAAAAGTTGTCCATTTTGAAAAAAATTTAAAAATAAAGTACCTATTTACATATTAAAAAAAGTACATTTCATGGATGCACCCCCTGCATTGGGAGGCAGAGTCTTAACCACTGGACCACTGGGGAAGTCCTTAGAAACATTTTCTATGTGTTGTACTGTTTTGCAAATATTCGATTTAATATAGTTCAGTCTACATTCTGTGAGTGATCTAAAATATCTTTTTGTTAAACTTAATTAGGTTCAAAATCATATTTGATTCATCAAGGGCATAGAGTTATATGTATAATCACTCTAGTCCATCCTTGAACAGTTCATATAAAACACGGCTATTATTTGCCTTACGTCCCATGGGAGATCTAAATGATGAGGGAGGAAGGGAGGATATGGTCCAGGAGGTACTTCTAAAGTCCGCTCACCAGGATCGCAGACAACCCTGAGTGCCCTGGAGCAGGCAGCACAATGTTGTACACTTATTCCCAACCTGGGTTCTCTAAGGAGCCCAAGTCCTGAAGGGTCTTTGAAGGTAATAATGTATCAAGAAAGGAGTGTGTGTGTGTGCGTGCGTGCGTGTGTGTGTGTGTGTGTGTGTGTGTGTTGGAGTATAGTTGTTTTACACTGCCGGGTCAGTTTCTGCTGTGCAGCAAAGTGAATCAGCTATAGGTATACATACATCCCCTAAAGAAGGATGGTTACTTTTGACATTTAAAAAAACCCAAGTTGAAATCATACTTTGAGTTTCTTTACTAATAAGGTAACCTTTGGTTAGATCTCTAGGCTGATGAGAAAGGGTGACTCATGTATCTGCTTTAATAAAAACGGGTAACTAGTTAATTACTCACTAAACTCACTAATATAAGTACTTTGGCAAATAGAACTTTGCCAAACATAAAATGCAGGACAGGGGCTGCCTGAGGTAGGAGTGAATAATTTAAAAGAGTCTGGGCTGTAAAAACCACAAGACTTTCTGATGTAGTTAAAAAAAAAACACCCTGAACTTGGAAGACAGAGGACTGGATTTCAGACCCAGCTCAGCTACCGATTAGGGGCATGACAAGGACAAGCTAGCTTTCCTTTGGGGGGTGAGTTCCCCAGGGTGGGGTATGAGGGAGTTCGTCTATATGTCTCAAGTCCCTTCCAGATGTAAAATAGCCATGCTTATGTGGCTCAGCGTTCTAAAATTCCACTTGTCTCAGAAGCCTTGCCAAGCTAAAGCCTAAGACCCAGGATAATGATAAGTTTCCCCAACTGTGCTGGGCAAACACAGGAAACCTGCATCTTTTCCACCCCCTGCCCAATGAATGTAATGCCTGTCTTCTACTCTGGGTGATCAGCCATTCCAGCACGCATACATGCACAAGGACCGTCATCCTTCAGACAGGCCTGTCTGTGTTGGTATTGGTCTCCTCTTTACAGAGCTGAGGGTGAGCTCCAAGCAGGGAGCACCTTGCCAATGTGTCTGCCCCCCTGAATGACTGTGCCTTCTGAAGGAACGAGAGGAGTTGAGATCATACACTGAGATAAACTAAACACACACGGGGCCTGCTACCACCCTGAGGACAGACACAGCAGCTGTGTGCCTCTGGCCTCCAGGCACTCGGGCCAGGGCAGTAGGAGCATCAAGACAGACCTGGGTCTGTCTCCAGTGTTCCTGCTCTCCAGTGTCGACCACGAGCAAGGGACTGAATTTCTCCAAGCTGATTTTGCTTCTCTATAAAACAGGGAAAATAAAAACTGATTCCATAGGACAAAAATGCCACAGTGTACTACTATATAAAGTGTCTTCATGCAAAGCCTGGTGTCAGCAAGCTTCTATAAATAAATACTTGTTCCTTTCTTTCCTGTGACACTTCAAGAATGTGCTGGGCTTCCCGGGTAGTGCTAGGGGTAAAGAATCTACCTGCAAATGAAACAGACATAAGAGACAGACGCAGGTTCGATCCTTGGCTCAGGAAGATCTCCTGGAGGACAGCATGGCAACCCACTCTAGTATTCTTGCCTGGGAAATCCCATGGACAGAGGAGCCTGGCAAGCTACAGTCCATTGGATTGCAAAGAGTTGGACATGACTGAAGCGACTTATCATGCACACACATGATGCTACTGGACAAGGAAAAAAAATATAACTGTACTATGATGATGTAAGAGAACGTCTGTGTTCTTAGGAAATTCATGCTGATGTAGTTATGGGTGAAGAGGTACAGTGACTCCAATAGTTCAGGAGAAACATGCATATAGATCATTGGATGGATGGATAGACAGATGGATGGAAGGACAGATGATACAGAGAGACAGAGAGGCACAGAGAAAGAATGATAAAGTACATCAGCCAAAATGTAAAAATGTAGTGAATCTAAGTAAAAGGTATATGGGGGTTCTTGTATCGTTCTTGCAACTTTTCCATAAGTTTAAATTAAATTAAAATTTGAAATTACAAAAATAAATTTTAAAAGATGTGCTGGGGGGTAGAGCAGCAGCTGGACTTAGAATCGTGAGGCTGGTGTTGATGGGCTCTGCTAGCATCCCACCCACTAATGCTCTCCCGGGAGGCACACAGGCGCAAGGTGCATTTGAAACTTTCCAGTCCAAGGTCAAGTCTCTAGGAGAGCTAAGGTGTCTGGGTGGTAACTGAAGTCTTCATTACTAACCTGAGGGCACAATCATCCCTCACCAGCCCAGGGATGCTCCAGTCAGTTCACAAGCTAGCATGGCATGGCATGCCCCCACGTGCAGTCAGGGCCCTGGGTACATTTTCATCGGTTGCAGCCACTCATTTAAAACCAGACGCTGCTTCTGGACTTCCCTGGTGGCCCAGTGTTTAAGAATCCACCTGCCAGTGCAGGGGACATGGGTTCGATCCATGGTGGGGGAAGACTCCACATGCCTCAGGGCAACTAAACCCATGTGCCGCAACTACTCAGCCTGCACTCTAGAGTCCATGCACCTCAACCACTGAGCCCCACAGGCTGCAACTTCCGAAGTCTGCATCCTCTAGAGCCTGTGCTCTGCAACAAGAGAAGCCACCGCAATGAGAACCCCGCACATCACAACGATAATAGAGTATCCCCCACTCACAGCAACTGGTGAAAGCCCATGCACAGAAAGGAGGACCTAGCGCAGCCATAAATAAATAAAGCAAAACCAGACACTGCTTCTAATGGTTCATGCGACCGGGTCTAAGACCTCTCCAGTCCCTCGCAGATCTTTTATGGATGGGTGGAAATGTGAGAAGAGCAGACTTGTGTAGGAAGATTCTGAGACCTTTCAATGCCCTCTGATGCAAGAGGGAGCAGACTTCGAAGATGAGTTCAAAGAACAGACCCAGTTTCAATAATTAACAGAGCTGTCATAACAATGTGGCTCTGGGCAAGAGGCCCCCAGGGTGAGAGAAGTCTCTCAATCTGCTTTTAAGAGTTATAATATAGAGGTGATCTTCAATAAACCATTTTCTCTGCTCCAGCCTCATCTCCTCTAGGTGTGACCTAATTTCACCTGGCACACAGTGTGTGGGCCTCTGCTGGGTTTGTGCTAAACATACCTGAGGACAGACACAGGGAAAATGTTTAGTTCTCATGGGGTTGATTTTGAACATACCATGCAGATATTGAAAAAACCAAGTCCCACTATAGACAATACAACATGATCTGATTTCCCCCCAAGTATACACTTACAGTAAGTAAATTTGCACAGGTACCCTAGCTAGAGACAGACAGTGATAGCTGAAGACATTTACCTTTAGTTTTCGCTCCAGGGTTGGATTTTCTATTCTGTATACTTCTGTTACTGTTTAACATTTACATCATTTTACTATTTTTGCAGCAACAAAAAAATTCATATTTGTAAGCAAAAAAAAAAAAAAAAGACCCATGCGGGTCTTCTGCTTCTTCATTCTTTGCTCTCTTTGAAAATGCACAAGGTGAGCCTTGCCGAGGGGACAAGAGCAAGGATAGAGCCGGAATGGTGGAGGAGGGGAAGAGTATTTGCCACATCAGTTACTACTCTTCATGGTCTATGCGGGGTCAGGAGACCAGGGTGCTCTGAGCCATGGAACTTAGAGGCCAGGGTGGAAAGAGAGGTATTCTAGAAACAGCCAGCAATCGGAGGGGCAACCTATGACTTAAACCTCTGGCTTCTCACAGCATTTCTATTTCCCTGTGCCTCGGTTTCTTTATTTACACACATTTTCTGGTGAGCAAGGTTCTAGTGAGAAAGAAACTGTGAAAACAATACATATCGTCCCCAGCCGGGGAAGCCCCATCTGAGGCACTGGCACTACTGAGTGAACTCTAAGGTGTCTGTGCAAACTGCAAAGTGACTTTATGGGACAGTCAGCAGGCAAAGTGCATCTCAGGCAGGCTCAAGAAGACTATTTACAGGCTGAGAAGGCCCCTGTGGCCCCTTGCAGAAACCTGACTACTCTGTTTATGACGACTCAGGCAGCCAAGGATAAAGCGCCTCTGCTCCCTCACACGGCAGGAGCTTAAGTGAAAGTGAACACCCTTCTCCCGGGATCCTGGAGGTGGAGGGGAGGGGCCAGGGACAGGCACAAATCACCCCCCCTCAGCAGAGCACACAACCGTCACTTCAGCGCCCCATCTCTGTCAGAAATAAACACGGAAAGGCTTGCACGGCTTGCACTGCTAACCGAATTGAGATAAGTGCAGATTCAGCCAGTAGACAGGTTGTGTGGTCATTTTAGATTTTGTGGCAGTTCAGATACCCCCTGAAGCCTCCGTCACGCCATGGAACCCCGTGTGGCTGTTCCCTGCTTAAAAACAGGGGGCTTTAGAAGGATGAGGGCTTCCCTGGTGGCTCAAATGGTAAAGAATCTGCCGGCAGTGCATGAGACCCAGGTTCTTTGCCTGAGTCAGGAAGATCCCTCAAAGAAGCGAATGGCTACCCACTCCAGTATTCTTGCCTGGAGAATTCCATGGACAGAGGAGCCTGGCGGGCTATAGCCCATGGTGTCGCAAAAAGCTGGACATGACTGAGTGATTAAAACACACACTTTTTAGAAGGAAGAACTGTTCTCTGCTCCACAAACAATACTGATGTGAAAGTGGCCGAGTCCTGGTGGTTCCTGCTTTTACTCAAAACGTGTTTCTGAAAAGATGTATGTAAGCGGAATCAGGCAGAAAAAGCCCGGGCACTCAACTGGAAAACACTTCTGGAGGAAAAGGCACGAAAGCCTTCACGGGTCTCTATGGGGGCAGAAAGGGGGGAAAGTGGGAGGAATTTCAGTGTCCTCTTTAAATATTTCTTTTCTGCTTGAGTTTTCACAAAAAGCACACATTATGTAAGCAGGAAACACAATAGATGTACGTATGCAAAAGGCGCTCTCTAGGCACTCATGGAGCCTGAAAAAAGTGCCCTTCAGTAACAGATTAACCACCCCTTGGTGCATCTGCTTATCTTTGGAGACCAGCAACTGCAGACAGAAAAAGAATCAATAATTCCTCTGAGGAACTCTAGCACTACATAAGGAGCCTCGCAGAGTATTTTTCAGTAGCGGATTCAACATATTTCTCGGCTTGTCTTCACAAGTCAATAATTTTGGATTTCAGGTTTTTCTAAAGAAACACACCTACATTTGATTGCATTTGTCAGAAACGGCAACAAGAGGACCAGAAGGATGAACCGGCTCTGATGCTGCAGGGACCAGCTGGAGCAAACTCTGTCCTTGTCCCCCAAATATCCTTGGGAAGCTCATGTGACCAAAGAGACTTCACAACTTACAACGATAAAATCGCCAGATGACACCTCTTTGCCTCCACTGAGTGTGTACAAATGCCTCCAAACGTCTGGGTTCATCTTGGGAGACCCTGTCACGGTGCCGAAGAATTCGGCTGCCAGGTCTGACGGCCTCTTCACCTTTTGCTCCACGGCAGCTGCTGACTGAGGCCCAAGAAGACCTCATCACTCCCAAGACAGCCTGAGAGCCTGCTAAGCAGCTTGTGGAGTGGAAGCTGGGGAGGGACACGGGGAAACGTACTAAGGAGAGAATCATCCTGATGGAGAGACCTCAGAGATGGGCGGTAGGGCTTAGTTGTTAAAAGTGAGGCTTCTACAGCCAGGTCCCCTGAGTTCAAATCCCATGGCTGACCCTTTACCAGCTGAGTGACCTTAGGCAGGGAATTTAGTCTCTCTGTGCCTCAGTTTCCTCACCTCACAGGGTTGTCTAGGGGATTAAATGAGTTAATACATACAAAAACGCTAAGAGAGTATTGAGCACCATATAATAATAGCTATTGTGATTATCATCTGACTATGTCTGGGCTTTCCATCACCTTTCTGCTGCCACAGCACAGAAAGCAAAATGTTTCTTGCGCTGCTTCTCAGGCTCAAGCCAGATGAACGCCCTGTCTCTAGGCATCCAGAGGAAGCTGTACTCACAAATGATCACGAGTCAGCACATTGCTGGTGTCTGCCCCCTGCCTGGGTAAAGCCCTTCCGTGGGAACTCTCAGCTTCTCAGGGGGAGCAGACGGGACTAGAGGGATTCCCAGACAGAGTCGCACAGAAGGAATGCTGACCCTGAGACCAGCCCCTAGTCACACGGCCAGCAGACAGAGCACAGGTTTGTCTGACCATAGCACGGGTTTCCCCACAACAGGTTAAATGGTCTTGTGCTCAATACCAGCCATTATTACTGCTCACACGCTGCACGGTTCACTAATCCTTGTCACCGACATGGTCTCCTTTGACCTTCACAAGGGCAGGACAACACTGGTCTGCCCTGAGCCTCACGCCCACCTTACCACTCAGACTATCGAATCAGAAGACAGTGCTCAAACGGCCACAAAGATGCTCCAAGATCAGTGGCGTCATCAGAAGGCTCACAAGCCAAAACGGAAACCCAACTTCAAAAGTCATTATCAGGGGAGTATTTGCCCCACTTGAGGAAAAGGAGTCTCCCAGAAGTAAAGTGACTTGTCTGAGGCCACACAGTGGCGGGCTCCAGACCTGGGACTTGAACCTGGGCTCTGGCCCTGCGGTTCACTGGTCGGGGCCAGAGGATGTGGCTAAGGCACAGGCCGACACAGAGGTGTCCTTCTCTCCTCGCCCCACTCAGCCCCTGCCCCTTTATAAAGGACTCATCTGACATAGTCTGTCTTTCCTGTGTCCAGATCCCTGGCCCACCTGACCCCCAGTCCTGCCTCCCCCATCTGGGTCACAGCCCCTTCTGCTCAGTGCTGGGGTCTCAGAGTGGGCAGAGAGCTGGCTCCATGGTCCACAGTGTGGGAAACAGGCCCTGGGGTGGGAGCCGTGCCAGAGCTGCCAGCGCCTGCATTGGACACGAGGTCATGGAATCTGGCGTCTGACTCAAAGACAAACGACAGGTTCACTGAACCCACCCTCTCTCCTGGGACTGACCCAACGCTGCCGCTGACCAGGCGTGGCTTTCCATCTGAAGACTGCAGAGAGAAACCACAACGTTCTCTCTCACCAAAACATGGGCTGCAGACAGGGGCGCCCCCTTGAAGCACTTCTCCCCGAAACACAAACAAATAGAAATTGCGGTCCAAGCAGGCCTCGCTTCTCATCATGAACTTCCTCACCTCCCCACTCACTCAGCACCCAGGGTCTAAACCTAAACATCTCAGCGTGCTCTTCCCAAGCTTTGCTCCAATGCCCTGATGCGTGGAGAGGATGGCATGTGGGGAGACTGGCTCTCCTGAGCTGGAGAAGAAAGAGCCTGCAGCTGCTCACATGACAAACTGGAAAAAAAAAACACCCCACAGATTCAGGCAAAACCACACAGACACTCGGCCTCAAGCAGGGTTCGGTCAGACGCAGAGGATGAGGTGGTTAGATAGCATCACCGACTCAATAGACATGAATTTGAGCAAATTCCGGGAGACAGTGGAGGACAGGGGAGTCTGGTATATAATAGTTCACAGAGTCAGAAAGAGAAAGATACGACCTAGCGAATAAACAACAACAGATTCGCTTTATGGGGGGCTCTGTGGCTCATCGCCTTCCACGCGTTTCCCAGGGAGGAAAGGAAGCTGGGTAGCTCCTGGGAGTGGGAGAAGCAAGTGGGGAGAGCAAGTTGTCACAATTGGTGGAAAAAAGAGGGATGAGCCCTTAGAGCTTTGGGACCAAAGTGCACACTGCAGAGAAGAAGGAACACAAACACAACTGAAAAAAGCGTTATGCAGATGTCACCATTTCCCCAAGGAGCCAAAAATAACCACGCGCGACGAGTCCCTACTTTTCAAACACATTTTCTCTTTCTGTTCAAGTTTCAGAATTACCCACTCAAAGGAAACGGTCCACTTCAATAAAATGTCAAAATGCTAGAAAACACATAAACATACACACAGACCTCAAACTTATTTTTTTCTAAACCAGGACCGAATGCTAGAAAGTCTTCGAGTGCTTTCAATTTGAAGAAATTAAGTCAGACTTTTAATCTGTGTGTTTCAACCCCAGTTGGACTGAATTAAACGCTGACCTCTGCTTTCCTGCCCTTCACTAAGCGCCATCTGTACCTGCTTCACCCAGCCTCCTCTGCACCTCTACACCCAGGCAGAGAAGGTGGTAAAAATGCTTCGATGATGACGAGAGACAACGGAGAAAACGCTTCTGTACTCACATTTGTCCCTGGGGAAGCTGAAGGGAACGCGGGACTTGACTGGGTAAACGACCTCGCAGGAATGGCCGCGTATGACGTTCCAAGGTTTGAGGAGTAATCTGAATGGTAAATTACACAAAATCAAGTGAAAACCCAGTCATTTCCTTGACCTTCAGAAGTCCTTGTTTATGGATATGTGCAAGAGTCATTCCCCCCCTATTTAAAAATAACAATGACTTTTTGGCCAAATGTTCTTTTTAAAAATAATTAAAGTTAGCTTTTCTTTCTTGAAATAAATCATTCAAAAGAAATGTTTAAAAGTTGTAAGGCAAACATAATAATAAATAACTGGGTTAACCCCCACCCCCACAAAAGTCATTATCAGGACAGAAGTGGGAAGGGAAAAGTGAAAATTCCCTTTTAATATAGTGATTAGTGGTTGGCATGATTATACTTCTGAGTGTGCTGATAACCAGCAAAGCTTTAGGTCTAAAACACGTAGAAAACATCAAAGAGCCCAGAGAGCAAGTCCAATGCCTCTTAGCATCTTGGGATCTGTTTGCTTTACAGACGTCTAAGGAGGGCACATCGGGGACATTTGGTTAGTAAAGATGAGGCACAAGAAGCCTTTGGGAGGGGGCTTCCCTGGCAGTCCAGTTGTTAAGCCTTCGCCTTCCAATGCAGGGGGGTTGGGTTCAAGCCCTGGTTGAGGAGCTAACATCCCACATGCTTCTCGGCCAAAAAACCAAAACATAAGACAGAAGCAGTACTGTAACAAATTTAATAAAGACTTTAAAAATGGTCCACATAAAAAAAAAAAAAATCTTAAAAAAAAAAGGAAAGAAGCCTTTGGGAAACTGCTTTCTGCTTCAAGCTGCTGACCCGTGGGCCCCTCTTCACCTTCCGTCCCAGCAGGGTTATAAACGGCTGTGCTGTTGGGAGAGCCACACAGTGTTCCCTCTGCAGGACCGAGGACACACCGCACACCAGCGCTGGAGGGGGTGAGAAAGGGGAACTGGTTACTCAGTAGGTTAGACAAAGAATTGCCATGTGACCCAGAAATTTCATTAAGACACTCAGACCCCAAAGGGTAGAAAACGGATGTTCAAACCAAAACTTGTACACAAATGTTCACAGCAGCCCTATTCATAACATCCCAAAGGTAGAAACACCCCAAATATAGATCAGAAGTTGAATGGATAAGCGAAATGTTTTTATATATATGAATATTATTCAACCATATAAAGGCTGCATATGCTACAATGTGGGTTGCACTGAAAATATTATGCGAAGTGAAAAAAGCCACAAAAGGTCACATATTATCTGAGTCTATTTATATAAAATGTCTAGAAGCAGCATATCCATGGGGATAGAAAGCAGATTAGTGGTCCCCAGGGGCTGGGGGTGGGGAAGGGGATGCGCAGTGACTACCTAACAGGTATGGGTTTCCCTGGAAGTGAAGAAAATGTGGAACTAGAGAGTCGTCCTATTTACACAACTTTGTGAATGTGTTAAGTAGCACTGAATTGTATACTTTAACATGGTTACTATGGCGAATCTTATGTGAATTTTACCATAATAAAATGATGGGGAACCAGAAAAGAAATGGTTTTTTAAAATCAATTTTTAAAATTGTGTTAATAACCTAAAACTAAGATCATGGCATCTGGTCCCATCACTTCATGGCAAATAGATGGGGAAACAGTGGCTGACTTTATGCTTTTGGGCTCCAAAATCACTGCAGATGGTGACTGCAGCCATGAAATTGAAAGACGCTTACTCCTTGGAAGGAAAGTTATGACCAACCTAGACAGCATATTAAAAAGCAGAGACATTACTTTGTCAACAAACGCCTGCTAGTCAAGGCTATGGTGTTTCCAGTGGTCATGTATGGATGTGAGAGTTGGACCATAAAGAAAGCTGAGCACAGAATTGATGCTTTTGAACTGTAGTGTTGGAAAAGACTCTTTAGAGCCCCTTGGACTGCAAGGAGATCCAACCAGTCCATCCTAAAGGAGATCAGTCCTGGGTGTTCTTTGGAAGGAATGATGTTGAAGCTGAAACTCCAATACTTTGGCCACCTGATGCGAAGAGCTGACTCATTGGAAAAGACCCTGATGCTGGGAAAGATTGAGGGCAGGAGGAGAAGGGAACAACACAGGACGAGATGGTTGGATGGCATCACCGACTCAATGGACATGAGTAAACTCCGGGAGTTGGTGATGGACAGGGAGGCCTGGCGCGCTGTGGTTCATGGGTTGCAAAGAGCCGGACACGACTGAGCCACTGAATTGAACTGAACTGAACCTAAAACTTACTATCTTAACCATTTTTAAGTGTACAGTTCAGTAACATTAACTACATTCACATTGTTTGGCCACCATCACCACCATCCAGCTCCAGAAGAACTCTACCTTGTAAAACTGAAATTCTCTACCCATTCATCACTAACTCCCCAAATCCCTCTTCCAGCCCTGGCAGCCTCCATTCTATTTTATGTCTCCATGAATCTGAGTTCTCTCCTGTAAGTGGAATCATACAGCATTTTTCCTTTTGTGACTGGCTTATCTCACTTAGCATAACCTCCACCCATGTTGTTGCACATGTAAGAAATCCCTTTCTTTTGAAGGCTGAACGATATTCCACCGTAAACATAGACCACATGTGTTCATCCATTCATCTAGCCTGGACATTTAGGTCGCTTCCTACCTTTTGGTTATTGTAAATAAGAAAGAGAGGCCTTTTGAATGAGCTCATTTCTAAATGCTTAACCCCATCTTCTACTCTACTTCCCCGGGCCAGAGCTCCTCTTTTCTGTGTGGGTGTCTACAACACCCTCGACATCGGTCTCCAGGTATCTGCCTCTGCCCCCTACCACTTGAATTCTCAGCATGGCAGCTGGGGTCCCAATCAATGAAGCCAGAGCACATCCCTCATCTGCTCAGCCCTCCAGGGCTCCAGCTGCACTCAGATCAAAAGTTAAAAGTCCTCTCGAGGAGCCAAAGTGCTCAGGATGGGGCCCCATGACTTCCCTGGCTCTTCCCCTCAGGTACTCTGCACTGCTCACATTGATGCTGCTGAGCAACCCTGGACCACACCAGGGTCTTCAAAGTAGCTATTCCTTCTGCCGGGAGTGCCGGTCCCCCAGGCAGTCATGGCTCATTCCACACCCTCCTGGTATGTCTTCAGTGAGGTCTCCCTGCCAGCAGCCCCTGTGAGTGAATGCACACACACATACGTACGTACACACACACACACACACACACACACACACACATAGTCTCTCTCTCTCTCTGCCCTGATGCTGTTTTCTGTTTTCTCATTAGCATTTACCGCCAGAGATGCTACTGGGTTGGCCAAAAAGTTCGTTTGGGTTCTTCTGTATGATGTCATGGAAAAACTCAAAAGAACTTTTTCACCACCCCAACACATACCTCACTAGTGTGTCATCTGTCACCCCCTGTCATTAAGTATAAGCTCCTTGAGCACAGGGGTTGGCTTGTTTTGTCCTCTGTTTTCCCAGCAAGAATGGGGCAAAGCACACATTTCTTTGATGAAGGCTTGCTGAGCACATGCAAGGACCTGTCCTCCTGGACAGCACTTACTTTTCAGAGAAGAGCAGGCATTTCTGAGCATGTAGTTTCCCTTTTACATGCAGCTCCCAGTCCTAGGCCAGAAGGAGAGAAAAATGACCGAAGTAGAACTGAGTCCACGGGAAGGCAATGGATGAGTGCGGGCTTCCTCCTAAACACAGGGAGCGCAGAGCACCCAGTCGCTGGACCAACCCTGCAGGCGCATCTCCCTCCCTTCCTCCCCCACCATCCAGGCTCCTCCCCGGCCCGCTCCTGCCACCCTACCCAGCCCTCATCCCACCAGCATCCACCTGCATATCCCAAGTCTATCTCAGACAGGAGCCCAGATTCACAAGTCTGATTCCCTCTTCCCGTCTCAGTGGGCCCTTGGTCCCACCGATGAATTTCTATAGGAGAAGCCGGTAGGTGGAAAGCCCTAGAAAAGGCTCAATCCTCCATCACCTCCTATATTAGCCAGACCCCCTTCAGAGATGGAGGTGAGAAGGTATGTCCCACCAGAGTGACTGGGATGCATTTGGATGACATGACCCAGCAGAGGTGAAAGACACACCGTGGTGGGACACCCACTAAACAGGGATTATTGCGCTCTGCAGACAGGACAAGAGACAAGAGGCTGTACAGCTCA
The DNA here is from genome assembly GCF_055505025.1 of Bos grunniens. Classification (NCBI taxonomy): domain Eukaryota; kingdom Metazoa; phylum Chordata; class Mammalia; order Artiodactyla; family Bovidae; genus Bos; species Bos grunniens. The sequence continues at coordinate 31,103,972 of NC_141190.1, read as the reverse complement.
GTGCTTAAGAGGCACAGGCTCTGGGAGGGTCAGACCCACATCTGAATCTCCATTCCACCACTTTCTGACTATGGGGTCCTGGACAAATCATTTCATCTCTCTGGGCCTCAGTCTTTGCATCTGTAAAATGGGTATAATAATAGTGTCTCTCTTGGAGAGTTATTGCTGACACAGACAAAGAGTATGCTAACTGTAATTATAATATTTTACTGCATCAGCAATACATTTTAGGGGGAAATTTATACTACCATGGGCTTTTGTTTGCAGGGGCCCAAAGCACTTTCCAAGCGCTGGGAAGGTGCCATGAGGCTCTACCTCCATTCTGCAGATGGAGAAGCTGAGGCCCCTCTATAATAATCTGTCTAGGTCCCATCTGAGAATGACTTTCTTGTCTGACTCAAAATTCTGCTAAGTTTTTCTCTGTTTGTACTCAGTACAATGTATGTTCTCAAGGAACATAGACTCTCAAGCTTCCTGGTGCTCTACAGAGAAAAGCCCTTTTCAAGGAGGCAGAGGCTCTAATTCCTGAGTCCCTTTTTCATAACCCAGGTTGGGTCCCTTGATCCCCACTCACCTTGACTCTCTCATCTATAAATACAAGTAAGACTCTCTTACTTGCCTTAAAGCAAGAGACTGGCTCTGATACATTTCTGAAATTCCTGTTGGTTCTAATACCAAGGATTTTAATCAAGGGTAGCTATGGCAAGATCCTGTCACCCAACCCCCAAGTGTCACAGTTCTTAGCCCGTGAACAGCAAGGGTTGGGTTGTGGTGGCCGGCTCCCCCAGTCTCCAGCTGGAGCTCCCAGCCGGTCTCAGATGACTCACCTTCAGATCAAACACCTTCTTGTCGCAGATGCTACAGACGTGCGGCAGGTGGAGGGGGGCCACACCGTGGAAGTCATTCAGCTCGTGCGCTTGCAGGGGCCGCAGGGACAGCACTGCCTGCTCCTCCTTGGCCCGCCTCCGGGCTCCGCTGAAGCCCTGTTTGCTGTTGTTGAGCCGACCCCCAAAGGAAGGAGGGGTTCTGTCTGGTGTGGGCTCCTCAGGGTCATACAGCTCATAGGGCTGGCCAGGGGGAGGGGGCCACAGGCTGGGGGCTGCCGCAAGATCAGGCTTGCTCTGGCCAGAGAACCCATGGGGGCTCTCCCACTGGCTGTTTGGACCCTGCAGCAGGGGACCCACCTCGCCTTTCAAGGCCCCAGCCGGCTCAGCCACAAATCCACCTGCCACCTGCGACCCTTGGGCACCGGGTCCATAGAAGTCCTTGGGAAAGGCAGCCTGGCCATCTTGTCCTGAGTGGCTGTAGTGCCCTTCGTAGGTCACGCTGCCCGAGGTAGCAGCCGAGGCTGGCAGGAAGCCGGGCTGACCATCGGTTTCAGAACCATATGCCTGGCCAGAGTTGGCTTTGCCATATTCGTAGAACCCTGCAGCAGTGGGCGCGGGCCCAGTCTTTCCAAGGCCCAGGATGACCGCTGACTGGGTGGGGGTCTGAGGCATGAAGGGGTGCATCACCATGGCGTTGGGGGGCTGGCTGGGAAGGCTCACCGTGGGCCCTGGGCCTCGCGTCTGGCCAGGGGGTGAGAAGGCGAGTGCGTTAGAGGGAAAGCGGGTGCTGGGCACGGTGGCCGCGTGTTGGGGCACCCCGGTGTGGCCGTGGGGGGCGCTGATCATGGACGGATGCCGCAGCTGGTTGAAGAGAGGCTGGGACATGGCCACTTTGGAGAGGACTTGGTTGAGGACCGTGGCAGCTGCGGTGTTGTTGGTGACGGCTGTCTGTGCCAGCTTCAACCGGTGGAGGGTGAGCTGAGCTTGCAGTTGGGCCAGCTGGAGGCTGGCGGGCGAAGGAAGCAGCGGGTTCGGATTACTGACCGAGAACGGGGTCTTGTCCAGGAGCTTGGCGGCACTGTGAGGAGACAAAGGGCTAGATGCACGGCTGCTTTCCACCTGGCAGGCAACGGGCTGCTTGTTTGCTGCCTGTGGTCCCCCCTCCCATACAAATAAGACCTCCCACACAGGCCCCACATATGATCCAGTCTGCAAAACCTGTGCTCATACACATCGGTGCAATAATCCTTTAAATTCCAATAGGTGGCTCAGACAGTAAAGAATCTGCCTGCAGTACAGGAGACCCAGGTTCAATCCCTGGGTGAGGAAGATCCCCTAGAGAAGAGAATGGCTCCCCACTCCATTATTCTCACCTGGGAAAAGCCCTGGCAGAGAAGCCTGGTGGTTTATAGTCCACAGGGTGGCAAAGACACGACTGAGCAACTAACACAGAAAAATTCTTATAAGGTATAATATTCAAACTCACTGGTAATCAAAGAGACAAAGTCAAACCATTAGAAACAAATATTTGCTGACCGAAGTAGCAAATACACACATACGCATAAATGACAGCACTCGGTGCTGGTGAGGTAAAGTGGAATGGACACAAGGTCAGTGATAATCCAAACTCGTGCAACCTTGCCCAAAGGTAGTCTGGCAACAGGCGCTCATTACAGCCATATTCTTCGACCCAATAATTCAATCCTATAAATATGCCCTTAAGAAAACAAGCTAAAATGCAGACCAAACTTGATATGCAAAGATGTTTAGTAGAACTACATTATTTAAGAGTCCAGTGTTGAAAGTTACAAATATCCGATAACAGCAGGGAGGTGAGTTTTAAAGCGAGTAAATTATAATACGTTGGCAGAATGAAATGTTCAGTAAGCATTCACTACTGGTGCAAGAATTTCCATTGTGTTATGCAATATTTAAGACATTCAAAGAAATCTTCCCATCATCAAGTTTAAGATAGAAGATATTCCACCACACTAAGTCCTCCTTGGGCATCTGCTCTCTCCATCCTCACCCCACCTTCATCATTGCCAATGACAGACATCATCTTGAATTTGGTCAGGTCATACTTTACAAAGAAAAAAAAATGGTGACAAGAGAAAATCCATCTACTCTAATGTTAAGTGAAAAAAGTAGTCTTCAAAATTACACAGAGAATGAATTGTGTGTGTATATCTGTGCCAAATACATTTTTATCCTTGTCCTCATTTCACATCCAAAAGCAACAAGACTCATGTGGCCTTCAGTCCATTCTCAAACCCAACAAGCAAAAGAAATTTAAAAAAAAAATTACAAGGGAAGAATCTGAATTTTCGATCATAGGCAGTGGTGGGCTCTCACAGAATCTTATTGCAGGGGTGTTCTGTCTGACATGTGCGTTTCACGTGACTTCTGTTGGTTGGTTATGGTATTTTCTAGACCAAAAATCAGGACCTGTGAACTGGAAAGGGAACAGACATTCCCTTTCGTGGTATGTGTGGTTACCATTGTCAGGGCCGTTTTGTAAGACCATATATTTCCTGGTCTTAAACTCCCCTTCTGGGGAATGAGTGCAATCAGGAAATGTGTTTGGGATGTTGATAAACTGGAATTCTCAGGACATCTTAATGGGAAGAATGGAACTGTGCAATTGAGATTGGGGTTATCATGGACAGACCTGGCTATACATTCAGCATGCCTACGGAAGTGTGGGGGAGAAACTGAAAAGCTGGGACCGTTTAACAAGGTGTCCACTGTCACAGGCTTTGTACAGCACAAGTCTGATGATAATGAAACAAAGGGGAAGGGCCAGAGGGTAGGCATATGAAGGAAAGAGAGAGAGGTGGCTGGCATGTCACATCTCTCCCACTTTGGGTTGGTGCTCTGTACTGGTCTAAGAGAATGAGCACAGGCAGGTTGGGGAGGCAGGTGAGGGGGAGAGATTCTTCACATTTTACCGTGATGCCACGTGACCAGTGCTTGTCTATGCTATCTCACTGGACCTCTCCATGAGTCCTGTGGGGTGGGTAGTGCTATGTGCTGTGCTAAGTCACTGCAGTTGTGTTCTAGTCTTTGCGACCCTATGGACTGCAGCCCGCCAGGCTCCTCTGTCCATGAGATTCTCCAGGCAAGAATACTGGGTTGCCATGCCCTCCTCCAGGAGAATCTCCCCAACCCAGGGATCGAACTCAGGTCTCCCACATTGCAGGCAGATTCTTTACCATCTGAGTCACCAGGGAAGCCCAAGAATACTAGAATGGGTTGCCATCTCCTTCTCCAGGGGATCTTCCCGATCCAGGGATTGAACCCACATTTCTTAGGTCTCCTGCACTGGAAGGCATGTTTTGTTTTTGTTTTTGTTTTTGTTTTTTACCACTAGCACCACTTGACGGAGAAGGCAATGGCACCCCACTCCAGTACTCTTGCCTAAGAGTCGGACACGACTGAGCGACTTCACTTTCACTTTTCACTTTCATGCATTGGAGAAGGAAATGGCAACCCACTCCAGTGTTCTTGCCTGGAGAATCCTAAGGACGGGGGAGCCTGGTGAGCTGCTGTCTATGGGGTCGCACAGAGTCGGACACGACTGAAGTGACGCAGCAGTAGCAGCAGCAGCAGCAGCACCACTTGGGGAGCCCATGGGGTAGGTAACTTCATCCCAATTTTGCAGGGCAAGAACCTACAGCTCAGAGAGACTAGGTGACCTATTTAACAAATGCCCACTGTTGGTGAGAACAGACCAAGGAGTCAGGCTTTCCAAAGAAGAGAAAGGGCGCAGCCCTCTTCATGGGCTGCTTCACTGTTTTGTCCAAAGTGAGTTCTCAGAACATTAGGCACCCCCACGTTCAAATTCAAGCACAAAACACATCTCAGAGCCAGACAAACACAGATTTGCCTTACTCTTTCTCATTCTATGAGAAATCAAGTATTTGCTGTAAGTCATTAAAGAGACAGGATATTCCCTCAGCCAGCAGCCTTGCTGTGCTCCAAGGACAGAGCAGGCTGGTTGCATGTTAAGATACTGCAGGGCTGTGGGGAGGGGTCGAGGTTAAAACTGGTGACAGACCTCTTCTCCTGTGGGTAGTCATGCTGGTTGCAGCCAAGCCTTGGTGGCCCCACTGTGGCTCAGGCACACATCATGGCAGCAGCAGAGTTGGAGAGGTACTAACTGTCTACGTAGGCAAGAATGTGAAAGGCACAGGAGGATGGTGTAGAGGCTGGTGATAGATTTCTACTTGTGTAGTATTAAGTGGCTGAGCTTTAGAGGAGCAATTAAGCTTAACTCAAAACCCTGCCCACACAGGGCCAACCCTTCCTACCAGGTCTGTACCCGATGCAGCCTGTCCTTGCTAACAAGGCGATAATGAGGTGCCAACTTGGTTTCCATGACGAGAGTAAGACAAGGTTGGTTTTGTTTTTCCCAGAGAAGTCAGCTGTATTTTCTAAAACAGTGTTCTGGGCTGGAGGGAGCTCTCGCTGGAGATTCCCCTTCGCCTCTGAAAGGACATGTGGGGAAGAGCTGTCTTTCCAACGAGGAGAGCCAACCTCGCTGGGTATTTGTAGGTCAGCCACGGGAAACAAGTGCTTTCCTGAGGATGGCCCAGGTTACAGAAGTCTACTCATTCACATGCAGCATAAATTAAGAAGACCGACTAGATTTTCTTCTCGACTTCCGCTTTGCCTGGCAAATTGGCCCCCAACTTGAATCAACCTTGAGTAGAAGTAGTTTCATAAGAATCGTCAGAATCAGATACCCTTTTGAACCAAAGACCCTTATATTAAAAAGAAATGACACATCATCCTACTTTTAAAAAGTCTTAAGATTCTCAGCCTATCAGAGTTAGTAACTTAAAGTTCAGGTGCAGGGACTTCTCTGGTGGTCCAGTGGTTAAGACTCTGTGCTCCTACTGCAGGGGACACAGGTTCGATCCCTGGTTGGGAATTAAGATCCTGCATGCCACGAGGTGCAGCCAAAACAAATTACAAACGAAAGTAAATTAAAAAATAAAATTCGGGTGTGTGTAACAATCAAACTTCTGAACCAAAAACTGGGGCACGTGGTCTGAAACCCTAAAGGACAGAATGGATGTCACCCTCCTGTCTTCCCACCACCTCAGTCTGTCACTGCTGCGTCCCTGCCCTGTATTGAAAGCAACTGCTTATGTGTCTTTCACCCTCCGTTAGACACAAGCTCCACCAGGGAAGGGAGCATTTCTCAGAGATTCTCGCATTTTCTAGGCACACTTGCTTAAACTTGGTGGGCACTTGGTAACCGCCATGAACAGAATGAAGAAGGAAGATAATGGATGAATTAAAGGAAGGAGAATCTAAATACAGCCAGAAAGCAAATGGATTTTGCTGTTGTATACAGCTTGAACTTCACTCAGGTACAGAGTCACCGGAGCAGGAGTTCCAATACACTCTCTCCCTGTCCAAATCTAGGTTTGTGTGCTTGTTTTTTCCAAATGAAGTGTTTTTCATTTTTATTTATTTGGCTGTGCTATGTGGCATGCAGAATCTTAGTTTCCTGAGCGGGGATCAAACCCGTGCCCTCTGGAGTGGAAGTGTGGAGTCTCAACCACTGGACCACCAGGGAAGTCCCCGAATCTACGTTTTGAAATCAAATGGACAATCCCTGTGGTAGCCTGAATAATGAACCACCCCAAATATCTCTACATCCTAACCCCCAGAAGCTGTGAATCTTACCTAACATAGTAAAGGGGACTCTGCAGATGTGATTAAATTAAGAATCTTGAGATGAGAGGTTATCCTGGATTATCTGAGCTGGCCCAATGTAATCACAGCCGTCCTTATAAAACAGAGGCAGGAGGACTAGAGTCAGAGAGAGAAGATATAACGATGGAAGCAGAGGCAGAGAGGAGAAAAGATGCTATGCTGCTGGCTTCAAGGACAGAGGAAGGGGCCGTGAGCCAATGAAATGCAAGTGGTCTCTAGAAATTGGAAAAGGCAAGGAAATAAAATTTCCCCTAGAGGCTCCAGTAGAAACCAGCCCTGCTGACACCTTGACTTTGGCCCGTGAGACTGACTTTGGACTTCTGACTCTCGGAAGTGTAAGAAATTTGTATTGTTGGAAGCTACAAATGTGTGGTAACATGTTACAGACACGATAGGAAACTAAAACAATCCACCAAGAAAGTGAGATGCGAAAGAGGCTTCCACACAGAGAGGCAGGGGTGGGTATGGGGACATTGGCTGGATTTGTTGGTATGAACTCTTGCCCACAGCAGTCCTGGGGAGTACAGACCATCCGACCCAGGATCTGAAGACCCTCTGGGAACTTAGCCAGGAGCCGAAACAACACAGAGGTCTCTTCCTTTTCCAAGTCAGATTTCTCTAAACAGCTGGAGCAATGGCACCCTGGGAAAGCTTAGAAATGCAGACCCTTAGGGACCAACTCATCTACCCCTCTCGTCAACAAAGAAAGTGACTTGCCCAAAGCCACACAAAACCCATCTAATCAGAACCCAGAGCTTTCAAGCCAGCTTCTAGTGCCTGACAGAACAGCCTTGCCTCCAAAAGTCTTAAGTTTCAGAACTATTTCATCATCAAATCATCATCTCCATCCATATTTCTCTGTGGTCCTCCTCTCTATTCAGTGAGATGCTGACTCCCTGCCACAGGCAAGGCATTTGCTGAGCCCTGGAGAGAGGTGGAGATGCAGGCCCTTCTGGAACCCCTGTCAGCTCCAGTGATGACAGCAAGGATGCCCTCTTGTCTGGGGAGTGGGTGGGGAGCATGGCTCTATGCATCTGCCACATCCTCTCCTAAGTCTTGTGTGGCAGCTCTGTCTACAGTCACATGGTCAAACCTGAGATCCGGGGAGGGAGGGAGAGCAGCACAGTCAGGCACAGAACCTGGGCACCTGGCACGGAGCCAGAATACCTACCACACAGCCCCACAGAGGGCCCGTCCACTCCCGGCACAGCCACTCGGGTTCATTCAGGCCTCGACAAGGCTCACTGTGCCCAGAGCTGAGGCTTCCTTCCCTTTCCTGAGCCATTCATTGTAACAAAGACCTCACAGTGCATAATTACATCCAAAACTTTGGTTCCCTACTCACTCGGAAAGTTGGTTGTTTTTCCCAATTAAAGCAGCATTTCTCTCAATAATTTTAAAAATAAAATACAATGTAAAGGAGAACAAGTTGCCTTTATAAGCCGGAAGATTTAGGAGCTCCAGATGAAAACTGTTTCCGATGATTTAATTCCATACCGTCGAAAGGATGTGCACCATATTGCATCTCCCAGGGCAGCCAACAGCTGTCTGCAATGCTCACTCTTTGCCCCAAAGCTCTTCCACATTTTATGCTGAGTACCCAGCAGGATGTGATGATGGATTAATATTTGAGCACAGTAACTGAGGCACTCTCCTTCCTCAGTTCAAGTCGGGGTGCTGGAAATTCAGCGTTTGTGACATAATCCGTCCTGTTCCGAAAGGAAAAGATAGTGTTCAGGACACAGACAGGGGCTGCAGAGCCTCTCCTCTGAAACAAACTCCAGCAGAGGGGTCAATAGGACATGGACGAGTTCGATTCAACCAGAATGGATTGAGCACCGATTATGTGCCAGGCAAAGTTGCTAGAGATGGAAAAAGAGAAACGTCCTGAGACCACGGGGGAGACAGATCAGTGCAGAGAAGATGAATATTCCCACGGAGGTAAGCACAAAACAGCAAGGCAAGCAAGGAAGTGGTTCAAGCCTCAGATGTCTCACAGCAATGTCACAAGTGAAACAAAAGACCAACTCAAGGGCTGTCCCTGAACTCTGAACAAAACCTTTGAAACAGTCTGGGTTTATTAATCCACCTACATGTGCAAAGATGCATCAGCTGTTGGTGAAAGGCAGTTGTAGGGTGAGTTATGGTCAGAGACCAGCTTCCAAGTGCCTGTTACTGGTGGTGTGATGGGGGAAGTGAAGTGAAGTGTTGGTGGCTCAGTCATGTCCGACTCTGCGACCCCATGGACTGTAGCCCACCAGGCTCCTCTGTCCATGGAATTCTACAGGCAAGAATACTAGAGTGGGTTGCCATGCCCTTCTCCAGGGGATCTTCCCGACTCAAGGATCAAATCTGGTCTCCTGCACTGCAAGCAGCCTCTCTACTGTCTGAGCCATCAGGGAAGCCACACACGAATTGCTGTAGAGGAAAACAAGCCCTGGATGGGCTCGAACCACCAACCTTTTGGTTAATGGCTGAATGCGCTAATCGATTACGCCATAGAGACATATGATGGGGGAAAATCGCTTAATTTTTTCCAACCCTCAGAATTCTCTCATTTATAAAATGGGGATAGTAATATCTACCCAATATGATCCAGCCAGTCAGAGCCCCCAGCCACCGTGACTGACTCAGGAATGGACACTCCCAGATGCTACTGGAGCCATTAAGAGACAGACCCTCGTCATCTTGTCAGGCCATGCCTGGGTTGCTAAACTGGCTCAATTTAAGCTACCGCTTAAGGAGAGGCTGCCTGAGAATAAAGCTAACCAACAGACACTGGCCTGGAGATGGGCCAGTCCACTCTGGGAGTTGCCTTGAGCCGTGCTTGGACTTCTCTTTCCATGAACCCTGAATCTGCTTGGACTTTTCTTTCCATGAACCAATGCATTTCCTTTAGGTGCTTAATAAAAATAATAAGGTAAAAAGAAAAGCAGCCTACTAGAACCATCTGCAAGTAATCTGGATGGTTCCCTCCGTGGTCCCACATCAAATCAAGAGTCCCCTGTTACACTCCAGCTTCGTCAGCTGGAGGCAAGGGGTCACTCAAGGAAAGTTTGGGCGGTCACTTTGGTGCGAGTACCTGCTGATCAAAGAGACCTGTTTCCTGGAGATTCAGGAAGCAGAATGCTCCCCGATCCTGGGTGGACTAAAAGCCATGCATTGTGATCACAAAGTGTGAATAGGGTGCCGGGGAAGAGTCCCCACAAGAGTAAGGGACCCAACATCCTGCAGGTTTGCAGATCCAAAGCTGACCATGCAGGTGCTCCTGTGAGAGGGGACAGAATGTCTTGGCCCTCACCTGAGAGAGTTTCTAAGCAACGCCTTTCAATTCTCAGCACCTAACAAGCCAATTTTGCTGTACTGAGAACTGGCTTTATTATGCCAGACACTCATTATTCCCCAGGAGAAAAAGTTCTTTATTACAGATACAGTTCTCTGGTCTCCTTTCACCTGGAGGGGAGGTGAGTGTACAATGAGTACATATTGGGCTGTGGGCTGCCCTTTACGAACCGGGGTAGGAACCAGGGGATCCAGCCCTAACTCAGCGCTTATCAGCTGCGTCACAGTGGACAACAGAGCTTATCTCTCTGAGCCTCAGTGTCCTCAACCATGAAAAGAGAACTTACAGTCTTTCCTCATTTATATCTTGAGGACTGATTCGGGGTTCAGTAAGGAGCTGTCAGAACGCTCTGTAAATTATTTGGCACTTACAGATGTAAAGGTGTGGCATTGGCCAAAGATTATTGGAAAGAGAACATCTTTTGTGTGATCACAACATATTCTTCCTTTTCAGAAAACGTTCCTTTATAGAGGAAGTGATATTTATCACCCACATCCATGGAGATAACCTCCTTGCCACTAGGATTCAAAGTAGAAAGAGGTAAAATTGATTCAGCCATATTAATGGAGTACATATTGGGGTGTACCAAGGGCTGAACCATACCAAGGACTTCCCTGATAGCTCAGTTGGTAAAGAATCCACCTGCAATGCAGGAGACATGGATTCGATTCCTGGGTAGGGAAGATCGTCTGGAAGAGGGATAGGCTAACCACTCCAGTATTCTTGGGCTTCCCTTGTGGCTCAGCTGGTAAAGAATCTGCCTGCAATGCAGGAGACCTGGGTTCAATCCCTGGGTTGGGAAGATCCCCTGGAGAAGGGAAAGGCTACCCACTCCAGTATTTTGGCCTGGTGAATTCCATGAACTGTATAATCCATGGGGTCACAAAGAGTCAGACACAACTGAGTGACTTTCACTTTCAACCATACCAATGTGACTGCGCTCTGCATCGCATATGGCGGGTAGGGATGTAAAGAGCATTGCCCAGAGGCTAAGGGCACAGGTTTCAGAGTTTGTATCACTTGGATATGAATTTCAGTTTGCCACATATCAGCTAGTGACTATGAGCAAATATTTATTCTCTCTCAGCCTCAGTTCTCATTGTTAAAGTAAAGATGGTTATGTCTAAGCTATAGGTTTGTTCTGAGAGTTAAATGACAGGGTAGACATAAACTGTTCTGCACAGCTCCTACATACAGTAAGCAGCCACTAAACCAACGCAGCAGAGACCAGCACCACCGCTGGTCTTCTTACCACTGTTGTTACCATAACTAATATTACTATCATCACCAGCATCATAGTCATCAGCAGGGCAAATGGCAGGTGAGCTCTGCCAAGGCAGAGAGGATGAAACTTCCTTAGAGACAGATAGAGATAGATAAAAGAAAACATAAAGAGATGCAAACACTGAGGGAAAAAAAAGAATTTAAAAAGTAAATGCAGACGTGTGCTGAGAGAGGAATAGCAGGGGTGGGGACGGGGACTTGGAGAAAACACAGAGAGTTAATCACAGATGCTTGGTGAACTGGATAAGTAGTCAACAATAGATTTAAAAGCCGTAAAACAACACAAGGGCGCGGCTGAAGTGTAGTGTACCAATGTGTGTGAACTCACACCAAGTTTTTCCCTGGTAATGTTCGTCCATCCAGAGGTAGAAGCCAAGAACTGAAGTCCAGAGCACAGCGGTACCTTTGTCAACCGGACCAGTCACATTTTCAGTAAGCACCATACCTTCCACAATAAACAATCAGGAATTTAAATTCACTTCCAGTTCAACTCATCTCCCTTTCCAGGCCACAATGAATATGCCATTTCTTCTTAAGTGCTAAGATACAAAATATAATCCAGACCAGAGAGCTCACAAGAGAATGTTTTCCCAGCTTTGCTCACAGCTTACAGAGCAACCAAATCAAATCAAGAGCAATAGTCAGGGTCAGGGACGGGCTTTCCATTGCGTCCTAGGAGTGGAACCTCAAATCACAAGCTCTCAAGTCTGCTATAACACTCTTAGAAGCTAGGTGACCCCTAAATGTCAGGTTACAAAGATGACAATGATGAGACCACAGTAATACTGGGGCGGAATTCCAAATTGCACCTAATTATCACAAACGTAAAGAGTCGGACACGACTGAGCGACTGATCTGATCTGATCACAAACGTAAGAGCAAGAGATCTCAGAGGTCATTGAGTCTAACTCACTCATTCTACAGAGGAAAACTGAAACCTAAAGTAGTTGGTGTAAGTGTAAGTTAACCCAACAACACAGCTAGAGAGGGGAGAGCTGAGGCTGGAACCCAGTCTTCATCCTCCTTCCTTGGGGCTAATGCAGCCACTGTGGCAGATGCGTCCCCATCAACATGCATCAGGGGAGTCTTCTTTGTGGGAGAAGAGTGAGATCACACACTTTTTTGATAGTGCTGCCTTCCTGGTAACAATAGGGCTCCTGGATTATCACTAAAGAGGCCTCTGTGACTAATTTTGAGATGACTGGGTCCATGCTGGCATTGTTCCGTGTTTGGGTTTTAGCCATGACATTATCATGTGATGATTCATATCACCATGGCACATTCATAACAGCAATCATAATCCTATTATCTCTCTTTTGTTTTGTGACTTTCAGTTGGAGTGTTAATAGATGTTTTCACCTCATTAGCTACCTGACCGCTAGGACAGTTACATGGTTAGGTAAACGCGACACGACCATTTCTAGTTTATAGTAAGACTGAGTGAGACCAAAAAAGGTCAGATGAATCATATGAGGGCATCCAGCAAATAAGGTACTTAGCTGGGGCTTGAATGAGGGTCTTTTTACGTACGACCAGTACCCTATCCCCAGTTTACACATTCATTAAAGGGAGTTTATAAAACCACATTCCTGTATCTACTTCCTTGAGTCCAGTTTTTTTTTTTTTTTTGGGGGGGGAGGTGTTGTTTGTTTAAAGTTACTAAAATAAAAAGCTATTTCCTTTAATTTGTGCTTTTCCCCCCAACTTCTCATAGTGTTTCATTTTTTTTTTCCCAGCTTTATAGGTATATAACTAACATATAGGGCTTCCCTGGTGGCTTAGATGGTAAAGAATCTGCCGGCAATGCAGAAGACCCAGGTTCGAATTAACATGCGATGTTCTATAAGTTTAGGTGCACAAGTAATGATTCGATATATGTACATGACATGAAGTGATCACCACAATAAGTTTAGCTAACACAGTCAGGATGTGATTTTAAATAACACATCTGATATCAAATCACCAGCTTTTTGGTCCACTGTACTCAGTACCACTTTAATCAGTCAGATTAAAATTCTTGGAACCTGGGGGACATGTAGTCACGAAGGTGCAGCTAGCGATTTTATAACTGACAAGAGAGGGCCTGCCTGTCCTGCCAGAGTTATTAGAAGTGCTTGAAATGTGAAAAAAAAGAACTGATAACGCAGCAGAAGCAGAGAAATGAATACACATCCTGCTAGAGTCATAACAGGAAAAGACTTCAAGCAAAGAGAGAATGAATGTCAACTTAACCACCAAGAACTAGATATGAGCTTTGGTTTTTCTTTCCTTTCCTTTGTACCAAATTTCTTTCTTTAAAATATCCTTTCTTTTATGAAATGATGGTATTGTAGGAGCTAATTTATTTTTCATATTAGTATTTGTTTTGAATTTTAAAACTACAAAAATCTAAAGAACAAATAGTTATTAATTCATTGCTCATCAATCAAAATTAACAAATACTACCATTACAGTCATTTTAAGCCCAAGTATTTTTTATCAAAATAATAAAATTATACAGACAAAACTGACATCCCTTTGAGACTGCCCAGTCTAATTCCACCTTCATCTCCCCCAATAACATCCACATGTGATTTGTGTATCTATTTACCTATATATCTGTTTGTTTACCTATCTATATACAGAAAAATTATAAAAGAGACTTCTTCTATACCTGCATGAGCTTACAGAACAGCACATAAGACTGGTTTCAACAATATTTCTCTTAAAGAAACAAATACATATTCTTTCAAGTTTCTTTTTACACACTGAAAGTTAAAAATAGCATGATACAGTGAAAAACTTGGTGAGCTGGAAATCAGAAGATCCAGGCCTGGACCTACAGTTACTATTTACTTCTGGTGGGATTATATATCAGTCAACTTCCTCTTTTTTTTTTTGGTAAAATGAGAAAGCTGGATGAAAGGATCTCCAAGGCCTGTTCCACCTTTGAAATCTGATGACTCTAAGGTTTAATCTCATCTGTCAAATGGAGATAACAATGTCTGCCTTACTGTTATAAAGATCAAACATTATGTGCAAGTGTTCTGCAAAACAGTGATGATAGTAATAATATTAGTTGGATAATACTGAATAATAATAATTATTAATACTACTCACTAAAATTAAGCTATTTTTAAGCTTCTGGGAATACTTTTATTTATTTTTTATTTTTTTTTTTCAGAGTTCAGACATGATTTTCTTTATTTGGAAACCCTTAATAAGTCAACCACCTCTATCACCCTGTAGAGGATGTGCTTACTTCGGATTTATTTCTGCAAGTGCTGAATACTTTTAAAGAAACTATTGTCACACTACTGTTGTTAAACATGTAACTTGGTTTAGACTGACATGTTGCAGTCCAGGCGGCATGAAATAATTCAATTTCTTCTAACTGCTTTCTTGGGTAGGCAGTTCTGCACAAGGACAAGCTCTCAACTCCACCCATGAAGACTGAGTAAATGAAATATCAAAAGTGTCTTGCCACAAGATACTGTCTTCTACAAAGCATTCCATAGACAGAACCAGGCTTCCACAGTAAAATGAAGCTCAAAGTACTCTGGGTCTGGAGTTGGTTTGCCTGAGACATAATTCTTCAGGAAATGCATGCAGAATTTCACTCATTTTGTGAAGGATGAAACTGAGGGGTAATTTGACTTATAGGGGTTAGGAGAGATCTTTATTTTCTCAGTGACATAAGGTATGGTGACCTCTCAACCCACTAACTCTTCTGGGGAACATCAGGGTCTTTGAGATGGAAAAACAAGCTGTTTGAAATGTGTATTTAAGGGAATTCCCTGGCAATCCAGTTTTAGGGCTCTGGACTTTCACTGCCGTGACCCAGGTTCAATCCCTGATCAGGGAACTAAGATCCTGCAAAGCCAGGGCACGTCCAAAAAAAAAAAAAACATTGAAATGCATGTTTAAAAACTGTTAAACAAGTTCTCTAAGAAGCCAAATGATAATGTTTCTACATGCAAATGAAGTATTTAGGGGTTTATAGGTCACTAGCCCCAGTGAAGAACAGTGTGTACACAGACATGAACACCTTTGCATATACCGCTCCTTCCCCCTGGACCACCTCCTCCCTACTCCCCCTCACCTGGATAACTGCCATCCTTCAACATGCAGCTCACATGGCACCTCCTCCAGGCAGCCTTCTCTGACTTCTGCCCCCCTCCAGTGTGTGCTGGTGTCTCCTCTGTCATCCCCCATAATGCCCTGCAGTTCTATCAAGCCTCAATTACACTCCGTTCTAACTCCTACCACCCTCACTGATAATTATCTACTCAATCACTCATCTCATGTCCTCATCTAATACCCCACGGTCATTTTGAAAGCAGTAATTATGTGTCCATTTCATGTCATAGTGCCTGGCACACAGTAGGTGTGTGGAACCAATAAACACACCCATACTTGTACACACCTGCTCCGTGCATATGCGTGCGGAGATAATAGCTGTGTATCACATTCTCAATTTGTTTCCTGGCTAAGTGCTCCATGTGTGCTGCTACAAGGCTTTGAAGATGAAGCTCCGTGGAGAATGTGGATTAGACTCAGTCTTTGAACACTGTCAAAATTATGTAAATAACCACCATCCACATCAAGGATAGAATTCTAAAATAGTCAACAAACAGACTTGTTGCCACATTTTTCCTTTTAACTAAATGTGAAGAAAATGCAATTTCAGTGTGTGATCTGAGGAGCTACGTGTCTAATCTACACGATTCTGAGATGAAACACATGCTCCAGGAATGCTCCCTATGTTTTCTAAATTTTATTTTCAGTTTATATCACTGATTTTTTCTGGTAAGTGTACAAGGAGGATTATAAAATTCAAGTTAATATTAAATCACAATAAAAGTTTAATTTTAAAGAATTTAAATTCTTACTCAAATAAAGCTGGTCCTTTCCTGGAGTTGCCTGACTGTTACCCTGGACATTTTAATCAGTGTAATTTAAGCTAAATACTAGGAGTCCCTATGAAACCGAAGAGGTGTTATGGGGTATTTAGGCAGGATGCCAAGAGAGACAGTTTTTGTTGGTAAGTCAACCCACTCCTTGGACAGGCTCTGCCATGAATAATTGTACATCTTATTGCAATCAATTCGCCCTGCAGACCTCAGTTTTCTCATCTGTGAAATGGGAGGGCCAAATGAGACAACATTTAAAGCTCCTTTACGCTTTGTGATTTTAGGATGGTGGGCGTTTTCCTAAAGCTGTTACTCATGATACACAGAAAAGTGAGGATGATCTGGCCACGGTGTAGACAGATTTTGGCCCTGAGAAATCTGAGTTTCTAGCCTCTACTGCTTCTCTAGTGCTGGGTAATTTCGGGGCACTTAACCTCTGCTTAACAGATATGTCTGTAAAATGACAAAGTGAAACCAGAGCAGTGATTTTCAGGTGTTGGGGGAAGGGGAATCAGGAAAGTTTCAAAACACAAATGCTGGGCTCACTCCCAGTTTCTATCTTAGGAGATCTGAGTTGGGACCTGAGAATTTGTGTTTCTAACAAGTCCAGGTGATAACTGATGCTGCACTTTCAGAACCACTTAAGAAGACAAGCTTGAATTGACCTTCCAACTCTAAGAATCTATGGTGGTGAGTTATAAAGAATTTAGTAGCAGTTGTATTTTTTTTAGGAGCCACTTCTATCTACTAATTGTGCAGTACCCCAAGAAGGGGCTTCCTTTTCTGTGGGGGTTTTAGACACTGCAAAAATGTGGTTATTCTTATACCTAACTTCCTTTAAGAGATTCAGTCGGCACGTTCAACAACATTTGACCTCCTTGCAATCAAAATGTTCAAGGTTCACAAACCTCAGGTAATTTAGTGGATTGACTGGCTCAGTGTTATGTTAACTTTGTTGACTAGGAAGAAAGCATACCTCCATTTACCCTGAGTTCAATGATGCAGAGGGCAGAGGATCAGACTCCAGTATGTCAAAAGTTCTTTAGTCAAGCAACATCATCATTAAGAGAAAGCCTACCTTCCAAACTCACCCTAGACTTAAAAACAAAGTTTTTGATAAAATCATCTGTATCGCTAGATTTCAATGGTATAGCAATTACTCGGGGTGTTTTTTAGAATACTGATACTTGGGCCCCATTTCCAGAGATTTCTTTTCACCCTAGGCATTGGGATTTTTTAATAGCTACCCCAGGAGATTTCAGAGGAATCACAAACAAAGTTTGAGATTCACCAGTCTCTAAAGGAATACTATCAATCTGTTCTTCTTTACCTTGATCCCCACAAGCCATTTTTGTCACTACAAAAAACATGTCCATGTGTCTTAAATTGTACTTATGAATAAACATTGAAATTTTTATAAGCCCACAAAGGGTCACAAACACAGTGGGCAATCGATCAATATTTCTTAGCTAGACTGAAGCATCTTTCACACAATTCAAAAAATATTTTTTGTGGCAAGACTTGTCGCAAAGTATATAAATAATTTTTGCTGTAGGAAGCTGGGTGAGGTTTGCTGGCGTATGATTCTTGCTTTCTAAATGATAAGCACCTTGAAGACATCATCCACATCCTAAAATCTTTCAAATTCCTGAGTGTCTGTCTGGCTCAGTGCCGGGCAAATTAGAGGCGGTGAACAAACACTTATTCAACTCACTTGGATTTACGATTGTCTCTAAGCCCATGGGAACAGAGACCTTAGCAGAATATGCTAAGTGATTCATTGTGGAGTATGAGGTATATGTTTCCTCGTGTTGTGGGAATGTGCATTGTTTAATTCTTCTAAATTCCTTAGAGTAAATGAGAGTATTATGGATGGGACTTTATAAATACACCATATAACTATTTGTTTGAGAAAATGGAGAGAAATTTCTGGTGCCTTAAAAAACCTTTCTGACTACAGCCGACAAAACACAGGTGCCCCCCAAGGCAGAGAATATTCTATGTGGGTGACTTCTGAGTTTTGTCACTATTTTACTAAGCTGTGGTCCTATGAAAGTTACTGTGGAGAGAGGATGAAAGACAAAAAGCAGCAACAGAGGGACAGACCCATCTCGGTTACACGTGTGCGTGCCCTTGGAGCCATTTTCTCAGATCACCGCAAATTAAACCTGTGGTTCAGATCCAAGCAAGATTGAGAACTGCCTCGGCTGAGGCAAGTAGGAATGGTTAAAACCCAATGGCTGGCTTTTCACTCAAAACTGTTCTCCAGCCCTTTCCCCTGCCACCCCATCCATTGCTAATTAGGGGAAGCCAAGGCTTGACATGTACACAGTCCTCTATGGTAAAATTGATTATTATATTACTCTGGAAAATAAGGAAGTCATTTTGTTCAAAATATCAAATTCCACAAAATCATACGTGGCAGCTGTTAGTGTATGTGTGTAGGGGAGGGGTGAGTGTGTGAAAATATTAACCCTCTCCCCTTCAGTTTTCTAACATCTTGACAAAAAAGGGCACAAAAAGAAAGGAGGGGAAAAAAAAAAAAGATTCCAATGCATGTAAGGCAGAAACCAATAGCAAAGATAACATCTGGATTTTTCTAAGGTTAAAAAAATTCCCGCAATGTAAGACACATCATACACGCCATTTAACCAGAGTGTGGATTTGCTCTGACACACTGGCAAGCAGAGAACCAGTATTCCTCTCTCAAATGCGTCCAAGCGACTTTTAATTGCATCAGATGAAGAAATGAGGTGAGTCATGTTTGGTTGTGCTTGAGCCTGCTAACAGATCATCACATCCATGTCCAACTATGTCCCCTGAACCTCAGGACATAAGTTTATGTACTTGCTTGGGGACTGGTAATATAGTTTTGCTTTGTAATTTAAAGATATCTGAAGTTGCTGAAATGCGTATCACAGCTCCTGCAGAGGTGCTCAAAAGTGACTTGCGAGCATGCTTTTCTGGCAAAACACCCCTGCTCGTGAATCCTAACACCGCACTCCCCTCCGGTTCATGAGTCTGACTGCACTCAACAGACACGGGACCTTTCAAATGCCTTAAAGTTCATTTTCCATCATCGACAAGTTCCAGCAACGAACACAACAAACCTCAACCTTCAGAGACCCTCATAATTCATAAGG
Organism: Bos grunniens; assembly: GCF_055505025.1. NCBI lineage: Eukaryota > Metazoa > Chordata > Mammalia > Artiodactyla > Bovidae > Bos > Bos grunniens. The sequence continues at coordinate 31,084,753 of NC_141190.1, read as the reverse complement.
TTTCGGGATATCCAAAATGTCCCCTTCCATTCCCTCCGATCTGGTGACAACGCAATCTGTTTTCCCGTGGCCACACAACTTTTCTTTATAAAAGAGTTTAGTAACCAGCGTAAAAAGAGCATCTAGACTTCCTTGACATTGGGATCGGTGATTTCACTGGGGTCATGAGGAGCTGTTTTAGGTCACATGTTACCCCTGCCATTATGAATCATTTATTACAACTTTTTTAAACAGAAGGGGGTGGGGATCCACACAAATCGCATACTCATGCACAAATGCTTAGCGCCAAGAACATGGTCAGAAGTGCAGCCCGGACTAGAGAACTAAAAAAAAAAACCCAACCCTTGATTTCCCGCTTGGGCTGGGGAAAGGTAGGATGACGTCATGCAACCTTACCTTTCTGAAAAAGACCAGGGCTCCTGGCATGGAAGGCTCACCTGAGGCCACCGAAGCCGGGAGTCATTTTGGGTGTTGCGCGTGTGCCTCCCTAGAAAATTCCGATGACATTCTACCAGCTTTCCGCATGCCAATCATGACAAGCGTCCGCTTAGACTCTCCGGAGTCTGGGAAGGGGGCAGAGGAGGGGGGACGCCAGCAAGGCAGCCAGCGAAAGAGAAGGAGCACCCCGGGCACCGCACACCCGGCTAGAAGCAGAGTCACATGCCGCCAGGAGCAATTCCTGTGGCATTACACATGCTGAGTGTAAATGGCAAACAATATCAGTCGATGTTTATACCACATGTTCTCAGCCTCTTCACATATCAATGCCCAGGCCAGCTCTACGCAGACAGGATGCCTAAGACCGCTTCTGAAGGAGGGAGTCTGGTGCTAATCATGAGGCCATTTTTAATAAAATTCCAAAGCCTTCAGTTCTGGTTTACTTTCCTATTTTTTGTGGGTGGCGGTGATGAGAGTGCTTTGTTTATTTGCTTGTTTTTGACTCTGGGTCTGGTCCTGAAGAACCCCCAAAGGACCCCATAACGACGCTTAGCAATGCAGCCGCCTCAGACAGCGTGGTCACACTGACTCCCAACCCACAAACCTCCTGATTGGCTGGCCTCTCTTTATAAAACTTTTGTGAAGCAAGAGGAGATGGAGTGAAGTGACTCATCATTTCACCATCCCAAGTTGTAACTGCAACATTTTTCAGCAGGAAGAACCGGCTGTCTTCTGCTATAAGCAGGGGCCCGTAACTGGGGGTGAATGTCCCCCAGGGTACACTGTAGACATTTTGTTTCAGAATTGGGAGCCCTACTGGTATCTACTGGACAGAGGCCAGTGGTGCTGCTAAAATCCTACAATGCTCAGGACAGACCCATAAACAAGGACTACGAGTCCAAGAGGGCAATAGTGCTGCAGCTGAGAAAATATCCTACAGCTAAGTACCTCTAAAAGTCTTGCAAAAAATATGACACCAAAAGCGGGGGTGGAGGGGGGAGCGTGGAAAGAAGGAAGAAAGGAAGAAAAGAGAACAAAGGCAAGAAGCCCTCTCTGTGAGGCACTGACCAGAGACCATGGGTCCCCTGATGGACTTGCCTGATTTACTGTTTAATTACTTAGGAAGTTAAGTTGCTCACTTGTCTCCCCAGGAGTCACCATTCTCCTGCCAGTTTTCCTCCTCTTCTCTTTATTATACTTAATCAAACCAAGGAAACATTCTCATGACTTTCTAAGTCAAATGCTGCTGTCTGCAGATGCCTCGTTGCCAGGTTAAACAGAGCTGCCATCGCCCCTTTGTCCTGTCTGGACCATCTGATGTTCATCTGTGATGCCCAGAATCCTATATAATCCCTGCGCAAAACTATTCAGGAGGGTAGGCGTTTTGCAAGGTAAAACCTTCCCAAAAGAGCTTAAAGGCTGAGGGATGAAAGCTCACGGCGTTGTTTGCCTGAGACTCCTAGGTGGGGATCGGGGTGGGGATGGGGATGGTCATCAGCTTCGGGGAGGCTCTTCTTCACACACTCAGGGTGTGACGTTCCTGCAGCCACTGGCGAGTCGAAGTGAAGGCCACTCTTGCCTGCCTGAACAGCTGCCCACCAGAGGCCGGTCCACCACCCACTTGCCCACTGAGCTCCCTGAGAGCCCGAGGGCTCCTTCTTCCTAATTTAGTCATAGCCCACAGGCTGCCCCAGGCACCCTGGCTCTCTGCCGCCCACTCAGTCACAGACACCTAAAGGAGCCAGTCCCAGATCCTGCCGCACAGGATCCAGCCAGCCTGGCCGCAGCTGCATTTCCGCTCAGGCCTGGGCCCCTCCCACAATCAACTAGTCCTCCTCAAGGTGCGAGGTGGCGCCACATTTTGCCCTTCCTCTTGTCTGTTGTCTCATCTCATTACACTCGGGACTTGCTTAGGATAAGGGTTTACTACAAAGTGCTCCACCACACACATCTCCCCAAACCCGGATCTAAAGCTCTGCCTTTCTCCTGCTACCAAGCCAGCACCAACAAGTGGATGGGAAGGGTTCAGGGGCCCTGGGCTGGAAGAAGCAGGCGGCAATTCTATCCCAGATGAAATGCTGCTGTTTATTATGAGACTATGAGTTCCTTGAGGTGACACGATGGAAGGGGATCATGTGGCCTCTGCTCCAGGAGCAACATCCCAAACCAGGTGGTGTAGTGACCCTCAGTGGAGGTGGGGGAGGGGCTACACACAGTAGTGCAACATGAGACACACCCGGCAGGCGTGTACAGCCCATGGTGAATGGTGAAGGCAGCGGAAGATTAAGAATAGGGAGGTGGGAAGCATTGCTTCATGGCCCCTGGCTTCATCACTGACTCAGCGTGTGGCCGCCAGCCCCTGCAGAGTCCTCAGAGCTCAAAACATCCAAGTGCTAAGCACACAGGAACTTAAGGGCATAACATATAGCCATGCAAAGTGAAGTCTATAATCTACTTACTATTGAATGTTAAAAACCAGGTTCTGTAAAAAACTAAAAGTAGAATTATCATATGATCCAGCAATCTCGCTCCTGGGCATATACCCAGAAAAGACAAAAACTCTAATTTGAAAAGACACAGGCACCCCAATTTTCACAGCAGCACTATTTACAATAGCCAAGATATGGAAGCAACCTGAATGTCCATTGACAGATGAATGGATGTAAAAGATGGAGGGGGGGCGGTTTGTGCGGAATGGAATACTGCTGTTGCTGCTAAGTGGCTTCAGTCGTGTCCGACTCTGTGCAACCCCATAGACGGCAGCCCACCAGGCTCCCCCGTCCCTGGGATTCTCCAGGCAAGAACACTGGAGTGGGTTGCCATTTCCTTCTCCAATGCATGAAAGTGAAAAGTGAAAGTGAAGTCACTCAGTGGTGTCCGACTCTTAGTGACCCACTGGACTGCAGCCTGCCAGGATCCTCCGTCCATGGGATCTTCCAGGCAAGAGCACTACTCAGCCCTAAAAAGAATGAGATACTGCCATTTGTGGCAACATGGATAAACCCAGAGAGTATCATACTGAGTGAAGTAAGTCAAACAAAGACAAAAAACATGATACCACTTCATGTGGAATCTAAAAAAAATGATACAAATGAACTTATTTATAAAACAGAAACAGAGTCACAGATACAGAAAACAAATTTAGGGTAACCAAAGGAAAAAGGGGTGGGAAGGATAAATGAGGAGTTTGGAATTAGCAGATACACACTGCTATACAAAAAATAAACAAGGGCCTACTATATAGCATAGGGAACTATATTCAATATCTTGTAATAAACTATAATGGAAAGATATATAAAAGTATGTATATATAACTGAATCACTTCACTGTATAACAGAAACTAACACAACAGTGTAAATAAACTAAAATTCAATTAAAAGTTTTTTAATTAAAAAAAAAAAAACAGTGCACAGAATTGTATATACGTTATGGTTATAGACATGTAAAAGGCAAAACAACCCTTAGGTAAAAAGAAAAAATACTATCAGAGACCACACCAAAATAGTAACAAGGGCAGCTGAGTTTAGATGGTGGATTCTTAGGTCATTGCTTCCTCCTTTCTCCTTGGGTAAATGTTCCAATTTTTCTTTAATAAGCACATTTATTTTTCAGGGGAAAAAATTTTTTCAGGGACAAACTGAATTCAGCTGGACAAGCATACTGTACCATCTAGCGCATAAGGACTTTTCAGTGAACTCCCTTATATTAAATTGTCCATCAAGGCTCCTTGCCATAGCAGGCACTTCTCTGTTGGAGAACCATTATGCCAGAATGTAAGGGCAAGGCACCTGGAGGAGGGAGGCATCCATGTTCTCTTGTGGAGGCCCAAGTGCAAGATGCAGGTGTGTTTTCACACTTGTATGCCAGGAAGGCACCTGCACAAGGTAGGTGGAGGAGCCAGCACACTGTTCAGGGGTCAACAAAGGCCCATTTTAGGACCTCAGACTTCTGACCAGAGAAATCAAGGTCATCGGCAGGGGACCGCTTCTCGTATGGTACGTGTACACACTGTTGTACATATATATAATGGAATATTACTCAGCCATAAAAAGGAATGAAATTGGGTCATCAGCAGAGAAGTAGAAGAATCTAGAGTCTGTCATGCCAGAGTGAAGTAAGTCAGAAAGAGAAAAATGAATATCATACATGAACCCAAATACATGGAATCAAGAAAAACAGAACTGATGAACCTATCTGCAGGGCAGGAATAGAAACGCAGACATATAGAACATTGTAAAGCAATTATCCTCCAATTAAAAACAAAAAAAAAGCAGCCTCTTTCCCTTTCCCATGCAGGTCTGGGGGTGGGGAGGGGGAACTCTCTGTTAACTGCAGATGGCTAGGCAAGGCCGAAGGGAAACGACAGTCATAGTTCAACCCCCAGAAGCAGGCCTGGGCCCACAGACTCAGTCTCTCGCACCCTTCAGAGGGGGACTAAGTAACTGCACCTCCCATGGGATGTGCAAGCACAATGACTAATCCAGGCCAGGCCTGGACTAGAGACCACAGCTGGGCCTCCTCTAACCTGCTGCACACTGACCCTGGACGGGCTACTTCACCTCTGTGTTTGGCTGAAAATCTTGCTGGAGCCGAATCCCCCCCTGCACTGGAGAGGCAGAGCTGGTCCCTGCGGCATCCACTCCCTCCTCCACTCTGCCAGGATAAGCCAGAAGCTGCTTGCTGCTGCTACTACTGCTGCTAAGTCACTTCAGTCGTGTCCGACTCTGTGCGACCCCATAGACAGCAGCCCACTAGGCTCCTCTGTCCCCGGGATTCTCCAGGCAAGAATACTGGAGTGGGTTGCCATTTCTTTCTCCAAGGCATGAAAGTGAAAAGTGAAGTCGCTCAGTCGCGTCTGACTCCTAGCGACCCCATGGACTGCAGCCCACCAGGCTCTTCCGTCCATGGGATTTTCCAGGCAAGAGTGAATAGCCCAATTCTTGGCCAAGAGGTACAGAGGTTTCCACGGCCTAAGAGATCCCAGCACACACACGGCATGTGAGAAAACCACTGCAAACATTCCTGGAGTCTTTTTTTCCCACTCGTTTCCTTTCCTCTTTTCCTTCATAACCTTTTCAACAGAAGTGGCAATTCAGGGTAAAACTATTTCCAAAGACCAGTTTCTCTTTATAACCAGGACTGATTATGCCATCCTAGCTTGTGACAGGGGGTTGGAGGGAATAGCTAAGCCAGAAAAGTTGGAGCCTTGGCCCCTGAGATAACTGGAGGGAAGTAAGAAGAATGCAGAATTGTCGTTGTTCAGTCTCTAAGCCATGTCCGAAACTGCAACCCCATGGACTGCAGAACGACATCCTTCCCTGTCCTCTATCTCCTGGAGTTTGCTCAAATTCATGTGCATTGAGTCAGTGATGCCATCCAACCATCTCGTCCTCTGTTGCCCCCTTCTCCTTCTGCCCTCAATCCTTCCCAGCATCAGGGTCTTTTAAAATGAGTTGGCTCTTCAAATCAGATGGCCAAAGTATTGGAGCTTTGACTTCAGCATCAGTCTTTCTAATCAATATTCAGGGTTGATGTCCTTTAGGGTTGATTGGTTTGATCTCCTTGCAGTCCAAGGGACTCTCAAGAGTCCTCTCTAACACCATAATTCTAAAGCATCCATTCTTCAGTGCTCAGCCTTCTTTATGGTAAAACTCTCACATCCATACATGACTACTGGGAAAACCACAGCTTTGACTATACAGACCTTTGTTGGCAAAATGATATCTCTGTTTTTTAATATGCTGTCTAGGTTTGTCATAGCTTTCCTTCCAAGGAGCAAGTGTCTTAATTTTATGGCTGCAGTCACTGTCTGCAGTGATTTTGGAACCCAAGAAAACAAAAATCTGTCACTGTTTTCACTTTTTCCCCTGCTGTTTGCCATAAAGTGATGGGACTGGATGTATGATCTTAGTATTTTGAATGTTGAGTTTTAAGTCAGCTTTTTCACACTCCTCTTTCACCTCATCACCTCTCTAAAGAGGCTCTTTAGAGATCCCCTTAAAAGAAAAATTGTAGAGATTCCAGCCTCTCATTACAAAAAGCTTCAAGGAAAGAACAAACACAGGATTCGTTCCCAGAATGAACAAGCAAGATCTATGTAATGGCTACATCCTGCAAGACAAAGGCCAGCCCTGCCTGTGAGCAGAGGAAACCAGTCAAGAGTTGTGAGTCAGACGATGTGGGAATGAGCCCTTCCTAGAAAAGGAAGCAGGTTTTTTGTTGGGCAGGAGCTTTTCGTTCTCATCTGGTTAACTGTTGTTCCTCTGTAGGTTCTCCAGGGGGTCACAAAACAGAGGCAGGAAGCAATTGTAAGTTTTCCAGATTTGCTCTTTGAAGACTGGGCCCAGCTTCCAGACCAGATCCCATGCTGGGTTTTCAGGGGCCCCATGTCCTCAGGACCTTTGCAAGGCCTCTCCTTGCAAGGCCTTTCTCTAGATCTTGCACTGTCCAAGAGAGTAGCTATTAACACATGAAGTTATTAATATTAAATATAATTTAAAACTCAGTTCCTCAGCTGTACCAGCCACAGTAGCCATGAGAGTCATGGCCACACATACTGGACAGCATGATATGCAACATCTTCAGCATGCAGCAAGTTCTACAGGACATCACTGCTTCAGATCCTCATGTGACCAGCCCCTTCGCAACCTCAGCTTCCTGTGCTACTGTCCCCTTCCCAAAGAGGCCCACCTCAGACCCAGGAACCTAAAGGAAGTACAGTCACTCTCCGTCCCTTTATCCTACCTTTGTCGATATCTGAAATTATCTTGTTTATTTTGTGCTTTATTGCCTGTCACTCCCCTGGAATATAAGCTCCATGAGAACAGGTCTCTTTTATTGCTGCCTTCCCAACGACCATACCTGGCACAAGCAGAAGCTTGGTAAACACTATTGCATAAATGACTCGCAGTAGGGTCTACCTCAACATTCTGGGATCAGAGGACACTAGCCACCCAACACAGCTGCATCTTATTTCCCCACAGGCCGAGATAATATCCAAGCATGGGCTCATGAGATCACCTGGGGAGACTGAGGGTTGTGGGTGTGCCTACGTAATAGCAGAGTAGCCAACACCCAACCTTGGTCTGATTCTCCTCCTAGAACACTGGTTACCCTTCATCACTGCTACCAGTCAGTCAACAGTGCTGTGCCCAGCACTTGCATTGTCTTCCTTCTCTGCTTTTGCAAAAGATCAAAGTAACCTCTAACACAGTATTAGATACTTTTCAACAGGTGATCACTTTTCCTCCATGTGTATATACAAAAGCAAGTGACAAAATGAGATTTATCCTAAGTTTAAGGAGTTGGTGACAAAGAAATAATCTCAAAAATATACAAGCAACTCCTGCAGCTCAATTCCAGAAAAATAAACAACCCAATCAAAAAATGGGCCAAAGAACTAAACAGACATTTCTCTAAAGAAGACATACAGATGGCTAACAAACACATGAAAAGATGCTCAACATCACTCATTATCAGAGAAATGCAAATCAAAACCACAATGAGGTACCATTTCACGCCAGTCAGAATGGCTGCTATCCAAAAGTCTACAAGCAATAATTGCTGGAGAGGGTGTGGAGAAAAGGGAACCCTCTTACACTGTTGGTGGGAATGCAAACTAGTACAGCCACTTTGGAGAACAGTGTGGAGATTCCTTTAAAAACTGGAAATAGAACTGCCATATGACCCAGCAATCCCCTTGCTGAGCATTCACATTGAGGAAACCAAAATTGAAAGAGACACGTGTACCCCAATGTTCATCGCAGCACTGTTTATAATAGCCAGGACATGGAAGCAACCTAGATATCCATCAGCAGACAAATGGATAAGAAAGCTGTGGTACATAGGGACAATGGAGTATTACTCAGTCATTAAAAAGAATACATTTGAATCAGTTCTAATGAGGTGGATGAAAATGAAGCCATTTATACAGAGTGAAGTAAGCCAGAAAGAAAAACACCAATACAGTATACTAACGCATATATATGGAATTTAGAAAGATGGTAACGATGACCCTATACATGAGACAGCAAAAGAGACACAGATGTATAGAACAGTCTTTTGGACTCTGTGGGAGAAGGTGAGGGTGGGATGATTTGGGAGAATGGCACTGAAACATGTATATTATCATATGTGAAACAGATCGCCAGTCCAGGTTTGATACATGAGACAGGGTGCTCGGGGCTGGTGCACTGGGATGACCCAGAGGGATGGGATGAGGAGGGAGGTGGGAGGGGGATTCAGGATGAGGAACACATGTACACCTGTGGCGGATCCATGTCAATGTATGGCAAAACCACTACAATATTGTAAAGTAATTAGCCTCCAATTAAAACAAATAAATTTATATTAAAAAATAAATAAATAAAATGGTAAAATTTTTAAAAAGGAGTTGGTATTTTACTACTCTGCAGACTCTTGTGCTTTCTGACACCTCCCCTGGGAGAAGAGGAAGAGGAAAGAGAAGAGGAGTAAGAGGAGAAGGTGGGGAGGGGGAGAAGGTGGGGACAGGGAGGGGGAGAAGGTGGGGACAGGGAGGAGGAGGGGAGGTACAGGCCCACTACAATTGTGTTTTACTATTTACTTCAATTAAAATTTGAGTGGCAAGAGTATTACATTCAGCAAAACATGACCCCATGGCTAAATGCTAGAAGAGTATTAAGATATAAAAGTTGGAAAACATACCACGTGTCACATGTTATTGAACTTTCATAGCAAGCTGAATACAAAGTCATCCTTGTTTGGGATCAAAAAAAACTCAGCAAGACAGAGGAACAGGACATAGAAAAAGAGCATGTGCAATGAAAGAAGAACAACAGGCAAAAAGAAAACAAAAAAGCAGGAGGAATCTGCGCTCAGAGTCAAACTAGGAAGGAATTCCCATAGTCAAGGAAGCTGGGGGGCTAGAAGCTAACAGCCTGACCGCTTGCCAAGAAAGAGAGGGGCGGCTTGGAGAATCTTTCTAGTGTATCCTCTAATTCTTGATGAAGAAACAAATCTGATTTTAAGCTGGTTTCCCCTTAAAGGCACACATTGGCAATTGTCTACTGAGCTCTACCCGCACTCTTAGTGTATTAATTAAAAAGTGCACCAAACTCATTTTTGTAGAACAACGCACAACAATGATTTTTTAAAGATTTTTTGACATGGACCATTTTTAAAGTCTTCATTACTTGTTACAATATTGCTTCTGCTTTATATTTGGGATTTTTTTTTTTTTTGGCCAGGAGGCATGTGGGATCTTAGCTCCCCACCCAGGGACTGAATCTGCACCCCCTGCATCAGAAGGCAAAGTCTTCACCACTGGAACGTCAGGGAAGTCCCAGCAGTGACTTCTGAGCAAACTGGCAAAGAGAACACATCTTCCACTCCAGCCATGTTTTATTAATCAAATTCCAATATCCATTCTAAGATGATTTCCAGAAAACTGAGTTTATTCTCACACATAAATCACTCATTAATTCTTGTTTCTTTGTCCAAGACTGCATGAAGCTTTGTCCAAGATAAGCAGCAAGATTGGTTGCCATCTTTCTCCACTTTGTCTTTCGCTAGGTCTTAAAAAAAAAAAGTTGGCTTAAAACTCAACATTCAGAAAACTAAGATCAGGGCATCCGGTCCCATCACTTCATGGCAAATAGATGGGAAAACAATGGAAACAGTGAGAGACTATATCTTCTCCCAAATCACTGCAGATGGTGATTGCAACCATGAAATTAAAAGACGCTTGCTTCTTGGAAGAAAAGCTATGACCAACATAGATAGCATATTAAAAAGCAGAGACATTACTTTGCAAACAAAGGTCCATCTAGTCAAAGCTATGGTTTTTCCAGTGGTCATGTATGGATATGAGAGTTGGACTGTGAAGAAAGCTGAGCGCCAAAGAATTGATGCTTTTGAACTGTGGTGTTGGAGAAGACTCTTCAGAGTCCCTTGGACTGCAAGCAGGTCAAACCAGTCAATCCAAAAGGAAGGACTGATGCTGAAGCTGAAACTCCAATACTTTGGCCACCTGATGTGAAGAACTGACTCATTTAAAAAGATCCTGATGCTGGGAAAGATTGAAGGCAGGAGGAGAAGGGGATGACAGAGGATGAGACGGTTGGATGGCATTACTGACTCAATGGACATGAGTTTGAGTAGGCTCTGGAAGTTGGTGATGGACAGGGAAGCCTGGAGTGCTGCAGTTCATGTGGTCGCAGAGTCAGATGCAACTGAGCGAGTGAACTGAACTGAACTGAACTGAGGTCTTAAAAAGAGAAGCACGGCCACCTTTATACTTGACCAAAGGACAGCTGCCTCTTGGTGAAAAGGTCATACTCTCAGAGATGACCCCAGTTTTGGGAGGGATGCTCCCTGAAATGTGGGGAAGAAAGAGAACTCCAGCCAGCTGGGGCAGCCAAATCAACCCTCACGAGCAATGGGATGACAAACATCACAGATCAGCCTCACAACCAGCTTCAGGTCCCCCCTCAATCTCAGTTTCTCTCTCAGGTGATCGGCCTTAATACTTTGCAAGATTATAAGCATTCTGGAGGCCAGGATACTGCAATACCCAGAATGATGCTTTCCAGGTGGCAGAAGTTCATTAAGTGTTTTCTGAATCAACAAATGATTTACAAGCTTTTCCTCATGTTGACTGTCATTTCAGAGGCTTCCATCCAAAGTTGGGATTGGAAGACTAAAGGGTCAAAAATTCATTCCTGACATGTGAGATTTAACGTTTTGAAGACTTGATCCAAGACCAACTGGTCAAAGCGTGATGCTGAGGGTAGGCCAAAGACTGGACCCATAAACCCGGCCCAAGCATGTGCACTTATCCACCGCCAGAGTCAGCAACCCACCTTCACTGTCACAGACTCACGTCGCAGTGCTCAGGCATCAGGCCACGAGATACGCAGCTGCTGACAAGCGCTGTCTCCACCGTCTGAGCCAAAACCAGCTGCCCTCACCGCTGCCTCGAATTCGAAAAAGCTGGACCTCCACCACTACAGCGCAGTTCAGGACCAGCCTGAAGTGGCAGGGAGACCGGCTAAGAGAGCTTTTCCTTTGGAGGTTATTTTTTCAAGGCAAAGATGCAACTTATTAGCTGAAGACACACCTTAAGGAAAGAACAAGTGGTATCAAGCAAGACGGGCTCTGCAAGTTTGTAATGTCACTGGGACAATCCATCCAAGACTCACACCTTTTACTCCTCAAATTCTACTCCAGATCAGTCTTCCAAAGGATGACTGCTAAATCTCTTGTTGTTCAATCGCTCAGCTGTGCCTGATTCTTTGTGACCCCATGGACTGTAGCACACCAGGGTTCCCTGTCCTTCACTATCTCCTGGAGCTTGCTCAAACTCATGTCCATTGAATCAGTGATGCCATCCAACCATCTCGTGATCTGTTGTCCCCTTCTCTTCCTGCCCTCAGTCTTTCCCTGCATCAGGTTTTTTTTTTTTACAATAAGTTGGCTCTTCTCATCAGGTGGCCAAAGTATTGGAGCTTCAGCTTCAGCATCAGTCCTTCCACTGAATATTCAGGGTTGATTTCCTTTAGGATTGACTGGTTAAGACTAAATCTGTTACCACACACAAAAGAACTTATGGGCTTACATTCCCTTTATCTTCTTGCACTATAACTTTCCTAAGGGTAAATATAGTTGTTAAACACAAATGCTTAATTTTATACAATAAAAATGGAATAGATGTTTTCCATAAGGGAAGGTTAGGTTATAGGTTATTCAGATAAATCTCTCACTGAAAAGAAAAAACTCTGGATAAATCACCTTTAAGCACTTAGGAGCTAAAAAGATAGTGCAGCCCTGCCAGGCCAATGTTGAGGGGAAGCTTGAATTCAAAGTGACCAGAGAACTATTTGAGTAGCCAAGTTGCTTTCACCTTAAAGACACTGGAGGGGTAAGGGTAACGGATATCCAGGCAAAGAGGACATTCAATGTAAAGACTTACAGGATACTTCTCCCTGCATGAAGCAGGCCCCCAGAGTACACTCTCACAAGTAGGAGGACTCTGAGCTGATCTGTCACTTCCTGTTTCTCCCCAGCTCCACAGGCTAAGGGAGGTTGCTTTATACTGAAGCAGAGCAGGAGGAGGAAAAGGAAAGTGGTGAAAATAATTTTGAGAAAACACGGCCATAGGCCCACCCTCATGCACATTTCACCCCAAGATTGTACAGCACAGATAGGCAATGAATTTGGTTTGATGTGATCCCCAACTTGTAGTGCCCTGAAAAGACAGTCAGAAGGAGGACAGTACACTTATTTCAAGCCTCAGGGAATCACAAAAAATGTTTTAAGGACAATAACCAGTGAAACAGTTAAAAGATAAGTAGACACATAGAGAAATAAGGCAACATGAGTGAGACCCAGTATAAACAATTGAGAGCAGAAACAGACGTGGACAGATTTCAGATATAGGCTTATTAAGTTTATACATGCTTACCACATGAAAAAATGAGACAAGTTCACACATAACTAAGGAGAAAAGACTATAAAACATGCCTAAGCAGATCTGGAAGAGGATCAAATAGAACTTCTGGAAAGAAAAAATATAGTAACACATTAAAATTTCAATAGAAGTGTTTGGCAGCAGATTAAACACAATGGAAGAGAGAATTATAAACCAGAGGTAAGATCAGAGGAAAATATCCAGAATATAGTACAGAAAAGTAAAAACAGGGAAAACACAGAAGAGTGAGTTTATGACAAGGAGAATATAGTAAAAAAATTCTAACATACATTTCACTGGAGTCCCAGAAGAGGAGGAAAGGGGGTATGGGGTTGAGATAATTTTGAGGAGATAACAGCTAAGGATTTTCCTAAACTATTGAAAGATACCATGAATTCAAAAGACCCAGAGACTACCAAACAGAATAAATATAAAGAAATGTACACCTAGACACATCATAGTTATCAAAACAAAGATTAAAAATCTTAAAAAAAAAGTATAGATTACCTTAAAACAAATGATGAGCAGACTGAGAGATAACATCTCAACATCAAAAATGGAAACCAGCAAGAAAATAAAATGATGAAAAGACAGTCTCCTTAATAAATGGTGCTGGGAAAACAGTATAGCAACATGTAAGAGAATGAAATCAGATCATTTTCTAACAAAATACACAAAAATAAACTCAGGGTGGATTACATGCCTACATGTAAGACCATGTACTATAAAACTCATGGAGGAAAACATAGAACAGTCTTTAACATAAATTGAAGCAATAATTTTTTTTTTATCTGTCTCCTAAAGGAAATAAAACCAAAAACAAACAAATGGGACCTAGTTAAACTTAAAAGCTTTTGCACAGCAAATGAAACCATAAACAAAATGAAAAGACAATCTATTGGGGAAAAAATATTTTCAAGTGATGCTACCAACTAGGGCTTAATTTCCAAAATATATAAACAGCTCATACTGCTTAATATAAAAAATAAAACAAATAACCCAATCAAAAACTGGGCAAAAGATCTAAACAGACATTTCTCCAAAGAAGACATACAGATGGCCAACAGGCACATGAAAAGATGCTCAACGTCACTAATTATTAGAGAAAAGCACATCAAAACTACAATGAGGTATCACCTAACACTGGCCAGAATGGCCATCATCAAAAAGTCTACAAATAAATGCTGGAGAGGGTGAGGGGAAAAAGGGGAACACTCCTATATTGGTGCAGCCGCTATGGAGAATAGTAGGGAGGTTTCTTAAGGAACTAAAAATAGAGTAGCATGTGATCTAGCAACCCCACACCTGGGCATGTGTGTGTGTGTGTTAGTTGCTCAACAGTATCTGATTCTTTATGACCCCATGGACGACTGTAGCCCGCCAGGCTCCTCTGTCCATGGGATTCTCCGGGCAAGAATACTGGAGTGGGTTGCCATTCCCTTCTCTGGGGGATCTTCCCAACCCAGGGATCGAACCCAGGTCTTCTGCATTATGGGCAGATTCTTTACTGTCTGAGTCACCAGGGAAGCCCACATCTGGGCATATGTTTGGAGAAAACTCTAGTTCAAAAAGACACACACCCCAGTGATCACAGCAGCACTATTTACAATAGTCAAGACAGGGAAGCAACCTAACTGTTCACCAACAGATGAACAGAAAAAGAAGATGTGGTATATATACATAATGAAATATTACTCAGCCGCAAAGAGAATGAAATAACGCCATTTGCAGCAACATGGGTAGACCCAGAGATTGTCGTCCTAAGTGAAGTCAGCCAGAGAAAGACAGATGTCGTATGGTATCACTTATATGTGGGATCTTAAAAAATGACACAAATAAACTTATTTACAAAACCAAAATAGACTAACAGACATAGAAACCCAACTTATGGTTACCAAAGGGGAAAGAACGGGGAGGCAAATTAGGAGTTTGGGATTAACATAGACATACAACTATACATTGATATGGGCTTCTCTGGTGGCCCAGATGGTAAAGAATCTGCCTGCAATGTGGGAGACCTGGGTTCCCTGGGTTGGGACGATCTCCTGGAGGAGGGTATGGCAACTCACTCCAGTATTCCTGCCTAGAGAATCTGCATGGGCAGAGAAGCCTGGCAGGCTACAGTCCATGGGGTTGCAAAGAGTCAGACATGACTGAGCGACTAATCCCAGCACAGCACAGATGCTATAAAATAGATAAACAGCAAGGGCCTACGTATAGCACAGGGAACTATATTCACAATCTTATAATAACCTATAATGGAAAAGAATCTGAAAAAGAACTGAATCACTTTGCTATACATCCGAAACTAAGACAACATTGTATATTAACTACACTTCAACTTTAAAAAATGGTTTAAAACTGGAAGCCAGAAGACAGTAGAATCATATCTTTAATATGCTGAAAGAAAATAAAAATCAACACGTAGTTTTATACAGTCCTGTGCAAAGATTAATAGTGGTCTCCAAAGATAACCAGGTCACAGTCCCTAGAACCTGCAATATTACCTTATACGGTAAAAAAAGACTTTGCAGATATGATTAAGTTAAGCACCTCCAGATGGGTGGATTATCCTGGATTATTTGTAGGTCCTCAATACAATCACGAATGTTACTACAAGAGAGAGGCAGAAGGAAACTCCACACAGAGGAGAAAGGCATGTGGGAGGAGATGGAGATTTGAAGATGCTGCAATGCTGGCTTTGAAGATGGGGGAAGGAGTCACGAACCACAGGATACCAGGAACACAGCTCTAGAAGCTGGAAAAAGCAAGGAAACCATTTCTGCCCTGGAGCTTCTGGAAGGAGCACAGCTCTGCTGACATCTAGACAAGCCCAGTGACATAGGGTTCGGGTATCCAGCCTCCAAAACTCTCCAAGGATAAATATCCTGCTGATTTAAGTCACCACATCTGTACAGCAGCCATAGGAAACCAATACAACTGTCAAGACTATCCTTCCACAAAGAAGGTGAAATTCAGGCGTTTTCAGGCGTGCAAGACCTGAGACAGTTCCTTATTGGCAAAGGAAATTCTAAAGGCCGTACATCAGGCAGGAGCAGAGGGATTCTAGACGGAAGACTGGAAACACAAAAAGGAGGAAAGAGCACAAGACAGTGACAGATGCACGAATAAATCTAATTGAACGCTGACTGTGTAGCACAATTTATTTCATGGTGTTCTTCAAAACATACAGAATTAAAACACACGGCAATGAGAGAAAATAGTGAGGAGGGGGTAAATGTTTTGGGGTGTTCCAAGGACCTGGTGTTACCCAGTGGGAAATGAAAGCTTTCATCAACCTTAAACTCCAAGTACAAATATTGTAATTTTTAGAATACACAGAGCACGTAACTTTCAAAGGAGCAAAGGGAAACACAGATGGTAAAACTAGAGAGAAAGCAGGAAGTTACTGTAAAACATAAGTGAGGAAAGAGGCTGGGATGGATCAGGCACTCTCAGAGGCTCTGGGAGCCAGTAGCATCCTATTCATCCACCTGGTGATAGTTACATAGGTGTTCATTTGTTGAACTCTGCATATGTGTTTTAAGTATTTTTTGGTGTATACACATTTTTTTTTGCAATGGAAAATAACTGAAAACAACAATCACATATGTACCCCTTTCAACCATACTATGTCCAGACTCTTTCATCTCAGCTCAGTGTTTAGCAAATCAAATATCCCTAATGAGTTCTCCAGAGGACATTCATCCAGCCTCGTTATTTACAGAGAAGCAAATTCTTGTTTTACCTCGTTTATAGGTGATGCAACTGAAGTCTAACAAAGTTGAATCATTTATCCAAGGCCACAGTGATTTCATCCAGATAGTTACCTGAGAATAACTTTTACTTCTGCTTTTCAAAAATAAAGCAAATTCTCTTTTTCACAAACACATCTGAAGATACCACCCAGGGTGGTATCTGTCACACTGAGAGAGCCCCAGAACTGAGCTTGCATCCTCTTGCCTCTAACTATTGCATATTTAAGTATGACGTGCTAGTGGCCAGAAACGTGTGACTGCTTGTAATTAACAGTGTTTTTGCAAGACTCCCCCTTAATATTGATGCAACAATACAAGAACAGGGATTTAAAAAAGGCGGGGGGGGGGCACATAATCAAGCCCGGACTTGACGTGGCTTCTCAGTAAGATGCTCACCAAAAACAACACTGCTAAAACCACAAGTCATGCATCAAACCAAAGGCAAACAGCACCATACCAGGAAGGAGGAACTCATTCAGGGAGGAAGCCTCACACAGTCCTGTGGAGGGGGTGGGGGGAGAGGAGCAGGCAGGGTGGAGAAGGAGAAGCACAAATAGTCACAGTGGCTTAAGAAATAAATCTGCATAGACTCCAGTACTCTTGCTTGGAAAATCCCATGGACGGAGGAGCCTGGTAGGCTGCAGTCCATAGGGTCGCTAAGAGTCAGACACGACTGAGCAACTTCACTTTCACTTTTCACTTTCATGCACTGGAGAAGGAAATGGCAACTCACTCCAGTGTTCTTGCCTGGTGGGCTGCGGTCTATGGGGTCGCACGGAGTCGGACACGACTGAAGCGACGCAGCAGCAGTAGCAGCAGTTTTAAAGAAATCAATTTCATCTTGATATTCATCTTGATACAAGTAACTACTTAGACAGCAATTTTATTTATTGCTAATTTTTAATTACAACCTCCTAACAGATCAAAGCGATTGAACTGAACTGAACAGATCAAAACAACTGCCATAAAGCACAAGACTTTCAACACTGGTCACTGAAAACACAGCAACTTCATATTTGCCTCTGAGCAATGTCCACTTTCCCAGGTCCCTCTCAGCTTCAGCCTCTGCTACGCAAACACTATCCCTTCAGTGAACTCACTCAAATGAGGACAGTCTTTTCACGGATGTCAAGGAGCTAGTGATGAAGCTTAAAAGTTGCCAAGTTAAATCACAGCCAGTACTTTTGTGTTGCAAAAAGCTATTGGCCATTTTCATTACATAGTGGCTATTTTCATTACAATCCTTCAGGTCACAGAAAGCCACAGTGCATTTTTTTTTTAGGGTATCTCTAGAGCCTCGGGCTTCCCAGGTGGCTCAATGGTAAAAAATCTGCCTGCCAATGCAGGAGACACAGGAGACGTGGGTTTGAACCCTGAATCTGGAAGATCCCCTGGAGGAGGAAATAACAACCCACTCCAGTATCCTTGCCTGGAGAATCCCATGGACAGAGGACTACAGTCTATAAGGTCCCAGAGGCTTGGACACCACTGAGCATGCACACCCCATCTCTAGAGCCTACCCTACAAAACACTGTTGTGACAACAGAATGAAGCCTCTGGAGGATTTCCCAAATGACCTTGCAGGGAAAGAACCTAGAAGATGCAGTTGTTTAGTTGCTCAGTCGTGTCAGTCTCTCTGTGACCCCATGTACTGTAGCCCACCAGGCTCCTCTGTCCATGGGGTTCTCCAGGCAAGAATACTGGAGTGGGTAGCCATGTCTTTCAGGAGATGGCTAAATGAAGTGAAGAGTGGAAGAAACAGAGAAGGGAGGAAAAGATAGGAGTCAGGTGGTGGTAGAAAATGAATTTCTTTTGTACCTGCAGCAGAAAGATGGAGATGAACATAAGGAGTGCGTGCCTACACTCCCAATCTGATCCTGCTACAACCAGTACTCCATTTAGATCCTCAACTGAGTCTCATAAAATTCATTCCTGTGGCAAACACGGGCCATTAGAGGATGCCCTGCCTCTCCACTCTGATTTTGTTGTCATTGAGCACCCGACCAGTTTCACAAGGACATCGTGTAAGGTCTGAAGAATGTGTCCACACAGACAAATCATTTAAGATGACGGAGGTCTTGGTCACACGCCCTGCCGGGGTTGAGAACAGTGATAACTGTAATTATAAATACTCAGCCAGTGGAAACCTGTGCGCCACTCCCTTCCTGGTTTCAAAGTCCTCTTTCTCCCTCTCTGCAGGTAAAAAGGAAATGACCCTCTACACCACTCTGGTCTCATCTGGTCAGTTCCATTTCACAGATGAGAAAACTAAGGCAGGACAGACCAGCAGATCCACAGATGACTGGTAGGATTCCAAGACTCCTGTTTCTAAATGAACAGCCCACAGAAACCACCTTGATCCAAACATCACACCTCCTTGGCGACCCTGACATCCTTACCCACCCTACCCAACCATACCCGAGTGAATCGCTTGGCTCTTTTTCAGGCTCTGACTCCAGAGCAGTAATAATGGAGACCAATTAAGCTGGGGCTTCAATGTCAGTAGCACGCCACTCCTGCTCAGTGGCAGCTAATTAAGAACCTCTGCCACTTGGTAGGGAGCACACTTGTCACTACAGGGCACCCAGATCCACCCTGTTGAGGAAAACAGCAAGGTCAAAGGTTTAAAAGAAGTCAGGTGGGGCCCATGAATTAAGAGGTCAGGCAAACAGGACGTGACCGCAGTGATAATCACCTCCCCGTGCTTGTACAGAACTTAGGCTTGTGACAATGCTCTTGCCTGTGCATTCTTCTTTTTCTGTTCCTCCAGCAGTTGTTAACCTCTCCCATGGAAAGAAGAGAAACAGTGAAAGCTGGCAAGGGAGAGGACATTAGCAGACTTTTGTTTTCCAGAGTGAAAAGTCCTTGAGAAGGAGGGTCTTACCCAGGGACCCAGCTTGCTGACGGCAGTGCTATGGTGAGAATCAGACCTTTGGGGTCCAGGCAATTTCCCTTATACAGCCGCAGCTTTCACACTGCTTGCTGATTTGGGTTGATAGTTGCTTAGTGTTTTCTTAAAAACAATTTTAAATACAAAAATATTTATAAATGGGGGGCAGGTGAACTGGAAGATGGCAGTGAAAAGTTACAAACTTTCAGTTATAAGGTAATAACACCAGGGCTGTAATGCACAACACTGCTGTATGTTATATACGAAAGTTGTTAAGAGAGTAAATCACAAAGAAAAACCTTTTCTCTATTTCTTTAATTTTGCACCTATTTGAGATGATGACTGTTTATTAAACTTAACTGTGATAATCAGTTCATAATGTAACTCAAAGAATTATGCTGTGCACCTTACACTTATACTGCGCTGTATGCCAATTATATCTCAAGGACTTCCCTGGTGGTTCAGTGGATAAGAATCCACCTGCCAATGCAGGGGACATGGATTCGACCGCTGGTCCAGGAAGGTTCTACATGCCCTGCAGCAACTACGCCCATGGGCCACAACTACTGAGCCCGTGTGCTGCAAGTACTGAAGCCCACGCACCTGGAGCCTGGGCTCTGCAACAAGAGAAGCCACTGCAGTGAGAAGCCCAGGCACCACAACAAAGCATAGTCCCCACCGGTCCCAACCAGAGAAAGCTCGTGCGCAGCAACGAAAACTGAGTACAACCGAAAACAAATAAATAAAAATATAATTTAAAAAATTATATCTCAATAAAACTTGAAGGAAAAAATAAAACAAAATGTTGAAAATATAAAAAATATTCATAAATGTAACAAACTTTATGTTCCCACCATCCAGAATCAACCAGTGTTAACATTTCTTCATTTTTAACATTATGGATAAAGTTGAGTTCCCTGTCTCATTCTCTCCCCTCTCTCGCTGTCCAGAGACAACATCTATGTGTATACTTTTAAGTCAGATCCTTCTACTATTCACTAATAAATAATGATACGCCAGTAAGTTGTCTCAGAGAAGGAAATGGCAACCCACTCCAGTGTCCTTGCCTGGAGAATCCCAGGGACGGCAGAGCCTGGTGGGCTGCCGTCTATGGGGTCGCATGGAGTCAGACACGACTGAAATGAGATAAGGATACTAGATATCCTTATATCTAGTACACGACTAGTACTAGATATCCTTATATCTAGGACATGACTGAAGCAACTTAGCAGCAGCGGCAGTAAGTTGTCCTGTCTATGAATGTATCATTGTCCATTTATTTTAAACTTTAATATTCTTTACTGGAGTGTAATTGCTTTACAATGTTGTGTTAGTTTCTGTTGTACAGCAAAGTGAATCAGCCACACATATACGTGTAGCCTTCTCCCTTGGGTTTCCTTCCTGTTTTCTAATAATGTTTTATGACATCTCCATTAAAGCCTTATATATGTTTTATTTGATTCCTAGGTACCATACAGATTAGTTGCTATTAAAATATCTCTTTTCCTAGCGCATTTCCTATAGGTTATTGCTACACTGAAGTGCTACTGCTCTTTGTATGTAGATACTGTACTCTGCACCACGTTTATCTCTTTTATTACATATAATGTTTTCAAAATTCTTGAATTTTGAGGGTATACAATCATCCCATGTTCACGTAAGAAAAACTTTGGCCTCTTATTTTCTGTCCTTAAGCTTCATTTCTTTTTCTTGTCTTGTTGCATTGGCTAGATCCTCCAGCACAATGTTGAACAGCAGTGATATCTAGTATCCTTATCTCATTTCTGACTCTAGCTGTAAATGCTTCTAAGGTTACCCTAGTAAGCACGATGCTGGCCACAGAATGGCAGTTGCCTTTTTTGTGTCCTCAGATGGCATCTTCACAACTAGGACGCTCCTTCAGCGTCTGTGTGTTCAGTTGCTTCAGTTGCATCTGACTCTTTGCAACTCTGTGGACCATAGCCCACCAGGCTCCTCTGTCCATGGGATTTTTCCCAGCAAGAATACTGGAGTGGGTTACCATGCCCTTCTCCAGGGAATCTTCCCAGCCCAGAGATCAAACCTGAATCTCCTGTATCTCAGGACTTGCAGGCAAGATTCTTTACCACTGAGCCACCAGGGAAGCCCCAAGCTCCTTCAGGGCAAGGCCTAAATCTCATACATCTTTCCACTCATATAGTACAGTGCTGGTCATATAATTAGTGCACAATAGATGGTTGAGATTGTTCATATACTTTTAAACTCTTCTACTTATGTTTAACACTTTTTGCTTCTCTAAGCTGCATAAATATGGTAGACTCTTCAGCAACCCTTGGCTAGATGGTTGTAAGATGGGTGTTCTTCAAGTGTATGTGTGTTCATACTTAACTTCATGGAGATGATAGCCTAAGTAGTGAGGCTATGAAGGTTCATAAAGAAAACAAAGAATTCAGGTTTTCAAAAAGCGAATTCTTGCAAGTATTTGAGATTTGATTACCCTCTGGAGACTGTTTATCTGCTCATTCCTTGTTCATCCCATATAAGTAAGGATTAACTAGAGAGACTAATCGGCCCCCGAATGGGTCACTAACTTTTTCAGATTCACAAGGATCTATTCCTTTGTGTAGAGCAGTAGCTCCACAGGCCGGAGAACACTGCCCTCACGGTTCAGTTGGAGTGATGCCACACACCTCTGGCTTCTCAGCAATTCCTGGGAGTCTGTCCAGCATAGTCCCCCTGAGGCTGTGCACACAAAACCACCAGGAACTCCATTCATGCTGACGAGAAAATGCCTGTGGTGAGGAAGAGAGAAACAGAACTACAGTCCATGCTTCTCTCTCATGCTCAAGTTCCTGCTCCCTGCCCTCCTCAGCTGCATCCCCAAGTCACTTTCCCCAGTGATCAGCTCACTTGGCCTGAGGTATATGGAGGAATGAGAATGTCAGCAGATGGGATGATTTTGACCCCCACCCCAAACTCTCCTTAGCCTCGTTCAAGCCAACAGCTAGAAAGGGAAAACTGGATAATGGTGCACATGCAGGGTGAAATCAGAAAGACTGCTGGCAGTGACCTGCTCCTGGGCAGCAGGGTACAAAGTGGGGAGCAGGCTCAGGCAGTGGTGAGAGGCTCACACTCTGCTGGAGACAGGGGGCCTGGGTTCAGGTCTCAGCCCCACCACTCACTTGTCTTATCACCACAGGCAAACTTTCAGTCTCTAAGTACCTCATCTGTAAAATGGGGACAGGCACCATGGTCCCAAGTTCAACTACAGCATGGGCCAGGGACGAGGGACAGCCTGCTTAGTCCCTGAAACACCCAAAGCCCCTAAGGGAAATTTTTCGCTGAAGCTAGAGATTGAAAGTTCCTGAATGGTTGGCTTGAAGGACCAGGGCAAACTGAGAAAACTGGGAATAAGTTATTACCTGGGTGCCACCAGGAAGACTCATAAAGCCTTCCCTCACGGTGCCATGAGAACTCCTCTATTACTTAGCAACCAGACTCAGCACACAGCCAGCTCAATGTGGAATGAAGCAGAAATGAGAAAGGCTGGACAGGCTGGCCGGACTGCCGGGCCTCCTACAGGATCCCCTTGGGCCCATCTTCGCCTCCCCACCTCCCTCAGACCCCACAGTCACCACAGAGGCCAAATCCTTTTGAGTCAGCCTGAACTGCAAATGGCAAACTCATCACTTCTTGCTGTTCTCACTGCCAGTTCACTAGTCAACATTCTCACCTGAATGATTCTAATACCCTTTCCCATCATTCCCAGGCCCTAATGGAGCTCCATGTTGCTACCATGACCATGGTGCTCATCTTGGAGCAGTCACTGCTCTGCTCAAAACTGCCAATGGCTCCTACTTGACATTGAATGAATCCAGACATTCCAGAAAGACATTCAGCTCTGAGCTGGATTCATCCCCCACCTTGCTTCTCTACGGGTCTTATGCACGAGCCACCTGGACTAATGGCATTTACCCAAACACACCTACATCTTTCACCCTGAACCTGGGTGTTCTTTCCCGTGTCACGAGTGTCCCTACTTTGTGGACAGAATGAACCAGATACACGCCTCTCTCCTCCAGCAGACTAGCACCCTTAGGGGCATGAACTAAGTTTCATTTTTCCAGTTGTGCCCCACAGTGTCCCTTACATGGTGGTTTTTTAGGATGTAAAACTAAGCCTAAATAACATGGAAGACCCTTGAACACACCATGCAGAGTGAAAAAAGCCAGACACAAAAAGCCACATATAGCATAATTCCATTTATGGGAAATACCCACAGTAGGCAAATCCATAGGGACAGAAAATAGATCAGTGGGTTTTGGGAGCAGAAGAGAGTGACTGTAACTGGGTATAAGGTCTCTTTTGTGGATGATGAAAAAGTTCTGGAACTACTGATGGACAGTGGTGATGTTATACAACATTATTACACTGAACTGTATACCTTTAAATGGTTAAAATGGTAAATGTTATGCTATGGGTACTTTACCACACAAACAAAACTGAAGCTGAAGGATGAAAACTCTCATGATACACGCTCTCCAGTGTTCATAACAACAGTATTTACAATAACCAAGACATGGACCAACCTAAGTCCCCATCAACAGAAAATGGATAAAGAAGATGTTGTACATACATACAAAGGAACATTACTCAGCCATAAAAAAGAACAAAATTTGCCATTTACAACAACATGGATGGACCTAGATATCACATTGAGTGAAGTAAAGACAAATATTAGACAATATCGCTTATATGTGGAATCTAAAAAATAATTCAAATGAACTTATTTACAAAACAGAAACAGACTCACAGATTGGAAACAAACTATGGTTACCAAAGGGGAAAGCAGGTGGGGGTGTAAGTTAGGAGTATGGAATTAACAGATATACACTATTATATATAAAACAGATAAACAACAAGGATTTACTGTGTAACACATGGAACAATGTTCAGTATCTTGTAATAACCAACACTGGAATAGAATCTGAACTGAATAAAGATATATATATAAATGAATCACTTTGCTGTATACTCGAAACTAACACAGTACTGTAAGTCAACTATACTTCACTTTTAAAAAACTGAGACTGAAAAGATACAATTATTCCAGGGGCACATAGCTAGTGAGTGTGACTGCAGGAGTTGATTTTAAGAGTCCAGCTTTTCACTGCAATTTTAAGAGTCAAGAGCTGTCCCCCAACATCGCCACATGCAGCCCGAGTCCAGGCATCCTCTCTGAGTGATCCAGGCCTCAGGAACCCTCGTTTTCAGAATCACCGTGACTGTGCTACGCAGCTTGGCACAAAAGCTCCACCGCGCCCTGTTTCTCTCTGGCGGCCTTCGGCACACTGGTCTGGGTCTCCATGGCCAGACCATAAGGTCTTCGAGGGCAGAACCCTCCGTACAGCCTTCCCACCAGCCTTACTGACCTCACCGGTGTGGCGGGCACTGACAAGCACCCTGGGCACCATTATATTTTTCAAGGTTTTGACTTGCATTTTAACAGAAAAGTTCCCACGCTCTTTGGTCAGCAAAACACCACAGTCTGCTTCTGCCAGTGATTCAATCTCAGGAAATAGCTTTTTGCCACAGAACTACTAAGCCAATTGCTACCTATTGTTTTCTAATGGGTGGGAAAAACAAAAGTTAACACCACTTTCTCCACTTATTCATAAGAGAAAGTTTCATTTCTCTACTTCAAAAACTGAACATCACAGGCTGCCTTTTTATAGAGCAAGCCAATAAATAAAAACACATGAAATAGTGGCCTAGTGTTTAAACATGGAGACTTCAAAACAAGTTTTATTACTACACTTGAAAAACTTTTTTCCCTTCTTACTCTATTTAGGAATTGGCAAGGAAAACCTAGGTTAGAGGTCAAGGTCCAAATGCTAGCCTTGGGTCCATCTCTTACTCATCACCTTGGGCAAGTCCTTCAGCCTTCAGAGTTAGTATTCCTATCCACAAAATGGGACTGAAAGGGTCTTCCTATGAGCCTCGGAGGATGCTGTAAGACATCATTAATACTCCAAAAGGGAAAGTGCTTAGTAAAAGGCAGAGCCCTGAGTGTAGGAGGCACCTGGAACGAGACCTGAGCCCAGAGGGGAGGGAGGCAACCACCCCCAAGTCTTTGGTTCCAGCCCCTCTGCACAGGTAGTCAGCTGGTCTACCAGGCGCTCTGTGGAAACAGCCAGTGGATCTGAAGTGGGAGAGGATGCTACTCTGGCAGAACAACCGAAAAAAAAACAAAACAAGGTTTTTAAATTGAGGCTCAACTCTTCCCAAACAATAATGCAAATATGAGTAATACACAAGCAGGTGGGGGTTATTTATAGAGAGGATTTTTTTTCACTTTCTATTCTGAAATAATTATAGAGTCACAAGAAGTTGCAAAAATAGCACAGAGAGGTCTCTGTCCCTATTACTCAGCTTCTCCCAGTGGTAACATCTTATGTAACTATATTACATTATCAAAACCAGGACCTGACAGGAGATCCATAGGAGGAACTAGACCACAGATCTCATTTGGATGTCAACAGTTTTTGCATACACTTAAGTTTACAAACAGCTATACTGGTAGAGGATAAAGAAAGCACTGGTGTAGAATAATATACAACATTGGAGTGAAATCAACACAATGTTAATTTTGATAGGCAGCACCTGTGTGTGCAGTTACAAACAGTATCACAAACAGTATTTTTTTGTGTTGTACCCACTGTCATGGGATGATATTTGGAGCATCTTATTTGTTTATATTTACAGAATCTCCCATCCCAGAGGTGAAGAGGCTTCACAAGTATTTGTTCCTGTGACAGTTCTATAATAAGGAAGAGTTGGTGTTTCCCAGCCAACACCCATGACGGTCCTCAGCCCAGGCCCCCTCTGTGATCATCACCACCCAGCCCTTGATCCACCCAGCAGAATTACAGGAGTCCTCAGCTGTAAGGGCACATCCAGGTGGAATTTGGTGCTGACCTTCAAAACTCCAGCTTGACTAAGCAATGACGCCATCTGGTGGTCAGACAAAGAACTAAGAAAATCAGTGATAATGGGTAGCTCTTTATGGATGTTGAGTTACCTACTCTCTTTATAAATCTACTCCAGGAAAAGGCGTACTTAAGGCACTGAATATTCTAATCAGAAATGTTTTGTAATGAGAAATAACTACTCTTCTGTAAATTAAATATGGCCACAAATTCTCTGAAGCCCTTTCCTTGAAGATGTTTCCATGAAGCCCTTTCCATGAAGAGGTGGAGTCTATCTCTGGAATCTGGGCTGGGCTGGTGACTCGCTTTGGAACAGGGATGCACAGAAGTGATGCTGCTTAACTTCCAAGCTGCTGCTTCAAGAGGCGTCAGAGCTTCCACCTCTCCTTCTTGGAACACTGCCACCTTTAGAACAAGCCCAGGCTAACCTCTGTGAGGACGGAACTCCACGCAGAGGCAGAGAGAACCAGCCATCTCAGTCATTTCTTCTAAGGTCCCAGACGTGCGAGTGAGGCCATGCAAGACCAGCAGTCCCAGCCCAACCACTACCATATGCAGTGACAAATGAGCCGAGGCAAGACCAGAGGAAGCCAACTCGATCATGAGAAACAGTAAACTCTTGTTCTAAGCCACTAAATTCTGGGGTGGCTTGTAAAATAGCAGTAGATAACTAACATATGGGCTTTCCCTGGTGGCTCGGTGGTAGAGAATCCACCTACCAGTGCTGGAGACACGGGTTCAATCGTGGCTCAGAAGATACCCTGGAAAAGGAAAGCACAACTCACTCCAGTATTCTTGCCTGGAAAATCCCATGGACTAGAGGGGCCTGGTGGGCTACAGTCCATGGGGTTGCAAAAGAGTTGGACACAACTTAGCAACTAAACAATGCTGAACTTTAAGGTTTATTATTACTATTTTAAACATGGGGATGGGGGGGAGAAATCAGTATTTCCACATGATGAATTTTGGCTAATGCACAACTTTTGAATGTTACATATTTCCACCTTATGCATTTTCAGACCCTGCTACATATTTTCATTCATTAATGAACCAAGCATGTCACAATAGTGACTGAAGAGGCACTAAAAGATTTGGCACTGAATTAAATACGATGCCAACCCTTAAGAAGGTCACGGCTGGAAAAGACACATATGCAAATGCATCATAACACTGGGTACGTGTTAGTTTAGAACACAGGAGCAACTACCTGGACAGGGGCAGTGAGGGGTGGTAGGATGGATATGTTAGTCAAAACCCAATTAGAAAAAGAGAAACCACTCCACATATTTAGAACAAAGAAAATTTAATCCAGGGACTTTGTTATACAAGTGAGAAGGCAAACTAAAGATGGTGGGACAGGAAGGGGTGGGTCGAGCCCTGGAAGATAGTCAGTCACTTCGAGAGATGCCACCCATACTGAAGGAGGGGCAGGAGTGCGTGGGCCTCTCCCTTCCTCCCCCCTCCCCCCAACAATCTCCCCCCAGTGCCTGGCACTGGTCAAACCTAGCAGGAGCCAAGGAGATGCTGCCCATGGGGATGAGCACTCTGGAGGTGGAGCACCACACGGGAAGAACAGGAAAGAATGCCAGCAAATAGGCTTAGGAGCTGCCATGTGGGGTGCTGTGGGCTAGAAGGCTTTACAACTCATGGGATGATCAGGTTATTTCATGCCACTCGTCCATTTCTCTACCTGCCTCTCCCCCACCTTGGGGGGAGCAGAATCGGGGTCTCTGATGATCTTTCATCCTGGTGCAGTTCTAACTCTGCCATGAAAGAGGGTCAAAGGCCACCACAGTAGAGGTGACATGATTCCTTTTGTGCCTCCATGGGCCTTTCTCAAAGGAGAATCTCGAGGAACATTTAAATAAGAAGCACTAAACTACATGGGATAAAGGACTGAGCATCTGGTTGAGTCAAGATTTCAGCCAGAGGAGAAACCCGGGGGAAACTTGGGCTGCTCCCTGAATGGTATGGGGCTGGGCTAAGATGTGCTAAGGCTCTTTTGGGTCTCATGTCCTTAGACAAATCTGGAAGAGAGCCTTGAGCCCCTCTACAGCCTGTACAACAGGGCAGGGCTGGGAGAAACTGTGACTTGATGGTGGACAGCCACTACCAGGGCTGTGGGTTCACATCCGAGCTCTGCTGCTGGCTATCCAAGACCTGCAGCAAGCTGTTCCCTCCCTTTGTTTTCTTGTCTGTAAAGTGGGGGCAATCATTCCTAAACTTACAGGGTGTTAGGAGGATGAAGCTGACTGCCTGAGCACCTGTCAGATGATCTAGGACTATGGCTTTCAGAGTGGAGTCCCTGCACCAGGAACATCAGCATCACCTGGGAACTTGTTACAACGGAAGTTTCTGGGGCTCCACCCCAGACACACTGAGTCAGAAACTCAGGGGTGAGCCCAGCAATCTATGGGGTCGCACAGAGTCGGACACAACTGAAGCGACTTAGCAGCAGCAGCAGCATACACCCTCTAGGGATTCTGGTGCCTGTTAAAGTTTGAGAACCACTGATGCAGCTAGAACACAGTGGACCATCAATAATAGTAGCTGTTACTGCTATTTCAAAGCTTTAAGGGATGATTTTGGAAAAGGAAAATGTTTATGTATCACCAATTGCTGGAATCATTTGGGAGGAGCTGGAATGTGAGGACATCCAAGTCTGTGAGCTTCAACACCAACTGTGAGTAGTATGGAGCACCCCCCTGCTACCCCACAGACCAGCCCCACTGCCGAGATAACCTCAGGGCCAGCCCTCCCAGGTCCCAGCTATAACAGGCCTGCCCAGGACTATTACTGACCCTATCTGCTAGAGATGAGATGTTCTTCCACATCCCAGAGGAGTCTGGGAATATCTCAAATGGAGTGAGGGGGAAAGGGACGGAGGCTTTCCAAGGGAGGGAGAAGATACAAAAGAAAAGAAATATCCGGTCTTAATAAAGTAGGAGAAAGTCTGAGCAGAGAAAAATCTCAGCCCAGAGATTCGGCTCAATTCAGTTCAGTTGCTCAGTCGTGTCCGACTCTTTGCGACCCCATTAATCACAGCACGCCAGGCCTCCTTGTCCATCACCAACTCCCGGAGTTCACCCAGACTCACGTCCATCGAGTCAGTGATGCCATCCAGCCATCTCATCCTCTGTCGTCCCTTTCTCCTCCTGCCCCCAATCCCTCCCAGCATCAGAGTCTTTTCCAATGAGTCAACTCTTCGCATGAGGTGGCCAAAGTACTGGAGTTTCAGCTTTAGCATCATTCCTTCCAAAGAAATCCCAGGGCTGATCTCCTTCAGAATGGACTGGGTAGATGTCCTTGCAGTCCAAGGGACTCTCAAGAGTCTTCTCCAACACCACAGTTCAAAAGCATCAATTCTTCGGCGCTCAGCCTTCTTCACAGTCCAACTCTCACATCCATACATGACCACTGGAAAAACCATAGCCTTGACTAGACGAACCTTTGTTGACAAAGTGATGTCTCTGCTTTTGAATATGTTATCTAGGTTGGTCATAACTTTCCTTCCAAGGAGTAAGCGTCTTTTAATTTCATGGCTGCAGTCACCATCTGCAGTGATTTTGGAGCCCCCAAAAATAAAGTCTGACACTGTTTCCACTGTTTCCCCATCTATTTCCCATGAAGTGATGGGACCAGATGCCATGATCTTCATTTTCTGAATGGTGAACTTTAAGCCAACTTTTTCATGGGGCAGTAAAAATGATAGAAGAGGAAGAAGAAAATGGGAACACTTTGCCTAAGAGATTTGTGATACCCACAGAAAGTACAGAAGGGTGATGTGATGGCTTCAGAGGAGCAGGAAGCAACAGAGACAATAAATAAGGAGTTAAAGGCAGTAATATCCCATTCCTTTATCGCGCCTTCCTTGCAGATCTTGTATCAGGAGGGTCTTATCTTCCATGGGGAGGACTGTGATGTTTGTTCTGTCACGGGTACATCCTGATTCCACCAACTACAAGCTACACTCATGGGTACACAGACGGCTCCGCTGCCACTAGAGGGGGGTATTTTGCTGAACTGGGTGGGAGACACTGAGAAAAATGTGACTATTCAGAGGTCTTCGGCTGTCACCACTTGGGCTTGCCCAGGAGGAACAAGGATGAGGAGGGAGAAGGTTTGTAACTGAGCGATTGCTTTCAACACTGACTACCAACCGAAATGACAAAGAGGGTAGAGAAGGATGCTGGTACATCCAAGCAGCAGAAAGAGCTGCTCGCACCAGGCCCTTGTCAGCACCAGAAGAGGCAAGGTTGAGGCCACTGCTCAGATCCTCAACTCAGTTTCTCTGGTCCACACACCAGTTGCAGTGTTTCACCACAAGACAAGCCAAAGACCAGGATGGACTTACTGCCTTTGCCAGAAACAGAGCCGAGTCCCATATCCACAAATTCTTCTCTCTTCTTGGTACAAGTGAACGCATCTTTACAATTTTTCCCTCAATTGCTACATGTACATCTAAATGTATTTGAAATGAAATAATGGGGTGGCTCTTTAATTCTAAGACATGGCTGACAAATTTCAGCAGGCATCAGAATCACCTGGAGGGTGTATTAAAGCACAGTATTGCTAGCATCCACCCCCAGAGTTTGTGAGTCCCTAAATCTAGACTAAGGTCCGAGGATCTGCATTCTATGAAGTTCCCAGATATGAAGCTGCTGGTCCAGGACCACACTTGGAAAAAGTGTGGTCCTGGACTTACCCCCAAGACCTTTTACTGTCTATATCAAATCACCTCTGCACTGGAAGGACTGAGGCTGAAGCTCCAGTACTCTGGCCACCTGATGCAAAGAGCCGAATCACTGGAAAAGACCCTGATGCTGGGAAAGACTGCGGGCAGGAGAAGGGGGTGACAGAGGATGAGATGGTTAGATAGCAATACCAATTCAATGGATATGAGTTTGAACAAATTCTGGAAGATAGTGAAGGACAGGGAAAGCTGGCATGCTGCAGTTTATGGGGTCACAAAAAGTTGGACATGACTGAGCGACTGAACAACACCTTTATAGACTTGTCACATCAGTGGCCATCTCAGCTGTCCCAACAAGCATCAGCTGGCTGCTTGTGAAACACTTCCCTGCCACTTCCTCCCCACAAGAAGATCTGAGAGTCTGGGCTGCTCTCCTCACAGGCTCCTGGACCACAGGAACCACTGGCATCCTGTAAGCCTATCAGGTGCCAGGCACTCGCTAACGGACAGGCGCAAATTCATTTAATCCTCTTTGTATTTCTACTTGGGCTTCCCAGGTGGCACTTGTGGTAAAGAACCCACCTGCCAATGCAGGAGACAAGCCAGGTTCAATCCTGGGTGGGAAAGACCCCCTGGAGGAGGGCAACCCACTAGTATTCTTGCCTGGAGAACCCCATGGACAGGGGAGCCTGGTGGGCTATACTTGCATTTCATCTTAAGGGATGAGGTATCTGAGACTCAGAAAGGTGAAGTAACTTGCCCAGAGTCACACAGCTGGCAAGTGGAGAAGCTGGGGTTCAAACTCAGGTCCTGTGATCTTGATCATTCTGTTCTACTTCCTCCACATTAAAAGGGGCCTGGAGCCCCCACTGTCTGAGATGTGGATGACTGACAAATCCCTCTGGGGAAGAGAAGCTGATTTCTTCCAAGAAGAAACACCTAATAAAAATATAGCAAAGGGACAGTGTAGGGACTGAAGGGGTGTGTGTGTGTGTGTGTGTGTGTGTGTGAACTCTGGGTTTACACAGTGGGGAGAAGGTGGGAAGAGGGACAAGCTTCAGAGTATAGCTGACTGGAGTTTGTGTGTCTCTGATCACTGGGTCAGCCGGCAGTGAGAAGGTGGGAAGAGGGATAAGCTTCCAAGTAATGCTGACTGGAGACTGGAACCCAGTTAGTTCATACTTTTGGGCAAGCCACCTAACCTCACTGTGCCTTGATTTCATAACAGGTAAAATGGGACTCTTTTTCACCATTGGAGGTTAAGAGAATGAAGTAAGATAATGTATTAATATGTGAAAGCTTCTATTTAGTTCATAAGCCATTACAATTTTTTTTTTTGGTAAAATACACAAAACATAAAATTCACCATGTTATCATAAACCTTTTAAAAACAGTTCTTAGAATTTAGTTTGTCTTAGCTCCCCCAACAGAGCAGCGATTAAACCATGAGGTTCTCAGAACCCAAGTCTGAGCCACTCGGGGAGGAACAGCTATATCAGCAAGGCGGTGTCCAGCGACTCACATGACAGCCTAACACGTCTCTATATATGCTCTTCAGCTTATTCACTAGAGCCTCCAGCATGGGGAGGGGTGGAAGAGGCCCCAGATGGAAAATGGTACAGAAGGCAAAGACAAAGAATGTACTTAGAGGGGTGGGGGACACTGGAGAAGCAAGACAAGCTGGAGGATGTGTTGGGGAGCCATTGAGGGAGACCGAGCCCACCCAGAGCTGGGGCTCCATCTTGAATGTCAAGAAGTTAAGGAGAGCCCAGCTGAACACCACAGAACCAAAAGAAAAGACAAAATAATAAGGTAGAGAAGGATCCGGACTCCAGGTATGAGAGCCACATTACCCAAAACAGAAACTCCCAACACCAAGGATCGCTGAGGTCCAGCTGGCCTCTGAATCCCCTCTTTGAACCCACGAGAGCTATGGTGAATGACCTGTGCGCCTGCAGAGCACTATCTTCTGTGGAGAATGTGTTACATGTTTTCACACAAATAAGGATACCATATCTGCTACCATTCACCTGAGTAAGGTGAAGAAACCAAGTCACCTCAGCCCAGGAAGAAGCCCCCAAAGGAGATTAGATTGGCCACAAGTTGCCCCCCACCACAAACAATGCTCCCCACCGAGTCTCGTGAGAGAGGAAGCTATGGAGGGGAGAAAAGGGAGGGTGGGCTCCATCTCTGGCAGATGCTCAGCCCAGCCCTGCAGAAGGCAGCCACCACCCCTGGGTTCCTACCAGCTCCGCTGCCGCCTTCCTCTCCAGCTGGACCTTGGCCAATCTTCACTCCCCAGACCCTGCTCTCACCCACAAAACACTCACATTAGCTGTACCAATTCAGGGGACCTGGGTCTGCCCAGCCCATATAGATCTGGCTGACTCAGAAACACCCAATCTCAGGAGAAAAAAAAAAAAAATTGTTTTCTTTCCAGCACACAATCCTAGTGACCTACACTGAGCAACTGCATCAGAAACAAAAGCAATCTCCCCTTCCAAGGTCAACATTACTCCATGCCAAGGCCATCAAACATACACCCAAGAAACAGACTTTCACAAAATCCTGAGCAGCCATCTTTCCAGAGCTCTGAGACAAGCAGCCCAGGGGGCCGCAGATCAGACTTCCTTCCTTGGCCCGGCATTGACCAAGAACCTCGTCTCAGCTCAGCAGTTGGCCGGAAATGCCAGGCTGCTTTAGCGCTCGAGTTCCCAGACAAGTCTGCATTGCTGAGGATCAGAGGGAGGCTGGAGCAGGTCTGGGAACCGGAACAGGGAGCAGTGGAAGACGGCCCAGCCAAGGCTGAGAACACTCAGAACGGGCGGGGCTGTTGAGTGGGTGAGGTTTTCTTGTTGTTCTGCGGTGTGCATTTGGGAAGCCCCCCACCTTGATGGCCAAGATAGCTGCCCACCAGTACTCAGGCCAGGGTCTTGACCTACCTCCACAATTTCAGCTTAGTCTTCATAACAATCCCGCCAGTGGGGATTATTTTACGTTTTAC
This sequence comes from Bos grunniens, assembly GCF_055505025.1. Taxonomy (NCBI): domain Eukaryota; kingdom Metazoa; phylum Chordata; class Mammalia; order Artiodactyla; family Bovidae; genus Bos; species Bos grunniens. Next base: position 31,050,553 of record NC_141190.1, on the reverse strand, counting down.
AGATCAAAGTTGCCAAAAGCCCTACCTCCAAGAAGTCACCCCCAGAGGTTCAAACTGAGGCTGATGTCTTTCCTCTACTCTGCCTCCCTGACCAGATCAGCCCCCTGAGTTCTATCTGGAAGCCTTGCTAATTTCCTCCCTGAGTGCGTGCCAAGTTGTTTCGGTCGTGAAGGACTCTGCAACGCTATGGACTACAGCCTGCCAGGCTCCTCTGTCCATGGGAATCTCCAGGCAAGAGTATGGAAGTGGGTTGCCAGGCCCTCCTACAGGGGATCTTCCCGACCCAGGAATCAAACCTGTCTCCTGCAATGCTGGCAGATTCTTTACCACTGGGGCACCGGGAAAGCCTAATTTCCTCCCTACTTTCTTCCTTATACCTATGATAAGCACTTTTTCCTAAGGGAAAATTGCCTGAGATGTTAAGAAAACAGGCAGTTCGACAAAACAACCCTATATTAAGAGAAGACCATGGATGACTGTAGCATCACGAGGATGGGAATTTGTGTCTATTTTGTTCACTCTGGAGTGTCAGTGTCTGAGACAGTGCCCAGCACATGCTCACACAGAGAAGACATCCAATCAACCGTTCATTGAAAAAATGCCCTCCTAGACTGCAGATTCTTGCAAAAATATCATAGTTCCTGGTCAGTCTCTTTCATAAAGACAAGGCAAGGTTTCAAGTGCCCTTGGCTGGGCTAAAGTAACCATGACAGCCTAACTCAGTTGTGGGCAGCTATCAGTCTTCATGGGACCAACCTTAACTCAACAAACAGAAAGACATCCATCTGTCTTCCCCTGTCCAGCCAGAAATGTCCCCAGCAACAGTGGGATCCTGGGAGGAAATAAGCCTCACCCCTTTCAGTCAGTGTCAGCTCCTGAAGGACTCTGAGCAGTGGAACATTTCAAACACTTCCCACTAAGCCTGCAGCCAGTGAGCCCTTCTTACCCCATCAGTGCTGCTGGCCTGAGCTCCCAACACAGGGCTCCTGAGCCACACCAGGAAATGACAGATAGGTGGGGCTCTGCACATCTCACAGAGCCCCTCAGCCAGACTCCCTGTAGGGGGTGCTGTGTCTGAAGACCCTTCTACTGCACTCATTTCCTTTAGGAGAAGAGCAGACTGATTGCTCTGACCCTCCTGAAACTGGGCAAGCTCCCCTTTCCCCCATGTTATTTCTGCCAACCTGAAAGAAAACCACACCTAAGATGCTGGGCACCCCTGTCAGCTTGGGAATGGCCCCCAGATGGGAATAAACCAAGGTCTCTGTCTAACAGAGCTTGCAGCTAGTGTGAAGATCAAGACAACTTTTAAACTGATTTTCAAGTGTTTAAAGTTTAAAAAATTTATTTTAAAATAACATTTAATTTTTAATAAGATGTTTTTTGTTGTGAAATAATAAATGCACAATAAAGTATATAAAAGGCACTAATTTTGTTAACATGCATGTATATCCACCTAAACCACCATGGAAATTAGGATATATGAAATAGTTGCAGTACCTCAAAAGATACGTCTCCCTTTTGGTCTACATACATCCCCAACAAAACCACCATTTTTCTAATGTCAAATATGGGTTTACCTGATTGTGAACTTCATATCTAGCAGCAGATTGACATGCTCACAGGGTAGACATATATTTAACCTCAGTGGACACTGCCTGTGTCCCTTAATGGCTGTACCATTTTACCTTCCCCCAAGCAGTGTATGCAAGCTCCAGTTGCACATGTGAGTACTTCATTTCTTTTTTCCGGCCAAGTAATATTCCAGCTTGTGGCTAAAGTACACTGTGTTTATGCATTCATCAGTTGATATATATTGAGCTGTTACTATTACTATGATAATGCTACTCTGAACGTTCATGTACAAGTCATTGTGTGGACATACTTCTTTACTTCTCTTGGAATATACCTAGGAGTGGACTTTGCTGGTAAATCTGTGAGCAACTGCCAGACTGTTTTCCAAAGTGGCTGCACCATTTTTTATGATTTCACCATTAATGAATGATGGTTCCAATTTTCCCACATGGTCACCAACAGTTGCTATTTTCAGTCTTCCTAGAGTTTAGTCATTCTGGTGTTTAGCAGTATTTTCCATATGGTTGTAATCTGCATTTTCCTAGAAGCATCTTTTCATATTCTATACTCTCCACCTCCAGCTCCCCTTTATGCCCCACACATAGGTGCTAATACCCATCCACCTCACAGAGAATCACTAGACAAGAACATCTGCCAGGTTTTAACCCCTACAGGCTCTGTTACAAAAGGCTGGCATTGTTTCATTAACCAGAATAATGTGAAAATACAAATAGATCTTTTCAAAATGAGGAAATTCAGCTAATCAGCCACCCAAAGAAACATTTCATCAGTGCTTCTGTCCCCAGTTATAATAGTGCTGCTGCTGCTGCTGCTAAGTCGCTTCAGTCGTGTCCGACTCTGTGCGACCCCATAGACGGCAGCCCACCAGGCTCCCCCGTCCCTGGGATTCTCCAGGCAAGAACACTGGAGCGGGTTGCCATTTCCTTCTCCAATGCATGAAAGTGAAAAGTGAAAGTGAAGTCACTCAGTCGTGTCCGACTCTTAGCGACCCCATGGACTGCAGCCCACCAGGCTCTTCCGTCCATGGGATTTTCCAGGCAGGAGTACTGGAGTGGGGTGCCATCGCCTTCTCCAGTTATAATAGTAGTTGTTAGAAATAGGAAAGGGGCAAATAAACATGAGTGGGAGTAACCAGGGAAGGCTTCCTATGGAAGCGACCTCACCTGGGACTTGAAGAACAGGTTACAACCATGAGTAAACAGGCATACATTCTATGCAAAGGGAACATCGTGATGGAAGGCAGAAAGTAGACTCTGAGAATGTGGGGCCAGGAAAGAGACCCACTTTGACAGGAATGCTGCAGATGGAGTGTGGAGCCAGGTAAAGTTGAAGAGGTTTATTAATGTGAGATCTATAAAGAGCTTTTCATGTCACTGCTACAGCTAGGGTTTTAGGATGGGATTCAATTGCCTTTTTTATGGGGAAGGTGCCAGAACAAAACACACAGACAAAAGCCAGTGAGAGACATAAGAGACAGAAGAAAGACAAAAGAAGCTGGATTATGTCCACAGGGTGACACACAGACCTAAAAGGGTCCTGAACCAATGCCAGGTCCAGATAAGACTGGTCCAAGAGAGAGCATCCCGTTGGCCAATAGTCCCTTCTGAGGGCTGTCATTCCCACACTCAGCACTGCCAGCCCAGCCTCATCTTGTTGCAGAGGAAGGTGAACAAACAGAGAGAGAGGTCCTTGTGGTTCCTACAGGATCACATGACTGCATTCACGAACACCTCAATGGCTTCCCTTTGCTCTAACACAGAGGTCTGCCACCCCCACCCCACCCCAATCTCAGCCTCACTACCCTCTCTCTACCACCGAATCCTTGCTCTGTGCTCTGGCCATCCTGGCATTCCTTCAGCTTCAGGAATGTGACTCACAGGCTCTCTCAACCTCATGGCAAGCTTTCCCATCACCCTGCTGACTCCTCTTCATCCTTCAAATCCCAGCTTTGTCAACTCTTTAGGAAAGCCTTCCCTTACGTACTACCCCTTCTCTGAGTCCAGATCCATTTCCCAAGTCAGACATTCTCTTGGAATGCTGCTTCTTTGCTCTTTAACACTCATCTCTGTCGCAATTACACCACCCCAGTTTAGTGTGTTTGATTAATGTCTGCATAAGAACAGAAACCACATCTGTTTCTGCTCATTACCACATCCCAGTGTCTTGCACAGGGCCTGCCGAATGAATGAATGACCACAAAGAGTTTAGTGACAGGCAACAGCACCTAATAAGACACCCAAAGACCCAACAATTCTATATCCTGGCAGAAATGTGTGCACATGTTCTCCAAAAGGCATGTACAAAAATGTTCATGACCACACTATTTGTAACCACCAGAAACTGGACCAATCTAAATATCCATGAACAGTAAAATAAATAAATAGATTGCAGGATGCTCATTTAATGGAATACTACACTGCAATGAAAATGAAGAAAGTACCATTACTGGCTATAATATGATGAATGGCACAAACATAACACTGAGCAAAAGAAAGTTAGACACAAGAACATATTATATAATTCCAAATATGTGAAAATCAAAATCAGGCAAACTAAATTATGGTCAGAACGGTCAAAAGTAGAATGACCTTTGAAGGCCAGGGGGCAAAAGAGCTCCAGGGATGTTGATAATATTGTTTCTTGATCTGTGTCTGAATTTTTAGGGATATGTTCATTGCATGAAATCCATCGAATGTTCACTTATTATTTCTGTAGGTATGTTATACTTGCCATAAAAAGCTTGCTGAAAAAAAATTGGAAGGACAGCTCCTTCATTAGCTGTTGCTGGATCTCAACAAGTCAGGAGGGTGTTTGAGCGGTTTCAGAGCACACATGTGCGTGTTTCTATACTCTCAGCACATGCGGGCACTTGCAGCCACCGTGTTCCTCTTTGTCTGTTATCGGGGTTTCCTCTTGCACTTTTTTTTTAGGATGGGGATAAATCTTTTGCTCACCCATGAAACACTAATAGAAACAGGATTATTGTTGAACGACCTAACCCAAAAATGTATGAAATTTAATGCCAAAAAAATAAAACACTTTCTCCTATATGCTGTAAATGTGTTGACAAACACAAATAGTGTGTGATACAGAAAGGAGCAAGAAATGGAATTCAGTGTGAACTGGGTCTGTTTTGTGCAAATCGCACTGTAGAGCAGCAAGCAAATGACAAAATGCCATTTGGGCAAGTGGACTTCAACCTCTTTAATTTCTGTAAAAACTGCATTATGGATTTCTTGGTTTAGCGACTTCTTCCCAAATGCTATGGTTCCGAAGAAGTTGTAATCCTAAATGCCTGTTATTGAGTATTTGCTGCCAAAAGATTGAGTTTCATCCTCTCTGGGTCTGAAAGTGTGAATGTTTTGTGCAAATGCATTTGTGCTCTGAGGCAGACCAGCTGGCAGGAGGAAGGGACAGGTCTGCCCACCACACAGCTAATAGTCAGAACAAAGGGTGGGGAATAGTGGGCCTTCATAGCTATGATACTGCGATTTAGAGTAAGAAATATACATGCTGTCTTCACCCAGGTTCAGTCGGGCCTATAATGAAGCCTCCATAAAAACCCAAAAGGACAGGGTCTGGAGAGCTTCCAGGTTGGTGACACATGCAGATTCAGGGGCAGTGCCAGCCTGGAGAGGGCATGGGGGCTCCTCACCCTTTCCCCAAACCTTGTTCTATGTGTCTCTTCTATCTGGCTGTTCCTGAGTTATATAGTTTTACAATAACCCAGTGATCTAGGAAGTAAAATGTTTCTCTGAGTTCTGTGAGTCGCTCGAGCAAATTAACCCAACTTAAGGAGGGGACTGTTGGACTCTCTAATCTGTAGCCACCTGGTATCTACAGACGAGGGACAGAGTAAGAGGACAGTCTTGTGAGACTAAGCCTTTCACCTGTGAGAATCTGACGCTCTTTCCAGGTACAGAGTGTCAGAATCGAGTTAAAACTGTAAAACACCCAGCTGGTGCCAGATACACACACACACAGCCCTATTGTGCAGACCTTTTAACAGCCTAAATTTGTGGTTAAATTCCTAAGCCTTTCACTCCTTAGGCTGAATGCTTGAGCCATGAAATTGGCAATCCTGAGCAAACATTCCAAATGCCTATTAAGATCAATCTTAAGTAGCAACTTTGATTACATAACTTTTGTGTGTGGGTCAGTGTCCTGGGTTCTATGGGTGGTGAGCAGGTTCTTGGAAGGCATAAAATCTAGAGACAATGGCAGGCAGGTACTCTCATACCTTAACAAGATAAAGAAGCATATTCCTTCCACCCAGCAATCCTACTTACAGACATGTATTCTCCGAGTGGACTCATATATATATGCAAAGACACATGTGCTAGCATACTCAGTGGAGCCCTGTCAGTGACAGCAAAATACTCAATATTGGGAACAATGTAGATCAACAGGGACTATGCAAATAAATTATGGTTAATTCGTACAGTGGAATACTACTTTATCAACAAAAGCACAAAGTGGTTTTCTATGTGCTCACAGGCACCAATCTCTTCAGAGACATATTGTTAAAACAAAGTTACATACGGTGCTTAGTAGTATCACACATTACTTTTTGCATAAAAAAGGTATGCACGCAGATAGATGTTTATATAAGCAGGGAATAGAAAGACATCCAAGAAACCCAACAGGGGAAACAGAGAAGTGAATAATGTCTCAGAAGAAGGGAGATTTACTAATTATTATCTATAACTTTGCACTATTTGCATGTTTATCATACTTACACAATTTTTTCAAAGTGGCTCAGATGGTAAAGCATCTGCCTGCAATGCAAGAGACCCAGGTTCAATCCCTGGGTTGGGAAGATCCCCCAGAGAAGGAATGGCAACCACTCCAGTATTTTTACCTGGGAAATTCCACAGACAGAGGAGCCTGGCAGACTACAGTCCATGGGATTGCAAAGAGTCGGGCATGACTGAACCACTAACACACTTTAACACAATGTTTTCAAATAATAAATTTAGTTTAATTTTATTCACTGGGAAATACACATACCAAAGACAGAAACTTGATTTTTGCCCTAAAGAATATGAGATAAATAGCAGCTTCGATACACAGCTTGCAAGGAGGTATCAAAACAGACTTTAAAGCAAGTGGTGTTGTTTAGGGTATTTGGGAACAACTCCAAGCGCAAGCAGCTCTGAGCAAGGGCCAGAAGGATATGACACAATTAGACCCTCCAGACAGACATATAAAATAAATCTCTGAAATGTTTTCTATCTTTGGTGTGCCTGTGAGAAAGTTCAATCCATTTTCCCTCTTGGCCTCAGTTATCTTGGTATTATTATTATGTTTTAAGTGTACTTTTTAAAGAAGTCAATTGAATTTGTTATAATATTACCTTCTTTTTTTTTATGTTTTGGTTTTTTGACCACAAGGCATGTGGGATCTAGTTCCTGACCAGGGATCGAACCCAGGCATTGGAAGGCAAAGTCTTAACCACTGGACAGTTAGGGAAGTCCCATCTTGGTATTATTATTATATTCATTAAATATACATTTCTCTAGGGACTTGTTAAGATCACACATTTCAAGCCAAACGGGCTCGGGTTAAAATCCTGGCTTGGCCACTTACTCGGCATGTGTCATTAGGCAGATGACACTTTCTGTTTCCTCATCTGTAAAGTACAGAGAGTAACCCTTCCTGGTAGTGTCCACTGTGAAGGTTAAAGAAGTCCTGGAGGCAAGCGCGCTTATCCCAGGGCCCTAACCACTGGGATGAAGTTAGCACTCAGTGAATGGCAGGCAGTGATCATCATCACATTTCCCTATTTTGCCTCTCACTCAACCTGCTCCTAAAGACAGTGGTGGTTAACAGGTTAGCAGGGGAGCATGCCTGGCTTCTAAGACTTCCATCTGGCTTTCCAGTGGGGTAGGCGAGAGGGGTCTGGGTGCTGCCCCAGGGACCTGGGCAGAGGTAAGGAGCCTCATTGCCTCCAACCTAACCAAAGAGCCCCAGAGTCAGCTGGGCAGCCAGTTCTGGTCTGACACTCAGGCTTCAGAAAGGCTCGTGCTCAGTTGTTAAGTTGTATCCAACTCTTTGCAACCCCATGAACTGGAGCCTATCAGGCTCCTCTGTCCATGGGATTTCCTAGGCCAGAATACTGGAGTGGGCAGCCATGCCCTCCTCCAGGGGATCTTCCTGACCCAGGGATTAAACCTGGGTCTCCTGTGTCTCCTGCATTGGCAGGCAGATTCTTTACCACCGAGCCACCTCTCATTTCAGAGAGGCTGCTGCTGCTGCTGCTAAGTCACTTCGTGGCTGACTCTGTGCGACCCCATAGACGGCAGCCCACCAGGCTCCCCCGTCCCTGGGATTCTCCAGGCAAGAACACTGGAGTGGGTTGCCATTTCCTTCTCCAATGTGTGAAAGTGAAGTTGCTCAGTCGTGTCCAACTCTTAGCGACCCCATGGACTGCAGCCTATCAGGCTCCTCCGTCCATGGGATTTTCCAGGCAAGAGTGCTGGAGTGGGTTGCCACTGCCTTCTAAGGGACAATTATTCTCCACCATGGATGTGCCTCAAGGGCCGCCTGAGGCCACAGGACAGAGAGCCTGGTCAGAACGTCCCTCATTGTAATAGCTGAGCTGGGCTCAACAGGGGCTGCTGAGTGGGAACATGATCATGAGAGAGCTACCTGAGAGGTGTGTCAGGCACATGCCTAACCTCACCCCATCCTCTCAGCAACCCTATTTTACAAATGAGAAAATATCGTGCATTAAGATTACTACTCATCATAGTAGGTTGTGGTCTAGGTACATTCAGGATCTGCTTGAAACAGGAATACGAGGGAATTTTTATGTAGTCTCCATGCCAAAGTTTTAACATCTTGACTTATAGGGTAAAATGAATTCACCCACAGGATTGAATAAGGTAAGCTAAAACATAAAATTTGATGCAGATGCAAATCCAGTTTTAATGAGGGGAAAAGACTGAACAGAAAGAATAATTTCCAATGAAACCCGAAATTCAGAAAATACTCAAAACCAGGGACTTCCCTGGTGGTTCAGCAGCTAAGGCTCCATGTTCCCAATTCAGGGGGCCAGGGTTCCATCACTGGCCAGGGAACTAGATCCCACATGCTGCAAGTAAAGAGTTTGTATTCTGCAACTAAGACTCAGTGCAGCCAAACAAATATTTTTTAAAAATACTCAAAACCATACCTGAAAGTTCATGACTTAAAAATCACCAATACATACAAGCTCCCAGAGTCAAGTCTTGAGTTCATTTCTGAACTGATAAGACAGTACTCCTGGACCTAACTGTCCTTGTTCCATTCTCTTCTGCATTCCTTTTTCTTCTCCCAGAATTTCACCATCCTTCTGCTCAATACCTCAAGAGTAGCTCACAACATCAAGGGAGGCACAAATAAATTTCTCCAAGGACACAAATAAGACCTTCTATCACACTTTATGACATTATAAAAACCAAATCAATCAAGAAGAGATTTTTGAGTTAGCATGCTTCTTTCTAGCTCTTACCCAAAGACCAATAATTCAAGACAGAGGGAAGATTTTTAGTAAACGGTAAAAACGATGTCTTCATCGAATGGAAGGAAGGAATTGGTTTTATTTTCACGAAGAAAGGGAAGCAATGAGTCTAGTGAACGTGGTTTAACAGGCAGTCTCAAGCACACTGAAAAGATGAGGAAGACAGGTGTGGCTAAACAGCACACCCCCCACAAGCTGCTTAGCTGAAGTCACATGTAAGACTGCTCTCTTGAGAAAGCACTCTAGAAGGGAACACCATATTACTGAGTATAAAAATTTGTCCATTATCTTGGTTTAGAGGCCATCAACCTTTAAAAAAGTGAAAGTGAAGGTAGCTGAGCGAGCAGTTCTTGGTCATTCTGCAGTCACGAGCATCAGCTGGCCAGGAAGTGCTGAGTCACAAAAGTGGGCAAAGTGTAGCCAAGCCAAGCCAGTATTTCCAGAACTAAGCAGACACCCCAGACAAGATCCCAAGGGATCATTCAAGGGGCTGCACCCCTGATTTGCCATGACGTTAATCAAGGTGCACACACCAAAGAACTTGCCATGCATGGGCAACTCTATTCATGCATGAGTGCCTGCTAAGTCGCCTCAGTCGTGTCTGACTCTGCGATCCTATGGACTTTAGCCTGCCAGCCTCCTCTGTCCATTGGATTTTCCAGGCAAGAATACTGGAGTAGGTTGCCGTAAATCACAATGTTTGCCTCCTCAGCATATAAGGAATTCTGTCCAGAGGCAGTCTCCTCCACAAGACCCCCGCTGGGTAGACATCTGGAAGGAACATGCACAGCCCTCTCATCCATACACACGGCTCTGTGCTCCGTGGTCTCACCTGACAGTTCTGCTCATCCCTACACAAGCAGCATCTCAGCAAGGGAGAGGGGGTCACTGATTCTGCCCTAGAAGGAAAGTCATGGCAGGACAGGGCTAGATGGAACTGAGTCACCATGAAGCAAACTCTGGAGCTAGCAGGCCAGAAAGGGGCTCCCAGAATGGCTTCCAAAAGAACTCCATTTGTCCCAAGGGCGTCGTTTGTCCAGGGTGCTTCATTTCCGAGCCTTGCCAGCTTCCTTCTTGTTGTATTTTTAAGTGATGATGCTGAGACAGAGACAGAAAGGGAGCAGAGAATTTTGACTGAGACAGGACACCCACCATGGATGCTGGCACCCATAACGAGTGATTCTGTAAGGAAAGTAGTGATTAAGACAAGAGGTTTTCTGAGCCTGCTTAATAGGCCTGATAATACAGGTAACTGAGAGAGGCCATGATTGACTTCAGGCCAGATCCTGCTGCCTGGGGAGGTTTACCAGGGCTTTCTGTGGTCTGTTCTTGGAAACTAGATATTGGGGAGAAGGAGCTGCTGATGGTTCCAGGGGTCAGAGGTTTTCAGCAAGGTCCTCAAGTCTCCTAGGCTCAGAAGACCAGGTTCTCACACTTAACACCAGCTCAGTCTTTTTGGGGCAAGAAAAAGAGAAAGCATCTCTCACAGAATTTCTGCTCCGGAATCCAATAATGGGGTGTCAGTGACCAGCGAGGACAAACCTCACTGTTGGGGTTCACACTCAGCCCAGAAGGCCCCGGGGCCTCAGGATGGAACAACTGGTGTTCGGGAAAGAAGAGAAATTTAGAGAATGATTTCAGGACCTACCAAGGAATGAGCCCCAACTCTCAGGGACAAGCAGTGAACTGGCCTTGCCCTTGAAAACCCAGTGTTACTGCTGTCAGAAGTCAGGATCAAGGAGCAAGTGACACTGCTTATACCCGATGAGAAGAAAAGCTCCCCCCCAGTTTTTTCAAAGAAATCTGAGAAAGGAGACTAGGGCAAGAGATGCCTGTACACTGTCTTTACCATATTCTCAGCAGTCTCAGGTGAGCCAGCCTAGACAACAAAACAAAGCAGATAAAAAAGATATTATCTACAGACGTGTAAGATAAAGAGCTGCTGAAAAATAATTTTAAGGATCAGGATGGCAGCACATATAAAAATGACAGAACTGGAACTGAAGCAGATTCATGAATTTAGCTAAAAAGCACGGATTCCTAGATTTTTCAGATATATGGGGTATGACAGGAAGTCTGTAGCCTGGGGAACAAATGTAAGATAATATGGAAGGGATATCACTGCACTGACTGAAATTCCAAACACAGTTTCAACTTCCCCCCTCATCCCTCCCATCTTTTTATTGTTAGCCAAGAAGTCAAACAGGATACCCCTCTTTCTTCTTCCATTCTCTCAAGGAAAGGAATACAGCAGGGAGGCCAGCAGCTTTTTGGCTTGCTTGCCTGTGTTGTGTCTGAGTTTGAGGACAGGCACGGTGAGAAGAAAGTAGGAAGGAGCCTGGCTATTTTCCAGCAGGGATAGTAAACAGCTCCCGAATGCTGAGAGCTGACCGCACTCAGAGTAACTAAGGGGATGATGACCTTTCATACCAAGAAAGGACAAAATAGTTTCATGCCTAAAACTTACCTTAGTCATTGAATGAAATACTGGGATACTTAGCAATGACTCAACACAAAGCATGTACGTTACACATTAAAGGCCAGATCGAGCACACTGCTTTCCTGGGACAGTACGGGACAACTGACCCTCTGTGCCCACCCTGAGCAGGGTGTGTGTGTTGGGAGGGTGGGCAGGAAAGGGTGCCTCCCTTCTCCTTTCCGCCTGGTTCCCTGCCTGCCAGCCTCTGATGTGTGATTTTGCCCTAGCATCGTTGTTAAATAGGAAGAGGAGAGAAACAGGGGGAGGCAGGCACTTAGCGCAGGGTCCGAGGGCTCTTTGTCGCAGCTCAGGAATCTGAGAAAGACGGGAGGGGGCTCCCCACCCCACTGTGACAAGCTTTGGAGAGGAGGATGTGGTGACACGGCCTGAGGGCCAGCCATGGGCCGGGTACTGTGCCCATTTTACAGACGTGCAGTAGAGTCAAGCTTCACAGACAGCTGGCCTTTGCCTTGCTCTTGGCTCTGGGAGGTGATCTTAAGCCCTCAGATTGTCCTGCCTGGTAAGAGTGTCTGTTACTGAACTTAGGGCCACACCAGTCTAACAATATGATTTATGGTGGTGGCTCTGAGCCATATTGAATCAGCATAACCTTTAAGAAGCTGGACACTAAGGTCAGCCTCACGGAAAGACAGCAAGAGAAGACAATCAGAAGCTCTGGGCATGGAATTCTTATAGACTCTGCTCTTGGCATCTCTTCCATGGCCTATTTTAATCTGTATCCTTTCACCACAACTGCAATTAGCACAGTTTGCAATAAGTTCTCTAAGTCTTTTTAATGAATGATCACTCCAGAGGATGGTCTTGGAGACTCCAAACTTTGCAGCTGGTGTCAGACGTAAAGGCAGGGCCCCGGGGCCTCCGAGTTCGGTACTCCCTCGGCATTGTTGTTTCATTCGCACGTAAACCCAAGGAAACAGGTGTTTCATTCTCACCTCAGAGACAGGGAGCCTGAGTAGTTGACAGAGGTCATTGCGACCCACAATCCCACACCAGACAGGTGGGGGACCTGGCGTTAACCACTAAGCCACAGCATCAGTATTGGAACTCTCACCTGGGCATGTGGTCCTGCTGCCACCTGCCGGACCACGTCTCAGACTACTCCGAGAGCTGCGGACCAGTGAACAGAGGGCCTCGCTTTGAACAGCAGGCCATGCCATGGGGAGATCTTAGGAAGTGCCTCAGTAGGAAGAAAAAATAAAAAATCCTATGCTGTATATAGATGCTGCGTGGTATTGTGACCTTACCATTTCAGCTTTGAGACATGCCACCCAGGACACAGATACCACATCAGCCCTGAAACCCAAACCTCAGCCCTTTCATGGTCAAGAGTCACACCAGCCCTGGGGAGCGGGTGCCTGCATAGACTGATGCAACACCTCCCAGGACAGGACATTCCACCAGGAGGCCGGTGGAGGGGCTGCGTCAGGGGAGCGGAGAGGGGGGTGCTCAGAGAGGGGACTCCGGCAGGAGGGGGCAGACGGGGCGGCCAACGGTGGCACCGCCGCCTGCCAGCGTGGGGAGGGGCAGGAAGGAGGCTGCACACGCAGCAGATTCCCCGACCGCGCCAGACCAAGCTGTGCCTGTCAATCCTGCCTCCGCGTCTTGGGAAACCTGGCATGGCCAGTGCCCTCAGCCTCCTACCCACACGCCCCACCTCCAGCTCTGCGCCATCAAATTCGTTTTATAAGAGCAGTGGATTTAATGCTGCCCTCCCCTAAAACAATTCTGTGGGCTCTGCAGCCCCCAACTACACAACCAAGCAGGATGTCACTCCTAAAATCCAGATGCATTGTATATATATAAAGTCTGCTCCTATGTCATTGTTTTCTACTTTATTTTATACATGTATACCAGGACAAAAAAAAATTTAGTTTATCAGATTTATCCTGCTTTTGCTTTATTCTTGAGGCTCAAGAATCTAAATAATACCGCATCATAAGGAACCTTTGGAAAATGATACCATTAACGAGAAAGGATTCTGACATAGAAATAACTGAGAAACAGTATTCTTAATAACAGTAATATGAATTACCATCCAGGATTTTAAAAACACCCTGTGAGAGATAAGCTCTAAAACAGGTGTTATTAGCCTCCAGCCCCTCGGGGGTCCATGGATGGGTTTCAGGATGTCCATAAAAACCATGAAATTGAAATTGTCTGCAGAATCACACGGGTGTGCGCCCCAGAGCAATTTTTCTGAGGTGAAAGTCCAAAGCTTTCATCAGCTCTTTAAAGGGATCTCTGACCCTAAAATGTTAAGAGCTACCAGCACATCCAGGGCTGGCACATTCTCTGTCTCATTTACTCTCAAGACATCCCAGTGAACTAAACAGCGAGTGAATGATCACCTTGCTGGGCAGGAGGGAAAGGGCAGGGATAGTCCAAGTTCAGGAGGTGTGCCTGTCAACTTGATCAGCGGCTCAGGACTTCTTTATCACAGTCCACCTGGTCCACAGACGTTTTCACCAAACCAAAGACTTAACATTTCTTGAAGACAGAGATGAGGGACTTCCCCCACAGTCCAGTGGTTAAGACTCCACGCTTCCAAGGCTGGGGGTGTGGATCCCCTATGGTGCAGCCGGAAAAAAAAAAAAAAAGACAGAGATGGGGCCTCAGTCACTGAACACCCAGCACGTGCTAGGTGTGCAATTGAGGTCCAAAAGGTCAAATTCCTGGCATGGGAGATGCCTGGCACAGCCAGAGTAAACCAAACACGCACAGAGGGTGCTCGGGAAATGCTTTTTATGGTCATGTCTTGCCTTGTCTGCTATTCTCACTCTTCAGACAATTCACACGCAGCAAAAATAATCTGCTTTGGCTAAAAAAAAAAAAAAATACCCTCTCTCAGTCTTGAAGGGCTGGCTTCTCTCAGGGCAACAATATGACCCAGCATACCAGTGGCAGCAGGGACATCACTGGGCATCACGGCAGCTATTTGAGAGGAAAAGTCTAAGGTTCAGTAGAAGGATGCTGGGCAGTCTGAGTACTGACCCTTCTCTCCTCTCACACTGTAAAGTGAGTCAACGACCCAGTGACCCAACCACCGTCTTCAGCCCCAAAAACAGCACTGAGGTCATCCTGGAGAAGCTCTCCTGCACGGAAACACCTTCCAACATCCTCCGACAAAGCCACCTCAGTGCTGCAAGCCCCCTGCTTTGGGTCAATTCAGCTGGAGCAGCCTGCAACCCATGGGAACAACCTACATGCAAGGACATGGAGTGGCTGCCATTCCAGTGGATCTACAATCTCCTTCTGGGTATGAAAATGTTTTGGAATGAGATATTAGCAATGGATGTAGAATTCGGTGACTAGACAGAACACTGATCTGCAGACTTTAAAAGAGTGAACTGTATAGCGTATGACATGTACTTCAATGGAGCTGTTACCAACCATGGGTACTCCCCCTCCCCCTCCCAGGGCTGCTGGGAGAATTACCCAGCCTGCTGCTGCATTGCCCTTGAACCTGAGTCCTGGGGCTCCGGTCAACAGCACTCTAGACGGAACTAGTACTGTCACCCTGTGCTCCAGGCCTCCTGGGGAGCAAAACGAAGGACACAGATGGACAAGAAGATTGGTTTGGGGGCAGGATCTGAGATTCTGGGTGGTGCAAAGAAAAACAAACACTAGCTTTATATGCAATGTTTTAATACTTCAAAGCAGAACATATTCACATACTACTTGAGTAATTAAAATTAAAATTTCAATGCCTACTTCTATGCTAGAAATACCTTTTACTATTAATCATTTCATGGCAAATAGATAGGAAAAAAATGGAAACAGTGACAGACTTTATTTTCTTGGGCACCAAAATCACTGTGGACAGTGACTGCAGCCATGAAGTTAAAAGACACTTGCTCCTTGGAAGAAAAGCTATGACCAACCTAAACAGCATATTAAAAAGCAGAGACATCACTTCGCCAACAAAGGTCCATACAGTCAAAGCTATGATTTTTCCAGCAGTCGTTATGAATGTGAGATTTGGACCATAAAAAAGGCTGCGCATCAAAGAAATGATGCTTTCGAACCGTGGTTCTGGAGAAAACTCTTTGAGAGTCTCTTAGACTGCAAGGAGATCAAACCAATCAACCCTAAAGGAAATCAACCCTGAATATTCACTGGAAGGACTGAAGCTGAAGCTTCAATTCTTTGGCCACCTAATAGGAAGAGCTGACTCACTGGAAAAGCCCCTGATAAGGGGAAAGATTGAGGGCAGAAGGAGAAAGGGTGACAAAGGATGAGATAGTTGGATGGCATCACCGACTCGACAGACATGAATTTGAGCAAGATTCAAGAGATGGTGAAGGACAGGGAAGCTTGGCGTGCTGCAGTCCATGGGGTCACAAAGACTGCAACAGGACTGAGTGAACAACAATGAATCATTTCAAATCGTCCATTCTAACAGTCATTTAAACACAAATAGCAACCAAGAGCCAGGAAGGCTTTACCAAGGAAACATTGCCATCGAAAGAAACACAACTAAATTCACTGTTTCCAACTACTAACGACAGCCCTCCCCCACCCACGATTAACCAAAGGCACAGAAAAGGAAATGGTCAGAGGCAGGGGCAGGAGCAGGTGCCCACTGGGGAGCCCTCCCCTCCTCAAATAAAAGGGGAAACAAGACTCGGCCCCCACACACCTCGGGCCGACATCTGAGGTCCCCGCATGCACTTGAGCTGTGGGGGGGGGGGGCTCTGGCATCATTGCTGTGACGCTTATCACACCTATTTTTAGGCCTTCGTTTTATAGCTTGATGAGCTGAGAAAGTGTGGAGAGATCCAAATACCTGGCTACATTAAGATGTCTCCTGAGAAGCAGGGAGACGCTTTCATAAGCAAAGCCAGAGTCGGAAGCCACAGGGGGTGTTTGAAGATGACACCAATTAGGGAGGCTGCTGAAGAGCTTGGTGATTTGCCCTTGGGTCATACGCACAGGCATGGTCTCAGAAGTGATGATTTACCGCTGGAAGGACTCTGCCTGCTTGGACCCAAATGTACGGCAGACACACACAAACACCGACCCTGCCTGTCCAGGCTGAGCCTACCCCAGTCCAGAGACCCCCCGGGAAACGGCGTTAACAAGAGCAAGCGATCCCATGGCCCGAGTCCTGGAGCTGATCAATGAGAAGGCAGGCAAGGTTCTAACAGCAGGCCGGGCCCTCATCAGGAAGAGTCCAGGTTGGACCTTTCTATGTTCATTCAACAAATAAATGAAGGACTTGGACATGCCAGGCACTGGTCTGGGTGCTGGAGATTCATTCAACAGGAAACAAAATCTCTCTTCACAAGGAAATTACATTCCAGTACACAAAGAGAAAAATTGATAAATGTATAATGTGTCTGGCGTGGGTAAGGGCTAAAAGAAAAATGGGAAATGGAGAAAGGGGCCTCTGGATAAGGTGACAGTTGAGCAGGTGGCCACATGAAGCAAGGGAGTGAATGCAGTAGGCATCCAGAAGACCAGGACTCCCGACAGCAGGTGCGAAGGCCCTGGGGCACCACAGAAAGAGCAAGATACCTGGGGAGAGTGTCCAAGAAAGGCCAAGAGTGAAAAAAGAGGACCTGAAGGTAAAACGGAGGGCCTTGCAGCTAAGACCTCTGGATTCTGTTCTGAGTCACCTGGGAGGGTTTCAGAGAGAGAAAGGAAGTGACTGGATTTGCATTTTAAAGGGCACCTCTGGCTGCTGCTGGAGGAATGGGAAGGACACCAAGTATCTGGGTGAAAGGCCATGGCAGCCTGGCCCCAGGGGTGGCAGAGGAGGTGGTAAGAAGTGGCAAGTTAGAAAGCATTACTACGAACAAAGCTAGTGGAGGTGATGGAATTCCAGTGGAGCTATTCCAAATCCTGAAAGATGATGCTGTGAAAGTGCTGCACTCAATATGCCAGCAAATTTGGAAAACTCAGCAGTGGCCACAGGACTGGAAAAGGTCAGTTTTCATTCCAATCCCAAAGAAAGGCAATGCCAAAGAATGCTCAAACTACCGCACAATTGCACTCATCTCACATGCTAGTAAAGTAATGCTCAAAATTCTCCAAGCCAGGCTTCAGCAATATGTGAACCGTGAACTTCCTGATGTTCAAGCTAGTTTTAGAAAAGGCAGAGGAACCAGAGATCAAATTGCCAACATCCGCTGGATCATAGAAAAAGCAAGAGGGTTCCAGAAAAACATCTGCTTTATTGACTATGCCAAAGCCTTTGACTGTATGGATCACAATAAACTATGGAAAATTCTGAAAGAGATGGGAATACCAGACCACCTGATCTGCCTCTTGAGAAATTTGTATGCAGGTCAGGAAGCAACAGTTAGAACTGGACATGGAACAACAGACTGGTTCGAAATAGGAAAAGGAGTACATCAAGCCTGTATATTGTCACCCTGTTTATTTAACTTATATGCAGAGTACATCATGAGAAACGCTGGACTAGAAGAAACACAAACTGGAATCAAGATTTTCGGGAGAAATATCAATAAGCTCAGATATGCATATGACACCATCCTTATGGCAGAAAGTGAAGAGGAACTCAAAAGCCTCTTGATGAAAGTGAAAGTGGAGAGTGAAAAAGTTGGCTTAAAGCTCAACATTCAGAAAACATTCAGGAAGATCATGGTATCCGGTCCCACCACTTCATGGGAAATAGATGGGGAAACAGTGGAAACAGTGTCAGACTTTATTTTCCTGGGCTCCAAAATCACTACAGATGGTGACTGCAGCCATGAAATTAAAAGATGCTTACTCCTTGGAAGGAAAGTTATGACCAACCTAGATAGCATGTTCAAAAGCAGAGACATTACTTTGCCAACAAAGGTTCGTCTAGTCAAGGCTATGGTTTTTCCTGTGGTCATGTATGGATGTGAGAGTTGGACTGTGAAGAAGACTGAGCGCCGAAGAATTGATGCTTTTGAACTGTGGTGTTGGAGAAGACCCTTGCGAGTTCCTTGGACTGCAAGGAGATCCAACCAGTCCATTCTGAAGGAGATTAGCCCTGGGATTTCTTTGGAAGGAATGATGCTAAAGCTGAAACTCCAGTACTTTGGCCCCCTCATGCGAAGAGTTGACTCATTGGAAAAGACTCTGATGCTGGGAGGGATCGGGGGCAGGAGGAGAAGGGGACGACAGAGGATGAGATGGCTGGATGGCATCACTGACTCGATGGACGTGAGTCTGGGTGAACTCCTGGAGTTGGTGATGGACAGGGAGGCCTGGCGTGCTGCGATTCATGGGTTCGCAAAGAGTCGGACACGACTGAGCGACTGATCTGATCTGAAAGGGATTTGCCGATGGATTGGATGTGGGAGAGAAAGATGAAAGTCCCAGATGACTTTAAGGTTTGGGATCTGAGAATATGTTGAGTCTCAAACTGTGCATTAAGTTATGGTGCCAACTGTGCATTAAGACAGTAGACATGGGCAGAGTTTTGCTTTTCGAGGACAGCAAGTGAAGTCCTGGGTACTCCCTGGAAGGAGCTGGTCACCCACTGGTGGCAGAATGGACACAGGATTCCAGAATATTGTGCCCAAACTCCCTGGCATCAAAGAAACAGCCCGATAACACCAGTATGATGGAAGAAGGCTTCAGTGCAGTGCTTGGAAATGTAACAGCAGCAGTGCTGTTACAGAAAGAATATCTAAAGTTGTAAAAATACTCATAGGAGAAACTCTTTACAATATGGGATGGGAAAGGCCTTCCCAAACAAGATGCAAAACTCAGAAGCCATAAAGAAAAAGATTAACAAATTTGAATTCATAAGAATGTAAAATGTTTGCCTGATCAAAGATAAAAAGACAAAACTTAAAACTATGCACACACACCCAAGAGACAAAAACAAAAACAAATTCAAACTTATCTGTAAACAAAACTAAAAGCAATATGAGAAGCTATTTACATCAGTAACAGTTATCTATAACGTGCAAAGAATATATTCAAATCCATAAGAAAAAGTCAAAGAAATACATTTTTAACAAGCAAAAACTATGGATACCCACTGGCCCAAAGAAGAAATTCAGAACCTCTGTGACAGGGTGCTCACCTCCCCAGCATTCAGAGGAATTCATGTGAACAAGGACCTCATGCTTTGACTTTGGGGATTAGGAGGGTAGGGAGTGGAAATTACTCTGAGTCATCAGTCTGGCCTTTTTGGAACATGACATGGCAGAATCTGTCAAAACATTTCACGTGTATTTCCTACGACTCAGCCATTCTGCTAGAAGGCTCTGTCTACAGATATATGCCCATATGTGTTCAAGAAAACGCGTGAAATTATTCACTGCAGCAGTGCTGTTACAGAAAGAAAAAGCCATGACAGTAACAATTAAACGTCCATCAACATGGGATTACTTAAGCAAATTATCCACGCTATCAAATACAGTGAAGTCTTTTAAAAAGAATGAAGTAGAACTATATGTATTAGCCTTAAAGATTTCCAAAAAAACCTGAAAAAACATTATAGAATAATATGCATAATGTTACTCTAAATGTTAAAAAATAAAACACAAATTGAGTATGTATATACATTTATAAGGATGTAAATACAAAGAAAAAAAGCTAGAAGTTCCCAGCAGTTAGACTTTGGGAGAAGGGATTTCTATTGGGTAGGGGTGCGGAAGAAGGAGCCCCTCACTTACTACTCAATGCTTCTAAGGAAACACTAAGCTATTTGAATGTTTCTAATTATGAATTCATATTCCTTTCCCTGGTGGCTCAGACAGTAAAGAATCTGCCTGTAACATAGGAGATCTATGTTTGATCCCTGGGTCAGGAAGATCTCCTAGAGACGGGAATGGCTACCCACTCCAGTATTTTTGCCTGGAGAATCCCAAGGACAGAGGAGCCTGGTGGGCTACAGTCCGTGGGGTTGCCAAGAGTCAGACATGACTGAGCGACTAACGCAACACAACAGATGATTGCTTGCAAAATCTTTTAAAGCTCTACAGGCTGATGATACTTGTTCAAACTCTTTAATTGCACATGACAGAAACCCAACCCAAAGTCACCAACAGATAAATGAAAAATATAATAACAGGAAGGATAACAGGCACAGTTGTAGATTCAATTTTTCCATATTGTTTAACCCTTTTACTCCCATACTCTAGCCATTTATTCAATAAATACTTGCTTACTCAAATACCCTCTGCCTTCTGAAATCCTGACCACTCTTGGGCTTCATTCAAAATTAGGATACAATCTACATTTTGCACTACTGAATCAACCAGCCTACGTCAATCCCAAACCACACGTTTTCAATGGTGGTTGAGTATATAAAGGTAGATGATGCACTTTTTAATTATGTTGGCTGCCACATAATTAAGATTGCCTTCACCCAGGCCTGGACAGCAAGAGAAGCCAGCACTCTGGTGTTCAGGCATGGGGTGGTGTTCTAGCCCTTGTTGCCTCATAGGAAATGAGGTCACACCTTGCCTTGGATGGAGGGATCTGGGCCTGCTCTAACCACCCTGCTCCCTGTTATTAATAGCAGGAAAGATACTGTCATACAGAGGATGCTTAAATGCCTGGAACTCTATCTGCTGCTCCCACTGGGGGCTCCCATTGGCTACAGGGCACCCACAGCTCCCATTGGCTATTTCTGCTCTCCGGGGGCAGCGGTTCTTTCTGACTGTGGCCAGCAGATGCTCTCATCAACAGGTCACTCAACTATCCTGGTAGCAAAATCTCCTGCTCTCAGGTAAAGTGATCTTCTAGGGCTGCCTTCTGATGGCTGCTCTTGGGGTCCTCACTGCCTTACCCAACCAGCAGTTCTAAGACAGTCCAGCAGCCCTGCCAGCAGGGTTAATGCAAGGCATCACTTCAGATAAGCCCATGCCAGGCCAGCCTTCTTTGTTGCAACAATGGTACTGAAGACATCTGCCAACAAACTCCTCCTTGACAAAATCTTTTCACTTCCCTTCAAGGACTTATAGTTAACATTTCTAGCTGCCCAGCATGGGCAAGACCCAAGCTGATGAGCCTCTTGGATCAGGGAACACCCCATCTCCCTTAAGAGTAGATATCTCCTACTATCCCTCAATCCCAAGTGTGCCAAGGCTCCAGTGTCCACTCAGTGGGTCTGCAGGAGTCCGACTTCTTCCTCCAGAACCACAGATGCAGGATCAGTATCGCCTCTGAGACTAACCTCGGGCACAGACCTGCTTAACCCAGGTCCCCACCATAGATGCATGAGCATCATCCTTGGAATATTCCTGGGTTTTGATCCTCTTGGACATGCATCTTCTAGGGGTTAAAAATACATCAAAATATAATCGATCTTCATGAGCAAGTATTTCTATACTGTTTCCCACCCATCTAACAAACAAGACAGCTCTTTGGAAAATACACTGATACAGAAATAAAAAATTGGATCAATAATAAAATTGGTGAATGTGAACACTCTTTCAAAACACTATGCAAACTCTGGGTGATACTAGTTCATTTATTCTTTTATTTGCAGCAAATACATATATTTAATTTTTAGAATTTCTTATCAATGTCATAATTAATCAGCTTACAATACTAAATTACTAACTACCTACTCTGGCCCTTAAGTGTGCAAAGTATCACAAGAGACCCAGAGAGGTTTAAGGCGTGGTCCTTGTTCCTTAGTGTCTTATTCTTATCAGGGCTATAATTTAAAATACGAGTGGAGAGGACTCAGAATCTCATCCCAGCCATGTCCCCCACATAAGATAGAGGGAAACTGAGGCCTAGAATGGTTAACTAATAATCAACAGCAGCTATAATGCTAGCTAACACTTACTGTGTATTACTCTGTTTGGAGACTTGCTTAGGATGGCCCAGCAGGCCTGGAGCCCAGCCAGGCCTGGAACCCAAGTGTGAGTGTCCAGACTGCTTGGCCAGGACTATTCCCATGTACATATAAATCCAGTAATTATGTACAGATGTGAAAATCGGACCACAAAAAAGGCTCAGCACTGAAGAACTGATGCTTTTGAATTGTGGAACTAGAGAAGACTCTTGAGAGTCCCTTGGACTGCTAGGAAGTCAAGCCAGTCAATCCTAAAGAAAATCAGCCCTGAATATTCATTGGAAGGACTGACGCGGAAGCTGAAGCTCCAATACTTTAGCCACCTGGTGCAAAAAGCTGACTCATTGGAAAAGACCCTGATGCTGGGAAAGATTGAAGGCAAGAGGAAAAGGGGGCAAGAGAGGATAAAATGGTTAGATAGCATCACCGACTCAATAGCTGTGAGTTTCAGCAAACTGGGAAATACCAGAGGACAGGGAAGCCTGGCATGCTGTAGCCCACGGGGCAGCAAAGAGTTGGACACGTCTTAGCGACTGAACAACAATGAAATAAATCCACTTCTCTGCATGTGCCCTATTAGTCCAGGCTCTATATCCACTACTCATCTTTGTGATCCTCATATTGAAAGTCCTGAAGAATACAGGAAAAAAAAAACCAAGAACTGAGACAGTGGGCAGAACAAAAGACCACTACAGCAGATAGCCCAGAACTGAGGCTCAAAGGAGAAGAAGAAACGCTCAGAATATGGAAGCCAAAGAGATGGGTGACCTCAAAGGACAGAAAACCACTTCAAGACACTCTATAGAGAATATAAGAAATGTAGTCATGGATGTGATGGGGAATTACAGAAAAGGCAAAAACTGTTTCTGCCAAACAGAAACACATATTTGAGTCTAGGTGATAAAGTAACACCTATGACATGACAGGAGAGTGGTTACTGAGGTCTCCAGAACAGGTTATTAGCCTCAATCAATATAGACTGAAAGAAATTTCCCTGGTGTCCCAGTGGTTAAGACTCCACGTTTCCAAAGCAGGGGACATGGATTTGATCCCTGTAAGGAAATAAGATCCCACATGCTGTGCAGCACAGTCAAAAAATAAAAGTAAATTAAAAATAGCAATATGAATAATAAAATAATCTCAACAAAATAAAGACTGAAAAATTCTAGAAAGTCTTTTCATGTCATGATTGAACTATCACGTGTCTGTTAGTTGATCAATCGTGTCTGACTCTCTTGAAATCCCATGGACTGTAGCCCTCCAAGATCCTCTGTCCATGGAATCCTCCAGGCAAGAATACTAGAGTGGGTAGCCATTCCCTTCTCCAGTGGATCCTTCTGACTTAGTGATCAATCCCAGTTTCCTGCATTGCAGGTGGATTCTTTATCATCTGAGCCACTAGGGAAGCCCTACTAAATTGCAATAGTCATTAGTTTAAAAGGACTCAATTTTGTTCACTATTACTACTACTACTACTACTACTACACACACACACACAGAACCTCCTCTGTGGTCTCTGGCTTTGGAAACTGACGAGAACCTCCCTCGAAAGCCACTCCTCTGGAGGAACCTTGAAAAACCTGGGTGCCCCCTTCCAGTGGTGACATCTCCGGACAACCTGTCCACATAGCCTCCTTGTTCCTCAAGTAATGACAGTCCCACAAACTGTGGCCCAATGTCACCTGTTCTCCTCCACATTCTAGGGTCTGGAGCTCACGTGGGACCTATCTCCGAGGTGGGGGTCCTATCTCTCTTCTCCCCCTGCACCAGGAGCCCAGAGCAGATAGCACATCCTGACAAAGCAGGCTGTCCAACTGGGAAGCCAGCCGCAGGGGTGCCCAGTCTCTGCAGGAGACTTTGGGAAAGGAACCCCACCTATTCTCTTCTCTTCTCTCCCAGCTCAGAGAGGGAGGGGCCGGCCTCCTCTTTAATTTCCAAGCAGCCCTCAGGAGCCCCAACATTTAGTTATTCTCTAAACTTAGAACCAGAGGTGCTGTGAAATGTGAATAAGAACAGTATTTACCTCATGGGGTTGTTGTGAGGATTAAATGAGTGAACACGGAGCACTTAGGCCAGTGACAGCTTCGGAAGCGATTGTCCTCATCACTGGAGTCTTGGCTGCATTTCCAGGTTGTTGGGGTGAAGCTACTCAGCTCAACCACCAACCTGTCATGCTAAAACCCACCTCAAATACAAAGCACCATGTTCAACTCAGTCATGGCCCAACTGCTGGTACCTGCTTTCACACCTCAGCACAATATTAGCACTAAAGAGATGGCAGATGCTAAGAGCTGAACAGCATTGCAAGGTAATGGTCAAATTCTGTGGCTTTTAGTAATGAACTCTTTCCTCGTGTGAAATAATAGGTGGAAGACTAAAATATAATGCTGATGTGATTGAAGGAGTTCTGGGAGATGCGAGGGCAGGGACCTGGAGGGAACCCTCACCCCATCCTGTCCCTTTGCCCCAGCCCCTGGGGCTTCAGGGGACACAAGTTCAAAAGCCAGCTGAATGGATCAAACATAACATTCTCTTAACCTCAGAAGGGTTTTCATTCTGCTCTACTTTGAGCCTTATAATTTTTGAAATTACAATTTCTCTTTAAAAAGCATGGAGTAGACCAAAGCATTTCTGGCCACAGACAGAAAAATAAAAGATGACCCCCGGGCATCAGGGCAGAAATTCCCCTTAGCAGAGGGACCGGACAGAGGCTGGCTGGAGTGGGGCTTGTCCCAGACTGGCCTGGCGTCTGGTCTAGTGTTCCCAGGACGCCCTCGGGGTTGCCCTCTCCAAGGCAGGCGTCCAGGAGGACGCCCCGGTCACCCCCTAGTTCTCTTACTCTCAACCCGGCATTTAATTCCTGGCCAGTCCACAACCAGCAGGAGGGCTTTAGTGGTGCCACTGTGCATAGCAGTGGGGTGAGATGTCAACAAGAGTTTTGAGGCCAAAGCTGTTTATCTCACACTGGATCTGACCCCACATCAGAAGAAGGACAGCCCTGCCCTGGTTCAAAGGCCAACTGCAGCTTTGCCCAAAAGCAATACATTTCCTATCTTGTTGTTGAAGGGTGAGAGGAGCGTTTAAAACAAGAAAAAAAATACAAGACTTATAGATGATACTTACACACACACAAGAAAAACAAAGGAACACAACACTTGATAGCCAAGGACTTAAAATGAAATAAGATGCCATCAGTGCCTCCTGTAAAATTGGATCCCAGGCCCAGATTATCCTCAAGTTTACAAACACCCACTGAATATTTCTGCCAAAATAGTACCACCCGCTCTCGGCCACACACGCTCCAAGCCATTTCTTGACCCCTACTAACATTTCTCTGACTGCCCTGCAGGAATGGGAACCCTAGCATCCCAACTCTGTAAGGCTGCCTGCCAGAACCAAAAGGAGATGTTCCTTTGAAAGCTAAAATGAATGAGTCAGTTTGGGTTTTTTAGCTTTATTGTTTCTCCTTCCTACCCCTGCTTCCCTTATTACAAAAATAATTCCCACTGGTTGTAGAAACTCGAATTCAGAGCCATAACATAAAACAGAAAAAGTGGAAATCCTCTGAAATCTCAGCCTCTAGCAAAAGCCACCATTAATAATTTGAGAAACAAGAGTTTCGTTTCACTTATTCTTACCTAGCAAAAATATGTGGAATCTACATATTTTAATAGATATTAGTAAAAAAAAAACAGGGTTTTAGTTTTATATCATACGCAACAAAATAAAAATGTTCATAAACATAGACTTATCTGTGAACTCTGAAAATAGTTGAAAAGAAATGTATCTAAACGAAAGTCCTGTGTGATCCTGGTCCTCACAATTCATATTTAGGGAGAGAGAACTGGTAAACATCTGGTTAGGATCAAGCTGGAAATTCACAAGGCTAAAACTAGTTTAAGGTGAATTACCGGGTGGCTGATTCATGGGACCAGCTACCTAATTTGCAGAGCCCAGAGCAAAAGAAAATGGTGGGGCCCCATGTTCGAAAATTATTAAGAATTTTCAAACAGTGATACGAGAGCATTAAACCAAGCACAGGACCCTTCTAAGCACGGGGCCTTGTGTGACTGCTCATGTCACTGCCAGTCACATATGAGAGCATTAAACCAAGCCAGGACCCTTCTAAGCATGGGGCCTTGTGTGACTGCTCATGTCACCTGCCAGTCACATTACTTTAACCAATGATTGCCAAATCTTTGTATTTTTAAGGCTTCAGATCTATCATGTTTGCCTTCAAGACCATTCATTTTATTTTCTAAAAATGTTTATCATTCTCGAAGGAATGAATGAGAATTAGGTGAGACTAAGGCCAGCCGTCTATGGAGTCGCACAGAGTCAGACACGACTGAAGCGACTTAGCAGCAGCAGCAGCAAGGCCAGGAAAAAATGTTAAAAAAAAAAAACAGTACAGGAAATTTCCCAGTGGTCCACTGGTTAAGGGCTTCCCAGGTGGCAGAGTGGTAAAGAATCCACTTGCCAAGGCAGGAGAGGCAAAAGACTTGGGTTCGATCCCTGGGTTGGGAAGATCCCCTGGAGGAAGAAATGGCAACCTACTCCAGTATTCTTGCCTGGAGAATTCCAAGGACAGAGCCTAGTGGGCTACAGTCCATGAAGTCGCAGAGTTGGACACAACTGAGTGACTGAGCACACGCAAATAAGTGGTTAAGACTTCACTCTTCCAATGCACACAGGTTCAATCCCTCATGGGCCCTAAGATCCCACATGCTGCTCAGCCAAACGCAAAACACACCCCCCAAAACAGTATATTTTCAGCTTGACTTTGATTAAGTTGTATGTTTTCTGACATATTTTCCAGTAAGAATGCACTGATTATGTAGCTAATACTGCAAACACAAAACAGTCTGGAGTATCAATGTAGCAAAAATAAAATCTTAAACTCCATTTCACATTCAAAAATCTATAATTGAGATTATTTACAAGAGATAATTTTCTAGGATAAATTTTGTAATAAGCTTTCAGTTTTTTAAAAACAACAATATATGTACTTCTTTCTACTCCAGTAAACCACAACTAAATAGACTTCCCTTAAAAGCAAGGGAAAAGAAAACCTGAACACTTGCCAGATTATACTGTATAAAATTAAGAATTCTCTTTAGTCTCTCCAAAGCACAAAGGTTCATTTTACAACAACAACAACAAATATTTGCTACATAAAATAGTCATCCTAGCAACTCCCTGGGTCATTTAAATGTATTTCCATGTTTAACATGAGCTAGGTCATGAATAAGAATAGCTTGATCTTTAATACATGATAAGAATACCAGGAATTCTTTCTAAACGTCTATAAAAGGCTCACCAAAGCCAACCAAAGGCCTGGACCACATTCTTTGGCAATTATCAGTGTGAGGAGGCGGCAGAGAGAGAAGGGGAAAGTGGTTTGTAAAAAGCCTTGACTACACCCCAGCCTCTTCATTTAAGAGAAACAGCTGCAGGGCTCTTCTCACCCAAGCAAAGGAAAATCACTTGTGTTCCTGAGGGTCACCCTTCTGATAGACAATCTAGACACATCGTGCTGAGACTCCCAACCTTTCAGCCCAGGAGAGACCAGAATAACCGTCTACACCCAATATCGCCTTCTGATGGATGCATCTTGGAATCCCAGGGAGAGGGCTTCTCCTGGGAGTCTTCAGTAGAGTCTTTCAGTGAACTCTATTTAAACGAACTGTGGCCTTTCCCGAGGGAATGGCAGACAGGATAAGGGAGGCAGGTCTGTGAGCAGCCAGCCTGAACTCCCTTCTCAGAGTCCAGGGCTAGTCCCAGAGACACACAGACGTTGCCCCTGCCTTTCATCAGCAATGAAGCCCAATGTGGGGCTTGCCCAGTGCAGGCAATGAGACAAGGCTTTGTCCCTAGAGAACTTAAAACCACGAAAAGCCACCTTCTTTTTCTTATCACCAACCATCAGCAATAATGTCAGTGAGAAGCTATTCCTCTTGGAAAGCATATTTTGTTGGCTTAAGTTCTAAAATATCCCTGCAGTTACTGTTGAGCTACCTGTAGCGAAGAGCCGATTCATTGGAAAAGACCCTAATGCTGGGGAAGACTGAGGGCAGGAGGAGAAGGAGGCGACAGAGGATGAGATGGTTGGATGGCATCACCGACTCAATGGACATGAGTTTGACTAAACTTGGAGAGATAGATAGTAAAGGACAGGGAAGCCTGGCGTGCTGCAGTTTGTGGGGTTGCAAAGGGTTGGATACGACTTAATGACTGAACAACAACATATATGTAAGCTTCAAATGAGCATATCTGTGTTATTTATCCTTTGATAAACATTGTATTTACAGGAAAGGTAACTTAGAGCATCCCTAGCTTTTCAGTTAGCCCCATCCATGCAAACCAGACCTCAAAAATAAATTTATAATAGATCAGAATCTTGATTTCAATTCAGACAGTCATGTCTCCAGTCCCTACAGTACTATATATTCCTGCGTTTAAGCCAATTTAAAATAAACAGCAATAGCACAGTGACTGTAAAAATGAAAAAACAGAACTTAAGTTACTTTAATTCAGTCCTGCTATGAGACCACTTGGAGCTTTCATTCCTGTTTAAAATTTAAAACAGTATAATACCAAACTACAAGATGTGATAATTTTGCTGGAAGTATAAATTTTAATTCAGTGAAATACTAAATTTAGTGAATTTAGTTTAGTGAAATATTAAATTTGAGTAGTATTTTTAAACCTTAAATGTATTCTTTTTCAATTCTTCGGTGTTTACAAACTAAAGAAACCAATCAAGAAAATAATAAGTACTGGTTACATGGCTTTTACTGGAAATAATTTGGTCATTTGGAGGACAGGAATGTGAAAAATTATCTGCTCCAGATGTCAGATGTGCTAGGTGAGTTTTCACTGCACTCCATCAAACTGACCCCTCTTCACAGGAAGAACCAACATCCTTCCAGAGCCTGGGAAAACCAGCATGTGACCTGGCCAGGTGTGAGTCCTTTGTCCACAATGGTAAAATGTTCAATCCAGCTGGTGTTCCAACAATGCCATGCTCTGCTCTCTCTCGTAAGTAAAGAATGCCCTTGTGAAGAAATTTGATTCTACAATGATCACTGTATTTGATCAAAACATACTTTTCATGCAAAATTGATGCTTTTCCTCAAATTCAAACGTTTCCAAATTTTCCTCAAATACAGAAGACCAGCAAATTCCCAGTCTCAAGCAGTGGTGGCACCAACATTGCAAACCCTTTCCCAGATCTCCACTCTTTCCCCATCCCGCACCTCCCACCTCTGCACTTGTCCACTGGGCTTTTTCAAGCCATCTATAATCAGATAGCACACAGTTTTTATATATGGGCTCTTATTTGCAACCACTCAATTCCCACACCCAGGGTAAAACATTCCTGAAGACAAAAACCATCACCATACCATTTGAATCTCTTTCCCTTGCCTATCTCTTACATAGTCTTGCACACATTATAAAAGTCAGTGGCCCGTTTTAACTTATTTAACAAATACTTACAAAGTACTTACTATAAATCAAAGAACTGAACATAAATTTACTGTTGAGGGGTACAACGAAGTGTTATGTTTACAGTGGTAAGCTTAAACATGTGCCAAACCACCCAACAACCGCACTCCTGGACACTCCTCCCAGAGAAATTAACACTTAAGTTCACATACTAACCTGTACACAAATGTTCATAGCAGCTTTTCTTGTAATAACTAAAAACGGGGGAAAGCCTAGATGTTCTTTATTGAGTGAATGGTTAGACAAAGAGCTACATCTATATCATGGTATATTATCAAGCAAGAAAAAGGAATGAACTATTGATAGACTCAAGAACTTGGGTCAGTCGCCAGGAAATTAATATTGAGTGAATCAAGTTAATCCAAAAAGGTTGCAAACTGTAAGATTCCCATTTATATAGTATTGTTTTTAAAGGCTGCACCACGCAGCTTACAAAATCTTAGTTCCCTGACCAGGGATCAAATCCATGTCCCCAGTGGGAGAAAGCCTGGAGTCTTACCAACCAGATTGCCAGGGAAGTCTCTAACATTCTTAAAATGACAAAATATTAGACATGGAAAACAGATTAGTCTTTGCCAGGGGTTGCTTGAAAAGGAGGGATGTGGGTGTATTTACACAAGGGCAATGTGAAGAGTCCTTGGATGATGGAGCTGTTCAGGATCTTAACTGTGGTGCTGCAAGCGTAACCTACACGTGATAAATTGCACAGAACGAAATGTACACACATATACAAGTGAGTACACGTAACACTGGGGAAATCTGAATAGGGCAAATGGATCGCATCCGTGTTAATATCCTGGTTGTGCTACTGTACTACAGTTTTGCAGAATGGAGAAAACTAGATAAATGGAACAAGGAACATGAGAACTGTCTGTATTATTTCTTACAATTACATCTAAATTTATAATCATAGCAGTAAAATCTGCTATAATCATAGCAGAAAAGCAGTAAGCTAACAAGAATATCTCAAACTAATAATATTTACTTATTTAAAGTAATATATTTACTTTAAATATATTTGTCATGTCTGATTATTTGCGACCCCATGGACTGTAGGCTGCCAGGCTCCACTATCCATGGAATCCTCCAGGCAAGAATACTGGAGTGGGTTGCCATTTCTTATAACACTTATAAGGAGCTTACTAATTACCAGGTATGTCATGTATGGATGTGAGAGTTGGACTGTGAAGAAGGCTGAACGCTGAAGAATTGATGCTTTTGAACTGTGGTGTTGGAGAAGACTCTTGAGAGTCCCTTGGACTGCAAGGAGATCCAACCAGTCCATTCTGAAGGAGATTAGCCCTGGGATTTCTTTGGAAGGAATGATGCTAAAGCTGAAACTCCAGTACTTTGGCCCCCTCATGCGAAGAGTTGACTCATTGGAAAAGACTCTGATGCTGGGAGGGATTGGGGGCAGGATGAGAAGGGGACGACAGAGGATGAGATGGCTGGATGGCATCACTGACTCGATGGACGTGAGTCTGGGTGAACTCCTGGAGTTGGTGATGGACAGGGAGGCCTGGCGTGCTGCGATTCATGGGGTCGCCAAGAGTTGGACGCGACTGAGCGACGGAAATGAACTGAACTGAACTGAAGAGTCATCAACATTAAGCACTAAATGTTCATAGTGCCTAGGTATATCCTACGTTAAAAATTGCTATATTGGGCATGCTGCGGTTCATGGGGTCGCAGAGTCGGACACAAGTGAGCAACTGAACTGAACTGACTATTATAAACACTTAAATATCATCTCATGACTCCTCCTAACTACCACAGGTGGCATGACTATTACCATTCCCATTTTACAGATGGAAAAACTGAAGTACAGAGAAGTTAGAACACTTTGTCCAAAGGACACATAGCAAATAGGTTAACTGATGAAACTGATCCAAAGGCAGGCGATTCTTTCTTTATGAGGATTATTTTGACATACAAGTTTTTTAATTTTTAAAATATTTATTTACTTATTTATTTGGCTGCATCAGGTCTTAGTTGCAGCATGGGAGACCTTCATCACACCACGCAGGATCATTCATTGTGGGGCATGCACTTAGCTGCTCCGCAGCATGTGGGTTCTTAGTTCCCCGGCCAGAAATCGAATCTGTGTTGCCTGCATTGAATCGAGGCACGTTCTTAACCACTGGACCACCTGGGAAGTTCCCAAGGCAGGCAATTAAGATCCAAAACTCTCCCCTCAGAGATCTCTGCATTTCACTTTCAGAGTCTGGGGACCACCAAACAGACTAGACCTTGGATGCTGACAGTGGCTCTTCTAGAAGAGTCCCCAAAATCCAGGCCGAATATCTGACAAATCCTTCTGACCAGAAAGTCAACCATAAACTTCCCAAGCTGTCAACTTTAAAGGAAGTAAACGAATTATCAGATTCTAGTGTAAAAATCTCCCACCGGGTGAGAGGATGAAAACTTCTAACACAGGAACAACTCACCACAGAGTAAAGTCTACACTTCCCTGTGTCACTTTAGCCAACAGAGGTCAGAAGATGGAGGTAAGAGTTGGGCACGTTTGGGAACACACTGCAAGAGTGTGGAGCCGTAAAAAGCAAAATGCATCTGAGAGTAGATGAAAGGGGCAAGCTCAAACAAGACCATGTAGTTGCGTCAAGCTCTGCGCACCCTGACCCCAGCTCTCTCCGCCCTGCTGCCCTGCCTCCAGCACTGTGTCTTTCCTGACTCTGGGAACGGACCTCAGGGAGCTCCCCGCCTTATCAGCTTCAAGCCCACCAGCTCTTACAAATAAGAGCCAGGGAGGGCCCTGGGGATTGAAACCCAGAACCTGCATGGCATTCTAGAGTAGCAGGCCTATAGCAAAGGCCATCTGGCTCAGAAGATTTTCAGATTATCAAGTGGGGAAGGCAGGAATGTCACGGCCTCTGTGGGTGGACATGGGGACATTCGTCAAAAAGACAGCTACCATGAAACCACAGTCTCCCTTTCCCACTGGAGTTGCACAGAGCTGGGGTATGTGCATGTGCTGGTGTGTGTGGACAAACCAAAGTCATTTTAGCAGAGAAATCACTTCCCAAGATTCAGTGCTAGAAAGGGCAAAGGGAGGGCTAAAGACTCAGATTTTTCAAAAGACAGACTACCAACCAGAGGGCACTGTAACTTCACACTAATCGTGAACACTCTAGCTCAGAGTTTCCACTGGGTGAATGAGGTGAACAGTATGTTACCAGTGGTCCAGGCTGATACGATGCACCATTCAGAAAAGGGGGATTGGGTACTAGACTGTAGGGGTCAGAATTTATTGGTTTCTAAGATGAGAACTCGTAGATACTCTCAGATGAGCTTTGGCTCTTCAGTTGATGAAAATTAAGCCCAACTAAGAATTCTGAGCTGAAAGAAACTAAGAGGAAATAGTTTTTCTCAAACTGTGATTTTAAGAAAGAATAATTGGGAATGGAGTTGGAAATATGCACTGGGAAAATGGAGTCTTGGCTCACTCTGTCACCCAGATGACTGGGATCCATGTCAGTTTTCACATCTAAACAGCACTTCCCTGGTGGCTTAGACAGTAAAGAATCTGCCTGCCATGTAGGAGATCCAAGTTCGATCCCTGGGTTGGGAAGATCCCCTGGAGAAGGGAATGGCAACCCACTCCAGTATTCTTGCCTGGAGAATTCCATGGACAGAGGAGCCTGGCGGGCGACAATCCATGGGGTCGCAAAGAATCAGACATGGCTGAGCAACTTTCACTTTCACTTGCAACAAAGATCCAAAATGTTCTGCTCCCAGATAAGAGAGATGTAAACAAAGAGCCGTTCCGTTTACGGAACCTCGTTCCGTTGCCCTCCATCCACCCCTAACTTCCTGCTCTGCCTGTTGGCATGAAAGTACATGATACTTGGGTCAAGACCCTGGGAAAAGGAGGCCACAGACAGAAGAACAAAAGCATCAAGGTAGACAAATGGGAAGACCCTGGATGGAGTTCCTGAGGACCCTGTTGAACCACTAAAGCAACCCTGGGCCTCCTGCCTCCAGACTTCTTGTTAAGAAGATGATAAATGTCCCTCAGGTTAAACCTACTGTTTGACTTTTCTGTTGTCAGGCAAACATTTGTCAATTGGCATAAAGTTCCCATAATGATTTTGCTCAACAACTGTATTATAGCTGCCAAAGTCACATTCCCTAACTGGCCCATGGCTGAAAGTTGGATGAAACCTGTAGACCTCTTTATCCTTGTACTTAATCTGAAGCTCCCACATAACACAGTGTAGCACCTATAAAGCTAGCAGGCCTTGTCACCTGGACCTCAGGAGTTACTGCCAAAGGCACAGTGAGTAAACACAAAGGCATGGAAAGGAGGAGGAAAGGAGGGTGGGTGGGGAGGGACAGGAAGAGAGAAGTATGGGGGGAAGAAGAGACAGGAAACAAGCGCTCTGTAAGAATGTGCATTTTTTTTTCTTTTTTTTTTTGAGGGATGCCCTCGTGCTTTCAAAATCAGCACACTCTGAGTAAAAAGCAGCTGAGTGCCTGATCTCCATCATCACGGAGCTCTGGGAAGGCCAGATCCCATCAGGGGAGCCCCTCGGCCACATGGTGCAGACATGCGAATGACCGATGGGCTTCTGGTACTGCCTGTGCATGACTTGGCGGAGCAAAGCATATTTTACATTAGCTCAGGTCCTGACATTCTATCATGTTCCCTGTCAGGAGGCCAAGTAGTTCTTGGAACTCTGCACACCAAGTGACATATTACAGAACCCTAGCAAGCAAGGTGGCTCGTTGCCAAGTGCCCTTAAATTTAAAGACTCTTCTTACCTCTTTCACCTCCACTGCAAGGGGTCCGACTGGGTGCAGAAGTCCAGTAAGAAAGGTCATTATTCTTTTCCAGCATCTAAGGTATTTTTCAAGGAGGCAATGTGACAAGGTGTGGGGCTATTTGCAATTAGATTACCCTTAGCGATCAGTATCACCAAGTTAGGAACTGAAAGTGAGACTGAGCGAGGCACTCAGGCTCTTGATGGAGCAGAGCTGGGGCAACGGCCATCAAAATGACACCTTTCCTTTCTAGCCACTGGCTGTCTTCAGTGAACCTTCTCCTGCCATCCTGCAGGGACACTCTGTCAGGCTGTAAGGGGAGAACCTCAAAGGCCACCTCACATGACACTGCTTGGAATGCCTGCAGCCTGATGGCCAGCCAGAATGTCTGTATCTCCACGTGGGTGTCAACACTCTCACAAGGACGAGAGGTCCTCCCAGGCTGGATTCCTACTGGGCAACCGCCAGCGGGGGCATCTCCCAGTGCTTTCCTCTCCGCCTCCCACCCCAGGTGCTACCATCTGCAGCCTCTTCTTTTGAGTTCCACTTACTTTCCCAGACCACCTCCTGTATTTACTGGATGCCTCTATAAGCTCAGCCATGGAGGGGATTATGCAGCCATGTCAGGAATTAAAGGCAAAGTCTGCCCACAGAGCATGCCACCTGTAGTTTGAGAAATAAGGTCTTTCTTTTTTAATGTGAGGAAACCAAAGACAGAGCTCACTGTTTGCTGTAAGAGATATACTGATTAAAAGTTCAGAGGAGGGAGATGTCACAGGAGAAAGGGATGGTCAGCAAAGACTTCTCTGAAGAGAAGGAACTTGAGCAAATGCTTCAGGGAAGGGTGAAGGTCAGACAGGGAGAAAAAAGAGAGGGAGACAGCAGAAGTGTGATGGTTGTAAGTCCCTAGGCTCAGGGGCCAGGACACAGCCAGCATGGGTGGCACCCAAAAGGGTAGCGAAAATGAACCCACAAAGACGGGACACGCCACACATCCAGTGAGCTGCAGGGCAAGCTAACAAGCAATGCCTCATCTTTCTGCCCGTGAACACCTCTGTATTTCCAGCATCCAGCATGTGCCTGACTCAGAGGCTGTCCTCCACAAATGCTGATGAATCAGTGAGTAAAAATTACTCAGGACCCTCATCCTTGCTAGAGGCCCCAAACCAAGAAACTAAACAACACCCAATGGCAGGGGCTGCAAACACAAATGCCCACAGGGCCAGGCAGGCAACAAGCATAGCCGGCTAGGGGTAAGCAATGGAGCAGGGAATGGGGAGAAGCAGGGGGAGCTACCGCAGTGCAGAAGCCCGTCTTCGGGGGAAAGTCCCCACCCAACCGCAGCCCAGCGCCACCACAGAGGTACACGAGCCCAGAATTATCAGATGTTTTGATTATTTTATGAAACACCCCAATTTTAAAATGTAGACAATAATTTTTTAAAAAATAAACTGTGCAAGCCAAACAAAACATACTTTGGAGCCATATCCAGCCTGTTAGCGATCTTTGGCTATTCAGGATAAACTTTCTGCGCAAGAAGTTTATAATGTAAAAACGTCCCCAGTAACAGAAGTGAGAATGGGTTTTCCTTTGGGAGCGGGGCCTCTGGACTAGAATGAGTACAGGAAGACTAGAAATGTTCCATATTTTGATCTGGGTGGTGAGTTACAAGAGTGAGGTTATTGTTGCTGCTCAGTCCTATCCGACTCTTTGCAACCCCATGGACTGTAGCCCGCCAGGCTCCTCCATCGCTGGGATTCTCCAGGCAAGAATAGTGGAGTGGGTTGCCATTTCCTTCTCCAGGGGATCTTCCCGACTTAGGGCTAGAACCCACGTCTCCTACATTGGCACATGGGTTCTTTACCACTGAGCCACCTGAAAAGCCCCCCAAGAGTGAGGACATACTTAAAAATTCACCCAGCTGCAAACTGAAGAGCTGCACCCTTGACTATTTGTAGGTTACAATGCAATTTAAATGGAGTCTCCCCACGCTCTCTAGAGTGTGCTCTCTGTGATGTTGCCCCTTCCACCTATAATTCCCTTCAGCCCCTCCCTCTCGACACCCTGCTGCCATCAACCCATCCAGTAAGAGGTGGCCCAGGCAGCACCTCTTCCAGGAAGACTCTCCTACCCCAGGCCAGCCCAGATTTAAGCTGGGCCCATTTGGCTGCTCCCAGACACAGTCCAGGGAGTGACTTCTTCACCCCCCAGCACCTGTCACCTCCTTGTCTGACTCCTTGGGAGCCCCTGAGGTGCTGGAGCCAGGGACTGTGTACTGTTCACTGGGGTCCAGTCTGGCACATGGTGGGCGTTAGTGTCTGCCATGACAGCTCATCCTCCTTCAGGCAATCAGCAAATAGAAGGATGTCCCCCAGCACACCTCATCTCTATTTTCCTAGAACGAACAGTGTAAAATCTGGAAACATGACATCTGCAGAACAAAGCCAGGAGACCAGCTGCATCCTGGGTAAGAGGGTGAAGAAACAGACCCATGTAAGGATTTTAAACGTGATTCTCTTGTAACCAGATGTGGTGACTTCCTACTGAGAGAGGAAGTGAGTATGGGTAAGATTCTTAAGTCATCTCTCTGGTTCAAGCACCTCCAGGCCAGTGGTGCTCAAAGTTTAGCAAGCATCAGAACCTCTGGCGAGTTTGTTAACAACAAATTCCTGGGCCCATCCCAGACTTACAGATCAGGAGGTCTGAAACAAAGTCTGGGCATTTTCATTCCAAACTAACTTGAGTGATGCTGGTATTGATAGTCCAAGGACCTCCCTGGAACTGGCACCAGACGAGACCACAAGCAGGAAGTGTGAAACATCACGATGCATCAGTGTTCTTTCCTTGTTCATTTAACAAACTTTTATCAAGTCTCTGCCAGGAGCAAAGTCATACAAAAGATGCAGACATAATTAGAACCAGCCGTTGTCTTCTCTCCTCTGGGCACCAGAAAATGGATTGCTACTCCTCTGTACCCTTCACAAGACTTGCCGTTGAAGCAGAAAATGACACCAACTTGAGGCCACTCCCCAATGCTCAAATGGTCTCAGGTTCAAACTCCTGATTCTGAGAATGAAGTTTTCAAAGTCCGCTGCCATCAGTGAACTCATCTGTTTCTTCAAATAAATCAGTGATTTTCCTGGGTCTCCTTTCAATATATCACCTCCTTCATTTAACTAGAAAAGGAGTTAATTACAGATCTTTTGTACTCAGGGCTCAACATGGGGAAGATGAATTTTCCTGGAGACCAAGCCAGCACAGGGTCTCCAGGAGAGTCAGAGGGTGGAGGCAGCCTTCCAGCAGACAGGCAAGCACACTTCTCTGAAACAGCACCCTCTCCCTGTCCCGGGCAAGAACCACGTTCTGACATATTCAGTTACGAGTGAGTGCCTGGGCATGAAATCGAAATGGCCCATGGTATGGAATGCCCGGGCAGCATGCTGTTGGATTATTTATGCCCTTTGCACTTGTGGAAGCCGAGATTTAATTATTTATCTCGTGTTAGATTTCCAATCCTGGGCTTCCAGTCTGCAGATGAATAAAGCATCTCAGTTAAACTGCAGGGGGGTTCTGGGTGACCACTCAGCAGGGGCCGGAAAACTTAGTGATTTCAGCACCTAGGGATATCATCTCACTCTCAAAGGATGTCCTCATGAAATTCGATCATGTGAGGAAGGAAGAGTTTTAAGAACACTTTGAAGTGACAATATCTGAAAAAACCCAATTCTATTCTCTCAATGACAACGTAACTCAAGACGTAAAGGCACAACATTTGGACCATGGATACAGCACTTTTGCTAAAATGTCTTTCCTCACACACGTCTGACTTGTGGTAGGAGGCCACTGGCCATATTTACTCCAATTTCTTGGGTAGAAAATATTTTAAAATTGTAGCAATTCTCAAGTTAAACACCAGTCAGCTTCTCAGGGACTGTGATTAAAATGCAAAACCAAGGTACGTTCTAATAGAACTAGCTCCTCTCTTATAGTAAGATCTAGTTTGCTGTTGTTGAAAGACCTATAGCTTGGAAATAACTATTTTAACCAAACCATCATCAGCTTTTCACTTCATGCAGACCAACTTAGAATTCAAACCTCACCTCTTCTGTATCCGTCTAGCCCTGCATTAGTAGGTCCAATCTTTTGTTTCAGTGAAAGGGTTAGATTCCCATTTTGCTTATATTTTCCTTTGTGGCAACAGTATCACTTTTCACATATAATTCTGAAAGGCTTCCAAGGTCCTGCACAAATTTAGCTACTGCTTCATCAGTCTCCCTCCGCTTCAAGGAGCTACTCAAGCTTCCAACACAAGGGCCAACCCAGCACCGACTGAGATGACAGCCAAGATGGCAGCACCTGGGAATGCAGTTGGTCCATTAAAAGGAACAGGACAAAAGGTCCTAGACTGTACCATTGGATGGCAGAATTATTTTCTTTTTGAGGACCAACCCTGCCTTTTGGTTTTGGATTTACCCCTTGGTTCTCCCAATAGACAGGAAAGTTACCTTTCTTGTGTGTTTCTGCATTTTGCATCATTGGGAAATCTATGGTTACAACAGTGTTTGGGACACAACAGGCACTCAAATAATGTTGAATGAATGACTTTCTACCAGAAAACACCCAGCCTGAGGACCAGACAGAAGCAGAGGGGAAAGTCACAAAGTTCTTATACCACACAGATGGGGGTTGCTTCTCTTGGCTTTGTCTGACCCAGTTGCTAAAAAGAAACTTGAGAAATCTAAACTTGAGCCAAATATATCACTGGTTCATTATGTCATACCAATTAAACAGGCTCAAGATCATAAAATACAAAGTCAGTTTATAAGAGTAAGAATAATTGTTAGTCTATTCTGATATGATAGCAAAAACTCCACAGAAGCCCTATAATCTAAGTTATAAGTAATCAGTATATTGGAAACATTTATATATACCCTGATAATATTATCAGGGTATAATATTTATAATATTTTATAAACACAAAATAATTTATAAATATTTTATATTTATAAAATATAATATATATTTTATATAAATACATTTTATATATTATAAAATATAATATATATTTTATGTTATAAAATATATATTATGTTATAAAATATATATTTTATATTATAAAATATAATATTTTATATTATATTATAAATATAATATTATACCCTGATAACATAAAATAACATATACCCTCCACCTTGAATGAGTCACAAAACACACCGTGAAGTATTTTATTAAATATTTGACAAAAATAGAATACACATCAATACTATATACAATGAAACTCTCATATTTCATTGGATTTTACTTTGTAAAGAGACAACATGTCATTTAAAATGAGAATTTCACTCTTAGGCAAGACAGTAATAAAATCAAACAGAAATAATTTGCCAAAAGTTCAATTTTCAAATGGTCATAATTGAGATTGATAAATACCAGGCAACATACAATTTGCAAAAACTGATCCATAAAAAAATAGGAAACCTGAGAAAATCTATAAAAAAGTAGGAGGTTGAATCATTAATCTAAAACCTCTCAACAAAGAAAATTTCAGGATGAAATAACTTTATTGGGGAATTTTAGAGAATTAACACTAATCTTTCGCAAACTCTACCCAGAAAAACGATGAGGGAGAGAACACTTCCTAACTTATTCTATGAGGCCAGCATAACCCCGATACTGATCCCAAAGACACTACAAAAAAACTATAAGCCTGTATCCCTTATGAATATTTATGGAAAATCCTTAATAACATACTAGCAAAGTCAATGCAGCAGCATAATAGAAAAAAAAAAAAACTATAGACTATGACCAAATGAGATTTATTCCCAGAATACAAGGACGGTTCACCATAAAAATTCAATCAATGTAATACACCACATTCAAAAAAAAGAAGGAAAAAAACACATGGTCACCTCAATTGATACAGACAAGCATCTGACAAAATTCAACACCCCTTAATGGTAAAAACAATAAACTACAAATAAAAGAAAACTTCTTCATCATGATAAAGGCATTTATGAAAAACTCATAGCTAACATCATACTCAATGGTGAAAGACTGAAAGCTTTCTCCCTAAGATGAGGAACAAAACAAAGATGCCAGCTTTCACCATTCTATCTAACACAGTACTGGACATTCCAGCCTGAACATTAGGCAAGAAAAAGAAACAAATACCATTTGAATTGGAAAGGAAAAAGTAAAATTATTTCTGCTTGCAGACGGCAAGATCTTATATGTAGAAAATACTAAATATTCCATGAATAAAACCATTCATGCTAATCAACAAGTCAGCAAATTTGCATGATACAAAACCAACACACAAAAATCATTTTAATTTCTATACAGTAGCAATGAACAAACCATAAAGTACTAAAATAATTCAATTTACAGTAACATCAAAAAGAATAAGATATTTAGGAATAAACTTAATGAAGAAGGTGAAAGATTTGTACACTGAAAACTACAAAGCATTGCTGAAAAAAATTAAAGAAGACAGAAATAAATAGAAAAACTTTTCGTGCCCATGGATTGGAAAATATAATCATGTTGTTAAGATGTCAATACTGCCCAAAGCGATCTACAGATTCAATGGAATTTTCCCAATGAAAAATTTTGGAAGAAACAAAAAATCCATCAAAAAATTCATACAGAACCTCAAGGGACTCTGAATTGCAAAAAAATAAAGAAAAAAAATGGCAGACTAACACTTCTTGATTTCAAAACTTACTACAAAGCTGTAGTAATCAAAATAATACTGGCATACGGACAGACATATATACCAAAGAAACAAAACAGGGAAAAACTCACATCTACAGAGGAAAGGCCATCTTTTCAATAAATGGTGTTGGAAAAACTGGAAATCCACATGCAAAGGAATGAAGTTAGACCCTTACCTTATGCAATATACAAAAATTAACTCAAAATGGTCAAAGATCTAAACGTAAGCACTAAAACTGTAAAACTCTTAGAAGAAATCATAGGGGAAAGCTTCATGACACTGGATTTAGCAATGATTTCTTGGATATGACACCAAAAGCACAAACAACAAAAGGAAAAAAAATAAACAGGACTTCCAAATTTAACTATTAGGAACACTGAAGGATATCATCAACAGAGTGAAAAGAAAACCCACAGAATGGGAGAAAAGACATGCAAATCATATAGCTGATAAGTGATTAATATGTAAAACATATAAAGAAATCCTACAATTCAACAACAAAAAACAAACAACCCAATTCAAAAATGGGCAAAGGACAGGGAATTTTCTGGCGGTCCAGGGGCCGGGACTCTGCAATTCCACTGCAGGGGGCACAGGTTCAATTCCTGGTAGGGGAAATAGGACACCACATGCCACGTGGTACAGACCAAGAATTTTAAAAATTAAAAATAAAAAAATATAGTAGATGAGACACTATGCTTCTATAACAAATGGGCAAAGGACTTGAATAGACATTTCTCCAAAGAAGATATGTAAGTGGCCAATAAGCATATGAAAAGATGCTGAACATCATTAGCCACTGCGTGCGTGCATGCTCCCTCAGTCTCGTCTGATTCTTTGCAACCCATGGACTGTAAACTGCCAGGCTCCTCTGTCCTTGGGATTTTCCCAGCAAGAATATTGGAGTAGGTTGACATGCCCTCCTCCATGAAATCTTCCCAATCCAGGGATTGAACCCACCTTACCTGCGTCTCCTGTGTTGCAGGCAGATTCTTTACTGGTGAGCCACTGGGGAAGCTCTCCTTAGTCATTAGAGAAATGGAAATCAAAACCATAAAGAGACATCATTTCATGCTCACTAGGATGGCCATAATAAAAAACAAACAAGCAAGCAAAATAGCAAGCATTTTTTGAGGATGTGGAGAAACCAGAATTCTTGTTCATTGCTAGTGGGAATGTAAAATGGTATAGCCACTGCAGAAAATAATTTGGCAATTCCTTGAAAACCTTACCATAGAATTAGATGATCCAGCAATTCCATTCCTAGGTATATACCCAAAAGAACTGAAAGCAGGAACCCAAACAGATGCTTTTACACCAATGATCATGGCGGTGTTATTCACAATAACCAAAACACAGAAACAACCCATGTGTTCACCAACAGATGAATGGATAAACAAAACACATACAATGCACATACAATGGAATAGTATTCAGCTGAAATATGGAATGAAATTCTGACATATACTACAATATGGATGATCTTGAAAATACTATGCTAGGTAACATATTGGAGAAGGAAATGGCAACTCACTCCAGTGT
The DNA here is from genome assembly GCF_055505025.1 of Bos grunniens. Taxonomy (NCBI): domain Eukaryota; kingdom Metazoa; phylum Chordata; class Mammalia; order Artiodactyla; family Bovidae; genus Bos; species Bos grunniens. The sequence continues at coordinate 31,007,646 of NC_141190.1, read as the reverse complement.
TCTTGCCTGGAGAATCCCAGGGACGGGGGAGCCTGGTGGGCCACCGTCTATGGGGTCGCACAGAGTCGGACATGACTGAAGTGACTTTGCAGCAGGTAGCAGGTAACATAAGCCAGATACAAAAGGACAAATACTATCTGATTCCACTTACATGAGATACCTAAAATGGGCAAATTCATATAGACAGGAGGTAAACAAGAGCTTACCAGGGGTTTGGGGAAGGAAGGAAAGGACAGTTACTGTTTAATGGGTTCAGAATTTCTATTAGGGAATGATGAGAAGTCCAGGAAACAGTGTGGATAGTAACTCTACAACATTATAAACGTATATAATGCCACTGAATTGTACAGTTAAGAATGATTTTGTTCAATGGTTATGGGCTTCCCTGGTGGCTCAGAGGGTAAAGCATCTGTGTGCAATGCAGGAGACCTGGGTTCAGTTCCTGGGTCGGGAAGATCCCCTAGAGAAGGGAATGGCAACTCACTCCAGTACTCTTGCCTGGAGAATCCCATGGACAGAGGAACCTGGTGGGCTATAGTCCATGGGGTTGCAAAGAGTTGGACATGACTGAGCAGCTTCACTTTCTTTCTTTCTTTCATGTTATGTATACTTTGCCGCCAATTAAAAAAAAAAAAAATGGCCTTAGTTGTTCATTTGAAATCGTTCATTTCCAGGGTAGAAAATAACTGATATCACTCAGTATATTGAGCTGAAAACTCTATTTAAGTATTTTTTAATACCCATTCCTCTTTTCTGAGGGACACAATTCGACATTCAGATGAAAAGCCCGTTCTAAACACTTGCAATCCGAAACCTTCCCTGGCCCTTTGATCGTGTCACAACTTCTTCAGGTACCAAAAACACTAAGGAATAAAAACAAAGTAACAGGCTTTATACACTACACCTGTTGTCACTAAATGCACAAAACACCACCACTGTGAGGCCAGACCCTACGCTGCGGGACTACAAGCAATGGAAACAAGGCTCTCCATGGAATTTCACTTAAACTCCTGAGATTTTTAAAGACCCACTACCAGCACAGAACAATACCAAGGATTTTCAATAAACAGGGTGTAAAGTAGTTATACATGATTTTAATGTGAAATACAATCAGCTACCCTGTCAAAAGCAAGCAGTTTCTCTGATGCTCCCACCCCATGGGACCAGGGATCTCAATTTTCAAGAGAAGCTGGAATTCTGGATTTCCTCCTCTCTCTGAGTGTAGTCTCTCTTCATGGCACTGATTAGCTGCCATCCTGTTATCTCTGCACGTGTTTCTTTGTTCATGTCTGCCTCCCAGAAGCTAGGCTCCAAGAGGGCAGCTTTTTCTCTCTTGTTCACCTCCTGCCTCCCTGGAACTTGAACAGAGCCTGACCCCCAGGAGCCCTCAGTCAACATGCACTGAATCAAGAGGGTTCAAGTGTTGGGCTGGATGATGGAACCTTGTGGTGGTGGGAATGTTCTGTATCCTGACTGTATCAACATCCTGACTGTAATACTGGACTGTAGTTTTCAAGATGTTACCATTGAGGGAAATGGAATAAAGGGTCTATATGTATTATTTCATACAACTGCATGTGAATCTACAATAATTTCAAAATAAAAAGTTTAATTTTAAGAAGCTTATGAAAATTTAAGCAAATAACACAAATTCCTAAAAGATATTCTACAAAACACCTAATCAGTATTCTTCAAAGATATCAGGGTATGAAAAGAAAAGACTAAGAAGCTGTCATAGACTGGAAAAGATCAGAGAGACAAGACAACTAAACGTTACGTGAGATCCTGGACTGAATGCCAGAACAGAAAAAGGATGTTAGTGTGAAAACTGGGGACATTTGAATAATGTCTATAATTGAGTCAATAGGATGGTAAGTTCAGACATTTGAATAATGTCTGTAATTTCGTCAATAGGCTGGTACCCAATGCTATTTTCTTAGTTCTGACAAATGTACGCTGTTAAGGTTAGGGGAAGCTGGGTGAAGGCCATATGGAAACTCTCTGTACTATCTTTGCAACATTTTGTTAAATCTAAAACTATTCCAAAATAAACGTTAATTTTTAAAAAATTTACTGTTGGAAGAGAAACATCTGTTAACCCACCGGGTAGTTAACTGAAACTACACCTGCTAATTTTTCAGATAAAATCATGCAAATCTAAGCAATAACAATTATTGGAAAAGACCCTGATGCTGGTAAAGATTGAGGGCATTAGGAGAAGGGAGTGACAGAGGATAAGATGGTTGAATGGCATCATTGACTGGACATGAGTTTGAGCAAACTCCAGGAGATAGTGAAGAACAAGGAAGCCTGGCATGCTGCAGCCCATGAGGTCGCAAGGAGTCGGACATGACTGAGTGACGAAGCAACAACAACAAGCAAAAAAAATTAGGTGTCTACTCTTGTAAACAATTATGCTGTGATTTGAATCCACAATTCCTCATCCAAAATCCTTGTGACCAGATTTGTTTTGGAATTTAGAATCTACTTGATTTCAAAGAAGAAACATGATGTGTGCTGTTCATGAAACCCCAGTGGGGTCCAGGAAGCAGTTTATTGTCAAACGCATGAAAAATTCTTTAGCAAGATGCGTGAGCAGTCACACCTGCAGGGTAAATGAAGACTGCCAACAGCCACCATTCTTTTGGGTGAGATCTTGTTGCCTAAAAATTTTTCTAAAAACTTGCAGTTTTCAGAGCTATTTGGATATTAAAATAGCAGACAGGAGGTTACAGACTGGATTATAGAGGATTCCAAATGAATAAAATTTTGTCCTTTAAGGGGCTTCCCTGGAGGTCCAGTAGTCAAGATTCCACACTTCCACTGCAGAGGTGCAGGTTCGATCTTTGGTGGGGGAACTAAGAGCCTGCATGCAGCATGGCATAGCCAAAAAGTTTTTAAAAAAAGAGAAAGTTAAACAAAAAATTTTGACTGTTAATGGTAAACTTTCAAATTTCTAAAAAGTATTACCATCTCAATTCTTTTTTCCTCTCTCCCTCCCTCTCTCACTTTTTCCCTACATTTAGGAGTTGCATCCAAGCCCCACGGTGGCTTCTAGAATGTTGATAACATTAAAATTATGTATCATAATCCACGGCTCGTTAGAAATGTGAAAATTCAATGAGCTATGCATGTATGATTTGGCCACTTTTCTGCGTGTACATTAAATGTTGACTTTTTTTTTTCAAAAGCAGTAACCAACAGAATTAAATTCAAAGTCACCAAATGCTAACACTGCAAGAAATCTTCTCTCACTGAAGATATGTAGTCCCATTTCCTGGCTCCACAGTTCCAGAGTGGTGAAGTGAGCTGCCCAAGGTCACACAGCAATGCAGTGGGAGAGCTAAGACTCCCAGCTCAACCCCTAGTGCAGGGTTCTATCTGTTATGCAAAAACATGAGATTTCGGCTTCAAACATTTGTTCTACAATATGTGTTACTAATTAACTGGGAAAACTTGTAATATCATCACATTGGAGTTAATACCAAAACATTTTTTGCTCATTTAGATTTATTTTTTCCCATGAAATTACTGAACTGAAGTCTGGATCAGATGTCCCCATCTAATTTGGTGTAACTATGCTTCCCTCTAATAATGTGTAAAACCTTCAATGACCATAAATACAATTTAAGTGTTTTGTCACATCATCCAACTTAATTATTTGGCTATAAATATAATATCACAGATGACTTACATCACATTGATTGGGCTCATCACTAAAAAAAAAAAAAAAAACCCTCTGGTTAACTAGGACATTTTGAGGATGGAAAGGGAAACGTGATTTGGGGGCCTGTGATTTATCTTACTACTTTCCTGATTGGTACCATACGACTCAGCTTTTCCTTCCATTGCATTTACGATCTTGCTTTTGACAGTTTTACAATCCTGCTGTACGCAGTACACCGCAGCAGTCCTAGAAAAAGCACTGAGCTCAAAAGGACACAATTTAATGATTTCTTCTTCTAGAAAAGTAAGTGATCTAAAAAAGGTGCATAGACACAGAAAATGCCAAATGCCAGGCATCTGTAAAAACCTAGTTCTTTCTAATGGAATTATAATTTCCATAAAAGAAAACTAGAATCAAATCAGAGGTTCTCAACTGAGCTTCGGACTATGAACCTCTGACATCAATGCTAAATCTGTGTGTGTGTGTCTGTGTGTGTGTGTGTGTGTGTGGAAAGAAAGCCCATACAACACTCTTGAATGGAGCCATGATCTTAAATAAAGGAAGGGTGAGGAGAAGACTCGCTAGCTACTATAAATAGCAGAAAGTGAGGTTTGGACATGAGACCCCTTGTTTCTGTTGCAGGTTTTATGAAACATCTGAAGAGCCTCAAGAATGCACTATAGCACTGTATTATAGACCATGTAGCAGCTCTGTGAGGCAGGCGGGGAGACCTGGTTCTGTTTTGAGGATGAGGAAACTAAAGAGCTTTGATTAGCTCCGTGGCCAATAGATGTGGATTCAAGACAATGGAAATTCAGATGTCATTTAAACCAATCCTCATCAGAGCTACCTGCACATTTATATTAAATTAGAGCCGAGGAGCTAACAGTGTTTCTATCACATCAGATTGCACCACTGGTTTTAAAACAAAACCTTACACTATTTAAAGTACTATAGAAATGTAATTTGCAGTGCATCAATTTTAATTTGTGTTTTATACATCATGCAAAAAACAAAACAAAGCCTACTTTTCGTATCACCTCCATCCCTCTTCCATTCTCTCCCACTACCCAAGGCCACCCCAAATCCAACTTTTATTTTCCACTTTCCTTCCAGCCATCCCCTTTCCAGGCACTAAATCCAAAGGCAGAAATGTCTCTCTCTATGTGTATTTTCCGACCCTCCCGGAGGTCTCCCTTCTCCTCTTTACCTCTTGTTGTGAACGGCTGGGGACTTGCTAACCAAAATAGAAAAGAAAAATGCATTCCATCTCCCCTTCCTATCTAGGTGTTTAAATGCCAGAGCTATCTTCCAGTTACCCTATGACCATCCTGCACACGGACACAGCTGTCAACAGAAGAACAGAAAACAAGAAAGTCCACGCGAGTTTGACCTGACAGAAGACAGGTTTGTCACCAGTCTCCAAGTCGAAAATAGATCACCCACCGCTCAGAAGGGCACAAGGCACTTTTCCACTCTTATCTCAGCAGCCTCCAGCAGTTAGGTGAAATGCGCTGAGCACTTGATGGAATGAAATGTACAATCAGCGATATGCTTTCGAAATAACTCCTCTTTGACAGGCCCGCCAAGGACAAGAGGACAACGAATCTGTAAGGTCGAAAGTGACAGCGCTGAGTTTCCACTGTGACCACAAACCCCAGAAAGGCCAGGAGTGGCCCACACGACATCTTTCCCAAACCTACAGCTGGTTCAATCACCTCATTTCACAAACAGCGTCCGCAGTCTGCACTTCATTTCAGACTAAAGGGCAGGTTCAGGAACCTGTGCTAGAGCTTTTGTGAATTTATTCCCTTCCCTAGATGTCAGGAGCTTCCATAGTCATACACAGATGTCACCAGCAGTTCTTTTGTCTCCTTCACATTATGTTCTTCTAGAGGCCCTGAGCTTCAAGGGATCTACATCTGACTCATGCGTGTGACTTTACTAGGCTGCTTCATAAACACTGATAAGAATACATGGCGACAAAGTCTATGATTCCCTTTCATAAATGTTTAAAAAATTAATATCTTGGTTTTTCATCCAATCCTACAATCAGGGAAGATGAACAACTTATGGAGAAACAGCATGCCAGAGATTTGGATGCATTTTCTCAGTACTAGTGGGAACCCGCCTGAACTTCCCCAACCCATTCCTTTTTACACCAAAGAAGGTAGGACTTAAGCTGCAGTTTTTAAGGGTCCATGTTTTAGTAAATTCTGTCTAGGACAACATCAGAAGCACCCAAATTTCCTTCCTATTCTTCACTCCAATAATGTCTTGGGCAAATGAAAATTCTTTCCTTTCTGTGTCTTTTTTTTAAAACTGATACTATAGGAGAATTTTTTCCTACAAATTTCTTTAAAAGCTGGGCTGATGTAACTTGTCCCCCCAAAATTAATCAGTTCAAAAATCTTTGTCACAGGACGTGCCTTGATTTTTCTCTTCTTTCTATCATCATTGACCACAAAGCCCTAAGTAAAGAACATTTTTGAACTCACCTAAAGGACCTATAAAAATGGAACAGTCACACCCACCACTCTTCAGTTCATCTTTTGTATGGCTATTAAAGGAATGGTTTTTACAGGAAAAAACAGAAGTTTCTCCTATTTTAGAAAGCTGACTCAACATATTCACCTTGTGTTTAAAAATAGATCGGACAGCCTGTTTTTTGGAAACCTGTTTGACTTTCTAAGGGCTTCCTTGGTGGCTCAGTAGTAAAGAATTCACTTGCAATGCAGGAGACGCAGGTTCGATTCCTGAGAAGGTCCTCTGGAGAAGGAAATGGCTACCCACTCCAGTATTTTTGCCCGGAGAACTCCATGGACAGAGGAACCTGGCAGGCTACAGTCCATGAAGTCACAAAGAGTTGGACATAACTGAGAGACTAACACTTTCACTTCACTTTGGGCTTTCTAACTGAGGCCAAATCATTTAAGACAACATCTTACTTCAAGCTAGAAACATGCATACAAAAGCAAGGAAACTCTATTTACTTTAAACTCTGTTCCTCAGCCAGGTTCTTCACCCTTAAAGTTTTCCAACGAGTAAAAAGAAAGTTCTTTAAGAGCCAGAAGGGAGGAAGAACTAGTAACTTGGACCACACTCACAATTCAAACCCGATCTAGAATGCACCAGAAAATATTCCAAACTCCTCCTTCACCCAACAAAATTAATGAAAACCTATTGCCAGCTCCTGACCAGCTTCAATCACCCCAAGGCTCACATTCCCAGTGCAACTCAACCAGCTGTGCAGTACACACAGAATATAAATTTGGCCAGCATTTTGGGCTGAAAAATAAAACTGCCTCTGCCACTGACAAGTGAACAAAAGCAAACCTACTAGTCTAGGGCCACCAGATGTCCACAAAGCGGAAGTTAGGTAGAATAAAGCCAACTATGAAATCAAGAGGATGGTCAAGAGTTAGATGAGACCAGAGAAATCCAAAAGAGGACACACTTGCAACTACTTCAAAAATCATGATCATCCTAATCCAAAATACAGAAGAAATAGCTATGAGTGCACACTGATACAAACGAAGAGTTTTTCTTCACAAAATTCCTATTAATAAATGTAGACGAAATGAGTGGAATAGAAATAGAAATTCACCATTAGAACACCACAGAGATAACTGTTACAGGCAAGATCCACTGATGGAAGCTAAAATGTGCAGACGAAAGTTTGAGGAGAAATGGGACATTTGCATAGAGTATCTGCTTTGAGTGAGTGTGAAATTGCTCAGTCATGTCTGATTCTTTGCGACCCCATGGACTATAGCCTACCAGGCTCCTCCATCCATGGGATTTTCCAGGCAAGAGTACTGGAGTGGGTTGCCATTGCCTTCTCCAGGGGATCTTTGCTGACCCAGGAATTGAACCCGGGTCTCCCACATTGCAGCAGACGCTTTACCGTCTGAGCCACCGGGGAAGCCCTTGAGATATTTTTAATTACACAGTGCGGGGGGCGGGGTGGTGGATAACTGTTAAATTTACAGTTAATGCCACCTTAACCAAGTGATTAAGAGGTCACTGAGATGGACACAACCCTTCTGTGGGATTCCCATTTAAAAATGTCTAACCTCAATCAGATCATGAGAACCCGTCCAACAAACTCAAACAGAGAGTCCTTCTACAACAGGGGTTGCAAACTTCAACCTGAGGGCCTAACCTAGGCCTCTGCCTATTTTCATAAATGAAGTTACGTTGATGAACTCACTCATTTTCATGGTGTCTAAGACTGCTTTGGGGTTACAACCGTAAAGCTGAGGATTCACAACAGAGACCGTACAGCCTGCAAAGTCTAAAATATTTACTGTTTGACCCTTGACAGAAAACTCTGGCTGATCCTTGTTTTTTAAAAAGGACACCTCAAGAGTGAAAGGCAAGGCAAGAGTGAAGAATTGTCACGCACTGGAGTAAACTACAGTTTGTTGTTCAGTAGCTCAGTCATGTCCTACTCTGCAACCCCATGGACTGCAGCTTGCCATGCTTCCCTGTCCTTCACTATCTCCCTGAGTTTGCTCAAACTCACGTCCATTGAATCGGTGATACCATCCAAACAGAGACATCACAATTAAATCCCATGTGGGACCACCCTGTTTAATATCCTTGAATAGACAATAAAATTCGTGGAAAAGCTGCTAAAATTAAAAAAAAAAAAAAAAAACCTTTGCAATTTGGTTTCAAATATTGTACCAAGATTCCTTTCTTGGTTTTGATAAATGGACTACGCTTATGTAACTAGTCAACACAAGAGGAAGCTGGATGAAGAGTATACAGGAATTCTCTGTGCTGCTTGCTATTTTTTGCAGATTTTCTGTAAGTCTAAAATTATTTCAAAATAAAAAGTTAAGAAAGAACTGTGATGACTTCCTCAGCCTGCTATGAGGCTGAGGGAGTGGCAGCAGCCGTCTTGAGGCCAGCATCACCTTCCAAAGTTTGTCTCTATGGGGCTTAAAGGCAACTGTGAAAATAATTCCAGTGTCACTGGCACTTCATGCCAGTGGCCTGAAGGGAGACAGGATTAGCAGAGAGTACTCCTGCTTCAACCAATACTGCCTTTAAAAATATATTTGAGCTTGGGGATTCCTGTCCTTAAATACAAAGTACTGAATAAAAGGATGAACTAAGACATCTAAATTTCTCCCATGAGGTCTGTCGGAGCCTATAACCAGCTCTAACGAGCTATAACAAGTAGGTGGACAGGAAGACTGTCTTGGAAGAGTCGAGGGGGTTAGGTTGGGTGCAGACCCCACTGCCGAGGACCCTGGTCTGACAGCAGGGGGAGATAGCGTCCTCCTGGGTTGCACGTCCAGTTCTGTCACCGGTTCCCCGTGCAGCCCTGACACAGCAGTGAAATGCCTTCAGCAGAGATGTCCATTCTTCATTTACTCAAGGGCTGAGCCCTTCGGGGTTAGCAAGGAGCTTGAGGCTAAGGACCTCTGCTTCTCTCCCATCAGGCAACTGCCCCTGGGCAAAAACAAGCCACAGAGTTGGGATTTTTCATGTGTTTCAACAAGTCACACTATAAATATGCCAGAATAGAGAGAGACAATCAGTTTGAGACTGCCAGAAAGACGTGGCAAAAAGATGCTAAGGGGAGCACGGGTCGGGGGTCAGGGGGAACACACAGGAGGAATGGCAAGGAAAAGTGTGGGTGCAGCTCTTCCCTGCAAAGGACCCTCAAAGACCACCTGTCTCCCCGCAACCTTACTGATCAGCCCCTGAGTAAGCGGATGAAGCTGGGTGGAGGGCAAAGTCCAGACAAACCGGGCCAAGTCCATCACGTGGTCCCCAAGCGCCCTGGGCCCCCAGGTGAGCTGCCGCTGTGACAAGCACCCTGGGACAGAGTCTCGGAGCCTGGACTGGGGCACCGTGTGAGTCAGTCCCGGAGCTAGCCAGACACCCTTGGCAGATGATGGTTCCCGGCCGAACCCGTGCCCCGCAAAGGCCGGCCATCCATTCCTGAGCATCTGCGCCCACTGAGAGTGCCCCGGTAGGGCCTGGAGAACCAGGTGCTTCTTCAGCCAATGGTGCTCCTCCTCCCCGCCTTGAGAGAAATGAACCCCTGGGGTGGGGAAAACTAGGCCAGGGCCGGTGCCATGTGGAGAAGGAAGAAGAGGCGTTTTATGAATGGGCCATCTGGACAGGAAAACAGCCCTTTGGGCCCTCCCCGGGTGGAGCTGTCCCTCCTCCCTCTGGAAATTCTTTCAGCCCCATCTGCTCGGAAGGAGGCAACACACCCGGGGAGCAAACCCACCACCCACTCCCCAGCTTCCGCCCCCACCAGGAACATTCCAGTGGTTTTGCCAAACAAACTAATTGCTCTCCCCCAGGCCAGCCTGCGTAACAACAGGTGCCCGGCCCCAGTGCCACCACTCAGTTTCTGGATTTTATCCTTGTTAACTGGCCTATATGATTGTTTTTAACATCATTTAAAAACAGCTCTGCCTTACTATGCCCTTCTCTGGACACCTCAGAGGAAGAGCCTAGGGAAGCAGGGTCAGTGGGGAGATGAAACTGAGATGGAGATGACCTCCGACTGCCTCTGGCCTGAGCCGGCAGGAGTTGTGAATGACAATCACCAACTGAATGACTCGGTGGCCATCTGCGGGCCGGGCCCGTCTGTCTGGACGGGAAGCGTGTCTGCATGTGCCCCAGTCCGTCAGGGCAGGAGAAACAGACCTGCCTTCCAGCCTCAGCCAAGCCCTCTCTCGGAAAACAGCTACTCTGCACACAGACAGACCTCCAGCCTTCCTCTTTTACCTGCCCAGTCCTACCACCTGCGCCTTGGAGAGGATCTAAGCGCTCACAAAGCACGTCCACACAATCACATTTGACTTTCCAAACAATCCCAGGAGGCAGGCACCGCAGGCAGGACACCAAGACACAGCAGGGTCTGTGATGTGCCTAACTGGAAAACTGCAGTAACTGAAGCCATTATAAACATTAATAAGAAAAATGTCAGCAATGATGGACATTTATCAGGAAGAACATTCAGAGGAAGAGAGGAGTGTTTATAGATGAGAAATGGAGGCTCCATTTCATTGATGTGAAAACCAAGGCTCAAGAAGGCCAAGTTTTCTGCCCAAGTCCACACAGCTACTTAGCATGGTTTTCTGGGTTTGGACCCACAGCCTGCAAGCCTACCCACTGTGGAGCCCTCCCGTCTCTGAATGTGGGCTGCAGCCAAGCATGAGCTCATTTGTGGTCTGGGTCTGAATGAGCACAAATTAAGTCATTCCAGGAGTCCATGGTATCGTTGAGCCTGGACCTTTCAGACTTCTGGTCCAGAGCTCCCTCTGCTGCACCGCACCATGAAAATGTCACGTCTTGATTAAGCATAAAGGGATTCTACCCGAACATTCTCCTACTGCCCATTTCTTCTAAGATAAAATTTGGACCTCGGAAAACTCTTTAAGGCCATCAAGCTCAACCCCTTTATATTCCAACTCTTTTAGTTTCAGCGAAGCCAACCTCCTTGAATAAAGGAGATACAGCAGAACACAGAGTAGACCCCACATCCCCCTGGCCTTACATGTTCAAGCATGCTTTCCGGAACAAAATTGCACCAGAAATAAACAATGAGGGGGAGTCACCCAATGAGACATTTGCGGTGGTAGCCCTGCCTCAGGGGGTCCTTTCCCCAGTGAGACTGCAGTAAGTACAAGGCTGTTTTAACTAAAATGAACCAAATTATGAGACGATTCATTGCTTATGGTCTCAGCATGGCTCAAACGTGTCTTGAATTCATTAGTGACCCCCTCAGGGCCAATTAATGGCAACTTGATATATTTGAACACCTTGACATCATATCTTTTGCATAATCATTCTTAACCTTGGCTCTTTGTTTAGGCTATTATAGAAACTTTTTTTATACGAATAAACTTTTTAGTTTTAGTTCCCCTAGCTCTATTTTCCCACTTTGGGTAGAAAGAACTCCTTTTTCTTCCTTCATATTACTTGTCTCAATTTATGCTTTTATAGTTATCTGTATTATTTGGTTTCTGTTTTATTCATTAGACTGTAATTTCCACCCATAAGGCCCACACCTGTTCTGTTTATCACTTGACATCACGTCACTTCACATCAGCACCCAGCATTAGTAGGTGTTTAATATATACTTCTCCTAGTTGAATGAAGTGTCCCACGTGTTAGGCTGGGAAGCACCAGCCTCTGAAGAATGTGAACCCCCTTTTCTTAGAGCAAAACAGTTCAGAAAACCATTATTTTACCAACCAGGTTGACATCATTACCTTTCAGTGGTCATCCATCACATGAAGACATGCAACGTGAGATATATGTTCATCAAAATAACCAACCATTTCAGACCCCCATTTTAAAATGCACCAATCTAGAAAACTGGAATATGAAAAACTGGGCAACACTGCAATTTTTCCAAAATACCCCATAGCACCAAACAGATCTAGCAGATTACAATCTGACTCTAGCCATATTTGAAAACGTAAAAATTCTAAAGCAAATCTGCAGAATTTTTAATAAAGTTTCTAGAAATTTTTAGACATTTATTTTTCTATAAATTTTTAGAAATCTGTTTCTACAGAAATAAATTTTCTGTAGAACTTTAATAATTTTTTTCTAAAATTTGTAGAAATTTTAATAAATTTTCACATTTTCAGAAACACTACATTTTTTTGGCGCTGCAGTCCACGGGGTTGCAAAGAGTTGGACACGACTTAGCAACTGAACAACAACCTATTTTTTAGCATTTATTTCCCTTTATACCTTCTCTTGCATTCCCAAATGTCAAAACCAATAGTGGATTAAGAGCAACAAAGAATGTTAAGTAATTTCAAAGAAACCAAGGTGGATTATACCAAGGGCACAGAAACTAGAAACAAATAGATGTGTCACAACCAAGGAGGCTGAAAATCAGAAAAAAAAAAAACTAGAAACTGTTCTTTTTGTGTGCGGTAAAGCGTCTGCCTGCAATGCGGGAGACTCGGGTTCGATTCCTGGGTCGGGAAGATCCCCTGGAGAAGGAAACGGCAATCCACTCCAGCACTTGCCAGCCTGGAAAATCCCATGGACAGAGGAGCCTGATAGGCTACAGTCCATGGGGTCGCAAAGAGTCAGACACGACTGAGCGACTTCACTTTACATTGTGGCTTTTGAAATTCTCAGAGGAAGCAATGCTAAGAAAAACTACAGCCATGGAATATCACAGAGGAGAGCTACCATGAGGACAGTTTGAAATGTGCAGGGACTCAAACAGAAGCACTGGGTACTGTTCCTCTACCAATTCTGAGAGTCATGTTTCTAAACAGTGTTTCATCAGTCCACGGCTTTTCTTCTACTGGTTTTTTTTTTCTTTTAAATATTTTGTTCAAATGTCTCTGTCTTAGTTATAATTATTCCATGCATCATTTAACTTTATAGACAATTAAATATGCTTTCAAATTTAATTGCTTTCAAATGCTTTCAAACTTTCAAATATTTATGGTCCTTTCTAAGAGGCAGGCCAATTATCTGCGGTCAAGCACCATCAGGAAGCAGGAAGCAGCAGAGAAAGGACACTCATAATTTCAGCAGATCCCAATTTCAGCCCGTGGAATGCACAATTGGCACCGAACTATGTGCCAAATTTCAGCACAATGGCAATGTCCTGGTTTTACCCTCCAAGTTTCAGAGGACAAAGGGAAATGCACTCAGTTCATGGAAACAATGCAGAACCACATCTGGAATTTTTGGTCCATTCCTGGAACACCCTGGCAGAAGGAATCCAGCTTCTGGTATCTGTGTTGGCTAATTATTATTGCAAATGACACCAAATAAATTCTACCTGAATCATGTCTTACCCTTATCCTTCTCCTCAGAGGCTTCTTTATAGAGGTATATCTCAGAACCATAGTAGCTATCATTTTCTGCCTGCTAACTCCCTGCTGGGTATTCTGCTAGATGATTTTACATACATTATCTCATTTAACCCTCTCAACAACCCTGAAGTAAGCATTATTATTATCCTTTCTTGATAAATGATGAAATCCAGGATCAGAGAAATAACTTGTAAGGTTACAGTTAATAAGCAGCAAAGCCAGAATGTGAGCCCAGGTCTGTCTGACTTGAAATGCTGATCTCCTCCAAAACCCAAGGGAGGACGTGGGGAATGGGGGCCAGTGGCAGGGGGGAAGACCTTGTTAATCTTATCAAGGGCTCACAACTATTACTAAAAGGCCATAATATATTACGGTGAAAACACAGACTGAAACCAGGCTGCCTGACTCAATCTATCTGAACTCCACCTCTATCCAACCCCAGCTGGAAGTTACTTAACTTCTCTACATCTCACTTTGCTGTAAAGCAGACATATTAGTCATTGCTTCATAAGGCTGTTCAAGGATTAAATAAGATAACACATGTAAAATCCTGGGAACCATACAGCAAGCACAAAATAAAGGCTAGGTGCTAACACTACACTATTGATGACGATGATGGGCATTTCAAGGATCAGCCTTTCTTCCTGGCCTTGGGCTCCTCCCAACCTACATCCACCATCCTATCTAACCTTATTTATTAATTTTTGATCTTAAAGCCTTAAGCAGTATCGATCTTAATGCCTGCACTTGCTATCAGCTTAATATGCTGGCTTCCTTTACGCAATTTAAAAGCTTCAATACTATTAATCTTGTGAGCCACAAAGACGGGACACATTACTGAGCCTGTGTAGTCATGGCACAAATGTCCAGCTACAGGTTGCGTAATTCACATCTGTCCATCATCTGGACATGCGCTGGGAGTTGAGAATAATTCTAAGAAGATACTCAGAACATGTTTAAACTGCAGGACACTGAAGCCCTGCTCTAACTCTAAAGCAGTAGGGCAAATATAACAGCCTTGGATTTAAGAAACCAGGGTTGTAAGCAAAGCCCCAGGAACACGAGAGCCAAGCACAGAATATGTGAACTGGTGATACAGTTACAGGTTTTCTAATGGATTTTACAGAAAATAAGTACTGACCATGAACAAGTCAAACATGAATACCATCCTACATAGTTCACTTATTAAAACTTAGCCCTTCTGAGACAGGCTGGGACCTGGGACCCTTTGCTGCAGTGTCTTCACCTGGACAAACAAAATACAAAGAAACAATATGGGACTGTGCGCATGCACAGTTGGGGCAAGTTTATGAAAAAAAACTATTACCTCCCCACCAAAAAAACCCAAGCGCCACTTCTGAGGTACCTAGAGCAAAAGCAGGGTACTGCGCATGCACTCTGTACGTACCACAACCAAAACAGTGGGCAAACCACCTAAGCCACCCCTCCACCTGATTCCTACCTTATCGCTGTATAAGGAAGGAGCCTGCCCTGCTCAGAGAGCCAGCAAGGGAACTGGTTGCTTGTTTCTGCCCCCTCCTGCTGCAATTAGGGCCCCAATGAAGCCTTGCCTGAATTTCTTGTCTGGCCTCTTCATCAATTTCTGTTGGTTAAGAAAGGCTTCCCTAGTAGCTCAGTTGGTAAAGAATCTGCCTGCAATGCAGGAGACCCAGGTTCAATCTCTGGGTCGGGAAGATACCCTGGAGAAGGGAATGGCAACCTCACTCCAGTACTCTTGCCTGGAGAATTCCAGGGACAGAGGAGCCTGGTGGGCTACAGGCCATGGGATCACAAAGAGACACAACTGTGCAACTAACTTTCACTTTCAGGAAAGGCCAAGAACCCTGGTCGGCAACACTTCTAATACATTAGCAGACTAATGGTTATAAGTGATTTCTGCATTTCTTCCCACTCACCTGATATCCTGGAAGAGAGACCCTCTCTCTCCAGGCAACAACCTCAAGAAGAAACTGTAGTATAACCTCTGGGGCTGGTGAGGGGGAAGTGTACCCAGCAATCTCAGATTCAGCCCTCGCCCCAGCAAGACACAACCTCAAACTGCAGAAAGAAAGCCTCTCTGCTATGGACTCATTCTGCTCAAAATGGAAGCCAATCCCCAAAGGTGATAGAAAATGATATTCATAGAAAATGATATTCCCTTTATATGTAACTCTAGCTCCTGCGTTACTTGCCAAGCCATGATAATTTCAGATAGCACTCTATCTTAAACACATCAATCCAAGAAAAACTTATAGAACCCACCTCAATCCCTGACACACAACTAAACCTCATTCCCTCAGGTTCAGTATAGGCTGATATCTTTAAAATGCAGGGAGTTGGAAATAAGTGGGTTACAGAAGGCAGGCTTCCAGTCAGTACTTCCTAATGCTCTATGTCTGTGGCCTTAACCTCAGTGTCTGATGAGGATTTTCATAATACCCAGTGCTGGCGAGGCTGGCATAAAACACAAGTTCAGACATAGCCAGCAGAAGTGAAAACTGGTACAAACTTTTTGGAAAATGACTTGAAATACACACACACACACACACACACAAAGAGAAAGACTTAAAAATAACCCCACATTTTGCTCCAAAAAATTATAATAATGAGACTACCAATTAATACAAAGAAAGCTTTAGGCAAAAAGGTGTTTATCACGGAATTTATTTTTTTTTTTAAAGAACAAGCAAACCCCAACCGTGTAAATATCCACAGAGGAAGGGCTGTTATGCACCAGTATGTATGTTTGTAAGATAATGTCAAATGAAAAAAGCAGACTTCAAACTTCAACATTATAGTACAATTAAAAGCAGGAAAAAGGGAAAAACTAATTTATGGACAGAAGAGGAAGGCAAAGGAACTATCCCAAACAGCCACTGATTTTGGGAAATGGACCCATGAGGGTTTTTTCCCAACTTTTCTACTGTCCTGTATTAAGCACGTTTTAAGCCCTGTTTGAAAAACTGGTAAGGTTCAACTCCACGGTACATCCCAGCATGATGGGGACACTGGCACCCCAAAAGAAAGAACCTGCGTTCTCAACGCAGGAAGAAAGACCATTTTCCGGGCCGCTGTCCCCGCCCAGGCCTGGGAAGGTTTCCATGCAGACGGCAGAAGTTGCGGACCGAGAAGCTTCTGGGGCGCGGGCGAACCGGGCCGGCGTGCGCGCACACCCCCCGGGGCCCAGCGCACCGGCCCCGGGGCTTCCGACCGACGACCCCCGAAAGTTCGACGAGTCCGACAGCCCCGGCCGCCCAGAAGGGAGAAGCGGTCTTGACCGAGGGAGGACGCAGGGCCCCGGCGCAGTTGACATACGGCGCACGGGCAGCCTTCTCTTTGACCGGCTCGCGGAGATTTCTCAGGCTTCTAGAGTTTTTAAGCACACACAAGGATTGAATTATTCGGAGAGCTCAGCAGAAACAACCAGGATTAAAGAGAGGAAAGCTGATCGAGCCATAAAGTGAGAAGCGCTGCCACCTCTTTCGCCCTCCAACCCCAGCCGCCCGATGCGAGCTGAAACCTCACCACCGCCCGCGCCCGCAGAGTCCCGGGCATCGCCACCCGGGACGGAAGGACCCGCTCCACGTGCGCCAAGACACGCGGGAGCCGCAAGAAGGGTCCCGTGCATGCTCCCAGGTGAAAATTATCTCGGACCCGCAAACCCAAATTCTACATTAACAGCCATCCATTCAACAGGAGAGGAAGAAGAAGATCCCTTAATACAGGCCTAAAAGTACCCACATATTTGCCCATCCCCACCCCACCCCTAGCGAGTCGGGAGGAGAGGAGGGAGGCCCCATTTAATTATTCCAATTCCTTAGAGATGGGTGGCTGTCAGTCTCAGCACCTCCCACCTCGGCTGGCTGACATCTGACCTTCACACACGAACCAAAGGGCAGACAGGCGCTCCGGTTTTGAAAGTTAACGGCTCCTAAATAATGTGAATAGTCCCACCAGAATGGATCTGTTCTGTAAATTAACATTATAAAATCTACGTTTTCCAAAAAAATAGATTTTTAAACCGGATGTTACTTAGAAATACTATTAACACCTCTCTCTCTACTTCAAGATTTTTAAAAATTGATTTTATAGAAATACAGTGACACTTTGGTTTTTTTCTATTTTTACATATTTGTTAACAGCATTTCTGTCACTATTTCTAAAATAAAATGTCACTTTATTAATTTTTCTTAAATCTTGAACTAGAGAGTTATGTTTTACGAACACACAGTGTGTAATACTTGCATACTCTGTTCTAGACACTATACAAATATTAACTTATTCCTAATAATAGCCCCTTGAGGTAGGTACTATGGTTATCCCCATACATGGTTATACAAAGGATGTAACTGAGGTATAGAGAGGTTAAAAGGCCTGTGCAAGGACACACAGCTGGTAAGTGGCAATTGACAAACCTGGGATTCAACCCAGGCAAAGGTCCTCCTATCCACTCATGAAAATCAGGAGTTTCACAGTGCAATTCATGCCCTCCTAAGTAACTGCTAACTTTGTAAACTGCTGTAACTTCATCATAAAGCAACACAGCAGATATATCAAGAGCAATAAAAACATTCATACCCTCTGACCTAATAATCCAATTCCTGGGAAATATTCCAAAGCTCCAGAAATGAAGATATCCATTACTATAGTATTAAGAGTGGGAAAAACTGAGACCATAGTTTTCTATCAGTTGGTGAATAATTAGATGCATTTTGGTAGGTCAGCTCAGTGGAATATCAAGTAGTCATGGAAAATTAAATTATGAAGATGATGCAGCTGCAAATACAATATATTGTTAAGTAGAAAAAATAAGTTGCATGTAATATTTCAAAATACATGCAACACAGCCAAACATTAAAGGAATGAAGACAAAGCAGGCAAATAACTGAGTCTGACAAAGATCACGGGTAATAATGTTTTCTTTCAAAAACTTCCCTTTATATAATTACAGTTGAGCTGTTATAAATAAAATCTGGAGAAAGGGAAGTTTGTCTTAAAGGATTTATGAGAATAAGCCAAATCTGCACAAGTCAGGAGCATTCAGATGGAAACTTGTTAAGAGATAGTTCTATTGTATTTAAATGTTCCCTGAGCCCGGCTGCCCCTAGCCAGGGAAGGAGGAGGATCCGGCGGCAGCTGGGATTAGTACTGCTCTCAGCCCCTGTGCTAGGAAACTCCAGCTGAGACAACACTGTTGGGATTCCAGGCCTAGCCTCAACCCCACAAATCACGGTAACAGTGAAAGAAGCAAGGCTAATAATGCCAGAGGCTTTTCACACACAAGCACGCGATCTAAAGAAACACAGTCCAGTTGTGAGAAATTTTGGCTCCACTCTCACCTCAGTGGACCATCTCAGAAAATGCCACATTCTTCACTTCCCAACCTGTAAACGCCAGGCACCACCCAACAGTTCCTGGGAAAGATGTAAGAGTGATCTTGACCTTTTCTTGATCTACCCTGAAACTCCCAGAGGTGAAATCCTTACCTTCTCTACAAGGAGCCACGTTGAGACAAGGGAAAAATCAGACAAAAAAATGCTCTCCTTAACATGAACAACCAAAGTGACACCAAAAGGTTTCACAGGCTCAACCATTAAAGTTAAGGTCAAAAGTAAGACAGAAATATCTGAACAAGTGAAAAGAGCAAAACTGAATGGTTTCAACGAAATAGCATATTATTTTGAATTCAGGAAGTCTGGTTATGAGGGGTTTGTCTGTTTACCAAGTCCCAAGAAATTGCCTTATTCAGACTAGGAAAGCATCTTTCAGTCACTGTGCTTAAGGACTATGACAATGTGTAACCCGCCCCAGCCCTGCCCTTTCCTTCTTTCACTAAATGGACAGAACCCAAACTATCAATCCGGCTGGGAGAGCCTGTCCCTTAAAATTTACTGCAAACGAAGGTGCAGAGTTTTCACAACAACATTCTGAGCCTAACAGCGCTGTAATTTAATACAAAATTTTATTGAAAAGATCATTAAAGCCTGCAAATGGCTTTTTGAAGTGCAGGCAAAAACCCATAAGAGTCCAAACAGATGGTAGT
The DNA here is from genome assembly GCF_055505025.1 of Bos grunniens. NCBI lineage: Eukaryota > Metazoa > Chordata > Mammalia > Artiodactyla > Bovidae > Bos > Bos grunniens. Next base: position 30,988,103 of record NC_141190.1, on the reverse strand, counting down.
AGACTATAAACACATCATACTTCATTTTGATTGCTTTTAACAGAAAATGCAACTAATATATGGAAGGAGCTCATTGTTCAAATATCTTTACTACTCCCCTAAAATAAAATGACCACACACACACCACACACACTTACATACATACATACATATACACACACCTCTTCCTGTGCTCCCCTCTCAGACTCTATCAGGAGACATTTTCAAAATTCTCTAGCCATAAACAACCTCACCGTCAGCGGCTTAGCAAAAATCACTGGGTTTTAAATTAATCTGCTTATCCTCAACAGTGGCTTTGCTTGCATACCAAAAAAAGAGAAGGAAGTTTTCCCTTTGCTTAAAAATGACAACACCTTAAACAACAGGAGTTGAATACACAATCATTTAAAAGTGCAAAGAGAAATGACACAACTCGAGCAAACTGTCATTATTATTTCACATAAAATCACCATTTAAAAAAAAATCACATTTCTGGAATTCCCTGATGGTCCAGCAGTTAGGACTCTGCCGAGGGCACAACAGATTCTATCCCTGGTCAGGAACTAAGATCCCACAAGCCACACAAGAGAAGAAGTGGGTAGGGGAGTGGGGGAGGGGAATCACTTTAAAAAAAAACAAGGGCCAGAATTTATGATGATAAACAGGCTATTTTCCCCCAAAAAAATACATTCACATAGAACTGCTCTAGGACAAGTTCAAAAAAAGAGCCTTTGTCAGTCCCGCCCTTCCAGTGAAACTTTAGGCCAAAGAATCTTAAGAGTTAGGATCAATTCTACCCTCTGCCCTCCCCTCCCTTCACAGTCCTCAAAGAGCAGACATTAAAAAGATTTCAAAGAGGGAATTTAAGAGGGTTTCTGAGTTTTCCCTGGCACCCTCATCACTCATCAGGAACTCTTTGGACAGGAATGACACTTGTTAAGTTTTTTCCCGTCTCCCTCCCTCCACCTGTCGTCCCAAGTCTCCGTGGTATGCTGGGGCCCTTCGCGCTTTCTGCTTGAATGACAAAGTCTCCCCTGCAATCTGGTGTCTCCTCTTCCACCCAAGTGGCTGCTTCTAAATTGGGGCCCCAAGAAAAATATGTACCAATTAAGGGCTACTTGATAACTAAGCATCGCAGATCGGCCATACGCTGGCTGATGGGATTTTTCCTTTTATTTTTTTCAGTATAATGACTAGCTCCACCTTAACCTTCCAGAATAACCTTCTATGGGGTTGGGATGGGCAAAGGCATGAAAAGTCAGAAAGCCGGGGATCGGTGAGGTGCCCCTAACTTCCCTCTGGGCCTCCCAGAGTAGGTAGATCCAGCCACAGCTCAGGAATTCCAGGCGGGATGCTTAGCATAAGTGAGTAATTGAGTTAAGGGAGATCTAAAGAAAGACTTCACGTTCACATTCATATGCTAAACTCAGTTAAAAATAGGCTCAAGAAGGGCCTGACTTCATTTTTAATTTTAGCCTGATGATGAACATGCCCTAAAGACAGAAAGTCACCAGGCATTTTCCTGAGGGCAGCGATCTTCATATTTTTATAAAAAGGAAATGCAGCATGTTCTATTAATAAAAGTGCTGTAGCCTCAGTTAAATCTGGACAGTTCGTAAATCAGGACTCTCTCCAGCTGAGTTTCCCCAGGTCGGCAGCTCCCTCACACCCAAGCCCCCAGCAAGTGTGCAAGTGGGCCTGTCACACGCAGTGGGGCAAAGTGAGCCAGACACCCAGGGGTCAGAGGCCACACCAGATCAAAGACAGTAAGGTATGGCTCCTGGACACTTTCCAGGTGACCAAATGATTCAACCAAGAGCATTCGCCAGGAACTCTTTTAAAGGGCTCCTGAAAAGATCCTCATTGCCAGGATGGAGCCCTGTGTTACAAGATTTAGTGAGGAGAGAGGGACGGTTTTGGTTGCGCAAGGTACACGGGATAAAAGAGAGAGAAAATGTGATGCTTCCTTCAGAAATGACACACAATTTCAACTTCTCCTTCTTATCTCAAAGATGGCGAAGTTAAAACTGGCCTCCGGCTATGTGGCTGGACTTTTTGATGGACCCGCCAAAGAAGGATCTTCTCCAGTGACCCTTGGCTATCAAGCTACCTAACAAAATAAAATGTGGCCAGGTGGGGAAAATTACCACCCTTAGGGCACTGAGCCTCCCCACCCAGGCTAACTGGTTAACTCCAAGCTTGGGCAGGGCTGCCCCTGGTCCTGGAGAAAGTGCTAGGACTGAGGGGGAGGGGGTGGGTGGGTGGGTGTGTGGGGGTGTGTGGGGGTGTGTGTGTGTGTGTGTGTGTGTGTGTGTGTGTGTTGTGCCCAGGTCACAGGGCACTTTTAAACACACAATCCCCAGCCCAGCTTAGGGATTCTTAGGATCTCAGTGACCTGCGATTCTGCGTTCTTTTCTAAGGCCCTCAAAAACTCACATAATCCTCCCAACAACCAGACGAGGCTGGTTGAAGAGACCGAGACCGAGGCACAGAACAGTAAGGTCACACAACTAGCAAGGGGTAGTTCTTGCTTTAATCAGGCCTCTCTCAATCCACAACTCAGGATGGTGTAACAGGAAAAGCCTGACAAAGTCAAGGTCAAAGGTAAGCTGTCTTTTTCCACTTTCTTGCCTTTCACTTGGGTTAATTTCCTCCCCTCAAAGGGAACAATTATAATGTTTTGGTTTCAATTTTTGGTTTTTGTTTTGCTTCTGCCCCTATTTTTTTGTGTGTTTTTTTTAAGGCCACTTGTAAAATCCTATAAACCCTCAGTCTAAACAATGCCATGATAGTCTGAGCCATGAGTGAGTGAGTGAAGTTGCTCAGTTGTGTCCAACTCTTTGCAACCTCATGAACTGTAGTCTGCCAGGCTCCTCTGTCCATGGAATTTTCCAGGCAAGAATACTGGAGTGAGTTGCTATTTCCTTCTCCAAGCCATAGAATGGCATAAAATATAGGGGAAAATAGAGAGACCTTAAGCATTGGGGCCAGAGAGATGCAAGTTCCCATCCCAGCCCATCTACTTACTAGCCAAGTGACTTCAACAAGGGTATACTCCACAGCCCAAAATTAAATTCAGAAACAGTTGGACTAAGAATTGGCCAACTGACTGAGCTTGTGGCTTTTTTTAAACTTTTATTATGGAAATTTTCTAACTACACAAAGGTGAGTAACTGCTAAATTGCCTCAGTCTTGTCCAACTCTGTTGACTGTAGCCTGCCAGACTCCTCTGTCCATGGGATTCTCCAGGCAATACTGGAATGGGTTGCCATTTCTTTCTCCAGGGGATCTTCCCAACCCAGGGATCAAACCTGCATCTTTTATGTTCCCTGCATTGGCAGACATGTTCTTTACCACTAGCGCTACCTTAGAAAACAATACAATGAAGTCTCAAACATATCACCCAGCTTCGACAATTATTAATACTAACTTTTGGTCAGCCTTGTTTATTACTACCTGTTCTCACCCTCCACACTATTATTTTGAAGCCAATTCCAGATACATCATTTCATCTATAAGTATTTCGCTATCTAGCACTAAAATATATCATTTCAATTTTAACATAATTTCAGTATCTTGATCACAACAATACATAAATAATTCTTTAGCCTCAATATCCAGTCTGTTCAAACATCCTAAATAATCTCTTAGTTTTTGTTTTGTTTTGGATAGTACTTTATTCATATGTGCACACTACACTTAAAAGACTTAATTTCCACCCAGTAGCCAGCACAAGCCAAAATGAAAACTGTAGAAATCAAAGTCAATTCTATAGCCTGTAAAAAAATAAGGGACCTTATTTAATCAAGACTAATGAGCAGGTGGCGCTAGTGGTAAACAACCCACCTGCCAATGCAGGAGATGTAAGCGACTCGGGTTCGATCCCTGGGTCGGGAAGAGCCCCTGGAGGAGGACATGGCAACCCACTCCAGTATTATTCCCTGAATCCCCGTGGACAGAGGAGCCTGGTGGCCTACAGTCCATAGCATCACAGAGTCAGACACGACTGAAGTGACTTGGCACAATGAGCATCTTCCATGGGAGCTTATCCTAAGTACTTTAGGATTTTAACCTGTAGATCTTGTGTTTCCCTAGTATAGCAATTTTTAAAATATTTATTAAATGTCTGTATGTGTTAGGCATTCAAGACCTGGAGCATAGTTTGTTTTTTAATTGCTGGTTTGTTTGAGCTAAGACCCAAAAAGCACAGACCGCATTTTGCTGTTAAGCATTCCTATGTATGTGTATGTGCTCAGTCATGTCCTGCTCTTTGCAACCCCATGGACTGTCGCCCACCAGGCTCTTCTGTCTACAGGATTTCCTAGGCAAGAATACTGGAGTGGGTTGCCATTTCCTTCTCCAGGGGATCTTCCTGACCCAGAGATTGAACCCAAGGCTCCTGCATTGCAGGCAGATACTTAATTGCTAAGCCATGAGAATGGGGGTAAGTATTCTTAGTCTCTCTTAATCCATACTCCTGCAGTTCTTATTCTTATAATTGATTTGTTGAAGAAAACAAGTCTTCTGAGGACTTCCCTGGTGTTCCCGTGGCTGGGATTCCACACTGGGGGCCTGCGTTCCGTCCCTGGTCGGGGAACTGGATCCTACATGCTGCAATTGAAAGATCTTGCATGCCACAGCAAGGATTAAGCAGCCTGTGTACCACAGCTAAGACCAGGAACAACCAAGTGGGAAGCCATGTCCTTCTCCAGGGATCTTCCCAACACAGTGATTGAACTTGGGTCTCCTACATTCAGATAGATTCTTTACTGTCTGAGCCACCAGGGAAGCCCCCAAATAAATACATAGATTAAATATTTTTTTAAATAAATAAAGAAAGAAAATAGGTTTTCTGGCCCACAGAATGCCCACATTCCAATTGGTGGATTTCTACCTCCGTGGTGTTGTTTTGACACGTTCCTCTGTTCCCTGTATTTTCTATGAACTGGTGGTTCGATCTTGAGTCTGGCATAGATTGAGCTTCTATTTTTTTTTATGGTGTTGTGTACTTCCTACTGCAACAGTAGGCACGTGATGCTTGGAAGTCTTTCTTTTTTGTGACGTTAAGATTGATCAGTGGGTTTGATGTCACCAGGCTGATCCATCCATTAGAAAGTTCTTCTACAAAAGGATTTTTCCTCATCCACTTTGGATGAGGTAACCAATAAGAAAGGACAGAATGAATGTCTGATTCATTCCCTTTCTTGAACGGTGTTCAGAATGAGTTGGTTCCCCAACATCCTCCAGTGAAAAACCACTGAATTTTTAACTCATGCATTTTACACATTGGAATATATTTAATATGTGTTAATCCACTATAGTTACTCTTTTTAATGCTCAAATTATTCCATATTTGGGCACTGGGAAGCCCTTTAACTTGGTTCCCAAGTCCTTTTGACAGGACACAAGTGGTCTTTGACAGCTCCTTTGTTTTCTGAGACAAGATAAGTCAACTCATTTTGTACATTTCCTGTCCCAGAACTGGAATCAGCCATTTTTCTCAGGCCCCTTAGTCCCTTTTAGTTGTTGCTGCTCAGGTGCTCAGTCATGTCTGACTCTTGGTGACCCCGTGGACTGCCGCATGCCAGGCTTCCCTGTCCTTCACCGTCTCCCAGAGTCTGCGCAAACTCATGTCCTTTGAGTCGATGATGCCATCCAACCATCTCATCTTCTGCTGCCCCATTCTCCTCCTGCCCTCAGCCTATTGGAGACTTGCATTTAGAGGCCACAATCTAGGTGTTACAGGTGCTCATTGCTACTGAGCTGGTCCTTATTTATAGGTTTCTCAGTGGACAAAGTTGGGAAATACTTTTTCATTTGTTAAAGAGAAGGTATATCAGGATTTTTACTTAACATCTTTGATTACAAAATCATACTAAAAATATTGCTTTCTGATTATTTTAACATAATTACTACATATATATATAATAGATTCAAAATAGTAAAACCAATATTATTACTAACAATATTACTGAAAACAGCTTAAGATTTATTTAGAATTTGTTTTGACCTTAAGATACATTCCACTTGAGCTGTATAATCGAATTATGTTTTAAAGTATGTGAAATAATTCTCTGTGTGATTAAGCTACCAACTTGATACATAAACCTTTTATTTTCATCTTGATTGGGTGAATTTTTCTATTTTAATTAAATTTTGTTTAGAGTTAAGGAAAATATTTATAGTGTTCCAAAGTCAAATCTATAAAACAAAATACATTCAAAACAGTCTAGGGACTTCCCTGGTGGTCCAGTGGCTAAGACTCTGTTTGTCCAGTACAGGGGGCCCAAGTTCAATCCCTGGCCAGGGAACTAGATCCCACATGCTGCACCTAAGAATCCGAATGCCACAACTAAAGATCCCGCGTGTCACAGCTAAGACCCAGCACAGTCAAATAAACAAATATTTTTTTAAAAGTCTAGCTGACCTGATCCTGACCTACCCATCCATTTCTTCCCACTCCATATAGGTTAATCAGTATTCGTAAATTTTATTAGTTTATTAGTGTAAAATTTTAGTTTACTCTTCCATTTCTTTTAATAACAGGCAAATACATATGTATTTCTCAGATAAAAGGTAATATGCTATCCATTATTTCTGCACCCTGCTTTTTTTCACTTAACAGTACACCCCGGAGACCATTCCATCCATAGCCGTAGTTGTGCAGACAGATAATTCTGCTTCCTTATATAGCCCTACAGCATCCCACTGTATAGATGTCCCGTGGCTTACTGCTATTACAAGTAACGCCACCACAGAATACCCTCTGCACGTCTTTTCTTATTTTCACCTGTGTATTTTTGGAATAGATCTTATAAATAGGATTGTGTGGTCAAAAGACAATGTACGTGTAATTTTGCTCAATATTGTCAAATTCCTCTCCTTAGAGGTGGTGCCATTTTTGTAAATCTCTTGACATCTCAGGGGACTTCCTTTAAAATCCCTGAAAGGGATCTAATTCAATTCTCCACATTCTGGACAAAGGAAATTTCTTTTGAGAAAGGGCAATGATGTGCTCAAGGAACTGCCTGTATCCCTCACCTTTTAAATACACAGTTTACACATAATTCTTTTCATGTCAGAGAAATCAAGCACAATATTAAACATTCAGATTGAAAATATCACAGGTTAGCTTAGGTCTTTGCAAACTACAAGTGGTTCCCTGAACTGAAACTGAAGTTCACGGAGGAGATCGGGAGACTCCTCGGTGCCCTCTCCTTCCCCCCATTTAACAAGTAAGATCTGATGTGCATTATGATGGCACCACACGTGGATACTGGCTCCCGTCCACATCCACCGCAGAACATCTCCCCCAGCCTCCTTTTCCGCACAGGATCCTCCCAGCGTCTGAGGTTAGGCACTGTTACATGTGTTATCTCATTTACTCATTTACCTCACAATAACACTATGAGGTGGATGCCCTATTGGCCCCCTTTTAAACCTGAAGAAATGAAAGAGCAGAGAAGTGAAGCTACTTGTCCAAGGTCACACAGTTAGCAAGCAAACAGGGAGCCAGGATGTGCACGCAGGCATTCCAGCTCTAAAGCCTACCTTTAACTGTTGTGCTGTGGTGCTTCCACGTTTCAGACCTTCATCATCTTTTGCCCAACCAGTGCAGCGGCCTCCCAACTACACCCAACCCACCTCTAGGAGCACACCTACACACACAAACACTTGTGCACACATGCACAAAACTCTGCCATTTATCCTTCTCCAATACCAATATAATCTTTCCAGAAAACAGATCTCATTACATCAGACCCCTGCTCACAAATGACTACTCAAAAGAGAACATCCAAACTCCTTACCTTGAGAAACATGTTCTGTATCACCAGCATCCTGCCTGTCTGCATCCTCAGTGCTAGCCATTCCCAGACACTCCATCCCATTAGTTAAAAACACATTCTGATCTCCAGTCATGTGGAATTACTCTGAGGCTCCCAGGTCATCATGGTTTTTCTCCTCTCAGAAAATGAGTCTTTTCTCCCACCTCCATCTAGATCCCACCCTCTCCCATCTACTTCACAAGACCTTCTTATGCTGAGATTCAGAACCAGCTCAGAATGGCTTCCTCAAACATCTGGGCTGGTCCTTCCTGAACGCCCTCTCCTCTACCCTCTATGCCTATACAAAACCTGCTATAACATGACTTTCATTCTCACTACCTCAACCCTCTTCTCCACCTGCACTCAGAGGTACTCATTTTATCAGGTCTTCTTTTGTTTATCCTTCTAGTATTTTTTTTTTAACAAAGTATACATTAAAGCTCAACATTCAGAAAACTAAGATCATGGCATCCGGTCCCATCACTTCATGGGAAATAGATGGGGAAACAGTGGAAACAGTGTCAGACTTCATTTTTTTGGGCTCCAAAATCACTGCAGATGATGACTGCAGCCATGAAATTAAAAGATGCTTACCCCTTGGAAGGAAAGTTATGACTAACCTAGACAGCATATTCAAAAGCAGAGACATTACTTTGCCAACAAAGGTCCGTCTAGTCAAGTCTATGGTTTTTCCAGTGGTCATGTATAGATGTGAGAGTTGGACTGTGAAGAAAGCTGAGCGCCGAAGAATTGATGCTTTTGAACTGTGGTGTTGGAGAAGACTCTTGCGAGTCCCTTGGACTGCAAGGAGATCCAACCAGTCCATCCTAAAGGAGATCAGTCCTGGATGTTCATTGGAAGGACTGATGCTGAAGCTGAAACCCCAATACTTTGGCCACCTCATGTGAAGAGTTGACTCATTGGAAAAGACCCTGATGCTGGGAGGGATTGAGGGCAGGAGGAGAAGGAGATGACAGAGGATGAGATGGCTGGATGGTATCACTGACTCGATGGACATGGGTTTGAGTGAACTCTGGGAGTTGGTGATGGACAGGGAGGCCTGGCGTGCTGCAATTCATGGGGTCACAAAGAGTTGGACATGACTGAGTGACTGAACTGAACAGAACTGATACATAAAATCTGTATATAATATATATACATATAATTTACATGATAATATTATACATATGTTCCTATTCTCCCCTTTTCTTACACAAAAGGTAGCCAACTATACACACTTTTTGCACCCTACTTTTTCTGCTTGATATATCCTTGGCATTTCTCTGTTACAGCACACAGAGATGGTCCTTGTAGTATGAGAGGATAGAGCCACATCTATTTACTCATCGCCTGTTGCTCGACTTGGAGTAGAGTATATCCCCTTATTTCAAGGGACTGAATGAGACCCAGTCCTGTTGCTCTTCATCCAACATCAAGATCCCACTGGATGCACAGCTTAGATCTCTGCCAAAGAGAGTCCAATGAGACTGGCCACTGCCAGAGCCACAATAAGAGACCAAGTTACTGATGCCAGCAGGAGCAGCTCAGGTTCTGTACCTTCTTTTACGTCCAAGAATCACACCAGAGCAGAGGCTATGATCCTTTCAGTTCAGTTCAGTTCAGTTCAGTCACTCAGTCGTGTTTGACTCTTTGCAACCCCATAGACTGCAGCACGCCAGGCTTCCCCGTTTATCACGAACTCCCGGAGCTTACTCAAACTCATGTCCATTGAGTCGGTGATGCCATCCAACCATCTCATCCTCTGTCATCCCCTTCTCCTCCTGCCTTCAATCTTTCCCAGCATCAGGGGCTTTTCAAATGAATCAGTTCTTCACATCAAGTGGCCAAAGGATTGGAGTTTCAGCTTCAGCATCAGTTCTTCCAAAGAATATTCAAGACTGACTTCCTTTAGGATGGACTGGTTGGATCTCCTTGCAGTCCAAGGGACTCTCAAGAGTCTTTTCCAACACCACAGTTCAAAAGTATCAATTCTTCGGCGTTCAGCTTTCTTTATAATCCAACTCTCACATCCATACATGACTACTGGAAAAACCATAACCTTGACTAGATGGACCTTTGTTTGCAAAGTAATGTCTCTGCTTTATAATATGCTGTCTAGGTTGGTCATAACTTTTTTCCCAAGGAGCAGGTGTCTTTTAATTTCATGGCTGAAGTCACCATCTACAGTGATTATGGAGCCCCCAAAAATAAAGTCACTGTTTCCATTGTTTCCCCATCTGTTTGCCATGAAGTGATGAGACCAGATGCCATGATCTTAATTTTCTGAATGTTGAGTTTTAAGCCAACTTTTTCACTCTCCTTTTTCACTTTCATCAAGAGGCTCTTTAGCTCTTCTTTGCTTTCTGCACTAAGGGTGGTGTCATCTGCATAGCTGAGGTTATTGATATTTCTCCCGGCAATCTTGATTCCAGCTTGTGCTTCATCCAGCTTGGCATTTCATATGCTGTACTCTGCATATAAATTAAATAAGCAGGGTGACAATATACAGCCTTGACATACTCCTTTCCTGATCTGGAACCAGTCTGTTGTTCCATGTCCAATTCTAACTGTTGTTTCTTGACCTGCATACAGATTTCTCAGGAGGCAGGTCAGGTGGTCCGGTATTCTACCTCTTTAAGAATTTTCCACAGTTTGTTGTGATCCACACAATCAAAGGCTTTGGCATAGTCAGTAAAGCATAAGTAGATGTTTTTCTGGAACTCTCGCTTTTTCAATTATCCAACAGATGGCCATTTGACCTCTGGTTCCTCTGCCTTTTCTAAATCCAGCTTGAACATCTGGAAGTTTACGATCCTCTAACATCTTGGAATTTCGCTTCAGTTTACAGAACCACAAAATTCAGATCCAGTAGCCCACAGAGTTCACATCTTAGGTGGACTCAAAGAGGAAACAAATGGTACCATGTGTCATTAACTAAACTTGGCATTTCATCTAGTCATTCAACAAATATTTAGTGAACTGCTTCTAGGTACCAGGTATTGTTCTTAGGTGTGCACACATGCATGCTCAGTCGCTCCAGTTGTGTCTGACTCTGCGTCCCTATGGACTGTAGCCTGCCAGGCTTCTCTGTCCATGGGGTGCTCCAGGCAAAAATACTGGAGTGGGTTTCCATGCCTTCCTCAAGGGGATCTTCCTGACTCAAGGACTGAACCCATTTCTCCTGTGTCTCCTGTGTCTCCTGCATCGCAGGCAGATAAGATTCTTTACCCACTGATGGGGGTATAAATCACTGGGTGAAGCTCACTGGCACAGGCAGGATGCTAGGAAATAAAACAGACAAGGAAACCATAATAAATAGGGACTTCCTTGGTGGTCCAGTGGTTAAGACTCTACACTTCCACTGCAGAAACATGGGTTTGATCCCTGGTCAGGTAACGAAGATCCTGCATGCTGTATGGTATGGCCAAAATAATAATAATAATACATAAGTACAATAAGTAAATGATATAATCTGTTTGAAGATGACGAGTACTATGGAAAAGATAGAACAAAGTAAGGGAGTTTGGACTGGAAGATACAGGATGCAACTGAAGTACAGTGGTCAAAGTAGATCTCAGTGGGAAATCATGACAAATAAGTTATTTCGGGGGCAACTCCTTTTTGCAGCTGTCACAGGTCAACTGTCATTAGCACTGCCACAATTAAACTGTCACCATCATCACAGTGTCAAGGTAACAACAAAGTATCTGAGGGTTGCAGTCGTCTTGAATTGTGTTGTTCTAGAAATTGCTTGAAATAAGCAGAGTATTCACGGAGGGCTTGAAAACCCTTTTTGTGACCTAGAAATTTCTTTCTTGGAAAGCTTTGAGGCAATGGGGCTTAAAGGATGTCCCAAGTGGTCCCGTTTCATTTCAAACTTCCCCTGTTTGAAATGAATCTCAGAGAAGAAATTCAGCCTGGAAATTTCCTGTGCCTTTAAAGGCACAATCAGGTCCCCAGCTGGAGATGGTGGAGTGAGACAGAAAGCCAGGTTACATTGAGACAAACGTGTGTTCAGCATGTCCTTCCTATATTCCTGTGTCACATCGTTGATTCTTACAACCAATCTCACATCCTGTGAGAAGCCCACACTCTCTCAGAAGCCCTGCACTTCGGCCCACATTGTGACTTGAAGGTGGCATCTGGCCCTAAGCTAGAGCTTCTTACTTCCTGAGTCTGTGCCCCCACACACCCAACTGCTTAGACCACCTCTCCAATCATAAAGACCAAACACCAAGCTTTGGTCTCCCATCAGTTCTCAGCCATGAGGCCCTTCCAAGTGGATTTTCTCATCACAAAGTTGCTGAGATCGAAAGTTAGGTTGCAGCTAACTTGCTCCATCTCTCATGGACTCAACATACTATGTGCCAGGGACCCTGCCAGACGCTGAGGACACCCAGACAAATGACAGTGGTCCTGCCTGCAAAGACTCTGCAGGGTGTTCAGGGAAGACCAACAGGAGGTGCGTTAGTCGCTCAGTTGTGTCTGACTCTTTGTGACCCCATGGACTGAGCATGGGGTGAATGCTACAGGTGAGGCCACAGAGTGTTACAGGAAACAGGCTCTCACCCCATCCTTGAAGACAAAAGGAATGTTCCATCTGAGGAGAGAGAAGGTAGTTCAGGTGAAGGAAACGGGACGGGATGGCAGCCAAGAGAGAATAGAGAGAGTTAATGGGGGGCAAGGCCAGAAGGGGCTTGAATCTCGACCTACAGGCGACGAGAAACTTCCCCAGGGCTTTAAGCAAGCAGATGATATGGTTAGCACTGTGCTCCCATAGAGAAAAGAAAGATCTGAGGACAGGCCCCACTGGGAGGCCTGGGGAAGAGGTGGTGGGCACGGAAAGTGGGGAGGGGTTCCCAAGGAAGAAGGAGGCAGTGTAAACTGGAGCGGGTCAGAGCTGGGCTCTGAGCCTGGGCTCTCCAATCACTGGCGGGAGGACCCTGAACTCCTCGTACTTACTTAATCCCTACCTACTTCACAGGGCTGTTGGAGGATTAAATGGGATAACCTAGGAGGAAAAACAGTGCCTTGTGAGCCATACAGCACGGCAGGACACCAGTGCTGTCCAATCCCTCCTGCACTGTCGCATCTGTAGACCCTTCATCGCTAGGAGACTTAAATTTACCCTCACAGACACGAAGGTTTCCTCTGCTCACTGAACTTCTCTGACAGCTAAGTGGCCTTTGGTAAATCTGATCTTCCTTCTGGACCTGGCTTCCTTTTCTACAAGAGAACTGAATCAGATGATCTCCAGGGCCCCTTTCAGCTTGAAGTTTTGCTTTCTTATTCGCCTTGTAGCCCAATTTCCAGAGTAATAATTATTTGTCAAATGAAAACTTATTGACAGAAGAATCATCAATAGAAGGAAAAGAACCAAGCTAATGAGTGATTGACACTGAAAACTAAGGTGATAAAGTGTGTGTTCTTTAAAAACCCTGAAGGATCGTATCAATAAGTTCCATTCAAAGACACAGTCATAAAAATTCAAAGGAATTTTCATCTCCCCCAAACTGATTCTTATTTATAACATCTGTGCTCCCAAAAGGTTGAATTATCATTGGCTTAGATATTTACCTAAGAAAACTAAAGACATGTCCACATTAAAACTTGCAAAGAAATATTCATACAACTTTATTGTAATAGCCAAAAAATTGGAAACAGTGTAAATGTCCATCAGCAGGTAAGTGATAAACAATGTATGACATATCCATAAAACAGAAAGCCACTCAGCAATGAAAAGGACCAAACTTTCGATATGCGCAAAAGAACAGATAAAATTGTAAGCTGAAAGAAAACTCACAGAATGAGAGAAAATACTTGCAAATCATGTATCTGATAAGGGTCTAGGATTCAGAATTTATAAATTCTGAATCTGATTCATAACTTCACACAAAAAAATAAACAACTACGTTTAAAAAGAGACAAAGGACTTTTCTCTGAAAAAGATAAACACAACAAACACATGAAAAGATGCTCAGCGTTATTAGTCATTAGGGAATGCAAATCAAAACCACCATGGGATCGCACTTCACACTCACTAGGATGGCCATAAATTTTTTTTTTTAATGGAAAATAACAAGTGTTGGCAAAGCTGAAAAGAAACTGGAACCCTCATTCATTACTGGTGGAAATGTAAAATGGTGCAGTTACTTGGAAAACACTTTGGAAGTGCCTCAATAAATTAAACACAGAATTACCATATGACTCAGCAATTCCACGTCAAGATACATACCCAAATGGATTGGAAACAGATGTTCAAGCCAAAACTTGCACACAAAATTCATAGCAGAATGATTCACCATAGTCAAAAGGTAGAAACAGCCCAAATCCATCAACTGATGAACGGAAAAACAAAACATTATCTATCCATACAATTTACTCAGCAATAAAAAGGAATCAGGTACTGATACAGGTCACAATATGGATGAACCCTGAAAATACTACACTAAGGGAAAGAAAGCTAATATAAAAGGCCACATATTATATGATTCCATTTATATGAACTGTCCAGAACAGGCAAGTCCATAGACACGGAAAAAACAGATTAGTGATTGCCAAAGGCCTGGGAGAGGAGGGAACAACAGCTTAATGAGGACAGGGTTTCCTTTCGGGCGGATGCAGATGTTCTGGAAACAGACAGCAGTAGCCGTTAAGCAACATTGTGAATATACTTAAAACGACCAAATTACCCTTGAAAACCATTAAAATGGTTAACGTACATGTATTTTATCACAGTTTTGAAAAATATTATTTCCCCCCAAATCATTATGCGAGTGAAAGAGCCAAGTAACAAAAAGAGTGCATACTATGATTTCATTTGTATAAAATTCTAGAAAATGCAAACTCATCTATAATGCTGGATCACTAGTAGCCTGAGAGGAAAGGGGTTAAGGAAAAGAGAGAAGGATAAATTATAAAAGGCATGAATAAACTCTTGGGGGTGATACAAATGTTTACTATCTTTATTATTTGATGGATGTTTTAAACATGTACAGCTTAGTGAACTTCAATTACACTTCTGCAAAACTGAGAAAAGATCAACAAATGTTTTAAAAATTATCCCTGGCCCTCTAAATTCTTACACTTACTAAATTTCTATTTGAAATACACGGGGGAACTGTTTAGAGGATCTTTGCTATAAACCCTTTTGAAAGTCAAAAGCAAACAATCTTTCCCTGATTTATTGATTCTATTAAGTGTGCTTTTTACATTCAATGGTTTCTTAAAGCAAAAGAACACCTGTAACAATATCTGCTAAAACCGTTCAAGAGTATGTCTGGTGGAGACTAAGCGAGCTTGATGTGGCCATGTTTCAAGTCAGAAATTCTTTTTGCTATTAATAGGCGCCTAGGACACTTTAATCATTGCTGAATCCTGGTTTTTTGAATTGGTTCAAAAAAGGTCTGGTAGAACTTGGCAGAGGCTCACTCTGCAAATCAAACGATCATATCTGTTATTAGTTGAGCACATGCTGAGAGGATTATAAGTGTTTATGTACTCTCCGTGAGCATCCAGTTCAGATCTTGCCTAAGATGCATAACGACAGAATAAGACAGTGAATCAAATGCCAGAGTCAGATTTGCTCGTGGAATTTAAATTGGGATATGGATTTCACTTTAAACCAAAAGTAATACTTAAAGCCACCAGAAACGGAAAAAGAGGTTTCTGATCGGACTGCTTAGTTTGTCTCAAATTAAATTTGGCAGAGTTTCAAATTTATTTCCGTAATCTTTCCATAATAATATTTTCTTTGTAAATAATGGGTTTTTTAATAATTATTCTGAGGATGCAGATATTTACATACAGATGACATGATCACTTGAATTTATATAACATTCTCCCATCCCAGCCCCACACCACCAGTTCTTTCATAAATACTATTTTCCTTTAGCTTTGTTGAGCCCTTTGAAGTTTGTGACTTGATTTCTTCATCTGTAAAATGGGGTGAATAGGGGCATTAACTTCACAGGATTATTGTTGGATATTAAACATATATAAAGTGCTGAGACTATTGGCTGACTCACAGGAATCACTCAATGAATGTTCAGTGTTATTCACGTAATTATTACTATTCCCTTTTACAGATGAGAACACTGAGGCTCAGCGCTAGTGGTGGCAAAGCTGAATCCAGAACACAGAGCATGCTTATTCCTGATTCTTTTCACTACTCCACACCACTTTCCCCACCCATACATATTTTGTGCATGAAAATAAGAGTACCAATTGAGAAGAGGCAAAAATAGTTGTGTAACTTAAATCTAAAAAGCATGAACAAATTGGTAGGCACAGACCAACTCCAAGACTCATCCAGTTTAGGCCCCAGGGCAAGTCATCAGTCATTTTTAAAGTCGGCTTCATATAGTGATTTTGAAAAAGGAGATTAAAGGTTTCTGCAAAGAGTCAACTGAGCTTTGAGGATGCCCCCCAAATTGTGCCAGCTAGCAAAAATGACATTATCGCCCACTCACTGCTTCAACATTAAAAGGGGTTTACATTCACTTTGTATGGACATTAAAAAGTACTGCAGCTCAGGACAGAATGTCTCTGGAGGGGTTACATGGAAAGCGGCAGGCCCATCAATTAAGTCCTTTCTTATCAGGTCAAGACTAGAAAAATCCAGAGGCTCCAGATAACAATGCAAACATATTTGCAAGGCTGTCTGATTTAATCTATTTATCCAAATTAACCTATTCTAAAGTGATATTTAGTTAAGTTTCCAGTTCCAGGAATTTCATTGAGAAGGGTTTTTTTTTTTTTGCTTGTTTGTTTGTTTAAGGTGGTCAAGTTAAAAGATAAAATCACTAGACGAAAGTTTGTTGGGAAACAGGGTATTCAGAGGGTCTCACAGGATCACTTCCAAAGACAACCTAATCATAGACAGATTAGATAGACAGATCTGGCAGTGACCATGTTAACCAAGGGATCAAACTTAGTGGAACATATATCACCTGTTGAATGCATACCCTTGCCAAAATGCTTAACCTGAATCTGGCCATGAGGAAACAACAAATACATCCTGATCATGGTTCCTTCTTATTTTTTTACATATTTATTTTTTAAAAAGAATTTGACTATACCCCACTGCATATGGAACCTTAATTCCCCAACCAGGGATTGAACCCCTGCCTCCTGCACTGGAAGACAGAGTCTTAACCACTGGACTACCAGGGAAGCCCTCAGTTCATGGTTCATTCTGTAGTGGGGACTCTGGTCACGAAGAGCAGAAAAGAGCAGGTACTAAATTCAAAGTTTAGCAGGTGCTAAATTCAAAGAGATACCATAAACAATGTACTTGAATCTGAACCAGAGGGGTTTAAGAATTGCTATATGAGACATTTTTCTGACAACTGGAAAAAGTTAAAAATTAAGTGTTTATTGGAGAAATCATTTAAGTAAGACTAACCATCTTAGATGCAACAACAGCATCATGGCTATGCAATTTACTTCCAGGTGCTAAAGAAAAATACGTGACACTGCTTCTGTTTGGAAATATGGAAAAGAGTGTGAGGTGCCCTAGAGAGACCCAGTCTACCCCTACACGTAGAAAGATCTTTGTGGGAAGTACTGAGCCCACACTCTACAGCCCTCAAGCCGCAACTACTGAGCCCTCATGCTGTAACTACTGAAGCCGGTGTGCCTAGAGCCTGGCACAAGAAATGCCAGCGCAATGAGAAGCCCTAGCACAGCAACAGAGTAACCTCTGCTTGCCACAACTAGAGACAGCCCCGGCAAAGCAATGAAGAGCCAGTGCAGCCAAAAATAGATAAATAATTTTTTAAAAAAGAAAACAGAAAGATCTTTGTGGGGAGAGATGGGAGGAGATAACACACCCAGAGATAATTTTCAAAATTCTCTTTCAGAGGTCGACTAGAGCTGGCAGATAAAAAGGAATGCTCTCCATTTCCTTCTCGCTCATTTCCAGGCAGGAGAAAAGGGCAAATAACAGAAAACGCAACAGACAGAAATATGAGGATTCTTATGCTAGCCTGACCCCCACTTGCTGTATGACTTCAAACAATTCTCTTGACTTCTCTGATGCTCACTTGCCTTACCCTGAAAAACAGGGCGGCTGGGCTAAAGCAGCTCTCAGATGCCTTCCAGATCTAAAATTTAAGATGTGAATGGCTCATTCAGTCTTACAGACAACATGCAATGCCAATGTGAAAAGTCTATTCCTTCTTTTTTTTAATGGAAATAAGTGTTTCCTCTCTGATTAGAAAATTAATACATGCTCACTGGAAAAAAAAAAAAACTATAAAAAGGGAAAAAAGAAAGACAAACCACTATAATTGCACCACCTAGAGTTAAAACCACTATTAATATCTTTTATTTGTTCTTTAGATGGTTTTTCAGGCTTGAGGAACCAGCACATGCTCATAAAGGTTTTTTAAAAAACATAAGATCCCAATATATGTGCTGTTTGTAATTCTTTTAGTTAACAATATTATATGGTTTACATTCCATATTAACAAATATAGAATAAAGGCATCATTCTAATGGATGAATGGTACATGCTATTATACAAGCACGTGATTTATTTTCTCAATGAGAAACATCTGGGTGGTTTCTAATTTTTTGTCCTTCTAGAAAATGCTGCAATAAATATCCTCAGGTTCATCCTCATTATGTAAATAACAAAGTATCTAAATCAAGATTTAATCACACTACCCCTCTCCCTTTTCATAAAAGTTTAAAAAAAAAAAATCTCTTTTCAAGTATTAAATAAAGGCTCTCCCGTAACTCCAGACTACAGTGAGCCTGCCAGCCCAGGAGCATGCAGGGCCCTGAGGAGACCTGGGCTTTCGAATGCTCTGGAAGCAACGTTTGATCTCTTTGATTTCAAGGAGGCACTCGGAAACCTGAGGCCCAGCTTCTGGATAACTGTAATCTCTTTGCAAAGTGTTTGTCGGCGCAGAGTTCTGGGCGAGTCTGCGGCCCAGGCTGCGGCGAATGAGTACAGCAGGCAGCATCTAGTCCTAGCCTGGGCAGCCAGCAGGCTCCTCCAAATGTCTGTCGGCCTATGCTTATGTTTTCTGCCTTTAAAAATAATAACGCCACCAAACACACTCCCACCTGCCTATATTCAATACAATCTAATTTAGACACATGAAAATTACTAGATCTGTTTCCCAAATTGAGAACCATACTCTTTCTACAAACTCAAGCATTCACTTTAACATTCCAAAATAATGAACATTCCAAAGTATTTGTTTTTATTTTTTTAAGTTGGTAATAATTAGGAAACAGTATGAAATGCCCTCCTTTTCACTGACATTAGAATCTACCTGTTTTAAAATTATGTCATTGATCCAAATGTCATTGATCCAGCACTTTGCAAGTGCTGAAGAACACTTTTAATTCTCTTTTTGTGGCTACTGCTGTTTCCGTGAGTAATCAGTCTCACAAACATGTACCTGAGCCCTTGATTAAAATGTAACTGATTCTCCATCACATGTGAAGGCAAGGAGAGGCCTCCTACAGTGATAAGCACTCAGCAATATTCCTGGGGATTCACATAATTTTATTCTTGGAAGGAACTGACATTGATCATTTCCAAACCCTGGAGAAGCAGGATTAGGAAGATTAATTGATGTGTCCAGGTTACCCGCTCCCAATCCAGGGTTTCCTTTTCCTCTCTGACCCTCTTTGTCAGAAACCCAACTATTAATTTAAAACAAAGATACTCATTTTACATTTGACAACACCAGAAAGATCCTACCTGTCATTCAATTCAGTAATGAATTCAAAATAGAGCCAAAGAAGTAACTCTGTGAAATGAATACGTCCTTAAAATATATATTACCTTGTCTTCTCCTTCAGCATCATAGCACTGGAGGTCAGGCTTAAGGGTGGGTCTAATAAGAACCAAAAACACATCTGGAAGATAGTCTGCAGACAAGCTGCACCAATGAAAAGTACTTAGGATGTTTAGACAGCCGTGAATGGAGGTTTCCAGGTTTAGATCAGAGTGGAAGTGGCAACTGAGAACTGGTGGGTCATCACTGTGATCCAGAGAAAGCAGGTGCAAAGAAAGAGCAGCAAATAGCTCTGGTGCATCCTTGAAGCAAATACCCACATTAAAGAAGGGAAAAGTGGCGTGAAAACTATCTTCATGGGGTGACAACTACCCGCAAATGCAGGCGTGACCTCCAGCCTTTTGCTTTTGAACACATGGAAAGAATTATTTGGCAAATTGAGCTGCAAGTTATTAACACATCCTCATTCAACTTGCTTCACAGCTCCTGTTTTGCTCATAAAGTACATTCCCATCAATATGGACCATCCCCCTGACAGAGCTGCTGTCAGCGAGCTGGAAAAGTTTCCTTGTAAACTATCAGGGGACTTATTTATCTTATAAAATCCAGCAGGAATTGTAGGAAAAGAGAGGCTCAATTAACTTGTCTGTAACTTCTGCCACTGTAAAGACTTTATCCTATTAGATGGATATACGCCTTAAATCCAAAATACCCCCAACTTGCTGTCTTGAAAATGTCGAAGACTGAAACCTCAGTTGGGTGGAATTAACAGTGACCACCCATTGCGCCAGGCAAAATATCAGCCCACTGCCAATATCCCCTTGGTGGTTGTTGGAAACCAAATTCACATTCCTGATTAAAAATGTGCCTACTTAATTAAAGTCAGGATTTCCCAGTCTTCTCACTGGGGGGGAAGAGGCAATATGAAGCTTCCAGAACACACACATCAGCAAGATCCAGTCAGGTTCATTAACCAGAAAGGGAATTGCCATGTGCTCCTTTCTACAAGCTGCTAATTACCGTCTTTTGCCTGATTTTGGAATACGGATCACTTTACTTTCTGCAAAACCTTTCAATGCACTATTCTAAACACAGCCATCAGTCACTCACACCAGCTGTGGATTCACAGCGACTTTCCTTGTTAAAATACACAAAATCGTATCAGCTACACCATCCCAAACAAGGTAATTACTGTGTCAGGAAATAAAAAATCAGATTAAGCGGAATTTCGTGGCACAGGAGACCCCTTTAAGCTTTTGCCTGACAGAGGGACCAAGGAGGACGAATTTGCCTTTGGAGTTTTAATTCCACTGTCTCAAACTTCTTCCATTCTAGTTTTTCAAGTTTAGTTTGATCTGTTTTAATTCTATCCCTTGGTTAGATCTCAGTTCCTAACATTTTGTAGATTCTTGTTTATCAGAGATGTGAACTGAGCTATACTGGTGTGTTTATTTGAGGATTAGCTGTTGTGGTCAAGGAAGAAATATTTGTTCAACTGGAGTCAAGAACCTACAGCCACAAGAAAAATAAAGCAGAGAGAGAAACTGGATAATGGGGGATCATTTCACTGTGAGTCGATCCTGGTGGGGTTTTTTCCCCCCTGGTGACTTTATGCATAGGCAAAAAGAACTTAACAGATCCAAGTCCACATTCCAACTGACAGATATGGGTTTTTTAAATTATTAATTTGATGAACTGCTAAAGCAGTAGCAAGAGAATAAGTGGACAGAAGAATAAAATAGGGGATAAAATTTGTCTTCTTTTCCTTCCCGTGCAGCATTGGCATTAGAAAAGCTCTGTGTACACCATATGTACAGTCATTTAGTGTGACGAATGGGAATAATGTACTACATTTCATAAAACTGATCTCTGGCAATTTGAGAAAACACTGGATGGCTACACTTACTATCTAAAAGTACTTATCAAAACAAACCCTCAAGCAAAATTTCTTTTTTAAAAAAACAACCCTTAATAGGCTTTCTAGTGAAGCAAAGAAACTTTTCAGAATGTCAAGAACCCTCCCTGTTTTGGGTAAATGCTTAATCCTCTCAGATGTTTTCTCCTGCTGAATGCTTGTCTTATGTGCAGTTTAAGATGGTGTTTAAAATTTTCAAAATTCCTTCTACAAGTGTATCCCTGTTTCCTCTAAAAATGGACCCAAACTGATGTTAGAAAGTGGCACAGATGTTAGAAATTCCAACCTCTTTCCAGAACAGGACCAAGTATGAGTTGAGATAATGTCCCTTTTTGGCAAACTCTCATTTTCTCTCAGATTCTGGAAGTAATTGTCAACATGCCCATTAAAGTGGGTGGACATCACACACAACTTGTCTGAGTGTCACCGTACGAGTTACATGGAGATCCTTCCAAATACAAGACATCTGTAAAATTATCTGCAATCAGAGTGACTACTTGTAATATTCCCTAGACTGATCCGGGGAGCACTGTGCACTGAAGACACAGCCGGCCAGCATCTTAACTCTAGGCAGAAGACTGAAAAAGCAATCAAAACTGGATTTATATCTTCATAAATCACAATACACGCAGGTGACACTATCAAACGCTAAATCAAAACTTTTTCCTTTTCATAATTGATTTTTATTCACTTCATACCAAAATAATCTGGAAAGGAAAAAAATAAGTCATCAATATACAAATTAAAGATGCAACCTGACATCAAGCATTAGTCAGGAGTATTTCACTGCAAATCAAATAATTTAGGAAAATCACCTGAGTGCTCATCTCGTAGATGTATATGCTTGCTTGGTTAATTTTCACCATGATTAGTATCATACTTTCTAACTGCATCTGACAACTGACTTCCACACTGCACACAGAACCAATGACTGCTTTCATTCTGAAGAGTTTTAAAACTTACAACCTAAAACTGTAATTTCTGATGTTCATCAGGATTAATAAATAACTTCTTATAAATCAAGAATTAGGTTTGGTTATAAAGCACAAAATTAAAAAATAAAATACTTTTGAAAATAAAATATTGTGAATATTTGAGGAGATAAATCCTTGTAAAACATTCACTGACACATATCAATGTTGTTCTTTTTCTGTTCATAGGAAGATAATATATATTTTTTAAGCTCTCAAATTATTCTGATTTCCTAAACTTATTCCAAATCTCTTAAGGTGTTATTTATAATTCCTTTGCCCAAATGGCTTACATAATGCTTCAGATTTTATTCAGTAATATCTCCACACTGGCCAGCTTAAAGAATGCATGTTTAAAACACATATCTTATAAGACGTTAGTTATATGCGTCTAAACATGGCTGATAATCTTCATAGGTAAGGCAAATACTAGCCTGAGGTCAGGGGTTAACCAGGGTGGAGAGGTCATGCACCATGCTTGACTGAAGCTAACAATACAACAATGAAAAAACTAAATACACCTGAACAGGACGAAAGACCTCCAGGGTAGTTAACTTCTGATGCAGTCTTCATAAATACAGAGACTGGATTCTATAAAATAAACCCCAAAGTCAATCACATTATTCATTGTCACACCTCATTCTCTTGAGACCAAATGTAACGTAGGTGAATAGGATTCAGTATGTATCATGTTCATGACTGTTACTTTACCAAAATCCTTGATGTCACCCCAAATGAAAACGTTATTAAAGAAGATCAGTAAACACAGAATTTAAGTGAAAAAATTATTGTAATCCTTAAACGCTATGCAACATGAAGATTGATATCTTCATCATTTTGAAAG
This sequence comes from Bos grunniens, assembly GCF_055505025.1. Taxonomy (NCBI): domain Eukaryota; kingdom Metazoa; phylum Chordata; class Mammalia; order Artiodactyla; family Bovidae; genus Bos; species Bos grunniens. The sequence goes on along the minus strand of NC_141190.1, from coordinate 30,964,809 downwards.
CAATCAAAGCTCCTCTTACAAATTACATAATAACCTCATTTAAATAACTAGAAAAAACACAAGTTTCCTCAATACAATGCATTTAACATGCCATCCTCTAGAGAATTACAACCAAAGCTCTAGCTTCACAAAATTCTCAAATCAAGAGGCGGACAACTCTTTTTGCCGCTGAGGGCAATCTCTCCCCGCCACATTTTCTCAAAGATGGCTGATGCAAACAGCACCTCATAACTACATAAAAATGGTTGCTCAGATTAAATTATGCAAACGCAGTTTCAAAATAACCTGCTCAAGTTTCAGCGCATTAAAGATGGACCTGCAAATCATTTGTCATGTTATGCCTGCTTCCAGCAGAATCACAGTGGGTGATCAGGCGAGCACAAAACCCAAGTCATCCTTATAAAAAGAAAGACTCTGAAACATAAGCGCACAAACATCAAATCCCATGCGCACATTCACCAGCCTTGGACTTGGCGCCTGAAGACTGATCCGTCACCAGTGCAAAACAAGGAAAAGCCATCAGGTAGTTCCTGAGGTCTCCATCCTGGAACTACTAGCAGAAGGGGCCATCTTTGAACAGTTCAGGCTCATCAATTAAAGTAAAATATTCCAGGGGTGGAATTTTCAAAACAGGGGTGAATTTACAAGGTTAATTTTTTATTACATGAGGTAATTGATATATACTTGAAATGATTCATCTCCCACAAAAATAGCCTTTATTTTCAACCGGGCAATATTTCATAGTCAGACACCCATTTACAAAGATTTTTCTGTGAACATAAAATTCTTGGCTTTTTCCTAATTAAAAGTAAGTGACTGGAAAATGTAGGGTGATTACAATACCAAAACAAGTTCAGTAAACTTAACCTGCAGCCTAATTTCAAGCCAGGAGACACTGATAAGAAGCACATTAGATGTTTCCCAATTAATAATCAGTCAATTAGGGCTTTTTCCTCTTTTACTAAATAAACTTTAGGTTTTAAACATCTTTTCTGTGTTACTTTATATTAAGGACTAAAGAGAAATTTTAAATAATGATGTACTTAAACTGTCCATCATACTTAGTAAATCTTAGCTAAAATGACTTGCAAAACAAAGGGAACAGAATAACAATATAAAATATTTTCAGTTTCAAATAATTAGCTACTTATAGGTAGTTGAAAAGTTTTATAAAATCAAACTAAAGCCAAAAGTTGTCATAAATGGAGCTTTTAATATTCTACCAGTCAAAAGAAAAAGAGGGGGGGAACCATTTTGTTCTGCAACAGGATACCAATGTTCTTTGATGTCAAACATAAATTTTCACTATTCTTCAATGACATGTTAGTCTTAAAAACAATATTTACTTCCATTTACGCCCCATTACTGGTTATTTCTCTTACTACATTTTAATAAGTTTAATAACTCAAAGCATCAACACAACAGCGCTGGAAAACCTCTGCTTCGTTCCATAGGGCTGATTTTGCTGAACTTGTGTTTATTTCTCTTACTTTCTCCAGCTTCACCAAAGCACTCATCGTCCAGGCTTTCCAACACTTCTTACCCTAGTTTTGAGGACTTCACTACAGACTGAGGGAAATTTTTAGGAAAATAAAGATCCTTTCAACAAACCAACATTCTAGGCCTTAAACTGTCCAACAAAATCTGGAAAGAATGAACGGAACCTCACCATTTTACTTTTATCTCCCCCAGATGGGTTGAATAGAGCTTCTGAGAGCACACTGGCCATCCCCAACCTACTCACGCATTGGGACGTCCGGCCCGGAATATTCGCGACCCAAGCCGCACGGTTCCCCCGAACCACGAGATGGTAACATTAATGGAAAACGGTTCCGCTGCTAAGAACTCTTCGCAAGGGCCTTCTTGGAAAGTGTTAACACTTCTTGTGGGGCAAAGCAAACTATGTTGTCCACAAACCGTCGGTACCCTTTGTACCCAGTATCAGGGTCACCATTTAAGGTGGTTTCTTCGGGCGGGCGTCTTACTGACGCGCCCTCCCGCACGCGCGCGCACATACTCGCGCGCGACTCTCCATACATTTCACCGGCCTCCTGGGGCTGGAAAGATGAAATATCGTCTCTAGGCCATTCCCCCGGAATTGAGCTAATTGAGTTTAAAATATCCAGTAGAGAAAAGAAAGGGGATGAGAAAGAACAAAATTATTTTCCCCAAATAGCTTGGTTTTCCTCTCCCCAAGCTGACGAACAGCCGGAATGACACCAACCCTGCCGAGAGGGAGGGCAAGAAAACTTCAAACGCGAGGCGGCCGAGCGAAGTTTAGCCGGGTCCGTAGAGAGGAAGCCACAGAAGGGGGCGCCCAGGGCGCGTCCCCCAAGCGCATCCAGGTCCCCGCTCCCCCTTCCCTCCTCTTACTTTTGGATGATCTGGGGCAGGCTGGCTTGGGGCGGAGGCGGCGGCGGCGGCGGCGGCGGCTGCATCCCTCGCGGGCCTGGGGGCGCCGGGGGCGCCGGGGCACCGGGCACGCTGCGGGCATCTCTGTCCGGTTGCTCGGGGCCGCTGGGCTCGGCGTCCTGGCTCATGGCTGCGGCCAGCACCATGTGAGGCGAGACCGGCCCGGGCTCGCGGCGGGAGAGCGCGCGCGAGGGGCGGCCCCGGGGCACGGGCGCTCACTGGCCGGGGTCCCCGTGCCCAGTCCCCTTGTCCTTCCCGGTAGCGCGGGGAGGAGACGCGATGGGCGGAGAGGAGGCAGTCCCGGCGGCGCCGCCTCCGCCTCCTCCCGCGGGTCCCGCTCGCCCAGCCGGGCCACTCAGAGGTGGGGGCCAGGGGGCGTCTCCCAGCCAGCGGGAGACGTTCGGCGCCCGGGTGGTCAGGGGATCTCTGCCCGTAGCTCCTGGGCGCTGCGTTCTCCACCCGCCACCCGCGCGCCTTCAGGGTCCCCGGGTCGGCTCTCGGCAGCTCAGCTCCACCGCGTAAGGCGGCGAGACACACGGCAACCCGCCGCCGGACGCCGAGCTCTCGCCTCTCCCGCTAGCCGGCGGCCTCCGGACTGTCCCCGGGGACGACGCGCGCGGCCTCGCGCGCTCCTGCCAAGCGGGGCGGACCGAGTGCGCCCCGGGCGTCTGCGCGCATCGCCAGCGCGAGGTGCGCGGGCCTTGGCACCTTCCCGCGATTGGTGCCCAGCCAGCGCCACTCGTGGCTGAGGGGCCCGAACCCGCGGGGGGGAAAGCCCACAACTCCCTCAGGTCGATTCGACTGGTAACCCTAGGTCTAAGATGACCGGACCCGAGGGCTCTCCAAATTGGCAATCCCCAGAGGCAGCCTGTGGGGCCGCCGTGATTTCTCTTCATTTATTTCCCCACTTTTCTAAAAGACCTGCCGCTGTCCCGCGAGCTCAAAGACAAAACAACGTGTATGTTTTATTCTTGTTATTTATTGGCCAAATCTCAGTAGGAAAGTAAAGGATGAAGAGGAGTTCACTACCATGGCTCTCCCCAGGATCACCGCCTCGGAAGCTCTGCTGGTTGCCCGGGAGCCACCGTGCGCCAGCTCACCTGCACACGGCGGTTCACGGCGGTGGACGCGGGCGTCCTGCGCTGAGGAGTCACCCCACGAGGTGCAGCGTAATGTCCTAGAGCACCGGCAGAGATCTGGGGACGCACCTGGTGCCGCGGAAACGTCCAGAAGCTGGGCAAAGATCTCGGACAGTGGTTACCCTGGAGATCCTTACCGTCTGGCGGACACATAACTTTCTAAATCCTGACACAGGCGCCCCGAGAAACGAGGAAAGGCGTCCCTTGGGTGCCTTGGAAGCCAGAGCGCGCGCCAGGGTGCCCCAGGGCCTGGAACGAAGCTTCCTGGGGGTCTCAGGCCAACCCATCTTCCTCCCGCAGAATTCTGAAGATGAATTCTCCGGGGACCAGCAACTATTGAATCCCCTGGAAGATGATTTCTTCTCTCCCTAGACTGTGAGTTTCTGTCAACTTTCCTGCCGGTTTCAAGAAGTTTAGCCTCCCTTTTGCTGTCATCCTACCTAGATCCTCCCCCACGTCCCTCTCTCCTGTACACACAGGGTCCTGTCTACTCTCTGGCTTCCTTCTTTTCTCTCACTCTCTCCCTTCTTCCCCTTACAGATAAAATGATACACCCAATGCCTTGTATTCGTAAGAGTAATCATAATTCTCAAATTTGAATCTCACCAGAAAGCCCAGGTAAAGACGAACCAATTGTTTATTCATTTCGCCAATGGGGCAAGTCAGCGTGATTTATTTGTTCAACTATATATGGCTAGTAAAGGGCTGTCCCAGAGTCCTCTTGGGCTCTAAGAGTAGTTAGTTCATCATTTTCAGTTTCTATCACTGAAGTACTGACCATGGTTTTCATAAAACTCCACCTTCCACTGCCGCCCCCCACCCCACCTCCTTGGTTGAGGGAAATGATCTGAAATAAACATTGCAACTCTCCCAGAAAGGAAAACTTTCCATATGCTTGTATTAAACTATCCCTCTGAGAATCCCGCAAAACCTTTGTAGTCAAAAAAAGACAGATCACTTTTTACCAGAGAGGTTGACTGACTCAGTCTCTCTGAGCGTCAGTTACCAAATATGTAAAGCGGCAGTGATGAGACCCTGACTTGCAGAGTCACTGTTAGGATTAGAGATAATGTATCCTGCATAATTGATGCGTAATTGGTACAAGAGATATTCAGTCTGGCAGTTATCACAAAAGTGATTCTTTATCTTCCAACCTTACAACCGAGTAGAACAATAGATCTCAAACTCTAGGAAGCCGAGTGCCTGGAAATCATAATATTGATATAACTTAATCCATCCTCATAACGTTTTTCCTGGCAGAAACATAAAGGAAGGAAAGAAAGGAGGGAGGGAAGAAGGGAGGAAGGATAAAAGGAAGGGAGAGAGGGAGGAGAGGAAATTCATATTATACAAATGCAGCTCTCTGTATCTCAAAAATAAGGTATTAGCTTTTGTGACAAAATAACAGTGGATACATCTAGGGTATTTATTAGACTTTTCTTCCATCCTTTCTGTAAGTTGAAAATTTCCCCCCAAATGGAGAAAATTAATAATACACAAGGTGTTTTTAAGAAGCCCCATTTCTGTGAGTGTAGCTGAATATTTGCAACGTATGTGTTACGTAAGAACTGAAACTTGAAGCAGATGTGAAGGGAGAGGGAAGCACTGCAGCAAAAACCTAAAGCTAGTTCTGGTCCTACCTCAGATCCCCTCAAAATATTGTCCAGGATAACAACGAACGAGACTTTCCATTTTGCAAGTCAGGTGTTCAGCGTATTAAGCAAGTCCAGTGAAAAATATTTATTAACGTAATGTCATTTCACTCCTTTCCAGGAAAAAATGAGAAAGCTCCCGGGATGGGGTTGCAGCCGTTCAGGAATCCTTTAGTAGGTTTGCCTTTGTCTGCCCTGCGTCCTCACCACCCCCACCACACCGGGATGTGCTTGCGGTTACTGACCTGAGGGAAAGGCTGTAGGGGTCACCTGACTTGACAAATGGGAAAAGGGGAGGGGTTGGTAACATCTCTGTTCCACTCTGCAGAAGCGCTCTGTCCCTGCTGACATACCAGGAAACTGAGGTCAGTGAGGCTTTTGCTGTCTATGAATATATTGAACATTTCATACGTTATTGTTGTTGTTCAGTCGCTCAGTCGTGTCTGACTCTTTGTGACCCCATGGACTGCAGCACAACAGGCTTCCTTGTCCTTCACCATCTCCCGGAGCTTCCTCAAACTCAAGTCCGTTGAGTCGGTGATGCCATCCAACCATCTCATCCTCTGTCAACTTTCCGATGAGTTGGCTCTTTCCATCAGGTGGCCAAAGTACTGGAGCTTCAGCATCAGTCCTTCCAGTGAATATTCAGGGTTGATTTCCTTTGGGATTGTCCTGCAACAGTTTGATCTCTTTGCTGTCCAAGGGACTCTCAAAAGTCTTCTCCAACACCACAGTTTAAGAGCATCAGTTCTTTGGCCCTCAGTTTTCTTTATGGTCCAGCTCTCACATCCATACATGACTACATGGGAGTCAGCTGTTAAATGCTTTCATAGATTATTACTTACTTCATATTCATAATAATCCCATGAGGTAGCTGCCCATGTTTTTATTTGTTTTTTAATTGAAGGATAACTGCTTTACAGAACTTTGCTGTTTTCTGTCAAACTCAACATGAATCAGCCATAGATATACATATATCCCCTTCCTTTTGAACCTCCCTCCCATCTCCCTCACCATCCCACCCCTCTAGGTTGATAAGGAGCCTCTGTCAGAGTTCCCTGAGCCATACAGCAAATTCCCGTTGGCTATCTATTTTACATATAGTATTGTAAGTTTCCATGTTACTGACCCATGTTTTATAATTGAAAGTGAGGCTAGAGGGCTAAAAGAATTTGCCTCAGGTCACCTGCCTTTTAAGCTGCAGAAGCAGAACTGCAGTTAGACCGATCGGACCCCAAACCTCACCCACTGCTTCAGTGGCACACAGAGACCCGAGAAGCCACCTAGTCTTTTGCTGTGATAACTGCCTGCATCTTCTAGTGAATGTAAAATACCCCCTGCATTGTGATTCAACTCTGCCACTCATATTTATCTAATCAGTAAATTATCAGGCAAGGTCCAAATTGACATAAGTGAGAAAATTTAAAGAAATTAAGAAGCCTAGCGGGGGATAGTAGAAAGGAACAAAAAATAGAAACCAGGTCTCTGTCATTCTCAAACTTGCCAGGGATTCTGGCACACTGGTTTGTTCTGTAATGTTAATAAATGTTTACTGGGTTCCAGACAGTGGTTCTAGGAGCTTTCTCATGCCTAATTTCTCTAATTATCACCAGTTTGCAGACAGAGAAGCTTGATGAACCTCTCCAAGGTCACAAGGATAATACATAGTGGAGTTGAAGTTCATACCCTGGTCTGACTCCCTGCAACTCGCTGTCCTCTGTTCAAGGTGATTGTGAGCATTCAGCTCCACAGATGAAATCGTTTAATATGTATTGTTTTTCCCTATGTGTAATTACTATTAAAAAAAAAAAACAGTTTACTTAGGTTGTAAAGTTTGATAATAAATAGAGCTGGTAAAAATACAGGACTGCAAATATTCTCATATACTGTGGATGAAAGTGTCAGTTGCTACAGCCTCTTTGGAAGTGAGTTGGTACTGTCTGTTACAATTACAACAAAGGAAACTGACTCAGTAGTTATCCTTCTAGGAATTTATCCTATAGGTAGGTTTATTTATAGCAACAACCCAAGTTCCATGTGCAAGGAAGTTGATTGTGGCATTGTAACAACAAAAACCAGAAACAATCACTGCTACTGCTACTGCTAAGTCACTTCAGTCGTGTCCGACTCTGTGCGACCCCGTAGACGGCAGCCCATCAGGCTCCCCCATCCCTGGGATTCTCCAGGCAAGAACACTGGAGTGGGTTGCCATTTCCTTCTCCAATGCATGAAAGTGAAAAGTGAAAGTGAAGTTGCTCAGTCATGTCCTACTCTTCACAACCCCATGGGCTGCAGCCTACCAGGCTCCTCCATCCATGGGATTTTCCAGGCAAGAATACTGGAGTGGGGTGCCAAAGGGGGCCTGGTTACAAATGGATGGTCCCTGCCTGGAAAGGAATACAATGCAGCCCTGAAAAAACACGGGCTAGGTCTGTATGCACTACGCTATGCTATGCTAAGTCATTTCAGTCGTGTCCGACTCTGTGCGACCCCATAGACGGCAGCCACCAGGCTCCCCCGTCCCTGGGATTCTCCAGGCAAGAAGACTGGAGTGGGTTGCCATTTCCTTCTCCAAATTTCCAAGATGTATCACTAAGGAGAAAATGCAAGTTCCTCAGCAGTAGTGCAGTATAATTAAATCTGTATAAAACCAAAGAGTATAAAACACTTCTAGAAAAGTATGCAAGTAACTAATTACTAACAGTAATTACTTCTGGAAGTTGGGATAGGGCAGGAACTCTCTTACATTTGAATATTTGAAATAAAATTTTATTGAAGTATATGTACTGTTTGAAATTTTTTACTATAAACATGTATTGTTTTTTATTACTGATCACTAACAACAAAGCCGTTCTTTCCCTCTTCAACTAGTCTTTCTTAACAGCACTTAGCACACAAATAGGATTTTTTTTTAAGCAAAACATCATCTGGAAGATTGAAGGAGAAACGCCTTGAACCATGCATTGTCCAGAGTAGTCTTTTGTTATCCTAACAACCCCAATAGAGACAACTGAATAATTAATTCATTAATTCCCAACAGTCATTTTGATACAGTCTATTAGTTTGATAATCATATAAGCAACCTATCAACATTAGCTATAACATATTAACTGTTATCTGGGTGTTAATAAACAGTTATCATTTCTTTAGTATTACTCTATGTCAAGCTGTCTTGAGCACATAATGTTTCTCATTTAATCCTCACAACTTCCTTGTTAGTTGGCTGTGTTTATGCCCATTTTACAGATAAGAAAACCAAGACTCAAAGAAGTTCAGCCACTTGACAGCTACTTTGTGGAAGAACTGCACATCTAATGCCAGTCTCCATTCCTCCTAGAACAGGGCTTTTAACTATTCCAACATGGTGGCAATGATGTTTCTTGGTATAATGGGGCTTTTAAGACCAGATATTCCTCTGCTAAATGATGGCTGGTTTGACCTCTCTGCTATCTCCAGTACCTCATGCTTTGGTTTCCCATCTCTCCACCAAACCTGGCTTCTTTTTTCCATCCCCCCTGAGGTCAGCTTTATCTGTTTGCTGGCTCCTCTTTCAGAGCTACACCCTAATCTTTTACTCAAACTTCATGGAATCCCTGCATGTGTCTTAAAACAATCATAAAATAAAATCCTGTGCTAGCTTTGGAAAGGATCACCTCTCTGAAAATGCCAGAGAGGCAGCGGCTGAAGGATGCTGTTTAAAAATAATATGGTTACTCATGGAACTGGATGCACATTTGAATGTGAAGGCGACAGTCAGGGAACTCTAGCTGAGGAAAAGTGAGGACATGACCCATATGGTTCTTTTCTGCCTAACAACTCATGCAGAATGTCCCTCATTGGCTGCCGGGTAAGGCTTAGCCACTGTCTCTCTGGTGGTGGATTTACCAGCCAGGCTCCTTGTCCTCTGATGAGCCGTGCAAGTCTTGTATTATAATCAAAGGAACAGTTGACTGGGAGTCAGAAAATCTGAGTTCTGGACCTCTAGGTGTATCCAATGTTCCTGAACAGAAAAGCAGTCATCCCAAACCAGGGGTGAAATCAACATCTTTGCCTCCTCTAAAAGCATCACAACTCCAAGCCCAGGTGGCTTGAGCTCTGCCGTTCCAGCACTTGCTCAGGACCTGGCCACAAACCAACAGAGGATTGAGTTAGAATCCTAGGGGGCTCATGGTATTATAGGGCAGAGTTACCTGGGTCTGGCTTCCAGGAAAAGAAAAATTTTGAGCTTTGTTTTGAAGGAGAGAATGGCTTCATCTCTTTTGCTATTACCAAGAGAAAGCAAAGCAGCAGGGTACAATAAGGGGTGTCATAAAACAAGTTGCAGCTGAATTTTCTTGGAGGGGGGATGGGAAGTGACGGAGGTATGAAGCGAATGTGGGAGAAACGTTAGCTGGTGGCTAATTGCGTGATTTAAGTTCCATGGGGCTCCGCACCCCCCGTGGAGACCCAGCTTCTACACTGCAAGCTTAATCCCTGGGGAATGTCACTGTCATTCAGAGGCTGCTAGTGTGACTCGGGGCCCCAGCCAAGCCAAACAGCACTTCTTAGAGGCAGGGGATTCCTTTATCAAGCCCTTCCCCCTAGTCGCCTGCTCTGTCTTCCCTTATCACCAGGGCTGTCAGGCCAGTTGGTCTGCAGGGAATAAACATCTCAGGCTGTTTGCCCACCAGCGCGGAGATCAGGTGACCATTATGGAAGGCAACACCGGAGGCCTCTGCATGCCAGCGTGACGCCAGGAACAGTGAGAGCCTGTGATGTGCTGACCTCACTGAGTGGGCACCCATGCAGCTGGCTTGAGTGAGGAAACTGGTGCCACTCCCCGATGTGGTACCTTTGATCATCCCAGGGTCACCTGATGCCGGATGTCCTGCCCAGCCCCCTCTCAGTGTAGACTCTGGAGTCAGAAGAGCTGGATTAGAAGCCCAGCCCCATGATCAGTTAGCTGCATGACTTTAGGCTACTTTACCTCTCTGTGCTCCCTTCAGATGGGAGCCTCAGTGTTTCCATCTGAAAAATGGGGTCAATAGTGCCCCCATCATAAAGTAATTGTTAGGATTAAGTGTAAGGCACTTGGGATGTTGGTAAAAGAGTACAAACTTTCAGCTCAGAGATAAATAGGTCTATGGATCTAATGTAAACATAGTGACTGTAGTTGATAACAATGTGTTGTATAATTGAAATTTGCTGAGAGTAGAACTTCCGTGTACTCACCCACAAGATAAATATGTGAGGTGATGGACGTGTTAATTAACTAGGTGGCAGGAACTCCTTCACAATGAATATGTATATCAAACCACCACAATATGTACTTTAAATATCTTACCCTTTTATGTGTCAATTATACCTCTATAAAGCTGATTATTTTCTTAAAGCACTTCAGATAGGCATATGATTGAGGTCAGCAAGCTGTTGTTAGCTGCTTTTAATATTATGATTACCGGGCTTCCCAATGGAGAATCAACAATCATAATCCATAGACTGCTCTTGAAAGAGAGAGGGGTGCTCTGAGTCCAGGATGTCTGTCACCTCCTGCATGTAAAAGTCCCAGGGAAAAAGGATGTAATCATAAGAACCATCTGGAAGGAAAACTGGGGAAAAGTGGGTACTGTCAGAAGAACACATTGGAAAAGAGATTCACAGACCTGGGTTGCCCTTGCCAGCCTCATGACGTTGGGCTTGCTTTGTGAGCTCTCTGCCCTCAGTTTCCTCATCCATGAAATGGGATAACAATCATTTCCTTTCTGTTGTTGTGAGGATGAACCCAAGGTTGGCCCAGAGTCTCTTCTCAGTCCCAGAGGCTGGAATGATGACCTACTCTCTGTAACAGGTAACACAAATCCGGTGAGAGCAGGATGCCCACAAGAGGAGGGGGTGTGGAAGTGAAAGGTATGTTTGGGTTTGGTTTGGGGGGTGGGAATTCGTGGCAGGTGGAACTTGCTGGAGGAGTGCCTGTTCCTTGGTATATTTCCCCCAGAAACTTCACTCTGATGATTTAAAGAATCCTAAAGAAAGCCAGTTAGGGTTCGTTTGGGAGAAGGAGGGTTGTTAACATATGTCTGCTTCACTCTCCTCCACTCTCCCCAGCAAGGAGTAAAGCAGCACGTCTAAAAGGTCTAAGGTCGTGTTGTGGGTTGAAATGTGTCCTCTAAAAAGATCTGTTGAAGTCCTAGCCCCTGATATCTGTGAATGTGACCTTATTTGGAAATGGTTTTTGCAGATGTCCTCAAGTTAAGATGCAGTTGTTAGAGTGGGCTCTGATCCAGTGTGACCGATGTCTTACAAGAACAGGGAAATTGAGACATCGATTCCGCAGGGAGAATGCCCTGTGACGACAGAGGCAGAGACTGGCATGATGCAGTTGCAAGGCTGGGAACTCCACCAGGAGCCAAGAAGATGGGAGGAAGGATTCCCCAGAGGCTCAGATGGCCCTGCTGACACCTAGATTTCTGACTCTGGCCTCTAGCATTCTGAGAGGATCCATTTCTGTTGTCTTAAGCCATCTAGTTTGCAGTGCTTTGTTACAGCAGCCAGGAGGAGAGTAATACGGGGAGGAAAGGGACTGGGGACGTGGGAGGAACTGTGGGCCCAGAAAGCCAGGTGAAGAGATGCCCAGCTAGAGGGTCCTTGGGGGCTCCCCACCTTATCCTCCAGCCCGAGAGGCCACCAAGGAAGGCAAGATATTTGAACCAAGTGAGAAACAATGTTTGAACCAAGCAGAGAAGAGCCAGAGACAAGTTCCATGGTCCAAGAAGGAAGGACTCTCCCACCCAAAAGCCTTCACAGCCTCTCTGTGGTCCAGCCTCCAGGCTCAACTCCTTCGACACTTAAATCTGGCCAGGCTAGTCTAATTCTTTCCCTGGAAAAGCATCTTATGTGTTCTGTCCCCCTGAGTCTCTTCTTGTCTGCCTTTCTCCCTCTGTGCCCTGCCTAACTGAGCCCACCTCCATCCTGGGAGCACCTTCCAGCCCCGGAATGTCTCCCTTCGTGGAGCATGTATCGCACTGCTGGACTGTGCATCTCACTTAGCAGCTGATCGTGTACTCCCCGGTAAATTGTGTGTACTTTTTATTTGATAAAGTGATCCCTTTTTACTGGTTTGTGGTTTAGGTTTTCACATGTCGTGCCTTGTTCTCGTGACTATATCAGGTATCTTGGTATGCAGGGACTGGGCATGCCTCTCCAAACTGCCCTTTCATCCTCAAACATGGAGATCTGCCCATGTAGAATGTATAGTTGTTTCCTTGATTCAGCCCAAAGATGTTTTGTTTTGTGTTTTGGCTGCGCTGGGTCTTCACTGCTGCACAAGGGCTTTCTCTAGTCGTGGAGAGTAGGGGCTACTCTCTAGTTGCAGTGCATGGGGTTCTCATTGTGGTGACTTTTCTGGTGGAGTACGGGCTCTAGACCATGCGGATTTCAGTAGCTGCTGCACATGGGCTCAGTCATTGCAGCGCGCAGGCCGCAGAGCTCAGGCTCTGTAGTTGTGATGCATGGGCTTAGCTGCCCCACGGCATGTAGAGTCTTCCCGGACCAAGGATGGAACCAGTCTTCTGCATTGCAAAGCATCTTCTTAACCACTGAACACCAGGGAAGCCCAGCACAAGAACGTTGGCTATGAAGATCTGGAAATCTAGAGTAGTTTTTTTTTTTTTTAGTTCTGCCATTGGCTTGTTTGTATCATTAGGGGCGTGGCCATTAAAATCAGACAGACCAGATCTTGAATCCTGATGCTGTCAATTAATAGCTGTGTGACCTTGGGTAAGTTACCTAACCTGTGTATGCTTCAGTTTCCTCACCTCTAAAATGAAGTTCATAGACTGAGAGTGACGGCACTGTGTGTAACGCACAGGGTGCCTTCAGAATTCATCTGTGTGATGAATGTAAGTGCTTGGCACCATGCCTGCCAAAGTTCCCTGGGAAGCAGACTCTGAGACAGGCTATAGCAGCTTTATTTGGGGCCGCTCATGGCTGATCAATAAAGTGGAAGAGAATAGAAGGAAGCAGAATTGGGCCGAAAGAGATACCAGGCTCTGAAAAAGTCTCAGTGGAGACCTCAACCAACTCCACGGAGATTCTGAGGCTGGGGTCATCCACCTTATCCATTGAGGCAAATGGCTCTCAGCATTTCCACATCAACACTCCCTCTAGGTACAAGTCTTAGAAGAGTGAGTATGCCCCTCCCAATCACCCTAACAAAATCCTTATTACATTTCTTTGGCTCTGATTGAGTCCTGTGCCTATTTGTGAACCAATCTACAGCCAGAAAATGTGATAATCTCACTGGCTGAGCCAGAGCCTCATGCTGACCCCTGGTGCCAGATGCCCCATGCACTCCACCTGAAGCAGGCAGATTGAAAATTGCAGAGCCTGTGATTCCCCTAGTGGAAAATCTGAGAGTGCCAGGAACAGATGGACGCTGTACTGTGAAAGCCTGACAAACGTCTATTCTTTAACTGAAAAGAATGTTAGCATAGGAACAGCCTATGGTAGAGCAAGTGCCCACCGAGAATGAAGGACATGCTGATGGGAAGTGCAACATGCACTGATTGCAGGGTGTCTGACTCAGAGGAATGTCTGCTTTTAAAAATGAAATAAATATGTATTCCTAATAAATGGTGGAAAAAAGCATCCACGGAGTGCTCAATTGGAGTTTTAAATCTTAGCCCTGGAGAGGCTTCTGAGCTGTTGGATATTCTGTGTTTTGATCTGGGTGGTGGTTTGGGCTTCCCTGTTGGCTCAGATGGTAAACAATCTGCCTACAATGCAGGAGATTGGGCTTCAATCCCTGGGTGGGGAAGATCCCCTGGAGAAGGGAATGGCAATCCACTCTAGTATTCTTGCCTGGAGAATTCCATGGACAGAGGACACTGGTGGGCTACAGTCCATGTGGTCACAAAGAGTTGGGCACAACTGAGCGATTAACATTTTCATGGATGTATTCACTTTGGAGAAATTCAATAAGCTAAATATTTATGATTTGTGTCTCTTTCTCCATATATGTTATACCTATAATAAAAGTGTTCCTTAAAAGTAAAAGAAAAAAATTTCACATAGTCTAAGGCTACATTATAAGGCTGCATTCTTTCTCCATGTTGTAGTCTTTTTTTACTGTCTATAACCTTTGATAAGTTACAACCACTCCATTTCTGGGTGTTCACTGCCTGAAGAACTATTTCATCTAGGATGATTTTTATAATCGAGCGTCCCTAAAACCTTCAGCACAGACCCCCAACAATTGGGATTTAGGTTTTTAAGGGTGTGTCGTGAAAATCATTATTAAAGCAGCAGATTTTTTTGTTTTGGGGTTTTTTTGGGGGCTGTACCATGCAGTTCGTAGTATCTCAGTTCCTAGACCAGGGATTGAACTTGGGCCATGGCAGTGAAAGCTTGGAATCCTAACCCCTAGGCAACCAGGGAACTCCCAAGCAAGACTTTTTAAAATGGATGTTGCATATTAAGCTTCAAGGATCCAGATAATTATCTAGTATTTTTGTTGTTGCTGAGCTAGTTAAAAATAAGTGATAGACAGCATGAGTTCACTTCTAAATATCAAGTATTGCCAAAGAACAAGACATTCTTCTCTATAACCACAGTATCAATAAGACACCCAAGAAATATAATGTCGATACAATAATATATAATTTTCAGTTCATATGCAAATATCCCCAGTCATCTAAATAATGTCCCTTATACTTGTTTTTTTTTGTTTAGATCTAAGGTTCAACCAAAACATTTTGCATTGTATTTATTTGTTATTCTCTTTATCCTGCTTACCCTAGAACAATCTCCACACCTCTTTTTTGCGGGGGTCATTCACAACATTGATATATTTAGAATCCAGGTGAACTGATCTGTAGAATTCATTTTCTATATACTGAATTTGTCTTACCACTTTCTCATTACTAGATTCAGGTTAAGATTTTTTAGCAAGAAGACTGCATGTGGCGTATATTTTCCATTCCTCACACCAGAGGCCCATTTTGTCAGATTGTTCCATTATTAGTGATTCTAAGTGGTCCAGCTTGGTTAAAGCAGGTCTTGTGGTCTCTTTCCCTTTGTGCTTAGAAATTCTTTGGGCTGACAATTTGAGACTATGTAAGTGCCCTGGTCACCAATAGTCATTCACCCAATAGTTTTAGCATCCATCGATGATCCTTGCCAGAAGCTGTTATAAATGAAGGTTTTCTAATTGAATCATTCCTTCTACATTTGTTGATTGATGTCTTTTGTAGTGAAAGAACATATCCTGTCTCCTCTCTCTCCTTTCTTTTCTCTCCTCTCCTGCTCCCTTCCTCCCCTCTCTTTCTAGCGTATGTGTGTTTATTATATACACTTATTCTTATTTCCCTTTCTTTCACAAAAGGTATTTCAGAAACAGTGTATACTTCTTTTGATAAACTGTCTCTTTTGCTCATTTTTATATTGGGTTTTTCATCTCCCCCTCCCACCCTAGAATTTTAGGTCATCTTCATGTATTAGGAAAATTATATCTTTATCTCTGAGTGACACATATTTCCTCCTAGATTATTTGTCTTTTGATTTTTGTTTATAGTTTTGTCATGCTAACATTGCTTTATTTTTACGTAGAAAAATTCATCAATCTGCTGTTATTGCTATGTCTGGATTTTGAGACAGAGTTAGACAAATTTCTCCACGCTGAAATAATCTTTTAAATTGTGTTTTCTTCTAATAAAATATTTTAATCCTTTAAATTATGTCTTCTTCTAATAAAATAAAATGACCTGTGTCATTTTATTTTTTACACTCAGACCTCTGATCCACTTGGAGTTTATTCTGGTGTACAGTGTAAGGCGTTGATCCAATTTTATCCATCTCCAAATGTCCATCCAGTTGCTCCCACACCACTTATTAAAAGAGCCAGCTTTCCTTGGTGATTTGAGATATTATCTTTATCATATGCTAAATTCCCATGTGCCTTAGATCTATTCCTGGACTTGCTATTTTATTCTAATAGTCTGTCTATTCATTTACCAGTTTTAATTATAGATCCTTTAGAATATCATTTACTATTTGACAAGCCTAGTCTCTTCTCATAGCTCTTCTTTGGGGGAGTTTATGGCTATTCTTGCATGCTTATTTTTCTACATGATTTTCAGAGTTGACTCCTCCAGAAAAGAATGTGGTATTTTTATTATGATTGTGTTAAGATTATATATTAACTTCAGGAGAATTAGAACTTTATGATGTTGAGGGGTCCTGTCAGAGAACAAGGGAGGTCTCTTGCTTTGTTCAAATCTCCTTTCAAGCCTTTTGGGAGTATTTTAAAGTTTTCCTCAGGTTTTGGTGATTTTGAAGTGAAGTGCAAGTCGTTCAGTCGTGTCTGACTCTCTGCGACCCCATGGACTATCAGATCAGATCAGATCAGTCGCTCAGTTGTGTCCGACTCTTTGTGACCCCATGAATTGCAGCACGCCAGGCCTCCCTGTCCATCACAAACTCCCGGAGTTCACTCAGACTCACGTCCATCGAGTCAGTGATGCCATCCAGCCATCTCATCCTCTGTCATCCCCTTCTCCTCCTGCCCCCAATCCCTCCCAGCATCAGAGTCTTTTCCAATGAATCAACTCTTCGCATGAGGTGGCCAAAGTACTGGAGTTTCAGCTTCAGCATCATTCCTTCCAAAGAAATCCCAGGGCTCATCTCCTTTAGAATGGACTGGTTGGATCTCCTTGCAGTCCGAGGGACTCTCAAGAGTCTTCTCCAACACCACAGTTCAAAAGCATCAATTCTTTGGCGCTCAGCCTTCTTCACAGTCCAACTCTCACATCCATACATGACCACAGGAAAAACCATAGTCTTGACTAGACGAACCTTTGTTGGCAAAGTAATGTCTCTGCTTTTGAACATGCTATCTAGGTTGGTCATGACTTTCCTTCCAAGGAACAAGTGTCTTTTAATTTCATGGCTACAGTCACCATCTGTAGTGATTTTGGAGCCCAGAAAAATAAAGTCTGACACTGTTTCCCCATCTATTTCCCATGAAGTGGTGGGACCGGATGCCATGATCTTCGTTTTCTGAATGTTGAGCTTTAAGCCAACTTTTTCACTCTCCACTTTCACTTTCATCGAGAGGCTTTTGAGTTCCTCTTCACTTTCTGCCATAAGGGTGGTGTCATCTGCATATTTGAGCTTATTGATATTTCTCCCGGAAATCTTGATTCCAGTTTGTGTTTCTTCTAGTCCAGCGTTTCTCATGATGTACTCTGCATATAAGTTAAATAAACAGGGTGACAATATACAGCCTTGACAAACTCCTTTTCCTATTTGGAACGAGTCTGTTGTTCCATGTCCAGTTCTAACTGTCGCTTCCTGACCTGCATACAAATTTCTCAAGAGGCAGATCAGGTGGTCTGGTATTCCCATCTCTTTCAGAATTTTCCACAGTTTATTGTGATCCACACAAAGGCTTTGGCATAGTCAATAAAGCAGAAATAGATGTTTTTCTGGAACTCTCTTGCTTTTTCTATGATCCAGCGGATGTTGGCAATTTGATCTCTGGTTCCTCTGCCTTTTCTAAAAGCAGTTTGAACATTAGGAAGTTCACAGTTCACATATTGCTGAAGCCTGGCTTGGAGAATTTTGAGCATGACTTTACTAGCGTGTGCGATGAGTGCAATTGTGCGGTAGTTTGAGCATTCTTTGGCGTTGCCTTTCTTTGGGATTGGAATGAAAACTGACCTTTTCCAGTCCTGTGGCCACTGCTGAGTTTTCCAAATTTGCTGGCATATTGAGTGCAGCACTTTCACAGCATCATCTTTCAGGATTTGGAATAGCTCAACTGGAATTCCATCACCTCTACTAGCTTTGGTTGTAGTGATGCTTTCTAAGGCCCATTTGACTTCACATTCCAGGATGTCTGGCTCTAGGTCAGTGATTGCGACACGCGCGCCATAGCGCAGGCGGCTGCGACATGGCGCGTCATAGCACGGCCGAGAGGAGCCACCCCCACGTCCGAGGTCAGGGGCAGAAGCCAGGAGGACCCCATGCCCGAAGGGCGGTGGCCAAGAGGAGTTAACCCACGTCCGAGGTCAGGGGCGGCGGCCGGGAGGAGCTACCCCACGCCCCTAAGCCCGAGGCCAAGGGCGGCGGCGGGGAGGAGCAACCGCACGACCGAGGCCAGGGGCGGTGGCCAGGAGGACCATGGACTATACAGTCCATTAAATTCTCCAGGCCAGAATACTGGAGTGGGTTGCCATTCCCGTCTCCAGGGGATCTTCCCAACCCAGGGATTGAACCCAGGTCTCCCATCTTGCATGTGGATTCTTTATCAGCTGAGCCACAAGGGAAACCCTTTGGTGATTTTAGCTGTAGCAAATAAAACAACTCTCCAGAAGATCAAACAGAAGTTTTATTACAAAAAGTGATACCAGAAGAGAGGACAGAACCAAACAAAATCACCACATTGACACCAGATGCCAGTCTTACAGCCCAGAGGCACAAGAGACCTGGAGCCAGACAGATAACCAGCGAAGGCACAAAGTGCAGCCATAGCCCCTCTCTGGAGGCTAGACACCACCTCCTGATTCATGGACTTGTTATAACCTAGGGATTCAAAATGTCTCACATAGGGGGCTACTTTCAGAGCCGAGCCTGCGTATAAAATATGGAAAATATTAAAAAAAAGAATTCTTTACAAAAGAATTGTAAATCAACTATACTTCTATTAAAAATATTGATTAAAAATAATGAAATAAAGAATTGTATATACCTCATTTAAGAAAATAGGGTTATTTTCTTTCATTATCTCCTGTAACTGGTTATTGTTTATTTAAATACAAACATTTTTGCATATTCATATGTTACTTATCTATCTAAAATTGTGCATTTATACGTACTTCTTATGGAATTGCTTTGCTTGTGTTAGTTTTGCCATTAAAACTTTTACCTATTATAAGCCTGCCTGTTTTCTTATTTATGACCATGTAACTCATTTTCTAGATGTCTAATGCTGAAATATTAGGTAAAAACTTCATATAACAGATTGTGTTAGAATTTCCACATAGTTCACGTATATTTGTTGGTTTATTCCTAAATATTTTATGTGGGTTTTTGTTTCTGTACCACATGAAATCACCTGTATATGAATCTAAAACATAGCACACAGGAACCTATCTATGAAACAGAAACGGGATCTTGACATAGAGAACAAATGGATGGTTGCCAAGAGGAGGGGGTTGGGGAAGGGATGGAGTGGGATGTTAGGGTTAGTAGATACAGGCTTTTATAAATAGGATGGGTAAACAAGAAGGTTCTGCTGTATAGTGCAGGAAACTATATTTAATATCCTGTGATTAATCATGATGGAAAATATTAAAAAAGAGAATGTATATATATGTACAATCTGAATCATAGCAGAAATTAACACAATATTATAATCTACTATACTTCAATAAAAATATTTATTATAAAAGATAAGAACTGTATATACCTTATTTAAAAAATAGGGTTTTTCTCTTTTATTATCTCCTGTAACTAGTTTTGCTTATATAAACATATTTTAATATTTATATATTATTTATCTAAAATTGTGCAACTATATGTATTTCTTATAGAATTGTTTTGCTTGCATTAGATTTGTCATTAAAACTTTTGAATTTTCCAACTATACTATCATATTATCTATGAATAGAGATATTTTAATTTTCTCATTTTCAATTCTTATCCCTCTAATAGTTTTCTCTTGTCTGGTTGCATTGATTAAAATCTCCAATATCACAACAACATGGATGGACTGTGAGAGTATTATGCTTGGTGAAGTAAGCCAGACAAAGACACCAATACTATATGATACCACTGATATGTAGAATCTAAAAAATAAAAATAAAACAGACTAGTGAATATAACAAAAAAGAAACAGACTCACAGGTACAGAGAACAAACTAATGGTTACTAATGGAGAAAGGAAAGGGGGAAGGGACAAGATGGGGTAGGAGATTAAGAGGTACAGACTGCTACAGACTAAAATAAATAAGCTACAAGGATATACTGTAAAGCACAGAGAATATAGCCAATATTTTATAATAACCATAAATGGACTATAACCTTTAAAAATTAAATCACTACGCTGTATACCTGAAACTTATATAATATTGTAAATCAACTAAACCCCAATTATATTATCTTCAATATCATGTTAAATGGTAGTAGATTTGCTAGGTATCCTTGCCTTGTTCCTGACCTTGTGTATTTATTTATTAAATAAGATTCTGACTTTAGGAATGAATTATGCATTTCTAATATATACGTGTATTGTATAATATACATATATATTTATTATTTCAAAATGAATTCACTAATTCTTGTGTTTAATTAATGTTTTGATCATGAATGAGTAATTTTATCAAAAGATTTGCAGTATGTATATAAATACTCATTTAATTTTTTAATAAATGTTAAATTTATT
This sequence comes from Bos grunniens, assembly GCF_055505025.1. Lineage (NCBI taxonomy): Eukaryota > Metazoa > Chordata > Mammalia > Artiodactyla > Bovidae > Bos > Bos grunniens. The sequence goes on along the minus strand of NC_141190.1, from coordinate 30,944,185 downwards.
AAATTTAAATTTAATGCTGAATTTCATTCTGCATGCATGAAAGTGAAAGTCACTCAGTCGTGTCCAACTCTTTGGGACCCCATGGACTATACAGTATATGGAATTCTCCAGGCTAGAACACTGGAGTGGGTAGCCTTTCCTTTCTCCAGGGTATCTCCCCAACCCAGGGATTGAACCCAGGTCTCCCACATTGCAGGTGGATTCTTTACCAGCTGAGCCACAAGGGAAGCCCAATAATACTACAGTGGGTTGCTTATCTCTTCTCCAGCAGATCTTCCTGACCCAGGAATCAAACTGGGGTCCCCTGCATTGCAAGAGGATTCTTTACCAACTGAGCTATCAGGGAAGCCATGCCCAGTCATGAAGTTGTGTCCAACACTTTGCAACCCCATGGACTGTAGCCTACCAGGCTCCTCTGTCCATGAGATTGCCCAGGCAAGAATATTGGAATGGGTGGCCATTTCTTTCTCCAGAGGATCTTCCCCACTGGGGGCTCAAACCCACGTCTCTTGCACCTCCTGCCTTGGCAGGTGGATTCTTTACCACTGAGCCACCTGTTTACATATTACATTAATGAATAATATCAAACCATTTTTGTGTTCCCAAAATAAATCCCACTTAATCATGGTATATTGTTTGGAATGTACTCCTAGAATATTTGTTGGCTTTTTGAGATGTTTGCATCTCAAACATCTTTATAAGCATCTTTATAAGTAAAAATTATTTATGTATTTTCTTTTTTGTTTGTCTATTGCATTTAGGTATCAGTGTTTACTTCAGAGGAAGAGTTGGGGAATTTTCTTTTTTTCTAGGCTCTAACATTAGGATTATCTGGTCTCTGAAGGACTGGAAGAATTCTCCCGTAAATCATGTGACCTTAATGCTGTGTGTGTGAGAGAGAAAGGGAGACAGAATTTTGGATAACTTTTTCTGTTTCTTCTATGGAACTGTTTCTCAAATAAGTGACTGAAGGACACTCAAGGGTCCATAAAACCCTTTCAAGGTGACAGCAAAGTTCTCCTTTCAACTAAATATCTGCATGAAGCTAAATTTTCTTTATATTCTTCAGTCCAAATATATAACAAGATACTGAATGAAGAAGCAAACATGAGGGGTTTCCCTGGTGGCTCTGTGGTAAAGAACTGGCCTGCCAATGGAGGAAACACGGGTTTAATCGCAGTCTGAAAAGATCCCACATGCCATGGAGCAGCTAAGCTTGTGCACCACAACTCTTGAGCCTGTGTCCTAGAGCCCAGGAGTTGCAACTACTGAAGCCCACACACCTAGAGTGTGTGCACCGCAACAAGAGAAGCCACTGCAATGAAAAGCCTGCACGTGACAGCTAGAGAGTAGCCCCTGCTCGCCACAACTGGAGAAAATCCACACACAGCAACAAAGACCCGGCACAGCCAAAAACAAACAAATAAGTAAATAAATAAAATATTTTAAAAAAAGAAGCCAACACAAGGATCCAGCTGTCTTAGATTAAGCCAAACAAAAAAAATTGCAAAAATGTAAAACAATACCATTATACTCACTAAATTTTTTTGGTGGAAAATACAGTTGTTTTTCATAAAATAGTGCTATTTATGTTAACATGTATTAGGCTTGTCTCTTAAATATTATTTCAGTGGTCTCACTTTTAATGTCTAATATAGTAGATACTGATAAACAACCCACATAAACAAAAGGTCTTGAGATGTCATCAAAATTTTTTTAAGAATATTAAAGTGTCCTGAGACCAGCAATAATGAGAACTGCTATTTTATGGGAATTGTGTTGTTTAACTTTTTATCTTTTTTATGGACAATTTTGATAAATTGTATTTTCTATGAAATTATTGATTTCATCTATATCTTCAGCTCTATTCAAAAAGAGTTGTGCAAAATAGCCTTATTTTTAGAAAATTTCCTCTTTTCCATGGTTATTTTGTTCCTGTCATTTCTTTTGTGAATTTGGCCTTGCTTCTTTTTCTTTATTAGCTTAAATAAGCTTAAATAATAAATGATATTTATTAGCGTAAATATTAGTTTACATATTTTGTTGATTTTTCAAAGAACAAGCATTTGAATATGGTTGCTATTTCTGCTGTCTTTCTACTTTTTAAACTCATTAATTTCTGCTTTAATTGTTCCACTTTTAGCGTGGCGGGCTAAGCCCATTATAACCTATGTGGACTCTTAAAAGTAGTTTTCATTCACATGGGGCCATCAGGCATATACATCAATGGTCATGCCCAGAACTCAGTTAACTCTCCTGTCATCCATTGTAAAATAGTCCAAAGGAAATTTGACAAGCTGGAAATTCTGAAGGATATTTCAATAGTCCTCTATTTTGATAATATCATATTAATAATAGTAGATGAGTGAGAAATGTATTGCAGTCCAAATGGTGAGATAGTAAAACTTATAAAGACTTAGGGACCTGCCACAGTAGTGAATTGATAAGGATCCGGTGGTCTGAAGCCTGCCAGGACATCCTCTCAAAGCAACAGACAAATTATTGCATCTTGCATCATCCACCACCAAAAAGGAAACACAACACTTGCTTGACCTCTTTCTGTTCTGGAGGCAGAATATTTATTTCACACTTGTGATACTGCCCTGACACATCTGTCAAGTGACACAGAAGGCTGCCAGCTTTGACCAAGGCTCCGACTAGGAACAGATTCTGCAGTCAGGTTCAGGCTGCTGCCTGGGCCACGTGATACAGAAGACCTTATGGTGTCTGTAGAAGCCCTCTGGGGGCTTCTGTAAGGAGAAGATGCTGTGTAGAATTCATTACAAGCCCTAGCAGGAGAATCACAATGTACACACCTGAGTTCTGGAATAAGCCATGACAAATGCAGCAGAGAATTATATACATAGGAAAAATAGCTGGGCCCTGGTAGAGACAGTATCTCTGACCTTGCTGACCATGGAATAACAAGTGGCTATGTGGCCAGAGGGGGCTTCCCTGGTAGCTCAGCCAGTAGAGAATCCGCCTGCAATGCAGGAGATCCTGGTTTGATTCCTGGGTCAGGAAGATCCCATGGAGAAGGGATAGGTTTGCCACTCCAGTATTCTTGGGCTTCCCTGGTGGCTCAGATGGTAAATAATCCACCTGCAATGTGGGAGACCTGGGTTCGATCCCTGGGTTGGGAAGATCCCCTGGAGGAGGGCATGGCAATTTACTCTAGTATTCTTGCCTGGAGAATCCCCATGGGTAGAGGAGCCTGACAGGCTACAGTCCATAGCGGTCCCAAAGAGTTGGACATGACTGAATGACTAAGCATAGCACATGTGGGCAGAGACACTGCATTATATTTTTATTGATGTGTAATAAATCATATAAATCAAATAAATATAATGGTGTAAGGGAATACACATTTATTAACCTAGTTATATAGGTCAGAAGTCCAGAATGGCTCAAACGGGTTCTCTGCTTAGCAAATCACAAGGCCAAAACCAAATTGTTGACCAGGCTAAGTGCTTATCTGGAAGCTCAAAGTAAGAATCTGCTTTCAACCTCATTCAGGTTGTTGGCCAAAGTCAGTTCCTTGTGGTTGTAGGACTGTTCTTGTTGGCTACCAACTGAGGGCCTTTCTCAGCTCCTGAGGCCTCTGCATTCCTCCTAATGTGTCCCTCATCCTCTTCAAGCCAGCAACAGTGCACCTAATTCCCCCGTCAGTTCAAATCTCTGGCTTCCTCTTTTGCCACCAGCCAGAGAAAGCTCTCACTTTGAAAGGTTCATGTGATTAAATTAGGCCCTCCTGGATAATCTTCTTATCTTAAGGTTAAATGTGCTGGAGAGCATAATAGAACCATGGAAGAAGGGCTTCCCCAATGGCTCAGTGGTAAAGAATCCATCTGGAATGCAGGAGACACAGGAGACAGGGGTTCTATCCCTGAGCAAGGAAGATCCCCTGGAGGAGGAAATGGCAACCCACTCCAGTATTCTTGCCTGGGAAATCCCATGGACAGAGGAAACTGGTGGGCTACGTTCCATGGGGTCACAAAGAGTAGGACATGACTAAACACGCACATGCAGGTCTCATCACAGGAGGGAGAGCTTATCATATTCACAAGTTACAAGGATTAGGATATGACATTTGGGAGACCATTTTAGAAATGGTCTCTACTGCAGCTGTCCATCATGAACTGGATTATCTTAGACACACTAAGTCAAAAGCTGAGGCTGGTCCACCAGCAGTCCGCTGAAAGATGAGAGTAGTATGGCAGGTCTGGGCACAAGCAACACAAGTACTCACAAGTGAGCCGTACCAACAGGTGACTGAGACCGCTTGTCACCCATCACTGTTGCACCAGTGTGTCTCCCTCAGCCCGGATCTACGTGCACAAGGGAAAGTCCTTTATGACCAGCCGACAGAGGAGGAAAAGGCCTCACAGGTGAGTCACTTGATACCTGGAGCCAAAAACGAACTGCTGCCCATGCAGCCCTACTCTGGCATAGCTCTGTGAGAGTGTAGAGAGGAAGTCCTCCCAATGGGGAGGACTTCAAATGGTACACTTGGTCATTTACTTTCCACGGACACAGAAGTATCCCAAGACAAGAATATGCAGAGACTCATGGGCAACCATGAGTGAGTGAGCTGGTGAGTAACCAGCTCTTTTAATCATCATCGCTAACAAGGGAAATGGAACTGGGTGGATGAGGAAACATTATCAGCATGTAGCAACTAACAACCAGAATCACAAACATTATGTGAGAACTTAGGAAAATAATTGTGTAAGAATGTTAAGCGATGGATAACTTAAATTCTTTTGGCCTCACCTGGAAAATGGGCTTACTAACATCTACTATATTGGTTTACTGTGATGATTAAGTGAGACAAAATAGGTTTATCATAGAATCCACTTATTATGAGGGGCTTCCCTGGTGGCTCAGACAGTAAAGAATCTGCCTGCAATGAAGGAGACTCGGCTTTGATCTCTGGGTAGGGAAGATCCCCTGGAGAAGGCTATGGCTATCCACTCCAGTATTCTTTCCTGGAGAATTCCATGGACAAAGGAGCCTTATAGAGGGTTCACAAAGAGCAGGACACAACTGGGCAATTAACACTTTCATTTTCACTTCTACTTATTATGAACCTGTGATAAATGATAGCTATTTTGATAAATGATAGCTATTTTGATAAATGATAGCTATTTTGTTGTCATTATCATTTACAGTAAAGGTGAAAGAAACAAAGAACAAAAATAACTCTTTTAGGCCAATGTTGAATAAAATAACAAATTTTAATCATTTCTTTTCATGTAGCAAAATCATGTAATTCTTTTCTATAATTTCAAAAATTTTGTTATTAAAGTAACCAGGGTTTATTACCAGCAAACTGAAACTCATTAACGAAGTAAAAATAAGTATTATGTCCTCCTGGCTTCATAAGGTTTCAATGACTTAAGTTAATTTCCAAATGTGAAAGTGCCTTGGATGTAGTCACATACCTTTCCCAGTTCTTTCTCTCTTGCCTGAATCTCCCTCTCTGGTGTCCTGGTGAAGGATGTACTGGCTATGACACACACCCTGAACGAGAAGGGAGAGTCAGTAATTCAAGTGAAAATCCATGTGTGGCTGGCCGTGATGTCAGCTGGAGGGGGTCTGGTGAGTACCTCCAGGGGACAGAGGGCCCACAAAAAGAACTCTAGACTATCTGGGAAGTGGACTGGATCCCCCAGGCTGGATCCTGGGTTTGGAAGGGCTCCAGAGAAATGCTGTCAAGACTCAGGAATTTAATTTTAAAAATGCCAAAGGAAGGCAGCCTCAGATCCACACCAGGGCTCATCTGTGGCATGTTTCACTCAAAACTAGTCCCCATATATTTACAGGTATATGTATAACTGAATCACTTTTTTGAACCCCAGCAGGTAACACAACATTGGAAATCAACTATATTTCAATTAAAAAAAAAAAAACCTTCGCTCTAGTTCCCACCACCCATACCTAAACATCCAATATCCTCCAACCTATTATTACTACTGGCTGTTTGGATCTGAATGACTGGACTCTTTGACTCTGTCCCTGAGAAAGACAGAGGTCTTGCTTCATTAATTTTTGCAAGTTACCAGAGCTCCAGAAACTGGTTAGCACCAGAAAGGTTTTTCTGCTACTGGATTTTCATTTTCAGGCTCCAGAAATATCACACATTCTGGCTTGTTTGTGTTCTCCTTACTGCCTCTGAGAACTCCCCTGACAGAAACTGGATTAAGGGACCACTCAATATAAATCGGGCTTCCCTGGTGGCTGGGCTGGTAAAGAACCTGCCTGCCAATGCAGGAGACGCAAGAGAAGCAAGTTTGATCCCTGGGTTGGGAAGAGCCCCTGGAGAAAGAAATGGCAACCCACTCCAGGATTCTTGTCTGGAGAATCCCAAGGACGGAGGAGCCTGGCAGGCTACAGTCCATGGGGTCACAAAGAGTTGGACATGACTGAGGCGATTTAGGACACACACAGGGTAGAGACAGAATGTTTGATTTCTACAATTTTCTCTGTAAGTTCATACTTTAAGGTACTACTCCTGCTCCAAGCACACAGGAATAATGGATAAAATATGAAAAACATCAATCCTGCTCGAAAGCACAATGAACATCTCTGTGGACTACTCAAAATGAGCCTGAAAACCAAAAATTTTAAGAACATCAAGAAATCGAACACTCGGGAAGAAAGCTAACAAATCAAATAATAGACATGAAATTTTCATACAGATTAAATGAAAATAATAGGATTTTCTGGCATAAACTTTGAAATGACACGTTGAGGTTGCATTTTTCTCATTGCATCTGAACAAGTGGTGCATGGTTTCATTTTGCCTTATTAACAGTGATGTTCACTTTGGCCACTTGACTTTCCAGACTTCTCTACTGTACAGTGGATGTGAAGAAGAGGGAACTATTGTGCAGGGTTGGTGGGAGTGTAAATTGGTGCAGCCACTAAAGAAGAGAATATGAGGATTCCTCAAAGAATTGAAACAAGCTACCATACGATCCAGCACTCCCACTCTTGGGTACTTATCCAAAGAAAACAAAAACACTAACTAGAAAAGACATATACACCCCTGTGTTCACTGCGGCATTATCTACAATAGCCAAGATATGGAAGATATTGAAGTTCCTGTCAATAGATGAACGAATAAAGCAGCCTTGAACTGAGCCTGGGAAGAGCTTGAGCTGGTGGGGAGCAGACAGGGACTCAAATCCTTTCTCTACTGCTTAGCTGTGGATTCTCAGGCAAGCTACCTTCCCTGGCCTTGGCTCAGCCAGTTCACTTCTCTGCAAAATGGGAATGCATGCTGCTGCTGCTGCTGCTGCTAAGTCGCGTCAGTCGTGTCCGACTCTGTGCGACCCCATAGACGGCAGCCCACTAGGCTCCCCCATCCCTGGGATTCTCCAGGCAAGAACACTGGAGTAGGTTGCCATTTCCTTCTCCAATGCATGAAAGTGAAAAGTGAAAGTGAAGTCGTGTCCAACTCCTAGCGACACCATGGACTGCAGCCTACCAGGCTCCTCCTTCCATGGGATTTTCCAGGCAAGAGTACTGGAGTGGGGTGCCATTGCCTTCTCCCGGGAATGCATGAGGTCCAGCTTAAAGAGTTGTCAGAATTAAGTAAGAGCGCATATGCAAAGCGCCTGGCACCTGCCTAGCACAGAGGACAACCCCTCCATTCAAGATACCTCTGCTCTCTCTCCAAATGATGTGTGTGCAGGTGTGTGTGTAACAGGTGTTAAATACATGTGTGTGAGTGGGAGGAGGCAGGGCCGGCTGGGGGATACAGCACACAGTTGGCTCAATTACTCATGGCCTCAAAATAAAAAAGCTGCTCCAAGCATTTACAGGCCCCAGGATGATTGTAAATCCCACAGCCCTGGCCCCAGGCCAAAAGAGTGCTAGCCCACCCTCCCCCACCTCCTCCGCTGGTGGCCAGAGCCTTGCTGTCTTCCTCTTTCCCCAGATGGCCTGGTCCGAGCGTGCCCAAGGCCCCAGGAAGCCACGGAGCATCAGAGGCATCATCAGGGTGGTCCTGAAGGGTCCTGGGTGCAGGTCTGCTGGGCTTTTTGGAGACCCTGGCCTCTCCGGGGACCTCTCCAGGTGAGGAGATCTATCTAGAAGCAGGGAGGGGAGCGATACACAGCCTGGACCTCTCCCCCTTACAATATGGCCCGGCCAGGGGTGCAAGTCCTCAGACCCTCCCACCTGGGAGCTGGCCAAGCAGGTGGGGCACTCTCGCCTCCATGTCTCTGAGGAGGAACCAGGAATCTCTTTCCTGTTCTGGAGCTTTGGGAGAGCTGGCCATCGAAGGACTCCCACTGGGACTCTTTCTAACCCGAAAGCTGCTTCCTCCCTATTGAGCTCCATAAAGCTGTTTTTCTGTGACTTTGCAGAAGGTTGAGAGGCACACAGATGGCTCTGGAAGGTCAGTGTGAAGCCAGCAGGCCTGTCCCCCCCTAGTCATTCCAGTTAGCTCTGGGAGTGTTGCTGGGAGTGGGGGTCCTGGGGAAGGGTTCAGTGGGCAGCAAGACCAGCCTCCTTCGCATTCCCCTGGACAAGAAGGTCAGGGACAGGACTGGCCTGAGGTCACCCACAGTACAAGCAGGTGCTGGCTGAGCGCTAGAACCCAGGAGTACTCTCCCATCCACCTCTGTGCTCCCAGAGCCAGATCAGAGGCCCCAGGGGTAACAGGGGTTCAAAGTGATGGTGGGCTGGACTCCAGCCCAGGGTTCTTGGTGGCAAGACTCTGCCTGCTCTAGAGGCTACTGCTAGAGTTCCACATAAAGAGACATTCTGTAAGCCCCTACTTACAAAAGGGTAACTGCAGCAGATTAGAGATGGTCACAAAATCTTGGCGATCCCCCCATGGAGAGGTGGGGCCCTATTCCCCTCACCTTGGAACTGGGCCGGGCTTCATGGATTCATGACTTGCTTGACAATGAATGATGTGAGAATGACGCTCTGGGACATCCATGGCTAGTTTCCCTTAACTTCCTACCAGACACAGGAATGAAGCCGCCTTGAAGTCACCCAGGTGAGCCCATCTTCCAGCTGAATCCCACTCAGGTGCCCACCACTGATGCCACGTGGAGCATCACCTCACCGAGCCCTGCCGGGATTCTTAACCCACAAGACCATGAGAGAAAATAAAATGGTGGTTGTTTTAATCTACTGAGTTTTGGTGTCATCTCTTAACACAGCAATAGATAACTATAGGGTAACTTTCCATCTTGAACATACCAGAGAACAGAGCAGCTGGATGCAGACTCCTTTCTAAAGCAAGTACACACACTCCTGAATTGTATACACCGTTTAAGCTCAGATGCCTTTCGAGATTTCATAAAGCTGATTTGGGCTCCAAATATTATAAATGTAACTTGGATACCAACTGGCATAAAAAAAAATTAAACCTAATTCTCCTGGTGCAATGACTGTATAGCACAGGCCTCTGTTCTTATTTAATTCAAGAACCACCTTTTAGGGTAGTTTGATGCGGTATCGCCATTTTACCAGAGAGGACATGGAAACAGAGGTTAAGGAGCTTGCCTGAGACCATACAACTCGCAAACGCCAGGGCTGGGGTTCAAAGAGCCTCTCTCCACGGAGGGTGCTTCCCCGGGGCCCTCCCCACGTCTGAGAGGACACCCCCGCACACCGTGTTGGTGACACGAGGGGCCGCGGGTGGACGCTGGAGCGGGGGTCCCGGGGCCCCAGGAAAGCTCCTCCAGGCTGACGACGGAGCACAAACCCCGGCCCAGCCTTGCGCCACCTGCCCACGTCCCCTCCTCAGGCCCCTGGCGCAGCTGTCACCATCACGGGCCTCAGATCCGGTTACAGACCCCAGAGCCCCCTCCTCCTCCTGCCCGTGCGCAGGACGGAAGGCAGAGCCCCGTCCGGCCTGGGAACAGCACTGAAGGCGGAGGACCAAACCGCCCAAGGCACTGCCAGCTGCCGTCACCGCCGCGCCCCCGCCCGCTGAGCTCATTCTCTGGGGTCTTCAGCGGCTGGTGGTGAAGACGGACAGGAGTGCGCGCCCTGCGGTGGGCTGTGAGGAATCCTGCAGTTGGCTTTGTTGAGACGAGTTGATGCCGCACCAGGCCCGGGCTCTGCACCTGCTGCCGGAGGAAGTCCCCTCCTACCTTGCCCCAGAGTGCGTGCAAGCGCACACGCCCGCACACAGAGGAAGCCACCTCCCACCCAGTAGCTCCCACAGAAGGCCCAGGCCTGGATTAACTCTGGGCTTCACCAGTTGCTAATCTAAGGTTCAGTTTCCTCACCTGTAAAATGGGTCCATATAACACCTAACTCATAGGTTTTATATCTCAGGTCCTCACCAAAAGCTTGTTGAGTAAAACCGACAAGCAATAACAAAACCAACAACCCCACATCCATCCATCCATCCATCCATTCCCTGTGGTGCAGGTACCAGACTCTACTCTCCTCCTCACTGCTGCCTTCCTTCCTGTCAGCCCCACCCTTGCTCCACTGGGCTTGACCCAAGGCTCTTAACTAGGCCTCCCCCTGCCAACCCTGCAAGATGGTGAGCTCCTCTCCTCTGGGTCACACCTCTGAGGGCTGGAGTATGTGTCTGAGAAGCTTCAGGCGTTTAGCAAATGTATCCAGTTCTTGGGGATTAGGCAACAAGCCTACTGAATGCCCTTTCAAAGTCACACTAGAGCAGTGACCAGCAGACCCCCCTTGGGCCATCCAACTTTCTAAGGGAAGTCATTTGTTTGACACACTGTCTTCCATGGATCAGGGCATAGATCCTGCTGAGTTAGATGTTAACTTACAAAGAAATGAAACTTTCCCCAATTGGAACATTGGAAGTGACTCTTGTAAGCTAGAAAAATAACCCCGAAAGATTATGGTTTTATTGACCTATCCAGATCTGTTATCCTGCAGGTTCCGTCATTAATGAGATAATGGTGCTCATGGTAAAGAACTCACCTGCCAGTGCAGGAGATGCAGGAGACCTGAGTTCGATCCCAGGTTGGGAAGATCCCCTGGAGGAGGGCATAGCAACCCACTCCAGTGTTGTTGCCTGGAGAATCCCATGGATAGCGGAGCCCGGCAGGCTACAGTCCATGGGGTCATAAAGAGTCAGACATGACTGAAGCAACTTAGCATGCATACTGTGTATGAGAATCATATTTTCAAAATTCCAAAACCATGCTTCAACACAGATCTCATATGTTTAGGAAGAGGCCAGGGTTGGGGTGGGAGGACACCTGTAAGTGGAAATTGGAAAGAATGAAGCCCCAGTGGATGCTGAGGGGCTGTGGATGGAGAGGAAGATGGAGCTTAAGGCCAAGTACACTAGTGTCCTGAGAGCTGGTGATGCTTCCGATGCTGGTGGTGATGTTGAGGGTGGGAGCCAGGGTAGATGGAGCTACAGAAGAGTGATTGCTGAACAGAGTGGTGACGCAAAGTGGCATCCCAGAGCCAGGAGCTCACTGTCCCTCTTCCGAAGCCTGAGAGAAGAGGTAGATGAGAAAATCCCTCTCCATCAAAAGGACTTGAACAATGAGAGACGTCAAAGGGACTCATCAGGAGGTAACGGAAGCTTTCAGGTGTTGAGACTGAGGCTGAAGTTTTTATAAGCCTTAGTGATATAAGAGGGTGGTCAGAAGGTAACGGAAGGTTTCAGGTGTTGAGTCTGAGGCTGAAGGTTTCAGAAGCCTTAGTGATATAAGAGGGTGGTCAGGAGGTAACGGAAGGTTTCAGGTGTTGAGTCTGAGGCTGAAGGTTTCAGAAGCCTTAGTGATATAAGAGGGTGGGGAGAAGGTGGGGCAGGTATGGAAGGAAGCTGGCTCCTGGCCCAGGAATGAGAGCAGCATGAGGGTGGGAAGCCATCTGGAAGGAAGCAGAGTCACAGTGATGCCCGTGACGGACTGGGCAGGCCGGGGGCTTCTACCAGAGCAGGGCCTGGTACAGCTCTGGGGTCAGAAATGCTCCAAGTGGGGACTGTGGGCAAGAGGCTTTGGGGGTTTTCCCGGTGGCCAGACTCACTGGCTGGGCATGAGGAAACCCTGAGCTGGGCACGCTGAGCTCTTAGCTTCCAACAGAAGCTTCCCAGAAACTTCAGGTGTGCAAAGGAGGTATTGGGGTGACAGGGAACCGCTGTCAGGCTCTTCAGCTGCCCACACTGTCACTGTGATTATGCTCCGAATCTCCCCTCAGAACTGCTGGCGGCCGGCAGAGACCCTCAGCTGGGAGCGGCCAGGTCCTGTCTACTGAGGAGGCCCAGGAGTCAAGCTGGTGAGTTTGAACTACTCTCCCCTCAAGACAGGAATTAGCTTAAAGCCCCCAAGTCAAACAGGGGAGTGGCACAGTCCTCTGGCTGGTGGGACGGCGGCAGCTCTGGTTGGCTCACCTCTGCCATCCCAGCCTTCCAGTCTGGAGGCCTTTTGAAGTCTGCCAGTCGCAGGGACCACCCGCCCTCCCACCCCACTGCATCCAGCTGCCGCCCACTGTTTACCTCGGTTCAGATGAAAGTTTTAACTTTCCCCTTACATAAAGCAAACCCCAAAAGCCTGCTTCTTTTCTTTGCGTAAAGAATCAGAAAGGATTCCTCCCAAGTTCATGGGCCACTCTTTGTTCCAAAGGTGAAGGGTTTCAACAGCCTGAGCCTTCTCTTTAAGGCCCATAGATTTTCCCAGTTAACAGGCAGGGCCTGTAACCTTCCTGGGCCCTGCCCCAGACCTGCTGATTTAGAACCTCCAAGGGAAACGCTCGCAAAACAGCAGCTTCAATCAAAAACAACTTCAAGGGCTTCTTGGGTGGTCTAGTAGTTAAGAATCCGCCTTGCAGTGCAGAGGACATGGGTTCAGTCCCTGGTCTGGGAAGATCCCACATGCCACGGAGCAACTAAGCCCGTGTGCCACCACTATCGAACCCTTGCTCTGGATCCCTTGAGCCACAACTACTGAAGCCCACACGCCCTAGAGCCTGTGCTCTGCAACAAGAGAGGCCGCCGCAGGGCGAAGCCCGCACACTCCTGCGAGAGAATAGCCCCCACTTGCCTTAACTAGAGAAAGCCTGTGGGCAGCAACAAAGACCCAGCAAGGCCAAAAATAAAGAAAGAAAGAAATATAAAAACCACTCCAGGGCACCTCCCTGGTTAAGAATCTGCCCTGCGATGCAAGGGACATGGGTTCGATCCCTGGTCAGGGAACTAAGATCCCACATGCCTCAGGGCAACTAAGCCCATGTGCCACAACCACTGAGCCTGCGCAACTAAGCCCCGACATGGCTAAATAAGTAAGTAAACACTTAAAAACCACTCCAAGTGGGGAGTTCCCTGGTGGTCTAGCGGTTAGGATGGCGAGCGTTCACTGCCGTGGCCCAGGGTCAATTCTTGACCAGGGAACTGAGATCCTGCAAGCTGAGCAGCCTGGCCCCCGAAAAAGGACGAAAAACAAAATAAACAACACTCCAAGCGAATATGATGGTGAGGCAAGGCTGGGTGACACAGGTTCAGATTAGAACTCCTCTGGGATATGGGGTATTTGTACATTTCTCATCAAACTTCTAGCTGAATTATTCCCGACTCTTCCCTAGCTACCAAGTTCAGCCCTAGAGTGGGCCAGGGTGGCCGTACAGAACATAGCTATCTCGAGCATCCACGCCCCCTTCTGTATGGGGAACCCAGTCAAAGGGAATCATGGCAACGATAGAAATAGACCATGGGAGAATTCAGAGGGGATCAGCAGCCTGGGGTGTCCCAGGTCACGGCCTGCGGGCAGGTGGAAGGTTCACGGACAGGGAGGCACCACACGGGATGTGGACCTCAGAGGAGGACCGACCTGGGCTGGGTCTGCCGCCCCCGCTTAGAGCTGTGTGGCCAGGGGTTGGGGTGGGGAAATAGCCCCTTCGAGGCTCAGTCCCATTTTTTGAACAACAGCTCCTCTCTCAGGGTGGTGGTGAGGCTTCTCTGCCCTTGCCATAGAGAATATAAGTCGCTGAGCACAGAGCCTGGCACACAGTAAACGCTCAGTAAGTGCCAGCTGCTATTATTGATCATTCATGCATTCCACAAACAACTTGTGGATAAAAATGGCAAAAATAAACAGCAAAACAGAAAATTAGACAGATGCGGTGTCAATGCTCATAGTGCACACGGGATGGAGGGTTTTAACGGGATTTTACTCTAAATTCATACAAACAAAAGGTTTCTGTTTTTAAAGTGACAGAAGAAAAGAACTTGGGGAAAAGCACAGGTTCAACTCAGATGAGAGTTCTGCCCTGGTTCCTGCTTCAGATTCAATCTGTTGGTGCAAGAATAGATTGTGGAGATCTCAGAAAAGGGGCCCGACTTCCTGAGACTGGAGAATCTTTTCAGTCTTGAAGAGCAAATAAAACTGTTACCCCCATACCCTGCCTTTGCAGTAGTAAAATCTTGGTGATCTAGAACTATTCTTAGTTCCCTCAACTTCCAAGTCCTCCTCTACCTCAAACGTCTCATGTTACTGCTTTAAAAACCCTCTTATACCTACAAACTACAAAGTAAAGAATAATTAGGTGCATTCGAGAACCAAGAGAGAAAAGGGACAGTGTGGGGAGGGGCGTGGAATCACAGTCCTACCCTTTGGGATGCACGAGGTTGAACCCAGGCTCTCCTCCAGGAAAGCTGAGCTCTCAGATGCATGGGCAGGGAAGAGGGCTAGTGGTGGTGGCCAGAGCTCAATGTGCAATCTTTGCCTTTTTAATACTGGGAGCTGAGAATAGGGTTGGGGGACTTGAGAGGAACTGACAGTTAAGTGCTAGAGAATTCCAGAATCAAAAGCACTTAGCCAGTATGCTCCTCTGCAAAAGATATATGTGTGATACAGACTGGGGTCGGGGGGAGTTTTGGATCTGCAATTGCTTCCCAGGGACCATCTGAAGCTAGGGACTGCAGAACCCAGGACTGCATTTCAACAAAGCTTTTTGCTTTTGTGGCCTGGCATCCCTGGGGGATGGGTTGGGGGTGGGGAACGTAGCTGCAGGAAAAAAAAAAAGCTCCGGGAATACACCTCAGATTTGTAGGCAGCTCGGAAACCGACTGGTCCAGAGGTGCTTTCACCCTGCTTTGTGGCAGGTCATTCCGCCAGTGTCGGTACCAACTTTGAGTTTTTAAAAGGGAGTCAGAGAGAAGAGATCTAGTGAAATAAGGGAGAGCAGGGCTCTCTACTCTCAGCCCCACCACTTTCTCTTTTTTAAAATATTTAATTGGCTGCGTCAGGTCTTGGTTGCAGCATGCAAACTCTTAATTGCAGCATGCAGAATCTAGTTCCCTGACCAGACTGAGCCCAGGCCCCCTGCTTTGGAAGCACAGAGTCTTGGCCACTGGACCACCAGGGAACTCCCCCCACCTCTTTCTTGCAGGAATTTTTCAGCAAGTTCCTTCACCCTCATGGAAGCTTCTTTTTGTGCAGACTAGTTACCACCACCCACCTCAAATTTATTGCCCTCAAGTGAGATGATAAAGGGGCTGTCTGGTATTTGTTGTTGTCGTGTCTGCCTGTTTTTTGTGACCTCATGAACTGTAGCCCACTAGGCTCCTCTGTCCATGCGACTTCCCAGGCAAAAATACTGGGGTGTTCTTGTATTTCTTCCTCCCAGGGATCTTCCAGACCCAGGAATCGAACCCATGTCTCCTGCATTGGCAGGTGAATTCTTTACCACTGAGCCACCAGGGAAACCCCTGTCTAGTATTTAGTAGGTAATTAGTTACTATTAACTCACCCAAAGTTAAACTGTATAAATTCAATACATGGCAAAGATGCTTCTGTCCCAAGGGATCAAGATGACCACCTGAAATCAAACTTTTTTTTTCCCGTACTGCATTGCTTGCAGGATCTTAGTTCCCTGACCAGAGATCGAACCCAGGGCCCCGGCAGTGAAAATACCAAGTCCTAACTACTGGATCTTCTGGTAAGTCCCCAAACATTTCTTTTTAATATCCAGCCAAGGACAGAGGTTAGACAACAGACACTCCAGGATTGTGTCCACAAAAAAAAAAGGAAGCAAAAGGTCACTGGAAAGACCTCGTTGGCATGCAGCTTCAGTAGTTTCTCTTTCTTGAAGGTTCCGGAGCTTTTATCTCACACTTGAGATGAAAGACCAGACATTCTTACCTCAGAATTGAAAGACCACGCTGCTTATTTCTCTACTTGTACCTTAAAAACTCCAGGCCACTGTAAGGCCAGGCTCAGTGCCAGTTATTTGCATCAGGGTCACAGATGTAGCTTTAGGGGGGCGAAGATTAAGGTCAAGGCAGGGCCCTGCGTGTGCACAAGGAGGCACACACGCTGCTTCACACCTGCTTCCCAGGAGGATGAACACTTTATTCTTCAGCAGTATGGAAACCGGGCTTCTGGGAGAATCCTTAAGAGGGATAACAGTACTTTCTCCAAGGCTACGGGGGTGCTAAGAAGGTTTCTTAGAAAACCAACCAGCAAGTACTGTCATCATTCTGTGAGAGAATGTAAGAGACCCTGATTCTGCCTCAGAGTTGTGTAGGAGAGATGATGATGAAATGGTGAACTGAAATGCAATGTCATATGTGAAGCTGTTTACATTAAGGGATGCAAGGTGAAAGTCAGCAACAGAAAACAGGGGAAACGAAGACAGTCTCTTCTGGGTCTACAGGATTCAGAAGTCACAAGCAGAAAAAAAAAGCTGCTCTGAGTAGGGCTTTGCAAGAAGGGGTTGTGGCTTTGTTAACAAGATTCTATTAAACATCTGCAGCATAGCTTTGTAAATAGCAACAATACAACCTGTTGCAAGCACTAGCCACCTTGGCTGAAGGCATCCAATTTATGACTGAACTGCAAGCAGTTAACACTTAGCTCGAACTTCTGCAACAGGGAAATCTCAAAAATATCACATCTCAACCTGCTCATTGCTCTTGAAACTCTAAGGAACTAAAGAGGAAACTAGTTTGAAAACTATAGACTGAAAAAAGGAGGGGTTGGCATGTGGGAAGGGCCCCCTCTAGTGGTTCTGGAAATAAATGAACTAATTTGGGATTTAGAGTATCAGGAGCAAAGCACAGCTGCAGCAAACCTCAATCTTACCAAAAATCTTAATCATTGTTTCTAATTCTGAGGTGACATGACAGATTCCTATTTTAAAAAAAAAAACCTCTCCTAGCAGGCTTCTGCCTTAGAAGCAACATGATCCTTTCCCTATGTTACACAATAACCACTTCTGTGGCCTTCAGTTCAGTTGCAGTTCAGTTCAGTCGCTCAGTCATGTCTGACTCTGCGACCCCATGAACCGCAGCACACCAGGCCTCTTTGTCCATCACCAATTCCTAGAGCCTACCCAAACTCATGTCCATTGAGTCGGTGATGCCATCCAACCATCCCCTCCTCTGTCGTCCCTTCTCCTCCTGCCCTGTCTTTCCCAGCATCAGGGTGTTTACAAATGAGTCAGCTCTTCGCATCAGGTGGCCTTAGTTCCAAATGATTTGGTCTCACATCCATGTTCTTCACTTTCAACTTTCTAGTGTTTTTTTTTTTTCTCTCTCTCACCTATATGTACTTCTGTCTTACCAGTTTATAGAACCATCATTTTTAATGAACAAAAGTTTCATACTTAGGAGACTAAGGCTGGATTTGGTATCACCACACACTTGACTGTGTATTACATAAGCAACATGCCAGGCACTGGTCTGAACCATACAGAATCCATAAAACATTCAAATGCTAACAGACTTATGCCAGCCAATGTGATGACTTGAGGGAGTAAATATATCCATGTTCTCCTTGAAACCCTGATCTCTATGCAGCCTCATATCCCTGTGCAGTTACTGGCTGCTACAAGGGCTCTTACACCCAGAAGACTCTCTGTCTGTAGGAAGGGGAGACCAAGTGCCACAAGGTGGCAGATTTATGGAGCAACACTGGCATCTTTCATGCAGACAAGACTGGCAGCCAGGAGTAACCCAGCCCCCTAGGACATTCAGGCAGACAGAGATCAGAGTGTACCTAAATAGGTGAGAGCTAAAGAAAAGGGGAGAAGGGTAGGGAGGGAAAAGGTTTTGATTAAACAAAAGATGGTGGTGACTCACCCTTTGAAATCCGTTACTGCGTGTAACGTGGAGGACTGATCAACACTGTACAAAACAGCTCCCCTATTTGCAGTTAACCGGGGAGGACAAAGAGCTATCATCCCATATTTCATGTGTTTTAAAAAAGGTGCAGAAATTAAACAAAAAGCTTTCTATCTTGAGAAAATTAATTTCCAGGGTTCTGGGTAAAAATGCTCATTTTGGCACTGTTGCTGAAACAACCTAAGCATCCAATAGGAGATATTTAAGTAAATTAGGCTACTTCTGACAGAATTTTGTGGCTATTAAAATTTTGTTTCTGAAGAGATTAAAGAGGGATATTTCATATTGTATTACTAACTGAAAAGTTCAGGATATAAAATTATATACCCAGTATAAACCTAACCATAAAATTTTGTATGAAAATTTGAAGGAAATGCCCAAAAATGTTAATTGTGGAAGTCTGGCTGGTAAGGTGACCTAAAAATGCCATATTCTTCAAAACTACATGTAATATATACACTCTTCAAATCTATTAGTACTTTGTAAATAATATTAGTAAAATCTCAGAGTGGAAAAATCAGAACAGAGAGAAACCCTTTTTAGATTTATGAATCACTGGCTAATTCCTTTGGTGAATTTCTGTCCTTCCTCTGAGTTTCTGGGTTAGCCAAATATTCCAGGATTTTCACATTTTTCTGTTCAGTAAGAATAATTTATGAGGAACTCCCTAGCGGTCCACTAGGTTAGGACTCCATCCTTCCACTGCCAGGGGCCCAGGTTCAATCCTTGGTCAGGGAACTAAGAACCTATAAGGGTAGAGAGCCCAAAAAATTACATAATATAAAAATTTATGATGAGATATAGAAAGGAAAATGGGTTTTACATTTATATTGTTTCACTATTTAGGTGCTTACTGTTATAAACTCACTTAAGTCTCATTTACACTCTTGGGGAGATGCTTAAGAAGATTATTAGCAAGTTCTAGAATAATGCCATGCATGTAACATCCCTGCCAAATTCTTTACTATGGAGGCTTGATTGTATCAGGGGAAAGTTATAGATCATAAACTATATACCAACCACTTCAGTCTGCATTTGTTGTCGTTCAGTCTCTCAGTCATGTCCGACTCTTTGCAACCCCATGAACTACAGCCCGCCAGGATTCCCTGTCCTTCACTATCTCCCAACTTTGCTCAAACTCATAGCCATTGAGTCGGTGATGCCATCCAACCATTTCAACTTTTGTTGCCCTCTTCTCCTCCTGCCCTCAACCTTTCCCTGATGCTGGGGACTTTTCCAATCAGTCGGCTCTTCAATGTCCATGGGTGACTCATAATGAATATTCCTGGGGACATGCTTAAGAAACATTTTAGGAATGTTAGAAGGATACTGTGCTTATATAACCCTTTGAATGGGGTCTTAGAATTCTATTTCTTGAACCAAATTCTCTCTTAGGAAGATAAACAATCTACTGTATGTGTGTGTGCTCAATCTCTCAGTTGTGTCCAACTCTTTGTGGGCTCATTGACTGTAGCCCACCAGGCGCCTCTGTCCATGGAAATTTTCCAGGCAAGAATACTGGAGGGGTTGCCATTTTCTACTCCAGGGGATTTTCCTGACCCAGGGATCAAACCTGTGTCTCTTGCGCACACTGTATTGTATCCTCCCAACCCACATGAGCAAATGCACACATTTAAGTTCCAACCCCACTACCTCCAAATACCACTACTGTTTTGGAGACAGGGCTTTTAAAGAGGTGATCAAGTTACAATAAGGCTGGAAAGAGTGGGCCCTAGTCCAATCTGACTGGAGGCCTTAGGAGGAAATTTCCTTAAGTGGAAATCTGGACAAATGAGTTGTTTAAATGTTATGCTTCAAAAGATATTATTAAGAAAGTAAAAAGACAAGGGCTGGGAGAAAATATCTACAAGTCACACACCTGACAACGGACTTTTGTATCCAGAATATATAAAAAACTCCCACTTCTGTTATTAGTATCCTGTAATAATATAAACTATGATTCTATAATAAGAATACGAGTTAACAGAATTTAAACATGGGCAAAAGATGTGAACAGACATTTCACCAAAGATGACACATAAATGACCAGTAAGTACATAAAAAGGTACTTAACATCATTAGTCATCAGGAAAATGCAAATTAAAACCACAATGAGATACCACTTCACGTAAGAACGGCTATAACAAAAAGAGAGATTAAGTGTTGGTGAGGATATGGAAAAATCAGAACCCTCACAAACTACTGGTAGAAATATAAAATGATACAGTTCCTTTGGAAAAGTCTGGCAATTCCTCAAAATGTTAAACATACCACATCACCCAACAATTCCAATCCTAGGTAAACACCCAAGAATACACAAAAACTTGTTCATAGATATTCACAGAAACATTATTTATACTAGCCAAAAGGTAGAAACAACCCAAATGTCCAACTAATGATAAAAACAACACAGTATACAGGTGACCTTTGAACAACATAAAGGTTAAGGGTGCTGACTTCCCCTTAGAGCTGAAAATTCAAGTAATGCTATGTCTGCCTCAAAAACAAAGGAAATGATCCATAAAATGAAAATACAGGTAACTATATTGAAAAATATCCAAGTTTAAGCAGACCTGACCAGTTCAAACAAACGTTCATGAGTCAAAATGTATAATCATACAATGGGATATTATTCAGCAATAAAATGGAATCAAATACTGGTATGTGCTACACCATAAATGAACCTTGAAAACATGCTAAATAAATGAAGCTAGTCATAAAAGGTCCTATACTGTATAATTCTGTTTACATGAAATGTCCAGAATAGGCAAATCCATAGTATGAAACATACATTTGTGGTTGCCAGGGGAATAAGAGGAAAGGGAGACGTAGAGTGACTGCTGATTGGTACAGTGTTACTTGTGGGGTAACTGAAATGCTCTAAAATTTGATTGTACAGATGGTTGCACAATTCTGTGAATAAACTAAAAAGCACTGAATTGTGCTATACTATTTTGAAGGGTGAATGTTATGGTGTGTGAATTACCTCAATAAGCAATTTAAAAACACAATAAACAACAAAGCTCTCCTTTGGGAAAAGACCAATGTTCCAACAACAAGGTTTTCCAAACTATTTACTTATCTGGAGGAACAACAATTTCTTGGATACACTTCCTAACTTCTATTAAACACACTGCCATTTTAAATTAAAAATACTTTTTAAAGGACAGTTACATTGAGTTATAGCAGGGTTTCTAATCCTCACTGAGGGTCAGGATCACCTTATGGAACTTTAGAATTAACATTGACCAAGACTCTATTCCTTAGAGATTTGGATTCAAGTGGTCTAGGGAAAGACTCAAGCGGTGTTACATTTTTAAAAGCTCCCTCCCATGGATTTAAACAAGCAGCCAGGATTGGAAATCATATTGCAATTCAACAGAATATTAAACCATATTTTAAAAATCTTTTAGGTGAAGGCAGACCTTTTCTTAAGCAAAACAAAAAGCAAATATTTAAGAAAAATTTGTTTCCAATCATACAACTATAAATAAAAAGCCACATAAAACAGTCATAAAACCAATTATTTAATTGAAGCTATAAAAAGAGGCAATACACTTGATAAAATAATTAGGAAACAATATTTAGCAAATTTTAAAAGATTTAAAACAGGAGAACACTTTACAAAAAGTTGTGTGGGAAATAAAATCCTTAAACTATGAATAGAAATGTAACATTACAGAGTACGTTATAAAATACAATGACAGAAATATAAAAGGACTATGTATACTCTAAGCTGAAAACTATTAATAATGACCAGATATTTAAGTTTAAATTTACAGTTCCTGGGTAAAAGGATCATATTACTTTACACATCTTCCAGACCAATGGGTAGTATTTTCCAATTAACCATGAGTGGTATCATCTTCTACAAAGTCTTTGGCCATCTCTGCTGTGATCACATCAATATGACTAACCTGAAGAATAAACATTAAAAACAGAATCTGTTAAATTGTAAAGAAACTTACCAGTGTTCCCACTGGATACGGTAATATTTTAAAAATACAGCCAATTACCTATAAATTTCATATTTCAAGTCAACTGACTCTAAAACACTGACTGATAAAACCCTTATTTTAATGCTGTTTGTTCAACTGCTAAGTTGCTTCAGTCGTGTCCGACTCTGTGCGACCCCATAGACGGCAGCCCACCAGGCTCCCCCATCCCTGGGATTCTCCAGGCAAGAACACTGGAGTGGGTTGCCATTTCCTTCTCCAGTTTGTTCAACACATGAGTTTAAAAAATATTTTGCATTTTAATGCTCTGAAGATACAGATAAGTACTAATGTCTAAATATCTGAACCACATTTTTGTTCAGTTTTTTATTACTTTGCTATTTCAAAGAATTTTAAGGCTGAAAACACCTGGAAGAGCCATGTGGTCTAACCAAATATAAATCAATGTATGTAAATGTTAAAGACTGCATTAAATAAGCACTAAATAGACTAGGGAGGAGGATAATGTCTCTTAATGCCAATGAAAATAAAACTATGCAATGAATGCCAAAAAAAACCCCCTGATAGGCTTCATAAACATTTTAAGGTTTTTTTCACAAAGACTTCATCCAATAAGCAACAAGTTTCTGAATTTTTTCTCATGACTTAAGTAACAACAAAAAAAAGAACTGAATGGATACAATGGATTAAATACTATATGAACTTAAACTTCATGTAAAAAAATTTTACCTTATTTCTGAACTTCACACCATAGAATTTGTCAGCTGACTCAAGCAGTTCAGGCCTAAAAGTAGTTGTAATGAATTGAGCATGTACAGCAAGCTCCATAATCATATCTGTAAAAAGAAAGAGTAATTTAATAAAACCGTTTTCTCAGTAGAACTAAAAATTTAAAAAGCAATGATCTTTAATCTTACCTAAAATTTAAAACTGCCTGTTTGCATACATCTATAGAAAGCATCAATTTATTTCTTAAGCTAGGGATAAACCTTTAACACCGATATCTTAGTTACAGAATATAAAAGCAGCATTTTCTAACTGGATTAGAAAATGTAGGATTAGAAATAATATCAAAGTAAATTTTTCTCATCCAGAAAAACCAAAAACAACCTTTTTCTGCTACCCACTCCCCCAAGATCTTTTGAACTTACTAAAGATCAGGTATAGATTATTTAAACACTGAATAAAATCTGTTCATGAAAAACAAGTTTTAAAAGGAGAGACATTTGTATAAAAAGCTGAACTGGGGTTGGATTTCCAATTGTTTCATGTTTCTCATAGAACTAAACTTTGTAGTCTAATAAAGAGAAATTATTTTGTTTATTGAATAATACCCTGTCTAGTCTCCCCAGATACCTCAGGCAGCAAGAAATATATGATAGAAGAGGCAAGCTATCATTTCTAGTAAGTTACTATGAAACTATGAAACCAAAACTGTACCCGACACAGCCTTTCTGTGCTGAGCATCCAGAGCCTGGTCAATCTCATCAAACAAGTAAAAAGGAGCTGGGTCACATTTCTGAATGGCAAAAATCAGAGCAAGAGCTACCAAGGATTTCTGTCCACCCGAAAGCTGTTGCATTTCTCTCATTTCACCTTGTTTTCCTGTAAATGACACCTAAGAAAATATTTAATTAGAGTCACTATTTCAAAGGGGGTAAAATTACCATCATCACTTAAAATTAAATTGCATACAGTGTACCAATTTAAGACTTGCAAAATATCCACTATGATAATGCTCTCAGGAAAACTGAATATAAAGTTATTTTACCCTAATTCCAACTCCAGTGAACTGGTCAACTGATGGAACACTGCTTTGTGATCCAGAGCCCCTCTCACTTTCACCACTCCCTTCTCCTTCATCCTGAGACTGACTGCCTTCCACATCTCCTTTCTTCATCACCAAAGTAGCTTTGCCACCAGGGACCAACTTCTGGAATACTTCACTAAAGTTTTTGGATACCTTAAAATGAATAATATATAAATAGGTGTCAAATGGAATATGTACTTTTTAAAACAAAGACAAAAATTATTTAAAAGGAATAAAAAATATTTTCATTTTTTAATCTTAAGAACAAGAATAACTTGAAGATAGAACAAGAATAACAAGAAGAACAAGAATAGCTATATATATACTGGATGTCTGTAAATATTAGAACAATTATCAGTGGAAAAAAAGCTTTTAAATCTTTACAAATTGAATGATAAACTTTTAGCTTGTGTATTAACTACAAACAGAAACATACCTGTTTGAAAGTTAACTGAATAGCTTCATATTTTCGAAGTTCAAGTACATTCATCAGTTCCATGATTGATTTGTACCCCCTGTCCAACTCTTCTTGTCGCTTTATTAACTTTTCTTTCTGCTCCGAGAAATTTACAAACTGATCTAAAGCTTTTTTGTTAACATGGCTATACTTCTTCAATTCTGTGTTGCACTGTTCAAGTTTTCGAAACAACTATAAAGAGAAAAAAACATAAACAAACTCACATGTAGGAAAATTTGTAATGAGATTTCATATTTAAAACAAATTAGATTTACCTGTTTGAGGCTCAGTGTTTGGTATTTTTCAAATGCTTCCTGTGGAAGTGATCCAAGTTCTCGAATTTTCTTCATACACTCTTCTTTCTTCTTCAGCAGCATGCCTTGTCGATTTGTCATCTTTTCTAGTTCTTTAGTATCATGATTTATAGCATCCATGTGTTCTTTTTCCATATTTTTCCAGCGCTCCATACTCTTCTGCAGCTCCTTAATTCCAGCTTCTGTTTTATCGATGGAATTGTCCAAATCTAAAATGGGGGGAAAACCAAATTAGGCCATAACACTTTTGTATTTTGGCTGAGCCATGCGGCTTGCAGGATCTTAGTTCTCTGACCAGAGAGTGAACCTAGATCCCTGGCATGAAAGCAAGGAGTCCTAATCACTGGATCGCCAGGGAATTCCCCATAACACCTATTTTAAGGTGTTATCTGACCAAAGATTTTAATGGTCAAATCTATCAAAATAAATAGGTTTAAATTTTCCTGTGAAAATTTATGAAAGAATTCAGAATAAAATTGGGAGTATACATAAGCCATTCAGTTTATAAAAACCTAAAATAATTTTCTTCTCAGCAATTAAGTGTCAACAAACTTGATTCAGCTATTCCATGCTTTTGTCAATGAAACTAATAATGTATGGTCTCTTAAAAACTGCCACAAACATTTCAATAAAATGAAGGTGACTATAATCAACACCCTAATCTCTGTTCACTAGAAACGGTTTACGACAAAAACTTCTGGTACATGCTTTTGCCTATTTGGGTATTTCATTTTGTAATAGTCTTATAAAATGAATAAGCTAAATTTAACTAGATATCAAAAACATTTTTACAAAATAAACATTCACCTTCTGATCTTGCCATGGTATCTTTCACCCTTTTATTGATGGCTTCAAGTTCTGAGGTTGTAGCAGTGAGAACAGTACCCCCTTCTGTCTCTCTCAGTTCATTGAGTTCCTATAACACAAAAGGAACACAGGAGCATTAAGCCATAAAAATATAAACTTTGTTAGTTTCAAAATGCTATGACTGCCAATGTTTATATAGCTGTTGATATGTTTGAATAAACACAAAAAACATACTTTAAATAGTTGTAAATACTTAAGGTATCCATTAAGCAGGAAAAAAATGATTAATGACTAAAAAATTTCTTAGCATCTGACCACTACTGAGAAAATATTTGTAACTAATATTTACTGAGTACCTAGAATATGCCAGATAATCACACAAAACATACTGCTATGCTTATTTTACACAAGAGGAAACTGGAGCTTAGAAACATCAAATGACTTGACCAACACAGCACACTAGGTGGCAGTGTGAGATCTCCAAGCCAGGGCAGGTCGTCAGACTGCTAGTCTTTCTGTCCCCAGAGTCCATACTCTAAATCAGAGCCTCTCGCATAAGCATATTCAAAAGGTTATGCTCATCAAGAAACCATCAAAAGAGAACGTACCTGTTCTACTTGGTCCAAGCGTTTTCTCAAATTCTCATTGAGGTAAGTCTCTACTCGAGTAATAATACCTTCTAATTTAATTCTTTCATTCAGTAGTTGTCTGTTTTCCTAGAAGAAAAAAGAAAAACACAATTGTTTGTCTACATAGGCATGCACATTTCACATACAGGAATGCTGTTAATCTGTTGTTGTCTCCATTCAGATCAGATCAGTCGCTCAGTCGTGTCCAACTCTTTGCGACCCCATGAATCGCAGCACCCCAGGCCTCCCTGTCCATCACCAACTCCTGGAGTTCACTCAGACTCACGTCCATCGAGTCAGTGATGCCATCCAGCCATCTCATCCTCTGTCGTCCCCTTCTCCTCTTGCCCCCAATCCCTCCCAACATCAGAGTCTTTTCCAATGAGTCAACTCTTCGCATGAGGTGGCCAAAGTACTGGAGTTAAAAGACCTTTATTTTCTTCATCTACTCTCTTATCTATCCAGAAAGGCTATTTTTGTGCCTGGTTCTTTTTATAAGGCATACTACCAAAAATATTTTTCTTTTCCTGCTTTTCACTTTTTGAATTTAGGGTTAATTATTTACATCTATATTTAAGAATCAAATGTTATTAAAATGTTTAATCAAAAGTATTTTTAAATATGTAAAAGTGGTCACATCAATAAATAGCAAAGCTAATAAGCTCAATTTTACTAATGACAAACAGGCATTAAATAAGATGAAAGAAAATAAAGATTTCTTATACAACCTTATCATAAGGTTTAGAAAATCTTACTAAAATCTCATTTACTTTAATGGATACTGGAAGTCTTAATCTTATATTTTCTCAGTATCTCTTTCACACTCTTTTACTAGCAAGAAAGACACTTTTCACAACAGTTGATTACCAACAAAATTTTTTTCTGTCAACTGTACTTGCCTGCTGAAGTTGACGAATTTCATCATTCAGTGCATCTACCCTCTTCTGATCTTCAAGACTAAGTTGAGAAAGCAAATCAGTTCCCAGTTCTGCTTTCAGTGATTCTCTGGTGGACTCCATAGCATGCAAACTTGCCTCCAAACTTTGTAAGCTACGTTGCTATATGACAGATTTTCCATTTATTAGTAACGGTATTAGTCAGTGTACACTTACAGTAGTGAAAAACTGGAGACCATCAATATTTGATATTAAAGTGAGCTTAAATAATATTATCTCAAATATTAGATGCCCATTACATTTGATAATTAGAACTATGCAACAACAAGAAAAATGTTTACGATGGAATGTTATGCAGGATGTGTGGAATAAATATATCATATTCCATGGTCAACCTATATAAAAATCATTATGCATATTCATAAAAACAGAAAGAAGTTGTTAGAATGTTAGGGTGGTCTAATTGTGGGTATATACACTACATTTTTAACTTTGTTGTTTTAGTGTAATTGATGTACAAAATTAGTAGTTTTTGTCAAAACTGCTCATGTTTATGAGACCAATGGATATTATCATTTGTAATAGCAATAACAATTCACTTTCTAACTCATTTTAATATAATTTGGGCAAAATGCAGTCAAATAAATCCATAAATAGCATTTACAGACACAAATGGTACCTGGCTGACTATCAAACAATACTTTTATGTCATGGCTCAAAATGCCTACCGGCTTAATGAAGTTGGAAAATATGAATTTGGCGTACAAAAGTAGACTCATGAGTACTCATGAGTAAAAGTGTGATAAAGATACATGCAGATACCCAAAGTATGGGCCTAAATGAAAATGGAACATAATGTATATGCTATATAACCTACACAATATATAGTCTACCCCAAATCTATATAATTAAATATATTTTTAAAAAGCATATTTACGAACCTTGGGCATAAAGGTTTTCTCTGACTGCTGCCTCTTCTCTTTTAACATCTTCATTTCTGATAATATGCTATCTCGAGATGCTTTAAATTTCCTTTGCTGAGTCTCTATTTGCTGCATTTGGTTCATAAGCTGATCAATTTCATTATTAATCCCTATACAAGGCTAAGGAAAATTCTCTTCAGTGTCTATTAACTTGTATCCCCTTCCTTTTCTTTATCCCTAGATTAAGCTATTTCCCCAAATTTAAGTACCATAACAACACAGAATTAAATCCTATGTCAAGTCTGTTCAGTCATAAAAGCAGCTTTAAACATTTTAACCCACTTCTCTCTCAAAATAACATACAATTTTACCAACTGCTATATAAAATAAAACCATGGGAAAGTCCTAAAGGAAGCTAAATGATACACATTTTAAAATATATATCTTTTTCATTCAGCAAGTATTTACTATATAAACTTATGCTTAAAGCACTATATAAGACAGTCAGATGTAAAGAGGAGGATTCACGTATTTTCCCAGGCAAGATCTGTGCTCAAATCTTGCCAAATTTGGGCAGATTTCAAAGTATGCAAAGTCAAAGCTAAGACGTTTATTTACCTTCTTCTCTGTGCTCTTGCTTCCAACTGATGACAAAGAAGCTATACACTCACAATTTTTAAAATGCCAGTTTCAATAAAAATATTCTAATGAAGCAGTAAAAATAATTATTTTCACTGCTTGACTACCTGTATTTAATATTGTGTGACATAATGCAAGGTATAGACACAAAGCACTTTTGCCTTATACCATGGTTATTTTAAGAAAATGGACATGCACAACTGTTTTAGTTTTGAGCTGAACTAGTCACTTTTCACAGAAAACCATTTTTATCTGAAAAAATGGAAAGAACCATGGTTACTAAGACTTGCATTTTGATGGACATTTCCTCCACTAATACTAAATCTTAAACTCAAGATAATAACCCCTAATAGACATTTTTCAATCCTTATATATTTAACTTCTATGTAATATGTGGCATTCCTGATACTGCCCACTCTTCTTCCAGTGAAACCCTATCCTGGTTTTCTTCCTATAATTGTCTGACAAATCCTCCTCAGCTCCCTTTACAATCTTAAATTTCTGTGTTCCTCAGGTTCTTTTCTCTCAGAAATACACTCATTGCCATTAACTATGTAACAGTTAAGCAAAGGATATTACAATGGTTTTTAGTTTTCTCCCTGTTTTCGGAAGTTAAACGGACATACTACACAAGCCTTAAGTAAAAGTCAAAATAAAACACATGGGATACTTCCCCCCACTGTGTATGTGAAAATACATCTAACACTCAAAAGATTGTATATTCCAACCAAAACACAGGTCTTTCTCTATAGCAACACAAGACAAAAAGATATTTTCAATATTTCTGCGCAGATTTTCATTGAGCTTTGCTTCAAGCTCACCAAGTTCTTCTTCCGCTTTTCTAACATCTTTTTGTAATTCAAGTCTAGATTTCCTTGTATCATAATAGCCTCCAGTCAAAGCACCTCGATGACTAACTTGGTCACCTATTAATAAAACACAATAAAATTAGTAATTCTGTATAACAACATCTTTATTCAACAATAAATTGATTCATAATCAAACGCCTAGATTAATCTAAAGGTTTTACCTATTTAATAAGAACTTAAAAGTTAACAGTTTCAGCCACCCCAGAAAAAATGTTGTTTTACAATATGAACACTTGCACTTAAAAAATATACCTTCCAGGTAAACCTGAACATTTGCCAGAAAGGAAAGAAGTGTTAAAGACTAACAGGAACATGTCAACAAGACACAGAACCTGGCTTGAAATTACCAATGGCCATAACTGGAAATATGAAAATCAAAAATAATAATGGCAATTTGGAACACATTGAATAATAAAAAAAAAAATCCATGAATCACAGCAATACATAAAAAGGAAAAAAGGAGGGGGCTTTTCTTTACAGAAAAGTGACAGCTAATAAATATAGAAGCAATCACAGAATTTTAGAATGATCATTTTGAAATCCTCAATGTATTAATCAAGTCAGGCAAGGGTCACCAAAGGATGCTCAGCCCTTGGCAAAAAACTTTTGGGGGAACCTGATATTCATGTGTCCATATCATTTATTACCTACAAAGGGGAAAAGGTACCTTTACAACCAAGATCTGCTAGAGGTCAAAGCTGACCACTAACAGTGGGACACGCAGTAAGAAGTACACATTACCCATGCCAAGAATGCTTAACCTAACCTAATAAAGAGGAAGCAGTAAGACAAATCCACAACACAAAAGATTTTTGAGAGGGCAGACAGAAGAAGCAAGAACCACAGTCCCACAGTGGCTAAAACGAAAACTACATCACAGAAAGTTAACAAGGATGAAAAAAGCAGAGGGTTTTGTCCCAGATGAAGGGGCAAGACAAATCCCAGAAAAACAACCAAATGAAGTGGAGAGAGGCAATCTTCCAGAAGAACTCAGAATGATAGTCAAGATGATCCAGAATCTCAGAAACAGAACAAAGATTGAAAAGATGCAGACATGTTTATCAGAGACCTAGAAGAACTAAAGAACAAACGAGATGAACAATACACTAGAAGGAATCAATAGCAGAACAACTGATGCAGAAGAATGGATAAGTGACCTGGAGGACAGGATGCTGGAAATCACTGCTGCAAACAGAATAGAAAAAAGAATGAAAAAAAAATGAAGACAGAACACAAGAATTTCTTTGAAAAAGTAAATTTCTGGGGGTGGGAGGAAAACTGGAGAACTGTGCTATACTGAAACTGTTTATGCTCCCCTGTAAACATATAGGGGGAAAAAAAAAAAGAAAATGAGGACAAGTGAACCTATATACCAGAGGTTCTTAACCTTCACTCAAAATAAAATTCAGGAGGTCCACTGCTAAATCTCATTTTTAATATCTTAAAGAATAAATTACTATGTCATATTTCTAGAAATACTGTGATAACCATGCCAACTGGTTTCTTTGGTGATCCAAAGTATTTTGTTTAATACATTTAAAAAATTTTTGAGAAAGGTGCCAGAGGCTTCACCAAACCAAGTCCATGGTGCCAAAAGGTTAAGTAAGAAATTAATTCTACTATGCATTAAATGATTATACTTATGAGATATCAATTAAACATAAAGTGTTGACCTTGTTTAAATTCTGACTTGAATAAACCAACAGGATTTAAAAATGACAAGTAACTGGACATGAATTTTCAAATACTTTTAAAGAAATTTATTTGTTCAAAGCTAATAATTACTATTACGAACCTTCCAAGGTTATGCAGTCCATAGTGAAAGCACGGGCCAACTGGGTTGAAACTTCCATACTACGACAAATAAGTGTTTTTCCAAATACATGTTTGAAAGCTTTGTCAAATCTGGGATTGTACCTCAATTTACTTATCATAGGAATAGCATCCTAAAAATGAGTATGTTGTTAGCAAGCAAAGAAATCACAACACAATTAAAATGTTAGCAGAATTGTAAATTACATTTTTCTGAAATACAAATAAAATGCCTTTACATTTCAAAACTGTTGATTTTTATACTGAACAAGTGAGAAAAATCATTCTACTGAAATATCCTGGAAATTGTACTCATGTAAGTCATCCAGGTTTTCAATAGTATAGAGGTTTTCAGGGTACGGTGATAAAGAGCTCAGTGGCTTTGGAGCCAGACTGATCAAGTTCAAATCTCAGTTCTGCTTCTCAGATGTGTGCTCTGGACAAGTTGCTTAACTTCTATACTCATCTACAGAACTACAGTAACAACAGTACCTTCCTCACAAAGTTGTTAAGATTAGGCGAGTTATAAATGTGAAACATTTAGGGTAGCATCTGTCACACAGAAGGGACAAATATAAACTAGTAGTATATTCTCAAAATATTTTCATTTTATTTTCATCTAATAATACACATATAACCTTAGTTAGATACTCAGAAAAATATTTTTTCAGATAAAATTTATTTTCCCTTTTTTCTCTCTCAACTGGCAGAATCAAATTTTTACATTAGGAAATACATCCTACATACAGAAAAAAGCAATAAATACGTTGTTGCTGCTGCTAAGTTGCTTCAGTCGTGTCCAACTTTCTGTGACCCCAGAGACGGCAGCCCACCAGCCCCCTTCCCTGGGATTCTCCAGGCAAGAACACTGGAGTGGGTTGCCATTTCCTTCTCCAATGTGTGAAAGTGAAAAGTGAAAGTGAAGTTGCTCAGTCGTGTCCAACTCTTAGCGACCCCATGGACTGCAGCCTATCAGGCTCCTCCGTCCATGGGATTTTCCAGGCAAGAGTACTGGAGTGGAGTGCCATTGCTTTCTCTGAATAAATATGTTAAGCTTAAATTAATAATTACAAAGCAAACACCAATATAACCACCATGTAGGACAAGAAACAAAACACTGCTATAAAACCCAGAAGTCACAAGTGTAGCCCTCTTCTAATCATAGCGGTTATCTCCAATGGTTACCTGCTGGTGATGACCACTCTTATAATTTTGTGGCAATCACTTCCTTGCACTTATAGTTCTGTCATCTAAGATTACTTTTGTTCAGGTATTGTAAAGGGAACAACACTATATGCATTCTCTCGTGACTTGCTTCACTCACGTATCACATTTAGTATTCAATTTCTCCTCCTCAAACTTCAGAGATAGTTTGTAGATTTAAAAGAAAAGGCTAGACTACTTAAATAGCTCATAAGATTCTCACTGTTCCTCTTCAACTGTAGCTCATTCTCCCGGGTTTTAGCTTTAACCTTAAAAAACAGTGAAATAACTGCTACTACCATCAACATTCTGAAGCCAAATGCCTCAAAGCAATTACATTTTTATCAAGGATGATGTCTAGGTAATATTTTTAATCTGCTAAAAAGCATACCAGCTAATAACAAGAGCAACATTATGCTTTCAGAGCCTATCATCTTGCTAGATATTTTTAATCTAATTTATAAGCTGTTTTAAAAAAAGAATATTCAGAAATCTTATTTACTTTAAATGATACTTCCACAGGGAATTCTTCTCCAATTATTAAATCTTAATTTTGTCTCCTTGAGTTACACTCTCAGAATACCCTGTACTGATGTATTTTAACACTTTGCACATTTTGCAATGGTTTATGTCATGGCTATGACCTCTGTCTTCCTTCCTTTCCTCATCCAGCATTAACTATCCTCTACGGTAAGAAAGGAATGTTTTCCTCACAGACTATGTGAACCAGTGTATAGTGCTAAACCAAGAAAAAAACAAAAAAACTTATTGAAAGACAGACTTTAACACACATCAACTCACATTGGTTTCAGGATAGGCAGTATCCCTTACATCTAACTTGTTAAGAGGCAGGAAAGTAACCTCTCCAGGAAGATTCATTTTATTAAACTCCATCAAAATCTTCGTGCTGACTTCATCTGAATCAACAATGTGATAAAATAACCTACATGTAAAGAGAATGAGATAGGTCCAAAGTGCTTTAAACATTTAAGCAAACAAGTTACTTTTTTCTATGCAATCCAATTTGTATGGGGAGGGCTACTCAGAAAATTCCAATGGAGGGAGAGAAAGTACAAAAAGGAGAAGTTCTAGTTTCTACAACTAGGAACAAACACTTAGCATCAATGTCTTTAATTGGAATATTAAATAAAAGAGGATTGGAATATTAAATAAAAGAGGATATATTTAAACTACAAAAGGTTGTTTCTTAGGTTATTCTTATTCCCTCTTTTCTTTAAAAACTCAAAACATCAAGCAAAAAAACAAATCTCACCTGTTTCCAGCAGTGACTTCCACACATGTGTAGAAAGCAGGCTCACATTCAAAGTTATTCATCACAATACCATGATAGCCATTTTGAACATGCTGGTTTATTCCTTTTCGACGGAAGTGGTCTAGCACTTTATTTATGCTATCTATTCCATTTAAAATGGCCTGTTCAGAAACAAAAAATTGTAAAATATTGCTAATGGCACTCATGCTGATATAAAACGCCCCTATTACTCTATACATTAAAAAAATATACCAAATTGGGAGACTGAAATTGACATATACACAACTACATATGAAACAGACAACAGTAAGAATCTACCGTACAGCACAAAGAACTCTACTCAATACTCAGTAATGCCCTATTTGAAAAAAGAATCTAAAAAAAGAGTGGATATACTTATATGTATAACTGATTCACTTTGCTGAACACCTGAAACTAATACAACTCTGTAAACCAACTATTTTCCAATAAAAATTTAAAAAAATAAAAAATATACCACAGATTAAACACCTTCTCCAACAACAGGTCAACTCCTTTTAAATATGCCAACTATGTGCAACACCTTGTATTATGGATTCTGTCCCATGACATTAGCATTAAAAATGGACCCTTCATCTAGAACTCAAAAGTGCTATTTTTAATAGCATGGGTGCTTAAATGATATCCAGTATTTCATATTTATAAGACAAGTTAATTTGCATTCTTCTCTTGAAAGCTAATAAATTCTTATGCAGTGATAACTGACTCAATGCAAACTGAGGTAATGAAAGAACCTACCCACCTTTCCTGTTGCAGCTCTAAGGAGTTGCTGTTTCTTTTCAAGATCTTCTCTTTTAGCAGCAAGTGCCTGCTGTTCTGCATTCTCTTCTCTCCACAAGTAACTAATCAATAAAAAAGAGACTGTCTTCAATTTTAAAATTAAGACAATATGCTAACAGTATACAATTTTGAGGGAAGATAGTTAATTTATAAAGACCATTTAACAGCCAGTAACTACCATTACTCAAAAATATTAAGGCATACTTTAGTCTATACTAACTTTCTTTCACTTTGTAATTCATCTTTCTTATTTTTTACTTCATAGTATTTTCTGTCCAGTTCTTCAACCCGAGCTTTGACTTCATTAAGATCCTGATCCAGTTTCTATGGAAATAAAAATACATCAAATTTAAAATCTAATTTCATACAAACTAATCCCTAGTAACAGAAAGCAGGTCAGTTGTTACCAGAGGATGGAAGAGGCCAGGAAAGGAGAAAGGGAGGAATTACCAAGGGATATGGGAAACATTTTGGGGTGATCAACAGGCTTGTTATCTTAATTGTGGTGATGGTTTAACAAGCACATACACATATCAAAACAATTAATTTGTTCATTAATGACCTTACTACTTCTATAATATATACTCTAGAATTTTAGAAGAAAAAAATTTATTAATACATTCTCAAAACACTGCAGTGCATACTTTTCACATGGACCCCTCTACACACACACACACACACACACACACACACACACACACACACACACACACACACACACACACACACACACACACACAAGAATACAAGAGATTTAGGAACATACTAAGAAGCAAAAGGCTCTTTTGCACAATGTAATTAACACTGTAAAATCATCTCTATCCAATATAAAGAACAGAGTTCACCCTCCCAAGTGGTCATTTTGATACACTTAAATGCAACTGAAATATTGAAAAATAATTTCAAACTTGAAAAAGAATGAATAAAACCTCTTACTGCAAACTCCTGTTTTAGCACCAAGCTTTTTCAAAAAGGGCATCTGTTGAGGTTGGTATTTCCATGAACTCAAGATAAAAATGCCTTTTATTTCAAGACAGGATGTAGCTATCTCAACTAAAACTATACTAACAAATTCCCAAAGAACTGACTACTTCAATCAATCTGTTTTCCATTCCTGACCAAAGTCCAAAGCACACTGGCCAGTAGTCTATTACTCCTGGTCACTTGTCCTACCAGCTGAGCTGTTTATGGTTACAGAATCAGTTCTGTTTGCTCCCTAGTATGTTTTTGTTTTTAGGTGACTGATTACATTAAACATTAGATAAACTGATGATATGAGTACAAGGAAAAGTTGTTCCTTTAAAAAACTGATTTAGTTTTGAACACACTCAAAGACTAGTCACTGAAAATTGGATTAAAAGAGCAAGTGAAAGTGAAGTCGCTCAGTCGTGTCCGACTCTTTGCGACCTCGTGGACTGTAGCCCACCAGGCTCCTCCGTCCATGGGATTCTCCAGGCAAGAATACTGGAGTGGGTTGCCATTTCCTTCTCCAGGGGATCTTCCCGACCCAGGGATCAAACCCAGGTCTTCCGCATTGCAGGCAGAAGTTTTAACCTCTGAGCCACCAGGGAAGCCCTAAATGGGCAAAAACCTCTAATATATAAAATGTAAATGCATATGGTAATAGATAATATGTACTTTATAATGGGCTTCTCAGGTAGCTCAGTAGAAATGGAGTAGCCATCATAGTCAACAAAAAAGTCTGAAAAGCAGTACTTGGATGCAATCTCAAAAACAACAGAATGATCTCTGTTCGTTTCCAAGGCAAACCATTCAGTATCACGATAATCCAAGTCTATGCCCCGACCACTAATGCTGAAAAAGCTGAAAGTTTCTATGAAGACCTACAAGATGTTCTAGAACTAACACCCAAAAAAGATGTCCTTTTCATTACAGGGGACTAGAATGCAAAAGTAGGAAGTCAAGAAATACCTGGAGTAACAGGCAAATTTGGCCTTGGAGTACAGAATGAAGCAGGGCAGAGGCTAATAGAGTTGTGTCAAGAGAACACACTGGTCATAGCAAACATCCTCTTCCAACAATACAAGAGAAGACTCTACACATGGACATCACCAAATGGTCAATACAGAAATGAGATTACATTCTTTGCAGCCAAAGATGGAGAAGCTCTATACAGTCAGCAAAAACAAGACTGGGAGCTGTGGCCAGATCATGAACTCCTTATTGCCAAATTCAGACTAAATTGAAGAAAGTAGGGAAAACCACTAGACCATTCAGGTCTGACCCAAATCAAATCCCTTACAAATATACAGTAGAAGTGAGAAATAGATTTAAGGGACTAGATCTGATAGACAGAGTGCCTGATGAACTATGGACGGAGGTTCATGACATTGTACAGGAGGCAGGGATCAAGACCATCCCCAAGAAAAAGAAATGCAAAAAGGCAAAATGGCTGGCTGAGGAGGCCTTACAAATAGCTGTGAAAAGAAAAGAAGTGAAAGCAAAGTAGAAAAGGAAAAGACATAAGCATCTGAATGCAGAGTTCCAAAGAATAGCAAGGAGAGAGAAGAAAGCCTTCCTCAGTGATCAATGCAAAGAAACAGAGGAAAATAATAGAATGGGAAAGACTAGAGATCTCTTCAAGAAAATTAGAGATACCAAGGGAACACTTCATGCAAAGTGGGCACAATAAAGGACAGAAACAGTATGGACCTAACAGAAGCAAAAGATATTAAGATGAGGTGGCAAGAATACACAGAACAATACAATAAAGATCTTTACAACCCAGATAATCACGATGGTGTGATCACTCACCTAGAGCTAGACATCCTGGAGTGCAAACCAAGTGGGCCTTAGGAAACATCACTATGAACAAAGCTAGTGGAGGTGATGGAATTCCAGTTGAGCTATTTCAAATCCTAAAAGATGATGCTGTGAAAGTGCTGCACTGGATATGCCAGCAAATTTGGAAAACTCAGCAGTGGCCACAGGACTGGAAAACATCAGTTTTCATTCCAATCCCAAAGAAAGGCAATGCCAAAGAAAGCTCAAACTACCACACAATTGTACTCATCTCACACGCTGGCAAAGTAATGCTCAAGATTCTCCAAGCGAGGCTTCAACAGTATGTGAACGATGAACTTCCAGATGTTCAAGCTGGATTTAGAAAAGGCAGAGGAACCAGAGATCAAATTGCCAACATCCGCTGGATCACTGAAAAAGCAAGAGAGTTCCAGAAAAACATCTATTTCTGCTTTATTGACTATGCCAAAGCCTTTGACTGTATGGATCACAACAAACTGGAAAATTCTTAAGAGAGATGGGAATACGAGACCACCTGACCTGCCTCCTAAGAAAACTCTATGCAGGTCAAGAAATAACAGTTAGAACTGGACATGGAACAGACTGGTTCCAAATTGGGAAATGAGTATGTCAAGGCTGTATATTGTTATCCTGCTTATTTAACTTATGTGCAGAGTACATCATGAGAAATGCTGGACTGGATGAAGCACAAGCTGGAATCAAGATTGCTGGGAGAAATATCAATAACCTCAGATATGCAGATGACACCACCCTTATGACAGAAAGTGAAGAGGAACTAAAGAGCCTCTTGATGAAAGTGATAAAGAGGAGAGTGAAAAAGTTGGCTTAAAACTCAACATTCAGAAGACTAAGATCATGGCGTCTGGTCTCATCACTTCATGGCAAACAGATGGGGAAACAGTGGCTGACTTTATTTTTGGGGGCTCCAAAATCACTGCAGATGGTGACTGCAGCCATGAAATTAAGATACTTGCTCCTTGGAAGAAAAGTTATGACCAATCTAGATAGCATATTAAAAAGCAGAGACATTACCTTGCTAACAAAGGTCCATCTACTCAAAGCTATGGTTTTTCCAGTGGTCATGTATGGATGTGAGAGTTGGACTATAAAGAAAGCTAAGGGCTAAAGAATTGAGCCTTTTGAACTGTGGTGTTGGAGAAGACTCTTGAGAGTCCCTTGAACAGCTAGGAGATCCAGCCAGTCCATCCTAAAGGAAATCAGTCCTGAATATTCATTGGAAGCACTGATGCTGAAGCTGAAACTCCAACACTTTGGCCACCTGATGCATAGAACTGACTCATTTGAAAAGACCCTGATGCTGGGAACGACTGAAGGTGGGAGGAGAAGGGGACAACAGAAGATGAGATGGTTGGATGGCATCAACGACTCAATGGACATGAGTTTGAGGAGTTGGTAACGGACAGGGAGGGCTGGCGTGCTGCACTCCATGGGGTCACAAAGAGTCAGACAAGACTGAGTGACTGAACTGAACTGAAATGGTGGCTCAGTGATAAAGAATCTGCCTATCAAGGCAGGAGACACCGGTTCGATCCCTGGGTGGGGAAGATCCTCTGGAGGGGGAAATGGCAACTGACTCCAGCATTCTTGCCTGAAAAATCCCATAAACAGAGGAGTCTGGTGGGCCACAGAGTTGGACACGACTGAGCACACATGCACATATTTTCTAACAGTAATTCAAAATGTCAAGTCACAAAGTCAAGGAAAGACTGAGGAGCGGATGCAGATTAAAGCAGATAACAGAAACATGACAACTAAATGCAATATATGATCTTATATTGAATCCTGAATTGTTTTCATCCAACTTTAAGGAGAACTGTATTTACATGTGCAGCTCATAACAGGAAAGTCCCCTTGGAATGCTAATCACTACTCATATTCATAAGAAATACCTTCGGTGCTACATCAAGATTGGTATACACTCTGGTGAAGAATGTTGATAAAGAAGGCTATTCAGGTGTCAGGGGTAGGCAGTATATGGGAAATCTCAATACCTTCCTCTCAATTTTGCTGTGAACCCAAAGATGCACTTTAAAAAATGTCTAAAAATAAAGACTGGTACATAAGCATACACTTATCTTTAAATATTTATATATAAATACATGTAAATATTATACATTAAATGCATATAAGTATACATATTTAAGATTTTATGTTTTCAGTGACTTTTCTGATAAACTGACCATACCAATGGTGAAGACCTTGTAAGGTAAAAAGGTTCCTTCTAGGTGTGTGTATATATAAATAAATAAATATATATATTCTTACCCTACACCTGTCCTACACACTCCCTTCTCACCACTTCGATCATCTTCCAATCACCTATATATATCCACAAGTATCACTTAAGAAAGCATTTTTCTCTCTTTCTAATTTTAAATAATTTACAATCTTTCTTATTCAAAGTAATGGTTTTATCTTCTACTTCACTTTTTAAGAAAATGCTAACTAAACATGCAGAGTGAATGTTTAATTCATTTAGAAAGTGTTATAAAATCACCAATGTGTTAACAAAATATATTCTGCAGTAAGTTATTACACTGATAGAATACTACATTATTACATAAAAATGGAAAACTTTTAAATTACTATAGACATTTTAGATTTGTATATTACTTAAAGTTAAGTGTACAGTCCAAGTGCATGTTACTGACTCATAAAAAATATATTTTAAAATATATTTAATCTATATGGACACTCACTGACATGGCAAAAAATCTTTAAAAAAAGAACTACCATATGTATAATATTAAACTGTCCTGGTCTTATCTAATTAAGTATCTGTCTTGTGTATTTTATGATAATTATTTACAAATAAAACTTAAAAGAAACAGATAAACCTGCACATGTTCACACTCAAAGATTTCACAAAGCAGCTATAAAAGTTCTTACATTATACTGCTCCAGATTTTTCTCTTTATTTGCCTCAGTGTCCTCCAAATCCTTATGTATAGCAGCAATCTGTCTTTTCTTGTCATTAATAGCTTGATCTAAAGACTTGAGTTCCTTTTTAATCCACTTATCCCTTTCTTCTTTTGATGTAAACTGGCTTCCTCGACCCTGCTTTGCATAAAGGTCAGTTCTCTCTTGGGTAGCTTGGGCCAATCTACACAAGACAGAAAAGAATGGATTGAAAAGGAGAACAGGAAATAACCAAGTTTAATTGTAATCAATACCTCAAGAGTACAGAGAGACAATAACCATTTTTGTAATTCCATACAAGAAGGAAAGGAGAATTCCCTGGTGGTCCAGTGATTAGGACTCTGTGCTCTCACTGCCGAGGGCCTAGGTTTGACAGTCAGGGAACTAAGACCCCACAAGCAACATGGGGAAAAAGGGGGAAAAAAAAAAAAGGAATTAAGTATAAAAGCAACTGTTATCTAATAGTGCTTCTAGGACTAGCTCTATATAACATTAATTTAACTTCAAAATCACAGTGAAATTCAGGTAAAACAGCCCATCCTCTAAGGATTTAAGGTCCTTCCTGGTCTGGGTAGGTCAGTAAACCTAGACAAATCTAGCACCCTACCTCAGGGATTTTCAAAAATGCTCCAACTATATTTAACTATTTAAACATTTTCAACACCTTACAATGAAAGACATTATAAAAGTTAAAAGCAAGAGAAAACACATAGAACATAAGGACAAATATTAACCCCCAAATAATACTATCAAACAGTAAGAAAAAAAAAAAACCAGGAAAAAAATGGACAAAGGATATAAACAGGAAATTCATTAAAATGAACATATGAGGCATAAAAACATGATAATGTACTAGATTGTGAAGTCAGCAAACAATGGCAAGTCCAATCTTCAGACAGAAACTAAAATGTCTAGATGCTAAAAGATGTCAAGTATGAAAAGAAGGTGGCAGAATGAACACACAGCAGGATACAATTTGGATAAACAAAAGAACAATCATCATTCATGTTTTTAAAAGTCCAAAATTTAGCTATATTACTTATGGGCAAGTTACTGAACTTCCCAGAGTCTTAAATGTGTCGAACTTATAGTGAGGATACTGTGGCTCACCGAGGGCTTATGCCTCGGTGATACGCGTACACTAATACTGGCCCACAGTATTGGCTGTTACTTTGGAATGGGCATTTAACTTTTTGCCCTTAATTACTTTTTGCCTTTAATTACTAACTTCCTAACCTATAATTATTTATACAATAAGGTTCTATAGAGGAACCATGTAGAAAATTAGAATTGGTGAAAAAAGTCCCAGACCTAGCAATTCCTCGCTCTTCTTTTTCTTTTACACTGTTGAATTTAGGTTCTGTTTCTGCCAGTTCTTTCTGCTTTTCTTCTATTTTTTCAAGCAGCTTCTGCCTTTCTTTTAATAAGCGTTTCTGTAAATAAAGCAAGATAAGTAAAAATGCAATCTGTTTAAAAACTTTTCTTATTTTTAAGTCTAGTGTAAGATATTTTCTCATGAAAAGAATTCATGAGAAAACTGATCCTGCAACATAAAACTAATTTTTAAATGTAAGTAACTGATAGTACTCAGTTGCAACTTGAATGCAAATTATTTTAATGTGCCAAATTTTTTTACAAAAATTCAAGCATGCACCCCTGTCACAGAAAGGACTGTCCTCTGCAGTTCCCACTCACCTGAACATTTATGTCTTTCATTTTCAGCATTTTAACTTACCCTCTGTTCACTATTGCCTGCCAATTCATCTTGTAAATCTTTGGCTTTAAGCTCCAATTTAGTTCTCTGCTTAATTTGTTCCTGTCTTTCAGCACTGAGCTGTTCCTTTTCTTCTTTCATAGCTGAAATTTTTGTTTTCAGTTCTCTAACTTGGCGCTCAATATCCTATTCAAAAAGTATCAGATAGAAACAAGTTAGACAACTAGAAATACAAAAGCAAAATCAGGACACCATTATTGGTTTGTCTTTTTCTCTTATTTGAACTTTCAGTACTACTCTCTTTCCAATACTCAATCCCAGTGACATCACTACTTGAAGTTACCATTCCATAATTCTGGTATAGAAAGTTTAACTTACAAGTTACCCTAAGTCTAGTTTATAACCTTACCTCCATTTTATCTCTTGCATCCTGCTGAGCATCTCTTAATTGTCTGGATTTTTCTCCACTTGTCTCTCGCTTAGCAGAAAGCTGGAAAAAAAACCAAGCTATGATTTCTAACCCATTTTGGATTTGTTCAATATTTTATAACATCTAGTAAAAATCTTTAAATATCTGCTAAAACAAGCATTCACTTAAAAAAATTTCCCCCCCAAAATAACTGAATTGGTTTTAAATATAAAATGCCTAGTTTTCAGCATTACCTAAAACAAATTTTTGTACAAAATGTCAGCAATACTAATTACAAAATACACCTTAAAAAGCCAAGAAAGAAATTCGTGAAACCCTAAACGTTGCTTTCTTCTCATCCTGGTCTGCCTGACACCACCACCTACTTATATTTCAGATGCAACTACAGCAAAGACCACGTGGGTCATTTTCCTTGGAGTAAACTCAGAGTAAATTTGCTGAATAATGAATTCACTAAGAATTTTTAAAATTTTGAGGTCTGTATTTAAAAATCATTGAAAAGTATAAATATAGTATGAGTTTAATATATTCATAAAAATAAAATTAAACAAGTGGCAAAGGTAAGTATTTTACCTCATCAAGTTTAGCACGAGTCTCGTTAAGTTCCTGATTGTAAATGGTATATTCCAGGGCTCGTCTCATCTTATCCCACTTTTGATACTGAGCTAGTTCTTCCTTTTCTTCCT
This sequence comes from Bos grunniens, assembly GCF_055505025.1. Taxonomy (NCBI): domain Eukaryota; kingdom Metazoa; phylum Chordata; class Mammalia; order Artiodactyla; family Bovidae; genus Bos; species Bos grunniens. The sequence continues at coordinate 30,901,139 of NC_141190.1, read as the reverse complement.
CTAAGGTATGTAATCTCTCTTCAATGTATTTTAACAACTCATTGATTTTTTCCCGTTTTCCCTCTTAAAAAAAATGGGAGAAGGGTGAAGGAGTTGAATAAAATTTTTACGCAGTATCAATTCTCAAATATACTGTGTAAAACTTAATCCTAAGCACTTTAGCATTATTTCTTTGATATTAGGTGGTAACCAAATCTAAGATACTAAAATGGCAATTAAAATGCTTTATTATGGAAAGTATGAAAGAATAAACTTATACATGGTGACACTGATTCTTATATTACACATTTACAGGCCTTTGTTTAAGCTTCCTTTAAAAGTTAATGTGCCTCCCCATGACATTAGGAGAAAAAAAACACAAAACCCTACTTAATATCACTGGTGTCACTGATTCTCAATTCTTGTAACAGCATTATCTATATAGCTGCATATACTGAATACTTACTATATTCCAATCATGGTGCAACTTTGCTCCTCTATTCACCACTACAAACTATAAAAAAGGACTGCACAGATGGGAAAGCTTTGGACCAGAAAGGTCAAGTCTAAAGTCTCAATATCAGGTAACTATTATTTAGACTTTGAACGTAAGGCTCTCTGACTCTAAGCCATGAAAGGGCACAGCACTTGAAAGGCAAAGTTGAGTTTCCATAATGAATGTACTAAGGAAGAATCCAAGTTCAAAGTTTAAGTTTTACATTTACTTGCTTGTGAATAAATTAAAACCTAATGCCAACTGATATTTCAGCATTTTTTTTTTCCTGAGGAATACATCCAAATGTGTTATCCTCACTAATAATGAGAAAGACTTTAAAGACACAAAGCAGCTGACCTAGAATGGTACTATTATCTCACAGTAACAATTCTTTATTCAAAGAGACAAACTTAGAATTCTCAAACCTTAAACTGCCTAACACTAATTTTCTTTCCAATCAGTCTACAAGCAAATTATTATATAATAATAAATATTCCTGAGAATAGACAACTTCTCTCAGGTATCATAACACAATGAAAAAGCAATACACAGAATAGAAGAAATAAGGCAGAATAACATTTATTTTACCTGTTTCCTTCATTAAAGATATGCTTTCTTCTTTTCGTTCATCATACACTCTAGTACCAGCTACTTCTCTTAGTAGTTTTAGTCTCTGAGAATCTGGTGCTGTTGCCATCTGGTTAATCTAAAAATTTTAGAAAAATAATTATTTACAGAGCTAGATTGCTCTTTAAGAACTCTACCTTGAAAGGTATTCACATACCAAGTTTTAAGTATGAGTTCACAATAGGAGAACAACAATGAACAGAAAAGATCTTACCCTCAAGAAACCTACACTCTAGTGGGAAAAAAACCAGGAAGCATACATACCATTACAGTATAAGTGCCATGAAGAAAAACAAAACAAACTAAGAAATTATAGCATAAAGAGTTAGGGTGACAGCAGCACTCTTATAAAAGAGGCAGACAACATAGATGGCTTCTATGAAATGACCTATGAGCGGAAATTGAAATAATATAAAGGGACCTATGCTGCATGCACACAGGAAGTCTCAGGTAATTGCTTTCAAATCAGCCTCCTTTTAAAGAAATTTTTCATAGTCTTTTCAAAAATCTCGCTCTTGAAAGTGAAACACATATTCTTCCTAATCCCGTTTTCTGCATGCTAACTTTCTAACACATAGCTAAAAACGCCTCCAACATGAAATAAGAAGTGGACATTTTAAAAGGATTCTCCCCTAGTCCAAAACAGTACAACAGAAAACTATCAGGACACTGCAGGGTATGTTCTAAGAAAAATAAATTATTTTAGATATATATAGTTAAAACATATGAGGAAATAGTAGAACAATCAGCTAAAGTATATAACTCCTAAAAACTGTAAAAAATACAATTTGATTGAGAGAAAATAACATGTAGCATTATGGCAGATTTCTGGTAATGTAAACTTTCTAGTATATTATACTAACAGAGTATTAATTTCAGAAAGTAACTTTTTTCAAATGTGATTTTTATAAAGTTTCTACAATACTCTTAACTTCTACAAACCAAAAATATCTGCAGATCACTAAGAAAACATGATCCACTTAAATAATTCTGCTGAAATACTTTTATCCCACTATGCAATGGATCTATTTTGCACTTTATGCCACAAAAAAAGGTATTATTAATACAAACTTCAGTGCAAAATAAACCAATGAAAACAGAAGATAGTAAGGTCCATTATCACCCGAATTTAACCACTAGAATGAAATCAAATTCATCATTCAATGAATATAATCAGAAAACAAATTCCCTTTAAAAAGATACACATTTTTTACCTTTCCTTGTTTAACAATATAATAAGGATTGCTTCGAGAAAAACCAGCACTTTCAAGGAGATTCATCACATCATTTTTCCTGTTGATAAACAATTTAAAAAGTTTTCAAATACGTAACAATCCAACAATAAGCAAAGAATACACTAACCCTTGAGTTAAGGGGCATGAAGAACTACAGAACAGTCATTAAATATAGTTTATATCAGCCTCAGGGAATCTTCTGATTCTTATGCTTGAGCTCTAAATAATAATTTGCTGAACACGAGGCAAAAGTACCTCATATATGAGCCAAGTAAAATACTTTTACTCTTATGTATAAAAATTATAAGCATAAAAAAAAAAATAAGCATAAAATGCTTACGTGACCATTTTCTTGTCTAAGAAATACTGATCCTTTTTGGCACCGATAACTCTTCGAAGTGAAACTTCCTCTTTGTCGATCTAAGAAAAAAACATAAATGCTCAAACATAAATCTAACAGTAAATGTTTTGGAAACATTTCAGTTAATAGGGTCATTTTAGAGTCCGTCACCATAGCAATTATTTTGAAACTTCAATTACCTCATTAAAGATATGCTGCTGCTGCTAAGGCACTTCAGTTGTGCCAGACTCTGTGAGACCCCATAGAAGGGAGCCCACCAGGTTCCCCCGTCCCTGGGATTCTCCAGGCAAGAAAACTGGAGTGGGCTGCCATTTCCGTCTCCAATGCATGGAAGTGAAAGTGAAGTCGCTCAGTCGTGTCCGACTCTTCGCAACCCCATGGACTGCAGCCTACCAGGCTCCTTCGCCCATGGGATTTTCCAGGCAAGAGTACTAGAGTGGGTTGCCATTGCCTTCTCCAAGAAAGATACGCTATGAATACTCAATTCTATGACAAAGACCTTTTTTTACAACAGCTTGCACGTTCCCACTTGTTTACCAGAATATTCAAAACTTTAAGATAAAATTAGTATGTAAGCTATAGCTATTTTAGTATAAACTAAATCATAAAAGCCTTCCTGGGTAGCTAAAACAGTAAGGAATCTGCCTACAATGCAGGGTTCAATCCCTGTGTTGGGAAGATCCCCTGGAGAAGGGCATGGCAACCCACTCCGATATTCTTGCCTGGAGAATTACATGGACAGAGGAGCCTGGAGGGCTACAGTCCAGGGACTCACAAAGAGTTGGACACAACTGAGTGACTAACACACACAAATCATAAAAGTCTAAGTACAGCTATAAATAAAAGTTTCAAAGCACGAGTAAAGTCAGCTGCATCAATAAAATTCTCAACATTATTACTGAAAAGAAAAAAACAGTTACTCACCGGTAACCGGTTGTCTGAATTGTCAAAAATAATCTCCACAAAAGCAGAAATAACACGAGGACCAGTACCCTCCTAAAACACAAGAAAAAATTAATGTCATTTAAGTGGTATTTTCATATTCTTTAAATACTTTTAAAGTTTAGTGCAGGTAACAAGCCTGATTCCATGGAGGAAAATTTCTATCAGATGAGAATATCACAGCAATCCAGTCTACGCCCCAACCACTAATGCCAAAGAAGCTGAAATTATATGATTCTATGAAGACCTACAAGACCTTCTAGAACTAATACCCAAAAAATGAGGTCCTTTTCATTATGGGAGTCTGGAATGCAAAAGAAAGAAGTCAGGAGATACCTAAAGTAACAGACAAGTTTGGCCTTGGGAGTACAAAATGAAGCTGGGCAAAGGCTAACAGAGTTTTGCTAAGAGAACACACTGGTCATAGCAAACACTCTTTTCCAATAACACAAGACTCTACACATGGACATCATCAGATGGTCAATATAGAAATCAGATGGATTATATTTTTTTAACAGAAGATGGAGAAGCTCTATACAGTCAGCAAAAACAAGACTGGGAGCTGACCATGGCTCAGATCATAACTCCTTATTAAAAATTCAGACTTAAATTGACTAAAGTAGGGAAAACCACCAGACCATCCAGGTCTGACCTACATCAAATCCCTTATGATTATACAGTGGAAGTGACAAATAGATTCAAGGGATCAGATTTGATAGACAGAGTGTCTTAAGAACTATGGATGGAGGTTCATGACATTGTATAGGAGGCAATGATCAAGACCATCCCCAAGAAGAAGAAATACAAAAAGGCAAAATGGTTGTCTGAGGAGGCCTTACAAATAGCTGTGAAAAGACGAGAAGCAAAAGGCAAAGGAGAAAAGGAAAGATATACCCATCTGAATGCAGGGTTCTAAAGAATAGCAAGGAGGTAAGAAAGTCTTCCTAAGTGATCAATGCAAAGAAATAGAGGAAAACAATAGAATGGGAAAGACTAGAGAACTCTTCAAGAAAATTAGAGATACCAAGGGAACTTTTCATGCAAAGATGGGCACAATAAAGGACAGAAATGGTATGGATCTAACAGAAGCAGAGGATATTAAGAGGTGGCAAGAATACACAAAAGAACTATACAAAAAAGATTTTCACGATCCAGATAACCACGATGGTGTGATCACCTACCGAGAGCCAGACATCCTGGAGTGCGAACTCAAGTGGGCCTTAGGAAGCATCACTATGAACAAAGCTAGTGGAGGTGACAGAATTCCAGCTGAGCTATTTCGAATCCTAAAAGATGATGCTGTGAAAGTGTTGCACTGGATATGCCAGCAAATTTGGAAAACTCAGCAGTGGCCACAGGACTAGAAAAGGTCAGTTTTCATTTAATCCCAAAAAAAGGCAATGGCAAAGAATATTCAAACTACTGCACAACTGCACTCATCTCACATGCTAGCAAAGTAATGCTCATAATTCTCCAAGCGAGGCTTCAACAGTATGTGAACCATGAACTTCCAGATATTCAAGCTGGATTTAGAAAAGGCAGAGGAATCAGAGATCATACTGCCAAAGTCCACTGGATCATAGAAAAAGCAAGAGAGCTCCAGAAAAACACCTACCTCTGCTTTATTCATTACGCCAAAGCCTTTGACTACATGGATCACAACAAACTGTGGAAAATTCTTAAAGAGATGGGAAATAACAGACCACCTGACCTGCCTCCTGAGGAATCTGTATGCATGTCAGAAGCAACAGTTAGAACTGGACATGGAACAACAGATTGGTTCCAAATCGGGAAAGTCAAGGCTGTATATTGTCACTCTGCTTATTTAACTTACGTGCAGAGTACATCATGCAAAATGACAGACTGGATGAAGCACAAGCTGGAATCAAGATTGCTGGGAGAAATATCAATAACCTCAGATATGTGAAAACACCACCCTTATGGCAGAAAGCAAAGAAGAACTAAAGCCTCTTGATGAAAGTGAAAGAGGAGAGTGAAAAAGTTGGCTTAAAGGTCAACAGTCAAAAAACGAAGATCATGGCATCCGGTCCCATCATATCATAGCAAATAGATGGGGAAATAATGGAAACAGTGACAGATTTTATTTTCTTGGGCTCCAAAATCACTGCAGATGGTGACTGCAGCCATGAAATTAAAAGACGCTGCTCCTTGGAAGAAACACTGTGACTAATCTAAACAGCATATTAAAAAGCAGAGACATTACTTTGCTAACAAAGGTCCATCTAGTCAAAGCTATGGTTTTTCCAGTAGTCATGTATGGATGTGAGAGTTGGACTATAAAGAAAGCTGAGCACTGAAGAATTGATGCTTTTGAACTGCGGGGTTGGAGGAAGACTCTCAAGAGTCCCTTGGACTGCAAGGATATCAAACCAGTCAATCCTAAAAGAAATGAGTCCTGAATATTCATTGGAAGGACTGATACTAAAGCTGAAGCTCCAATACTCTGGCCACCTGATGTGAACAACTGACTCTTAAGAAAAGACCCTGATGCTGGGCAAGATTGAAAGCAGGAGAAGGGGACGACAGAGGATGAGATGGTTGGGCGGCATCACGATCTCGATGGACTTGAGTTTGAGCAAGTTCCAGGAGTTGATGATGGACAGGGAAGCCTGGCGTGCTGCATTCCATGTGGTTGCAAAGAGTTGGACACGACTGAGCGACTGAACTGTACTGAGAAAATCCTCTTGCCAAAGCAGCAGACACCGGATTAGGATAACAATACTCAACCACAGAGCTTTTTTTTTCTCCTCCAAATAGACTTTGACTGTGAATTTAAAAAATGAGAACTATGCAAAAGATGTCAAAGTTAGATGTACATAGGCTTTATTCTACATACCACTTCATTTGAGCAAAAGACCCCATAGCCACCCAATTTTACCTATTTGCTAATACATAAAACTTTGAGGCTTTTCCCTTATAGATTCATCTTAATGTTAGAAAGGAACCCTAATGAAGCATATAATTACTGGAACTGTCTTTTTAAACATTTGAGATATTCTGTATAATTTTAAATCTGCTATGAAAACATATACATTTAACACGTCACATTTTGATCAATTTGTGACCCAGCTACTTACCATGCCCAGATAATTTCTAGGCTGTGAACAGTTATGAAGTAGTTCAATACAATAAAGAATAACACCTAAAGAAACTATTCTTTTAATGCTAATCTGAGAAACCTAAACAGAGACTTGCTTATAGGGAATCAATCCTGATTACCAGACTGAAAATTCAAATAAAAAAAAATTAAAATTAAAATTTAAGAGTGGGAGGAAGGAATTCCTTGCCAGTCCAGTGGTTAGGACTGGGTGCTTTCACTACCATGGCCTTGGTTCAATCCCTGGTTGAGGAATTAAAATCCCGCAAGCCACATGGCACAACCGGAAAAAAAAAAAGAGTGGGCAGGGATAGTGGGGGGTTGGGGATGATGGTTAGAAAAGAACTTTAAGTCTAGAGATACTGTGTAGATACACTGAAGAATCTTGCTTTCTGGTCTTAAAAGTAATTATAAGCTATATTTAAATAAGACAGATAAGGTACACCATTTTATCATAGACTTTTATACTTTCTTACCCTAAAAGTATTTACTATTTATAATTTAATGAAAACATTCTAACAGTTTTCATTACTATAAACACACTTTCTTATTGGAAAATAATGTTCCCATTTAAGTACAAATATGGCTAAAAATAATTTTATGTGCTTAAGTTTGTAATGGTTGCTTTTCTGTGGCTCCATATTAACTTGATTCTGAGTCTCAAAGTTTTAATCCCCAACCTAACTCGTTTTTCTCCTCAGCAAACCAGATTCCAGACCCTTACCAGGCCATACTCTTTAAATAAAGAATTTATATTTATATGGAAGATATATCCATCCATAGGGAACTCCTACAATTTTTTTAACCATTATATAAAAATTAAGCCTTTATCCTGCATTAATATAGTACACTAAATTTCACAGCAGAACAATATACATAAGAAACATATTGTGTCATGTTCACAAAAGATCTGAAACTTGAAAAAATAATTTTGTTTGGCAGAACTGACAATGTATTTTTAGAAGTACTTAAAACTGGTAATGTTTTAAAGCAGTCTCACTCACATGTAACAAAGCCAATCGCTGTTCCGGACGAAGATGACTAAACTCATCACTGAGAACAAACTGAATTGCTAGAAACATAAAAATAACTATTAGTACAATCTAAAAAAGATTTATGCTTTAGTTATAATCTCCCATACCTTCAGAGAACAGTGTATCTATCAGGTAATGAACAATACAGATTAACTGTTTCATATAGACAAAAGGAATGCAGAAAATTTGCCTGTACAGATTAATCACCTACTAAATGATGATATTAGAAAAATATTAACAAGCTTTCACTAAAACATTTAAGGTAAGAAAATAAAATGAAAACACTGAAATACAAAAAAAGGCAAGTAGAACTAAGGTGTAACTTGATCAAAGTATACACGTTCAGGATTCATGCTATATTTGCTTTTATCCACTACATATAAATGATATAAATTAAAATATTTAACAAAATAGGATATATTCCTATAATATCGCTGATTGGATACTTTGTCAAAAGAAACAAAACTAAGTAGGAAATACTGGGAAACACTTCAGATTTCTACTCTCTGCTGCAGTACTTACATGCCCTTTATCTTCTATAAATAAGGTGTCATTCATGCCACTTCCTCAGAATGCCTAACTGGACAACCCTCTCCTAGAAATGTAACTCTTTACTCAACTTTTGTATTCCCAGTCCACCCAAGAGACTTTTGACACTCTAAAAGAGTGAGTCTGTGTATATGAATGTGTATGCTGGGGGTGATGGTGGGGATTGGTTTTCTTTTATAATCACCTTGGAGGGGACAAATTCAAACTCCTGTGCTGCGATTCATGGGGTCGCAGGGAGTCGGACATGACTGAGCGACTGAACTGAGAGATTATGAGATTATTACTTCCACTCCAATCCTACTCTTCTTATCATCCCCAAATTACAACTACTGATGGGATACAGAGTTCCCTTTAGAACTGTGAGCAGAGAAGGGACAGAACCTCTGCTATTACTAATGCTCCCTTTTCCTCAAGTACCACTCAACTAAGACGTTCAAAAATTCTTCAACCTACTCCTTATATAGTCCAAACCTGTTAAAATATTTTTCCTCAGCAAAGAATTTAACACAGGCATTACTATTCTTAAATGCATTTTATCTTTAGAGCTAGTTTTCAAAGCTCTATTTACTACCTTCTGACAACTGTCTTTGTTGAGTCTATACAGTTTTTTATACTTCTCCATCTTTTATTAAAATAATTGATTTAGATGAAACAGATAAGCTATTTCCCATAACAATGTTAACTATTCTACTGCACTTATATTCTCTCTCTCTCTGCATTTACAACATTTATATATGGCACTGAAGTTTAGAAAGCACTCCTATACATATAATCTCATTTGATTCTCACAACTCATCTAAGGTAGGCAGGGTAAATACCTGTTTTTAAAGTAAAAGACTACTTTGAGAAGCTGTTTTGCATAATCTCACATGGCTAATTAGCCACTAGCGTAGAGCTCAGATTCTTACACTCTAAACCCTCTACATTAAATTTCAATTGTGTTTGAAGAAGTATTTCTTCTATTTCATGCAGACATAACCTCAGATAAACTACCTTAAGATACCTAGGTCTTATTATATTTAGAATTCAAAATACAATACCTACCATAAAAAAAGTTACTTTTTCCAGATCCATTTCTGCCCACTGTAAAATTTTAAAAAGTATGTTATTTTGTATAAAAAACAGTAAAATTTTAAACTGAAAGTATTCAAAGATATAAAATCCTATTTTCTAACAAAACATCTTAAAACTTAAATACAACAGAACAGTGAACAGCAAATAATAAAACAGCTTTAATTACCAAATGGGTACAGTTTTTGTATCGTCTTCAGTTTTTTTCGTAAAGAAATGTGTTTCATTGTTTACTTTTTTGCTCTTTCTCAATAGTTTAAAATTAACAGGAATAACTAAACATACTACCTGGTCTTCATTACAATGCACATGTAATTCTATTTTAATTGTATATAATACTTCTAACAATTTAAAGATTCACATGCTAAAATTTTAAAATACTTAAAGTCATTAAAAATTCTCAAACCATTTCCATGTTAAAACAGTTTTCTGATCAGCCCTATACATCAAGTATAGCCTCTCAGAATCACAAAAATACAGACAACTATAAGGCACTTGTTTTACTACCTGAATTCAGAAATAAGCAATTCTATACATAAAAGAAAATCAAATGCATCAGATATAATGAATTTACTTGAACTTTTCTGTTCAGCAGAATTTTCATTGTTAATAGTCATGAATAACTATGTCACTCTCTCTCAATCTTGACCAATATCCTGAACATTTAGCCCCAAAGTCATTATCTTTAATCCAAAGTAAATTCTAAAGAGATCGGAAAATAATGAAGTGCTTAAAAAAAAAAAAAGGCATATAACAGACACAGGCCAACTTAAAGGGGGTCTTCTACTAGGGAAACCTAGGACAATTTGAGCACCAAAATAATTAGATGAATTATAAATTAGGGCTTGGGTGGAAGTGGAGGAGAATAATTCATGAGTCCATACTGAAAATAAAAAGATAAACAAACAGCTAAGGAGAAAGGATGCTTGATTCCAGTAAAATAACAAAGGGTAAATGTGAGAGGAGTGCTGGAAATAGAGTATCATCGTCCTGTAACTACCAGAATAAAGGCAAGAATTATTGATGAATACTAAATCTAAGGGGGAATTTTGATAAGGAACACAGTATTTGCAAGGTCCCCAAATCTCTCCACATTATTTATCAGTTGACTGGGTCAGTCAACATAACTAGAAAATAAAAATAAAAGATTACTGTACTGATGCTAAATTTACTGACATTGATAACTATACTGTGATTATATAAGATGGTTTCACAAAATCTGTCTGGACGTGATCCAATGCAACCACAAACCAGATATATATTCTTTGTAAAGGTATGACCACTTCTCCCCTCACTCTTGCCCTCAGACTGCATTCTCCCATTAAGGCCCTAGCAGCTAAGCAGGCTTGGGGCTCTGTTTTCCAGGAAAGCAGGACTAACACAAGCATAGATCATTAACAGGAAGAATAGCTATCTCTGGGTAGAGGGATAGTTTAATTTTTTTTCCTTTTAGCTTCTATGCTCTTTATGTTTTACAAAGTCACATATATTTCTTTTGTTAGAAGGATAGGGAAAAAGATAACCTTAAAAAGGTTTATGGTTATTACATTTAAACATCAAACAAGTATCATCACACGAGGTTTCTCCCCGCCTTCAAATCATTATTTTTCTAAGGGTCGAAAATCATTAAACAAAGTGATATGCTTTCAAAAGATATGTTTAGGATCAATCTCAGTGTACATTACTTTTGGTCTTTCTTACATGATTAACAGACTTGTTTTTATTTTTTAAGATTTTTTTTTGATGCGGACTGTTTTTAAAGTCTTCTTTAAATTTGTTACAATATGATTTCTGCTTTAGGCTTTTGTGGCTATGAGGCATGTGGGATCTTTGCTCCTGGACCAGGGATTGAACCTGCACCTTGTGTACTGGAAGGTGAAGTCTTAACCACTGGACTGCCAGAAGTCCAGACTCGTTTTTAAAATACATTAAACAATATCATTTTTTTTCAGTTAAACAAAAGAACATTTAGATAATTTCCTTTGTAACTGTGACTATTAACAATCCTAATGTTGCAACCAAAGTAGTAAAACAGCTACCTGGTAAGAGGCCCTACAAATATAATTTAATCATTTTAGGTAATGATGGCCATCATCTTACAAAACCAAAACGATTGAAATGTTAAGAACAAACCACCAACCAAACAACTGTCATCGCTCAGTCGTATCCGACTCTCTGTGACCCCATGGACTGTAGCCGACCAGACTCCCCTGTCCATGGGATTTTCCAGGCAAGAGTACTGGAGTGGGTTGCCATTTCCTTCTTCAGGGGATCTTCCCCACCCAGGGATCGAAGCCAGGTCGCCCGCATTGCAGGCAGACGCTTTACCCTCTAAACCACCGGGGATAAAATTAGTCAGTCCTCCAAATCTCAAATCGCTGGGTTCCAAACCCAAGGATTTAATCAACCACAGACTGGGGGTTTTCAGAAAGTTCCAAAAACAAACCAGAATTTGCCACAAGCTGGCAACTATTTACACATGATGTACACTGTATTTACAGCTATTTACATAGCATTTACACTGTATTACAAGTAATCTAGGGATATGCTTAGGTTATATGCAAAAACACTAAGATTTGATAACAAGTTTTAGTCGCATCCAAGATACCAAAGAGAAACTATAACTGTATAAAACTGATATTAAGATATTTAACCACTTTTAATTTATGAGTTAAGGAAATAATCTAAATCTAGTAATTATTCACTTTTCTCCATTTCTAAAGATTTTCTGATTGATGAAAATCAAAAGACACTTATAATCAAAATGTAAGTAGAACTCTAGTACAATCAATCTATTCTTATAGCACACTAATGATTTTTCAGTAGGTTAAGGTAGAAGGAAAAGTATGTTTTTATTACCAACTACAAAGCTGCAACTGCTGTTTCAAGGACAGGCTTTTTCGTGCCCTCAATTTTTAAATTTTATTATTTCAAAATAAAATATGATTCTCAAAAGTTTCTCTGGGAACATTAGTATTCACTGTTCACCCTTATTTCTGTATTGTCAACTAAACTGGCACTTGCCAAGAGCATTTGCCAGCAACAGAACAACAAGGGCATTTGCCATTTGCCTTTGCAGAGATTGAACCCTGTGCTGCTGCAGCTGCTGGCCTTCAACACCCCCTGAGCTGAATTCAGGGCGGAGAGTCAGACACTGGGCTCTCTCACTTTCCCACCAGGGAAACTGGTGCAACAGGTCTTCAGATAGATATTTTCGGGAACTGATTTCACGATCCCAATCCCTGCATCTCTTCAGATCTAGAAAATAACTAAATCCCTTCATGATGACATTCTCTCCTCTTGACTAGCAGAAAACTTTGTGTCAAGTAAGCACTTGCGAAGTAATGTTCAAAATTCTACAAGCGAGGCTTCAGTTCTCCTTAAGAGAACTCCCAGATATTCAAGCTGGATTTAGAAAAGGCAGAGGAACCAGAGATCAAATTGCCAACATCCACTGGATCAAAGAAAAGCAAGAGAGTTCCAGAAAAGTACCCACCTCTGCTTCACTGACTACGCTAAAGCCTTTGACTGTGTGGATCACAACAAACTGGAAAATTCTTCAAGAGATGAGAATACCAGACCACCTTACCTGCCTCCAGAGAAACCTGTTAGAACAGTTAGAACTCAACATGGAACAATGGACTGGTTCAAAATAGGGAAAGAAGTGTGTCAAGGCTGTATATTTTTACCCTGCTTATTTAATTTATATGCAGAGCACATCATGAGAAATGCTGGGCTGGATGAAGCACAGGCTGGAATCAAGATTGCTGGGAGAAATACCAATAACCTCAGATATGCAAATGATACCACCCTTATGGCACAAAGTAAAGAGGAACTGAAGAGCCTCTTGCTGAAAATAAAGAGGAGAGTGAAAAAGCTGGCTTAATATTCAACATTCAAAAAATGATGACCATGGCATCCAGTCCCATCTTTTCATGGCAAATAGATGGGGAAACAATGGAAACAGTGACAGACTTTATTTTTGGGGGCTCCAAAATCACTGCAGATGGTGACTGCAGCCATGAAATTAAAAGATGCTTGCTTCTTGGAAGAAAAGCTATGACCAACCTAGACAGAATATTAAAAAGCAGACATTACTTTGACTACAAAGGTCTGCCTAGTCAAAGCTATGGTTTTTCCAGTATGTGTATGGATGTGAGAGTTGGACCATAAAGAAGGCTGAGCGCCAAAGAGTAACTGTGGTGTTGGAGAAGACTCTTGAGAGTCCCTTATACTGCAAGGAGATCAAACCAGTGAATCCTAAAGAAAATCAATCCTGAATATTCACTGTAAGGACTGATGTTGAAGTTGAAGCTCCAATACTTTGGCCACCTGATGAGAACGGCCAACTTATAAGAAAAGACCCTGATGCCGGGAAAGATTGAAGGGAGGAGAAGGGGGTGACAGAGATGAGATGGTTCGATCGCCTCACCAACTCGATGGACATGAGTTGGAGCAAACTCCCGGAGATGGTGAAGGTCAAGGGAAGGCTGGCATGCTGCACTCCATGGGGTTACAAAGAGTTAGACACAACTTAGCGACTGAATAACCACCAAAGGGCTTGAATGTACTGAACTTCCCCTTCACCAAAATCTTAAGAGACTGACCTTCCCCCACTGCCTCTTTGGAGCAATCTCTCAGAGTTATCTGAGGTGCTTGTCTCCTGGGCTGCAGTCCTCATTTTGCCCCAAATAAAACTTAATTACCAATTCGTGCATTTTTTTTAGTTGACAGTATGAATCTTACCTCACCTCAAGCTATGGACTCCATGGTGCATACTCTCCCTGACCCCCAATTCATATGTTAAAGCCCGAACTCCACTATGTGAAGCTTTTTGGAGATAAGGGGGTCTTTGGGAGGTAATTTACATGAGGTTAGGAGTGACGCCTTTATGGTAGGACTATTGCTCTTTCAAGAGGGAGAGGTTCAAACAAAGGTTCTCCAGAGCAGTGAAAAAATGAATCCCTGTTGTTTAAGCCATCTAGTCTATGATATTTTGTTGTGGCAGACCAAGCCAACTAGGACACTGTATAGCTGAAATCTATGTTGATAGCGATTCTATACTTTTCTGGTGTCTAGAAGCACTCATTTCATCTATTCTTTAAAAACTCAGCAGATGGTCAGAAAACACTTGCTGTCTGTTATCACTATCATCTGTAGAACCTATATATTAACTATTATATTGAAGGACAATCACCATTCGCCCCCTCATCCTCACATAATTGCTTTCTCATTTAATCTTTCCAACAGCCCTAAGAAACATGTATCATTATTTCCACTTTACAAGGGAGAAAACTGAAGCATCAGGAAGTCTGAAGAATACACAGCATAATTGGGATTTGAATCCCATTCTGCCATGATCCAAAGTTTATGCTTTTCCCACCAAGTTGCATGGTCTGTCCCTGGACATTATAATAGGAAAAAAAAAAATCTTAGAATAACCTAATTGTGAATAAAGAATGGTCATCTTTGAAATAAGGCAATAGTGACCATTTTTAAAGTAGGAAATGACATACCAAGAATAGCTGAAATGCTAAATTTAGTGCCATTCACTATAAACTTAAATCTATTAAAACACATACACACAAGGCTACCAAATAAAAATGAATACTTTGTCTTATTCAAGTATTTTTAAACGTAAAAAGGAAACAATTTCATTAGTGCAGATAAAAGTATTCATACAGAAAAAAAAAAGCATATAAATTTACGTAATATTCAAGACAATTCCTGTCTCCTTAAGCCTAATATAGGCAAATTTAAACGACTATGTAGACAGAAAACTGACAGCATAAAACATGAACACTTACCAATAACATTATGTTTTGAACTGAACGGGTCTACAATTGTTTGATCTCTATAACTTCGAAAACCCTGGATAATAACCTAACAAAGAGAAGAGAGATATTTTTCAGAAAGAAATAACACACCCCAAAAGAACTAACTTCTAAGCTAATATTTTCCTTTTGCCCTCCTTCCCTTTATGGTTTCCCGTTTAATGCCAAACAGAAATATTTCCACGTCAGAGAAGAAAAATTTATCTTGGAAAATGATTTAAAAATATTCTTAAAACTGCCCGTATATCAGTAACCACTGCCAGTGTTGCTTATGAGAAGTTATAATTAGTAACCTGTTGGGGAGCACTCAAAATCAAATACACTGTCTAAGGTTGGCTGGAACACTAACCATCACAGGGCCGGATAAAAGTCTATCACGTATGCAGCGGGGCTCAGCGGGCCTGGGCGCCCCTTTCAGTCACACTCTGGCCAAAAAAGAGCCGCCCATCCAGGACAGGACTGCTCAGAGTCTAACACATCCAGCCGAGACACTTCTCTTAAGGAGTGTGAATGGGCTCATTTTCGGGGTGGCCTCCAGCGCGGGAAGACCATTTTGACAGAAAGTAAACAACGGAATGAGGAGGCGCTACACATTCTGCAGGAAGGAGGGACCCTTTCACGTCTCCGGTAACTCGGGGAGGAGCGAGGCCCCCGGCTAAGCTGACGCCCCAGCTTGGACCCCACAGGCGTTCCGAGGCCGGGGACACCCTCTCTTCACATACGCCACGCAAAAGGCTCGCGAGGGGGCTGGCCAGCCCCGCAGGGCCAAGCTGCTTCTCGGCCACCCGGGAAGGCCCGTTCCCTCCAAAAGGCCCACTTCGCCAGCCCCTCCAGCTCTCTCCGCTAGAGCCCGCTTCCCTCAGGCAAGCGGCCTGCGGAGAGGCTCGGGCTGCAAAGGGGCGCCCCGAGCTGCACCCCTCCCCCACAGTCCGTGTCCAGCCCCGCGCCACCCTGCAAGAAGCAACACCTCCGACAGGAGCTGTCCTCACGAGCCCCTGACGGGCGGGAGGGACGCACAGGCCTCACCTGCTTTATGTACATGGTTCCGCGTCCCTAGCCAGGGAGAAAGGCTCCCCGCCAGAAGCAACAACTCGGCAGCGGGGTTAGGTGAGGCGCCTAAGACACCCCTCCCCCCCAAAGCGCCGCTTGCACCCCTCTCGCCAAACAAAATGGCGGTGCCCATGGAGGCGGAGTCCCCGCCTCGGACGGAACCACCCTCGCAACTTCCCTCGGAGCGTGGGGGGAATCAGAGTCAGATCTGCTCTGTCTTTTTGGCAAAAGGGCCTTCTACAATGTCTTCAGCTGAATTTCATGTGACTCCTCAATTTTTAAATGAGTTTTCCCTGAGAATTAGTCGGAAACTTCATTCGGAAAAGCCTTGGTCGTGAGATTGACCTGTATTCCCTCCGAGCGCGCAGCCAATGGTTGCGGCCACAAGGTGGCGAAAGGTTCGGCGCCAAAGCTGAGAGAGGGTGTCCAAGCGCCAGTGGCTGTGAGAGTTGACGGCCCCGTGGTCTCGCGCTGTTTGGAAATACCGAGCTGGGGACCTGTAGAGTACACGACCGGGGGAGAAATTCGGTGGGCAGAATCCCTGGTCCTCTATTATTCTCTCACTTGTATAAGTTTAGAATGGCCCCCGCTGGCTCTGGACTCCCCACTCTCAGGACAGCCCCAAATGGACTTGACGCTAGAAAATTATTTTTAATAATGTCATAGTTATTAATATTCTGCTAATTGCTATAAATTTAGGCAGATTGGACGACTGCAACGCAAAGATTTAGTTAAGATTAAAACCACTCCCCCCCCCCCCCGCTTTTTCCTAACAGCCTAAAAGCTTGCAGGTGCTAGTGGCAACCCTGGTGTATCTGATCTGCATCAATCGCAGGAGAAAAACTCGGATCTCTGGGCCTCTGTAAAATTACCTGCCACTCAGCAGTCACTCTAGTTGGTCGGTCCTCGCCACCTGTCCCGCTACGGCGGGCAGTTCTAGCCCTGATTATTTCTGCATTGAACTATTTCAAATGTCTAACTTCATCCCTGTCAACGCCTCTTGGTGCTGAAGAAGACTTTATGTACCTTTTTAATAGATGAAGAGGACAGGGACACTTCAGGGAAAACAAAGGACTTATTAGAAGGGGGCAAGGGAGAGAGAAAGAGCACTTCAGGGAAAACATACGACTTTTAGCAAAGTCAAACCAGCCCTTAGGAGAAGAGATGGAAGTCGATAGTTTTTGTGACTGAGTATTACTTCAGTGATGAGTCAGACTTCCCCGTGTGTTCCCAGGGAGAGGATTTATGGCAAGTGTGTTATTTTGAGCTCTTTTGAGAGGCAGATAAGAGATTTCAGAAACTCATATACTTTCTGCCCAAAATAATGTTTATGCCACAATAGTGGATTCTGGATCCCTTCCAGAGGGTCTCCAGAGTATACCTGTCAGGTCCTCCTTCTCAGGTATGAGAAGCTTGATATCAGTATAGTGGACCAGCATCATAATCTGCTCAGTGAAAGAGAATTAACGACTCCAGACTATATTATGAGGGCTCTCTGTTGGCTCAGCAGTAAAGAATCCACTTGTGATGCAGAAGACCACCTATAATGCAGAAGTCCCCAGTTCCCTGGGTGGGGAAGATCCCCTGGAGAAGGAAATGGCTACCCACTCTGTTGCCAAAATCTTGGCTCTTTGTGCACCAATGCCAAACAGAAATACGGAGACAATTATGGAGGAGAAGAAAGAGTGGCTTTATTACTTGCCAGGCAAGGAGGGAACACAATAGGCTAGTGCCTCAAGGACTGTGACACTCACACTCTCCCTACCCCTCAACCCACCCACCCCAAGTATGGAAAGGTTACATAGTCAGACAGGTTCAGAATTGGGAAAGGAGTACTCAAGGCTGTATATTGTCACCCTGCTTATTTAACTTATATGCAGAGTACATCATGAGAAATGCTGGGCTGGATGAAAGACAAGTTGAAGTCAATATTGCCAGGAGAAATATCAATAACCTCAGATATAACACCACCTTTTGGCAGAGAGGGAAGAGGAAACAAAGAGCTTCTTGATGAAGGTGAAGAAGAGAGTGAAAAGGCTGGCTTAAAACTCAACATGCAAAAAATGAAGATCATAGAATCTAGTCTCATCACTTCATGACAAATAGATGGGAAAACAATGGAAACAGTGATGGACTTTATTTTCTTGGGCTCCAAAACACTGCTTAATTAAAATGAAATTAAAAGACCCTTGCTCCTTGGAAAAAAAGCTATGACAAATTTAGACAGTACCTTAAAAAGCAGAGACATTACTTTGCCTACAAAAGTCCATCTAGTCAAAGCTATGGTTTTTCCAGTAGTCATATGTGGATGTGAGAGTTGGACCATAAAGAAGACTGAGTGATGACAAATTGAACTGTGGTGTTGGAGAAGACTCTTGAGAGTCCCTTGGACTGCAAGATCAAACCAGTCCATCCTAAAGGAAATCAGTCCTGAATATTCATTGGAAGGACTGATGCTGAAACTGAAACTCCAATACTCTGGCCACCTGATGTGAAGAACTGAATCACTGGAAAAGCCCCTGATGCTGGGAAAGATTGAAGGCAGGATGAGAAGGGGACGACAGAGGACGAGATGGTAGGATGGTATCACTGACTGGATGGACATGAGTTTGAGCAAGCTCTGGGAGTTGGTGATGGGCAGGGAAGCCTGGTGTGCTGTAGTCCATGGGGTCACAAAGAGTGTCGGACACAACTGAGCTACTGAACTGAAGCTGAGGGTATATATATGTATGTTCATGAAGGGGTTTGGGTGGTGGATGCATATTCATTAAGAGGCTGGAGCAGGGGAGAAATCAGCATAGAATTAGGGTAAAGTAGAGTCAAAGCTTTGGTTGGTTGAAGTCATGAGGGTAAGGACAAGTCAACATCATCATCCCTTAGGTTCCAGTTGATCTGGTGGTTGAGTGCTTTGCATGCATGCATGCTAAGTTGCTTCAGTCATATGCAACTCGTTGCAACTCTGTGAACTGTAGCCTTCCAGGCTCCTCTGTCCATGGAGATTCTTCAGGCAGGAATACTGGAGTGGATTGCCATGCCCTCCTCCAGGGGGTCTTCCCAACCCAGGGATTGAACCCATGTCTCTTATGTCTCCTGCATTGGCAAATGGATTCTTTAGGAATAGCACCATCTGGGAAGCCCTGGGCACTGCAAGGAGGATTGACATTTTGCAAAACAGTTCAAGAGATTTCCTCAGGCTAATCTTCACTGTGGAAACAGAACTGAGGGTTTACAACTGATTTATTGTCTTTGCTATTGTTACTTTGCTTGTGTGTTAACAGTTTGTTCTTTCGTTCCCTTAAGATCATTATTACTAAGACCTGTTCAAGGGCAAGCATTGTGGCCAGGCTTAGGTCACAAAGTAGTTTAGGACTAAAATGGCTTGTCTGCTGTCCAAAAGCTATATCCGGTTCTTTTCCTCCAGGGGACCCCCTACCCTAGTTGCCTACAGGATTTGTCAATTGTTAAGAGTATCTGTCATGATTGTGCATGCATGGACCAGGGAAGTGACCACAGCGGTGAGTTTTTTGGATCCAGTGCAGCCCATATGAAACAAACAAGGACCAGGACTTCATTTTTCAGCTGGCCCTTGCACACCTCCAGTCTGTCAGGACCCAAAAACATGTTTGAGCTCCCCTGGCATCAGTGTCAGTACAGATCTTGTCTTGTTGAATAGTGTTGTTGAATATAGTGCTGTTGAACCCAAGTTCGTGTGCCTGATGCACAGTGAGGCCAAACAAACTGAAATGTTTTAGTTTGGAGCAGAGAAAGGCTTATTGCGAGGAGAATGGGACAGCTTATGTTCAAAAAGCAGAAACTACCCAATGGTTTTCTGGGAAGAGTTTTTATAGGCAAATTTTGGAGGAAGGGCTTGGCAGAGGTGTGTGACCTTCTGGTATAGTAACGGTGGTATTCCAGGAATCAGCTATCAGCCCTCTTGTTCCAGCCAGTCTGGGGTCCACATGCTTGTTCTCAGCCTTCAGTTACCGTTCTTGATCTGCTTGGGGGACTTAGTGCCTGTAGAAGAACTTAAGAGATGTGCATCAGATTGTAGTGTGTGTACCTTGAGAAAGACCCAGGACCCCTCCCCATCACTGCTCTATTGTTTCTTGCCTCCTTTTAATTTCTTTCAACATTCCCTCATTTCCCTAGTTAGTAACTTTGAATATGCCCTTTGGAATTCAGGGAAAATCTAGAAGGCTGAAGCCTTTTTCCTACAAACAAGAAATGGGGGACACAGAAAGGCTTTTGGTATGTGGCAGGGCCCCTAGGGTCCTGCCTGGGTTCAGTAACACTCAAAAATCTGACTGCTCTCTTTCTCCGATGGGTCACTCTGAGAACTCTCAGGGTCAGATTGGAGGAATAAATATACTGAATATACTTGCAGGAGGAATACACCTTGCTCAGGACCCAGCCTTCTATTCAGTTTATGGGCTGTGGTGTGGGATCTGGCTAAAGTCTAGAAATTGGGTGAAGGGTTGTGATTTTTCTGCTGTGGTGACTGACATCAGCCTCCACTCACCTAAGCCTAATCTAACATGGTATGTAAATGAACCTCTACCACAACTGGTTGCCTGTTTCACTCCTAGGAACAAAGTGGTCTTAGCTGTAGCCATAGACTCCTTAAATGTAAGGGCTAAAAATAGAAAACCGTAGATGATAATATAGGAGTAAATCTTTGTGACTGTAAATTCGGCAATGGTTTCTTAAACATGACACTAAAAGCACAAGTGATGAAAGAAACGTAATTTATACTCTAACAAAACTTTTGTGCAGGGACTTCCCTGGTGGTCCAGTGGTTAAGAATCTGTCTGCCAGTGCAGGGGACACCAGTTCGATCTCTGGTCTGGGAAGATCCCACCTGCCGTGGAGCAATTAAGCCCGTATGCCACAACCACTGAGCCTGTACTTTAGAGCCTGCAAACCATAGCTACTGAAACCTGCGCACTCTGGGGCCTGTGCTTCTCAACAAAAGAAGCCACCACAATGAGAAGCCCCTCATACTGCAAGGAAGAGTAGCAACTTCCCCCAACCCCTCCACCACCACCGCCCTCTGCAACTGGAGAGAAAAGCATACAAGCTGCGCACAGCAACAAAGACTCAGCACAGCCAAAAATTAAAAAAAAAAAAACAAACTTTTGAGCATCTAAAGAAATAAAACAAGAAGAAAATATTTGTGAATTGTATTGATAAATTTGAAAAGGGACTTGTTTCTGAAATGTATAAGAACTCTTACAAAAACAGTAAAAAGACAACTTGGTTTAAAAATGGGTAAAAGCTTTGAATACAAGTTTTCCCAAGTGGTCAGTAAACTTATGAAAAGATGCTCACCATCATTAGCCACAGTCAGCTACCACTTCATATGCACTAGGATAGCTAGAATAAAAAAGACAGACAATGACAGGTGTCAGCTTGGATATGGAGAAATTGGAACTGTCTTACTGCTGCTGGGAATGTCAAATGGTGCAGCCGCTTTGTTCCTCGAAAAGTTAGATATAGAATTACCACATGACTCACAATTTCATTTCTAGGTATATATGCAAGAGAAATGAAAACTTCCACACGAAAATGTGTATATGAATGTCCATAGCAGCATTATTCTTAACAGCTAAAAGGTAGAAATAACTTAAATGTCCATCAACTGATAGATGAGTAAAATGTGCTCAATCCATACAATAAAGTATGATTCAGCAATAAAAAGTAATATTGATACACACTGAAGATTGTACTGACACACTTAAGAATACCAAAGGAGTTCCCTGTTTAGTGGTAAGGATTCTGGGCTTACACTGCTGTGGCCTGGGCTCAAGCCCTGGTCGGGGAACTCATGTAATGCAGCCAAGGGAAAAAAAAAATGGATGAATCTTTCAAACGTAAGCTAAGTGAAAGAATCTAGTCACAAAAGAGCACATACTGTATGATTCCATTTATATGAAATGTCCAAAACAGACAATCATAGACATATAAAATAGATTAGTAGTTGCCTCAGGTTACAGACTGGGTGGGAAGACTGGGAAGTAGATTTGAGCAAAGTTTTTTTCTTTTTTTGATCTGTCTCATAAAGTAAAGGAAATAAAAGCAAAAATAAATAGGACCTAAATAAACTTAAAAGTTTTTGCATAGCAAAGGAAACCATCAACAAAACAAAAAGCATACTGAATGGGAGAAAATATTTGCAAATGGTATGACTAATAAGGAATTATTATCCAACATATGTAAACACCCCTTGCAATGCAATATCAAGATACAAACAACTTGATAAAAACTGGGCTGCTGCTGCTGCTAAGTCACTTCAGTCGTGTCCAACTCTGCGTGACCCCATAGACGGCAGCCCACCAGGCTCCCTCATCCCTGGGATTCTCCAGGCAAAAACACTGGAGTGGGTTACCACTGGGCAGAAGAACTGAATAGACATTTTTCCAAAGAAGAAATGCAGGTGGCCAACAGGGACATGAAAAGATGCTTAACATCATTAAACATCAGGGAAATGCAAATCAAAAACCACATCACACCTGTCAGAATAGCTATCATCAAAGAGCATGAAGAACAACTGTTGGCAAGGATGCAGAGAAAAGAGAACCCTCCAACACTGTTTGGTGGGAATGTAAATTGGTGCAGCCACTGTGGAAAAAAGTATGAAGGTTTCTCAAAATACTAAAATTGGAACTACTGTATGACCCAGAAACTCCACTCCTGGCTATATAGATGTATATAAAAAAATCCCACCCAAAACACCAAATCAAAAATACATGTGCACTACAATGTTCATAGCATCATTATAAGCAACCCAAGTGTCCAACAACAAATGAACAGCTAAAGATGTGGTATGTATATATATATATGTATGTGTGTGTACACACTCATACACAATGGAATACTACTCAGCCATAGAAAAGAATGAAACTTTGCCACATGCAGCAATGTGCATGGATTTAGAGGACGTTATTGCCTGCCCGTACAGAAGATGTAGGTTTGGTTGGGAAGATCCCCGGGAGGAGGAAACTGCAAACCACTCCAGTGTGCTTCCCTGGGAAATCCCATGAATAGAGGAGCCTGGCAGGTTACGGTCCATAGGATCTCAGAAGAGTCAGGACTTACCAACTAAACACACACACGACACACACAACATGCTAAGTGAAACGTCAGACAGACAAAGAGAATGCACGATATAACTTATGTGTGAGATCTAAAAAAATACAACAAACTAGTGAATGTAACAAAAAAAGAGACTCACAGATAAAGAGAACAAACTAGTGTTTACTGTTGAGGAAATGAGGAAAGGGCAATATTAAGGTGGGGTAGTAGAAGGTACAGGGTGTAAAATAGGCTACAAGATATACTGTACAACATGGGGAATGTAGCCAGTGTTTCGTAATAATATAAGTGAAGTGCAGCCTGTAAAAATTGTATAAATAAATAAACATCAAATTTAGGTAGCATTTACAAAGAAGATAGAAGAATAAGTTCAAAACTTAAAGAGCACGCTGAAAGATTATTGAATTTTTAAAAATTGATAGACATGGAGGTTCAAAATTTCCCATATAAGCATTGTCCCTTGTGCCTAATAAAGTAGCACTTTGGGATCCTAAGATTTAAAAAATAGTGCAAAACTCTCAAGAATCTTGGAAATTATGGGTGAATCGTGTCTAAGTAGGTAGATCAAATAACATTATTCATAGCTGGACAAATTCAGCAACTAGCTCAAGACAGTGACAGATTAACTCACACACAAAAAATACAGGTAGCAAGGTATTTTTGTTTTTTCTTCTTTTCAAATTGTTGAATGCACACATGCTGCTAACATGACAATTAATTTGAAATATGTATATGCAATTTGGGGCTTCCCAGGTGGCGCTAGTGGTAAAGAATATGCCTGCCAATGCAGAAGACTAGGGTTTAATCCCTAGGTGAAGATCTCCTGGAGGAAGGCATGGCAATCCACTCCAGTAATCTTGCCTGGAGAATCCCATAGATAGAGGAGCCTGGTGGGCTACAGTCCGTAGGTCACAAAGAGTCAGACACAACTGAAGCAACTTAGCATGCATGCATATGCAATTTGAACATAGTAGAGATACGAGGAAGAATTTTTTTCAGCTTCATTGATGACAAACACAACTAAATCTGAACCACATAAAACTGTGAAGGATTACACTCTTAAGGAATGTGGTTTAAATTTAGTATAGGAATATGTTCTGATAGTGCAGCTGCGTTGACAGAAAAACATTCTGAAGTCATTACCCAAATTAAAGAGCTTACATGAGTGTATAAATCAACATACAGCTTCCTTCATCAAGATAGCTTTGCATTGAAAAAATTTTAGCTGAACTAAACGGTGTTAAGTTATACAGTAAAAAATTGTGAATTATGCAAAAACCACTGTATTAGGTTTGAGATTTTTTTATTTATTATGTGATAACATGGAAACACCTACTGTTGCATATGGTAGGAGGCATGAGATTCCACGCTGACTGAAGCGGTGACTGAAGTGGAATGCTCTATTAGCAATGTCTAAATGTGAAACAAATTTGCAGTGTTCCTAGAAAGTGAAAAACACTTTCATAAGGTCTCTGCCTTTTAAAAATGTGGTTTGGATGACAGATTTGTTTATTTGTGTGATATTTTGAGCATTTCTGGTGATCTTGCTACTTCTAAGCAAGGAAAGACCACGATATGATTAAAATGGCAGATAGGATCGAAGAGCAAAAGTGAAAGCAAGAATCTTGAAAAAAGAGGGTTTCCATAGACTGTATAACATGCTCCTTAATTTAACAACAATTATCAGTAAAGTAGGTGATGATCTTGATGTTGCACATCTGGGAAGTGTTATGGCCAAATGCCTTACAGATTTGACAGAACTGTTTACATTTTATATCCATCAAAAGAAGATCGATGCATGGGAAATTTACAGATCTAGAAACCATTGCTTTCCTTGAAAGGTGACTTTTCAACTTTATAAACTTAAAGAATAAATTGGTGGAAATGCCAATGGATTGTGGATTTTGAACATCAGAATCACTTGCTTTCTTCTGGATAAAAGTGATAGATGAAAATCTTGAGCTTCCTGGAATGGCTTTAAATTTTCTTCTTCTATTTCTGTTAACAAACCTCTGTAATACTGGTTTCTCCACTACAGCTTTTATTAAAACAAAACATAAAAAGTTTCAACAGTCATTATACCTTGTGAGTAGCATTATATTCCATTCTGCCTGCTTTAGCTAGACTTAACAAGCCCTTATAAGCATATTTGTCCACTAAAAACAATATTGATATGAATAGTATTCATTTGTAAAATAACATTATATTTTACTTACAATTTTTGTTTAATTATGACTGAAGAATGACAAAAAAATTATTAGTATAAAAGCAGTTCTCTCTATTCATCACTTATAACATGTACATTCAATGAACAACACATACAGATTTTGCAACTATTTTACTTTTTCCCTATGTTATGTTTGTTCTGATTATGTTTATTGAAATGCAATATTGTCTATTGAAACCAATAATAACAATTAGGTTGTTATTTTATATGTCTTTGGCTTTTAATGTAATTTATTCAGTAATTCTTTTTTTTTTTTTTTAACTTTACAATATTGTATTGGTTTTGCCATATATCAACATGAATCCTCCACAGATATACATGTGTTCCCCATCCTGAACCCTCCTCCCTCCTCCCTCCTCCCTCCCTGTACCATCCCTCTGGGTCGTCCCAGTGCACCAGCCCCAAGCATCCAGTATCGTGCATCGAACCTGGACTGGTGACTCATTTCATATATGATATTATACATGTTTCAATGCCATTCTCCCAAATCATTCCACCCTCTCCCTCTCCCACAGAGTCCAAAAGACTGTTCTATACATCAGTGTCTCTTTTGCTATCTCGTATACAGGGTTATTGTTACCATCTTTCTAAATTCCATATATATGCGTTAGTATACTGTATTGGTGTTTTTCTTTCTGGCTTACTTCACTCTGTATAATAGGCTCCAGTTTCATCCACCTCATTAGTAATTCACTTTTACTGAATTTTACAAATGGAATGATTCTCAACATATCAAGAAAACATAAAAACTGGCCCTTCACCACATTTGGTTTGAGAAGCACCATTCTACGCATCAAATTCATATATAACATGAGGATAAACTACTAACTTTGGATAGATCACAGTTTAGTTTTTCTTTTTTGGCTTAAGCATGGAGAAGTATTTATTGGCTCTTGTAAATCAAGCAATTCAAAGACATCAGCTTCAGATATGACTTGACTCAGGGCCCAAACCATGTTTCCAAAATTTAGATTTTACATTTCTCAGCTGTGTTGCCTTGACGTTGTCTCCATTCTTGGCAGCTCCCTTCTTAGGCTTGAAAGATGATGTCATCAGCTCCTGGAGTAGCATCTTTCTATGCTGAAATTCAGTGCAAAATAGTGAGCATCTTTATCCTAGCATTTCCAGAAAACATTCTGGGGTCCACTCTGATTGGATTGTGTCAACCCATGAACTCATCTTTGATTTGATTACTACTGATGTCATCAAGATGCAGGACTTTGGCCGAGTCAGAATCATTCATCCCATTATTATTTTTTTACTGAAGTATTGGTGATTTACAGTATTGAGTTAGTTTCAGACATACAGCAAAGTGATTCAGTTACGTGCTTGGTTGCTCAGTCAGAACTATAGCCTGTCAGACTCCTCTGTCCATGAAATTTTCCAGACAAGAACATGGAGCAGATTGCCATCTCCTACTCCAGAGGATCTTCCTGACCCAGGGATCGGTCAGTTATAAATATATACATATATTTTTTTCAGATTCTTTTCCATTATAGGTTATACAAGATATTGAATATAGTTCCCTGTGCTTATCTAAATCCTTGTTGTTTATCTCTTTTACACATTTGGTGGTGTGTAGGATTGATTACAATTTGAGTAATGTGAAGTCCAGTGAGTTAGGGAAAAGAAGGACCACTTTTTTCTAGCAGGAAAGATGTACATTGTTCTGAGTTTCACTTCTTCACCATTCCCACTAGAGGGCAGACAAGAAGTACTTATAATTGTTCAGTTCAGTTCTGTAACTCAGTTGTGTCCAACTCTTTGAGACCCCATGGACTGCAGCACAGCCAGGCTTCCCTGTCCATCACCAACTCCCGGAGGTTACTCAAACTCATGTTCATCAAGTTGGTGATGCCATCCAACCATCTTATCCTCTGTTGTCCCCTTCTGCCTTCAATCTTGCCCAGCATCAGGGTCTTTTCTAAGGAGTCAGTTCTTCGCATCAGGTGGCCAAAGTATTGGCGCTTCAGCTTTCAGTATCAGTCCTTCCAATGAATATTCAGGACTGATTTCCTTTAGGATGGACTAGTTGGATCTCCTTGCAGTCCAAGGAACTCGCAAGAGTCTTCTCCAGCACCACAGTTCCAAAGCATCAATTCTTCAGTGCTCAGCTTTCTTTATGGTCCAACTCTCACATCCATACATGACTACTGGAAAAACCATAGCTTTGACTAGGTGGACCTTTGTTGGAAAAGTAATGTCTCTGCTTTTTAATATGCTGTCCAGGTTAGTCATAGCTTTTCTTCCAAGGAGCAAGCATCTTTTAATTTCATGGCTGCAGTCACTGTCTGCAGTGATTTTGGAGCCCAAGAAAATAAAGTCTGTCACTGTTTCCATTGTTCCCCACCTATTTGCCATGAAGTGATGCAACCAGATGCCATGATCTTAGTTTTTTGAGATGTTGAGTTTTAAGTCAACTTTTTCACTCTCCTCTTTCACTTTCATTAAGAGGCTCTTTAGTTCTTTTTAGCTTTCTGCCATAAAGTGGTGTCATCTGCATATCTGAGGTTATTGAGATAACCTCCCAGCAATCTTGATTCCAGCTTGCGCTTCATCCAGACCGGCATTTCACATATAATTGTTGAGTGTGTCAAAAATCCAAAATTGCTCTTAAACTACAAGATTGAAGTATAGCAAAGCAAAGATAAAACAAAAAATAAAGCAGAGCAAGATCAATTACCTGGTGAACACTTATTGGTACCAATACTGTACTGTACCACAGTAAGACTCAATGAAGGGTTTGGAGCCCAGTGTCTTTGTATTTATAGCTAAAACCCAAGATATGTGTGTGTGTGTGCTTAGTTGCTCAGTCATGTCCGACTCTTTGTGACCCCATCGGCTGTAACCCTCCAGGCTCCTCAGTCCATGGGGATTTTCCAGGCAAGAATACTGGAGTGGGTTTCCATGCCCTCCTCTAAGGATCTTCCCAACCCAGGGATTGAACCCAGCTCTCCCACATTGCAGGCACATTCTTTACCATCTGGGCCACCAGGGAAGCCCAAGAGTGCTGGAGTGGGTAGCCTATTCCTTCTCCAGGGGAACTGCCCGATCCAGGAATTGAACTGGGGTCTCCTGCATCTCAGGTGGATTCTTTACCAGCTGAGCTATCAGGGAAGCCCAAAACCCAAGATAGTAGGTAAAAATGGGACAACTCAAGGCTAAAGGGACAGATTGGAAGGTGTTGTATGTTGTTTTATACTATGGGTATTTTACTGAGAGAGAGAGAGAGAGGTTGATTCATTCCTCAGGTCAGAAGCGTGGGTGGGCTGGAAGCATCTACACTGACAGCTTTAGTTCACAAGATGTGGAGGAGAAGTGGACAGACACGGCGGTGTCTCCCCTCATCACAGGGGTTGCTGAACCGTTGCTCTGGGGTACATGCACATACACTCCTGTACTTTTATTCCAATCGTCACTACAAATCTTAGCCCATCTCTCTATCCCAGTTTTCTAGCTGACTTCTTTAGGGGATTCTTTTCATAATTGGGCTTCCTTTGTGGCTCAGCTGGTAAAGAATCTGCCTGCAATGTGGGAGACCTGGGTTTGATCAGTGGGTTTGGAAGATCCCATGGAGAAGGGAAAGGCTACCACTCCAGTATTCTGACCTGGAGAATTCCATGGACTGTATAGTCCATGGGGTTGCAAGGAGTTGAACACGAATGTATGGATGTGAGAGTTGGACTGAAGAAGGCTGAGCGCTGAAGAATTGATGCTTTTGAACTGTGGTGTTGGAGAAGACTCTTGAGAGTCCCTTGGACTGCAAGGACATCTACCCAGTCCATTCTGAAGGAGATCAGCCCTGGGATTTCTTTGGAGGGAATGATGCTAAAGCTGAAACTCCAGTACTTTGGCCACCTCATGCGAAGAGTTGACTCATTGGAAAAGACTCTGATGCTGGGAGGGATTGGGGGCAGGAGGAGAAGGGGACGACAGAGGATGAGATGGCTGGATGGCATCACTGACTCTATGGACGTGAGTCTGAGTGAACTCCGGGAGTTAGTGATGGACAGGGAGGCCTGGCGTGCAGCGAATCATGGGGTCGTGAAGAGTCGGACACGACTGAGCAACTGAACTGAACTAGCAACTTTCACTTTCACTTTTCATTATTAGTTCCTTCAACATTTGCTGAGTACCACCTTGTTCCTGGCACCTTGTAAGGCTGTGGGTACAGCTGTGAATCAGCTTCTGCAATCAAAGTATTTAGAGAATATAGCTCTTTCTATTTGGAGCCTTGAAGGTCCTGTGAACTGTTTTTATTTCAAGTCAGCATCTCCTTCAATCAGTAACAAGTGGGCCACTTAGAGCTGCCATCTCTCAAGTATTCTCTAGAAAAGGTGGAAAAACAAAAACGAAAAAGAGGGGATAACTACAGAACCACAGAGTGATCCAGAGTTGCCTTAACAACAAGCCCTTGAGGTGCCAGGGCTGGACTCAGACTTGGCCAACTGTCCGTGGAAGGATGCCACCTTTTGACTTTAAAAGAACTGCACTGAAGTGAGCCTTTGAAATCCAAAGGAAGAGGGGCCCACACTGCAAAGAACTCACCCCATGCCTACCTTAGGCTTGTTTCGATTCTGTAGGGACATAGGATATTCTCATTCCAAAGGCTGTCTGGAACTGCTGGAGGCAGTATAGCATGTGGGTAAGAGCCTGAATTAAGAATCAGACAAGCCTCAGTTGGAACTCAGGCTGGACCCTGTAGTAGCTGCACAACTTTGGACATTATCTTTGTGTCTGAGCTCTCACTTCCCCACTTAATAATAATAGTCACTCGTCGGAAGATGTTGTGAGGTTGAAACCATATAAAGTAAGTGAAGTTCTTAACTGGGCAACTCCCCAGCATGTGTTAACCCAGGGCATTGAGATAAATGCTCAGTTTCCATCATGTAAGTAGCTCAAGGAAAGGGATGTGCCTAAATTGATTCTATTTTGAATTCTATTCTATTCTGCCACATGCTTGGCAGGAAGAAGTCACTTTGTTGATAGAGAATGTATCCATGGCCACAGGGAACCACCCAGGTCACTGTCTGTGCCAGCAGCTGCCTGTCCTCTCTTCTCGGAGGAGAAGTGGCTGAGAAACGATCAAGGCATTAGTATTTTCTGGAGACCTGCACTGTGTCCTGTTATCTGAAGTAACTAAAGGGAAGGTGACAGGAACAAACAACGATTGAGTGCCTGCCTGCCATCAATATTCTGCCCTTTCCACTATTCATTCATTCGACAAATAACAACTAGACCTTGCCAGAAATAAACAGGTAAAAAGAATGCCATATAAGGAGTGTCTAACTTAAAACATAGGATTAAGTTTTCTTGTTTGTTTTAAAATTATTGTACAGTAGATTCTGCTAGTACACAGTTCTATGCATTTTGAAAACATATAGATCCATGCTGATAGCATCACACTCAGAACACAGAATGTAGTGTAGGAATTTTAATTTCTAATTGGATGTTGTACAACTACGTCCCAGAGAGTTTGAGCAATTCTCCAAGGTCAGGTGTCCAGTGCTTATTTACACAGATGATAGAAGGAAATGCAGATTTTCACCTTGGAGTAAGCTGGAGGTCAAGGAAGGGCTCTGCGGCCAGCATTGGTCCTTGAGGTGGAAATCCCCTCTTTTTCATGGACGGTGTCAGTGAAAACTTCTTGGTGCAGTGAAATAAACTCTGTAGACTTTAAGAAAGCCTTCTGAGAATTTAGAATTTAGCTGGGTTCACAAGTTTACTCTCAAGGCACAACTTGTCTGGAATAACTGATTTTAACAAGGAAGTATTATGACTCACTTTAAACAGAGACTACAGGGACTTACCTGGCGGTTCAGTGGTTAAGACTCAGTGCTTCCACCGTAGCGGGTAGGTTCCATTACTGGTTGGGGAACTACGGTCCCACATGCCATGGGATGTGGCCCCCAATTTTTTTTTACTACAATGTACTCTTTTTCCAGTAACTCCTGGTCATTTTGGTGGCTGTTGATTGAGGTACCCTTGTTCTGTGGGCTGCCCTCACCACAAACCCACTTTTAACCCGGTGTGTTTAATGAGCTCTATCCTGGACAAGAAACATTTCGGTGTTGTGAAAATTATAAATTGAAAGTCAATGAAGATGAGTAAAAGGTCAAGAGCCCCTTCCAGGGAGGGTCGCACATCTACAACATCTAGTACGTCTTTCCACCTCTTAAACCGCCTGCTGTGGTTGCTGAAAGCACTTTGGAAAATTTTTAAGCCAGGGTTTTTTGTTAGTTTAAGTTACTAATAATTGCACATGATATAAATAATATTAAGTGACCACGAGTCTCCCTCCTGCCCCCAGACCTCATCCCTTGGACTCCCCTTCCAGGGGCAAATGCCATGACATGTTTTCTGTGTATCCTTTGCAAAGTCACTAAACAACCAGAAGGCATTTTATTTATTGTCTGTAGAATGTGCATTTATGTACAGCCTAAAAGAAATATGCCATCCCATTTCTGCTGACTCTAGTCATTCAATTAATTTAACTGGAAGCTGGTACCAGGCATGTGGTGAAAGTGAAAGTTGTTCAGTTGTGTCCAACTCTTTGCCACCCTATGAACTGAAGCCTGCCAGACTCCTCTGTCCATGGGATTCTCCAGGCAAGAATACTGGAGTGGGTTGCCCTTCTCCAGGGGACTTTCCTGACCCAGAGCTCGAAGCTGGGTCTCCCCCATTGCAGGCAGATTCTTTACCATCTAGCCACCAGTGAAGCCTTGGTGCCAGGCATACAAGGACCCAATAAAGCAGCTGTGACTTTCAAGGAGCTCTTATGAATCAGAAGGACTCGGGGCAGCATTTGCCTAAAAAGCATTAAACACGGAGAGCTTGGACTGGTGGTCCAGATGCCCCATAGTCCTGCCCATTTGGTCCTGGCACACCCGCCACTAGCGCCATTTGAGGCAGGGGTTGGTTTTCCAGACGCTCCTGCAGGGTTGGTCCCAAAGCTTCCAAGGCAAGTCTAAGCTTGCCTTCCTTGTGGGAAGAGAAATTCTTCTCCTCAAAGTCCCCAATAGGACCCCAGAGGCCAACCCACAGCAGGGTTGACCACTAGCCTTGAGCAAGCCTCATGAATGCTTTCTTTCCAAGGTGCTTGGAATTCCCACCCTAGCATCACTGGACTGGGAGGGACCTTAGAGTACCCTTTCCAGACTCCCTCTCCCACACAACACGTCCTCGTCATGAGGACTTCTGACCTCGTGTGGGTGGGAAGACACCAAGGACCAGGCACTCCTTTCCTGGGCAGCCCACTCAGTGGTCACACGACACACATGGTGAGAAAGCTCTCCCCTCTACTTGACAACACACGCGGCCCAGTGACGCCCATCCACCATTCCCAGGGCAGGGTGATCCAACAGGCCGACCATCAGGGCTGCTGCAACAGCAAAGTGGAGGCATCTGAAAGCATAAAAACAATTTCAAGGGACACTGATATGTGATAATTATTTTTAAAAAGAGAAGGGAAAAAAAAGCACTAAAGTGGTTCATGAGAAAACTCAGAACTTTATTGGACTTCTTTATACTTGTTTTTAGGAATTAGATGCTTAATTTTGTATTACCTTTGCGGGGAGGGTGGGCAAGAAATACCTTTAGAGGCTTAAGACTTCAAAAGATCTTAAACAATGTTCCTGGATTCCTTTACCCAAAGGAAGTGTCCCCCACCAGACAGCCTCTCAAATATCTGATGACTTCTTCCGCTCTCACACTCAACCTTCCTTGCAGTTTGTTAACCTCCAGGAAGCCCGTTCTGAGCAACTGGGAGAGGACTGGGGTTTCCCCCAAGACACACAACCCCATCTGTGTTTGTCTTTCCACACAGAGTCCTGAACCCTGTGCTTAGAGACAGCAGTATGCCTTGAGTGGGTGCCCACGAGGTGCCCACGGGGTCAGTGACTACTCCTTACTTCATGGCTGAGGCTTGAACATCCACCCACCTGTCCCCGTCAGTCTTACATCACCCGTCTGGAGGGATGGGGTCCTGGTTTGCCTCCTTACCCAGCCCCAGGACAACCAGGGTCCCACTGGGCTCTCCGTAGCAGGGGTGTGGAAAAGGGCTGAAGCTGAGAGCTTGCGCCCCTCGGCCTGGTAGGCTAAGGGCACAGGAAGGGTGACTAAGTCTCCCTAGTAGCGGGGAGTGGGGGCATCATACATACCACGGCTCTTATTACTAAACAGGGCATGGCAGAGTGAGGGCTCTGGAGCACAGGGGACCCTGAATGAAACAGGAAGTGGTCACTGTGATTCAGCCACGGAGCTTTTTCCTGAGTGTCATCTGTTGGGAGTGACACAGCTTTGGGGGAAAGTCACCGTGCTGAGGTGGGGGTGTGGATGGGCAGGGGGATGTTCAAGGTATGGGCCGGGGCTGCCACAGAAACTGGGCGGTGAAACCCGGTAGGACAGTGGACGCCTTCGTGTAGCATTGTTGTCTCCAGTGAGCCAGCCAACACCAACCTCAGCCATGTGGGGAAAAGTTTCTCTGTAGACGGGATGGCTCCCAGGAGGCAGCATCTCTCTGCCTTCCTGGAGTCAGAGACCCTATTTACTAAAGCTACCATTGGTACAGGTTACTTGACTTCTCTGAGCCTCCATTTCCTTAATAAAATAATGGGAATAATAATGGAGTTATAATAAAGCTTTGTTACTTGTTACCACTAACAGCTTTGTCCTTGGACTGCAAGGAGATCCAACCAGTCCATTCTAAAGGAGATTAGTCCTGAATATTCATTGGAAGGACTGATACTGAAAGCTGAAACTCCAATACTTTGGCCACCTGATGCGCAGAACTGACTCATTTGAAAAGACCCTGATGCTGGGAAAGATTGAAGGCGGGAGGAGAAGGGGACGACTGAGGATGAGATGGTTGGATGGCATCACCAACTCAATAGACGTGAGTTTGAGTAAACTCCGGGAGTTGGTTGTGGACAGGGAGGCCTGACGTGCTGCAGTCCTTGGGGTCGCAAAGAGTTGGACACGACCAAGTGACTGAACTGAACAGCTTTGTTGTGAAAATCAAATAAGATGTTATGTTGATCATTTAAAAAAGTGATTGGTATATGGTAGGCAGTAATAAACAATAGCTGTTATAATTTTGTGTTTATTATAATCAGGGACTGCCAGAGGCGGACATCTTAACCTGAATAATCCATTTTGAAGAAAAGAAATCTGAGGTGTTAAGAAGGTAGTGATGTTTCCAAAGTCTCACACTGCTAACCAGAGGCACACCTATGTCTGGAACCGAGGTCTCCTGCTTCTTGGCCCCCTTCCCTCTTTCTCTCTTGCCCCCTGCCCCCTGCATCCCTCCTTCTTCATCATCTACCACTAACTGGGTTCCTGTTACATGCCATTCATTTAATGTATATGATATCAATTAAGTCTCAGAGAAGTTAGGCAAAATGTTTCCATCTTTCAGATGCCATGTCATTTAGCATGCTTCCATCCATCTGCTCATCAATTCCTTTAAAACTCTTCGCCCAGCACCTCCTCCAGGAAGTCGTCTTTGATTAAATCTTCCCCAGGATTCTACTCCCTCCCAAACAACCCTGCCCTCTCAACTATTAGCTGACAGTCTGATTTAGCAGATACATCTTGCAATCATCAACAACCAATGTAAACATATACAAAAGGACAAGCATATGAAGGACAACGTCCTTCAAACATGGGTCTTACAAATTATAACTTTAAAAAACTATTTAAAATATTCTTATCATAAACATAAAGTAATAGCCATCACTTTTTTGAGTATTTATTTTATGCCAGACTCTCTTCTGAGTGATTCACATGGAATATCTTTTACAATTTTGGTTTTTATGATGTGGACCATTTAAAAAGTCTTTATTGAATTTGTTACAATATTGCTTCTGTTTTCTGTTTTGGTTTTTTGGCTGCAAAGCATGTGGGATCTCAGCTCCCAGACCAAGGATGGAACCCACACCCTCTGCATTGGAAGATGAAGTCTTAACCAGTGGACCCCCAGGGAGGTTCCCACATGGAATATCTTTAGGTGTGCATTTATAATATTCTCAGCAAACGAGAAGAATTCCTCATAAGTTCCCTTTTTTCCAAGGTGTTCCTTGGCTCTGAGCAGCTCTCCTGAGGCAGCAGCAACTTGTGGGCATCTTCCTCCCTTGGGAGAGTCCCAGGGTGGGGGACACAGAATAGAGGAGGGCAGATACCCTAGGCACATCCAGGGACAACTGGCCAAACACATTCATTGTGTTGTGAACGTATTTATGAGGGAAGATCTGACCCCTCTGGGTTTCCCAGGAGGTGCTAGTAGTAAAGAACCTGCCTGCCAATGCAGGTTAGACATGAGAGACATGGGTTTGACCCCTGGGTTGGGAAGGTCCTCTGGTACAGGGCATGGCAACCCAGTCCAGTATTCTTGCCTGGAGAATCCCATGGACAGAGGAGCCTGGCAGGCTGCAGTCCATGGGGTCACAACAGAGTCAGACACCGTTGAAGCAACTTAGCACCCAGGCATGCTGCCCGCTCTGGTTTGGGTCTTATTCTCCTGTTCTTGTGTCAGCCTGAGGGTAGTTTGCCAGCCTCGGATCCTTTGAAGACCCTTCGCAGCCCATTGCACCCTGCACTGCTCTCTCCTCTCCCTAATCTCTGAGACCTGCTCACCCACCACTCCTTCCCTGCCTCCTCACCCTGTCTCTCCTGCACCGGAGAACCCTGCTGTTGTTTCCCTCCATAACCCCAGCTCACACAGCTGCACCTCTGCACATTTCCTTCCCTGCCCAACTCTCCGCCGCACCCCCTGGCTGGCTTCCTGAGGACACTCACAGAGAATTAAATAAATACATGTGGGCTTCTCTTCTCTGATCAACCTGTGGGCTCCTCAAAACAGAGGCTGAGATTTAATCTTAACAAAACTTGATTCACAAAAATAGACTGCAGGCCTATGGGCCATAGTTTAGCATGTGATTTTTTAAAAACATTGCATTAAAATATTATCTTTTTGGCACTCCACCCTTCCCTTAGGTTTTAGGACTCAAAGCTAGTACACAACCCTCCTTGTACTGTTCCCTGTCCTGTTTGCATCCTCAGAGCCCAGCACAGTACCTGGAGGTGCGTCGGCTCGGTTCTCACAGTTGGATGAATGAATGGATGAATGGATGAACGAAGTAGAAAGGACACTGCAGCAGGGATCGAAAGCTCTGAGGTCTAGGCTCTGCCACTCACTATGTGACCCAGGCATATTCCTTTATGCTGCAGACCTGTTTTCTCATCTGTAAAATGTATAGGCTGTGTTAGGATTCCTTCTGCAAACACTCAACAAACATTCATTGATAAAGCTCAGACCTAAAAAGCGGGATGTGACACAGTTCATTTCCCTGGAGTTACTTACAGGTGAATTAATTTATTAATATTAAATCTCTGAGCCTCAGTTTTTTCCTCTGGAAATGGGATGATGCTTGCCTGGGGCTGTCATGAGGCTCAAATGAGAGAAGGCAGGCACTCTGCATTGTATTACTCCAAGCCCTCTAAAATCTTGAGCCCTATGACTTGTTTCACACTTTTCTATAAACCAGTCAACAAAAACACTAACTTCACACCCTTATCCTGGCTTTGGGAAGCAGCTGAATGTCAAGATTTCAACCCTGCCTGGGTACTTACTAACTGCATGTCCTTGGGCAAGTTACTGAACCTCTTAGGACCTCCATTTCCTCATCTGATGAATGGAAGTGACTGTTAAATGTTCTCCCATCTCACAGCATGGTTGCAAAGGTGACCAGAAATTGCCCCATCTCGAGTGAATTAAAAACTGAAAACACACCACATTTGGCAAGTGATCTGAGGACTTCTGCCACGGTGAGATTTTATGCCCTCCTACCCTCCCTCCATCATCTGCTCTCAGAAAGGGAATAGAAAGTACCACTTACTGACATGGGAAGTGATCCCTGCTAGGGGAAGCTTAACTTTTAATTGGCATCAAAGTCTGAAAGTAGAAGAAGTGGTGTGGCATTTCAGGTGCTGGGGAGGGAGTAGGAGGAGAGTTTGGGGGGCCTGAGAGCCTTTCTGAGTCACTGAAATCGCATGCAATAAACAATGTCACAGTGCTTCTGAAATCTCCCGCCACTCTCATTCAGCCATTTCTCATAGAAAATTCAAGTAGAGCAAGCACTTCACTTCTGCTTGGACCTCAGCTCCCAGCCACGGGGCAGGAGGAAGTTGGGAAAGGAGACCTCTGAGCCCCCTGCTACTTCTAGGTTCTAATGGTATTTCAGAAGGGCAGGAGTGTAGCTGGGAGGGGAAAGGACGATTTCATTTCCCTTTGCCCTCCTCAGTCACCCTTTTTGGTACTTCACTCCCACACCGGTGGCCAGGGCAGAGCCAGGGTAGGTTGGGGCACATCCTCTACCCGCCACCGCACCCTCGGAGCCCTCCCAGGTGGGGCGAGGGTGCCCATTTGCGCAATCACTGCCCAGGAATGCAGCTGGGGCAGTTCCCACGGGGCTCTCAGCTCTGGGTGGGACCCTCTCCTCGGCCGGACGATCAGAATCACACTCGGCAAAATATTAATTATTGTTGCTTCCAAAGCCCCACTACCGGCAGATGCCAGGCCCTGCCCAGGAAGTTCAAACAGTCAGCGTCTCTGGCATTTTAGTCACCGCCCCCCCCCTCCCCCGCCGTTGGAGAGCTGGGTCGGTCGTGTGATCCCCGTCCCCTCCTTAGATGAAAGCCACTTCCTGGAACCCAGCCTGGGACCCACAGGTGCCTGGAGGCTGGTGGGGGCTGGGCAGAGTTGGGGTGTGTGTGTAGGTGGGGAATGTAAGGTGAAGACGAGAAGAATAGGAAAGTCTCCAGGAAAAGAGAATAAACACGGTGTAAGTGAACTTATCTAGGATTCTCTTTTTTTCCAAAAGATGTAAGAAAATCGCCCTGAGTCCCAAGCTGCCAAAAGGCAGAGTGGAGGCACTTCCTACTGCACTAATGGCAGGTAATTTCACAAGCAGGATGAACCACCCCAGTCTAATCAGTGGTTGAGCATATTGGGAACGTGAGAAAGCAGTGGGCAGGCCAACCCCTTTCCAGGTGACTGTGGGGCTGTGGCGCTCATACTTTTGGTGGCAGTGAAAATGCCCTGTCAAAATTCAGTGAGGTGGTACAGGTCCTGTAGGGTCTTGTCCCCTGACCTGCATCAGATTTGTGGGAATTTTAGGAAATGGTCTCTTGAAAGTTTCTTGGGACAAATTGCTTAATTGATGTCAATTAAGTATCAGTTGATACTCCAAAGAAGCATTCCAGAATCAGAAACAGTTTCTGAAAAAAAACACTCATAATTTGTAAATGCATGTCCCCCTGACCCCTCTAAAAACTGGAAACAATACTTGGGGAATGAGCCTATCCACTCCACAGGATATTTCACAGCTCCTAAGAATGATGATTGCAAAGAGTCTTTAATAACATAAGGAAATGCAGAGGCTATAAAGTAGGATACACAACTATACCCACAGGGTGATCACAGCTGTTCGAAAGGAAAAAAGGGAAGAAAGAACCCAAACCAATACACAGAAAACAGGGTGGCAGGAAACACCAAATTGTTGACAGTGGTTTTCTGTGGGTGGTAGGTAATTTCATTTTCTTCTTTCAACTTTTCAGTATTTTTTAATCTTTCTATCTATGGCATATATTACTTTATAGTGAAAACTATCCATGTTTTACTTTAAAAGAGAGAAAGTGGATTATAATAGTAATAATAATAAGCAATAGCAACAACAATAATAGTAAACTAACATCTACTGAGCATCTATTGGGTATCTGTATTAAGCAAGCACTTCTCCTGTTTTTTTTTTAAATCCTTATAACAATCCTGTGAGGTGGACATTATTAATGTGTCTATTTTACAAAAGCTCTGAGATGTTAGGGCATGTCCACAATGTTGAGTTTTGGGCAGTCCAGTCTCCAAGGCCCCCCTGGCCTGTGTGCAGGACTTACCTTTATATGCTAATTTGGAGGAAGGAACCTCCTATCACTGAGGTCCAAGGGCAAATCCTCCTGCTTCCAGTTTTCTGGTAACGGGTGTGGGCACGTGACCTGAGGCTTGGGCCCTGGACCTGGAGTGCTAGAGAGTTAGAACTCTGCCGTGACAGCTGGCTGCAATGGCATCAGTGTCCTAACTAAGTACTTCCTGGACAAGGGGTGATTTTGTACCTTCTGCTGCTCCGGGCCTTGAATGTAACCTTTATTTCTGCTCCTTTCCCAAGTCTGCCCCTTTTGAATCCCTGCCCATTCTATTGCATTGGATTCCTTTTTTCTTTTATTTTGTAAGATCATTGGGTCCATCTCTGCGGCTTTTTTTTTTTTTTAACTCGAAGAAATTTAATGAATAACAACTTCACTCGGAAACTTAAATGTAGTAACTCACATCCTGAAAGAATGAATGAAAAAATAAACTCCATTATTTCCGAGCTCTTAATTATGGTAAACCAGTTCAGATAATAAAATCAAAATTCCCAGCACTTCATACTTAAGTTTTAAAATGTACTATAGTTTAAATATATGGTGCAGTGAAATTTAAGTGTAAATCCACCCCTCCAGACCTCCAGCCTTAGCTGGAGGGAAAATAGCATATTCTCACGTCCTGATTCATCAAAGGCCAGTTTTCTGGTGTTTTGATGGTTAAATCTGTCCAGTGAGTGTCCATCAATTTTATACAAAGATTTCTCTGTAGGCTGCCTTGCTTCTTCAAATGGGAGTTTGAGAACTTTATTTATTTATTTTTTTGTATTTTATTTTTAAACTTTACAATATTGTATTGGTTTTGCCATATATCAACATGAATCCGCCACAGGTATACACGTGTTCCCCATCCCTCCTCCCTCCCCGTACCATCCCTCTGGGTCGTCCCAGTGCACCAGCCCCAAGCATCCAGTATCGTGCATCGAACCTGGACTGGTGACTCGTTTCATATTTGATATTATGCATGTTTCAATGCCATTCTCCCAAATCATCCCATCCTCTCCCTCTCCCACAGAGTCCAAAAGACTGTGGCTTGTTACTAAGAGTTCTGACTGGTGTTGGTGACTTTTCTTGCAGTCTCAGAGCAAATAATGGAAGCGGGACCCTAATCCTGACCTCTCCACCCAGAGCTCAAGCCCTTAACCAAACCTTTTGTCACTAATAATCCGAGCTTCCCTAGAGTATGATAAACATTTCCTGAACTCCTAGAAACAAACCGGAAACACCAGCTTGAAGTTTTTCTCAGAAATTGGCAGCCCCCCCTCCCACTCTATTGCCGTGGGAGCCTGGCAAGCTGGTCAACTAAAGGGCAGGAAGCCTGACACAAAAGCCAGGTCAGGGTGGAGCCAACTCCAGCTTCCAGTGACTGGGGTGCGTGGGCCTGGGGAGGAGAGGAAGCAGAGGCGTCTCAGGCCTCACTGGCACTTCCTGGCCAGTGCCGGAGGACTGACAGCACCCAGTGTCCTCAGCCTGGAGGCCTCCTTTGACTTGTGGAGGCTGGGAGAGGAGTTTGACTCTCATGGCACCTTACATCCTCCTCTCCCACGCCAGGTTGATAACTTGTTTACACGTCCACCCCCATGCAAGTGTGGACTTCTAGAGGCAGGGACAGTCTTTCCCACCCGGAATTCCTCTTGCCCGGTGCATCACTGCTGTTGGAGTGAATTAGAGAATAAGTGCATGAACAGCTTTCCCCATCCCTGTGCTAAGTGGTGGGAAATCTTAAACCCTGGACGTTTCCAAGGCATCTTGGTGAGACAGAACAGCCATGCACTTTGGAGGTGATAAATTTTGTTTCAAAACACGACTCTCGGGATTTCCCTGGCAAGCCAGTAGTTAAGACTCTGTCCTTCCAATGCAGAGGATACAGGTTCGATCCCTGGTCGGGGAACTAGGATCCTACATGCCATTCAGTGTGGCCAAAAAAACAAAACATCAAAACCTGGTTCTCCTACCTATAAAAAGATTCTTTTGTAACTTCTCTGAACCTCAGTTTCCTCATCTGCAGGATGTGTGCTGTCCTTTGTCGCTCAGTCATGTTCGACTCTTTGGGACCCCGTGGACTGGGGCCCACCAGGCTCCTCTGTCCATGAGGATTCTCTAGGCAGCAATACCAGAGTGGGTTGCCATGCTGTCCTCCAGGGATCTTCTCAACCCAAGAATTGAACCCAGGTCTCCTGCATTGCAGGCACATTCTTTGCCATTTGAATTACCAGAGGTGTCCAAGAATATTGGAGTGGGTAGCCTATCCCTTCTCCAGGGGATCTTCCCAACCCAGGAATCTAACCGAAGTCTCCTGCACTGCAGGCGAATTCTTTACCGAGCTACCAGGGAAGCCCCTCATCTGCAGGACGGAAACAGTGCTTTAAACTCTCACACTGAGTGATTGGGCAGGTAGGAAAAGTGGGTGACACAC
Source organism: Bos grunniens (assembly GCF_055505025.1). NCBI lineage: Eukaryota > Metazoa > Chordata > Mammalia > Artiodactyla > Bovidae > Bos > Bos grunniens. Next base: position 30,859,134 of record NC_141190.1, on the reverse strand, counting down.
AGTAGGCCCTCAGACTCTCCAAATTTGCTTCCGTTTCCCAATATTTCATTCTGGCTCATTTCCTTCTCCCGCTGTCCCTCACCTGAGTACATGCCCAATGACAGGGAAAAGATTAAATAAACTATGGAACACCAGAAAGATAAATGTCAGGCAATCAATAAAAAAGTCATTTAACCAATAATTTTTAACAGAATAGAAAACACTCATATGTTCATGTGAAGTGCAGATAAGGCTAAATTATTCACACTATATCACCTCAGCCATGTAAAATGAGTGTCCAGATGCATGCCGGGACGTGCAATAGCAATTTCTGGAATGATACACAAGAAACTCTTAACAGTGTTTTCCCCTTGGGTAGGAAGAGAAAGTTGGAGAGGACTTTTCACTTTATAACATTCTGTCCTATTTTATATGTATAAAGTAATATATATGCAGCATATAATATTAGATACATATTTGCCATGATCATGTATTAATTTTTAAATACCCACCCCCGCCAAATGTAGAAAAAACAGAAAGGAAACATACGATTTCAACTGCGGTTATTTGGGGAGCTGTGGAATTATGGGATGACTAAAATAATTCTCCCTGTTATATTTTTCTATGTTTTCCAGGTGTTCTGTGATGAGCATATGGTTCCTCTAGAATCAGAGGGAAGGCAAACACCACTTGGAGTAGCTCCCCTGGGGTAGGGAGAGCAGGAAGGATGAGCAGGTGATGGTGTCCAAAGGGCCAAGGGAGCATGAGGCGTATCTGGGCAGAGGTGGTTGTATTTTTGGAGCCATGTGGTTCCTGCTGAGTCAACTAACTAGTTGTTTGGCCCCAGCCTGCCAGTGGAGGCAGGAAATGCTCCCACTCCTGCCCTGGTTTATGCTTAGTCATCCTCTGGGAAAGCAGGGTAGGGGTGGGGGCAGGAGGTGAGTTGGGAGTCTCCTTCTGCCCCTGGAGCCTTCTAGGCAGAGAAATGCCCCGAAGGGGTCTAAGACCTGGGCATCCTATCCACCTGGCACTGTCACCTTGGGGCAGGCAGCAGCTGGGAGCAAGCCGGGAGGGTTGGGGAGGGGTACGAAAATAATGGCCCTCTGGCGTTTAGCAGACAGACCACATCCTCCCCTGGAAGCTGCTGTGACTATTAATTACCATTTATCCAGGGCTTTGAGATTCCCCAGATGAAAGATGTACCAGAAGGAGTGTCATGATGAATCTGTGTTTATGGTATTGACTTTTCATCCCAAACATCCGTCATGACAATCATGTGTCTCTCTCCTAACCTTCCATCGCCCTGACGTCACAGCCTCAAAGCAGAGAAGTTGAGCATCAGTATCAAATGATGCTGAAGGGGAGGTAGGAAGGGCAGGGGCAGTTCATCCCCCATGATCCTACATTTCAGATGGGTAAACTGACTGCTCCATTCCCCACGCCCCCCCGGCTTAAAAGGAGGAAATTATGATGAAGCCAAGGAAACTGAGGAAGGAAGCCTTGGTTGCTGTTGTTCAGTGGATCAGTGGTATCTAACTCTTGGCGACCCGATGGACTGCAGCATGCCAAGCTTCCCTGTCCTTCACCATCTCCCGGGACTTGCTCAAATGCATGTCCATTGAGTTAGTGATGCCATCCAACTGTCTCGTGCTCTGTCACTCCCTTCTCCTCCTGCCTTCAATCCTTCCCAGCATCAGAGGCTTTTCTAATGAGTCGGCTCTTCGCATCAGGTGACCAAAGTATTGGAGCTTCAGCTACAGCATCAGTCCTTCCAATGACTATTCAGGATTGATTTCCTTGGAGAGAGGGGCTATGGATTCCTCTGGACCTGAGTCCAGATTCTGCCCCTTGTGTGGACTGCCCCTCAAGGGACAGGAGAAATCCCAGAGCTCTCTGGCTCAGAGCATGCAACGCCGAGCAGGTCCATCCCTATATACACAATTCCAACTTCTGATTCCTCTAGCAAACTGAATCACTTCTTTGTTGATTGCTTCTGAACCCTTGACCATGGCCAAATTCTGTCATCTCCTGGCTCTATGAATTTGGGTGGGAAACTCTGGTTTTCTGGACTCTTCTCATTCTGTCTTATTTTATACAAGAAGATAATTGATCTGTAAAGCTGCTTAATGTGTTTCTGAGCAGATGTACACAGCAAATCCAATGGAGAGAGAGTCATGAAGGGGCCAGCCCCTCTCTTAAGGAGACTGCATTCTTACAGGAGAGTAGGGTCTTCGTTTATGAGATATTTAACAATCTCAGAGAGAAGGATGGCAGAGAAAATCCTAGATCCCCAAGAAGAGGAGAATAGTTGTGGCCTAGAGAACTTGGGAGACTGCCAGGATCCAAGTATGGAGCTACAAAGGGACCCAGCCTAAGTGGAGATAGTGAAGAGCCCATCGAGGCCAAATGCAAGGTTTACGAGAGGATGTGGGCAGGCAGGCAGGCAGGCTGGGGGAGATTGTGAAGGCCCTTGAATGTCAAGCTAAAGAATTAGAATTTTATCCAGAGGACAGTCGGAACCTACTGAGTTTCTGAGCCAGAGGATAATACAATGCAAAGTTGAATAAGAGGTAAAACATTTTCACCAGGAGGTGAATCTTGGCTTCTCTGAGTCAGCAGCCCCACCATGGAATTCACCATCTCCCTCCTCAGTCCAGACCCCAAAATCTATTTCGGCTGATGACACACAAGAAAAATGTCACCTCCCCTGGTTGCCCTCTGATACACTACCGAGTGTTATTTTCTTCATAACACTTATCACCTTTGGAAATGATCTTGTTTATGTACTTGTTTTCTTCCTCCTTCTATGCTGTTCATGGAATATAAGCAGAATGGGGTGGTTGGGGGATTGTTATGTTTTGTTTGCTGTTTCATTTCCAGCAGCTATGACAGTACCAGGCTGCTGTCAGATGCTCAGTGTGTATCTGTGGAATGAATGAGTAGATGGATTGATAAATACGTTAATGGCACACTATTTTCTCAGTCACACCATCCCGAAGCCCCATGGTGATTCTTGACTCATGCTTCTTCCTGCTCTGTAGAATCCAGTCATTCATTGCCACGTCTATGGACATGATCTCTGCAACCCTACTTGCCCTCCCTCCCCTTTGCATTTACACCTGGACTCTCTCAGACAACTCTAAGCTCCTTGAGGACAGACACTCCCCTTCATTTCCCCTGTGGGGGTCAGCACAGGGCCTAAGTGATAACAGTTCCCACTGGTCCAGTCTTTACAGTTGTCCAAATGCTTTTCACATGATCCTGGTATACCTTGGGCAGGGTCAGACTCAGACTCCAGCCCTCAATTCTAAACCACATGCTTATTCTTTCTTCTGATTCATGCATGATTTATGATGAGTGAATGAATGAATGCGTGAGTGAGCAAATTAGTGCTGGAAGTGCTCAAGAGCAATTGTAGAGGGAGAAACTAAACTGGAAGACCTGTTGAGGACCATGTCAGTCCCCAACATATTGACACAAAAGGAGAGAGAGTGACTGGGTGCTGGGGATGAGTGGGGAGAGCCAAAATCTGGGGCTGGAAATGGCTAATTCCCCAGATGTCAGATGACTTGCTCTCATGTGTCGTGTACCTGCCTCCTCTGTTTTCTTCTAAAACAGAAAGACATATAGCAAACTTGGGAGAAAACATCAGAGACAAAGTTAAAGGAGCAAGGGATTCTGAGTCCAAAAGAGATATAACTTATTGGTTTGTGAACTACTGTGTTTGTAAGCAGTAAGAATTAAAAATATAAGCAATTCCATTGGACAAAAATTGAACAAGGACAAAAATATATCAAGAAAAAAGAATATGAAAATCACTGGTTATTTCACCATCCATAAAAAGTCATTCTAACATTTTGATGCACATCTGTTCAGACTACATAAATGTTACTTATAAATATAAGCACATATAATATTTATATAAATCATACTTATATACTTTATTATATACCATAGATATTATATATACAAGTATGAACATACTTTAAAAAGTAAATGATATACATACAGTTGTGTAATCTAATTTTTGTTCACTTAATAATATGTAGTGAACACAAAGGAGATTTTATAAGCCCAAAGGGCAGTATGAAAAGATAACCTTTGGGGTAAACAGGAAGCCACAGAAGAGATATGAGTATAAAGTGAGCGGTTAAGCTTTGGGTTTTGATAAATATTATTAAAGTAAATAAATCTTAGATGTCCTGCCAGTTTAGGTAATTATTAGCTCTCTATCAGCAAGGCCACAAAGTCATAGACTCACAGGATGTTGATACTTGAAGGAGCCTTCGAGCTGATCTAATTCAACCCCCTTCCCTTAGGTATTGAGAAACTCCAAGCCCTGGGACATGAACTAAGTTGTCTAAAGAGACATGACTGGTGAGCCACAGAGCTGGAGTGAGTATGGAGTGCCCTGATTCCCAGTCCAGTGGTCTTGCCACTAAACCACACACATATGCTCTCCAACCACGGGCACTGACACGCAGAATGGAACAGAGAAGATGAGGCCCCAGGCTCAGTGGTTCTCCAGGTGTATAATACCAATGGAGGTGCGTGTGTGTGTAAGAGGCCACCAAGTGTCCCCAGGCAGGTGACTAGGGAGACATAGAGCACAGCAGCTGAGAATGGTTGGCTGTGATATCAGACCACTGAGAACCAAACTGTGGTTCCCTTACTGATCTTGTTGTATGACTTTGGGCAATTTACTTAAACCTTCTTGCTTCAATTTCTCCAGCTGTAAAAAGGGTAGCAGGACCTAATTCAACACATTGCAGTGAGAATTAAGAGATCATGAACACAAGGGGCGGACCAAGGTGTTTGACATATAGAAAGAGCTCAATAAATGTAAGCCGTCATGATTATTGATGCTCTGGCATGAAGCTCAATGTTCTTGTAAACTTTAAAAAAGAGCTTAAGGGCACATCACAGCCCATCCTTGGCTGAAGGCATCTGTGGGGACAGAGGACTTAGAAAGAAGCCCAGTTCTGGAGCTCTGTGAGTCCCCCACTGTGAGGGCTGTAGCTAAGAGAGGCCATTATACAAAGGAGGACATGTGGCTTGGAGTGGAGCTGTAGGCAGCTGGGGACTCAGGGACTGACTAGTGTTCTTATTGGAAATCACCCCAGGATGTAGCTGTGAGTCCATCTTCACACTCCCTGAGCTAGTCAATTATTGGGCAAATCAAGGGTCCAAAAAAATTTATTCTGCATTTTTCAATCTATTTAAAAAATAATCAACTGTTTAAAGCTAAAAGAATAGCAAGTTATTACGAGGTTTATAACAAATGTAGAACTAAATTCATTACAACACAAAGTAGCACAAAGGCTGGAAAGAGGGACAAGTAAATATAAAATTAGAAGTTCTTCCAGTTACACATAATAGTAATAGTACTATTTGAAGGTAGTGATAAGTTAAAGATGGATATTTTAAACCTCAGTTAAACCGTTAACTACAACAACATAAGTATAACCAATAAGCCAACAGTGGGCAAAACACTGAACTATAGAAAATACTCAATTTGTCCAAAAAAGGCAGGAAAAGAGAAAAAAAGATTCAAAAGCAAAGGAGACAAATAGAACACGAACAGAAAAATACTGAATTTAACCTTAATCATATTAACGATTGCAACCCACTCCAGTACTCTTGCCTGGGAAATCCCATGGGCGGAGGAGCCTGGTAGGCTACAGTCCATGGGGTTGCTAAAAGTCAGACACAACTGAGCGATTTCACTTTCACTTTTTACTTTCATGCACTGGAGAAGGAAATGGCAATCCACTCCAGTATTCTTGCCTGTAGAATCCCAGGGACGGGAGCCTGCTGGGCTGCCATCTATGGGGTCGCACAGAGTTGGACATGACTGACGTGACTTAGCAGCAGCAGCATATTCGTAATTACATTAAAGGTAATGTAAAAGACAGGGATGGTCAGATTGAATAAGGAAAGTAAGACTCTACTATATGCTGTGTATAAAAAAAACAGCTCTCAATATAAATACACAGATAGATTAAAAGTAAAATAAAAGGATATAACATGCAAACAATCAAAAGATAGAAAGAGTAACAAGGAGATCAAACCAGTCAATCTTAAAGGAAATCAACCCTGAATATTCATGGGAAGGACTAATGCCAAAGCTGAAGCTCCAATACTCTGGCCACCTGACTCAAAGAGCTGACTCATTGGAAAAGACCCTGGTGCTGGGAGAGATTGAGGGCAGGAGGAGAAGAGGGCGAGAGAAGATGAGACGATTGAATGGTATCACAGATGCACTGTACATGAACTTGGGCAAACTCTGGGAGATGGTGAGGGACAGGGAGGCCTGGCGTGCTGCAGTCCATGGGGTCACAAAGAGTTGAACACACCTTGGCGACTGAACAACAGGGTAGCAGTATGAGGCAATCTAGACAACAGAACAAGGACCGGAACAACAGACAAAGGGGGACATTTCATAACAATAAAGGCGTCAATTGATCAAGAGGATGTTCTGTGCTGCGATAAGTCGCTTCAGTTGTGTCCAACTCTGTGCGACCCTATGGACCATAGCTTGCCAGGCTCCTCTGTCCACGGGATTCTCCAGGCAAGAATACTGGAGTGGGTTGCCATACCCTTCTCCAGGGGATCTTCACAAGCCAGGGATCGAACCAGGATCTCTTATGTCTCCTGCATTGGCAGGCAGGTTCTTTACCACTAGCGCCACCTGGTAAGCCCACTATCAAGAGGATACACTGATCTAAACATTACTGCACTGAACAGAATTTCAGAATACATGAAGCAGAAACTGGTGGAACTCAAAGGAGAGAGAGGCAAATAACTGATAGAAGAGTAGACCGGAAGTCACTAAGGATATAGAACAACATTAGCAATCAACGTGACCTATTAACAGTTCATAACACTCCACCCCAAAACAGAGAAATACATATTTGTTTTTCCAAGTGCCATGAAACATTCACCAAGACAGACTGTATTTGGGGACCACAAAATCAAAGTGTCAATAAACTTAAGGAATTGAAATCACACGAAGTATGTTTCCTGACTACCATAGAATTAAACTAGAAATCAATAACTGCATGATATCTAGAAAATCTCCCAAGTTTTGAAAATAAAGAGGTCAAAGTGGAAATTACAAGATAAATTAAAACATATTTTGAACTGAATGAAAATGAGAACACAACATATCAAAATGTATGGGATGCTTAGAGGGAAATTCATATCTTTAAAGGTTTATTTTTAAAAAAAGAAGAAAGTATAAAATCAATTATTGATTTTCACCTTAAGAAACTAGAAAGAGTAACTTGAACACAAAATAAACAGGAAGAGGGAAAAATAAAGATAAGAGTAGAAATCAATGAAGTAGAAAATGGACAAATAGTACAGAAAACTCAATGAAACTGAAAGCCTAGTTCTTTGAAAATATAAATAAAATTGTAAATTTCTAACCAGGCTGATCAGGAAAAAGCAAGAAAAGACAAAAATTACTAATATCAGGAATGAGGGAGGGAAGACTATTATAAATTGTAAGATCTTAAAGTGATAATAAGGAAATATTATTAGCAACTTTATGCTACCTAGTTCAGCACTTTTGATGAAAATAAATTATTTGAAAGACACAAACCACCAAAATTCATTCAAGAAGAAACAAATAAATGGAATAGCTTTATGTCTACTAAAGAAATGGAATTTATAGCTGAAAAGCTTGAGAGAAAACCTCAGGCCCCAGTGACTTCACTGATAAGTTCTACCAAACATTTAAGGAATGTCAATTCTATATAATCTCTTTCAGAAATTAGAAGAGCAAAAAACTCTTTCCCATTCTTTTTATGAGGGCAGAATTATTCTGATATCAAAATCAGACAAATACATGACAAGAAGAGACTAGAGACAATATCCCCCATAAACATTAACACAAATACTTAAAATACTAGGAAATTAAACCCAGCAATATATAAGAAAGATAATATATCATGATAAAGTGAGGCTTATCCCAGGAATGCAAGGTTTGATTAACACCCAAATTAATCCATGTAGTGAAATTAAGAAAGCAACTTGATCTACAATGGTTTGAAAAAGTCTTAGGAATACATTTAACAACAGAAGTGCAAGACTTGTACACTGAAAACTACAAAACATTGTTGAAATAAATTAAATAAAACCTAAAGAAATGAAAAGATACCCGTGTTCATGGATCAGAAGACCTACCATTGAGGAACTTACCAAACAAATCTACAGATTTAACACAAGTCCTACCAAAATTTCAGCTGATCCTGTGGCAGAAATTGACAAACTGATACTAAAATCCCAGTGAAAATTCAAGGAACCCAAAATAGACAAAACAGTGTTGTGAATGAAAAATAGGGAATTCCCTGGCAGTCCAGTGGTTAGATCTCTGCACTTCCACTGCCTAGAGCCTAAGTTCAATCCCTGGTCAAAGAACTAAGATTCCTCAAGCCACACGAAGAAGAATGAAGAGTTGAAGGACTTCCTGATTTTCAAACTTACTGTAATGCTGCAATAATCATGATAGTGTGGTACTGGTATAAGGATAGACATGTAGATCAATGAATTACATAAAATACTCTTAAAATGAAATAATAAAACAGCTTATTTGAAGAAAATTTTCAACAGATACTTTATCAAAGAAGATATATGAATGGTCAATAAGCACATGAGACAATTCTCAAAATCATAAGTGTGAAAATGCAAATTTAAAAAATTCAGTGACTACAGAGAAGGCAATGGCAACCCACTCCAGTACTCTTGCCTGGAAAATCCCATGGGCGGAGGAGCCTGGTAGGCTGCAGTCCATGGGGTCGCTAAGAGTCAGGCACGACTGAGCGACTTCACTTTCACTTTCCACTTTCATGGGTTGGAGAAGGAAATGGCAACCCACTCCAGTGTTCTTGCCTGGAGAACCCCAGGGACGGGGGAGCCTGGTGGGCTGCCGTCTATGGGGTCGCACAGAGTCGGACACGACTGACGCAACTTAGCAGCAGTAGCAGCAGCAGGCACCAAAGGACCCATCTGTGAGGCCTCCTTCCCACAAAGACTGGCCTTCGGAAGGATGAGGTGGGCATGTCCACCAAGGTCCTCCATCTTGACAACCCTACTCAAGACTCAAGGAGACACACAGAAAGCAATACACAAGGCCTTGTATGTGAAAAGCTACAGGAAAGAAGAGGTGGTGTTGGCAGGTCCATTAGTACCTTTCTGGCTACAGTGCCTGAGGCGGGCAGCGCCGTCGAGGCAGACACGCCGGTGAAGAGCGTCCCGGCGTGGGAGCCGAGTGCTAACGACACACGGGAGAAGGCCGGCCCACCAGCAGTTGGGAAAGATGAGACTTCTCGGAATGCGCTGGCGGTGAGCAGGCCTTGCTGGGCCCTGGGGTCGGGGCTGAGGAGGCGCTGGAGGCGTCGGCGGCGGTGACAGGCACAGCTTGGCTGGAGGCCGAGAGCCCAGGCCTGGGCGGAGTGACCGCAGAGGCGGGCAGCGGCGACACCCAGGCCCTTCCAGCCACGCTCCCGACTCCCGACGAGGCCCTCGGGCCGTCCTCGATGTCCGCAGCCACCTTCGAGGCTATGGAGGCCAGTGAACCACCCTCCCCCACCCCTGGCGACAAGCCGAGCCCAGGCCCTGAACTCCCCAAGGAGAGCCGCACGGAGGTTTGGCTGAACCTGGGAGGCAGCACACCTGACCCTCATGGGCCAGCACCCACGTACCCCTTTCAGGGCACACTGGAGCCCCACCCAGCGTCAGATATAATTGACATTGACTACTTTGAAGGATTGGATGGTGAGGGCCATGGCACCGACCTGGGGAGCTTCCCTGGGACGCCAGGTACCTCAGAGCACCACCCTGATCCCCGGGGAGAGACCCCTTCCTGGAGCCTGCTTGACTTAAATGATGACTTCACTCCCTTTGATGAGTCTGATTTCTACCCTACCACATCCTTCTATGATGACTTGGATGAAGAGGAGGAAGAAGAGGAGGACAAGGATGCAGTGGGAGGCGGAGACCTGGAAGATGAAAATGACCTTCTAGTGCCCACTGAGAAGCCTGGTCTGGGGCCTGGGACAGGCCAGCCCACCAGTCGGTGGCACACTGTCCCTCCGCAGCATACTCTGGGGATGGTCCCCGGCAGCAGCATCGCCCGCAGGCCCCGCCCAGGAGAGCCAGGCAGGGACCTGGCCCCAAGCGAGAATGGCACCGTGTGCCGCAGTGGCTTTGTGAGACATAACGGCTCCTGCCGGTCAGTGTGCGACCTCTTCCCAAGCTACTGTCACAACGGTGGCCAGTGCTACCTAGTGGAGAATACTGGGGCCTTCTGCAGGTAAGGATGTGGCAGGCAGATGTCCAGGGGGTTTGTCAACTCCTGAAGGGGGCATGGGAGGCTGCCTCAGCAGAGAGGGGGATGTGACAGATTCCCAGAGCTTGTGTGTTTATGGGTCAAGAGATGGTCCCAGTAAATATTCTACAGACTAACAGCGTAAATGTACTTCCTGTGAGCTTATCACTAGGAGAGTTTCCTCAGAAGTAAGATTGTTCATTTCCTCTAAGTGTTGTGCCCTTTACCAAACCAGTAAACTATAAAGGCGAAATGAAAGGACTTGGCCAAGGATTTTGGAAAAGGCCTTTGCTGGCTTGAGGGCAAGCTCTTGTTGGCAAGTTCTAGCTAAACTTGCAGAAGGAGAAGGTCCATAAACACCCTGGGAGAAGAGAGAACTGCTGACCACTCCATCTGAGCCATGTGCAAAGCAGAAGAAGGGCTCTATGACCCTGGGGGGCACGTGCTTCAGGTGGCATGAATGAGGACCTTCTCATTGGATAAAGACCCAGAGAGCAGCCATTCAAACAGGTCAAGTCAAGCAGAGTGTTCTTCCTCACACAGCAGACGTTTGGCATTTCTTAGTTCTGGATAGTGACTTTGCTCCTTCTACCTTGGTTGTTGTCTTCCTGGAGATACTCAGTCTGACATATTTTAAAGACCCAGAGAGTTTAGTGTCAGAGTAAGGATATTGTGTGCAGCCACCAGCCCATGCCTCATTAGTAATTAACCCCATATACCTCCCCTAACGGCAAGGTAGTTAACCTGCTGGAGAGCTCACGGGCTGATTCTTATTCTGGATGAAGCACATGTCCAGGGCTGAGTGGTTTGCTTCTCTCCATCCTTTACAGGCCCTAGAAGTGGCAAGTAGACCTCAGATTCTTCTGGGACTTGTTTCCACGGGTCCTAAGAGTGAAACATTTCTGTAATCTGGGTATCTCTATTTTTTTTACAAGAGGAGGAAGAAGAGGAGGACAAGGATGCAGTGGGAGGCAGAGACCTGAAAGATGAAAATGACCTTCTAGTGCCCACTGAGAAGCCTAGTCTGGGGCCTGAGACAGGCCAGCCCACCAGTCGGTGGCACACTGTCCCTCCGCAACATACTCTGGGGATGGTCCCCGGCAGCAGCATCGCTGCTGCCATTCCCTGTGTTTCTTTTTCTGGGTCTTTTTGGAGGTATACAAAGAATTCAGATTCTATAGGTCTTAATGTTCTGATAGAAGAATAATATAATGCATGCATGCTGTGCCTTTGTCATTAAAGCTTGAGTTTCCTTCCTATGGGGGGAAAAAAAATCCAGTGAGGTACCTCTTCATGCACTAGAATGGCTAACCTTAAAAAAAACTGACAAAACCAGTGTGAGCTAGGATATAGAGGAACCGGAACTCTCATTCGGTAGTGCTTGAAATGCAAAATGGTATAACCAATTTGAAAAATAGTTGGCAGTTTCTTATAAACTTAGAAACATACCATTTGACTGCAAGGCTGTCTGTGAATGTTTATAGCAGCTTTATCCATAATAGCCAAAAGCTGGAAGCAACCCAAATGTCCATCAATGGGTGAATTGATAAACGAAGGTCGGCATATCACTACGATACAGTAGTGATTACAGCAATAAAAAGGGATGAATTATTAGTAGTCATGGATCACAGAAAAAGGAAGAGAGTTCCAGAAAAACATCTATTTCTGCTTTATTGACTATGCCAAAGCCTTTGACTGTGTGGCTCACAATAAACTGTGGAAAATTCTGAAAGAGATGGGAATACCAGACCACCTGATCTGCCTCTTGAGAAATTTGTATGCAGGTCAGGAAGCAACAATTAGAACTGGACATGGAACAACAGACTGGTTCCAAATAGGAAAAGGAGTTCGTCAAGGCTGTATATTGTCACCCTGTTTATTTAACTTTTATGCAAAGTACATCATGAGAGACGCTGGACTGGAAGAAACACAAGCTGGAATCAAGATTGCCGGGAGAAATATCAATAACCTCAGGTATGCAGATGACACCACCCTTATGGCAGAAAGTGAAGAGGAACTCAAAAGCCTCTTGATGAAAGTGAAAGTGGAGAGTGAAAAAGTTGGCTTAAAGCTCAACATTCAGAAAACGAAGATCATGGCATCCGGTCCCACCACTTCATGGGAAATAGATGGGGAAACAGTGGAAACAGTGTCAGACTTTATTTTTCTGGGCTCCAAAATCACTGCAGATGGTGACTGCAGCCATGAAATTAAAAGACGCTTACTCCTTGGAAGGAAAGTTATGACCAACCTAGACAGCATATTCAAAAGCAGAGACATTACTTTGCCAACAAAGGTTCGTCTAGTCAAGGCTATGGTTTTTCCTGTGGTCATGTATGGATGTGAGAGTTGGACTGTGAAGAAGGCTGAGTGCCGAAGAATTGATGCTTTTGAACCGTGATGTTGGAGAAGACTCTTGAGAGTCCCTTGGACTGCAAGGAGATCCAACCAGTCCATTCTGAAGGAGATCAGCCCTGGGATTTCTTTGGAAGGAATGATGCTAAAGCTGAAACTCCAGTACTTTGGCCACCTCATGCGAAGAGTTGACTCGTTGGAGAAGACTCTGATGCTGGGAGGGATTGGGGGCAGGAGGAGAAGGGGAGGACAGTGGATGAGATGGCTGGATGGCATCACTGACTCGATGGACGTGAGTCTGAGTGAACTCCGGGAGTTGGTGATGGACAGGGAGGCCTGGTGTGCTGAGATTCGTGGGGTCGCATACAGTCGGACACGACTGAGCGACTGATCTGATCTGATGCCACATGGATGAATCTTAAATGCATTATACTTAGTAAAATAATCCAGACTCAAAAACCTACATACTATATGTTCCCATTTAAATGAAATTCTAGAAAAGGCACAATTAAAATGAAAGAAAACAGATGAGTGATTACCAAAGTCTGGGACAGGGAAGGAGGAGTAAACACAAAGGAACACAAGGAAATTAGGGCAGTGAGTAAAATAGTCCCATATCTTGATTATGGAAGTGTTACGTGACTGTACACACACATTTGTCAAAACCCCAATGGGTGAATTTTATACTATGGGTGAATTTTGTACTATGTAAGTTATACCTCTACAAAATTGATTTTTAAAAATTATGAGCATTGTTATTTAATTTCCATGTGATAGTGCTCTGAAGGGAAGGTATAGGTACATACCTATATGTAGGTATAGGCATTTAATACATGTAGAAGGGCATTTAATAAGGAATCCTGAAATCTGAGAAGGTTTCCCTGAGCAAGTGAAGTCACGAATGAGGCATAAGGAGGCCCATAAATGACCAGGTGAAGAAGGAAAGGGATGAAGCAGAGGGAGGCAGGTGTGCAAAGGCCCTGGGACCTAAATCCTTCCCACAGCAGACTTTCCAATAGAAAATCCACTTCTGCTTGCCCAACCCTCACACCAGTGGGTAGGTCACCATTGTAATTATTGTAATTAATCATCATGACCACTATTCATTGAGGACTTACTATGTCTTTGACCTTATACAAGGCAATTACTCCTCATCAGATTTACTCTTCAAAATTGTACCCACAAGGTAGATCCAATTAGTACTCTTTTTATGGATAAGATCTTTGAGGCTTAAGGAGATGGAGTAATTTGTTCCCATTCACATAGCTAGCAAGTGGCAGAGCCGGAATTCAAACTCAAGTTTTTTAAATTCCAGCCCTTGAGTTTCAAGAAACTGCTCTGCTTAACTTCAGTTAGACAATTGATTGGTTCTCCTCTCCAGACACCCAGGGACGGGGGAGCCTGGTGGGCTGCCGTCTGTGGGGTTGCACAGAGTCGGACACGACTGAAGCGACTTAGCAGCAGCAGCAGCCTCCCCAGACCAAACTCTACCACCTTTCCAAACTCGCCTCATGTATCATAGTCTCCAACCCCTTCATTGCCCCTCATCTGTAAACATGCTAGTTTGTCCATGTCCCACTTGAAAATTCAGCTCCCAAATCTAAATAATGTTGGAAGAGAAGGCTTTGTAAAGTTAAGGAATTATTACAATGAGATCACTTGAAACCCTGTTCTGAAGAACAAATAGATTTCATAGCCTTATGTAAGGGATATAGACATGGAGACAGATAACTGAGAATCTTTTGAATTTTCTTTTCTGGAAAGTAGTGTTATGTAGGGAGAGAGTATGCCCTTGGGAGTCCAATGCAAGTTGGGTATCCTGGCTTTGACATTCACAGGCTTTAGCTATGTAACCCTTGGACTAAGTTTATAACCTCTCAGTTTGCTTATCTGTAAAAGAGGGCTAACAGTATTATTCTTGCAAGATTTCTGTGGCTCTTAAACGAGAGAACATATGCAAAATGATCAACATACAGCCTGCCAATAGTAAGTGCTTTTTTAAAGGTCCTAAGCTGTTAGATTCCCTAGGGTCTGGCAGCTACGCTTCCTGATTTTAAGTCTACTGTTCTTTTCCTCCTGGGCTGGAGATAAACTATTTTCACCTTCCTACCCTAGAGATATATCTGAGGCTTCACTCTGGGAGGTTTATTTCTCTCAAGCAGCACTTTCATTCCTGGTTGCTGGGGAAGCCCAGAATGTAAGCATAGGGATGCTTCAAGGTTCTATTTTAAACTCCCACCTAGTAACTTCCAGGTTTCTATCAACTTTATAAGCAAATGGGGGTGGATATGTGGGCAGGAAGGGATCAGACCTACCACTATAAATGAATACTACCAAGAGTTTAAATTTAGATACCCTGATTGATAATATGAGGTCATTTACGAGAGGTAGGACAAAAGGGGTAGGGTTGAGTTTTACTGTGCCCAGGCTATCTGGTCATCTCCAAGGCCGCCTCATCCAACACTCAGTCTTTGGGCATTAATTAAATTCTTTAGTGGCAAGCTAGGCAAGTGTGTGGCAGGATATCCACCCTTTCTAACTGAAACTGCTCTGTCTACAAACCCTGCTCAGGGAGTCTGAGGTAGGCAGGTCTCTGAACTTAAGAGGAAACTGACTGGTGCCAGGGTGGACACCTGACCCAAGGGCAGCCCACCCATAGACTGACAAGTGACCAATGAGGTGATGTGGTGACATGGACTCTGACCAATAGGATAGCAGTAATTAAATCTAGGAACCGTGTTTCCTTCAGGAGTGGTAAGGGATTCAAAAGTGGCACCTGGGGTTAACATGCTTATGAGCTTATGTGCAGAGGATAGCTTGGGCTTTGAGAGAGCTGGAAAGAGCAACTTCTGGTTCTGACAGCATTTATTTCCCAGCTTGTCATTCATTCACTCCTTCATTCAACCAATACTTATTGAACACCTACTATAAATCAGGCCCTGCACTAGATCCCTCTTGAAATTCAATATAATCTTTGTTCTCCTGGTGCTTCTTATCTGAAGACAAACATTAATAAAATATAATTACAGATAAATGAATATTTCTTAGGCTTCGATAAAATGTAAAGAAAAGCTAAAGGTAGGAAGCTATGAGAGACTGAATGGGAATGTCTGACCTAGTTTGGAAGTCTGAGAAGTCTTGCTGGGAGAGGTGACATTTGAGCTGAAACGTGAAGGACAAGTAGGAGTTATTTAATTGAAGGGTGAATTTAGGGGAGAAATGTGTTCCAGGCAGAAGAGCCAGTGTGAACAAAAGAGGCAGGAGGGAGCATGACTTATTGAAAGGACTGTCATAAAACCACTGTGGTTGGAGTAGAGTGCAGCTGGACATTAAATGCCATTTGTATCTATACACAAAATGTCTTTTTTTTTTTTTTAATGTGGCCTGAGGAGACTGTCTTCCTTGGACACAAAAGTTCAATGGCAAAAGCACTTGCTGTATATCCCAGGTGCTGAGAGGGGTGCGAGATCAATAAAATAGCTTCATCCTGGGCTCTGCCATTTACTAGCTATGGGACCTAGGGCAGGTTACCTAGTATCTCTGAGGATCAGTTTATGCATCTGAAAATAGAGACAATAAAAGCATTTGTACAGGGAATTCCCTGGTGGTCCAGTGGTTAAGACTTCACCTTCCAATGCAGGGGCTGCGGGTTTGATCCCTGGTCAGAGAACTAAGATCCCACATGACTCCATAGCCAAAAAACCAAAACATAAAACAGAAGCAATACTGAAACAAATTCAATAAAGACTTTAAAAATGGTCCATGTGAAAATCTTTTTTTTTTAAAGCAATTGTACAGAGTTTTGATGAGTATTAAAGAGACAAGATCTATATTCATGCCTAACTTGACTTGTGGCATATGATGGTGATTTAGTCGCTAAGTCATGTCCAACTCTTGCAAGTCCATGGACTGTAGGCCACCAGGCTCCCCTGTCCATGGGATTTCCCAGGCAAGAATACTGAAAGTTGCTCAGTTGTGTCCAACTCTTTGTGACCCCAGGGACTATAGAACCCATGGCATTTTCCAGGCCAAAATACTAGAGTAGGTAGCCTTTCCCTTCTCCAGGGGATCTTCCCAACCCAGGGATCTAACTTGCATTCCCTGAATTGCAGATGGTCTCCTGCATTGCAGGTGGATTCTTTATAGACTGTGGCATATAGTTGATAGTGCTTAATACACACTTTTGATATTAGCCAAATGACTGAGAAAGGACCAGGGCTCAATAAGAACTTGCTACTTTTCTGGACTATGGTGGGGGTGGAGGTGGGAGCAAGATTAATACAGTGTTCAGAACAAGGTAGTAAATGATGCAAGAGAACCTAAGGGATGAGCCAAGGCAGGGGTCAGATGGTAAGAACAGGTAAACACAGCCATGTGTCCATAGGCTGGCATATCCAGGAGCTCTGCATGCTGGGGATAGAGGGGAGAGGATGGAGGTGGAGCCAAGATGAGGGGAGCTGGGAGGGGGGCTGTGTGGGGCTGGGGACATGAGCACACCTTGAGAGGCCAGCTCCACTCTGGGACAGGAAGCCCAGTGAACAGTCATCAGTACTTACGAAGCCCTCATTCTCTCATTCCCCACTGAATCCCAGGTTCTAGCAGGTGCTCAGTGTGAAATGGATGCAGGGATGATAGTTATCTAGACACAGAGTCACATCCATCACTGGCAGTGTGTGGGGGTCAGAAGCATCTGCACTGTGGCTTTGAGCAACCACAAGGCCAGGGCTCCCCCTGACCCCATAGAAGGTCACCAGCATCAGCATTCAGTGTTGAAAGTAAGGGACAGTGCCTGAGATTCTAAGACAAGACCTGGAGCCAGGCCCTCGTCGTGGGGTTTGGGTTCTGGACAAGATTTATTCCAAAAATACAGAACTTGGCCAGACTTACTGAGAAGGCAAAGATTTATCCAGTCCCATGGATAAATCCTTCAGAGAGAGATGGAGAGTAGCAACACTGGAGGATGTATGGCCTTCTCTCCATGTGTATTTATATATCACCTCATCCCATAAATGAATTGTGGTATGTTTAATATTCATTACTCAAGGGTTATTCTTTTTTTAAAGTCACTGGGGCAATGGAAGCAAAGAAAAATACAGTTGGAAAATTTTAATGGAAACCAGGTGGAGTCAATACCCAAAACATATGCCATAAAGTCCTATAAAATTGCCAGAGGTAGGCTAAACATTTGGGTCTGAACAGCCTGGTGGCCTGAGCAAGGAGGGAAACAGGGGCAGTCACCAGCTATGGGGTTGGGAAGATAAACCACCACCAACTCATGCGGCCTTCCAGGGTGCTGAGACCTGGCGTGCTTTTTCCCTGGGTCCTCACACGAAGGAACGCAATGGGTACACGGGGTTCTGGTGAGCACACTGGTGTGAGCTGCTCTTACACTTCCTGCCCCTAGGTCAGGTCGGGCTCAGGAGCCAGGGTAGACCTGAGGGGCTCACCCTCAGAATCAGCTGGCAAACAGCTTAGAGAATGAACATTTCTATTCTCCCAGACACATCTCCTCCTGGAGCACTGCTGCAGACCAGCAGAGGTGTTGCTTCAAAACCTGGGGATGAAGGAACTGGACCACACCAGCTTTAATTCCGCATCTGGCACCGGAAGCCCGTGTAAAGTTGGCTTTGGCAAAAATGGAAGGGTAATTAATAAGGAGACTGGTAAGGGAGTGAGAGTTACAGAACCATCCCCAGCTGTGGGGCTTCACTTGGCTTACCCGCCAGTGACTCACGGGCTTATGAGCAATCCTCATATGCCTGATTTAGAGGACTTACTCACCCTTCAGAGAAAGACCTTAATGCAATAAAGCAAATGTCAGCAAGTGGGACGCGGCTTAGCGTATCACCCCAGCCTGCACCCAGCTTCCCCCTCCCTGCCTCTCCCTGCCTGAGGCCCCTCCAGCCACTCAGCACCTGGACAGACTCACACAATGGGACACATTCCAGGGCTGAACAGAGGCTCAGAGATACGAAAGCAGGGAGAGACCTCAGGTGGACCAAGCCCTAACATCTAGTCCAGCAAGATTATAGATTAGCTCTAAAGCACTAGACTTGGGGCAGGGTGAGGGTTAGAAGCCAGGATTTCCCTTCCTGTCCAGTGCTCTTTCCTCCGTTGCTTCCTCTGAAAGCCCTGGTTGGATTATGTAAATGCTGAAGGTAAAGCAGCTTCCCCAGTAGGGGTGACATTCTTACCTGAGGTCTTTCCAAGGAATCTGTGGGGAAGGAAAGTTCTGTGGGGAGCAAGGCCTCAAGCAAAGCTTTTGAGGTGAGACATTTAGGAAGTGCTATTGGCTTGGATGCCAGCTTGCTATTTGCGGACATGGCACCTGCTGGGGGAGCTGGAGGCTTTGGACACCCCATAGTCAAGGAGTATGGATTCGAATCCGTGTCGGGAATGTGTGATGTCAATCCCAGTCAGTTTCCTGTTCCTCATGATTAGGAAACAGTCCCCAAGAGTAGGCTGGAGCAGAGGCATAAGCCATGGGGATAAGCAAACACTGCCCCTTCCCTCCTCCACCACACAGAGGACATTACTCAGAAGGCAAGCTGATTCAGCCTTGGATTTAAACCCACTCATGGAAGGATTTACCTAGGAACTCCTCAGGGAATTATCTGTAAGAATTAATCCCAAGAGTAAAAAAGAACAAGCATTTAAAGCAAACCTTCACTTCATTCGCTTATTTGTCCCTCGGTCATTTTTCCATACTTTTCTGAGAGTCTGCCATACGCAGGTACCGGGGAGAAGGCTGACCACAAGCTTGCCACTCAGGTTTGCTGCCATCAAGGGTCTCAGGTTCTGAGGAACTTTTGGGACCATCTAGCTTAGTTCACTCATTTCATGGATGAAAAAGCTGAGGTTCAAGTTGAACTCTACCTGGGGCTTAAGGGAGTGAAGAGCTCAGGGTGGATAGATGCTCTGACCACCTCCCCATGTGGCCTGGATCTAAGAATTCTCTTGCAAGCGAACTTAGGAAAGCCTCCCAACTGGAAAGCATTGAGTAGACAAACAGCCTCATGCCTGCACACTCACTACCATCACCTTAAGAGTTCATTTGGATAGAGCCCAGAAAAGTAGGCTGGGTCCCCACCTCAATGTACCCCTGCCTGAACTCATCAACGTGAAGAAGCACTTTCGTTCTTTTTACTATTTTTATTTTGTACTATAAAAAAAAAACGACAACCAGTAACATACTGCTTTTCTTCACATTCATATGGATTTTAGGAAATTATTGCCTTTTCCCCTGGAGAAATAACCTATAGACAAAAAAAAAAGTAGTACCACATTGAGAAATCTGCAAATCCCAGAAGTCAACAGCTTGAAGACAACCCCCAGGGGCAGGGAAGAACACAAGTGTTATCAGAGACGAGACAAGCACATATAAAGACAGCAAGCTGGGCTGACGACCGTTGCAATGCCACTGACCCAGGAAGTGGGTACCCTTTCTCTCTCGTGGCGCCCACTGCCACCACCTCAAACGGGTGATTTTTGGTCTATGGTCTAAAACTCTTTTCAAATGACACAAGAGTTGCTTTGAGGAGAGGTGCAACGAGAAAGGTTCAAGTATGAATAAGAATCATGCCCAAGTCCAAAGTCAGGGAAGAACCCACAGTGAGAAGGAAACCGGAAGTGTTCCCGTCTCGCTACTTCACCCAGCTGACTCCACCTGATCCAAGACAGAGCCTCAAAAGCATCCGAGGGTTCAAATCGGCATATACTTCATGTCCCTAAAACCCTGCAGGGTTACTTTCCTGACTAGGTGGTGATCAGCTTATGCCCTGAAGCAACAGAGACAGATATAGAGACTGCCAAAATTTAAAAAAAAAAAAAAAAGGTGGAAATTGTGCTTCCTTCAAAATGAATTGGCTTCATGACTGCCTTTTCTCCTGGTCTAGCAACAGCTTTCTCCCATGTTGCTGCAGGTTATTTACTGCCTTATGCTTGAAATGAAAAGGCGAATTTTGAGGTGCAAAGACTGGGCAGTCCTGAGGGCGGGGGTCTGGAAGTACAGTAGTCAGCACGCACTGTGCTCTCATAATGGCTTGGCCTTCCTTCAGTCCCGAGGTCAGTCTCAAGTTTGTCTGCAAACCTAGAGACCCCTTCGCTGTCCTACCAGGACAGCAGGACAGGGTGAGGTCTTCAGTATTGCACAGGTGTGAAATGTCCACGAGTCAAAATACAAAATCACAGTTGTTCTTGGGGCTGGGCTGGCTCCCCCAGCTCGGGTTTAGCAGGATGTGGCTGTGGCCAGGGGGCTCCGGCTGAGCTCTGAGGCTGTCGAGTGGGTGGGCACCGGGGCCAGCACCGAGGTAGGGAATGTGCAGTATGAAGCCTGCACATCAGGGCTCAGTGTCTGCAAATGGGCGAGGAATGAAGGGCCGGCTGCCTCTCCTTGGCAGGAGGGAGTCTGAGGGGCAGGCGCAGAAGGCAGGATCTCAGACTCATACTGTAGGAGCTGGCCCATGAAGCCAAAGTTGGGCGAGACCACACTCCTCCTCTGCTTGATGTAATCAAAGGCTTCCTTCAGGTGGAACTGCTTGGTCTTCATGAGGTAAGCCATGCAGATGGTGGGCGAGCGGGAGATCCCAGCCTCACAGTGAACCAGGACCTTGCCTCCCTTTTCCCTGACACAGTCTGGAAGAAAGAAGAGACAGTGGGACTGAGTTGGGATGGGGACTCAAAGGCAATTGGGTTTAAAAAAAGTGACTTTAAAAAAAAGTGACCTAGTTATCAAGTCTCATCATGTCTGCTCAACAGCAGTGGTCCCACAGTAGGCTTCTGCCAGTCTTTAATCCTCACTGGCGAGGAGAGACCTCGGAGTCCCACTGATGTCCATCCCTCTGTAGGACCTACACAAACCTTAGTTTGTCAGGGTACTTTCACAGGTTCTGCCACTAGAGAGGCTCTAGACCTGGAGTAACCCCTTCCTGGGGATGCCATCTTAACTTGGGTTTCACAAATGGGTTTCAAGAAGGCTTTGGGAATATCTTTCAAACTGCATGCAAGTTTTTATTGCACATTCACATTTTTCTGAGAGGCTCAAAGACTGACTTGGAAAAACAATTCCTGTCTCTCAGGGTCTGATTCTAATGGTGATAACCTAGTCCCCATCCTGGGAGAGGCCTTCCAGCCTCCCCGGGCACCTTGTTTGGCTATGCCAGGGCGCGATGCTTGGCTCAGCTCCCAGGGTTCCCACCAATGAAACATACAATAAATAGTGTGCAGCCGCTAATTATAGCCTTGGCTAAGTGACGCTTACGAGACGGAGGATATAAATGGCTTTGGCAAACTCCATCTTGCACAACAACGGGAGTTGCTGCTATAAAGCTACCATCGTCAGTTAGCATGGTTTAGCTCAGTTTCACAAAGGTGGGGGGCGGGGGCGGGGTGCCCTCCTTTTCTGTTCTACTCCTACCCCAAAAAGAGCTCTAACTGTTAAAAATGGGCAGGGGTAAAAGGTTAAGCATATATACACATCAAATTAAAACCACAAAAAAGAGTCTTTCCAATTCCCTCTTTTGCTAGTGAGGAAACAATTACATCACAGGAAGTTAGACATACCTGGCACTATGTCAGGCCACCAAACGCAAAAACATTTAAGATTTTGAAAGGCCAATAAAAGTCAGCCCCCTTACCCACCTCCTTCCTCATGTTTAAAAAAGGTTTGCAGCTGCATCTCTAAGATCTAAAAGATCATGTTTCTGAGCACTCAGGAAGGATCCCTTGAGTTTCCAGAATGAAAATCTCAAAGGATGCCCCATGATAGTTCCTTAGAGGTGCCCCCAATATAGTCTCTGATTCAAAAGGAAAAAAAAAAAATTGTAAATTAGTTCAAAGGGGACTCCAAGTTCCTAGGATTACAGGGTCATGACTCCACAATTTTCTTCTGCTCCTCCACTGGCCTCCTTGTCATCCAGCTTTTAGTTGGCCCAGAGCCAAATCCCAGAAACCAAAGAGCCTACAGAACATTGCTTCTGGATTCCATTCCATCCCTCGGGGCTTGCCTTCCATGTGGCCCTTGGAAAGGGTCAGTGCGAGCATGGTTTGGCCTCAGTCCCTCCCTCCTTCAGCAGGGGGAGGGGTCTGGGGAAAAGTAGCTCATGTGCGTTCAGAATGCTGTGGGTTTGTGTGCTTGTGTACACAACAGACACAATACACACACCAGATGGGGAGGGAGGCATCTGAGAAGTGATGGGGGCTGTTTCATGACCTCACTGAGAAGCTATCTAGGTAATTAAATAACAGGCTGAAGGGCAAGGCATTCCCAGGGACAGGGAGAACAAGTCAAGGATTTCCCACCCTGAGCCCATCATTTCAGCTGCCCCTCGGAGGCTCCAGAGGAACCATCTCAGCCCAGAGGCTCAGGGGCCAGGGAGGGCAGGCTCAGCCTTTTGCTTGCAGTGAGTTTCTCGGTGGGTTTCCATGGAGTAAAAATTGTGTGTGATGAGCAGAGGGCCCACCACGTGGCAGAAGAGGGGAGCCCTTTAATGGCTCCCTGCACTAAAATATCACTGCTACACTCAATACCAGCCTTTCCCCTCCAACATCCCTCACAGCCAGAAGCAGGAAGACCGCTGCTCAGCTTCAACAGCTGTGCAACGTTAAAGGGGAAAGAGGACTCTGGAAAGGGAAGCAAGTCCACAAGAGTGGGGAGCGGTGCCCAGCCTAGTCCCCAAGGGAGATGGATGGGAGAAAAAGATGTCAAATGAAAGAACAGTCCAGTCTGCCCTGAGGAGTTGAAATCCCAAGGCCCAAAAGCCCTTTCTAGGCAGAGGGACCAGAAGTTCCCAGGCCTACACAATGCAGTAAGTGATAACTACCTTACGGAACATACAAAGGATGCAAAAAGATGCCAACTTCTCTGTGCATAAAGCACGGAGCTTGAGTCGAGTGTTACTGTTAATCCAAAATGAGCTGAAAATGCAAAACAAATTGCCCCCAAAGCAGTTTGCCAAAAACCGTGGAAAGCTGCTGGGGCCCCGGGGGTTCAGTGCGTAAGTAATGCTCTCTCGATCCTTCTGTTTGCTTTTAAAAATATCCCAATCTACGTAGAAGCACAGTCTGCGTGGTTCTTTCCCTCCTCTGCGTCCCTGGCATGCAGCATCACTCATGCACACACTCTGCTTCCCATCCATCCAGAAACACTAACAGAGCGGTAGTGAGTACTGCCTTAAGATGATATTAACTAATACATTTATCCTGCAAATTAAAGCTCCTATTAAACAGCAGCTCAAATCCTCCCCTCTGTCGTTCTAAGGTGAATCTCTTCTTGGCTCCCACTTGTGGTGGTTGCGCAAACAAGATGCTTTTCTTCTCAGCGATGGGGTGACCTCCATCAGTACATCAAAATCCAAGAACAGCCCCCCCCCCCCAAATAACTGAGGACGGCGGCACGTACCGATGAAGTCTATTGCTTCTTGAAAGTGGGAGCTGATGTCAGCTGCATTGCTGTCTTCCACGGGGATCCATTTGTAGTGTAGGTGCATCGTGCAGGCCTCGGAGGTCCGCCGGGAGACATTGAGCAGGGCTGTGATGTGCAGGTTGGCAAGGAACTCGCACTTGGATGCGTGGTAGGCACTTCCAAGGTAAAGGAACGGAAGGATTTCAACTGGGCCACCCTGGAAGCAGGGGCAAAGGACAACCAGGAAATATTGATCAGCTTGCTCTTTGGGGAGAAGAAAGAAAACAATCCTGACCCATTTGTTTTCAATTCGGAGGTTCCCTCTCTGGTTCCCAGGTAGAGAGTTGAGAGCAGGGCAGTTTAACCAAGAGTTTGGGTAGAGCCTCCATCCTGGTAAACTCTCTACCCTATGTCACTGCCTTGGGACTCAGGGACAGTAAATCCCACACAGCTGAGATTTTCATTTCCTTACATATATCGAGGTGGAGGGAAATGTTGGCAGCCCTTCTAGATTGACAAGGATGAGAAGCAGGGTGGGGTGGTGGAAGACTTGAGAAGACCATGTTGAAGTTCTAGCTGCCCCATGAGTGCCAGGCCAAGGCCTGAACCTTGGGGGCAACCTCGATTTCCTTCTAGAGCCCCATCCTTTACAGTCTTGACCTTGGATGTAATGTGTTTCATCAAACCTAGGACACTGTTGATCCTAAAAGGCATTTGGATCTAACACCAAAACGTGCCTCCCACTATCCCCAAAAGTATACGTCTCAGAAGTGAAAATAACCACTATCTATCCGAAATCCTCAGATAAGGAAAAGCTGTTAGGCCATGATCAGAGGCTTGGTCTTTTTTTGTTGTTTTTTTCTTAGCTATGCTGCTCAGCATGTGGGATGCAGGATCTTAGTTCCCTGACCAGGGATCAAACCCACGTCCCCTGCAGTGGAGGCATTGAGTCTTAACCAGTGGACCATCAGGGAAGTCCCAGGCCTGATCTTTAGTAGAGCTGAGTTTTGCTGAGAGATGCTTACATCCTTACCCTTTTGGGAGACAACCTATACCTGAGGTTTCTAGTTACGAAGGATCCAAAGAACCAGAGACCATCTACCCTGAGGCAAAGCTAAAAAGAACTGCTGGCTAATCAGACTCTGGCAGTCTCAGCATTTCCAGGGTGGCCAGAAAAGCTATCGTTCCACAGCGGGAACAATGGGAGCCCAGGATCTACAGAGAAAAACACTGAGCTGGGGTGACGGTGGCTGTGTCTTTGGCCGCCTTTCTCGTATCATCCATCCGTTTCCTGTGTTTCCATTTCCTGTCCTGGAATAAAAGTGGAATGGAAACTCTCTGCCAGCCCCGTGGTAGGGAAAGGGGCAATGGGATGAGGGCCGGCAGAAGAAGGCAGTTCTCAGAATACTCCGCATGGGTGCCGGCTTTTCCTTTCCGGAGATGTCGGGTGTTTAAGGCAAAGGCCAGTTTGACCACTTGAAAGAAACTTAAAGTGATTTTACAAAATGTAGTAATAGTAACAACCAGTACTTTTGCTAGCTGGCCCCTGGGCTTAACATTTAAGATGTAACTACATAGACGTCTCCCTCTCTTTAGAGATTGGAAAATGCTGCCACACCAGACCTGGGATCCTACTCAGTTTCTCCTGGAGTTTAGCCCAACCAACACCCCTGAAACCATATTTCTTTCCTTTTTTGAATCTTCTTCTTAGACTCAAGAGGAAGAAACCAAAGGGCTTCAGAAACCTCAAAGGTTAACACGACCTCCCCCAGCTTTTCTCAAGGCAGAAGCACTTCTAAGAAGTAACACTAGGGGCTTCCCCAGATGAGTCTTGGAGACACTTCAGGGCCTCCCCCAGTTCTTGCTTGGCCAAAGAGCTGCTGCGCTTTCACAACATCCTGCAAATTCTCATTTCTCTTTCACTTTCTGAGAAAGGGAGGGGGGAAAACACCACCCAAACAAACAAACGCAAATGGAAATCCAGCTAAGCCGGATGCCCACGGCTTGAAAGCCCAGGGTTCATAATACTCTGTAATTTTAACAAAGGAAAACAAACAAAATAATAACCTTGGCACCTCGCCAAGCGAATAGGTTTCCTGACCAAAGATTCCATTCAAGGAAAAGCCACCTGGCTGAACTTGGAAGTCTATCCCCAGGGGGCAGAGCTCTGCTCATGGCAGGCAGCTGGCATCTTAGGTAGTAGCATCTAGAAGTCTTCCTTCTTATGATTTGGGTATGTTCTTATTTTGTGTGAAGAACCTAAAAAGTTCCTCCTACCAAGTCAGGTACCTAATGGAATGACCTTCTTCCAAAAGAAGGCAAGTGGCAAACAGAACAGGGTCCTAAAAAGGACCAGAGCAAGGGATGAAAAGAAGGGAGTTCTGAGCTTAGTGCTGCCATGAACCGAGCAGCAAAAACCAATCACCCACGAGCTGTGACAGTTTTTCCCTCTATAAAATGGGAAAGTAGGTTTTGACCTCTGGTTTCTGCACATCTGGGTCCTTGCTTGCTTCCCTCCCCCTCCCCCCATTCCTCCTGCATCATAGGTAACCCCCTAGCTGAGCTGTCCACTTTTTTTGCCTTTAGTGGGTTGCCAGAAAGTACAACTCTAGGAAGGGAAAAAACCCACGTGTTTGTAGACACATGAAATCCTCTAGTGTCTCTTGATCTCTGGTTTCAGAATTTATGGAATTATAAGCATCAGAAACCCCTAAAGGAAGCTGCATAGCCTTCCAAACAGTAGTTTCTCTACAACCCTCCCCCAATCTTCTTCCTTCAGTTAAAAATGCCAAGACACGCCTTTACAGGTACCGGGTTGGTTTGCAGAAACTGCAGAGCGTGAACAATTACACAGAAGACCAACACAGGAAGCCTGAATGTCATCTCTGAAAACGTCTTCAGGGAAACCTAAACTGCTATTTCGATGCTTCTCTGCACCTCCCAGGCCAGCTAACAATAATATATCTTTCACTTCCCCTTTTCCCCAGAAGCCACCAAGCATCCTGAAGCGTGTTTGCTCTTGACAGCTTATTTGCTGGAAGGAAGCCCATGTACTCTTGGATGGAAACTCAAGTTGGCAAGCAACAGAGGTTCTCCAAAGCTAGAGGCCTCTGCCAGCTCCCTGATCCGCAAAAGAACCAACCAATGTTAGTGATCAGGGAGAGGGAGAGCCAGGGTGCTGTGTAAGGAACAGAGCCAGGGGCCTGGATGGCACTTCCACACCACGTACCTGGTCATAGGCCGGCCTGTAGCTGATGTTGAGCACTGATTTCCCACACTGACTGATGAGGGCTCTCTCAGTTTCAACCTTCTCTTGTGAAATGGGTTTTACATCCACACAACACTCAGGATATTCTGAGTAGAAAGTCTCATATCCCCCTAAAAGACAAAAATAAAAAAGCAAGAGAGATATAAGTACTGACTTTTTTTTTTTTTCAGTCTGTGAGAAAATGCCTAGAATTGATCAATACCCTGAGAGTGGAATATTAAAAAAAGGTATTAAGTCACTATACATTCTGGTCTTATAAAAAAAACTGAGCCAAAACAAGTAATAGTTTTAGACTAGAAATGGGCTCCACAGACAAACACATACTCACTCTCTCTTTCTCTCCTAAAAAGCTACAGTTCAAAGGCAATGATTAACTTTTAATGTCTATCAGAAGAAGCTTAAGCTGTGAAAGGAAATATATCTGACATCTGGCAAATATTAACCAAACCCCTCCAGACAACAAAAGCCATTTTCTCATATTTATCTAAAATTCAGGTGT
This sequence comes from Bos grunniens, assembly GCF_055505025.1. Classification (NCBI taxonomy): domain Eukaryota; kingdom Metazoa; phylum Chordata; class Mammalia; order Artiodactyla; family Bovidae; genus Bos; species Bos grunniens. Next base: position 30,831,299 of record NC_141190.1, on the reverse strand, counting down.
GATTATGCAGAATTTCATTAATTCTTGAAAGAAGCTCCTAAACTGGTCTGTTTCATCCATAGCCAATCAGCTCTAAACAGGATTATAGATGAAACCCCCTCTATAAGGGAATGGGGACTTACATGAGGTTTTAACCTCAGGGCCATAAAATAGCCCTGCCCTTTCTCCTTCCCAAGGTGCTAAGAACACTGCTGACAGTCCTCTCCACAGGTCCAGTGTAATCAATCTAGTTAATTACCTTCTAAACCAAGCTAGAGGAATGAGGCCTTCTGAACTTAATTCTTATCTCCACCCCCAACCCCCGCTGCTTTCCCCTTGATGGCCACCTACTCTCCCCTTTATTATTACCCTCCCCTCCTGAACTTTCTCCCCAGCTACACACGCCCTTGTGTGTGCATACACACCCTCAAACTGATAAGTCAACTACCCACAGGTATGATTCTATAAAAATCCTAACTACATTTAAACTTCTCCAATTGGATCACTTAAGGTTAGAACTACTCTGACCAAATCAGAGAAACTTGAGGATGTAAATTCTTGGGCCCATACAGGAAGTGGGGAGAACCAAACAAAAAAACTGGCCCTAAAGCCTGAGAATGCCAAGTGCTGCTGGGTGACTAGGCCAGCCTCGTGTGGGGAAACCCCCTGCTTCCACTCCAAAGGGACCTAAGCCATTTCCTAGAGCCTCCAGAAAACCTGCTTCTTTTTCCAGAGAATTGGGGTCAAAACATCACTTTTTTTTGGCCACACTCCGTGACTTGCAGGATCTTTAGTTCCTGGACCAGGGATTGAACCTGGGCCCTGGCAGTGAAAGTGCCCAGTCCTAACCATTAGACTGCCAAGGAATTCCTTCAACCATCACTTAAAGAAGCATTCTGAGACCATATATTTTTTTTCCCAATGGCCCCCTTTTTTTCCTTTTGTCTTTTGGTGCTGTGATAGCCCCACAGTGGAGCACATGGTGGCTCTTTTAAACCCCTGCCATAGGCAAATGGTTAATGGATTACTCGGCAGTCTCCAGCTCTCTTTCAGAAGCTGCAGCCAATTCCTAGAATGAATCATCTCGCCATTACTGCTTCCTCTCAGCGTGCTGGAACTGCCCCCGCCCCCACCAAGCACACCGAAATCTCCCGTGTGGTCACTTCAACAAATAGCCACCCGGGCATCCCCAGATGAGCTTCCGGACCTCCACAATGACCAATTTCCCGGTCATGCTGACAGGTCATGCCGGAGGGCGGCAGAGGTGGAAAGTTTGGAGTTATCTGTGGCTTAGTTTCCCCTCCTTCACCACCACTGCCTCCACCCCCTGCACGGACCCTCAGCTTCCTCCGAAGAGGTGTCCCTAGTAAGCAAAGCACTTCTTGTGCCTCAACATTTTCGTTTCTAGGAGACACAATGAGTGATAGGGGACAGGAATCTGAAGTAAAGAGGCCCAGGCCCTCTCAAACTCCAGCATGAAGCTTGGGAAAGAAAAGCCTTCAGGTCACCCCATCTCTTGGCTTTAAATAGAGCACTTAAAAGAGCTGGCTGTTAGGAGGACCGACAGGAGGTGCGGGTGTGGGCTGGGTCCTGCTTGCCTGTTGACAAAATATGGCAGGCAGACAAAGAGTCTCAGTGTGACGAGAGACAGATAAACAGGGTCCTGCCTCTTCAAGTTGGGGTCAGGAGTCCTCCAGATTAGATGGTCTCTGTCTTTCACCCACTCCCATCAGAAGGGTGGAGAGATGGAGCATTCCTCTCTGGTGCCTCACTTGAGATGCAAGAGCTGTAGCAACTCTTGGCTGCTTCAGTTGTCTTCAGAGTGGTTCTGAAGACACTCACTCATTGATCACCACTGCAATACCAGGGGAGTTGAGCAGAGAAAGAGGACGGACACTATCTATAAAATACACATTGACAATGTCATTTGGTCAATTCATTTTAGTGGGTGTGTGTGTGTGTGTGTGCAGAAGGCATTGACAGAAATGTACAAGGCATTGCCCTCACGATCTGAGATGCCACTAGATCAAAAACCTGAGCTCCTAGCTGGACATTAGTTAGGTGAAGAAATTATTTTCTTTGGCAACAACTTAAAAGTTCAGCATTGTTGTAAGGCTAAGTATCAAGCAATTTCTACTGAAATTTAAAACAGACATAAACTGTGACCTAGCGATTCTCATAATTTTACCAGAAGATAGTGCACACACAAAAGCATTTGGACAGAGATATACTCTCCCAGTTCAGTCACTCCGTTGTGTCCGACTCTTTGTGACCCCATGAAGCACGCCAGGCCTCCCTGTCCATCACCAACTCCCGGAGTTCACCCAGACTCATGTCCATCGAGTCAGTGATGCCATACTCTCCCACACTGCTTCAAATTCTAAGGCATGAAGCAATCTACTTACTGGCTATCATCAGGGGATGAGTTTAAAAAGTGAATAGGACATGTATGCTCTGATATGGACAAGTCTCTCAAAATCTAGTTAGGTGAAAGAGGCAGGAACAGGAAATATACAAAATAATTCTATTTTTAAAAGATACTCATGGAAAATTAATTTATCTAAAGATGAACAAGAAATAGTTGACTGTTGCCTCTGGGGAGTGGAACTGGGTTCTAGGGTGTGCAGAAGATCCACTTTTCATTGTACAGCATGTTACTTTCATTAAAAATTTTAAAAAAACCATTTTTACTTGAGATATGAGTCTACAGAGCTGCCTACTTTCTGTGGCAATAACTTTCAAATGGCTTGCACGGCCCCTTGGAGAGGGCTGGAGACCAGAGGTAGGACCAGAAGGGGTTTCCTGGAAGATATCTTTCATGCTGCTGGAGAGGCAGAAGCTTTCCCTGTACTCACAGCTAAGAAGAGACCAAAAAGGCTATCAGGAAGACAAATAAATCAGGGGCTCTGTGTGAAAGCTCTGCAGAGTTTAGAGGGCACTCTCCATCTCCTGGGGGCTGAGGCTGGGTGCAAGAGAAAGATCTTCTGCCTCTGGTGTCTCCCTAACAGGAATCAACTGGGGACAGACAGCCTGCAAGAGGAGCTAATCGAGGTGGGAACTGCCCCTGAATCTCTGGAATCTCCCAATCTGGAAGATGTAAAACTCCACACGTTGCACGGTTCTAAAACAGCGCCCTCACGCTCTCAGCTCACCGCACCTGAGTTCTGAATTCCAGCTATGTTATACCTCAAGGCGACCTCCCAGAGCTGGCTGGTATGAGTCCTCGTCGTCTCTTCCCTACAGGATAAGCCTTCCATACACTTGAGGTTAAAACGGACTCAAATAAAAGGCGGCAGCAATCACAGGAAGTGATACAGAAATCAATACTCTGTAATTTGACAGTAAATCACCCACCCACTAGCAAAGTCATCTCCCCCAGCAGGTGTAACGTGCAGACTGGTAAAGCAGCTACTGGAGGGTCTCAAACCAAATGCGCCGCAGTCCCCTTCACAAGCACCCTGTGGCCCCTCTCCTAGGTCCTGGCTCGCCGGCCAACCTGCCGCCCGCCCCCGGGAGACCGTGTTAGGTGCCCCAGCTCTGGCCCACGACCAGTCCAGGGGATGATCCCGGCGCGGGAGAGAGGTGAAAAAGAGTGAGAAGACTAAAGACTGTCAGCTCCAAATGGAGCTAGAAAGGCCTGGGAGAGGAGAAAGGGAAGCCGAGAAACAATAAAAAGCAATAAAATGAAATGAAAAGGAAGAGAGGGGAGGGACTCGCCAGGGTCAAAAAGGCAAGAGGGTCGATGAAGACACAGCCTAACATACGTTGATTGTCCAGGCGGGAGGAAAGGGGACACCGCGGCGCCACGCTCCTGGGGGGGTGGTGGCGACCCGCGGATCCCTTCAGATCTGTCCATCAGGAAGGCTCCAGAGCGCCGGCCCCAGCGAAAGACATGAAGCCGGCGCCGGGAAACCCGGCTCGTGCTGGGCGCTCCCTAACTGCTAAGAAGCAGCGCCCCCAGCAGCGTGCAGCAACCCCACCCCTCCGGGCAGCCAGGCCGTTAAACGCTTTCGAGGAACACAGGTGGGGACGGAGAAGCTGCGAGCGCTGACACCGGCCATGGCCTTCCCGGCGCACGTCAAGCCCCAGGGTGCAGAACTTCCCCGGCGCCAGGATCGAGGAAGGCGCCGGCGCCAGCAGGGGACCCCAGAGCCCGGGGCCGTCCTGTCGCGGTGGGGTGACCAAGGATCCGCGGCTCCGACGCAGCTCACCTTTGAGGAAGTAGACCCGCGGGCCGGCGGGCAGGCAGGCGAGCAGCGAGGTGAGCACGACGCGGGCGGCGCTCTCTTCGCGCAGCTTCTGCCAGTGCCGGCTGCCCTGGTCCAGCACGACCACGGCCGCCACGCCGCCGCCGCCCTCCTGCAGCAGCCGCGCGCGCGCCGCCTCGTCGGGCAGCACGTAGCGCGCCGACACCGCGCCGCCGCGGGCCCGCCGCAACACCACCGAGTTGAGGTTGACGTTCAGCGAGCCGCGCACGCTCGAGGCGGCGAAGGCCAGGTAGGGCCGGCAGTCGAGCACCACACAGCGCGCCGCCGCCTCCTTGCGAAGCATCTTGCGCAGCTGGCGCCCGTCGAGCGACGTGACCTTCATGCCGCCGCCCAGCGGCCCCGCGCCGTGCGCGCCGCAGGTGCCCACAGCCAGGGTGCCAGCCGGCGAGGCCCAGGAGGACGACCCCACGGGGCTGCGGCCGGCCGACCGAGCCCGGCGCCGGAGCGGACGCTCAACTCTTCTTTCCCGCCCCGCACGCTCGGCGCCCGGCCGGGCCACTCTCTGCCGCAGAAGCCGGGGATTCCGCCGGCAGCGCAGCGTTTTATGTGAATGGGTGTGCAGCCTGTGACGTGGCTGCCCATATAAGGCGGAATATGGGTATTTCCCCGCCCCTTCGGGCCGCGGCCACGCCCCCAGGGGGCGGGACGCGCGGGGCGGGCGCCCAGCGTTAGTCAGCCCGAGAAAGAGGAAGTGGAAGGCGCCTCGCTGTGTTCTCTGCGGCGCTGCGCGCAGACACTCACTGGCGCATCACCGGGGACTGCCGGTGGGTTGTCAGGAGTGCCAGGAGGCCGAGGTGACCCACGCTGTGCGGGAAGAGGAGGAAGCGGAGGAGGCAGAGCTAGCGTCGCACCATAGGCTTTGAGTTTCATAGACGTAGGTTCTGGACCTTCTGGGGGCCGTGCCTGACAGTGCGGTAGGCAGAGCTAGGGGCGCCCTCGGTCGTGCCCCCAGATGAATCAGAAGCAGATTTCAGGCGTTACGGAAGTCTTTACGCGGGAAATGAGATGATAGCTGGAATTTGCTTCGAAGTCTGAGTTACTGATGACTCAAGTTTGGGCTTGTATTGGTAATCACTGGAGATTGGTACCTGGGTGTTCATTATACTGTTTTCTCTACTTTTCTTTATATTTTGAAATTTTCCACCGTAAAAGTACCCGAAAGTAAAAATAAGAAGAGAAGAGCCAGCAGTTAATCTCCCCAAATGGATTCTGCCCTCAAAGGATTGATGGTCCTTTTCTTTGTCACACTCCCAGATAAAAATTAGAATGGTTGTAATGACCTATTGCACAGCACTTGAAACTCTACTTAATGCTTTGTGACAGCCTGGATGGGAGGGGGGTGTTTGGGGAAGAATGGATACATGTATATGCATGGCTGAGTTCCTTTGCTGTTCACCTGAAACTACCACAACATTGTTAATCGGCTCTACTCCCCCCCCCCATAAAAAAAATAATAAAGCTAAAATTTCACTGAAAAAAAAAATTAGAATGGTTGTTTTTTGAGGAAGCATTTTCTGTCACCCGGAAAATATCTGTGGTGAACTCAGCTGCAGCGTCAGCATGCACTGTTGATGGAGCTCAGCCCAGCCAACTGTCCAGGTGGCTTCTGGGATTTAGGGGATTATCTGTGGATAAAGTATAATCCCAGGCTGTCTGCCCCCACCAGTCCCCAGCAGCTTTAGGCTTCCCATCCCCAGTCTTGGGGAACTGGACACACTCACCCATTCAGCAAGTATTTATTGAGGAGCAGCTCTATGCCCCGCTAGCTGCAGAGACACTCTTAGGGAAACAGGCTTCTCCCCTCAATCTCAGGACTAACCATTTTATTGTGAGCCTGAGAGGAAAGGGGAATGCCTGATGGAAAATAGGCTGCTTCCACTAGGGAGGGGCTTGTTTGCTACAAAGGGGAATGACGTTTTTAGAAGGAAACAGTAATTGAATTCTGAAATCAAATGCAATCACACCAGACACCAGCTAGCTGGCCATTGCCTCTGGGTCTCAGCTGCCTTCAGTCAGAGGGACTGTCCTCGCCTTACCATAGGAGCCTTAATGAAGGCGTGGAAGGAAGGTTTTCTTTCTCTTTGCGGTTATCTGTACCAGCCTTCCCTACAATCTGCTCCTCCTCTAGTGTCACCAAACCTCCTACCTCTAAACATTTCAACCTATGACCACACATGTATGGAGCACCCACATGGCCAGGCTATGTACTGGTCGCTGGACACTAATGTGATCTGGACTGCTCCAACTGCCCCCAGCTCAAAGAGGCTCGGCCCGGCCACAGACCTATAGTCAGTGTGACAGACACCTCATCCGTGTGTATGAGGTGGGGTAGGCTGGAGCTCTGGAGAAGGCCACCTAGAGCAGAGGAGAGCTGAGGTGAGCTTACAGGAATGAATCGAGGAGAGCCAGGCTGTGGAGGGAGGGAGCAGAAAGCATTCCAGGCACAGGTAACCCCTTGCTTAGTTGCTTAGTTTTTGTCGCTTAGTTGTGTCTGACTCTTTGTGACCCTGTGGACTGTATCCCACCAGGCTCCTCTGTCCATGGGATTCTCCAGGCAAGAATCCTGGAGTGGGTAACCATTCCCTCTGCCAGGGAATCTTCCCAGCCCAGGAATCAAATCCAGGTCTCTCACATTGAAGGCACACTCTTTACCATCTGAGGGAAGGTAAAGGAATTTAAAAAAAAAAAACAAAAAAAAACAGTAAGAACCCAGAATGGTGTGTGTGCTGGCGGTATGTGGGAGACTAAGGCATTTCTGGTATTTATTAGAAGATTAAGCAGGTCAGGTGGCAGAAGGACTTGTGTGTCATGTAAGGCCTTTAGTCTTAGCCTTTGGCTGGCTCAGCCCCAGATGAAGATGTTACTCAGGGACCTGGTCAGGTGAGCATTTGGGGACCTCATTTAGGTCGTCCTGTGGAGGAAAGATGTTTTATTTGAGGGTGGGGGTGGGGTCCAGACTGGGCTCAGGGAGACAGATAGGAGGCTTTTGTGGGTAATCCAGGCCTGAGCTGATAAGGCCCCAGCCGGAACTTGGCAGTGATAGCAGCAATTGAAGAGGCCACACAGATGGGAGAGACAGTTAGGAAGTAAATTGCCGGAAGGGCTGGGATGAGGGAGAGAGGGGTAGAAGGTGACTGAGTGAATGGTGACACCTTTAGATAGGGACCCTGCAGGAACAAGTCTGGGTGTGTAGCAGGAGGAGGAGTTGGAGGTGAAGTTTAGATTATTAATAAGTAGAAGTTGATCGTGGGCAACCCAAGGGGATAGTGGTAGGGTGGGCTGGCAAGCAGTGCAGGAAGGTCATCTGTCAACGGGATTTGTCTGTCACTTCCTATGCCCAACAGTTCACCAAGTCCCAGGACTCTGCTTTTCAGATCTCCTTCCTCAGCTGCCCTTTCTAGTCCCGTGGCCAGGGCCAGCTTCCTGAGCGTGTGACCTGTGTAGCTGGACAAGGCTGTACTTAGAAGGGCACAATGCTTGCTTTAATGCTTGCTGTCACTCTATTGACAATAATTTTCGGACAAGGAACCCTGACTTTTCCTTTGGTACCGGGCCCCACAAATTATGTAGCCAGTGCCTCCCATTTGTTGTTCTTGTTCAGTCTCTAAGTCTCTAAGTCGTATCTGACTCTGCGACCCCGTGGACTGCAGCATGCCAGGCTTCCTGGTCCTTTACCATCTCCCCGAGTTTGTTCAAACTCATGTCCATTGAGTCGGTGATGCCATCCACAGTATTAATTAAAGGGCCCCTTTAGCCCTGCCACTGGGCCCTACAGTAGCATCCTGTTTCCCAATCTTGAGGTCCTCTCCTTGCTCTCTTGTCTTCTGCAATGTGATCTTTCAAAGCTTAGATCACAGCACAGAGCCCACCGTCTCTGCTCAGAAACCTTCAGGGACACCTACGCACTGTCTGATAAAAATCTAGATTCCTTAGTGGAACACCAAGATCCTTGTTCTAACCAACTGGCCATCACCCACCTCCAGCCTTGTTTCTCTCCTTCCGTCCCCCTTTCCCAACTCCAGCCTCCAGTCACACAGAACTGCCCATTTCCTAAACCTGCACAGCATTTTGCTGCCTCCACTCTTTTCTACAGGACTTGAGTGCCTCCCTCACTCCTTTGTTAGGAATCCTTCTCCACCTTCACACACCAGCTCCAGAGCTACGGTTTCACCTCCAAGAAGTGACCCCTTGATCTGCCAGCCTGTTTATCAGTTGCCCTCCTGGGGGTTCTCACGCTCTTGCCGTTTGCCCCTCCCCCAGCCCGTCACAGGAGTGTTATCTGTCCTGCTGTTAGTCTGAAGGCTCCCAGGCCACACTCAGGACTTTTCCCACTATCGGTGACCCCATCATAACACCCAGCACATGGCAGGAGCTCACGCAGTTTTGGCAGAATGAAATCTGGTGCTTGCTGAGACTTGAAAGCAGCAGGCTTCTTAGTAGGCATGCAGGGGAAAAAGTTGGCCACAACATAAATAAGGGCCTTACACCCTGGATCAGGAGACAAGACAGGAAGCTGTAGACTCACAGGCCCTAGGATCAGGAAGTAAAATTTGGAAGAGGAAAATGTCTGACTCCTCCTCACCCCCAGCCCCACCACTGCTTGGGAATGGGAGTAAGGGGTGAGGGGGGGGGGCGGCGGGTGGGCGGCAGTGTGGTTCAAGAAAAAAAGCAGAATTTAAATTAGCGTGAGTATATGAAGCAAGACCTTGCTTTATTTGTCATTCTCTCTCTGATGCCAGTTCCTCAGAGCTGGGCAAGATTTTTGTGTTTCTTGTCCCCTCCTTTGACCGGTCATCTTAGCCCTCAAGCCCTGACTCATTATTGTGATCTGATGTTCTTACCTGGTGGAGGGTCATAGTGCCCCTTTCTAAAAAGCGTAGGCCTGTTCCTTGGAAAAGTGTACACGCAGTTTTCAGCTTCCAGCGTCGGGAAGCTGCACAGACCTGGGACGCCTGTGTCTGCCCCTGCTGCCTTCATCTGCCTGTGAAGTGGGGCCAGGTGGCCTGTGGATCAGAGGGTACCCCAGAATGCCAGGGCAGGGGCCCAGAGCCACTCTGAAGACAACCCAAGGGTCCACTAGCAGCCCCAGCCCTCCAGGGGATGCATTTTGCCAGCTCACTTCATTGGCTTTTTTGTTTCTCATCATGTAAGTAGCACATGCTCATTATTGAAAATGTGGGAAAAGCAGAGATGTGAAAATGATGGTATTTTTTTCTTTAAGAGCACTACTTTCTCTGGTTTCTTCAAGACTGCTATTGGGTCTGGACCCAAGACTTGCTTCACACCATCTTGGTAAAAAGGAAAGAGCACTGGGCTAGGAGTCAAAGAGCTGGATTTTTGTTCAGCCTCTGCTGTGACCAGCTTTTGTTGCTTCTTTAATATTTGTAGAGTGCCTTCTGTGTGTATAGGTGTTTTTCTCCCCATGGCCCTCCCATCTCCCTCACCCCCAGGACCTTAGAGTGGAGTGAATACAAAGTTCACTTCAGGATGTAGGCACTTGCTGTGTGACTGTTGAGAATCACTCACCCTTTGCTGTCATGGTTTCCTCTTCTATAAAGTAGGGACATTAGCGTCTATCTGTACACGGTGAGTGACAATGACATAATGTACATAAAGCTATAGCATGATGTAAGCATAAGGTATTTTTATGGTTGTTGTTGTTAATAATAATAATACCCATCAGCAAAGCATTTACTCAGTCAAATGCTGATACACTGGTACACTGTTTCCTCCTCTATAAAATGGGAATGAAAATAGGACTTAGCTCATAAGTTACTATCATGATTCAGTGGGTTAAGTTACTTAGAACGGAGGGCTACTTAGAATGCCTGGTGCATATTAAGAACTCAGGAAATGTTAACTAGGTGAACAGACTGTAGTATTTGTTCCAGCCAAGAAAAGACTTTTTAATGGCTCGGGAAAAATAAGATGGGAATAGGCATGGCAGGGAGAAAGAGGGGTACTTGCTGTTTAATTCAGCTGGCAGTGAAAGAATTATTGGAAGCCCTTGAACTTGTTCTCAAGGCTTACTGAGTTCGAGGGGATATTTAAAGAGTAAAAATCCCCAGACCAACTTACAGTAAACTAGAAGTGACAAGAAGCCATTCAGATAATAATAAGTGCTAAATTGGATGGTTTTGATATTGAGACCCGAAGAAACTTTGTAGAAGAGAGATCAATAAAGCCAGGAGCATTAGAGCAGGTGAGTCTGGGAGGGGGGTTTAGGTTTGATTAAACAACTCTTCCAGTTCTAAGAGCAAGGACTTTGGAGTGTGACATTTAAGCCCCTGGTCAGCTGCTTACCGATTGTGTGACCTTGGGTAAGTTACTTCACTTCTCTAAGCCACAGTTCTCTCATCTGGAAAAAAAAAAAATGTGGATTGGGGGGAGATAATAATAGTACCTACCTCCGAGGGCTGGTGAGAAGATTAAATGGAGTACCTATGAAAAGCTCTTCTCTGCGTGCCTGGAGCATGGTAGGGGCTCCGTGTGAGCCAGTATTTTTCTTTGAAAAGTCATGGGCAGCACGGAAGCACAGAATCTTGGCAGTAAGGAATTGTAATTCTATTTTGAAATTTTCCAGAGAGGGAGCTTACTGCCTCATGAGGCATTTTTGAATGAGGCCAAAAAAGGAAACAAGCATATCCTGGGGTTTTTATGAGATTCCAGGTATGTCCTGAGCACTTGACTAAATCCTCACAACCGCCCTATGATGAAGTACTATTGCCCCAATTTTACAGTTGGTCAAGGACAAAGAGAGAGGGCCAAGGACTAAGAGAGGGCTTTCCTGGTGGCTCAGACGGTAAAGCATCTGCCTGCAATGCGGGAGACCCAGGTTTGATCCATGGGTTGGGAAGATCCCCTGGAGAAGGAAATGGCAACCCACTCCAGTACTCTTGCCTGGAAAATCCATGGATGGAGGAGCCTGGTAGGCTACAGTCCATGGGGTCGCAAATAACTGGACATGACTGAGTGACTTCATTTTCTAAGGACAAAGAACTGAAGCCGACTTTCCCGTATCACCTACTTTTTGCTTCCAGGTCTGGAGAAATATTGTGTAAATCTAGACTCTCTGAAATATTTGAAGATGGTCATCTTGTCCCTTCCCCACCTTATCTTTTCTAAGATAACAGTCCTTGTTCCTTACATAACTGTTTTCCGGATTCCTGGAAGACTTTTCATTTATTTGCCAGAACTCTTTACTTGTGATCCCTGAATGAAACTGGAGTGCAAGAGAGAATGTCCGTTTACTCAGAATTCAAAGGTCCAACTGAAAGAGTGGCCATTAAGGTCCCTGGACATGGGTAGAGAAAGGAAGAGATGGAAGAGTACCAATACTTGAAAGCAAAGATGCAGGCTGTCCTCTCCACTGGGGAGCCACAGACCATCTCTGAAGAAATCAATTCAGTTCAGTTCAGTCGCTCAGTCGTGTCTGACTCTTTGCAACCCCATGGACTGCAGCACACCAGCCTCCCCTGTCTGTCACCAATTCCCGAAGCTTGCTCAAACTCATGTCCATGGAGTCAGTGATGCCATCCAACCATCTCACCCTCTGTTGTCCCATCTGAAGGAATGGGAGGGGCATTTTTTACTCCCCACTCCCAGCCTCCCCCTTGCAGCATTTCAAGTCTGGTCTAAATGAATGGGGAAGGGGGCCATTCTTGAAACTACAGGAAGTGGGCTGGAGGTGGGAAGATGTTAGAAGGAGCAAGTTTGTGGTCTCTCCAGCTTTGCTATGGAGATTATGGCCGGAAAGATAAATAACTGGTAAAACTTACTATTATTTTTTTTTTAACGGGGAGTGTATACCCTTAGGTGAGCATCATAAATGCTCTATACTAAGACCCTTGGGGCAAGAAGATGTGAAAGCTGTGGGGAGAAAACCACCTATAAGTGAAAAGTCCACAGCCTCTGGGTAGAGATCTCTGGTTGCTGGTTTCTCCCCCTTCCCTCTCAATGTGGTTCCTGAAGATGATTTCCAGACTCCAGTCTTTTACCACCTTCATGGGTTTCACAATACCTGAGTATTGTGACACCTCCTCTATCATTCCTGAAATTGGCTTTACAGAGACTCATTAAAAACAATAAGCAAAAAAAAACAACCCACATTTTGTCTTAAATTGTAGTCTCTGAAGTTTAATAACCTAATTCTATTTTTTTGTAGTAGAAATTAAAATCTATGACAATTCAGATGGGAGACTCTCATCTGTATACCACCTACAGTCTCCTCTCCTGCCACCAGGATGCCAACTTGTATGTGGAGAAACAGTGATTGGGTTCTGGAATAAAGAAGACCGGTGTCGAGCCCAGATTCTGGAAGTGGCCAGCAGTGTAGCCTTGTACAAATGCCTTAAACTCTTCCAAGCTACAGTTGCTTCTTGAGTAAAGTTGGGATAGTTAAGTTATAAAGCAGAAACAAAATAATTGAAGTGGAAAGTACCTTGTAAAATGCTTGGGCTATTCCTTTCAGTAACTTCCTTGCTCCTGGGGAAGGTGGGGCCTGGAATCCTACCTCCTCTGGGCTAGAACTAGTGGAAAAACATTCCTAAAACCTACAGACTTCAGAGCAAGAGCAGTGCCCAAGGTTCCACCAGCACTCCACACCTGACCTGCTGTGGGACTTTGTGGGAGTCACTCCTAACCCCACCCCCACCCCATCCTGAAACACACACTCCTCCCCTGCCCCAAAGCTCCGTTTCCTGTTTAAAGTGGGAAGAGTTATGGCAGTGCTTCTCAAACTTGATTGTGCCTAAGATCACCTGTTATTCAGTCGCTTGGGAGCCTATTGAAATGCAAATTCTCTTCCTAGGACTGGAGATTCTTCATTTCCAACCAACTCCCAGGTGATACTGATGCTGCTGGCCACAGACCACACTTGGAGTATCAAGGAGTTACTTAACTCCTAGAGGTTGTGAAAGGCTTAAATTAGACAATACACCCTAAACATTTAGGGACTTAACATAAGTCCTTCAGGGACTTATGCAATAGATGTCAATATTATAGTGATTGGTATATATGGCGGGGGGTGTGTTGAGAGGTAACTCCAGATAAAGCAAGAAAAAAAATGAAAGTGAAAGTCACTCAGTCGTGTCTGATGCTTTGCGACCCCATGGACTGTAGCCCTCCAGGCTCCTCTGTCTATGGAATTCTCCGGGCAAGAATACTGGAGTGGGTAGTCATTCCCTTCTCCAGAGGATTTTCTTGACTCAGGGATTGAGCCCGTGTCTCTGTCACCGCAGGCAGATTCTTTACCGTCTGAGCCAAAAGAGAAGCCCATATAGACCAGAGGATGATGAGAGTTCTTTTAACTGTGGGTTTGGAAAAAGCAAGCCCTAGTTTTATGACCCATGCCATAGCTGTGTGAGGTGAGTTTGGCCATATCTCTTGACGTTTCTGAGCCTCCAAATACCCCTCTGCAGGGTGACTGAATTAGATGGTGTCTAAGAATTCTCTCAGCTTTAAGTCCAAACTTGTGCAGTAATCTCTGCACACCCCCACCACTAAGGACACATAACAGGCTTGACCTTGGCCATAACCTTGAGCCACATCTGTCACAGGGATGGGTCTGCTCTGAGCCTGCTTTGATTGCAGGGAGGATGAATAACTGGAGAGCCCAGCTTGGCATTCCTTGAGCTCTTAGTGACATCACCCCGGAAGCCTCTGTTCCTTGGGCCTCATGCAAGGTGTTGCATGCTTGGCAGGGGGGGCGGGTGTGTGTGTGTGTGTGTGATGATTTGCAGCCTGAACGGGAGAAGGCTTGCTGCGTGCTCAGAAAATGGATGTAAAAGGAGGCATTTCAACATTCCATCCCACTGCTTCACTGCACTGGAGGCGAAGGTGATTCACGAGCAAGCTCCTTGCTAGCATATATCACATGCAGCAGACTCCAGCCTTTCTTCATGTCCCTCCAGACTCCAGGCTGGAAACCAGGGAGCCAGAACCTGTAAGAAACTTGCCCCGCAGTGGAAGAAATGGGCATCCAGCAACCTAGTTCCTAAACGAGAAGAACAGAGATGCTTAAGTTCCAAGGCTGTAAGCAGCCTGCCAGTGCAGCCCCTTTATTAACCCACGAGTCTGCACTAAGCCCTCACCATAGGCAAACATTTATTGAATACCTGCTAAGCATGTTATTCAACTGAATAACCGATTTAACCTCATTGTATCCCAGTGAAGAGAGCCTGATGCAGATGGGGGAATCCAGGTTCAGAGAGGTTAAGTGACTTGGTCAGGGCCACACAGCAAGACATCCAACAAGTTTCACACCTTGGGCAGGGTCCAGGTTAACCTGACACCCTCCCTTCCTCTGTTATGAACTTGTGTCAAAAGCCCCGGCCTTCATGGTTACTCTTGATTATTGACATTTTCTTTTCTCCCCTTGACCGACGAACCAGCTCTTAAGGACCCTGTAGCCATAGTGCCCAGCCTGGCCCACAGCTGACCCCAGTAAGACATTTTTTCTCAGTGAATACTTGGAATGGGAGCTCAGGTCCTGGCACTGTAAGGCTCATTCTGGGGCTGAGAGGGGAAGGAAGAAGAGCCCAGGACTTCATTCCTGACCTCGGGGGCTTATTGTCTGGTTGTTATGGACCCAAATTCAAATCTTGAAAGGGAAAGAAGGTCCTTGAATCAGGCTGGGTTTGATTACAGATTCAAGGGGCTGGTAAAACCAGAGGGCTAGCCATCAGGGTGGGTCAGGGAGAAGGGAGAAGGGAGAAGTAAGAACTGAAACCAGTTCTTAACCAGGTAAGTAAGTTCTGAAACCAGGGAGGATTTACACAGGCAGAGGTGAAAAGGCTCCGCCACTGCAGGAGGAACAAGAGAGGAGAAGGCAGGAATGGGAGATGGAGGCAGCCAGGTGTCCTCTCCAGGGAGAAGGAGGCCGTCCCGGTGGGAAGCAGGAAGACTTTGGGGATGATAAGGAGGTTGCTGCTGCTGCTCCTGCTGCTGCTAAGTCGCTTCAGTAGTGTCCGACTCTGTGCAACCCATAGACGGCAGCCCACCAGGCTCCCCTGTCCCTGGGATTCTCCAGGCAAGAGCACTGGAGTGGGTTGCCATTTCCTTCTCCAATGCATGAAAGTGAAAAGTAAAAGTGAAGTTGCTCAGTCGTGTCCGACTCCTAGAGACCCCACGGACTGCAGCCTACCAGGCTCCTCCGTCCATGGGATTTTCCAGGCAAGAGTACTGGAGTGGGGTGCCACTGCCTTCTCCAGATAAGGAGGTTAGGTCTAGGAAATAACGCCTGCCTTGTGCAATCAGGTCCTGTGCCTATAAAGTCTAAAAATGGTGATTACCCTTTGACCTAGTGATTCCACTTCTGGGAAAAGATCTTAACTAAAATCTCCAAAATACAGGGGAGGTAAAGCTACATTCACAACAGTGTTCATCACAGAGCTATTTATACGAAGGTAAAAATGGAAGCAGCCAAAACATTTCTCATAAGAGACTAGTGAAGAAATCAAGAGACTAGTGAAGAAATCGGCATATCCAACAGCCATTACATGGGATGTTTTCAAAGATTCTGAGCAACATTCAAAATCAATTATGTTATAATGTTGAGGGAAATGGCCCGTTACAAATAATAACAGTGGCTGCGTTTATTGAGTGCTGTTTCCTAGGCACTCAAGCTTTCCATATTTGGCCTCATTTAATCAATACAACCACTCCAGGAGGGTGGAATGACTTCCATGGAACAGATTCACGGAGTGAGGCTCTCTCAGGGAGAGGTGGAAGAGCTGGGATTGGAGCTCTGGTCACACTTGACTATGTGCTGACCACCGCCTGATGTAACATGACCGCTTCTAGCCAGGAGACTGACAGCAATATATCAAATATTAACAATGGTTCTTTTTTGGGGGTGGGAGGCCTGGGGGGGTGGTGATTCCCCCCTACTTTTCTGTATTTTCCAAATTTTTCCTTATGTAGGTGTGATTCGCTTTTTGTATCTTTTCCATTTTTTCAGTTACTCATTTTGCTTATCAGGGCTTCCCCAACGGCTCAGCGGTAAAAAATTCACCTGCAATGCCGGAGACTCTGGGTCAGGAAGATACCCTGGAATAGGAAATGGCAACCCACTGCGGTATTCTTGCCTGGGAAATCGCATGGACAGAGGAGTCTGGTGAGCTACAGTCCAGGGGGCTCGCAAAAGAGTCAGACACAACTTGGCTACTAAACAACAATTCTGCTTATCAGAACTTGCAACATGTTTGTTTGTTTGTTTTTCCATTTACCAGTAGGTCTCAGTGATCTTAACATCTTTCAGATGCCCTTTATTCTTTTGTGGGGAGAGGAGGGGGCTCAGAACATTCCATGGTACAGATTTGGCATACATTTTTTATCTATATTTCCTATTGAGGGCCATCCTAATCTAGACTCTTTTGGACAGAGGGTGTTTTGTTTGTTTGTTTTTCACAGAAAAGAATAAACTAGGGGGGAAAGTACTTCTAGGTGGCTCCGGCAGATTGGAGTTGGAGGGATTTAATTAGGGGCTCCAGATTCGACTTCCCCGGTGGCTCAGACGGTAAAGTGTCTGCCTACAATGCGGGAGACCTGGGTTCGATCCCTGGGTTGGGAAGATCTCCTGGAGAAGGAAATGGCAACCCACTCCAGTATTCTTGCCCGGAAAATCCCATGGACAGAGGAACCTGTTAGGCTACAGTCCAGCGTCGGACACGACTGAGCGACATTTACTTACTTTACTCCAGATTCGAGGACAATCCCTGTTGGTAGAAATGACTGGCTGGAGTGAGCAGGTCTATCTGAAGGATGAGTTTCTCTTCAGTCTTTAGTTTTCAGTAATAATATCCCCACACGTACCCTCGGGGCAGTTCTATCAGCTGACCCCTCCTTGGCAGGAGTAAGGCTTGTCTCTCTGGAGGAAGTTATAGATTAGGATCCCTCCTGCCCTGGATTCATATTGACATGTAGCTTAATTCTGTTTGGCTGTGGGCAAATCCTCTTCAGGAAGTCAGTTATTCCAATGCCTCTGGGCTATCAGGATGTAGGACTGACTCCACTCCATTCACTTCTACCAACTTCCCTGGAGGTCTTTTATAACAAATAGAGTTCGAAAAACCGGAACCTCAGCCAATTCCTTACACCTGCTGTGTGCTCGGCAGCCAACTGTGTTAGGGCTCTGGGCTGTGTGCTTCATTTACATGCAATCTGGGGCCAGAGTTTCAATCAGTTCCAACCTTCTCTGGCAGTTCTCTGAGGGCTTAGGGCGAAAAACCGGGCTGACTCTGACTAGCTGTGTGATCCTGGGTAAGTTAACAACTTCTCTGAGTATCAGTTTCTCATTTGTCAGATGGGGGCAGTGAGACCTACGTGATAGTGTTGTGCAGATTAAATGAACTACTGGCATGACTTTGGCATCTAGCACAGTGACTATGCCTGGAAGCTGAGCAATGAGTTATGGGCATAATCCTTAAGGAGCCTAAGAAGGCAAGCCTTTGTCTCCCTTTAGCCCAGCCTGCCGGAGAAGGTGATGGCACCCCACTCCAGTACTTTTGCCTGGAAAATCCCATGGATGGCGGAGCCTGGTAGGCTTCAGTCCACGGGGTCACTAAGAGTCGGACACGACTGAGCGACTTCCTTTTCACTTTTCACTTTCACGCATTGGAGAAGGAAATGGCAACCCACTCCAGTGTTCTTGCCTGGAGAATCCCAGGGACAGGGGAGCCTGGTGGGCTTTCATCTATGGGTCGCACAGAGTCGGACACAAGTGAAGTGACTTAGCAGTAACAGCAGCCCAGCCTGCATTGAGATCACCTAGGACTGTCCAGGAGAGCTTGTCTTTGAGATCCTCTGATTCAGGGGTGGTGGTTTAGTCGCTAAGTTGTGTCTGACTCTTTTGTAACCCCACGGACTGTAGCCCGCCAGGCTCCCCTGTCCATGGGATTTCCCAGGCAAGAATACTGGAAGGGGTTGCTATTTCCCTCTCCAGGGGATCTTTCTGACCCAGGGATTGAACCCCACTCCCCTGCATTGCAATCAGATTCTTTACTGGCTGAGCTACCAAGGAATGGAAGGGAAGCCTATTCATTTCTCAGTCAATGGGATGGTACCCTGAACTACCTAAGCTAAAAAGCAAGAACGAAACAAATAAGCTCCCACTTCTAAAGGCAGCTCCTAAACCTGTAAGAGCCCAAACTCATCCAGCTGCTGTCTATCCAGCATGCTGTATACCTCCTTACTATATCCATAGATTTGTCTTCATCACATCACTCCATCCTTAGCTCCTGCAGCCAGAACATCAAAGCTTCTAAGAGTGGAGGCATCACTGAGTGAAGACCTGGTCCAAAATGTATTATAATATTAGACAGTGAAAAAATTAGGTGAAACAAAAGGTCTGAGACAACTATTGTAGGAAAAGAGAAAGCCCATGTACATACTGCTGGTATAAGAAGTTCCCTAGTATAAAAGCTTTATCAGCTAACAGCAGCCTCTTTGAGGGGGTTGGGGGAAGCTCTCCTTGTTTACTTTTTTTTTTTTTTTAATTTATTAAGAAGATTGATTTGGCTGTGCTGTACTGCATGCTGGGTCTTAGTTCCCTGACCAGCAATCGAACCCAGACCCCCTGCCGTGGAAGCCTGCAGTCTTAACCACTTTATTGTTTGACTTCCTGAAAATGAACGCATCTTTTGAGAAAGGCAGTTATTGCAGCAGTTAGGAATGAGGGATATGTTGAAATCAGACCATCTGGTTCACCTTCAAACTCAGATGTGTGTCTGCGGACCAGACAGAAGCTCTGGCAGCACATGTGTAAAGGTGGGACGACAGCAATAATACAACCAATGTCACAGGGTTGTTGAGAGGGTTAGACAAGGAGATGCACATGCTGAGCACCATGCCTGGCATTCAGTAAACTCTCAGGGAAGGTCAGCTGTTATCGTTACTTGTATAACCAAAAACAATGCACATGTAAATGTTTATATATGTAAACATAGGACAGGGGTATTTTGAGGTGGCCCCTGTCTTTCTATGATACACTCAGCCCCATAAAAAGGAATGTGAGAGAGGAAGAAAGAATAGGGAATGACTGCCTGTTAACCGGCCAGCTCTGAAAGCCCCCCTGCACCATGCAATGTTCTCTATTCTCACGAGGGGAGCAGTTAAAGAAAACACTGGCATGGGACAGGGGGAAACATAATAAGAGTCCAGCAAAACGTTTACAGGCCATCCCACCCCCAACACTGCCGCAGGGACAAGCTGGTGACAGAGCTGGAGAAGTGACACATGTTTGTCCTGTCTCGAACTGGGAGCTTCTGGGGCAGGAAGGAATTAGAGCTGTCCAACTCATTTGCCCATTCGGTGAATATTTACTGAGGGCTAGTGGTATGCCAGCTAGTAGTTCTAAGCCTAGGGATACAGCCTGGACAGAGAAGACCAAAGGAAAACAAAACACCAAATAAACAAACAAAAGCTCATAAGCAGAGAGCTTCCATTGTAATGGAGATAAATAGACACTAAACAAAATGAATAAGACTTGTAGCCTGTGGAGTCGCTGTAAATGCCATGGAGAAAAATTGAACAAGGAAAGGTGTTAGGGGTTACTGGGAGAGTTACCCAGGAGGTAAATTATGGGGAGTGAGTGAGCTGGTGTTCTTGGGAGCTGAACTCTGCAGATTTCTGAACCCCCATCCTTATTCAGAGTTTCCTTGAGTCCCAGCCATCGGAGATTGCAAACCAGGTGTTTCTCTGATTGTATGTGGAAGGCTCTGGCTTGGGGAAAACTGAAGGCTAGGTGAGGCACTCTGCCTCTATGATGCTCCCAGGAGAAAGCCATCCACGCGCTGCTTTGAAAGGCAAAAACCAGGGGAGTCTGGCTTGAGCATGGTCACACTGAAGCAGTGGTTCTTGGCCTTGAGTGGCCAGAACGTCACAGGGTGGAGAGGGTGGGCATGGCGAGGGTTATTAAACTGTGGAGTTTGGATCCTACCACAGTCTCTGGGGTGGTCTGCTGGGGACCCCACCTGGAGAAACACAGGTGGGTGAATTATCTATGACCCAGACAGAAGTCTGGAATCTCAAAAATACTGAGATTCCCACCCAGTGAACCACCTACTTATTTTAATAATAATGGCTTTATTTTATTGAGCACTCACTGTGTGCAGGGCTCTCTGCTGAGCACTTCAGATTTATTATCTTCCTTTAAGTCTCACAACAACCTGGTGAAGGAGGTAAAATTCCCATAAGGACATTGAAGCACAGGCATAGTGGTTAGTGGCAGAAATGGGGCAAAGACCTAGGCTTGCTGATGCTAAACTGAGGCCGGAAGTTGTTCCCTACACTGCATTGCTCCGAGGCTCCGGTGGTCACTTCCGGAGCTCCTCTCCATAGCTAGATTGCAAACTGCTTGGAGCGAAAGTTGGCTCTTAGGCTGACTGAACGCCTCAGACAGAATTTTCTTGAATTAACCATGCTTTCCTTCCCAGAAGGAGCTAAAAGAACATCTTCTAGACCTTTCTCCCCAGCTATTGAACCCCTGCTGCTGCTGCTGCTGCTGCTGCTGCATCGCTTCAGTTGTGTCCAACCCTGTATGACCCCATAGACGGCAGCCCACCAGGCTCCCCCATCCCTGGGATTCTCCAGGCAAGAACACTAGAGTGGGTTGCCGTTTCCTTCTCCAATGCATGAAAGTGGAAAGTGGAAAGTGAAAGTGAAGCCGCTGTCGTGTCCGACTCTCAACGACCCCATGGACTTCAGCCTACCAGGCTCCTCTGTCCATGGGATTTTCCAGGCAAGAGTACTGGAGTGGGGTGCCATTGCCTTCTCCAATTGAACCCCTAGCCCCTGTAATAGTGTCTCCTCCTTCCCCTAAGCAGAGCCCGTCCTCCCTGAGCTCCTGGGACTCAACTCTCCCTGCTTGGGGCCTTGTATTTGAGTTTTCAGCCTTCTCTTCCCTTCCCTTCGCTGAGTTCCTCCTGGGCTGTGAGCTAGCTCCTGGCTGGCTTCTCCCCATCTGCCTCCCACGAAACAGTACATAGTAGACTTAGTGAATTCAAGGGGAGCTGGTTGATCGCATTCAGACTCTAGATTTCTGTGGCCATATACCAAGGACTGTCTTTTTTTTTTTTTTTGCTTTCCTAAATCACATTCACTATTCATTTTTATTTATTTTAAAATTAAAGTACAGTTGATTTATAATATTATATTAGTTGCAGGAAATCAACCCTGAATAGTCACTGGAAAAACAGAAGCTGAAGTTCCAGTACTTTGGCCACCTAATGTGAAGAGCTAACTCATTGGAAAAGACCCCGACGCTGGGAAAGATTGAGGGCAGGAGGAGAAGGGGATGACAGAGGATGAGGATGGTTGGATGGCATCACCAACTCGATGGACATGAGTTTGCGCAAGCTCCAGGAGATGGTGAAGGAGAGGGAAGCCTGGGTGCTGCAGTCCATGGCTTGCAGAGAGTTGGATGTGACTGAGTAACTGAGCATGCATACGTGCAGCAAAATAATTCAATCTGCCCACCTCAAAATCCTCAGCTTAATCCTATCTGCAAAGTCCCTTTGCCACATAAGGTTATACTTTTGCAGGTTCTGTCATGAGGGGGGCATTCCTCGGCTACCCCCACCAACACGAGCAACACTTGATTTTGTTCAAGTGTTGAGAGGAGGAGAGGGAGAAACCTGCACTTCCTCTACTTTCCTCATCTAAGAATGATACCCCATCTACCGACCCAAAACCTGAGGTCCTCTTTGATTCCTCTTTCTCTTGTGCCCCACCCCTGCCACATCTACACATCCAAAAAGATGTCTTTTCACAGGAACATTTCCTCTTCTACCATGCAAGAGATCTGGGTTCTATCCCTGATTTGGGAAGATCCCCTGGAGAAGAGAATGGCTACCCACTTCAGTATTCTTGCCTAGAGAATCCCATGGACAGAGGAACCTGGTGGGCTATAGTCCATAGGGTTGCAAAGAGTTGGACACGACTGAGCAACTAACACTTTCACTTTCACAGAAACGTTTCCTGTTCTACCTCCCTCATCCAAGCCCTCTTTGTCCCTCACTTGGACTTTGGCAGCCTCCTAACTGGTCTCTGTCTCCACTCTATCCAGCCAGTAGTCCTTTCTCTAAGTAGCTGGTGGTCTTTCACCTGCTTAAAAGCCTGCAGTAGCTTCCCATCTCAGAATTAAATCCATTCTCCTCACCTTGGTCTGCAAGGCCCCATATAATCTGGGAGGCTTCCAGACCATCTCTTGTTTTTCCCTCTTGCCCATTCAGGTAGATGAGCTAGGACTACTTGAGAGTGTTTTCTACCCAAAACAGCAACAATGCCATCCATTAATTGACCTCTCCTCCATTGTCTGAGTTAAGCATTTAATCCTCACAGCAACCCAAGAGAAGCAGTTGGGATTGGATTCAAGAACAAAGATTTCACTCAAAATAACATTACTATTAATAAATGTCCCTCTGCCCCTCCATCCTCATTTCCCCTACTCCCACACCTTCCCTGCAGACCCTGATCAAGGTGCTTTGAACTGTGGGAATTGTGCCTGATACACCACGTCCTTAGCATTGGCCACTGGGAGTGAGGCTCTACAGAGAACATACAAGTCTTCAACAGACTTATCTTAGGTGACTTCAATCATAAGGAAGGTGATGCTAGTGAAACCTCTCACAGGAAGTCCCCCTTGATTGCTTTAGTCCCCAGAGTTCTTACTTTTCTTTCCAACTTGCAGTTTATTTCATTTACTTCCCAGAAGGCCTTGCAGAAGTCATTATCACTTCACTTGTACATAGAATATAAACTCCTTGTGGGGAAGGGGGTTTTGTTTGGTTTTACACTGCTGCATCCTGAGCGCCCACAAAAGGCCTGGCACAGGGTAGGCACAGAAGTATTAGGTGGGTGAATATATCCTATTTGCAAGCCACAGAGACTGGAGTTGGTCTGGGCAAGGCCTTGTCCTGGCTTCCAGGGGTACAGAAATGATCTAAATAACTGTTCACCCTATAAACTTATGGGGGAGACAGACAGACCTGCATGCTCACCACAGACTTCATCAAACGAAGGAGGTGGCCATCAGCAGGGGGGCTGGACCTGCTTGTTGGAAGGGTGCAAATTGAGTTTAGAGAGACAGTTGTTGCTGAGTCCCTGGTGCGACAGGCAGACGTGAGCCTGTGGGGAATAGAGACTTACCATCAGATAAAAGTCAGGCACACACAGGCTCTGGAGCCCCACTGCCTGGGTTTGGTCCTCCACTACTCACTAGTTATGTGATCTTGCCTGAGTTTACTCTAACAAAAAGTGCTGACTTCAAAACCTGCTGCAGAGATTCTGATCTAGCAAGTTCAGGCTGGCTAGGAGCCTGTGTAGTTTTTTTGTTGTTTGTTTTCCCAAGCATCTTGTGATTCATTATAGATGGGCCACAGACCATGTCTTGAAAAGCACTGGCTTGCAGGCAGAGATCATGCCAATCAGCAAACTGGAGTGTCAGACTTGTATCTCAGTGACATTTTTCAGTATGAAATCATGAATTGTCATTCGAAGTTAGACATTTAAACATAATACCACCCAGTAGGTGCCATGGAGAAGGCTTCAGGACAGCAGCCAAGGAGGATATCCAACAGGCTCTGTCTCCCCAGGCCAGCCCAGGATACTCCCCAAAGGCAGGTAGCAAAGGACTCTGCAAATGTTTATTGATGGTCTATCAATAGACCTCAGAGAAGGCAATGGCACCCCACTCCAGTACTCTTGCCTGGAAAATCCCATGGATGGTGGAGCCTGGTAGCTGCAGTCCATGGGGTCGCTAAGAGTTGGACACGACTGAGCGACTTCACTTTCACTTTTCACTTTCATGCATTGGAGAAGGAAATGGCAATCCACTCCAGTGTTCTTGCCTGGAGAATCCCAGGGACGGGGGAGCCTGGTGGGCTGCCGTCTATGGGGTCTCACAGAGTCGGACACGACTGAAGTGACTTAGCAGTATCAGTAGTGGTATCCGATCAGTATCCATGATGGTCTATCAATGGTCTATCTAGCTAAACTCCAATTAGTTAACCCCAGTTCCCCACATAGGTTCTGGGTGAACCACAGACCCCAGGGAAGACCAGGTTGGTATGGGGGTACAAGAGGTGGTACCCAGTTCTGGTGACTCCGTGGCTTGACTTGAGCCAGGACCTCACGCCCAGGAACTCTGAGAAGCTGGATGTAAATAAGGCCACGGGAGATGTGAGTGAACCTCTCTGAGCCTTAGATGAAACGCATGGCCTGAGGTTTATAAGGGCATGCTTCATCTATTCATTCCACCAATATTTAAGCACCTGTCAATGTGCCATGCTGGGGTAGGCATACAGTGGCGAAACAGGTGTCTGTACTCAGTAACCTTATGTTCCAGAGGGGAATCAGATTATTAATATAAGCAAATAAAATATATAAATTAACATAAAAGGGTAATAATGAAGGCAAAAGGAGAAGAGGGTAGCAGAGGAACAGAAGGTTAGATAACATCACTGACTCAATGGACATGAATTTGAGTAAACTCCGGAAGTTGGTGGACAGAGA
The DNA here is from genome assembly GCF_055505025.1 of Bos grunniens. NCBI lineage: Eukaryota > Metazoa > Chordata > Mammalia > Artiodactyla > Bovidae > Bos > Bos grunniens. The sequence continues at coordinate 30,806,541 of NC_141190.1, read as the reverse complement.
AGCCTGGCATGCTGCAGTCCATGGAGTCGCAAACAGTCAGACACGATTCAGTGACTGAACAACAACAATAATGAAAGGAAGATCAAAAATGAGAGTAATTGGATGGAGAATAGGGAGGTTACATTTTTAGTAGGGTGATCAGAGGTTTTTTTTGAGGAGATGACATTTATCCTTAACCTGGATGAAGAGGAGTGAGCCATGTTGGATCCAAGGGAAGCATATTCCAAGCAAAGGCTGCAAGGTGGAAACTGCTTCAAATGCAGGGCACTGTGCCTTCTACAGTGCCCTCAGCATGGGGTCATTGAGCCTCTCTGTGACTGTCTGCACTGTCAGGGGCTCACACCTTTCACCTCAGGGACTCTAGGTGTCATTATCCTCTGGAGGAGGAATTGGCAACCCACTCCAGTATTCTTGCCTGGAGAATCACATGGACAAAGGAGCCTGGAGGGCTACAGTCTATGAGGATCACAAAAAGTCAGAAACGACAAGCCGACTAACACTGATTGTAACTATGACAAACACTGATGCAGAACCTCCTGCCAACCATAACCTTTTCTCACATGGGCCTCACACTCGCCCCTCAGGTAGGTGCCTCTCAGGTAGGTATGACACTGTGTTATGGGCATTTTCCTGACTGGGGCTCGGGAACTCAGAGAGTGAAACAGGTCCCGAATTTGTCAAATGTCAGAATGAGGATTTGTATCCTGGGCAAACGCCAGAGCCCCGGACTCATAATGGATATGTGGCCGTTGTTGAGTTGATGTGACTAGACACCCCTGCCCCGGTTCCTACTTCTCTCTGAGGCAGGGACTCTTGGGCCTGCAAGGACCCCTCGTCTTAGGCCACTAACATGTCCGCCGGGCCTGCTAGACCCTGGTCCTCACACTGAGGGTCGCCCCTCTGCCATGTAACTAGCGTGGGATTCCTGAGAGCTAGACTTGGGGATGGTGAGCCAGATCAGCTGGGTGGAAACATCCTTCTAGGCAACTCCTTCTAGAGGGAAGAGCTCCTGGCCCCATGCTGCGCTCTGTTCCCAGCTGCCTCCAGCCTGCCCCCTCCACGGCCCCAGACGTCCGCTTGACTCAGCCTGAGCCCTGTGTGGGGGCGTCCGTTGGGCTTCCGCAACTTCCTGTGTTCTGCCTTCTACATACCTTTTTTTCCATTCCCAGGGAATCCCTCCCATCAGGGTTTGTTTTTACACCCTGGAGCCGACCAGCCCACAGAACAATTAAAATGGCTCCCTCAGGATCCCCCGGAGCCATTCCTGCCTTACACAGTCAGCCTCATGCCTCCAGGGTCTGGCAAGAGCCTCCCTCCCTCCCTAAGGCTTCAAGTTCTGACCCTTGTGCAGTCTCCAGGTTAGGACTTTCTCTGCCAAAGAGCCTCACTGTGTTCCCCACACCCCAACTCTTATTCCCTTTGCTGTCTGAGCCTTGGGAGTGGACACCTGTCATGGTTGTCTGTACCGTCATCCCTTCTGCTTCCTCTTGATATGACTTCCTTTTTTCTGGGTAACCCTCCCATCCCCCCACCCTCTGTGATTTCTTCCAATCACGTTAATACCCTTTCTCCTGGCCACTGTGATTGGCCCAGCGGTGGACATATGACCCAAAACAGGCCAATTGGAATCCTTGCCTGGGACTCTGTGAATAGAATATAGGGAGAAGAAAATCCCCCTCTTTTGCCTTTGGGTTTGCCAAACTGACGTGATGCAAGCCAGGCTGGCACGGTCCACACCCCTTCTTCTCTTCCTCTTACAAAATGGAAGCATCACAAGAAAGAGGCCAACACACAGAAAGAGGCAGGGAGAGTGAGGAAATGAGTTGCTCATTATTTGAGGTTTTAGAGTTTAAACCTCACCTGGATTAATGAGCCAGATTTACTTACGTATTATTTGCTTACTACTTACTTTTGCTTGGAGAAGGCAGTGGCACCCCACTCCAGTACTCTTGCCTGGAAAACCCCATGGATGGAGGAACCTGGTAGGCTGTAGTCCTTGGGGTCGCTAAGAGTCGGATGCGACTGAGCGACTTCACTTTCACTTCACTTTGCTTTTGCTTGAACTAGTTTGCATTTGGTTTTGGTCACTTGCAACAAGTTCAAACAGTCATTCATTCATAAGGTTTTTTCTTGTACTGTGACATACAAAATACCTTTTCAGGGGTCTGTGCTTCTGTTTTTTTCATATGATTGGCAATCTCCTTCAGACCAGGAGTTATTGCCTTAAAATGTTTTCGATATCAAATAATATGCATTGATATGCAGTGAATAAAATATAATAACAAAACAAACACTTGACAACTGCTATGAGATCCAAGAACTAAAACATGACTGAGATCACTGGCCCTACGGGGGGGCTCCTCCCCTTTTTTGTAAACTGTCTGCCCCCAGTGGTAACAAAGATCTTAAATTTTATGTTCAGTATTCCTGACCCTAAAAAATTTTGAGACCTATTTTTTTGTTTCCTTAAAAAATGTTACTTAGCTTTGCTTATTTTTAAGCTTTAAAAAAAAATGACATAGTATATGTAGTCTTCTGAAACTTGCTTTTTAAAAATTTTATTAAAGTATATCTGATTTATAGTTTTGTTAATTTGAAACTATTTAAAAACTCATCAGCTGTTTCTAAGATTCATCCATCTTATTGCATATAACTATAGTTCATTCACTTTCACACTGCATAATATTACATTGTGGGAATAAACCATAATTCACAAAGTGTTCCTTCTCCTGGTAGTGGATATCTGAGTTTTTCATAGCTTTACTATTATGAACATTGCTTCTTTAAACATCATTATGCACATCTTTCACACAGGTGCAAGAATTTTGGGGGTATATAGCTAGGAGAGGAACTTAGTGTACAAGTTCAACTTTTGCAAATGGTGCCAAATTATTTTCCAAGGTGATCACACTTACTTCTACTCCCCATGACCAGTATAAGACCCCCACTGCCAGTGTCCCAACAGCACCCAGTAGCCCTGCTCTGATTCTCACATGGTACCTTGCGTGGTCTTTGATTTGTCATGGGCTCAAACGGTTTATTTACTGACTGCTTGAGACAGAGGAATGGATGGGCTGGATGGGTACATGGTATGGAAAATGGAGGAAATTTCCAGAAAATTGGAGGAGTAGAGACCATCTTCACCCAGAAAGATGAACTGGAAACTCTAGTATCTGAGAGAGTCAGTTCCAGATAAAAACCACACTCTGGGCTTATCTGGGTTGATGCCCTAGGACTCCCTTGAGGGCCTTCATGGTTGCCTGAGTCTGACCTCATGGCTCAGCAAACCCTCTCCTTATGCACACAAGCTTCAAGGATGAGCCTGCTTTGAGAGCCTGGCCCTTCCCATCTTGGAACATTCCATGTTTTCAAATGGCTGCACAGTGAGTCTAAGAGGGTGATCTTTGGAAATCCACTCCTTTGGGCAACCTATCTCTGTCTAATACCCACTGCACTTGGATGGGCCCTAATGTCAGTTTCGAAACAGTCACACTTCCCTGCCCTCTTAACTCTAATTTTTTCTTTAAAGTTTTTTGTTTTCTTTATTGTTGTTTGTTTTTGTTTTGTTTTTTAAAAAGCCAATCTTAGTTACATGCTGGGATTTTCTCTCTGGTTTCAGTCACACCTGAAATTCACAATCTTAACACACACACACACACACACACACACACACACACCCTCTCAAAGTGCACATTCCTTACTTCAAATCCAAGGCCTATGAGAAGAGTTTTTGTCGAAGGTCAGCAGCTCTGATTGCATTTCTTTATTTAGAACATTGTTTTCTCTGAAACTGATTCCATTACCTTTGAGTTCACGGAAATGGAGCCCATTAGAAAAGTCAAGAGGCTCCCAAACAGGCTTAGAGTGTGATGCTAAACTTAGGTTCGTTTGGCTACTGTGGCTTATTGACAGGGACCTTTCTCAATTTTAATGGAGCCTGCATCTTCCTGCTTTGCAACCGCCAACCTTCATGGTGGGAAGAGAGGAAACTTGGGGCTTTAGTCCCAGATGTCAACATCCACTGTTATCTCTCCTCTAAATTCCCTACTCCTTCACAGAGTGGCTGACCTACTTCCCATAGCCTTGATACGGCTCTCTGACACCCACATCCAGGGCTCAGGCTGGCCCAGGCATGCACACAGAACAGGGAGCATTTTGTCCCAGGTCCTGGAAGAATGGGTTTATAGACCTGATCATTGAAGGGTCTCTTGGCTTCTAACCTGCAAGTTCCCTTCCCCATCTTGATTGCCAGAGCCTGAGTGTCTGCGTAGGCGACCACAACCTTGCCTGGCCTTAGCTTCCTCACTCCTGGTCTTGCCTATCCTGTTCCCAGCTGGGCTTTCTGTCATCTCTATGGTTCACAGCAGTGCTGGGACACTGGCTTTGTCCTGGGGTGAGTGAACTACACTCTCTGATCTGCAGAATAAGGGTGATAACACCCACCACACCAATGAAGGTGGACTCACACTTGACACATGCAAGTTGTCAGGTGTCATGACATTGGCAAAAAAGAAACATTTGGATGGTGCCTTGTATTGACTTTGTGAGGGGGTTGCTGTTAGGGTCAGCGGGAGCTAAGGGGAGTGAATTGCTCCATCTGCTCTAAACAGCGATTTGCTAGTACTCATTCAAACCGGAAATATGTAATTATCCCTTGAGCTATAAATTCCATTTCTATGAATTTATCCAATAGAAATACTGAAGACCTATATATATGAAGGTGTTTGATGCTATATTGTTGGTATTAGCCAAAACGTGGAAACCATCTAAATACCCACTTTCCTATATGATACAGCTTTGTGATGGTGTAACATGAAGCCACTAAAAAAGAATGAAATAGTGATTCATGTGTTCTGTGCTCAGTTGTATCCAACTCTTTGTGAGCCCGTGGACTGAATCTCCTCTGTCCATGGGATTTCCCAGGCAAGAATATTGGAGTGGGTTGCCATTTCCTTCTCTAGGGGATCTTCCCAACCCAGGGATCGAACCCGGGTCTCCTATGTCTCCTGCATTGTAGGCAGATTCTTTACCTCTGAGCCATATGGCTTGGGGGAAAAAAAAGACACAAAACAATTTACTATGCTATTTCCATGTTTGAGCAAGCTTCGGGAGTTGGTGATGGACAGGGAAGCTTGGCATGCTGTAGTCTGTGGGGTTGCAAAGAGTTGGACACGACTGAGCGACTGAACTGAATTGATTTCCATGTTTAAAAATAGGATGTGTGATGTATATGTATGTATATGCTGAGAATGTTTCTGAAAAATTAAAAATGAATAGATAACAGAGAATATGTTCTAGGGATAGAGATAGAGTGGAAGGAGAGTTATCTCTTGCTATGTGCTCTGTACTCTGAAGGTTTTTATCATGTGTCTGTGCAAGTTAAACACAATTTTGAAATAGAAAAACAAATATAGTAAGCTGTCTTCTGTTCTAATTGCTTCCAGGTTCTTATTTTTGGAACACTGATCTGTCACAAGTAGTGCCTCTGACAATGGCCTTTTAAGAAGAGAAAGACATCATATATGTTAGGGAACTGAAAGGAGGATGTGAGACCCCCAGAATTTGTCCCTGCAGGCTCCCACCCAGGGCTGCTAGTCTCCTGTGGCCTTAAGCCCAGGAAAAGCAGCCCCCAGTCCCCGAACCCTGGCCACATAGCTAGCCACCAGCACCCCTTCTTCTGGGGCCCCCACTCTGTTGAATATCCCTTGATGCATGCCAGGCCAGTGCTCAGTGCTTCACAGGTGTTGGTATCAGGTATTGATCTGCTTGCCTCTTCGCTCCACCCCCACAGCTGGCATGGTTGTCCAGGCCATTGGAGCGTCCTCACAACTCCTTGCCACCCTTCCCTCTATCCTTCACACAGCTTCCTGAGTGGTCTTTGTAAATGACACATCACAACTGTCATTGTGCCTAGAAAGCTTCCTATGGCTTTCTGTTGCCATCAGAATAAAATTCAGACTCATTTCCATGGCTGTGGGGCCTCTTGACTCCCTCTCCTCCTCACCTCCCTGACTGCCCCCTCTCCCACTGCTTCAGCCACTCTGGCCTTCGTGTTCCTGAAACAGCCCAAGCACATTCCTGCCCCAGGGCCTTTGCACCTGCCATTCTTTTCAGCTGAACGCCTCTTCCTCCCGCTCTTCACATACCTGTTTCTCATCTTTTCAAAATGTCAAAAAATGTCACTTTTCAGAGATCTCCTTGACGACTGTAGGTAGAGAGCGACTCCTCCCCTAAATCCACCCACTGCTCCATCTGGCACCCAGATTTATTTTCTTCATAGAATTTATCCGTCTCAGCAATGACCTTTTTTGACTTGTGTGGGTCTGATCCCTCTCCATAGAATGTCAATGCCATTCCTGTCCCTGCCTCCCTGGAGCCTGGCATGGGAGCCATGGGTGTTTATCAAATGGATGGATACAGTACCAGCTGTGTTGGATACAGTACCTGCTATGTTGGATAGATACAGTACCTGCCCTGTCGGATACAATACCTGCTATGTTGCAGGTGCTCAGTGTTGGTGGAATCTCTGCTGCTTACTTGCTGTGTGGCCTCAGGAAATATCACAACTTCTGCAGCTATGAAGTGGGACAGGCTAGGAGAACCCTGGGCAAAACAGGTTGCTGTTTTCTGAGTGAAGTTTTTTTTTTTCCTACAAGTCTATTATTCTGAAGAAGTTGTGTGGAAACACAAACTCTGATTTTCCAGCTGGGGCCGTTTTCTGCCCACCTTCCTGCTCTGGGAAGCAGCATATGTGCCCAGGAGACTCCTCCAGAGAGGGTTAGCCTGGAAAATATCCCAGTACCCAGGGGGAGGGAGGGGCCCCCCTGGAGGCATTGAACTGTCTCTTGAAAAAGTGTGGGAAGAAAGACTGGGGTAAAAGAACACAGACTTATGGGACGCACATCCTCAGACAATGTCTGACACTCATTGTGTCAGCACAGAAAGTGCTAAATGAATAATGCATGTGACTGTGATTAATTTTTACTATTAGTAGACTGTGTATACTTTGGAAGAACCAGACTGACAATCTCAGATTTTGTATTTTCACAGTCCTCTGCCTCGTTTAACCTTCACAGCCACCCTATGGGGCAGACACTCATGTTATCCGCCCCCTTGGAGATGAAGCCACCAAGGTGCAGACAGGGTGTCTTGTTCAAGTTCACAGGTGGCTGCAGCACCAGGAATTAAATACATTCAGACTCTTCCTGCTACAAGTCTGAGGTTTCTTGGAGTTTTCTAGGATTCTTTACTTTTGCTCGGCCTGATCTGTTTCCTTGCAGTTATCAGCAGTAAAACGGCCACTATGAAATGAAAGGAGGCTGTGGGCTTGCTCGGGAGGGAACAGGGCTGGGAAAAGAAGATGGGGCACCACCCCCCGGTTCTGTAGGAGAAGGATGCCAGAGGGCCGCTAAGTCAGGAGGGGAAGGGCCGAATCCTGAGACCTCCTTTCAGCATTGAGGCAAGGCGGCTAAATCTCTAAGAGGCCCTGAAGGAGGCTGGACTCTCTGGAAGGGGGCTCAGCAGGAGTAGGTGGAGACAGATGCCTGAAGCAGGCTCCTGTGCGCTGGTCTCCTGGGGCTGGAGATCCAGGCCTATCTTCGCCTCCGGGGGGTTGGGGCGGGGGCCTCAAATCCCAATCTTCAAGCTGTGGGACAAACCCAGCCTGCAGGTTTTTCCTCCACAGCCAAGTTCCAGGGGCCAGGCCCCTTTGAGGGGAGACAACTCACATGTAAAGAGCTCCTGACTCAGAAGCAGACCCCTCCCAAGATGTGCTGGGCGAGGTCCAGCCCCTCATCCTTACCCCCCAGAATGACGCCTCCAGCCTCACCATTACTGCTGTTCCTTTGGGATACACACTGGGGTCAAGCCCTTTGTTCGAGTCTGCAGGGAGGTGACATGAAGTCTCTAACACCTTCGTGGGAATTTAGCCACACAAGGGCGAGTGTGGGGTGAATATTCTATTCCAGGGGCTGCAAGGGGTTGGGGGTGGCACATGGATGAGGGTGGCATACACTAGAGAAGCAGGTCCCAATTTGGCCCCGGGATCAGGGCCTGAAGAACGGGTGGTGGATCCCCGAGGGAAAAAAATAAACCGAATTAGGTGCATTTTAATGAGACCATTATATTTTAGGAAACACCTCTGCTAGAGAGTTCCTGCTTTAAGAACCGGATGAAGGCAGTGTGGTCAGGGGTTGGTGCTCGGGGAAAGGCCACCTGGGGTCTGCACAAGTCTTCTCCCCCCAGCCCTCACCCCTACTCCCTAGCCCCGGCTCCCTCCCCACCAAGGTTTCCGGAGCCGCCACCCACAGAGCAGCCTCAGGGCTGGGGCTGAGTCACAGGCTGTGGTACCCGCCAGGGGGGCGAGGGTGGCAGATGGCTTGACGTGGGTGAGAGTGGGGAGGGAAGGGCCTGTGGGAGGGGGCAGTGACCCTGGACCCAGCAGGGAGGGATTCGAGGAAGTGACCTAGGAGGTGGGCCGGGTTCTATGTCGAGCCCCCCCAACCCCCTGCTCTTCCTTTCTCGGTTTCCGGGGGATGCCATTCCTGTAGGGGCAGCCAGCCGTAGCCAGGTTGGGGTAGAAAGTGACCCTGAGGGGGCCTGAGGCCCAGGGCTTCCGCACAGCCTGCCTGGCCCCGCTGGTCCGGCCGTGGGAGGCAGAGCCTGGCTGTGTTTACCCAGGCCGGGCACTTCCGGAGCAGATGGGCGCCTGTCAGCGCTGCCAGCCAGGAACTGGGCTGACATCCTCTCAATGCCAAGTGGCAGGTGACTCGGGGGCCTGGACGGGAACATGTGTTTGGTTTTGCTGCTTATTAGCAGAAATCTCTCCAGGCTGAGAGCTGCCTGCACACCTGAGTGAGCACAGCCCCAGCGAGGGGGCACACGGGCGCAGACTCTCTGACCTGAAGAGGCCTGGCTCTTTTAGTTACTGAGAGCCGGCGACTCTGGTCTGTTAAGCTTTGCTTTTTGTCGCCGTTACCTTGGCGTGTTAGGGTCCTAGGACGGTCATTACAAAGCACTGAAAACTGGGTGGTTTAAACCACAGCAGTGCGCTCTCCTACAGTTCTGGAAGCTAGAATTCCCAATTCACGGTGCCGGGAGGGTTGCTTTCCGAGACTTTCCTGCCTCTCTCTCCGAGCTTCCCGTGGTTGCCAGCAGTCCCATAGACACAGCCCATGGACGCATCACTCCAGTCTCTGCCTCCACCATCATGTGGTGCTGTCCCCTCTGTGACCTCACTGTCTCTTCTCTTCATATAAGGACACCAGTCATATTGGATTAAAGGCCTACCCACTCTGGTATGACGTCATCTTAATTTAATGACTGCAACACTCCAGTAATAAAGAGTAGATTGCTACAAAGCCTTGTCTGATAAGGTCACATTCTGAGGTTCTCGGAAGGACATGGATTTTTGGGGGTGATGCTTGGCCTGCTCACCAGTGTCACGCCTCATCTCATCTCTAATTCTTCCTCCTTCTCACTCCTTTCCTCCCTCTTCCATGCTGCCCCCAGCCCCAAGCTCAAGGGGAGGGGAAGTCTGCCTTACTCCCAGGCAGGACGCTGGAGCCTGCAACTGTAAATTAGAAAGAACTCCAGAAAGAACTGAATTGTTTTTGCTAAGATACTCTTCCCCATTAAGAGGCAATCAATTTACAACTGTGGTTTTAATCCTTTTTAGAGTTTTGGAGGCCTTTGGGACAGAGGGAAGACTTTGGACTCCCACTCAGGATAAAGGTACAAATGCACACACCTGCCTTCCAATACCCATCCTCCTTTTCTTGGGTTCCAGGGAAGGCTTTCTGGGAGCCAAAGAATGCCTGCCCTGGGGTCGAAGGAGGTCGCAGCTGCTTGGCATCCCAGCGCTTGGGAGCTTAGGGGTTGCCACTCAGGTCAAGGATCTGGGGAGAGTTTCCTCAGTTCAGACTGTTGTCAGTGTGTGCATGGCCGGTAGGGTAGGCATGACTGGGGTAGGGGTGTGGAGGGCCCAAGAAAAAGAGGATGCTTTCATGTGGTGTGAACATGTTTTTTTATGTGTTTGGTTTTTTGTTTTTTTCACTTGCTTCAATAGCCACCACACCAGAGACATCGTTGAGAGGAGACCCAGAGCCTGAGTTCTCCAAGGACAAACCCTGAGCAGATAACAGTGGCTTCTTCTGGAGAGGGCTCTAGCACTGGGGGCCTCAGGGGAGGGTTTTCCTTGTTGCTCCCTGTATTTTGGTATGATTTGACCTTTTCTGATGAGAATGTACCTAAATATTAATTTTGTATGAAATAAAAGTTTTTCAAAGAAAGGCTCTGGTATTCTGGGGTTTCAGATCCATTTGAACAGCTTATGAAAACTATGGACTGGTTCTCCCCCGTGCTGCCCACCATGTGCATCCCCAGCTTGGAGGGAGGACCAGACTCCTGACCCTGGAGCTGACCCAGCTTCTTCCCGTGTAGAAGCCCACCTGCTGCCACCAGCCAGGCCCCTGGGATGTCCTCTCCCCTGTCCCCACTCCTTACCTGCGCGTGTGCATGCATGTTAAGTCACTTCAGGCATGTTCGACTCTTCGCAACCCTATGGACTGTAGCCTGCTAGGCTCCTCTGTCCATGGGATTCTCCAGGCAAGAGTACTGGAGTGGGTTGCTATGCCCTCCTCTGGGGGATCTTCCTGACCCAGGGATCGAACCAGCATCTCTTTATGTCTCCTGCATTGGCAAGTGTGTTCTTTACCACTGGAGGCACCTGGGAAGCCCTACTTCTTACCCATTCCCCCCACAAATTCTAGACTCACTCTTCTTGGGGTCACTGTTTCTCTAACTAGAGGCATCAGAATCACCTCCTGTTATTCTTTGAGCCACTGCTCCAGGTAAAGAGCATTCACTGTGCCTTTCAGACTTCACCCAGATCCAGAGATGGGCTCCATCCTGGAACAATGCTCATCTCCTCTCCAGTACCCCTGGGAATCACTTGGGATGGGGGAGAAGGGGAAACCATCTCCTCTTGAGTCAGAATGATGAGATGGGTGGCACTGAAGACTGTGATGGTCTCAGCTGGAAGAGACCCTGGAGGATCACCCCACCCCAGTCAGGGACTGAGGATCCAGAGGTAAGGGTGGCTTCTCCCAAGTCCTCCACTGTCCTCTGAGCCCTGTCCCTGGGCCTGTGCCTCTCCTCTGCACTGAGATGGGACAGGGCTACAAGGGGGAAGGCAAGAGGGGTGCAAGGTAGCGGCTCTCTTCCAGGCTCTATGGATCTTGCCTCACTCTCACCTCAAGGGACTCGACTGAGTGAACCAGGTGTCCCTGTCACCTGACCCAGAAACTGGCATGGAGTCGGGAAGGGAAGAGAGGCAGGAGGAAGCTCAGCCCCACCCCACTGTGAGGAGGCAGCATTGTGAAGGAGGGAAAGGTTTGCTGAGGTCTGTTTCCACTTCTTCTGCATCTTCCTTTCCAGCCGGTTCTGTTCTGCCTGTGTCTCAAGGCCACAGCTGTGGGGCTATTTTTTATTCTCTACAGTAAATGTGTTCCACCCTGGGGTGTGTTTTCATCTTAAAGGAGGACTCACAGCAACCCCAAGGGTGGAATGCAGGGTTGCAAGGCCAGCAAAGTTTTGCAACGTAGGGACTGAGGAGCGGAGGGTTCTCCTAGGAGCAGAGGGTTCTCTTAGGCATCTCTGCCCCAGCCCACATCAGATTAACCCTCCCACATCACTCAAGATCCTCAAGATGCAGGTTTCCTGGGGGCTGGCCTTGGTACCACTATCACTGATACAAGCGTGGCCCTCCTGGGGACCAACCCAGCTGCTGTTTGGAGCATCTTTGCCTGCTGGACTGCCCCGGAAGAGATGAAAGGGGGTCCAGGGTGTCAGATTCCTCCAGCGGCTGAGATTAGAGCCCCCACCACATTGAGGGGCAGCAGTCTTGGCTACCTGCCAGCTGGTGACCAGTCTGGGCTGCCCCTGGGAAACAGTGAGAGGCGCAGGCTCCCCTGTCCCCAGTTCCGTTCACTTGCTGCTGGCGGGCGGTGACTTTTGGAAGGACAGGGACACGTGGAATGTCTGCAGATCCCAGGTCAACACTGCAACGCCCAACAGCCACCAGTGAGTTCTTTTTTTTTTTTTTAAGCTTTTGTTTGTGTGCTTGCTTTTGTTGTGGTGTGCCACTCTCAGGCTCGGTAGTTGTAGCCTGTGGACTTAGTTGCCCCCAGAATGTGGAATCTTACTTCCCTGACCAGGGATCGAACCCGTGTCCCCCACATTGGAAGGCAGATTCTTAACCACTGGACCGCCGGGGAAATCCCACCAGTGGCTTCTCAGGTGACAAATTGCGTGGCCTCTTCTTGGGCCTCTCCTCCTCCTCCTCTGTAGAGGTCAGTGGGGCAGCTAGTGCTCCTTCTATTCTGCTACCACCCCCTGCCCTCGACATTCCCCCAGTGCCTACCCTGTGGCAGCCCTGTACCAGCTGGCCTCTGGGATACAGAGAGAACAGGTCTTGCTTCTTACCTGAGGAACTCGGGTGGCAACAGGCAATTTCAGAAGAACAGGTGTGAGAGCCGTGTTTGGGGTACACCAGGAAGAAAGCAACCCTGCCTGGACAGGCCTCTCCTTTCACATCCATGCTGTATCCCTCTCTCCTCCCACTTAATTAATACCAGCGCAGGCGGGCTGAGCTCTGACACTCTGAGATGGGATGGCCCTGCCACCTCCATCCTCACCGCAGCATGGCACAGGGAGTCCGTGAACTCATTTAACTGGAAAAGGAGACTGAAGGTGAGAGTAGTCAGAAGCTAGCCCTAGGCCACACACACACCTTCCACTGAACTCTTTCTCTGTTGTGGTGAGGGTCCCACTCCCTGAGGTCTGGACTCCATTCTCCTTTCTGCTTTCTTTCTGACCCCACCCATGGTCACATCCTCCCACACACTCAGCGGCTGCCTCCCTCATCTGCATCAGAGGCTCTAGCACCCTTCAGACTGGCATCCACTCTTCCTTCTCCACCTGCCAGGCACCTCTACACAGGCATCCTGCCAGCACCTCAGCCCTGCTCTGCCCAAGCCCACCATCTCTTCCAGAAATCTGACTATTAATGGTGCCCCCTGCTCTTGGGTCCCAAGGCATCTCTCCTGCCTCCATCCAGAACTCACAGTGCTCTGCAGCATGACAGAGCCACAGGGGGCAGTGACTCAGAACCTTTTGGTTGCAAGTGACAGAAAATTTCCATTCAGACTGCTTTGGTCAACCACAGACATTTGAGTAGAGCTGGTCTCAGACCCAGCTGAGTCCAGTGCCTCAGATGGCATCATTGGGTCTTACCTTTCAGCTCAGCACTCAGCATGGGGCTTGGTTTCACACCTAGGTCCCATGGGATGGCAAAATGGCCTTCAGTTCAGGCCTCCACCCACTAAGGATGAGCAGAAGAGAGAGTGCTTCTTGCCCTGGTAAATCCTACACAAGCCCTGGATTTTGCCCTCTCTGCACCAATCAGTTTGTGCACAGTCACTGAGGGTAGGAGGATTCAGTGCTCTCACTGGCCAGGCTGGTCCTGGGCTCCACTGGAACCATATGGACACAGTGGTGTTACTAATAAGGGTTTTAACACACATAGGGGTTCCATGAGCTATGTCCTCTCCAAATTTGTGGTGTGCAGGGGAAGGAGAGAAGTGACGGATTTGTTTTGGGGATTTTGGTGGCCATCACTAGGTAAGATTCATACCAAGATACTTTAAGCGTTGAGCTTTAGAATTCATAGTTGAGACTGAGCTGGTTGAGCCTTGATCCGCTAGTGGCTGACTAGGAGATGCATGGTGATAGACAACCCCCCAGATTTCTGTGGTTGACATAATGCAAATTTATTTCTTCCCAAGCTGCATGTTCCATGTAGGGCAGTGGGGTACTCTGCTCCACACAGTGACTTAGGGATCCAAGTGGTTCAAGGTGCCATGGGCACATTGCCACTGTTTCATGTCAAGGGAAAGGAGAGACTGGAGACTCATGCCTGGGCTTTTCACTGGCCTCCCTTTGGGCATGACAGATGTCTCTTCCGCTCATATTTCATTGGCTAGAACAAGTCTCGGCCTCATTGGAAGAGGGTGGGAAACAAATGGTGTATTTGCAGACACGTACTATTGCTATCCCACTCCAGTGTTCTTGCCTGGAGAATCCCAGGGATGGGAAGCCTGGTGGGCTGCCCTCTATGGGGTCGCAAAGAGTCGGACACGACTAAGGCGACACAGCAGCAGCAACTATTGCTATCACATCCACTACTTAGCTGCATGTCCATATGTGAAGTGCATACTCTCTCTGTGTCTCAGTTTCTCTATCTGTTAATTAAGAATTACAATTGGTCCTTTCTCACAAGGCAGTGTCAGGATTCAATCAGTTTCTACATGTAACTATCTCAGAAAAGTGTCAGCATATAGAAATAGCTTGATGAGGGTTAAACAGCATTGAGGGTTCAATAGTATTGATACCTCCTATTCTTAGGATCTCTTCTACACAAATACCCCTTTTACCCCCAATAAGAATTAAATGATCAGACATCATTCAATGATATTCTGATCTAAGACAGGAACATAGAACTGAGTAATTTTTGATGAGGAGTTTAATATTTTTGAAGCTCTACTTCATCTTCCTTTAAAACAGATTCCCACTGACCTTTTGGGCCTCGTGTAAGAGTCCAGTAAGAAAATGATTGGTTAAGAAAGTTATACCTACTTTGCACTAATCCTGCCTACCACAATGGTCAAAATGACCTACATGTGTGAAAGATTTGCCTCAGGACTGAAACCAAAGACACTCGTTTCACTAGAAACTCTGGGGACCAAGACAACCCTTATCCCCAGCCCCTATATCCTGACTGCCCCCACTGGCCCCCAGTGCCTCACTGGGGTCTTGCCAAAGGCAATCGTCTGGGGGAGGTCTTGTGTTGCAGCCACATGTGGGCCCAAGTGGTCTTTCCCAACCAAAGAGGGTGGGAGAATCACAGGCCTATTATGTTGGTCCACAGCAAACAAGATGCTCTCATTTGGCTCTTCATTTATTCTTCATTCAATAAGTATTTATTAATGACTTACTATGTGTCAGGGCTGCCCAACCTGCTGGAATTCAGAGGTGCAGAAGGAAGACCTGTTTGAATGGGCTGGTGCGAGCCACAAACAACAGCAAGGAAAAAAAGTAAAGACCTTTGGGAACAGAGAAATATCAGAAAGAAAAATAAAACAGGGCAATGGAGAGAGAGAGGAAAAAGAAGAAGGAACTAGCAACATGAGAGAGAGCAGTCAGGGAAAGGCTTGAAGAGGAGGTTACTCTTGAAGAATCGGTCTTGCAAGCACCTTGGGAAAAGCATTTCTGCCACAAATGCCCCAGGACAGGAATGAGGAGAAGGGTGCCAGGAATTTGATGAGGAGGGGTGATGGAGTGGCAGAAGCAGGCTAATCCCCAGGACCCTCCCTTCACTCCTTGCAGGGCCTGATGAGTTCGTGTAAGTCCATCTCCTCTGAGAAGCCCTCACCCTCCTCTCCTGTGGTTGCCTCACTATTGGTCTAGTTTCACCGGCTCCCTCTGTTCTCCCTGCTCCCTCTGGTGATGGGTTGTGATGGGAGATGAGTGAGAATTGCAACATGCTCTCCCTTTGCATTCATGGAATGGGGGAGATAGATTCTACTTGGACCCCCCAGAGGGAAGACAATGCAGACTGTGGACAAGAACACCAGAAGAGGGCTGAAGGAAAGTCACAAGAGATGTGGATGAGTGAAGCTAGAGGGTGGAGGAGTCAGGGAAGTGGGGTAAACTTAGCCTTGAGAGGGCAAAAAATTGGACAGAGAAGCGGGGGTGGGGAGTGAGGAGGAGGGAAGCAGAGCAAAGGCATCGTCATGGGAAGAAAAGGAGCAGAGGACGCCCATGCTCATCAGCTCACGAATCCCAGGGGTTGGCAGAGAAGGTTGGGAAGACAAGGAGGATGTGGTCCATGCATCCTTGCCACAGATGCCCAAGGGCAGGAAGGAGGACTCCAGAGCTAGACAGGCTGCATGTGTGCATGCTAAGTTGCTTCAGTCATGTCTGACTCTTTGTGACCCTACAGACCGGGGCCTGGAGAGCTACATGGGATTCTCCAGGCAAGAATACTGGAGTGGGTTTCCATGCCCTCCTCCAGGGGGGGTCTTCCCCGCCAAGAGATTGAACCTGTGTCTCTTATGTCTCCTGCATTGGCAGATGGGTTCTTTACAAGTGCCACCTGGGAAGCCCTCAGAGCTAGACTAGTTGGATTCAAATTTTCTTTCTGTCATTTACTAAAGATGTGACCTTCAGTTCAGTTCAGTCGCTCAGTCGTGTCCGACTCTTTGCGACCCCATGAATCGCAGCATGCCAGGCCTCCCTGTCCATCACCAACTCCCGGAGTTCACCCAGACTCATGTCCATTGAGTCAGTGATGCCATCCAGCCATCTCATCCTCTGTCGTCCCCTTCTCCTCCTGCCCCCAATCCCTCCCAGCATCAGAGTCTTTTCCAATGAGTCAACTCTTCGCATGAGGTGGCCAAAGTACTGGAGTTTCAGCTTTAGCATCATTCCCTCCAAAGAAATCCCAGGGCTGATCTCCTTCAGAATGGACTGGTTGGATCTCCTTGCAGTCCAAGAGACTCTCAAGAGTCTTCTCCAACACCACAGTTCAAAAGCATCAATTCTTCGGCGCTCAGCCTTCTTCACAGTCCAACTCTCACATCCATACATGACCACAGGAAAAACCATAGCCTTGACTAGATGGACCTTTGTTGGCAAAGTAATGTCTCTGCTTTTCAATATGCTATCTAGGTTGGTCATAATTTTCCTTCCAAGGAGTAAGCATCTTTTAATTTCATGGCTGCAGTCACCATCTGCAGTGATTTTGGAGCCCCCAAAAGTAAAGTCTGACACAGTTTCCGTTGTTTCCCCATCCATTTCCCATGAAGTGATGGGACCGGATGCCATGATCTTTGTTTTCTGAATGTTGAGCTTTAAGCCAACTTTTTCACTCTCCTCTTTCACTTAGTTCCAGAAAAACATCTATTTCTGCTTTATTGACTATGCCAAAGCCTTTGACTGTGTGGATCACAATAAACTGTGGAAAATTCTGAAAGAGATGGGAATACCAGACCACCTGATGTGCCTCTTGAGAAATCTGTATGCAGGTCAGGAAGCAACAGTTAGAACTGGACATGAAACAACAGACTGGTTCCAAATAGGAAAAGGAGTATGTTAAGGCTGTATATTGTCACCCTGCTTATTTAACTTTTATGCAGAGTACATGATGAGAGACGCTGGACTGGAAGAAACACAAGCTGGAATTAAGATTGCCGGGAGAAATATCAATAACCTCAGATATGCAGATGACACCACCCTTATGGCAGAAAGTGAAGAGGAACTCAAAAGCCTCTTGATGAAAGTGAAAGTGGAGAGTGAAAAAGTTGGCTTAAAGCTCAACATTCAGAAAACGAAGATCATGGCATCTGGTCCCATCACTTCATGGGAAATAGATGGGGAAACAGTGGAAACAGTGTCAGACTTTATTTTGGGGGGCTCCAAAATCACTGTAGATGGTGACTGCGGCCATGAAGTAAAAGATGCTTACTCCTTGGAAGGAAAGTTATGACCAACCTAGATAGCATATTGAAAAGCAGAGACATTACTTTGCCAACAAAGGTCCATCTAGTCAAGGCTATGGTTTTTCCTGTGGTCATGTATGGATGTGAGAGTTGGACTGTGAAGAAGGCTGAGCGCCAAAGAATTGATGCTTTTGAACTGTGGTGTTGGAGAAGACTCTTGAGAGTCTCTTGGACTGCAAGGAGATCCAACCAGTCCATTCTGAAGGAGATCAGCCCTGGGATTTCTTTGGAAGGAATGATGCTAAAGCTGAAACTCCAGTACTTTGGCCACCTCATGCGAAGAGTTGACTCATTGGAGAAGACTCTGATGCTGGGATGGATTGGGGGCAGGAGGAAAAGGGGACGACAGAGGATGAGATGGCTGGATGGCATCACTGACTCGATGGACGTGAATCTGAGTGAACTCCGGCAGTTGGTGATGGACAGGGAGGGCTGGCGTGCTGCGATTCATGGGATCGCAAAGAGTCGGACATGACTGAGTGACTGAACTGAACTGAACTGAACTTTCATCAAGAGGCATTTTAGTTCCTCCTCACTTTCTGCCGTAAGGGTGATGTCATCTGCATATCTGAGGTTATTGGTATTTCTCCCAGCAATGTTGATTCCAGCTTGTGCTTCTTCCAGTCCAGCGTTTCTCATGATGTGCTCTGCATATAAGTTAAATAAGCAGGGTGACAATATACAGCCTTGACGTACTCCTTTTCCTATTTGGAACCAGTCTGTTGTTCCATGTCCAGTTCTAACCGTTGCTTCCTGACCTGCATAATTCTTCATGCCTGTTTCCCCATCTGTAAAGCAGTGATCATAACAGTACTGACCTCATTTTATGTAAGCAAATTCACGTTTGCAAGCACTTGGACCAAATAGTACCTGGTCCCAAGTGAGTGTGATATATAGATGTTGGTCAAATTGAATGGATGCTGGTGAGCAAGTAAGACCCAGCTCTAAAGGCAACTGGAAGCTCTTAGCTATTTCTGGGTCGGATGGTGCATGGATGAAAAGGGTTCTCTACTTTGGTTCAATTGCATCTCTTTGCAGGCTGGCTTGGAGGCAGAGGGCCTGGGAACAGGAAGACAATTAGGGGTCCACTGCTGTGGTCCGGGCATGAGATGACTGGTGACAGGGTTGTCAGTAAGACTGGAGGGGATGAAAATGTGGGCCTGGCAGAGGAAGTGCTCTTAACATCCAAAGACTGGAGAATTGAGGAGTGGGCTGCAGATGGAGGCTGTAGGATGGGCTGATGGGGGGTGGGGTGGGGGGAAGGGAAGCTAGAAAAGACTGGTTTGGAGGAAGATGGTGCACTCAGGTGGAGCTGTGCTGTTTTCAAGGCCATGGCAGGCCCACAGTGCTAGCTCATCTCCTGGGTTGGAGGAGAGGAATCCTGTGGGGCTGGATTCTGGCTCCTAGAGAGATGTGAGAATGGGGATTTCAGTCTGGTCCTCTGCACACCTGCCTGTGTTAGCAGGAGGCAGGGTAAGCTGGGAAAGGGCAGTAAATATTGAATGAGGCTAGCCCGCACATCCTCTGTGCACTGTATTGACAGGGCAATCAGGAAGGGAAGGCCTGCCTGTGCTCACCACTCCCAGACACTGGACAGAGATGGGGCCAGTCCCTCTGGTTACCCATTCCTTTTGTCAGGGAGGGGAGCTCAGCGTCTCCTAACCTTGCCCAAGGCTGATGACACTTACCCTGGATTAGGGTCGAAGCTGGGATCCAGGGATAGTGGTTGAGAAGGACAGCATTTTATTATTGATTTCCATTAGCAGATATTGACTGTGTGCCTGCTTCAGGATCCAGTGAGCACAGGTCAATTATCCATTAACCAGTGGGTTTTGGGGGGTATCTACTGTGTTCCAGGTTCCATTTAAGGCATGGAGCTCAAAGTAAAATGAAATGTTTCATTCCAAAAACTGCATTAGCCTACGTTTTAGTTTTCCCATGTTTAATTATTGATGACAGCAGTTTCAACGCAGATATCAGAGAACTGTATCCTGCTTTTAGTCATGAAAATCTTGGTATAGCTTGGCTTTTAAGTATAATTTATTCCCTCTGATCTTCCCCAGAAAGAGTTCTTTGTATTTATTTTTCTTTAACAAATATTTGTTTTGTTTTTTTCTTTTTATGTGGACCATTTAAAAAGTCTTTATTGAATTTGTTACAGTATTGATTCAGCTTTATGTTTTGGCTTTTTGGCCCCAAAGAATGAAGGATCTTAGCTCTCCAGCCAGGGATCAAGCCTATACCCCACGCATTGGAGGGTGAACTCTTAACCACTGGACTGCCAGGAAAGTCCCAAAGAGTTCTCAGTTGTATGAATAAATATATTTGTGAAATTTTCTTGGGATTCAGTTTTTATTAGCTTCTCAATGTCTTTTTGTTTTTTAAACAAATATAATTCTGTTTTTGGTTTTGTTTTTTTGGTATGCAGGATCTTAGTTCCCCAGCCAAGAATCAAACCCATGGCCCTCTGCATTGGAAGCTTGGAATCCTAACCACTGGGCTGTCAGGAAATTCCCTCTTTCTTTTTTTATCTCAGAAAAAAATCAAGAAGACAATGAAAAATGATCCATACTCCTACTAGTCGATGACCCCTTACTTCTGCTTATGAAATGCTCATGGAAAATCGTTCCAGTGCTACAGGAAGACATAGAATGAGATGCAAAATGCTCTCATTATCCCTCCCCCTATACCAGTTTCTCCTCCCAAAGGTCTGTGCTATTCATGGCTTCTTATACATCCCTTCAGAAACTATTGACCTCGTTTATCAGCATTATAAATGCATTATGTACATCCTCTTCTCAGAAGGTTCTCTTGGAAGTTAAGAACATTGCTCTCTCTGTCCTTTGATAGATTTATGGTTTCAGTTTGTTGTCGTCCTGTCATATCTGCATTTAAAAATTAACAGTAAGAGGAACTGGATTGCTTAGGCTTCTCTGCCTTGGACTAGCTGGATAACATTAGCAAGTTTCTTTACGTCTCTGAGCATCAGTTTCCTCATCACTGAAAGGAAAGTTCTTGTGGGAATTTGACGATGGTATGAATGCAGAAAGGCCTGGTTAGCCAGTAGTCCTCCTGCAAATGTCAGAGCAGTCCCTCAGTCTCTTCTGGAAGGAGACAGGGCTGCCAGCTCTAAATAAATGTTACGGAGGGGTCTGTCACCAGTTGCCCCTCAGAGTGACCTGTCACTTCATTTCCAAGCTGCAGGAAGAAGAGTGTGGGAGTCTCCTGATGGGAGATGACAGGGTCACATGAATTTCTCACCCTTGGTGTCAGCTTCCACCCAGGTGCCCAATCCATCCCGACTCTGGAGGGCTGGTCCCATCTGTCCTTGATGGAGAATGAATCCCTGCTAACAGCTGGGACAAGCCCCTAAAATATGGCCTCTGTCACCCTCCTCCTCATCTTTCTCTGATCTCAGGTTTGAAGACCTCTGTGACCCCAGCATCAGGGGGCAAATGGCTCGCAGGAAAGGTCTCCGGCATCCTCCGGGGTCCAGAAGGCGACTTGGCCACTGTCAGCAAAGCTGCATCCTGCCCAGGAAGTCAGAAGGAAGGGCAAGATTCCAGCCCAGCAAGGTGGGAGATGGTGGCAGATGACGGCAGTGGGTGGATGAAGGCCATTTGGTGTGTCATAAGAAGCTTCTGCCGCAGTGGTGAATTCTTGGCAGGTGTTGCTTCCTTGGCCCTCTTAATGGTACACCCACTTTGCAGATGCGGACACTGAGGATTTGAGAGTTGAGCCAAGTTGTTACTCAGTGAGTAAGAGGCACAGCCAGGACTGGATTCTGTGGAGTCCAGAGATTATATTCTGCTCCTGTGCCTGGCATGGATAGATGTGAGAGCGGGGTAGATGTGAGAGCGGGAACCAAACAGGGCCCACAGAACTCAAGACCACAAAGTGGCTGCTCACTCACAGGCCTGGCACACTTCTCCCAGGCTCCACTTTGATCAGTCCTGCTCTGTCTATATCCTCAGTATCCAGAAGAGTATCTGTACAGAGTAGGTGCTCAGGGAGTCTCTGTGGAATGAAAAACAGAAAGAACAACAAGAGGGACTGACTGACTAGCTAACTAGTCAGTTAACTAGCTAGTCAGCTAACTAGGCAGGCCCACCTCATACTCTGAGGCTGACACTCCCTAAACTTGTCTCAGGGCCCAGGGACAAAGCTTATGAGCTTAACACTGAGTCACCAGCCAGATTTGGGAAAGGGGCCCAGACCTTGCTCTATTCCACAGCCCACCTTGCCAGACCTACCTGCAGAGGGGAAAGAGCAGTGCCCAGCCAGGAGAGGGGACGTGTCAGATCTCTCTTTCCTGTGACACATGGAGCCTGGGCTGCTGGAGGACCATGGCCTCCTGCTCACACCTCTCAGATGGCCTGGGGTCAGTGGCCGGGCAGGTCTAGGCAGGGAGGCACTGACAAGAGGGCTGGGGACTGGGAGCTAAGCCACAGGGCACCTCATGACACCTGGCACAGTGCTCCAGCTGGACTCTAGGGGCTGGGGGAGGGAGGAGCTGACAGAAGGTCACAGCAGGGTCAGGCTCGGTTCCCTTGTTCTCGGGGGGTCAGACATTCACAGACAGGCCTAAGAGCAGCACTCATTAATAAAGTAAGAGCAGTGACTATGGAGCATTGCTTCATTCCACATAGAACACAGGTGCCTTGTGTGTCATTTCCTCATTGAACTCTTGCAACAAGCCCAGGAGCCGGGTACTGTTCTATCACTACTGTGCAGATGAGACAATCCTGAACAGTTAGGTTGTATGTGGGATCTGAACCACAGAGCCTGGCTCCAGAGCTCTTGCATATGATCACTGGGGTCCACTGTCATTATCAAGGCCAGACGCCCTTGCAGTCTTTCCCGCAGGGCTGCTGAGAAGGACTCTACAAGCTTCGGGCCCTGCCTGCCTCCACTGTCCAGGTGAGCCACTGTGACCTGTGAATGAGTGGGGGAGAGTGGAGGAAGCCAGCTCTGGGGCGGGGGGTCAGGAAGGGTTCTGGGAGGAAAGGAGCTGATGGAGAATGGGCTGGAGGGGTAACTGGAGGACAGGCATTCAGGGCAGGGAGCAGAGCATGCAGAGGTCCCAAGGTACAGGTTTATTTGGTGAGGCGCCATTCAGTTAGTGAGGGGACTTAAAGAGGAGGAGCTTTGAAGATAAAAGAAGAAGGCTCAGCAGGGCTTCATCACATACCCAGGTCAGGGAGGCCGAGACTGGTTCTTTAGACACACAGCACCAGAGCAAGCTGCTGGCAATAGCTCCAGACCCCAGGATAGGTCTGCACATACATCCCGTCCTGCAACCTCAGAATGACCCCAGGAGATAGGGTCTGGTGTTCTTTCTTTCTGGGCCTCAATGTTTAAGGCCTTGCAGCTTCTTCAGGGCCCTCAGCTTCTTAAGTCCAGCTCTTCTCTGGAGGGGTTAAGTTCAGAGGGGCCGACCTGATGCTGAAGGAGAGAAACCCAGCCATCCCAGTGTTCCCGCTGAGCCTGGGCTTCAGTCAGCCCCTCAGCCAGCCTGATGCAGCCACACACATGACCCCTCTCCCTCCAGAAAGACAAACAGAAGAACAGTTCCAGCTGATGCCCTGTGAGTAGACGTGAGCCGTCCCCACCAAGCCCTGCCTGGGCCGCCCAAACATGAACCGTTGTCCTTTTAAGCCACTAAGTTTCAAATACTTTGTTACTTACAACCCATACTTGAAACAAATGGATCAGGAAGCTGCCCTTGGAGATGCTGAATGGGACTGGAGTGGCCTGGGTGAGCCAGGCAGGTGAATCACTGACTAAGATGCTTCTGTCTTCCTTGGAGAAGTCTTTCCAGGCAGATCAGAACCAGCCTGGCTCACCCAGGCCATTTCAGTCCCTCTACTTTGTTTATGGGCCAATACTTGGCTCAGTTGTGTCAGTTTATTGAGTAAAGACAGTAGGTTTCCAGGGCTGGGGTCCAGGGGGCCTTGTTCTTCCCCCCATCCCCGAGGAGCCTAAGCTACAGATATGCAAACAATGGGGGCTTGGTTCAGACTGCCATCTGACTCACACAATCAGTTTTTTCTAAATCAGGCTTACATCCCAAACCAGATGGTGTGTGTCAGTAGCTCAGCTGTGTCCGACTCTTTGTGACCCCATGGGCTTTATTAGCACGCCAGGCTCTTCTGTCCAGGCAAGATTCTCCAGGCAAGAATACTGGAGTGGGTTGCCATGCCCTCCTCCAAGGGATCTTCCTGACCCAGGGATCGAACCAGCATCTTTTGCTTCTCCTGCATTGGCAGATGGATTCTTTACCAGCTGAGTGGAAGAGAAACCTGTGGAGCCAAAGTGCCCAGGTCAAAGCTCAGCTCTACCACTTGTTTGCTGCATGGCTTTGGACAGTTTGAGTCATCTCTCTGAGCCTCTATTTCCGTATCTGTAAAATGGGGAGAACACCTGACCTTGCGAAGGTTAAGAGCTAAGCTTTGTAAAGAGCCTAACACAGTGTCTGGCATACAAATACCCCTAGACATATCCATATTTCCCTCTCCTTATCTACGAAGAGTGAGAAACTGAAATTCCAATACCACCCCTGAAACCTCTTCTCTACAGGTCAAACCTGGACTGAACTTCTAGCATCAGGCATTGTTTTTTGTTCTCAGTGCCCAACCGTGGGTCTGCTAGGAAGAGGCTAGTGATGGAGAGAGTCCTACTTCTAGAACTAGAAGGCCTGGGCAGCTCTACCTCCCTGTCTCTGATAGGGAGACCTTGGGCGAGTCATCTGGCCCTCTGTGCAGGGGGGTTATTAGTTCCTGCCCTGGCCTGGCAGTGTTGCTGGGAGGCTCCAAAGAAGATGGACATGGAAGAACTTGGCATTGATACAGCATCAAACATGCATCTTGGAGGCGACCCCATTTTTCGTCCCTTCTGTAGGAATTGGTTTACTAGAGCTGTGCTTTCTGAAATGAAATGAAATTAAAAACCCAGTTCCTCAATCACGCTAGCCACAGTTCAGGTCCTCAGTAGCCATGTAGTGGCTGGTAGCTACCATGTTGGACAGCACACATAGAGAGTATTTCTGTCATTGCAGAAAGTTCCTCTGGAGACCATTTGTGCTACAATTTCTCCAACAGGGCAATCAGTGTGGGAACGAGAAGAAGAGATGGAGACAGAGGAAGTCTGAGCAGAAATGGGTAGGTGGCACGGAATTTTTTGGTTGGTTTGTTTGTTCATTTTAGGCCAAGCTGTGCGGCATGTGGATCTTACTTCCCCGACCAGGGACTGAACTTGTGCCCCTTGCATTGGGAGCACAGTTTTAACCGCTGGACCACCAGGAGAGTCCCCGGTTTGTTTCTGGAGACTCGGGGATGGCTACCACCCTCAACCCCCTCCCTGCCAACATCCACGCTGGGCAGCTTCTCCAAAAATGTCACTTTCTTAACATGAGGTCCAGAGGCCTAAAGGCTCTTCCTCCAACAGGAAGTGGACAGAGCCGGCCAGGACCAGGAGGTTGGGTTGAGCACTGAACACTGATTTATTCCCTGGCCTGGCTGCTGGTTGGGTGGGCCTGTAGGCTGGCTGAGCTTCTCTTTCTATCCCTGGAGCAGACTGTTTGAAAGGGTGTGGCTGGGAACAGGAGTGGCAGTGCCAGGACATTGGCGCCTGGGCCCCGTGCTAAGGGACCAATTAGGCAATCAGGGCTGCATCCTGTGACCCTGTGCCCATCCTCGGAGGCTTCCCGGGCCCCAGATCATCTCCCCGGTTCTGGCCACTGCGCCGAGAACCCAGCATCCTCAGGGTCACCAGCGCCAGCCGGTGGAGCTTGAGTAACAGGCTCTGTGCCAAGGGAGGTCTGCAGAGCAAGACCCTCAAAGGCTCATCCCATGAGAGGCCCAGCTGGGAGGAGACCCAGGGAACTGACATTTTCAGACTTGCTCTGTAGAGTCCTTCCTGCTCACCCCAAACCAACATACAGACCATACTCATGTATGTACACAGACTCACAGTCATGTACACACAGATTTATCCAGAGATGAGTGCAGGGATGCAAAGCAGACATGCCCTCCTGGACACAAGCACACAGCTGCATTTACATATGTGCACTTCCAGCTACCAGTGGGCCAGAATTCCCCCACATCCCCACAAAGATACTTCCCGTTAACCAGAAGTTTCAAGCGTGTGCTTCTAAACAAAAACAGTCCCAGAGGCCTCCCGGGCCCTCATTGACTATGAATTAAACACCCTGCAGGACCTCAAGACCCATATCTGGCACACAGGCTGGGGGAGGGGGGCCACCCAGCTGGACATGTGACATCCCTGCTCTCAGCCAGAGGCTCCTTCTGTCTCTAGACAATGAGAGCGTGAGAACAGGGCACCTGGTCCCCGGGGCTCTCCCAGACACACCTGCCTCCCCCTTCTCCCCCTTCTAATCTACACAACAGCTTCGGTTTTCCCACAGAGCTTCCGGGGCCCTCCCCACCCTCCGGAGCAGGCTGGCAGCATGACAGGTGACAAATCAAAAGTCATTCTCTGCTGAACAGGTGTGTATCAGGGCTGGGGGGCAGGGCCGGGGGGCCAGCTGAAGGCCTAGAGGTCTGTGGGGCCCTGGAGGGTGGAGAGGCCCGTGGCTGGAACCCTGTTTTTAGCAGTTCATCAGGGCTCCTGGAAGTGGTGGCAGATTTCCTCCTTTCTCGCAAAGCCAAATTCATTTGCCCCCCTTGGCCTTATGGACTTTAGCCACCTACTTCGGGCCAGGCTTTTTCCTGAGGCCAGCGTTGCACAAGGATTCTCAGGAAAAGACCAGCACCCACCCTTTCTGCCTCTACAGGCAAACCACCCTCACTTTCCACGCCCAAGTTTTCTCTGTCCATCCCCTGCTGACTCCTGCTGCTGCTGCTGCTGCTGCTAAGTCGCTTCAGTAGTGTCGGACTCATTTCGACCCCAGAGACGGCAGCCCACCAGGCTCCCCCGTCCCTGGGATTCTCCAGGCAAGAACACTGGAGTGGGTTGCCATTTCCTTCTCCAATGCGTGAAAGTGAAAAGTGAAAGTGAAGTCGTGCCTGACTCTTAGCGACCCCATGGACTGCAGCCCACCAGGCTCCTCCACCATGGGATTTTCCAGGCAAGAGTGCTGCAGTGGGGTGCCATTGCCTTCTCCGCCTGCTGACTCCTGGGGTCCCCCAAACCCTGATCCTGCAGGACCTGTTACTCCTCAGCTTTTCAACTTATGTGCCTTGAGGTTGGTAGGTTATCAACCGCCTCAAGCCCCATCTCCAGACCCAGTAGGGGTTTAAAATGAAGTCACCCGCCCATCTCTGAAACCACAGGAAATGTCCTTGGGCCAACTCAGAGGATTCAATATTTCTCTGCTTTGTGCCCTCTGAAGATCAACAGAGCATGATTTATTAAATAATAACAGATCACCTAAAATAGCAATTTAAAAATGCTAACAGTTAATATTATTTATGTAGTAATAGTTCACATAAAAATAATAATAGCTGTCAAGAGAAGGTAAGCAATAGTACAAACTCTACAAAGGCAGGGTTTTTTAATCTGTTTTGTTTGCTGATGTGTCCCAATAGCTGAGACCAGTGTTTGGAACTTTGCAGCCATTCAGAAAGTACTTGTTGAATAGAGTCCTTACTACACGCCAGGCACTATCCAAGTGCTTTTCAAGTATTAATTCATTTAACCCTTACAATGTGGTAAAGTGGGTAGTTGCTACTGCTGCTAAGTCACATCAGTCGTGTCCGACTCTGTGCGACCCCATAGATGGCAGCCCACCAGGCTCCCCCGTCCCTGGGATTCTCCAGGCAACAACACTGGAGTGGGTTGCCATTTCCTTCTCCAGTGCATAAAAGTGAAAAGTGAAAGTGAAGTCGCTCAGTCGTGTCTGACTCTTAGCGACCTCATGGACTTCGGCCCACCAGGGTCCTCCGTCCATGGGATTTTCCAGGCAAGAGTACTGGAGTGGGGTGCCGTTGCCTTCTCCGAAGTGGATAGTATTACTCCCATTTTGCAGACAGGGAAACTGAGGTGCAAAGAAACAAAGTAAGTTACCCTTTGACCACCATGTTTTACTGCTTCTGTTGATAGAAACTTGTGTTATAGCACTGATGCTCTTTCATTAAACATTTTTTTAACTTAGTTTTTATTTTTGACTGTGCTGGGTCTTAATTGTTTCGTGGGCTTTCTCTAGTTGCAGCAAGCCGGGACCCCTCTTCGTCGCAGTGTGCATTGTGATGGCTTCGCATTGTGATGGCTTCTCTTATTGCAGAGCCCAGGCTCCAGGGCGGGAGGGCTTCAGTCGTTGTGGCACTTGGGCTCAGCATTTGCAGCTCTTGGGATGCGGCTCTAGAGCCCAGGCTCATTAGTTGCAGTGCAGAGGCTTAGTTGCTCCACGGTATGTGGGATCTTCCCAGACTAGGGATTGAACATGTGTCTCCTGCAATGGCAGGCAGATTCTTTACCACTAAGCCACCAGGAAAGCCCCATTAAGCATTTTTGTTTCATTTCTTTAATAATAAGTATTGATACTTGTCTCTCCCACTAGACTTCCACGTGTCTTAAACACAGACAATGATTCAGAAATTAGTGGAAGGGACTTCCCTGGTGGTTCAATGGCTGGGACTCTGAGCTACCCAGTGTAGGGGCTCCAGGTTCGTTCCCTGATCAGGGAACTAGATCCCACATGCCACAACTAAAGATCCTGCATGCTGCAACAAAGATCTGGTACAGCCAAATAAATAAATAAATATTTTAAAAAGTTGATAGAAGGGATAAATGGAGTTTCTTTTCATCTCACTATATATGTCTTTCACCAAATGTTTTGGAAGTGATTGGGGGTGAGGAGAAGAGGTGGGGGAAGGAACCAAGGAGTCAGCACCTAAAAGCACAGACTCTAGAGTCCAAATGGCTGTTGGAATCCCCATTTCTACCCCTTTCTAGCTATGTGACTCTGGGCAAGTTGCTCAAACTCTTGTGGCCTCAGTTTCATCATCAGTTAAATGGGCATAATAATAGCCTTTACCTTCTAGAGTTGTTGTGAGAATTAAATGAGATAATGCTTGCTCAGTGCTTGGCACATAGTAAGGGCTCCGTAAATGGTGGTTATTATCACTGTTAATGTGATGTTGGTGTGACTTCTGCTTGCCTCGTATCTGATGCGGAGTCAAAGCCTCCTATTAGTTCTTCCACAGGCCATACCAGTGGCTTCTTGGCAGGCGCCCGCAGCAGGTGTGACCCACTCCTCCCCATCTGTCAGGGTGAATCCTCTGCTGGTTCCGGTCTGAGCTTACAACCTACTTATTAGGTTAATTAGACGTGACACCTTTCCAAAGATACCCTGGCTCCAAAGCCAGCCCTAACATCTGGTGAAGCGTGCAGCTTGCCAAGGATTGGGGAATGACAAGTTCTCACCAGCCTTCCGTTGGAGCCAGTGGAGTGGGGCGAGGGGGAGGGTTTGGAGAACCAGCCCTTTCCTCTCATTTGGTTGTTGGCTGGCTCCTACATGTTCTCTGGGTAGGACTGCCAGATAAAAGTACAGGATGTCCAGCTCAATTTGAAATTCAGATAAGTGCCAAGTTTATTTCTGAGTGTAAGTAAGTTCCATATAGTGCCTGGGACTTTATATTAAACAATATTTTAATGTTTATCTGAAATTGAAATTAAATGGGTATCTTTTTTTCTCCTGAATCTGGCAATCTTAGCTCCGGGGCAAACAGAGGAGCTGAGGAGGAGAGAAGGCCCTGGTGTTTGAAAGAGCAGAAGCAGAATTTGCTGGGGCTTAGCTTCCCACAGCCCTGGCACCAGGCCTCCTGGGTCCGAGGCGAAGCTGCCTGGGGACTGCCTGGGGACTTCCTGGGGACCTACTGGAGCTCACTCCCGGAGGAAGCTTCAGAAGGAGGAGCAGGGCGCCACTGCCAACTCCGAGTTGTTTGCACATCCTTGGCTCCCTGGGGCACAGGCCCCCTTCCTGGTTAACATCCTGGCTGGGAGGACCAAGAACAACAGCGTTTGTCCCCTGAGAGGCATTGAGGCCCAGGAGCTCTGCTGGTGGGGATAGGCCTCCAAGGCCCAAGTGTTGCAGGGCCTGGAAAGCCCATCAGCCCTGTTACCAGAGGGCCCCCGACATGGTCAGGGGCTTGTCCAGTGTCACATGGGGAGTTGTAAACCTAGAAGGTGGTCCCTGGACATCTCATTTCCATTCCTCCATGACTATGTGGCTACTACTCTGTACCTGTCAGAAGGGGAACAGTGATAGTCAGAACAATTTTGATCCTCAAGCTCAATAGGCCTCAAACTAGACCCTTATTTCCCTTTCCAACCTGTTCCTTGACCTGGCACCACAGCTCAGTACGTGGCACCCCACCCACCTGGCTTTGCAAACTAGAAACTCAAGCATCACCCTGGGCACCCTCACTCTTCCCGTTTCCTGTAACCGCTGAGCCCTGTTGACGCCAGTTCCTCTGGAGCTCTTGAATTCACCTACCTACTTCCACTGATGCTACCACCTGCGTCCAGGCAGCCGTCATCTCCCACCCAGACTGTACATCATCTCGCAACTGGTCTCCCTGCCTCCACGCCCCTGTCTACAATTCATTCTGTGCCTTGCAGCAGGTGAAACACAAATCTGTTCATGTCAATATCTAATTGTCCCCCTCACAAATCCATCATTGGCTTCTTACTACTTTTAGGATCAAATTGGCTTCCTTGGGAATTCACTGGTGGTCCAGTGTTTAGGACTCCAAGCTTTCACTGCTGAGGGCCTGGGTTCAATCCCTGGTCAGGGAACTAAGATCCCACAAACCACCCGGTACAGTCAAGAAAAACAATATTTTAAAACGTGGCTTCCTTAACATGGTTTACAAACTTCGGTGTGATCTAGCCCTGTCTGTCTTCCCCCCTCCCATGGGTATCCCTCCATCCACAATGCAGTGGACTTGAACTTCCCTCATGCCTTCCATGAACCAAGCTCTGTCTCACTTTGAGGCTTTGCACATGTCTGACTTGGAGCTTCCCAGGTGGCACTAGTGGTAAAGAACCCGCCTGCCAATTTGGGAGACATAAGAAATGGCTAGAGAATCCCCATGGGCAGAGGAACCTGTTGGATTACCGTCCATATGGTCGAAAAGAGTCGGACACAACTGAGGACACACCCACACGTGTGGCTGACTCACTCATCTCTCTCTGCCTCCCACTGGCCAACCCCCACTGTCCTGCCTATCCATCAGACCTCCACATAAGTTGTACCTTCCCCAGAAGACCTCCCTCATCCTTGCCAGACTTCAGCAGTTGAGGCAGGGGCTTCTCCGGGGCACCCCTCTAACACCCTATATTACAATAATTAGGAATTATTACTAGTCTGGATTCACCACTAGCCCATGGGCCCTGTGAAGGGAGGAGCCAAGTCTAGCCTATTCCCTACTGTGCCTACAGTAACCAGTGCGATGCTGGGCACACAGAAAGGGCTCACTAAGATTTGCAGTCATTATTATAAGTGTCTGGGTAATGTGAGGCTGCAAGAATTAGGAGGAGAAAGGAGAGGAAAGGAGGGGCCAGTCCAGCAGTTTTTCAATTCTAGCCACGCGACAGAACTACATGGGTTGCTTTACAGAAATATCAATGCTTGGGCACCATCCTAGAGGCTCTGATTTTTTTGATATGATATGGGCCCAAGCCTGGGTATTTCTCGAACCTCCTCAGATAGTCTACTGTGCAGCTGGATTGAGAGGCCTGGGGTGAGCTCTAAGTCAGAGCTCATGGTCTCAGCTCAGTAAATTCTTGCTGACTGGTGTCTGCTTCTATTTCTAAGCGGGGAGGAGAACAGACATTTACTTCTGTCCCCAGCTTCCCTTCCTTGGAGAACGACTTTCCCCTCTGCCCACTCTACCAGCACTCTGCACACCCTCACAAGATGCCCGTCTGGCCGTCCCCACTGGCTCTGTTGGGGAGACAGCCAGCTTCAGAGTAAGGACAGGGGCTGGGGTCTAGCCCAGAGGCTGGGTCCTTGGTCTTCCGCTGGAGTGGCCCCAGAGTTCAGTTGGCTTAACAAATATTTGCTGAGCACCCAGGCTTGGTCAGGTACTTTGCCAATGGCTGGGAGACAGTTACTGAGTTTGGCTGCTGATCAGCCCTGTATCCAGCTCTGGGCTGGGGCTCAAAGAAAGACTGGTTTGGGGAGTGGGAGTGGCACTGGCCATCAGCATCATTAATCCCCAGATCCAACTCCATTGTCACCTAAGCAAAGGGGGAGGTGTGGATATCATGTCCCCACCCCAGATGGCCTCCATGTTTACTGTGACCCAGTGTGACCAGAGCTCTTGCATCAGAATCCCTTGGGAAGCTTGTTAAAAACACAGGTTCCTGGACCTCACCCAGGGTGGGGGGTGATTCAGACAGTCTGGCGTGAGGCCTAGTGCTCTGCATTTCCAGCAGTCTCCCTGAGGGATTCCAATGCAACAGGTCACTGGCGATTCCAATATGTAGCTGCCTTTAAGAACCACAACCATCTCGTTTCCCCAGGTGGACTTAGACATGCTGGGAGGAAGGCGGCGCAGGAACAGCACAGTGGTTCCTGGGCTCCCCCCGGCCACCCCAGGCTGTAACTGACTTGGTTCATGGTCATCACTCCCCACCGTTCTCCAAACAGGTAGTAAAGGCACTGAGCTACGCGATTTGCTTAGTCCTCACCCCAACC
Organism: Bos grunniens; assembly: GCF_055505025.1. Taxonomy (NCBI): domain Eukaryota; kingdom Metazoa; phylum Chordata; class Mammalia; order Artiodactyla; family Bovidae; genus Bos; species Bos grunniens. The sequence continues at coordinate 30,774,258 of NC_141190.1, read as the reverse complement.
AGGAAAAGCTGGTGTTATTCCCGTTAATAGACCAGAAAGTTACTTCCCTAAGGTCATAGAGCCAAGTAACTGTGCTAAGGTTCTGTCTTTCAAGTTGCTCATTGACCCTGGGAGAGACTAATTTGTGCAAACCACCGGCAGCCCTGGGCAGAGTGAAATGGATGGACCCAGGGAGGTAAGTGCAGAGCTCTCAGCAAGTGCCAAGAAAGGAGCAACGATCATCTCCTGGGGAATGGCGGGGGGGGCCTCCGAAGGAGGTGGTGGCATTTGAGCTGGACCTTAGTAGATTAATTCAGTTTTGACATTCAGAGGAGGGGAATGAGTACCAGGCTGAGGATATAGCACAAGTGAAGTCAGGGAGGTGGGAAAAGAGATACTAAAAACAGCAGGTGATCAATGCAGTGTAGGGTGCAGGGAGGGACATGGGAGTGATGGCACCAGGCAGGTCAGCCCAGGCTTTTCACTTGCTGGGCCCTGGGAAATGGCCAGAAAGGTATGAGAAGGGAAATTACAAGGCCCACCTGGCTTTAGGAAGATAACTCTGGGGCCTGCGGGCTGGGTGGAAATGGTGAGATGCTCTGCTTCTCTGATCAGTTTGTTCATCTCTAAAGTGGAGAGGATTGCCCTCCCGAACACCTGTCCCAGGATTGTTGTGACGATGGAAGAAAATAAAAGGTGGGAAAGGGTGTTGGTGAGACCCATGGGGACAGAGGGAGAACCAGAATTAGGATTTGGGGACCGTGTGCGCATTGGTATACCTTGGCTGGAGGCCCCAGTGGCATGGTTACAGACACAGGGACATCCAGAGAACATACAGGAGAAGCATTGGAGGTGGCAGGTGCCACCTGAACCCATATTTGGGAATGGGGAGGGACAGAGAGCAACATCAAAGCCTAATCTGAAGCAGAACAGTGAACTGACTTGTTTTTCCTTGTGAACGGGGCCCAGAGGACAGGTTTTGGTTTCCTAGAGAATTTCGAGGGTGGCTGCCCTTAGCCAGCATCTCATGGAGGTTTTGACCAGCTGCCTCTTCTCTAGTGTGTAGATAACTGTGGGAGACACTGCAGCCAGAAGGGCTCTGGCCCCTGTGAGAGGGACATGAGTGCGACCCAGTCCAGAGGGGCCTCCAGAGGAAGGGCAGCTGGCCTTGCTGACTGAGCAGGAATGTCTTCTGCCGCTCCCCTGAGAACCACCACCACTCACCTTACCCCTCACCCCACTTCAGCCCCGCAGCCTCAGTCATTCTTCCAGCCCATCTCCACGGGGACCAGCACTTAGCTCTGGTTAGCATTGTGAAGCCTCACAGCTCTTAGAACTGAGCCTTTCAGTCCTAAAATTCCCGACGAGGAAAGTGAGCCTCAAGGAGTCCACACAGCTAGGATGCAGAAAAGCTGAGAAATTCAAACCCAGGACTGGGATGCTAAGGACTGGGCTTCCCCCTGCTGCACCACATATCTCTCAGACAGGAGCCGAGGTGTCCTTTACAGAATAAATATCTGGTAGTCAAACCATAGCAAGCTAGTGATAGAAGGGCAAGGTGGGAGTTGGTAAGCTCACTGGAAGATCTTCCTGGAGGAGGCCTTGTAATTCTGGAGGAGGGAACAAGGTCTGGAGGCCTTGGCCTCTCTGGGCCCAAACTCTGAGCTCACTCAGTTCCCTTGGAGGCAGAGGGCTGTCTTTCCAGAGAGACACAGCCCTGAGCCAGGCCTGGAATTCCTTCTAGGTCTGTGGGCGTTTGACCTTCAGGAGCCTGGAAGAGCACGCACAGTCTTCAGACCTTTGATGTCTACATACAGACTGTTGCCACATTCATGTCCTGGATCCTCTTGGGCCACAACATCCGGGGTATCCAGTGTGTGGGCCTAACTCCCCAGGGATGGTTGAGTTCAGCGATTCCCATCATTCAATGACACACTGGCTTCATGGTGGAAACTTTCTTAGTGGGTGGAGAGATCACACCTTTATTTTATGTTTATGTAACCCAAGGCCCCACTCTCAGTCATTTCCCCCAACAAAGGGCTAAAGATCTCAGGGGAGCATGACCTTGTCTGTGTAATAACCACACTTTCTTTTCTTGTTCTCCTTTGGTTCTTCTTTTTTTGAACTCTCCTACCTTCTCATAACCTCACCGGTTTCAAGTAACGTAGCCATTCTAATGACCTCTCCTCAAAAGCCACAATCTTAGTTCAGGCCCCATCAACTTTTCTGTGACTGAGCAAACAATCCCAGTCTCCTCTTCATCACAGTCTCCTCTTCATCACAGCCTATTCATGGCTATCCCAACCCCATCTGGGATCAGAACTCTCCTTCTTGCTTTTGCTTTGGATTTTATTTATTTATTTAATGTTTGCACATGAACATCATCATCAGAGCATCAGAGATCTCTACAGAGTTCGTCATGAACAACTGCAGCCCTGATCCATCTCCAAGGGTAACCACTTTAACTCTTGAAACTGATTCTCTGGAATGTTCACTTCCATGTCTCTAAATAGCATTTCACACGGGTTCCTCACCATCTTCGCTCGCAGCTTTAGGAATAATTTGTTGATTTCTTGCCCTGGGAGATGAGGAATTCTATCCCCTCCTGCATGCATCATATTCTCTCCCTTGCCACTATCTTTCCAATACAGTAAAAGATGATGATTTTGGTTATTTCATTATTTACTGTTGCACTTGTACAACTGTGTAAACACTATGCCCAGTGGAACCACATGTTGGGCTATATTACTTTTTTTCCACGTTTCCTTGAAATTTGGGTCATTACCAGCTCATGGGCTGTTTTAGGCATCACAGCTTAGTCATCATTTGGCTCAACTGACCCTAGACACTGACATTATGAATCCAAACCCTCAGTTTCTTTTTGTGAAACATCTGCAGTCAGGCTAAATAGAGAGTTTACCAGCAAGACATGTTCAAAAAAAAAGCACTGGTGTCTATTTGCTTTATGTGTCACTAAAAGACCACTGAATGAGGTAGATTCCAGAGTCAAGAGTGTGTGGGTTTGGATTCAGTATCTGCCCTCTGTGGCTATGAGACCTTTCAACAAATTACATATTCTCTCTGAGCTTCAGTTTCTCTTCTTGTAAAATGAAATTAAAAGGTGAAACCACCTACTTCATAGGGTTCTAGGATAAAATGAGAGGATACCTGTAACCAAGGCTTCTCTAGTGGCTCAGTGGTAAAAAATCCACCTGCAATGCAGGAAACTCGGGTTGGGTCCCTGGGTCAGGAAAATCCCCTGGAAAAGAAAATGGCAACTCACACCAGTATTCTTGCCTGGAAAATCCCATGGGCAGGACGGCCTGGCAGGCTTCAGTCTATGGGCTCACAAAAGAGTTGGGCACAACTTAGCGACTAAACAACAACAACCTGTAATGTACTTTGTACAAGAAAAGCATTATAAACGGTGAGCATTAATATTACCACTGGGTTAATTGTTAGTGGGAATCCCAGAATAAAAAAGTAGCATGATTCAGGGACTTCCCTGGCAGTCCAGTGGTTAGGACCCCATGCTGCCAGTGCAAGGGACATGGGTTTGATCCTTGGTTGGGGAACAAGGATCCCAAATGGCACCACCAAAAAAAAAAAAGAAGAAAGAAACAGCATGCTTCAAAAATACCAGCACCAGCAGAGTGATGCATGGTCACGTGCCTTGTTTTCAGAAGAGTCCGCTTTCCTGCACCACCTTCTCTGAGGAGCACAGGCCTGAGTGCTGTGTGGGGCTCCAGCCAGGTGCTGGAAGATGCAGGTGTAGACTGGTAGGATCCTGGTTCATGGGGAAAATAAAATGGTCTTTTCCTGCTCTCATTTTCATGGCCCCCACTTCACTCTCTTGGGTGGTAGTGGGGGCATTGCCAGCAACAGGGACTTGTCATGTTAGTACCCCTCCCTCTGGTTGCTCCTAGGAGAAGGATGACTGACCCCCTCCAGCTCCTTTCGTGTTTATTGGAGGTGGTATGTTAAATTAGCTCTAGCTTGTGCTAATTTTAAGAAATTCACACATAAAAGCATAGAAGAGAAAAATATCTTTTTTCCCTCCTAGAGGTAACTGCTGTTAGCAGTTTGTCGTGTACTCCTCCAGGATTTTATTTTCTGTGCTTCAAAATGTGTGTGGGTGTGGAGACTTGGTTGATTTACTATATTCAGTTATGTATTACAGGCATATATAGTAATAAAATGAGATCACGCCACACATTCAATTCTGCTGCTTGCTTTTTTAAGTGATACTGTTTCACGAGGCACTTTCCAGGTTGATCTAGGTACGATTCACAGCACACTGTGGACGTTTTGGGGGGTTGCTTCCCGTTTTTACCCAGACAAGCGGTTTTGTGATGAGCATGCTCTTGGGTATACCTGTGCGTGTTTGTGCTGGTGTTCTACAGAGCAGAGTCCTAGAAAGTAGGTTTCTACAAAGTGAAGGTGAAAGTGGTTCAGGAGTGACTCATCTGAGAGCTCTCTGACCCCTTAGCTCCTTGGAAGACCACACTCTCCAGCTCCTCTTCCTCCTGCCCTACCTCCCTCCACCAACCCACCTCTCCTTTCAGAAGAGTCTCATCTGGGCCAGGCTGAGGCAACTGGAGTGTCTCATGTGTGTGGCTGAAAACACATCAGCACCTTTGCTATCCATTCTCATGGAAAACAGAAGGGCTTCAACCGTTTGGGATGTAGGAGCTCAACCTTGCTTCACCCTCTGCCCGAGCCTGTATGGTGCCTCCACCACTTGCAAAACTGCTTGCAGCGCTTCCCAGTCGTCCAGTGGTGAAGAATCCACCTGCTAATGCAGGGGACACAGGTTCGATCCCTGGTCCGGGGAGATTCCACATGCCTCGGAGCAACTAAGACCATGGGCCACAACTACTGAGCCTGCTGCAGATACTGAAGCCCGTATGCCTAGAGCCCATGCTCTGCAACAAGAGAAACCCCTGCAGTAAGAAGCCTGAGTACCCTGGAGCCTGTGATCCACAATGAGAGAAGCCTGTGAGCCGTAACGAAGAGTAGCCCCCGCTCACCAAAGCTAGGGAAAGCCCGTGCACAGTAATGAAGACCCAGGGCAACTGAAAATAAATAAATAATAAATTTTAAAAACTGCTTGCAGATCAGAAAAGACTATTTTTCCTACCTTTGGTCTTTCCACAGAGCAACTGGTTTCATAAGATAAAGAAACTGAACCCCACTGAGGATGCGGCCCTCCTTCCCTGGCCCTGCCCCTGGCCTCTGGGTCAGAATCCAGGCCTCTGGACACAGCAGAGGTGGGGGTGGGGAGCTCTACAGGGGTGGGGACAGAGGGAGTGGGAGGTGGAAATGGGTTGTGGAGGTGGAGGAGGGGAGCTCTATACCAGGACTTTCCCCAGGTCACCCCATTTAGTGCCATTGAGGGGCCCATGACGGAGGACAGCGTGGTTCCTATTTCCCAGGCAAGGAAACCGAGACAGAGCTGGGCATGAAACTAGAGCTCTCACACTCTCAAACCTCCCCTGCCCTTCCTCTTCTCTCAGACTTCAAATCTGAGCCCTGGACTACATTGCTCAGGTTTGAGGACTCAGGTAGCTAGCAGCCCTTCTTCCAGGTGTTTCCGTCCTGCAGAATATGTTTCCGATGATGACACCGACTCCAGTCCCAGGTGAGCCCAAACCCAAGGTTTCCCAGGCTGGCTGCTGGAGGCCTTGTCTCCCCTGCACACCCCTCTACACCCCAACAGGATCAGAATTGGGGGGCCCCAGCCTCTTCACTCCTTGGTGGTGACCTGGTGACGTTTCAACTAGGATTCGAGTGGTAGGAAGAGCCCCATTTCCTCCATGCCCCTCCCTTGGCCGCAGGTTTTCTGGCTCCTCTTGGGGAACCTGCCTGGAGGGCAGGGAGCCTTGAGAACATCCACCTGGGCTCCCTGAACCTGCCCTCTGCTCCTTGGAAGCTGGGGCTCCTGGGGCAGGGCCTTCCTCCCTGGGCCTCCAACCTCCCGATAAAACAGCAGCTCCGGTTGCTGGGCACTGTCAACAAAACACTCCCCACAGGCCCAGCCCTCGCTGGGGATTGAGAACAATGGCCTCCTAGGGAGAGGCCCCATTTCCCAAGCCTGGCTCAGAGGGAGAAGTTGGCAGGTGGCTCCCGCTGCCTTGGCGTTTGGAGCAATTGTCAGAAAATGTGGTCTCTTCCTCAGGCCTGCCTGCCGCTGTTCTCTCAGGCTTTCAGAAGGGTATTCAGATGGAATAAGAGCCCCCTCTGAACCAGTTTGCTCAAGCACCCACAGGAGCCCTCCAAAGGGCAGGGAGGGTCCAGCGGCCCCAGCTCCAAAGCCCAGCTGCTCACCCGTCTGCCTGTCTGATTGGGGTACAATCCCCACCATCTCAGACAGGCAGGGGCTCCTCAGCAGCCCTAAGGCATCCTCTCCACTCCTTCCCCAGGCCTGTTCTGTAGTTTTATTATCTTCAGTACTTTCTTTTTCCTGATAACAAAAGCAGGACTGGCTGATTATTAAAAAATACTACAGACATATCTAAAGTGGAGGGTGAAAGCCATCCCAGCCCCGATAGATTGTATGGCAGGCTCACACTGCGTGCACGCATCTGCAACTTGCTTCTTCGAGGAGAGGTCTTTGAAACCGAAGCCCATCATGTCATCTTCATGCTTCAACCACTCCTGAGGCTCCTCGCTGCTCTCCTGGGCTACGAGGCCCTGCCTGCCTCCCCTGTCTGGTCCAGCATCTCCCACCTCCCGGCCACACTGCCTCTCTTTCAGGCCCTCTGTCCCTCCCTCTGTCACCTGCCTTCACACAGGCCTGGCCCATCTGTGTCCCCACCTGGCGTGCTAATGCACCTGGTGAATACGTGTTCTTTTGGGTCCCAAGTTTCTTCTTCAGAGAAGCCTTTCCTGTTCTCTCCAGCCATGGAAAATCCCTGCTCCCTCCCATCACAGCTACAAAAATTACAGATTTATGTGTAACTATTTGATGGTCTTGTTCCCCAACTAGTTGTTGTTATCGTTTAGTCGCTAAGTCATGTTCGACTCTTCTGCGACCCTATGGACTGTAGCCCACCAGGGTCCTCTGTCCACAGGATTCTCCAGGCAAGAATACTGGAATGGGTTGCCATTTTCTTTTCTAGGGTATCTTCCTGACCCAGGAGTCGAACCCTTGTCCCTTATGTCTTCTGAATTGGCAGGCGAGTTCTCTACCACCAGCATAACCTGGGAAGCCCCCTCAAGGAGGGTAGGGATCTCTTTTGCTCACTACTTATCTCCCAGTGTATGGCACTTTGCACACAGTCAACAAACACTTATTGAATAAATGGACATGTCAAGTACTAACTTGCCAGTTGCATATGTGGGCCCAGCACGATGGTGGGGATGGCGGATATTCTGTGGAATAAAGACCAAGGCAGGGTTTCAAGGGCTGAGGAGGGGTACACATCAGGGTGGAGGGGAAGGGGTTTAGATAAATGCTAGAATTTCGTTTCAAAGGGCTTCCAGGGTGTGGGTTTTGAGTCCATCTGTAATATGGTTGAGTCATTGTCTGATTGTCTTCCCTTTACACACAAGAGGAATCTTTGCTTCCCCTTCTCCTCACTTCTTCTCTCCACCCCTCCCCCAGATCCCTTCTCCCTCTTAGCTCATGGCTGAGGTCTACAGACAATTTATATTTAAAGGACAATGGCTGACTGGCTGGATGGATGGATGACGGATGCGCAGATGGGAAATCCATCTGATGGATGGACAGATGGATGGATGACAGATGGACAGCTGGATGAATGGAAAGATGGATCGATGGATGAATGAATTAAAGAACTAAAAAAAGCCAGCAGAACCTCAGGGGTCCCTAGTCCACATTGATTGCTAAAATGAGGAACTGAAGTCTAGAGATGTAGAATACATCTTTCATCACTTCCCCTCTTTGAGAACTCCTGTTGATTTCCTCTCTTTAGCCTATAAATATCTTGAAATGGCCTCTAACCCAAACAAAACAAAGCAACTCCACCCGATCTTCCCTACGATCTTTCCCCTGAGTTTGGGCTCTCCTCTTTCCTTTAACTGCCTAACTTCTTGGAAGACTTGTCAACTCACCCTGGACTTCCTCACCTTCCATCACGCCTTAACCTCTCAGCCTCGGCCTGCTATCCACATGGCCATGGCAACTGCTATGAAGGTACCACTTACCAGGGACTTTCTGGGCTCTGAGCCCTTCCTGTGCCTCAGGTAGTGCTTGGCATTGTCATCAACTCTTCCTCCTGAAACCCTAAATCCTTGGTTTATTCTGGGGACCATTCTCTTTCTGTCCAGAAAGTTGGAACCCTGAGGGGCATGTCTTTCTCCCAGCTCCTCCTATCACAGATTTAACCTCAGCCGTTTCTTTGCTCTCATTCTGTAGTCTCCCATCAATTATCGGGTTCTTTCTGTGTACCCAGCACCATACTAGGCTCTTAGTTGCGTCATTCCTTGTAATCCTCTCATCCACCTTCTGATATGGGTATATTAGTTTCATCTGCACTTGGCAGATGGTAGAGATCCAGTGAGGACCAGTAAATCGCCCAATGCTACCCACTTGATAAGTGGTGCCTTTGGGAGTCAACTGCCGTCTTCCTATTTCTAAGTCTATGCTCTCATCCCTGAAGCCGTACTTCTCTGTTGTCTCACTCACACTCAGACCTTATGACTCCCAAGTTAATATTTTCAGAAGTGACCTCCCTCTGGAACTCCAGACCTGCTCTTCAAAAGATCTGATGAAATTCTTTTTCTTAGATGTCCTTCCAAAATCGCAAAGCCAGACTTCTCAGATCTCTTGCCAGGTGATCGTACCAGTCCTGCGCTGAAATGCCTGCAGTGGCTCCCACTGCCCATCCATCTACGGGAAAATGCTCCCCTGCTGCGCTCAGGCTCACCTTTGATCTGGACCCCCATCCCTGCCTCCATCCTCTTCTATCTCCTCCTGCTTCTGACTCTCTCTCTGAAAGAGTCTAATGCTCCCTGCTGTGCTCTGCTCGGAGAGCACCTTCTATCATGCCTGCCCCCAAGCCCGACCTCCAGAAGTCCTTTGTATCTAGAAAATACAATGGCAAGAAATGCACTAACCATCGAGTGGTTACCTCCAGATGAGTGGGATTCCAGGTGACCTTCATTTTTACATTTGCTCATTGTTTTTCAATAAGAAATATGTTTTACTTTATGATCAGTAAGGAACTTATTCAAATAATTAAAAAAAAAATCTTGGTTTGTTCACCATGTACAATTCCTCCTTAAGGCTCTTCTGCAACTTTGTTCAGCCGAGGCCTCCCTAAAGCTCACGGGTGGGTCTGCCTCCCCTCCTGAGGGCTGTGCATTCTCTCACATAGTGTGATCCTCCTTGTCCCTTCTGCCCCCTCCCAGTTCCCTGGTGTGCAGGGGCACCCCAGAAACACAGGGGGAACAGAGCATAGACAGACTCGTTCATAAGAGTGTTCATCAGGGGAGCAAAAGGCTGGAGATGCATTAAACATCTATCGATAGGGGCCTGCTTACAAAGTTCTTGGTAGTTAGTTTCGGGGCTTGCCTACAGCCACTAGAAAGGAAGAGATTCCAGATGCCAATTTCCAAAATACGTCATTAAATAAAAAATAAGAAAACTTCTAGGGATTTCCCCAGCAGTCCAGTGGTTAAGACTTCACCTTCCAATGCAGGGGGTTCGGGTTCAATCCCTGATCTAGGAGCTAAGATCCCACATGCTTCGAGGCCAAAAAACCAAAACAGAAGCACTATTATAAAAAAAAAAATTCAATAAAGACTTAAAAAATGGTCCATATCAAAAAATAAAAATCTTAAAAAAAAAAAAGGCTTCAGGAAAAATATATGTTCTTTGTTCACATTTACATCCAAAAAGGACAGCCTCATATACACGTATATGTGCGTATACGTATATATACATATGTATGTTTATGTATATATCCATAGAATATTTTTGGAAGGATTCTCCCAAGCTGGTAACAGCAGGGGTTTCAGGGTTAACAGGGGACAGGGGAATTGTATTAAAGGGATCAGAGGAGGCATGAGTATTATTTCTGTTCGGCTTAAAAAAATTGTTTCCGTATACCTTTAAAAAAGATAAAAAGAAAACTGACAAACAGAACAAGGAGCCCATAGCCATCAAGCAAGGGGGAGGACCGTCAGGCACGGCTGACCTTGGTGAGGAGAGGGTAGAGAGCAGACCAGACCTCCCCCGCTCCCCCATCCCGGCTGATGGAGCCGGACTCCTACTGTGTTATGAGGGCCCACTTGAGGCCCCATGAGATGGTCCCCAGCAGGCAGCTAAGGCTGAGAGCTGGGGAGGGATCTGCCTGCTGGCCCCCCACCCCATCCCAGGAGCAGGCAGGTCATCTCGCGCCTGTTTGCACAGGATGCTTCGCCACACCCTCTCGGGGCAATGCAGCGCAGGGCACGGGGCAGAGCATCGACTGACAAGCAGGTGATGACTCGGCACCTTGGCAGCTGCTCTCCCACAGGACGAAACAGTGTTCTGTGCTGGGTGTGGTGGGAAAGACCTGGTTTCTCCTTTGGTTAGGGTGCCCTGGACTTGGTCCCGAGGCAAGGGCTCTGCTCATTTATCTTCTCCCACACAGGGATCCTCTGGGAGGAGCGGCTGGTCAGGGACCAGACTGGGTACAGCCTAGCAGGCTGCTGTCCAGGGAGGGAACTGTCATCAATGACGACGGTAATTTGCATTTCTTTGGCGATTTTTATCTAGCCATGTCAAAGGACAACATCTCAACAACTCAGATGTTTGTAGAGTAGGAATTTGGCTGAATCAAGAACGTAGGTTGGTTGGAGAAGGAAATGGCAACCCACTCCAGAATTCTTGCCTGGAGAATCCCATGGACAGTGGAGCCTGGTAGGCTACAGTCCATGGGATCACAAAGAGTCAGACACGACTGAGTGACTAACTTTCACTTTCACTTTTCACTTTCAAGAGCTTAGGTGCCAAAGGTAAAGCTATCTAAACCCTTTCAGCACCATCTCTTCCTGCTCCCAAACAGGGGCCCACATGCCTACTACCTTCCTCACCCCAGGCCTTGGGGTGGCTCTGTCTCTGCCATCTGATGATTGGCTGCACTGAGAGACATAGACAGTCTTTGCCACTTTAGACTAATTCAGCCATTGGCTAGAACCACCTGTGCTGACCTCATCCCTTTGAGCAGCCCACCCTGCTGGTGAGGTTGGGAATGTGGGTGAAGATTCTCGTGGCTGTGGCCACTTGAAGGGCGGCTCCCTTCTCCCACCTCAGCCTCAATCTCCTCAACCATTAAAAGGGCTTTGGACTTCTCCAGGGCTTGCAAACCATGCTAAACAAAATCCTGGCAATTTTCAGGAGAGCTCCATGGCTTTTGCCAATGCTCAGTGCAAAGACAGTTTCCAACACATACTTGATGCTATGTGAAAATTTATAATAAGCATCAACATGTACATTTAGAAGGAATATGTGATTTTCACACGTTGGATCCCACTTGTGTTCACAGGGATTTTATAAGTGACATAGTAATATGTTGGCAATTTGGACGTAGAGAAGAAATTCAAACTAATACAACTCTACTAATTGTATACATGGCGGGGCTCATGCTCTGTCAAATTTTGTTTGGAGAAGGGTTTATCTTCTAAAGGGGCTTCTCTGATAGCTCAGTTAGTAAAGAATCTGCCTGCAATTCAGGAGACCCCGGTTCAATTCCTGGGTTGGGAAGATCCACTGGAGAAGAGATAGGCTACCCACTCCGGTATTCTGGCCTGGAGAATTCCATGGACTGTATAGTCCATGGGGTCACAAAGAGTCAGACATGACTGAGCGACTTTCACTTCACTGCACTTCATTTGCCTTCCTATAGGTGTGATGGTGTTGGGCTCAGTCACCAGAGGGAGAGACCGGGAGAGGGATAGGACCGTGCTTTTCTGCCAAGGGACGACTGTGGCCAGCAGCTGTGATGGGGGATGGGGGTGGCGAACATCTTGAGATCTGAGCCCTAGTCTGAAGAATGCCACTGCCTCGCAGAGGTTTGCAGGGTCACTTCTGGAAGTCACCAGCACATGATCGTTTCAGACTGATCTGAAAGAGGGAGTGTCTGCTTTCAAGCAGCCTGCCAGAGGGAGCTGAGCCTCCTAGGAGCTGCTTGGGACCAGAAACCAACAATAGGTCTAGTCACATGCTGTGAGGTTCCGATGTGCCAGGCACCATGCTGATACGGCCCCTACGTGACTGCATTGTTCCTCTCATTGACACAGGGAGGTTCAGTCTCATTTTAAAGGCGAGGAACCTGAGGCAGAGACCATGTGACATCCCTCAAGTCCTGCAGGACAGGAATGTACCACTGGGGGTCAAATCTCAAGCCATAGTAGAGCCCAGCGACCTGAACTTTTGATAAGCCCCAGGTGACTCAGAGGCTTCTGTAGAGGAATTCTTCACTACCTTGTTGTTGTTTAGTTGCTAAATCCCTGTCTGACTCTTTTGTGACCCCATGGACTGTAGCCCACCAGGCTCCCCTGTCCATGGGATTTCCCAGGCAAGACTAATGGAGAGGGTTGCCATTTCCTTCTCCGGGGAATCTTCCCAACCCAGGGATTGAAAGCGCAGCCTGCATTGGTAGGCAGATTCTTTACCACTGAGCCACCAAGGAAGCCTTACCTTGTGCTGGGTACCAAGTGTGGGGATAATGGGCTGAAGAACAGATGGTTCTGTCCAACAGAGAGGCCTCATCAGCACTGCTTCTTACTGGCTTTTTATCCATGGGTGGCCCTGATGGAATGATGTCACAGAGAGGTCTCTGGCACCTGCAACAGGCAGGCCCCTGCTTTTTCCTTTGTTTCCATTTCCCCGTCAATAAAGTGGGAGTGGACTTCATGGTATCTAGGTGCCCTTCTTGTGCCAACATCCTGAAAACTGATCAGCAGCCTGGGTGACCTGCAAGGGGTCAGTGGTTGGAATGGCTAAGGGTCTTGCTCAAGTCAGACAGTGAGTGATCAGTGGAGCTTGGCTTCCAGGGCCACAGTGCCTCAGCTTCCATGCTACGGCACCTTCAAAGCTGGGGCCATGAGAGTGGTCCACACGAGCACAAGGAGGGGAGTGTGCTGTCTATAGAGAAGCTAAAAACAAAAACAACCCTGACCGAAAGTGATGCGCAGGAATGCTCAACAACGTCAGTGGTTAAAATACTCCTGAGAGCTGGGTTTCTCTCACGGCAGGTGCGTTGCTATTACACACCGCTGCTCTGCTGCCTCGGTTACGTGGGTGATGGCCAGGCAGTGAGGCGTCTCAGAGGAAGGAGATGGAGGTCAGTTGGTTGGGGATGGGGGTGGAGGGGTCCCTGATGACGTGATTCCCATCCAGTCACACCAACCGTGACGGAGAGACATGAGGGAACGTGGTCTGGGCGACTGCAGAGCTCATTTACTGAAGGCTAAAAATAGGTGTCTCTCCTGCAGCAGGTGGGTGACTAAGCAAGTGCAAGGAACGCTCCTGCTGGAGGAAAGGTGGCACCCAGGGGCCCTGATTTCCCCCCGGTGATAGCAAGGGGCTGACGGACAGGGACAGGAACGTAGTCGACATTTTGCAACTCCTCTCTCTGTTTCCCTCCCCCAGGCTCACTGCTCAAACCCATCAGTTGCTGGTCCAGGCCAAATTAGAGGCCAGACCCACAAATTATGGTAGTTTTCTCCCAGGACCTGAAGGCAGAGGAGAGAGAAAGGTGTGTGTGTGGGGGGGGGCTGTGCATGCAGGCGCATGCGTGCATCCACACCTGGTTGGTGGGAGGATAAACAGGTCACAGAAGGACTACCCCGTGGTCCGCCTTTGCCTCTGACTCCCCCTGGCCCTTACACACACATGGTGGGATTGGAGGAGGACTGCTGATTTCCTGACCATTCTCTGGGATGCTCTGTGCCCAGGAAAATGAAAAGGGCTCCTTTCTCCCCGTTCCAGACTCTTCAGGAAGCCAGCAAAGTCCTGGCCTTCTATCTACATCTCTAGAGGCTCAGCAGAAGCTGAGGAGTGAGGCAATTATTTGATGAATTTGGCCCCACCTCAGGCTGCTGTCTGAGTAGACTGATCTAATGGGAAGAGGAGGGACCAGCACGTGGGAGTCCAGGTTCTGCCACTCACTTAACTGTGTGACTTTAAGCAAGTTCATTTTCCTCTCTGGTCTCAAGTTTCTTTTCTGTTTATCCATTTATTTATTTCTTCAACAATGCATAGCAAATGCCTACTGGGCCAGGCAGCTGTGCATCTATGGAGGATGAAAAATGCCCAGGAAGTCTTTGCACCTCCCCCTATGGAAAACTGGCACTATTTCTCCATCCCTTGACTCAGGGCTGACTTTGTAACTCGCTTTGGCTAACAGAATGTCAAGAAAGTGACACATGACTCTCATTCTCATCTTCCTGGAACCCAGCTGCCATGTGAGGAAGCCCAAGCCAGTCCATTGGAGAGGTCACCCAGAGGAGAAGTGAGGTGGCCTCACCAATGCCAGTCCTGTGAGTTAGCCCATGTGGAGCCCCTGACCCTCAGCAGACTGGCTACAAACAACAGCTGGAGCTCAGTCAAGACCCCTCCGAATAGAGACAAGCCAGCCTAACTGAGAGAACTGTAAGGCATGAAATGGTTGTAGTTTTTATGTGTGACTTTTTTGGCCCTACTGCCCCCTGCATGTGGGATCTTAGTTCCCCAACCAGGGATCGAACCTGTTACCCCATGCCCTGGAAGGCAGAGTCTTAACCACTGGACTGCTGGGGAAGTCCCAAAAAGGGTTGCAGTTTAAAGCCATTGTTTTGGAGTGGTTTGTTATGTAGCAAAAGGTAATCAATATAAGAAACATTTGAGCTTCCCCGGTTGCTCAGCTGTAAAGAATCCACCTACAATGTAGGAGATACAGGAGAGGAGGGTTCAGTCCCTGGCTGGGGAAGATCTCCTGGAGGCAGGCATGGCTACCCATTCCAGTATTATTGCCTGGGGAATCCCATAGGCAGAGGCATCCATAGGGTTGCAAGGAGTCGGACACGACTGAAGCAGCTGAGCACAGCACAGCACACACACAATGAGCGTTTATGGACCATGGCCGCTGTGCCGGAAACCGTGCTGAATGTTTTACATATCTCATTGATTCCTCACATCACCTACCTGAGGCAAGGGCTGTTATTCTAATTTCCATGTTACAGATGAGAGCACTGGGCCACCCGATAGAGAAGTAACTTGATTCAAAGCAAAGAACAGGTGAGTCAGGGAGCTGGGGTTTGAGGCCAAACTTCAGAGCTCACTCTGTGGAACCAGACATTCTTGCCCTCATGGAGTTTACAGGCTAGTTGGGGGATGGGTGTGAAGCAAAGACGGAGATAAATACACATAGTGTTCAAACAGTGATATGTGCTATGAAGGAAATGGGTGCTGTGTCTTCTCACAGGGAAGTCCTCTGCGGAGCGCTGAGGGTCAGGTGGGCGGGGAGGGACTGAGTGAGCCTGGGCCACCTCAGGCGTTTGCACTGGAAACCTGATTTCCTAGCTTCAGTCAGCCACGGTAACTGTGAGAAACGCAGATTCCTGAGCCTCAGTTCCCAGAGATTCTGATTTGGTGGGTCTGATTGATTAGGAAGTTGGGAGCCTGGGCATCTTTTTTTTTTTTTTTTTTTAATGTGCCCTCTGGGTGATTTTTATTATCAGGGAAAATTGAGAAACACAGCTTAGTAGTGTCACCTGAGGGGACTGAAAATTACGGCTGCCCAGCCCTCATTCTGAGATTTTGATCCAATGTGTCTGGGTTGAGGCCAGGAATCAGTATTCTAAAAAGCTCTTCAGGTGATTCTACAGTGCCACCAGGGCTGAGAACTGATTCTAGAAGATTCTGCAGGGTCCCAGCCTGCTTTTCTTGATCTCTTTTGAGATACCAGGGTTACCTGGTGCTGATTAAACCACCCTTTTAGTGATGCAACACTGTGGAGGTAGACCCAGGGTGGAGCCTGAGGTAAACCCTGGCTCAGAGACTTGCCTCTGATTGAACCGACCCCTCCTCACAGACCACCCCCAACCAGATAACCCTGCCAGGGGCCCCGGGGGGCTCCCTGTGGCTTCTGAGTCACCTTTAACTTTTATTTGCTTTAGAGTCAAGCTCTCCTTTCATGAGTACTACGCACAAACATCTGCCTTCCTCTAGGGCCGTACAAGGCAGCCCCTCGGACACCCCAGCTCAGGGCCCTCTGGGGCACAGATTCCCTGCACTCTGGAGAATGACAGCGTCGGCCCTGTGGTCACGATGAGAGGTGTGCTTGTGTGTAGACGATTTCTTGTCTGGTTTCCTGCTCTTCTTCCAAATAAGGCAGGAGGGCCCGTGGGGGTTGCTCCCGATGAAGCTTGATTTAGACCAGAGAGGATGAAAGAATCTGTTCTTGGCGTGGGGCCTGCCAGCCTTGGGCCACAAGAAAGTTTGCTGGAGGTGAGGGCAGAGAGAGAACGGACTGACCCAGGACAGCGGTGGCCCCTGGGGAGCGGTACCACCAGGCCCCGGCAGGCAGGGATGGTGTGCTGGCAGCTGGGGTGAACTCTGCCACCCAGAGCTAAGTTCTGCCTCGCGGTTGGTCGTGCCACCACACTGAGGGTTGTGACGAGAACTCAAAGTTCAAGGCAGGGCCTGGGACTCTGTAGGCACTCTCTAAAGACATTTCCATCCCCCTTCTTTGGGACAGACACAGAAATGGACTTGACACTGTGGAGGAAGACAAGGCCTGTTGGGAGAGACCCCAGAGAAAGTCCTTCTTTAGGGCCTGGAACAGACCCAGGTCACTGTGGTCCATCTCTGGAGGTGCCAGATCTCTCTGAAAATCTCAGGAGCTAAGAGGTCGGCCCCGCCTGCCCTGTACACGGTGCAGACGGCTGCCCAGAGGAGGGGCTGGCAGAGCGAAGGGGTGAGGCCTGACCCGTGCGGAAGGAATGGAAGGAATGAGGCACTGACTCACCCTCAAGCTCCTGCTCTAAGAAGGAAAGGATACATTTGGGGGTGTGGCTGGGAGGAAGCCAGGCCAAGGGGTACAGTGAGTAGTGAGAAACGAGGCCTCTTGCTCAGGGTTAAATCATCCTGGGAAGGGGCCGGTTTAAAAAATAATAATAATAATCCATTGGTGGTCTCTTCTTTCTTCTGATCCATCCTTCTCGCTGGAAGCTATCATAAGAGGCCCCGAAAGCCACATGAGGCCGGCAGACTTTCTTGAGCCCTGGGCTAACAGTGCAGCTGGGGGCCCACCCCTTAGGAGACAGGACGGACTTGGCATCCTGCATCCATTGGGCAGGGCCGGTGTTTGCCACCCTGCCTCGTGCTCTCTGCTGGCGTCTCCACTCCCCATCCACCCCCACCTCACTAAGCCAAGAAGGGAGAGTGTCTGGGACCACTTTTTCTATGTAGCACAAAGGGTTCTAAATGGTATACTTATGGGCTAGTAGCGGGTGACCCTGGATATCTATTTGTATGAGTCAATTTGCATGGGGGGAGGCAGGCCTCTGAGAAGGAACTTGATGAGGCAGTAGGGTGGGGCAGGGAGAGAAACAAGGGGCCCAGATGTGACCTTCTGTGTCCCCATAATTTCGGTTGCACACGAAAGAAAACTCAACTTTTTGTTTAATGTGAAACCAGAATGCGTGGGCCTGGGAACTGAAGTCCAAGGGTGTGGTTGGTTTAGATGAAGCTTGATCAGGGACTCTAAACAGTGTCACATTGTGACCTGGTGCTCAAAAAACCTGTGGTCTTTTGACTCAGCTCTTCTCTGGGTAGCAGCTGAAGCACAGCCGGGTTCCATATCATTGGCACAAAGTGGCTGCCGAAGCTCCGAGCCTCACACCTTTGTGCCAGGACTGAGAACCAGACCACTTCTCTGACAGCTCAATGCTCTAGAACTGAGTTTCACTGGCTATGATTGACCTGACTTTAAACAATGAGTGTGGCCAGGGGGATGAAGGATCCTAGTCAGGGGAGGGGTAGTTCGACACTCTCCACTTGGATCTGAGTATGGGACACAGACAAATAAGGGAGTTTGGTCACTGTGGTGATGGGGGAAGTTTCACTGTATCAGCTGAGGCTGTTGCTGCAAGTGAGTAGATGGGGACAGGCTGCCAAGAAACACTGACCCCCTCACTCCCTTTAGAGAGAGGGCTGCAGGGAAAAGCTGAGAGGCTTCTTACCTAGGTTGCAGTTTGGGACACAAGTTAGAGAGAGGAGCCGTCTACCTATTTGGGCTCAGAGCACAGAACAGTTCGCTGTGGTGACTGAGGACCTACCCCCTGGGAGAGTGCCAGGGTCACAGCCTCAGCCTGAGAAGCAGGGACCTTGTGGGCCTCAGTATGGAGGTAGAGCAGAAGAAACTGGCCCTGGGCATCTGTGGGACTCCCAAGGAACCTCCAGAGATGACTTGGGGGCAAGCCCACCAAGGTCTCACAGGGGACCGAGGGATAGCACCCCTGGTGTGGGGGCCTTAGATGTCTGTGATGGAAATAACTTCAGGCTTAGAGCCTAAGATTTGGATCTGGCCATTGCTAGACCACTTCTTAGCCATTTGGGCAAGTCCCTTTCCTGTTCTTGGCCTTAGTTTACTCCTCTAAAATGGGACTGATGCCTCTCACCTCAAAAGTTGATGTAGGGATCAAGTGAGGCCAGCAGCAGATGAACTGGGAAAAAGCTAAAGGGCTGCCCGAGGGTCAGGCCCTGTTACCCTCCTTATCTTGATTGCTGGTGGCCGGAAGGAGCCACACATCTGTGCCCGGAGGCCTTCACACAGAAGGAAAAGCGGAAAGAGGAACAAGCCCCACTTGTACCATGTGGAAGTTGGTGGACAAAGAGGCCCTGGGGCAAGGCCATCGGTCAGGGATGTGGGCTGCTCTCTGGGACACTCCCCTTCCCTCCCACTGAGTCAGAGGAAGGGCCCCAGGCTGGGCATCAGCCCTGCAGGTTCTACCAGTTATCGACAGGGGAAGAAGGCCACCATCAGAAAGAACAGACACAAACAACCAACATGCCCCTCCCTCCACAAACAACCTCCTTCTACAACCCAGATGCAAATCTTCCTCCTCAGAGCTGGGGGAGTGTTCCCAGGCTCCGTCTGCCCTTCCTCCCAGCCTCTCCCCAAGGCCCAAATAGCAGGGCCCTCTGGGTGGGGATTGCATGTTTCTGGGAATGAAGCTGGTCACAGGGACCCACGTTCCTGAGGCTTGAGGAGCTCAGACCAGCCACTCCCCAAATGCTGGGTTTTCTCTGTGCTCACTCCACACCATCCTTTCTCACTCCCAGGGTCTGGCCCAGAAAGCTGACTGGTCTTCTTTCTGCGGGCTTGATCTAGTCCACCTGTTAATCAATTAGCCTTCAGTGGAAACATTTCTTTAACTATTTGCTCCAGGCAGGGAGACTTGCTCTTTCTTACAAGGGAAACGTCATTCTCTTTGGCTAGCACTGGAGGCCCCCCAGGGGTCTCAGCCCCTACCCACAGGAAATGGTCATTATGGTAAGAAAGGCATTGGGTGTGGCGTCAACTAGATATGGTTTGGATCATAGCTCCTGTGCTGGTCAGCTGTGTGGCTTTGGTTGCGCCACTTCTCTGAGCCTCAATTTACTTATCTGGAAACAAGATGGTAATGTCTACAGGGTTATTGTGAGGACTGGAGAGCATTGCTACAAAACTTGATAGGGTTTGGTAGGTGAACCTTCCCATCCTTCCCTATCCATTATCTTTTCTCATCTTATTATCAGGTATCACTTTTCTAACCCGTTCTCGTCTCCAGTCAAAATGACTGGCTTGTTTGTTCAGCAAGCATGAACAAGTCACTATCATTTTCATCTCCGCAGCTCTGAGAGGTGATGCCATTAAGCTTGTTTAAGAGGCTATTGGCTCAGAGAGAGCTTAAGAGCTAGAAGGCTACTAGGTGGTAGAGCCAGGATTTGATGCCAGGTCTTTAAGAACTATGGGAGCCCTAGTCTGCTGGTTTCCATCAACCATTTCTCTGCCTAGAATATCCTTCCACCTCCTTTCCTTTCTGGATTCCATTGGTCATTCAGGGTCTCATTCCCTCCATCTCCTCCAGGATACCTTCTGAATCATTGAGGACACCTTTTATTGCAAGTGATAGAAAGTTCCATTCCAAAGAGGCTTAAGCAAAGAAATGGAAGTTTGGGGGCACAAGTAACCCAAAAGTCCAGTGAGTGAGGTTGGATTTAGAGCTCAAATAATGTCATCAGTATTTTCCGTATTTTCTTTCTTCCTAAATCTTGGTTTTGCCTTCTTTTCTGAAGGCTGAAGTTTCAGGCTCCATATGGTAGCAAAAAGGCACAGCAGTCTAGCTTTTACATTCTCACGAGTTTCAGACATAGTGGAAAGAGTAAGTCAATTTCTCCATACCTCAAACTTAGTCTGAAATTAAGACATGTTTTCTCTGATCAGTGTGACATGGGTCAAGAGCTCATTCTGAGATCAGTCAATATGTTTCGGGGGCTGGAGTCCCTGGGTTAGCTTAGACCTGAATCACCTGTACCTTCAGGGGTGCAGAGGAGTAAGCTTCACTTGCCTCTAGAGGGAAATTGAGGTAACTTATCAGGGGGCAGGCACCTGGATATGGATAGTGAAATAAGTCCACAAGCTATTGATACTTTCCCCCTTTTGTGAATTCCTGCATTCCTGCTGTTCTGGTGGGCGTCTCTGCTAGGCAGTAAACTCCTTGAAGATAAGGACTCTGTGTGACCTTGAGGTCTTTGTAAAGACCTGGAAAAGAATGGGTGCCAATGACATGCTTTTCAATCAACTAAAGTAACTATTCTGAACTCAGTTCATCCAACCTAGAATACAAACACTCTAGCTATTCCAAAGAGGAGTGATTTATGACTGGATATTATTTTCACCTCAGAGAATCCATGTTTTGAAAGACTTAATCTGAGAGGAAATAGTTAAGGGAACAGATTTGGACCCACAGTATCCGGGCTCAGACGCTTGCATGTGAGCCTGAGTAAGTTGCTTCACCTCTGTGTGCCTGGGGATCTTTTGTCTTAATAGATCCACCTCATAAGACTGATGTAAGGATTAAGAGAAATTATTCACATAAAGCTCTTGACAGTGTCTGGTGTGTGTTTCTGCTCTAATTCTTAATGATTAACTCAAAGCAGCCTTATCACAGATAGGATTTCTGTTAAGCCTTTTCCCCTCCTGACTTCTTCTTTTGGAAAATCTCAACCTACAGAAAAGATGAAAGATCAGTACAATGAGCATCTCTCTACTTTTCACCTGAATTTGTAAGTCATTGACATTTTGCCATATTTGCTTTCTCTCTCCTTTAGGAGGTAAGTTGCAAGCATGATGACCATTTACCTCTTGATACATCAGCTATTATCTCCTGGAGAACAAGGACATTCTCCATCAGTATTATCATAATCAGTAAATTTGAATTGAGGCAATAATGTTATCTGGCATATGCTCCATATTAAATCTCTCCAAGTGTGCCAATGATGTCCTTTTTAATCGAGGCTCTTAACAAGGGTCATGCAGATGATTAGTCATCCTCTGCCTTTTCTTTGTTTTATGGTTGTGACATTTTTAAGGAGTCACTGCCAGTTGTTCTATGGAATATCATATAATTCGGATCTGTCTGATTGTCTCCTTGTGGTTAGATTTAGACATTTTGGGGCACAAGAATACTACATAGACGAGATGATGATCTCATTGCATCATATCAGGAAGCTCATGATGCCAGTTTGTTCCATTACTGATGCTGCTAAATTTGCATCCTTAGTATCCACCAGATTTCTCCATTTTAAATATCTGTTCCCCTTTGGAATTCTCTGAGAGCCTAAGATTGGGAGTCATTGACTTTACTCCAAAAACCAATTGCTTCCATTTATCAGCTCTTCCTGTTATCAAACACTGCTGAGTGTCTATCCGGATTCCTGATTGGATGTCATGACTCTCCAAGATAGCTGTTATTATAGATGAAGAAATGGAGTAAGGCTTTAGGAAGTCAAGTGAATCACAGAGTCAATAGTAGAGGGTCTTCCCAGCTTTGAGCCTGTGCTATTAAAGTCTATGTTCTAGGGCTGTGCCATCCAATAGAACTTTCTGATAATGGAATGCTATATCTGCAGTCTATATGGTAGCCACTAACCACAAGAACAGCTGAGGAACTGAACTTTAATTTTATCCGATTTCAATTGAATTTAATGGCCATATGAGGCTAGTGGCTACTGTATTGGACAGCGCTGTCTTAGATTTTCCAGGAGGCCCAGGAAATACCTAGCACTTCCTCTCTTGCCTTGTTGCAGTTATTTGGTTCACAGTAAATTTGGAAAACTCAGCAGTGGCCACAGGACTGGAAAAGGTCAGTTTTCATTCCAATCCCAAAGAAAGACAAACCCAAAGAATGCTCAAACTACCGCACAATTGCACTCATCTCACACGCTAGTAAAGTAATGCTCAAAATTCTCCAAGCCAGGCTTCAGCAATATGTGAACTGTGAACTTCCAGATGTTCAAGCTGGTTTTAGAAAAGGCAGAGGAACCAGAGATCAAATTGCCAACATCCTCTGGACCATGGAAAAAGGAAGAGAGTTCCAGAAAAACATCTATTTCTGCTTTATTGACTATGCCAAAGCCTTTGACTGTGTGGATCACAATAAACTGTGGAAAATTCTGAAAGAGATGGGAATACCAGACCACCTGACCTGCCTCTTCAGAAACCTATATGCAGGTCAGGAAGCAACAGTTAGAACTGGACATGGAACAACAGACTGGTTCCAAATAGGAAAAGGAGTACGTCAAGGCTGTATATTGTCACCCTGCTTATTTAATTTATATGCAGAATACATCATGAGAAGCTGGGCTGGAAGAAGCACAAGCTGGAATCAAGATTGCTGAGAGAAATATCAATAACCTCAGATATTCAGACAACACCACCCTTATGGCAGAAAGTGAAGAGGAACTCAAAAGCCTCTTGATGAAAGTGAAAGTGGAGAGTGAAAAAGTTGGCTTAAAGCTCAACATTCAGAAAACAAAGATCATGGCATCTGGTCCCATCACTTCATGGGAAATAGATGGGGAAACAATGGAAACAGTGGCTGACTTTATTTTCTGGGCTCCAAAATCACTACAGATGGTGACTGCAGCCATGAAATTAAAAGACGCTTACTCCTTGGAAGGAAAGTTATGACCAACCTAGATAGCATATTCAAAAGCAGAGACATTACTTTGCCAACAAAGGTCTGTCTAGTCAAGGCCATGGTTTTTCCAGTGGTCATGTATGGATGTGAGAGTTGAACTGTGAAGAAAGCTGAGCGCCGAAGAATTGATGCTTTTGAACTGTGGTGTTGGAGAAGACTCTTGAGAGTCCCTTGGACTGCAAGGAGGTCCAACCAGTCCATCCGAAAGGAGATCAGCCCTGGGATTTCTTTGGAAGGAATGATGCTGAAGCTGAAACTCCAGTACTTTGGCCACCTCATGTGACGAGTTGATGCATTGGGAAAGACCCTGATGCTGAGAGGGACTGGGGGCAGGAGGAGAAGGGGACGACAGAGGATGAGATGGCTGGATGGCATCACTGACTCGATGGACATGAGTTTGAGTGAACTCCAGGAGTTGGTGATGGACAGGGAGGCCTGGCGTGCTGCAGTTTATGCGGTCACAAAGAGTCGGACACGACTGAGCGACTGAACTGAACTGAACTGAAGGAACAGGAATCATCTTGAGCACAACACTTGCTGCTACAGGCCCCTGCTGCTAAGTCACTTCAGTCGTGTCCGACTCTGTGCGACCCCATAGATGGCAGCCCACCAGGCTCCCCCGTCTCTGAGATTCTCCAGGCAAGAACACTGGAGTGGCTTGCCATTTCCTTCTCCAATGCATGACAGTGAAAAGGGAAAGGGAAGTCGCTCAGTCGTGTCTGACTCTTCGCGACCCCATGGATTGCAGCCCACCAGGCTCCTCCGTCCATGGGATTCTCCAAGCAAAAGTACTGGAGTGGGGTACCATCGCCTTCTCCAGCTACAGGCCCCTAGAGCAACTCAAAATAGTAAGGCATTCTAGCCCTCAAGAGTTAACAAGGTATTCCCTGCTGTGCATGGTATTCAGAGGTACCAGATGGGAAAGTTGGATGGTTTGGGAGGTGCGAAGGCCCCTGATGGCTTCTGAGATGGGAATATGAAATGTCCTTCTGTAGCATCCTAGAATACCAGCCTCTGGACTGGCATCCTAAGCAACGAGGCTGCTGCCTGGCAGATAAGGAGTATTGAAGATCTCCCAGGGGGGCAGCTAGCCTCCAGCTGGGCTCACTCCTGGAGGACAGTAGCTGGAAGCAAAGGGAAGGGCAAGGAGAGGCCCAAATTGGGCAGGGAGAGGGCATCAGGGGGAGAAGGTGAGGAGACATTGGGATGGAGCCAGGATGTAGAAGGGCCAGGAAAGAGCCCTGCAGATGGTGTGGATGAGGGGGAGGGAAGGGATGGCAGTGGCCATCAGCAGGGGGGAGGTGAGGGAAGGACGCACAGACCAAGGAGTGGAGACTCAAATAGGCCTGGGCAGAGGCAGTGCCCGTGAACCCTCACCGACTTAGAAGTGAAAACCCTTATCATAAACCAGCTGCCTGTGCGATATAACTGTCAGCAACAGTTGAGTAAGGGAAAATAGAGGCTGAGAAGCGGCCTGTTACTGTGTAAGCAGGGCAGTTGCCTTCCCCACCAACCGACACTTCTATGGCTGCACCGTCCCCTCAGTTACTTTCCCCAGCAGGACGATTTTCTAATTACATCTAACCAGGCATGCCAAGTGTGTTTCCCACTGCATTTCATTTCCAGGCCTGTTGAATGCTGAATTAATTTTTAATCACCCTGGAGGTATTGAGTTTAATTACCCAGACTGAGCGACAAGAATTTTGGGGGTTGCTTCTCGGGAACAGGAACAGGTTTGTTTCCAGAAGGCTGAAGGTGGGGAGTACAATTCCCAAGTGTTAGTCACTCATTCGTGTCCAACTCTGTGACCCCGTGGACTGTAGCCTGCCAAGTTCCTCTGTCCATGGAATTCTCCAGGCAAAATGCCGGAGTGGGTTGCCATTTCCTTCTCCAGAGGATCTTCCTGACCAAGGGATCAAACCCGGGCCTCCTCCATAGCAGGCAGATTCTTTATCATCTGAGCCACCAGGGAAGGTGAGGACAGATATCCTGACTCTTCAGCTAGAGCTGTCTATTTGTGAGCACACTGCACACCAGGCTCTGCAGTAGGCAGGGTTGGAGGCGAGAGGAAGTAGAACATATGGTCCCTTGAGAAACCCGAGCCTGGTTTGGAGAGAGTCTCCCCCATGCACAGAAAACAGAACTAGGACCCAGCACAAGACCTTCTGGCCCCAGGTCCTTAATAGTGGAGTGAAATCTGCCCTTCAATTCACTCAACCCAGCGCTCTATTTTGCTACACCATCCTATCTGTTCAAATCCAAAAGTCACTCTTTTTTTTGCATTTTCTCATGCCAGCTGGAAGGAGACAAGGCTGCCCCCCATGACATTCCCCCTTCCTGACTGGAGGTGGGTACTCTTCCCTCTGCCACATGGAAATGCCACGGGCCCGTTGCTCTTACTAGAGACAGGTGGAAGTTTGGGTAGGTGATGCCATCCCAGCCAAAGGGTTGTGAGGGGGCCACAGAGACTGAAGGGCGTCAAGTAGAGTCCAGGAGGGAAGGGACCAGGTCTGCAGCATCATTTATGTTCCTACAGCTTTGATTAATGCATTTTCCACTCACAGTCTTTGATCACTGCTCCTTACTTAACCTGCTCCTGCCCTGGGGCTTCCCTAGTGGTGCACTGGGTAAGACTCCTTGCTCCCAATGCAGGGCGCCCAGGTTCCAACCCTGGGCAGGAAACTAGATCCCGCATGTTGCACTGAGCGTTTGTATGCCTAAACTAAAGATCCCGCCTGCCGCAACTCACACCTGGCACGGACAAATAAATAAATAAACTTAAAAAAAAAAGCCACTCCTGCCCTGACCTGCCTAGGGCCAGTGGAGAGGACAGTCCACCAGACCAGGCCACGCATCAGGGACAACTTAGACATTCATTCATCTATCCACTTTATCATCACAACATCTTATGAGATGCAGGGTTATATTTGTTTAACAAATATTGACTGACAAACTTCTTTGTGACAGGCAGTGTTCCAGCCATTGGAGGTGATGCATTAATTTAGCAGACAAAAATCCTTGCCCTTGAGGGGCTTTTACTCTATTGATTGATGGCACGTGTCAGAGAAACAGCTCAGACTGGCCGAGAGGGGACACATGGAGCCTTATATAACTAAGGAAACAGAGGATACGTCTTAGGCATGCTGGGAGCCAAAGCTCAGGTTAAGCCATCTCCCTGGGACTCTTGCTCCTCTTAGACTTTCTGAGTTCTGCCTCTCGTTTTCTTCCTTTGCTTTACTCTCAGGCAGGCTCTTTCTGTGCAGTGACAACACAACCACTCAAAGCTCTAGGTTCACGTCCAAATAAGCCAAAAGAGAGCCTTTCATTCCTAATGGGTCCAGCAAAAATCCCAAACCTAATTCTCATTGGCTGGATTTAGTCACATGTACTTATCCCCAAATGCATCACTTAGTCTGAGAGAACAAGATGCTCTGATTGGCTGGGCGTAGGGCATATGTTGACTCTTACTGTCAGCAAAGGGGTCATTGCCAGGAAAACCATAGCAAAGAAGATTTGGGGAATAGCGGTTTCCCAAGAAGAAATCATGGGCTGGAGGAAGAGGGAATACATTTTTTTTTTTTTTAATAGAGGGGGAAACTGAGGTTCGGCAATATTAAATGACCTTCCCCAAGGAAGCAGCTAGTGTACATCCATACCAAGGATCTGAACTCAAGTCTCTTTGACTCCAGTCCCTGAGCTCTGAACTCAGATACGTCATGGACCCTTTCCTCCCAGGGCACCCCTTTGGGCAGAAGCAGACTCACCAGCAGACAGAAGGAGCCATACGGGCCAGGGTTAAATCTAGACTCTGCCCTTGACTTTGTAAAACCTCTGGGTTTCAGTTTCACCTTTGTGAGATGGGTCAAAGGGCACCTACCTTGCAGGAGTTTGGGGAGGAGTACATGAATCACAAAATGAAAACGCCCCTGAAGTAATGTCTAGCTTGAGCTCAGTGGAAACCGAATGAACTTTAAAAAGAATAAATCATAGAAGAGGAGCTAAAGAAAAGATTTGGTAATGGCTGAAAGTGTGACATCTCTGAGTTTTCAAATTCTCTCAGGCTCCCTCAGCTGTTAAATGCTTCCCTGAATCTCCTTCATGCAGGAGAACAGGGGGTAGGGTGGGGTGGGGTGGGGTGGGATTGGGCAGGAAGAGAAGGGCAGGAGAAAGAGGGGAGTCAGGGGTAGAGGGAGGGTTCTCCTCACCCATGAGACTAAGACCCAATTTCCTGTCTATTAATGTTAACGGAAAAGGAAATCCTGCTCCAGGGCTGAAGGAAAGCCCCCACCCCACCCCCCAGCCTCTGCATATGCATTGGTCTGCGGAGGGAGGGGAGGGCTTCCCCAGTGGCTCAGTGGTAAAGAATCTGCCTGCTAATGCAGGAGACACAGGAGACGCGGGTTCAATCCCTGGCTGGGGAAAATGGGAAGAGCTCTTGGAGTAGGAAATGGCAACCCATTCCACTATTCTTGCCTGGAAAATCCCATGGACAGAGGAACCTGGCAGACTACGGTCCATGGTGTGGCAGAGTCGGACAAGAGGAGGGAGGGAGGCGGAGCTTTCCCTCCTCTGCCCCGCCCACAGCCGGTTTTGTGATCTCCCCTCCAGGTCCTTACCAGAGAAGGGGCTACTGGAGGGTCTCAGGAATACATAGGCCTGTATCCCCGCGTTGTGATATGCGTGCTCCACCCCCTAACCCCCCGCCGCATACACCCTTCACAGCTGAAAAGAGGGTGTTAGCATGGAGGCTACGAACTCTGGAATTTGGATGGTTTGTGTTCAACTCCCGCTGTCTTTCCTGTGTAGCAGCACAGCCTATGGCGAAGGCTGTTAGTCACTCACACGATGTACCCACCACATCACCCCTGCCCCCAGTGTCTGTTAGTACACACAGACACACACACACACTTTTCCTTGGAGGGCCAGTGTGCTCAGCCCCAAGGAATGGCATATGATTGGTCCAAGGCAAGGGTTGGCAAACCATGGCCCGAGGCCAAATCTGACTGCCCCCCTTTTTTTTGTATGTCCCACAAACTCAAACGGTTTTTTTTTTTTTTTAACACTTTCAAAATGGTTGAAAAAAACAAAAAGAAAAGTAATATTCTGTGACCCATGAAAGTTATACAAAAATTCAACTTTGTGTTCATAAATAAAGTTTTGTTGATGCAGGCCACACCCATCTGTTTATGTAGCACTTAAGGCTGATTTCACTCTACAAAGGCTGAGTTGAGTGGTTGCGAAAGAGATGGATCTGGTCCACAAAGCCTAAAATATTTACCCCCTGGTCCTTCACAGGGGCTTCCCTGATGGCTCAGTGATAAAAAATCTGCCTGCCAAAGCAGGAGACGCGGACGCGGGTTCGATCCCTGGATTGGGAAGATTCCCTGGAGAGGGAAATGGCAATCTACTCCAGTATTCTCGCCTGGGAAATCCCATGGACAGATGAGCCTGGTGGGCTACAGTCCGTGGGGTCGCAAAAGAATCGGACACAATTTAGTGACTAAACAAGAACAAAATCGTTCAAAGAAGTTTGCCGACCTTGGTGTGAGCCAGTCATAATCACCCTGCTCCCTTTCCCCTAGCCTTTCTTGCAGCCATAGTGGCCACAGGTTCCAGTCCTCTCCAAAGACAACTAAGCGTGAATCTGTTGTGGGTATTTGTCTAAAAGCATTGCTTTTCTGAGAGAAGGGGACAGATACGGCCGGAACCTCCCTTTCTTCCTACTTCCTGCTTGAAGCATGGGTATGTCTGATGCTTCAGTCTTTTTGCTTTAGGATTCATTTCCTGCCGAGGATGGGAAAACACAAGGTCAAAAGTGCAGTTAAAGGCCGGGCTGGGGTCCAAGAAGAGGGGAGTTCCAGGCAGGGCATCTGCCTGGGAACCTGAACTGCTCCTCACGCAGACCAGGTTGGCTCAGAGGGGCCACCAGTCACCTGGCTGGACTGAGGCAGGATCAGCCCCTCTCAAGAATGCGTCTGATGGCTCCTGTCGTCCTGCCCTAACATGGACATCCAGAGATGGGGAGAAGGGCTGAGAATCCTGGTGGGGACTGCTTCCCTCTGTCTAGATCCCTTCTACTTCTAGCTGAAAGAGTAGGTAATGAAAAAAGTGTTGAATGGCTGAGTGGGTGGATGAGTGAGGAAGAGAGAGAGGAAGGAAGGAAAAATACAGTTATTAAAAGGGTTTCACGCACATGCTGACAGCAAGCCTGTGAGGTTACAGGCTAGGTGTTACTGTGCCCATTTAAGAGAAGAAAACTGAAGCTCTGTGAGACCAACTGACTTTCCCAGAGTCACAAGAGATAGAAGTTGGAACCCAAACCCCAAACCTGGTCCAAATTCCTGGGCACAGGCCCTTTCTGCACCTCTCCTTGGTTATCACCTCCAGGCCATGCTGTGTCTGGTGTAAGGACACAGACAAAGATCCTGCCATCACCTCAGCAAAGCATGAAAGGAACTTTCAAGATGTGGGTCTGGGCAGCTGCCAGGAAAACGTCTTGTCTACATCGCCCAGTTCTGCTCTAGGGGCCGCCAAGAATACGTCATCTCCTTAGCAGGTGCTCTGTACATACTTGTGGAGTGAATGAGTTGCCTTGTGTCAGTACAAATTCCTCAACAAAAAGTCATAGGCTACAAAATCCAAAAAACAGCAGGTAAAGTTGACGTCACATTTCCCAGCTTTGCAGTGGCTCGGAATGTGCGTTTGGGTAGCAGAATAAGCCTCCTGTCATGCTTTACAAGCAAATGATAGTCATCACTGTGATCATAAAAGGACAGTTAACGTGCACACTTGTTAACATGCCACTCACTACAACAAGCCCGTGGTAGAAAGTGTCTTATTTAAACGTCGTGGCAACCTGACGAGGTAGATGTTATTGCTCTCCTCATTTTGTGGTTGAGGAATCTGGGGCTCAGGTTAAACAATTTTATTAAGGTCACACAGCTAGAAGGGGGCATAGGGTGATACAAACCTAGGTGTTTTGTCTTTAGGGAATAAGAGAGGAGGTGACAGGAAGACTGGGATGGGTCTACAGCAGGGGTCCCCAGGATCTAATGCCTGATGCTCTGAGGTGGAGCTGATGTAATAATAATAGAAATAAAGTGCACAATACATGGAATGCACTTGAGTCATTCCAAAACCATCCCTGCCTCCTGGTCCATGGAAAAATTGTCTTCCACGAAACTGCCGTGTGGGTGTTCAGTTGCTCAGTCGTGTCCAACTCTGAGACTCCATGGCCTGTAGCCCACCAGGATCCTCTGTCCATGGGGTTTTCTGGGCAAGAATACTGGAGTCGGTTGCCATTTCCTTTTCCAGGGGATCTTCCCCACCCAGGGATGGTGGGCAGATTCCTGCACTAGCAGGCAGATTCTTTACCTCTGACCACCTGGGAAGCCCCCCACCAAACTGGTCCCTGGTGCCACAGTGGCTGGAGACCTCTAGACCACAGGACTGGCTTTGTGGGGGGGAGGGGCAAATGCGCACCCCCACCCAGGTAACTTGTATGGAGGATAGTCGAGTTAAAGTGCTGACAGGGAAGAGATGGGTGCAGAAGCAGGGGTGGGTGAGACCTTGTCTGCCCACAGGACGTATCTTTTCAGCTGGCCTTTCTCTGTCCTGTGCCAGGCTCAACCCTAGTGACAACACCCGTATAAATACTGTGTGTTGGGTAGGGGTGGAGAGCAGTGGACGAGGAGAGGCCGGGCCAGGCTGGCGTGATTGACTCTCAGGGAGGTGCTGGGGATCTATGTATTAATACCTTTCGCAGCCAGTTGGGCCTCTATTAAGGTGCAACTTATAGTAAACGAGCTCCTAGATGCCATCCAGGCTGGGGGGAAATAGGGGGGTAGGGGGTGGCTCAAAGGGTCTCTGCCGGACCCAAGTCTCATCCAGGTGGGGCATCTGGGGCCTGGCATTCGGGGCTTCTGCATGAGGTCCACAGCCCATGCAGGAAAGATTTCCCTGCCTGGGGTGCAGCATCACTTCTGACCTCTTTTTCCTGGAAGGTTCCAGGATGTCTGCTGCCCTGGGCTGGTCCAAGCTATGGTTCCTCTATCCTGAGCTCTGCGCCTTGGTGCTCACAGACCATCTGTTTGGGGGTTTCTGAGTGATGTCATGGGTGAGGTGACCCACATGTTGTTAGCTGATACCCACTCTAAGTCCTGCAGGACCCAATGGCTGACTTAGGTTGGGTGCTCAATAAAGGTTTATCACCCAACTGTGTGACTGAACAAGCTCAGTGCTCAGAGGCTAGAGGAGAAAACAGAAGAGGCACACCCCAGCCCTCCAGGGATTTAAAACCTCACTACCCAGTAATAACACAATTAACAGTTAAGTGTTAAATTGTGACGCTCTCTCAAGGTGCTCTGAGGATTTAAAATGGGGACTGGGGCCCTTCAGCAAGCTTCCTGAAGGAAATGTAGTCAAGTTGGTCTGAGTAGGAAGCCTGGAGGCGAGTCTGAGTGTGGAGGGGTGTCTAGATGAGTCTAGTGAGAAATGTGGTGATGTATGAGCCTTTGGAATGGGAAGGTCCTTAAACATCCAGTCTGATGGCCTCATCGTAGTAACAGTTCTTGATTATGAAGGTTCACTCTGTGCCAGGGACACTCTCAGGCCAGGCACATCCTTTTTACTTAGTTTTCATGCCACCCCTGTGGTGGAGGTATTATTATTGTCCCCATTTTGCAGGTGAACAAACTGAGGCTCTGTGCTCAGTAAATTGCCTATACAGGAACTGGACCTACCTTTGTCCAGTACGGTGGCCACTAGCTCTGCGTGACTAACGAACTCTTGAAATATGGCTAATCCTTAATGAGCTGTGCTGTTGTGGAAAATCACACACTAGGTTTCAAAGACTTACTATGAAACAAACAAAAGAATATAAAACATCTCATTACAAGCTCTTTTTAGGGGATATCTCTGGCAGTCATGGTTAAGCCTTTGCTTTCCAATGCAGGGGGTGCAGGTTCGATCAGGGAGCTAAGATCTTACATGGCTCCTGGCCAAAAAAAAAAGACCCCCAAAAACATAGCAGAAGCAAATTGCAACAAATTTAATAAAGACTTCAAAAATGGTCCACATCAAATAAAACTCTTTTTGGTATTTACTACATGTTGAAATGATAATTTGGATTTACTGGGTGAAACAAAATATATTATTTTAAAGTTAATTTCATCTGTTTCTTTTAACTTTTTTTCATGAAGCTACTAGAAAATCACACACGACGTGGGTGGCTCGCGTCATATTTCTGCTGGATGACATCCTTCCAAGTGCCTGTCAGCCTCAACATGATGTCGATGTGTTTGTTTCCTAGGGCTGCCATAACAAAATGCCACAAACTTGGTGGCTTAATCAAGAGAAAGTCCTTATCTCCAAGCTCTGGAGGCTGCAAGTTTGAAATCAAAGTGGCAGCAGGGCTAGTTCCTTCTGAGATGGAGGGAGGCTCCTTCACACCCCTGTCCTGGAGCTTTGCTGGCAATCCCTTCTGCTCTTTGTCTTCTGATGCATCAGCCCAATCCCTGTTCATCTTCACATGGCATCAGACCTCCTTGTGTGTTTCTCAGTGTTCAAATTTACCCTCTATAAGGACACTATTCATACTGGATTAGGGGCTCACCCTACTCCGGGATGACTTCATTTTAACTAAACACATCTACACAGGCCCTATTTCCAAATAAGGTCACATTCTGAGGCACTGGGGATTAGGGCTTCAATATATGAATTTTGGGGCACACAATTCAACCCATAAGAGATGGGGAATTCCCTCCCTCTCCAGGAGCTCATTCCATATTTATATTCCCAGGTGTCTCAATTTTAAAGAATCCACTTGCCAATGTAGGAGATGCAGGTTCAATCCTAGGATGGGAAGATCCCCTGGAGAAGGAAATGGCAACCCACTCCAGTATTCTTGCCTGGAAAATCCCATGGACAGAGGAGCCTGGAGGACTACAGTCCGTGGGGTTGCAAAGAGTCTGACATGACTTAGCGACTAAACAGCAACCATAGCAACAGCAATCTTCCTCTTGTGCTAGCCTATAGATCCGCTAAGGATCCCTTCTTCAAATCACTTGTAGGTGCCCATGGCACCCCTGCGAGGTGGGGTCAGGGGCTGGAGACACCCACATTTTGTTCCTGGAAGCCCAGGTGTGACTGGCCCCACCCGTGGTGAGACTACCTCTGTTAAAGATAACAGATAACTGGAGAGCTGGAGAGAGAAAACTGATAAGAAAGACAAGGTTAAAAATAACCCAGGGAGCAGAGGCTGCCAGGGTGACCTTAGCCCTTTACAACTTTGATTTACAAATAGCTCTGCCAGGAGGTCACCTGGACTGTAAAAACCTCATCACCTTGTCAGCTGACACAGCCTTCTGTTCAGTGGTCTGGGAATTTCCAATCCTGGGGAAATATGACCACAACAAGGTGGACCACTTCTCTTTCTGTTTGTCCTGGCAGCCTTTCAACCCCTTCCTAAGAATGGGAGAGGCTGGGGTGGGCAGCTCTGTTCCTGTGAGAGGAGGGGGTTGCCTTGAGAGAGCTCTGCATTCCTTCAGAGAAGGTAGGTACCCAGGACCAGCTACACTCCTTGCATTGGCGTGACTTGGGAAAGTCACAGAGCCTATTGGAGCTGCTATTTTCTGATCTACAAGATAGAAATAAGATGGCATGCCCTACCTCCTCACCAGTTACAGTGAGGAGCAATCTAAGAGGCACAGCTGGGCCCAGGGGTTCAGGAAGAACCAAAGTAGGCACCCAGTTTCATCAGCATCTTGATCCCCTCTCTTTTTGTGCATTAAGTCCATTTGGGGCCAGGTGTTAAGTGCATTAGGACCCTCACCACTCAAAGCCTGGTTCCCAGGAGAGCAGCAATAACATCATCTGGGAGCTTGTCAGAAATGCAGACCCTGAGGCCCCACCCCAGACCTGCTGAGTCAGAAGCTGCATCTTAACAAGATCCCCGAGAGATCTGTGTGCTCACTGAAATTTGAACAGGGTCACTTTCATGGGCATAGCTTTTGTTTGCCCTGGGTCTATTCCCCCTTCTTCTGTTTCAAGTGATCTTTCTTTGCAAGAATCATGCTCCTACCCCTACTCTAGTTTGATGCGTTTCTGTGGGGTTTATCCGCTCTGCAGACCCCCAAGGGGGCATGAAAGCTGGTCCTGGCCAATTGGAACCAGGCCTGGAACTTTGGCTGGAAGAGTTGGGTAAGAGGAGCTCTCTGTATGCAGCTGTACGATGGAGGCCTGGATCAGCAGTGTGTGTGTGTGTGTGTGTGTGTGTGTGTAAGAGACAAAGAGAGGTAGATTCCTGATCACATCTTTTCAGCTTCCCCCTTTGTCTAAAGTCAAATAGACTCTTTTGGTTTTTCAGTCCGTATAAGCCAACCAATTCCCTTTACCTAAGTGTGTGAGATGGATTTCTTACACTTGCAGAGAAAGAACCTCCTTTCCACCATGCTGCTGACCCAAGAGAGTAAGGCAAGGTTTTCGGCCCTGCAGAGTTCAATACTGACTACTCCAGGGGAAGACAAGAAAGGGTCTTTATGGTGATGAATGTGTGGTGCCCAGATAGTTATTGTTGTTCAGTCACTAAGTTGTATCCAACTGTTTGTGACCCCGTGGACTGCAACATGCCAGGCTTCCCTGTCCTTAACTGTCTCCTGGACTCAGGTCCATTGAGTCGATGATGCCATCCAACCATCTCATCCTCTGTCACTCTCTCCTCCTCCTGGCCTCGATCTTTCATCAGGATCTTTCCCAGGGAGTTGGCTCATCCCATCAGGTGGCCAAAGTATTGGAGCTTCAGCTTCAACATCAGTCCTTCCAATGAATATTCAGGGTTGATTTCCTTTAGGATCTCCTTGCTGTCCAAGGGACTCTTAAGAGTCTTCTCCAGTACCCAGATAGAGAACAATACAAAAGTGAGCAGGTAGCCAAGCTTCTCAGGGAGAAGGGTCAGGGGGTTCCCCAGAGAACATGGCACCTGAGCTGACTGTGAAGACAAATGGAGTTAGCTGGGTCGCCAATGTAGGTGGAAGCATTCCAGGAAGAGGGAGCTGTGTGAGCCAGGGCATGGAGACAGG
The DNA here is from genome assembly GCF_055505025.1 of Bos grunniens. NCBI lineage: Eukaryota > Metazoa > Chordata > Mammalia > Artiodactyla > Bovidae > Bos > Bos grunniens. Next base: position 30,739,021 of record NC_141190.1, on the reverse strand, counting down.
AGGCAGCATGAGGCGCTCAGGGTCCTACAGTTCTCAGGGTGGCCCTGAGACACAGGGAGAAGCCAGGTCAGGAAGAGAGGCCAGAACTTGGTGGGCTGCAGTGGTATGGAGCTGGGACTCTTTCTATGGTCACCTCCTGGGGTGTGCCCAAGAAACTGATGGTGGCGGGGATGGGGAGGGGGTGTCAGGAGGAGGAGAGTGTCACTACCGAATAAAGTCAACACTCAAGGCTGCCGTTCCTCAGGAACAAATCACACCTGCCCTTGGAAACCTGAGGGGCCCCCTGGTGCCATGGGCAGGGAGTTGGCATCATAGTCGGAAGATCCAGCTTGAACTCTCAGTTCTGCCACTAAGAGTTGCGTGAGCTCTGCAGGTCCCTTCACTTTTCTGGTTCTCATCTTGTAAAAATGGAAATTCAGAATTCCTGCCTCTAAAAGGCAACAGTGAGAACTGGCTGAGATTATGATTTAAAAGGACTTCCCAGGTGGTGCTAGTGGTAAAGAACACGCCCGCGGGAGTGAGTGAACATGCCTGCAACAATGCAGGAGACATAAGAGACACAGATTCAGTCCCTGGGTCAGGAAGATCCTCTGGAGGGAAGCATGGCAACCCACTCCAGTGTTCTTTCCTGGAGTATCCCATGGACAGAGGAGCCTGGCAGGCTACTCTTTGTGTCCATGGGGTCACAAAGAGTCAGACACAACTGAAGCAACTTAGCACACACATGATTTTTTAAAAAAATAAACAGTTTAAATCCACAAAGCAAGCCAGCCTACAGTCTAGAAAGGGGAAAGGAGGCCAAGTCCTTGAGAGGAGTGTACAGGAAGTTCCCTCTCTGCTGACCCATAACTTCTGCACCTTCCTGCCCCAACTCATGAACATCCTGTCTCCATCAGAGGGGCCATTCCAGGGGTCTTGCTCCAAGCCTCCACCTGGCCCTACATGGCTAATTCCAATGGTGTTGTCCTCAGGCCTGTGATTATGAGATAGTGCCGTCCACAGGCACTCCCAGCCTAGGACCTGGGCGGAAAATCAGCATCCCCAAAACTCTGGGAGAAGAAAACCTCAGGGGCTTCCCACTCCGGAGCCCGAAGCTTAGAACCACAGGTGCCACCTACGGAGCACTTCCTGTGTGAACCAGCCACCAGAGTGAACGATGACTCGCACTAACTGATATATTCCTCCAATTCATTCTCCATCCGGTAGCAAACCCATTTTAAGGGTAAAGAATGGCTCAGAGAGGTAAAGATACTTACCTGAAGTCTCATAGGTACCAAGTGGTAATACAGGATGCAGAGCTGGGTAGGTCTCCTTGAAAGCCTGGCTCTTTCCTCCAAGCCACACACAGGGCAGCCTGTGGGGATGCTCCACCTTCAGCAATACACAGCAGAGGGAGGGTTGACTTTTTGGCTTCTCCTGCCCTTCCTGTCCCCAACTCCCCCTCCCCCCATGCCCCCCCCCCCACACACACACATTTCACACTCCCTGGGCCTGAAGAACAGGATGGAGGCAGCCTGGGGATTGGATGTCCTCTGAGGGAGGTAGGTAGGGGGAATGTCTGACCAGGCAAGTGACAGATGATGCCTCAAAACCCTAAGGACTGGAGCTTTAATGGTGGAAGGACGGATGGGTGGTGAGTGACACTTCGGGCAGGGGGTCCAACCTGAACCCTCCCCTCCAAAGCATACCTGTGGAGCAGTATCTACTAGAACCAGGCGTGCCTGTACGATTTTCCCTGCTTTGCCTCCGGGTTTCCTGCTGGAACTCTGGGGCCATTAACCAGGGCACGTTCATGCATCAGATTGCCTGAGCACATCTCTACCTGCAGGCTGGAGGCCTTGGGAGAAAAGGGACAGCGGCCAGGGGTGGAGACCAACCCCTGGGGCCCAAGACCACTTGCTGAGGAAAAGTCACACTCAATTCTGTGGTCTTGTAAACCGAGGGCAAACTCAGGGGAAATGAGTTGCCTCCAGGCTGAGGTAAGGGTTTCTTTTACCCAGCCAGGCCCCCACCTCCTTGAGGTGGTGATCAGTATGTGGGGGTGGGGTTGCTCAGGATTGAAGGGGTTCAGGCTGAGTAGGTCTGAAACTCCATAGGTTTCCCTAAGAGCTCACATGGGGCTGTCAGGGGTGGTGGGGGTGGTAGTGTGGGGCAAGATCTCAACCAGGATCTCCCTGCCTCCACAGAGGGTGGAGGCTGCCTGCCAGACTGCTTTCCTAGAAGCCCAGAGCATCCTCACCCTGCAGCGCGTGTACCCGGCCATGCTAAGAGGAGGGAAGGTGGGACTCCGGGCTGCCCGGGGACGAGTGAGAGCTGTGACAATGGTCTGCTCCCTACCTGGTCAGAACTGGGAGTTCTCTCAGTGTCTGTGAACCTGTGGTGTGTGCATATCGTGGGTGGAAGTGAAAGAGGTGGGAGGTGTGAGTGTAGGAGCCGTTTTGCGTGTAAATGTTATGCGGCTCTGTCAGTTCTGGGGGCTGCCAGTGGGGAGCAAGGCTGTCTTGGCAAGTCTGCTTTGTGTATCATGGCTGGATGTGGGCATGAATCTGCCGGATGTGTGAGTCCATATGTGTGTCAATATCCCTCCAGTGGGACAGGCGAGTCCCCATTGTGATGTGAGAGAGTGTGAACCCACTGAGTGGATGGGCAAAGTGTGTCCATCTAGGGTCAGGCTGTGTATTTAGCCAGCGCCCATCACTGACCCAAGGACAGGAGTTCCCATCCCAGGGCTCAAATTGCCCTCAATTAATTGCCGGTTGATACCTGGCTAATACCCCAGCCCTTTGGGTCTCTCCCTAATCCCATCAGCCTTCTCAGAGCTTAGCTGTTGCTGTTCAGTTGCTAAGTCATGTCCAACTCTGCAACCCCATGGATGGCAGCACGCCAAATTTTCCTGTCCTTCACCTTCTCCCTGAGCTTGCTCAAACTCTTATCCATTGAGTCAGTGATGCCATCCAACCATCTCATCCTCTGTCATCCCTTTCTCCTCCTGCTTTCGATCTTTCCCAGCATCAGGGTCTTTCCCAAGAAGTTGGCTCTTCCCATCAGGTGGCCAAAGGATTGGAGCTTCAGCGTCAGTCCTTCCAATGAATATTCAGGACTGATTTCCTTTAGGATTGACTGGTTTGATCCTGCTATTCAAGGGACTCTCAAGAGTCTTCTCCAACACCACAGTTCGAAAGCATCAATCCTTTGGCGCTCAGCCTTCCTTATGGTCCAGCTTTTACATCCATACATGATCACTGGAAAAGATGAGGACGCTACAGACTGCTTGGCAGCACAAAGCCTCCAGGTCACATTTTTAAAGGAAAACTGCTGGTGATGCTTCTGTCTCCCGCTTCCAGAAAGTGGCTTTTGGCGCAGCTATGTCATCATGCTAGGCTGGCGATGAGGAGCACCTGACGATTCTCCCTTATCCATGCTGTCAGGAATCTGGGGGCCCTTAGTATAATAGAGCCATGCACCCCATTGTGCAAAGCGGAAGAAAATGCCTGGGCCTTTGTGTGAGGCAGAGAGGAAGTGAGGCAGCAGGAGGCAGTGGGTGGGGGAGGCTGGAGACTGCGAAGGGCCCTCTGAGAGGGGCTTCCTGCCCAGAAACAGGGTGACCTGGTCAGTTTCTGAGGCTCCAGGGCAGGTCTGACAGTAGCACCTGCAGGGATATGCTCTGGACCTGGGGGACGAGGAGGGGAGGGGGGTGTCTCTGTGCTCAGTGAGGGAGCCACAGCGGGAGAGCGCAGGGGAGGGGGCGTCTTGCACCCACGTCCCTTATGATTCTAGGTCCTCTCACCTGTGTGGCAATCATAAGAGTGGAATTAAAAGGCCCACCAACTGTTGTCTCAGTGACTTCACAGGAAAGACATTCCTTCTCTCCCCCTCTTCTCATACTATCTCTCAGATCCCGTAACCCACCTCCTCCAAAGACTTCACAGTTATAAATAAATTCATTCCTTACTTGTGAAAAGAAAGGTCATATTGGATGACATAAGCTGCTTCGGCCCTTCAGCTCCACCCACTCCTGATTGCTTCTTGTGCTTGCTGTGCTTAGTCACTCAGTCGTGTCTGACTCTTTTTGACCCCATATACCCCAGGCTTCTCTGTCCATGGGATCCTCCAGGCAAGAATACTGCAGTGGGTTACCATTCCCTTCTCCAGGGCATCTTCCTGACCCAGGGACAGGACCCGGGTCTCCTGCATTGCAGGCAGATTCTTTACCATCTGAGTTACCTTCATCCTCAGCCAAAGGTAGGCTCCAGCAGAGAAAGGTCTCCCACTGCTGCTCATCCAGGGAGGGTTGCTGGCTGACACTGGGGAAGGTGTGTACTTTGGGGCCTTATCTTGATTCCAGCCCCACCTCTTAAAACACAAACAGAGACCCACAGGGCAGACAGGGTTGCCTCTCCCAACAGAATTGCTGGGCTGTTAGGCAGAGAGTTGCCAAATGATTTTCTCCCCCTCTTGAGCTTCGTTGAGGGAAATTCTGAGGAAATAAATTTCTTCCCAGTATCCTGTGGATTGGTTCCAGCTAGCTTCCCCGTGGCACAGAAAATGATAGCAACATTTATTGGGTACTTCATGCCAAGGGCTTTTAAGTAGATCTTGAAGGGAGAAGCTGTGAGCAGTTCTGTTCCTTAAAAGAGAGACAGCAGGTGACTCTGCCAAGCTCACATATACAGCAAATCCAGAGCCAAGACTGAAGCCCAGGAGTTGACCATCGGAGCCCTTGTATGCACCCACCAGGCTACTGTGATTCTTAAGAGAAGGCGGATTTGTCATATGTAGCCTGAGGGGAGGAGAGAGGTGCGGGGACAGGTGGATCATTACAGGGAAGCTGAGTCACAGGGCGAGTGTTTCTGGAAAGGAGCCCAGCCCCAGAGTTGGCTCCCTGAAACGGCGGGAAAAGCTGGACACAGCCGGCATACACCTGGAGGGAAGGACTGAAGGCTTGGCTTGGCTCGTGGGTACAAGTCAGGATAGAGAACAAGAAAGGACCAGTACTCCTGAGCAGTGAGGGTTCAGGGCCTGGGGCTGGCCAGAAAGTGAAACCCCGGAGCAGCCCCCGTCCCTGTCTCTGATGCTCGAGGTGTCCCTGGCTCACAGTGTTCTAGTCAATTCTGGAGTCTGAGCTGGGCTGGAGAGCATGCTGGGGATGGAAGACCTCAGGGGAACTGTAATCTCCAGGATGGGTCTTTGGAGGAAGAGCTGGACATTCCCATGGCTGATGGTGGAAAATACTCCAGCGCCATTTTTTCTCTTGATATCTTGAGATTCTGCCTCATTAGTACACAGAGAGCCTCCTGAACTTTTTCCCAGCTGCATAGTATTCCGTCTGTGGACGTTTTATAATTTACTAGCCAATCCTATCCTAGTGGGGGCTTCCCTGGTGGCTCAGATGGTAAAGAATCCTCTTGCAATGCAGGAGACCTGGGTTCGATCCCTGGGTCAGGAAGTTCTCCTGGAGAAGGAAATAGCAACCTATTCCAGTATTCTTGCCTAGAGAATTCCATGGACAGAGGAGCCTGGAGGTTATAGTCCATAGGGTTACAAAGAGTCAGACACAACTGAGCGACAAACATTTTTACTTTTCACGCCTTAGGGGACATTTAATTTGTCATCTGCCATGATAAGCATTACACTTTGGTCTGTAGGATAAATTCCTAGAAGCAGAATTAACAAATCAAACAGTGCAAGCCTTTATAATTGTTTGACATGTTGCCAACCATAGTGATTTACTGATTCACCAACAGCAAATGGAGGTGAGAAGAGATCCCACCAGAGGCTAGTGGGGCACTTTCGCAGCAGCCTCTGGGAAATCCATACCCTTTGCCCCTTTTCAGAAGGTGGTGGGTCAAGGACACTTCATCCAGTGATTAGCACCTAAAGAATAAGTAAGACTTCACCCTGGCAGAGCTGCCCCCTTGAGATGTGTTATGGGGAGAAGGCTATCCAGGTGGCCCCAGCAGGGCAGGGATTGGGGTGGGAATGGACAGCAAGCAGCACAGCAGTGATAAGCTTGATTCTTTTTAAAACAAGTTTAAACAACACTCAACATGATCATTTCATGAGTAACCCATGTTATAAATAGCATATCTTATTATTCCTAAAATAACCAAACAACTCCACATTTCTAAGAAATGTTTTGAAATGTAAAATGATTATTTTTAAGGCTAGGAAAAATAAGTCCAAATATTAACAGTAGCAAGATAGAGGCTAAGATAGAAATGGGTTTTAGAACCAGACAAACCTGAGTTGAGCCCTGTTCTACTCACACCAGCTCTTCATTAGGGCTCAGTTTCTGTGGTCATAAAACAGGGCTCATATCAGTGTGAAGGGTCAGGGGGCAGGGGCTCGTGTGGAGAGTGCTGGGGTGGGGGGCGTCCTTGAAGTGTGGTTCCCGGCAGAGTTTGCACTCAACGACTGCTGACTCTTATCACTGCAGGATGGTGACCTTGTGGTTAGTTTTTTCCTTTTATATTCTGGTCAGTTTGTTAGACGTCTTATTTTTAGAATCAAAAAAAAGAAAAGAAAAGAGTAAACCTCACGAAACAAAGCAAAGGTGAAGAGTGATAGGTGACGAGCGATATACAGGGAGCCAAGGGCGGAGAGACAGATGTTCTTTAGAAACTGTGGCTCGGGGCCTGAACTTAACCTGCAGTTAACAAGGCTGAGAGAGAGTCAGGTGGGCGCACCCACGGGTTTCCTTATTAAGCATTTCCTGCCTTTGAGCCCACCCACCCATCCCCAGCGTACCTATCTCAGGGAATCCCCAGGCTAACAAGCCCTTCCTCACGCACGCCCACTCCCAGCAAGCAGGCCGACAGGGCTGGGCTTGGGGTTTACCAGAGCCCACCCCGCCTCGCCCTCCACCCGCTGCTCTCAGCCTGTGCGCTTGGGCTGGGGCGTCTGACGCTCGGTGATGTTAGGGAAGGAGCGAGGACCAGGGACCACAGCGTCTATGCTTTGTCCCACGTGGCTCTGCCTCACCTTCCTGTACTTTGTTTCTTTTTTATTTATTACAATATTATTTTAAATTAATTTTTATTTGAGTATAGTTGCTTAACGGTATTGGAGAAGGCACTGGCAACCCACTCCAGTACTCTTGCCTGGAAACTCCCATAGATGGAGGAGCCTGGTGGGCTGCAGTCCATGGGGTCGCTAAGAGTCAGACACGACTGAGCGACTTCCCTTTCACTTTCCCCTTTCATGGGTTGGAGAAGGAAATGGCAACCCACTCCAGTGTTCTTGCCTTGAGAATCCCAGGGACAGAGGAGCCTGATGGGCTGCCGTCTATGGGTCGCAGAGTCGGACACGACTGAAGCGACTTAGCAGCAGCAGCAGCAGCTTAACAGTATTGTCTTCTTTTTTACTGTAAGTATTTTAAGGTCTTTCTTTTAGGTAAATCCTGTGCTACATGACTTCGGTCGTGTTCGACTCTTTGAGACCCCATGGACTATAGCCCACCGGGCTCCTCTGTCCATGGGATTCTCTAGGTAAGAATAATGGAGTGAGTTGCCATTTCCTCCTGTGGATCTTCCCAACCCAGGGATTGAACCCGAGTCTCCTGTGTCTCTTGCATTACAGGTGGATTCTTTACCACTGAGCCACCAGGAAAGCCCTTAGGTAAATTGGGCTTCATTAAAATTTAAAACTTTGTGCATCAAGGGCACACTGACAGGGTAAAAAGGCAACCCACAGAATGGGATGAAATATTTACAAATAAATATCTGAGGAGGGATTAATATCCAGAATATATAAAACTTAACAATAAAACAACCCAATTCAAAGATGAGAAAAGAACTTGAAGAGACATTTTCCCTACGATGATAAAGAAATGGCCAGTGAGCACATGAAAAGATGTTCAACATCACAAATCGTTAGGAAAATGCAAGTCAAAACCACAAGGAGAGATCACTTCACATATGGTAGCTATCATCAAAAAAGCAGAAGACAAGTGTTTGGCAGGGATGTGGAGAAACTGGAAACATGTGTATTGCTGGTGGGAATGGGAAGTGTGCAGCCTCTGTGGAAAACAGTATGGAGGTTCCTCAAAAAATTCATCATAGAATTATGTACCCAGAAATTCCACTTCTGAGTATATATACAAAAGAAATGAAAGCAGGGACTCAAATAAATGTCTGTGTGCCTTCATTCCCAGCAGCACTCGTCACAGTAGTCAAAGTGGAAACAACTCAAATGTTAACTGACAGATGAAGAGATCAGCAAAGGTGCTGTATACAAACAGTGGAATGGTATTCTTTCTTTCCTTCTCTTTTGACTGCGTGGCACGTAGGATCTTAGTTCCCTGACCAGGGATTGAACCTGTTCCCCTTACATTGGAAGCACGGAGTCTTATCCACTGGACCACTAGGGAAGACCCCACTACGCTATTGGGCTGGCCAAAAAGGTTTTTTTGGTTTTAAGGCCTCCCTGATGGCTCAGATGGTAAAGAAAAGTAAAAGTGGCTCCGTCGTGTCCATGGAATTCTCCAGGCCAGAATACTGTTGTGGGTAGTCATTCCCTTCTCCAGGGGATCTTTCCAACCCAGGGATCAAACCCAGGTCTCCTGCATTGCAGGCAAATTCTTTACTAGGTGAGCCACCAAGGAAGCCCAAGAATACTGAAGTGGTAACCTATCCCCTCTCCAGTGGATCTTGCCAACCCAGGAATTGAACCTGAGACTCCTGCACTGGAAATGGATTCTTCACCAGCTGAGCTACCAGGGAAGCCATTAGACAGTAAAGAATCCATCTGCAATTCAGGTAGACCTAGGTTCGATCCCTGGGTTGGGAAGATTTCCTGGAGAAGGAAATGGCAACCCACTCCAGTATTCTTGCCTGGAAAATCCATGTACAGAAGAGCCTGGCAAGCTACAGCCCATGAAGTCTCAAAGAGTTGGACATAACTGAGCGACTTTCCCTTTTAAAAAATAAAAGACACATTTTTTATTTTCACTAAGAATTTTATTAAACAGTGTATTTGACTGAACGACTTTCACTTCACTTCACTTTGCTAACCAAATGAAATTTTGGGCCAACCCCACTATCTTAAGAAATTCTAGCAGATGCTACAACATAAACCTCAAAGACACACTACGTGAAATAAGTCAGGCAAGAAAAGGACAAATATGATTCCTTTATAAGGGATTCTATTTATAAAGGATACCTGGAACAGACAAATTTTTAGAGACAGAAAGTAGAATAGCTGTTACCAGGAGCTGGGGGAGATGGGAAACCGGAGTTACTGTTTAATGGGTATGGAGTTTTAGTTTGGGGTGATGAGAAAATTCTGAAGATATACTACTGTCACTGAACTGTGCAATTAAAAATGGTTAAAATGGTAAGTTTTACATATACTTTACCATAATAAGAAAAATCTGATGCAAGGACCATTAAATATCTCTGAGTGTAGAGAATAGCTTGCTCATTCTACAGAGAAATAGATTGAGGCTCAGAGAGGTGGGGAAAGTCATTCCTTTAACATCATTTTTGATACCTGAAGTGTAACAAGTATTCTTGAATTTAAACAATACAGATAACAACTGAAACCGCTTTGGGCCACCCTTCTTAGCCACATCCCCTCCCCAGGGGGTAACAATGGTGAAATCACTTTGTGTGGATTCTTCTAGATCTATTTTGGTAGGTGTGCAGAAGTGGAACCATTTTGTACTTACTTTGCAACTTGCCCTTTATACTTGGTGCTCTTTCTTGGAGCTCTTTCCTGGTCAGTTCATATGAGCCAACTCACTTATCTACATTGCTGTGTCGTGTGTCAGAGAATGCATGTTGAACAGTTGAATGTTCCCCTACTGTTGGACACTTGGGCTATTCTCAGTATTTGGCGATAACAGACAATTCAGCATAAGTTCCTCTTTTTGCACATGCAGAAGAGTTTCTTTAAGAAAACGTCTATTTACTTATTAAGGTTACAAGCTTACATGAATGAATGTCAGTAAAAAGTTGCCATTTATTAGTGCTCAGGGATGGCTAAATATTTTCCATCATAATCTCACACATCATTACTCCTCCAGTTAACCCCATGAGGAAGTCCAATCACTGTCCCCACCGATAAGGTATAAGTCCAGAAAACGTGAGTCACTTGCCCGGATCACAGAGCTCACAAAAGGACCCTGGGCCAACCGTGAAAGGTCTCTCAGTCTGTGATCTCCTAAAGACAAGGCCTTGGGGCTCTTTCCTGCTGTGCCCTCAAATGTGTGGTTGGTCTGGATTGTCACGGGCACCAACAAACACGCCTTGAATATGGCTGAGCAAATGAAGCGGTGGCTGGGTGTGTGGAGCCCTCCTGTAGCTGGGGGCAGGCTGTGGTCAGTGTTGTTCACAGAAGCTGAGGTACAGAGAGGCCACGTGACCTGCCCAGCATCCTGGGCAGGGGGCAGCAGATGGCAGCAGGCAGCAGACCCAGGTCTTGGCGGCCTCCACGGTCAATGCCCTTCCTGTCACACTCCGGCAGCTTCCAAGATAAACCTGAAAGAGTCTCGCTTCTTATCAAACGGGAGTTGCACAGGATCTAGAGCTGGAAGAAACATTTGCTTCCTGATACCAGCTCTGCCCCCAGAACTACACGGAATTAATCCCAGCCCTGGACATGTGGCAGATGGTTCAAGTGCCCGAGGAGCTGAGACTGTTTCATCCAGGTTCAGTGGACCTCTCGTCTCCTGGTTCCCTGGGGCTCTGACTCGACTTCTGTCTGTAGTCAGCTCCCTAAGAGCAAGGCCTTCTCTTAGACTTCTGGGTCCTCCTGCTAGCTCCTGACCTGAATAGACGCTGATTAAACATTTCTTTTACTCCTATTTCAGTCACTTGCTCTTCAGCTGTTGATTCCAAATCAAATGGGGTCAAGCAGGCAAGGAAAATTATCAGTTCCCCGTGTAATACCCAAAGTTCTGGTCTTCCCAACAACAGCATCTTCCTTTGCTGCGTGCCTTTGTCTGTACTGGGATCTGTCCGAATAGCCATTGCCTCACTTCCTGCTCACATCAACTCCAAGAAGAAGGGACAGGAAGTGGAGGCTCTGGAGTAACTTACCCACAGTAATACAGCTGAGGTATGACAGCCTGAGATCAAAACCTTGCCTCGTGGCCATTACACTTGATATTCTCCAGCTGTCTCAGCCAGGCTCCAGTAGGAAATGGCACTCAAGTTGGGTTATTAAGGAGGATGAATAAAGGGACCTATGCAAAGGTGTGAGCAGAGTTAGGAGAGCCACAAATGAGATCACGGTACCCCTGGCTGGAGCTAGCATAAATGGGAGGGGATGGTTATGGGCACCTGAGCCCAGAGGCTATGTAGAGGGGCACCTCCTGGCAGGAGTTGTGGTCTTCAATGAAGGGACATAGGCAGCGACCCTTCAAGGAGGAAAAAAATATTCCCAACTTACTCATGCCTCTTTTCCTCTTTCCATCCAATCTCCAGTCAGCGTCCCACTGGATAAATCTATTTGGAAGCCAGGGAGCAAGAGAGCCCCTGATATGATCCACAGAAGTCAGCTTCGGGACACAGAGGAGGGTTAGAGAGTGGATGGGGAGGGGAGGGCAGTAGTCAGAAGGTCCCCAGCACACTGACTAATCTGGCAGAATTTACAGACTCGGAAGTTGTGGCTGAAAGACCAGTATATCTTGAGATCTATGTGTCACAAACAGAGATGGAGATTTTCTTCCTTTATTTAAAATTCAACCTCATCTGCATTAATCTTGTCTCAAAAGCAACTATTTCTCCTCCCCATCACCTCTACCAAAGGAAACAGGCAGATGGAAGGCTAAATGTTGGGTGGGCCCCTTCCTAGGCAGGGTGGCGGTGTAACCCAGGACTCAGACCACTCAGTTTCACCTTCCTTTCCAAAAAAGGACCCCAGACCCACCATGAGCCTCCACCTAGAAATGTAAGTACTTTGTGAAGCAAGAACCTTGGATGAGACCACGACAACTCCCCAAAGAGCTCAGGTCACCAGTCCTGAAGCCTTTACTGAGAATGCATCGCATATGCCCTGTACCGTACCCGTGAGGAGGGCATACATTTGAATCAGACCCAGGCCCTGCCCACATTTGGCACAGTCTAGTAGGAAACTCAGACACATAAAACATAAATTAGAGAACATCATGGTAAATGTACTGGTATAAGTGTGTACACACACAACTCAAAAATAAAAAGACAATAAACTGAAAAAAAAATAAGGAAAGGATTTGAATAGACATTTCTCCAAAGATGTATCAATGGCCTGTAAACAACATGTTCAACACTGCCATTAGTCATTAGAGAAATGCAAATCAAAACCACAGTGAGATACCATTTCACACCTACTGGGATGATCATAATCTAAAAGGCAGATAATAACAAGTGCTGGAAAGGTGTAAAGAAACTGGAACCCTCACACTGTTGGTGGGAATGCAAAAGGCACTTTGGAGGAGTTTGGCAGTTCCTCAAAATGTTAAGCATAGAATTATCATATAATCCAGCAATTCCACTCCTGGGTATATACCCCAAAGAACTGAAAACATACGTTCACACAAAACCTTGTACACAAACTCTTAGCAGCATTGTCTAGAATAGCTCCAAACTGAAAACAACCCCAACATTGATTGAATGATAGATGAATAAATAACATGGTATGTTCATACAATAGAATATTATTCACCCATAAAAATGAATGGAGTACACTCAACTGATAGCAGTGAAGCTATTTCAGTGTAGTAAGATTTCACCTTTTCCCATGTGAGGGGATATAAAGCAATTAATATCTTAAAAGTGAATATTAGAAAAGTTTGAAATGGACATTAAGAACAAGGGAAATTCCTGAAAAGAAACAAACCCCAAGATTTTAAATTGAAAATGTATTATTTTCCTCCATTAAAAATGAGATTTAATATTTAATTTTAAAATCTGTTTTTAATTAATTTCTTAATCTGTTTATCCAATTTAATTTTTGTTTGTTTTGAGTTCTTGCTTTTGGCCACACTGTGGGGCATGCAGGGTCCTAGTTCCCCAACCAGGGATGGAACTCACGCCTCCTGTAGTGGAGTACAAACAGCAGAACTGCCAAGGAATTTCTGTTTATCCAATATTTATTTTTAACACATATCACATTTCCATTGGATTCTTTTTTATATACTTCCGGTTAATTTAAAGGAAAAAATAACCCACACAGGTAAATAAATAAGAGCATTGGGTCTACTAGAGGATTATCTAGGAAGACGACATTTTATTTTTTTTAACTGAATCTTTCATATAGACCCTTCATCCTGATGGTGTTAGGTGAGGTTGAAAAGTATGCTGAGAATTTATTATTCGTCCTATTTCTCTTATGACCGTAGATGTCATCCATTTTCTTAGTCCAAGAAATGCAGTCTTTTTTTTTAAAAAAAGATCTTTAAAGTGTTCTTGTCCTGCCTTCTTCTATCATCTCCTGCCCTACTAAGAAAAGGTGAGCACAGAAACACATGGGGAAGTGAATGTGATGGTGAACTAATATTTACAAAAACAAGAGCACATATTTGAAACAGATTCTGGTCTCTTATTATAGACATTATAAATATTTTCTGTAAATTAAAATTGTAATAATTATACTTTTACCAATCTTTACATGCAGTGCAAAAAAATTATATGGAAACTGATTGAATCATCTCAGTAGGAATGGATGAAAAAGTGTGAGATGGGTATAAAATTTATTTAAATTTAATACTTAATTTGTTTAGTATATACATGTGACTTGCTAAATAAATCTAGAGTCATTCATTTTGAATAAGAAGCTACTGTTTTCCTACTGTGTAATAACTATCTTATTCAGGAAAATAACTTGGTCAAACAATAAAATATATTGTTAGCTTAAAAAAATGAAGGACTGGATATATGCTACAACATGGACAAATCTTGAAAACATTATGCTAAGTGAAAGAAGCTAGACACAAAAGGCCACGTATTGTATGATTCCATTTGTATGAAATGTTCAGAATAGGTGAGTCCACAGGGAGAGAAAGTAGATTAATGATTGCCAGGACTGGGGTTAGAAGTGAAAGCAAAGTGATTGCTAGTGGGTGTGGAGTTTATTTGGGGGATGATGAAAATGTTCTAGACTTAGTGGTGATGGTTGTACAGTTTTTCAAATATGCTAAAAACACTGAATTGTACATTTTGAAAGAATGACTGTTACGGTATGTGAATTATATCTCAATAAAAAGAAATAAAGAGAAATATGCAACAGTATGAAGGTAAGCAACCCACAGAAAGGATAAGGATAGTTATAAGGGCTTCCCAGGTGGCTCAGATGGTAAAGCATCTGCCTACAATGCGGGAGACCTGGGTTCGATCCCTGGGTCGGGAAGATCCCTTGGCGAAGGAAATGGCAACCCACTCCAGTAATCTTGCCTGGAAAATTCCAAGGACAGAGGAGCCTGGTAGGCTACAGTTCATGGAGTTGCAAAGAGTCGGACACGACTGAGTGATTTCACTTCAGGTGACTCAGTGGTAAAGAATCCGCCTGCCCGTGCAAGAGTCGAAGGAAGGAACCCAGTGGGTTCAGTCCCTGGGTCAGGAAGATCCCCTGTAGGAGGGCGTGGCAAACCACTCCAGTATGTTTGCCTGGAAAATCTGTTGACAGAGAAGCCTAGTGGGCTACAGTTCATGGAGTTGCAAAAGAGTCAGACATGACTGAGCAATTGAGTGCGCGCGCACGCGCACACACACACACACACACACACACACACACACACACACCCTGAATAGTTACAGCTTTGTGGGGCGGTTTCCCAGAGTAAAAGTACCATCTAAGCCTGGTTTCAAAGGACCACTGAGGTTCACCAAACAGACTAAGTGGGAAGGAAGGTCTTTTCAGGCAGAGAACAGCGCGTGCAAAGGCCCAGCATGAAAACAGTAAACAGCGCAGGTTACTCTGCTACCTGCAAGTCCTCTAGTCATTATGGGCATAAACCCTGGTGTACAAACTCAGAAGTCATTTTTTTAGAAGAGGAATTCATTTCTGACTCTGAGCCCCATTCCTCCAGACTGCAGAAAATGTCATCCCCATCATTTTCAGTGTTTCTAGGTTTGTGAGATGTTCAAGATCCTATTCTCTGCCAAGACATGGGATCAGCCACTAGTCTCCATGGCTTAGCCCAGAGATACCACTGTCCCTGTCTTTGACTTCCCTGCCTCCATGCAAAACAGAAGTCTTGGTCAAGGTCAGGAACCCAGAGCAGATGGTTCCACAAGCCTGAAGCACGGGGAAGAGGGGCTGAGCGTCGGGTGACTCCTCTCCAGGGTCTTGCTGTTTCCATATCCCCTGTCAGGAAGCAGAGCCGGGTGGGGCTCCTGCTGCTGGCGGCCTCCCTGTCTCCCACAAGAATTGTTTTCCAGGCCCCGGAGCAGGTGATGTAGGGAAACCTACTCTTGTCTGCTCCCCTAGGACCTCTGTCCATTCTGGTCAGTCTTCTCCATTTATCTCCTCTGCAAACTTCCTAAACAGCCCTTGGTTTTTGAACAAAGATCCAGCATTACTGTCAAACTACTCCCCCTTGAATAAGAGGAAGGAAAAGGAGATACTACATAGAGGAAAAAAAAAATAATATTCCAAAATATGTAGCTTTTTAAGTGACCACAGCATCTGATGAGATGGGCTCAGTAAGGCCGTAGGGAGGAGAGTCCCTGTGAGGAGTTCAGCCTGAGGTCGCTCCACCCTTCACTGTGTGACCCTCAATCACAGGTCTTTCACTAGTTGGCACAGGACCCGTACCCCTCCCCTCCCCGCCCCCCACACCCCGTGCTCTGCAAGTCCCTGCCCCGAGGGCTTCAATCCTGCAGAGTGTGCGGGGAGGGGGTGGGGGGCCCAGGCTTCCACCCAGCCCTGAAGCAGGGCATGAATTTGAAGGCGAGGTTGCAAAACCAGGGCCATGGAGGTGGAGGCAGGAAAGTGGGTCCAGACACGTTCTAGAGACCAGGTGAAGGTGGGACAGAGCGGGAGTTGATGAAAAGCAGGACTATTTGGCCTTCCAAACCCAAGAGAGCCAAGAGGACAGCCAGGAAGAGCAGAGGAAAGTGGAAGCACACGGAGCAGGAGGCTGGTCTGGGTTCCGCTGTCCCTTGATGGGTTGGGTGGTTGGGAGCCATTTAAAGGGTCAGCAGTTGCAGGGACAGGAGCTGTCAGCCTATGGAACCGACAGCTGGGATTGCAGGCAGCAGGTGGGGGTGCGGACTTGGGGAGGGGGAGCTTCCTCGAGTGCAAAAAGAGGGTCTAGCAGGCTGTAGCTGAAGCCGAGGGTGGGCCAGGGCCCCACTGGGAATCCATCCCCAAGGCATTCCCACAGGCGGGTGATGGCCGGTGGGGGAAAGCAGAGGGAATCAGGACGCAGAGGTGAAAACAGTGGTGGGGTCAGCTGACCTGGTCACCAGCTTTGCTTTGTGGGGAGGATGTTTATTTAAGGAAAATCACTCTGTTTACTCAAAGCTTTGGGCCGCAGCCCTCAGGGGTGGAGTTATCAGTGAAAGCTGCACTATTAATCAGTTGTGGGGCTTGGTGACAGACCTTCTTCCCTTCCGGAGAGTGGGAGGGACAGAGCAGAGAGAGAGGAAGGGACAGAAGGGGGCTGGCCGGGCCCCAGACAGAGTGGGAATGACTGATCCCAGGAGCAGGAAGGTCACAAGGGAAGTGGCCTTGAGGTGGCGCCAGGGCCAGGAGGGGTGCAGCGGGGAGCGTTGCCATGGCTCAGCAGTCATGGGACAAAGCTGGACGGAAATCACACTGTGGGATGCTCCCTGGCCAAGGCCAGGTTGCCCAGAAAGGAAGGGCAAACTTCCTGGATGGGCACCCAGATGCCGAGCCCTGGGGAGGAGGGCAGAGATGGGGGCTGTAGTGTTGTTAAGACAGTGGGGTCTCTTGGCCAAGACCTTGAACAAAGCCTGAACAGAGCATGCACCCCAAAGGATATGTGCTGGAGGTGAGGCT
The DNA here is from genome assembly GCF_055505025.1 of Bos grunniens. Taxonomy (NCBI): domain Eukaryota; kingdom Metazoa; phylum Chordata; class Mammalia; order Artiodactyla; family Bovidae; genus Bos; species Bos grunniens. The sequence continues at coordinate 30,722,077 of NC_141190.1, read as the reverse complement.
GAGCTGTCACTCAGTAACTTCCCAGCTGCTTTCAACTCTAGCTAGCTTGGGGAAGGGAGGGGTGTGGGCCTGCCCCTCGGGTAGGCAGGCCTGGCAGGTGGAGTAGGAGCTGATAGGGATGATGGGTGAGCAATGCGCAGGCTTGAGCGCTGGCCTGGGAGGAACCAGGGAAGCCGCCAGGGGCTGTGGGGTCTGGGAGGGCAGCTGGTCCAGAAAGAGGGAGGCGTGTGTATGGAGGAAGGGCTGCTTGGCGCCTGAGGTCTCCCTGCTGCAAGAAATCTCTTTATAGTGGACTTAGGACAGAGCAGGGTCATTCTTGCTGGGAATCTGGACCACAGTCTGGGGACCACTGCCCTGCGAGAACTCAAGGAATGATGAGGGAAGAGAGGAAGGAATGGAGGGAAGGAAGGAGGAAGGATCTCTCCTAACAATGGCATCAGTGGTACCCACCTCATCAAGGTGTTGGTGAGAAAGTACAGGTAAAGCCCCTGGCCCAAGACACACTAAATGCTCAGTGGAGGCCCCTGGTGTTGTCAGTCTATGGGCTTCCCTGGTGACTCAGATGGTAAAGAATCTGCCTGCAATGTAGGAGACCCATGTTCCATCCCTGGGTCAGACAGATCCCCTAGAGAAGGGAATGGCTACCCTCTCCAGTTTTCCTCGCCCAGCTTCACTCACGTGTGCCTCCTGCCTCCCTCCCCCAACCCTTCCTTTCCCCGCTCCACACAGGTTGTAGAACCACCAATTATGGGAACATCCAACTTGCTGTTCTGGGTTCATGGGACCCAAGGACCCCTTTCCACCACTTGCTGGCTGTGTGATCTTGAGCTCCCTATTGAACCTCTTTGTGCCTCAGCTTCCTCATTTGGAAAAGCAGGATAATAATGGTAACATACAGTGTTACAAGGGTGAAACGATCTAACACATGTAGAATGCTTAGTGCAGGGCCTGGCCTAGAAAGGAGAAGGAAAGTGAAAGTGTTAGCTGCTCGGTTCTGTCCAACTCTTTATGACCCCATGGACTGTAGCCCGCCAGGCTCCTCTGTCCCTGGAATTCTCCAGGCAAGAATACTGAAGAGGGTAGCCATTCTCTTCTTCAGGGGATCTTCCTGACCTAGGGATCAAACCCAGGTCTTCTGCATTGCAGGCAGATTCTTTACCATGTGAGTCACAGGGAAGCCCAGTGAAGGCTGGAGCTGCTTCACTGGGGGTATTCATGCTTTTGCTCCAAGGAGACATGTGCAGATCTGTCAGGTGGAGCCCCTCGAGCCACAGGCAGCCTGTGGGGTGTAGAGTGGAGGTAACACCAGCTCCCATGGAACCTGGAGGCGGACCTACGTGACCACTCCCCACAAGTGTAGATCCTGTGTCCCAGATCTGGCTTGACGTGGTGGGAAGCAGAGGCCTGCAGCTCTCCCAGTCCTTCCTGAACTCCATAGCAGATCCCTATCTGTCCATGAAAGGTCAAGCCGGGTGACCTCTTCAGACAGCAAAGCCCCTGGCCATGCGTCCTACCCCACAAAGCAGTTTCTTTTTCTTAATTGAACTACAACTGCTATACAATATTATATAAGTTACAGGTGTAAAATATAGTGAGTCCCACTTCTTAAAGGTTGTACTCCATTTACAGTTATTTTAAAATATTGGCTATATTCCCTGTGTACAATATATCCTTGTAGATTTCTTTTTTTTTTTTTTTGGCCATGCCTCTTGGCTTGTGGGATCTTAGTTCCCCAACCAGGGATGGAGTTCATGCTCCCTTCTGTGGAAGCATAGAATGCTAACCACTGGATTGCCGGAAAATCCCTGCTTGTAGATTATTTTATACCTAATAGTTTGTACCTCTTATTGGCCCATCCCTATTTTCAATCCTCTGTTGCCCCTCCCCCCACCACTGGTTATTACTAGTTTGTTCTCTATATTCGTGAGCCTGCATCTTTTTTGTTATATTCACTGCTGCTGCTAAGTCACTTCAGTCGTGTCCAACTCTGTGCGACCCCAGAGACGGCAGCCCACCAGGCTCCCCCGTCCCTGGGATTCTCCAGGCAAGAATACTGGAGTGGGTTGCCATTTCCTTCTCCAGTGCATGAAAGTGAAAACTGAAAGTCAAGTCAGTTTGTTGTATTTTTTAGACTCCACATGTCAGTGATATCATACATTTGTCTTTCTCTGACTTGTTTCAGATTAGCATAATGCCCTCCAAATCCATCCATGTTGCTGTCAATGGCAATTTTTTTTATGCCTGAGTAGTCGTCCACGGTTTTCACACACCACATCTTTATTCATTCATCTGTTCATGGGCGCTTAAGTTGCTTCCATATCCTGGCAATTATAAATATTGATGCTATGAACACTGAGGTACATGTATCTTTTTGAATCAGCGTTTGTTTCTTTTTTTAACTATGTAACCAGGACTTAACTTGCAGGGTCATATGGTAGTTCTATTTTTAGTCTTCTGAGAATCCTCCATACTGTTTTCTACAGTGACTGCATCGATTTACATCCCCACTAACAGTGGTTTCCTTTTCTCCACATCCTCACCAGCACTTGGTACTTGTGTTCTTTTTAATGACAGACATTCTGAGAGGTGTGAGGTGATATCTCACTGCGGTTTTGATTTGCATTTCCCTGATAATCATCGGATGTTGAGCATCATTTAAGCAGTTTCTTATAAAAATACAAAAAGGCCATCTGAAGCCTACATGGTTTTTAGATAGATGGGTGCTATCTTAAAAACCATACAAACATCAGTGAAATGGGGCTACGCATCAAGCCAGATGTCCTTTGAGGAAGAGGGACACTGGAGATTGTTTTCTTAAAGGGAAGGGGTGCCTTCCAAGAAACCTGCAGTGGTGAGTTGGCAGGTGCACGTCGGGGAGGGTGGCCAGCTGGGCCCATCTGGCTGGGGAGGGAGTGAAGGAAGAGACCTGGGCCACTGGGGGTTACTGGACAAGGGGACCTTGTGATGATTACCCAAGAGAGCTTTGCAGAATGAAGCTGCCCTGGGGGTTCAAGTCATGCCCTCCTTATTGCTACTGGAAGTCAGGAAGCCTGCCCTGTGTCTCGACTACAGGATTCAGGGTATGGCCAACTGCCAGCCCCGTTTCACTGGTGTCTGCTTCTCCTCCTTGTCCTTCCAGACATATTGATGAAACACCTCCTCCTGCCAACTCCAGGGGCCCCAGTGGACTGGAAGGACCTGGCTGCAGGCCCTCACGTACCCATGGCCACTACATGAGCACTGCTGGTCCATTGCCACCGTGGTCCCTCCTGGTTCCAGCCCCACCCTCACTGGCACCTTGGACTCCAGCGGGTTGAAAATTTCCAAGATTTCTCAGGTTCTCTATCACTTCTGGGTCTCTGTGTGGGCTGCCCCCCATCTGGAATAAAGCCTTCTACCCACTGTCTGCTGACCAACACTTCCTCAAGACTCAGACCAAACATCACCACCTCTGGGGGCCTTTCTTATCCCTTGGTGGCTGGTGCTTCCCCCTCGCACTCCCCTGCACCCTATTTCTATCTTGATTTCAGGACTTATCACTTGGATAATGCACGAGGAGACTACCTTAGATTCCCCCCAAATGGGGCCTGAATAAGGACTTGGGCACAGGTAATTTATGCCAAAGATGATGCTGCAGGCAAGGGATGGGAAAGGAGGGAAGGGTGACTGATCAAGATGGTCCTCTGTAGGAACTGGTGGTTCAGCTCCCTAGAAGCACCCAAGAAGTCTTCAGAAGGCCTGTCTGTCCCAGGGAAGGAGGCCTGTGTTCACCCACTGGCTTTGCCCCCCACTGCCAGTTAGTTGCTCTGGGGGAATGACCCCCTGCACGCTGCAGGCCTACAACCTCTTGCAGACCCAGCAGGTACCCGCAGGTGGCAGAGAGCCCTGGGGCAAGCACCAGGGAGGTAAGTTGGGATGTGGTTGGGTTTGCTGGGTACTGCCCAATGCAGCCATGGCTGAAAGCAGAGAGGGCTCAGGGGGTGTGGGATGGGCCCCAGGGATAGCTCTGTAGACCCCTGGGAGAGCGGAGTCATGTTCTGCTCATCTTACTGTTCTTGGCAAGTGCTGAGTAAATGTGGAATGACCAAGACATTAAGGGTGCAGAAACCAAGTGGTCCTGTCAGGGCCGGGGTCTGTAGCTGAGAACGCTAGTCTCCTGACTGTCCCTCTATGGGGCTGGGGGTCTCCTCCCTGTTGTCCACCCCACTACCTCCTCTTAGCTTAGAGCATCTTCTGAAACTAGGTTCTACTGGCTAAAGGGACAGGAAGATCCCTGTGTGATCTCCAGGGATCAGACACAAGGGGGGCAGTGGAATTTCTAGGTCCTATAATTAGCTCCACCTGCTTTTAATTATGGTGTCTCCTCATGCAAGAGTCAAATGTAAGGAAGAGTGTCAGGATGGCCTTTTCAAATTATATGAACATCGTTTGTCCAGGAAAGGGTGGGGCACTTTGGTGGACAGTCCTACAAGACAATCCCATGGTGAGGGGGTATTCCTCAAAGCAAAACCAAGATGCCATCACTGGATGTGTAGGTGGATGAGGGCAGCCTAAAACCACAGGCCGTAAAATTGGGGAAAAAAATCACTAACATCTTTATGCTATGGACTTGAAGGACACCCACAAAATCATGTATGTGGTGGGACTTAGAAACCTATGAGATACCCTCAGATAGAAGTTTCTGCTGCTAAGTCGCTTCAGTCGTGTCCAACTCTGTGCGACCCCAAAGATGGCAGCCCACCAGGCTGCCCAGTCCCTAGGATTCTCCAGGCAAGAACACTGGAGTGGGTTGCCATTGCCTTCTCCAATGCATGAAAATGAAAAGTGAAAGTGAAGTCGCTCAGTCGTGTCCGACTCTTCCCGACCCCATGGACTGCAGCCTACCAGGCTCCTCCACCCATGGGATTTTCCAGGCAAGAGTACTGGAGTGGGGTGCCATCGCCTTCTCCGAGAAGTTTCTAGTGAGTCCATAAAATGTTAGCTGGTAAGAAAGGAGCTGACCATGGTGCCCGGATGCAGCCAGATCTTCCTCTGAGCACTTTACAAACTGCAAATCCTTGTCCCCATCCTTCACCAGGAACTGCCTCTCAAATGTTATAACTAATGGAGTCGTTGCCTTGTGACCTGCCTCTTCCTCAGCCATGGGCATTCATTCTATCAATTTCTTCTTTGAATACCAACGATAGTTTAGGGGCTTTATGGTTTTGTTTTTTAAATTTTTAGCTGGAGGATAATTGTTTTACAAGGTTGTGTTAGTTTCTGCTGTACAACAGGTGCATCAGCTGTAAGTGTACATATACCCTCCCCCTTGAGCCTCCCTCTCGCCCCACCCCTCAACCCACCCCCAGACACACCAACTATTAACCAGGTCTTTGGGGCTCCAGAATAAGACCTCCTTGCCTTCAAGAAGCAGGCAGCAGAGATAAACAAGTAACTATTTCTGTAGCAGTCAAATGCGATGGCTTCAAGAACACAGGCAAGCACGAGGGGTTCTGCTGCTATGAAGGAGGGAGGGGTCCGCTCTTTCTTTTGTTTGAATAGAAGTCAGTCCAACCTCAATGCAAGTCTTACTCCAAGTGAAGGATAGAGGGAAGGGAGGAGGGGTGAAAGCAACGCCGACTGTTTCAGGAAAGCCTGGCGAGGCTGTCGGGGGCGCCCAGCCAAAAGCAGCAGCACAGGAGCCTGTTGTCTCCCAGGACCAGTCTGCACAGCATTCCTGATGCCCCATCACTGGCAGAGCGCAGCCCACAGTGATAGCTTTCGGTGAACGGTGTCGGATTCGTGATCTCTGAAGAAGATTTAACTTCGGGACCAGGGACCAGGCTTGATCACTCAAGAGCTTTTGTACAGCAGAGTTTTATTAAAGTATAAAAAGGGACAGAGAAAGCTTCTGACATAGACATCAGAAGGGGGACAGTGTCCCCCTGCTGGTCTTTAGCCAGCTGTTTTATGCCTGTGAGAAAGCTATTAATCAGATGAGAGCGACGCCTCAAGGCTGATGGAGTTTCACCAGGCCCCTCTCCCACAACATGCATTTTTGAGATAGGATGGCACGAGGTGTGTCGTCCCCAGCCATAAAGCAATTGATATGAATATGGTTCATTGAGCTATTACCAGCCCAAGGTTTGAGAAAAGAAAAAAGGTAGTCTTAGGTGGAACCATTTTGAAGAAAGGCAAATTCCAAAGCAAATACACAATTTCATTCACATAGCTTAAGAAAAACATTTCCATAGAGAAACCTCCTTTTAATTTTGTATGGAGAAGAAAAAAAAAATCTAACTAAAAATCTAATTGTAGTTTGTTTCCCCCTGCTGTTTAAGGGAGAGATAAAAAATGTCGCAGCCTCTGATGTCTGATATTTCCTCCATTTGGAGACCCCTGGCCTTCCTGCCTGTTACCCTCTCAACGGGAGCCATGCATTTCAGCACACAGGCGCTGAAGCCCGCAGCTAAGTACACCCCCTGTAGCCAGAGGTCTGCGAGGCTCATTCTCACTGGCCTCCCCAAAGCACTGAACTCTAATGACACCCTCCATTTGACGCTTAAGCAAAGATTGTTTTCTGCACTTGCAAATTGTTTTGGGTGCATCTTGACCTGTCACCTGGCCTGTGAGCTGCTCAGGGCAAGGGCAGCACCATAATTCTCCCTTCATCCATTCATGTATTGATCCATCAGTTCATTTACTTTTTTTCAACATGTACTTACTGCAATGCCCACTGTCCTAAGCACTAAGGGCTGAGCAAGGGGAACCTCAGGAGCCCAGAGGGAAGAGAGACCTTCAATAACTAACGATGAAATAGACAGGGAGTTTCTAGGTAAAGGTCAGGGAGTTTCTATTTCCCCTTTCCCATCCCCAGGAGGGGGTTTTCTCTGAAAGGACAGCAATCTCCAGGGCATAGCTCCTGCTGGGGACATGAGTCAGCCCAGGGTCAGGAGGAGCTCGCAGCCTGGCAGGACCATTGATGACACGGGCTTGGATTCTCCCGGGAACTGCCTCACGCCACTTCCCTGGGGCCCTCGGGGACAAGCAAACACCATGGACAGCCTTCAAAGGAGAAACACTCTCATGCTTCCTGCAGGGTAAAGGCCAGCTCTTCCTGCCCCCAGGAGCTTCTCAGTGTCTCCTTGAAATGCTGAGAAATCGAGTCTCTTTTCCCAAATATCTTTTAGAAGCGTCCCCACCTCTCTTCTCATAAAGGAATAAGTAAAAATATCTTGAATGAACGTTGAACTCAGGAGGCAGATGGGGAAGTTCTGAACTATGTGGCTTTTCCTTCCATCACATCAGGTCTGAGCAAAGCACTTCCCAGGCAGGCCTGGGCTGAATTCCAACACAGCCCAGCCTGAGTGCCCAGTTGACAGAGGAGGAAGCTGAGGCTCTGAGATGGTAAGGAACTTGCCCAAGGTCGCACCACAGCTAAGTGGTGGAGTTGAAACCTGACCCCAGGGCCTGTGCTCTTAACCACCCGCCACACTGCCCGTGGGAGGCCCCACTCTGTGGTTTCTCTTCCAGCTTTGCAGGTGGAGTGTGATATCAGCTCCTGGCAGGAGCTGGGACTTGTAAGCAGGACATAGAATCTGGACAGAATCTCCCTGCCCCCTGTGTTCAGCTGGAGTTCAGCTGGGGTTCACGCACAGCATTCCTCAGTGTCCGTGGGCTATGGAGACCATGACAGAATCAGGGTGCTGCCACCAACAGAAGTTTCAAGCATCAACCCCCCTCGCCATTATGTGTGTATATATAAAATGGAAATTTAGTGATATTAAAGGGTTAAAGACCATTGTGATAACTACCTCTCACTGCTTCTGCCATTAACTATCAACTATTAAGTGCTTATTATATGCAAGGTATACAGGTGTCAGCACACACACTAGTAAGAGTTTACAGTGTTATTATGTGGAGGTAAATGATGTCCAAAGCCTCTGAGATGTGAAGAGCTCCAGCCGTACAGTTTCAGGCATCAGATGGGATGGTTGCTTTTAAGCCCTGGGGTTGTCACCTTCTGTAACTGTGTCTAGGTCTTACAGTTCAGACTCAACTGCATGGATCCAGGGGAGCAATCTGGGGGAGGCTTTTGAGAAAACTTGGCAGGTCTGGACACCTGATGTGAAGAACTGACTCATTTGAAAAGACCCTGATGCTGGGAAAGATTGAAGGCAGGAGGAGAAGGAGACGACAGAGGGTGAGATGGTTGGATGGCATCACTGACTCAATAGACATGAGTTTGAGTAAACTCCGGGAATTGGTGATGGACAGGGAAGCCTGGCGTGCTGCAGTCCACGGGGTTGCAAAGAGTTGGACATGACTGAGCGACTGAACTGAACTGAACAGAACTAAACTGGCAGGTCTGGCTGCCAAACGACAATTCTGAGCAGCTTTGTAAGCTGACCCCCACTTCCTGGGTTGCTTTGGCCCCTACCCTGTCCAGTGGCCTTTCCTGATGATCTGGTCCTTGAGGGAATGGTCCACTTCTAGGGTTTCCAGCTCTGGGGGCCTTGGTCTGCGGACCTCTGCCAGGCCTGACCCCTGGAGAGGGCCAGGGAGCCCTGGGGTGTGGAGGAGATGCTCCTTCTGGACCCAGGTTCATGATTATCAGTGAGTGAGTGGCTTTAAAGGAAAAGAAAAGTCCAGAACACAGGCTTTTGAAGTATGGAGGCAAGGAGTAGCTGGAGAGGAGGAGGTGAGCACAGCCGGGAGAGGGGAGCCTCGTGGATCAAGGCCTGAGCTGTGCCCTAGAGAGAGGGAAGCATTCATCTGAAGGGACCCCAGCCTGAAAGGCCAGGGCTTGGAGAGAGCTCGGCTGCCAAAGGCCTCCGCATGGAGAGCCTTAGTCCCCTCTCAAGTTTCCTGCCTGGCTCTGCCCACTCCCGCAGGCTCCCGCAGGGCAGTGGTGGGACCACTCACAAGCTGACTTCTGTTTTCTTTTCAAAGCCAAAAAAGTCATCAAGCTGTCAAAGAGACTTTGCCAACACGGCTCCTGCTGGGAGGAGGTGCTAAGAGAGAGCCTTTTTTCTCTTGCTCTTGCTCCACGAGGGCTTCTCTGGTGGCTCAGATGGCAAAGAATCTGCCTGTAATGCAAGAGACCCAGGTTCGATCCCTGAGTTGGGAAGATTCCCCGGGTAAGCGGATGGGCAACCCACTCCAGTTAACTTGCCTGGAGAATTCCATGGATAGAGGAGCCTGGCGGGCTACAGTCCATGGGGTCACAAGAAGTTGGACACAACTGAGCAACTAACACTTTCACTTCCCATGTGGAAGTGGCCAAACTTAGGATTTAATTCACCTTTGAAGGGAGAAAATGGGGTCCACCCTCAGGAAAGGTAGAGGCTTAGCTCTCCAAATGGGGAACAAGTCACCCCCAAAGCCCTGGCATCATTTTCCATAAAGAACAGGACAGCTTGGAGTCAGAGCCACGGACACCTGTCACTGTGTGTTGAGAACCTTCGGTTGGGGGCTGTGCGTGTGTGTGGGGGAGCAGGGAAGAGCTGGGATCCACCAGGAATAGGAACTAAGTTTATTACATGCTCCCTGCCTTCCATGCAGTCTGTTGGGCCTTTATATCAATCACCTCATTTAATCCTCATAGCAAGAGGACAATCATGTTATCATTCCCATTATACAGGTGAGGACACCAAGGCTCAGGGGTCTTACAGCTGGTGAGCGACAGACCTGGGGTTTGAATTCTGGTCTGGCTTCAGAATCTGAGCCTTGAGAACAGGGTTCTCACCCTGGAGTCCAGAAACCACCTGCCTGGAGACTTGCCAGGATACCTGATAGAAATGCAGTCTTGGGTCCTGCCCAGGCTCACAGGATCAGAACCTTGGGGAATAAAGGGGCTTAGAAGCTATGATTTTGACCATCTCTTCAGGTGGCTCTGATGCATGTAGAGTGGAACACCGGCATCATGCTTCACCTCGTGGGGAGTGGGGAGCAGGGTGAGAGCTAGGGTGCATGGGACATGAACTGAGGAGACCTGGGGTGGCAGTGTGGGATTTGCAGGAGGTTTGCAGTTGCTTCAGGGAGCAGGGGCGTCCCTTGGAGGCTCCCCAGCCCCTGCCAACTGTCCTCTCTCTCTCTGCTTGTTAGCTACAGCCCAGTCAGTTAGGTCTCAGCCCCACGCCTGAGCTATCTAGGCCTATAGGAGAGTCCGCAGGAGGCCTGGGCTGGTGTTTCTATTATTTCAGCTGAAGTTCTTGTCAGCACAGTGGCTAGCTCATCCCAAGGACCCCTCAGCCCCCAACTTCCCCAATTCTTCCATCACTGAGACGCTGTCCCCAGAAGGTTCCTTTCTCTCCCTTTCTGTGAACCTCATCTTGACCTGTCCACACCCTCTGCACTGCCCCTCCAGTCAGGTCAGTAGCCTGAGATGATTCTTCCCTAGAGTTAGTGATGGTGATTTCCTGGGTGGAGGTGCTAGATGGTATAGCCATCTTTTGAAGCCCATTTAGAAATAGAGAAGGGAGGCATGTGACTGATGCCAAGCGACACAGGACAAGGCAGGCAGGCCTTCCTGACTCCGTAAGGCAGAAGCAGGTGGACTTTGGGACATAATGGAGCAGAACGATCCCTCCAAGCCTAGAATTGCCAGCACATAGGGTCGGGAAGATCCCCTGGTGGAGTGCATGGCAATCCACTCCAGTGTTTTTGCCTAGAGAATCCCATGGACAGAGAAATCTGGTGGGCTACCGTCCTTGGGGTTGCAAAGGGTTGGATAAGACTGAATATGCACACACAGGGTAGGGAGAGGTTGTTGCTAAGACCTGGGGCTCATCTGCACCACCACAGACTCCAAAACCTGCTCTTGCCCCCAACCTCACCCCGGGAAAGGTGTGGGATTCCCTTACTCTAAGCCCTGGTGGCTCAACTGGCCTTCACATCTGCCCTCAATGTTATTTTTAAATTGACTTCACCCGCGTGGGGTGGGGACCACATTTGCCCAGACAATTCCACTAATAGGCCTGGGGTCCCAAGCAGGAGAGGAAGGTGACAAACTCCCCCTTCCAGCACCTCAGAGAGCCTCTTAGATGGACAGCCTTCCCCTGCATGAGGGTGGGAGAAAGGGGCAGAGTCTGCTCTGCAGTTGAGTGTCATGCAACCCACCAGCAGACTAATCTGTGTTCAGCCCCTCTTCTCCTGACTCACCTTCCTGGCCATGTTTTCTCTTGGGATGGCTCCCAGCACCCCATCTGGATAGCATCTCAGGCCAAGATGGAAGGCCAGCCCCAGAGGCTGTGGAATTATCAGGAATGGAGGCTTCTGCACAGCCGGAAGCAGCCTGGAGCTCTTTCTTCCCACCAGCTGAGTCTCCTGTCTTCCTCCTACCAAGCCACCTCCTCCTCATGTCCTCCAGGAGAAGGGTAACACAGATGGACAAGCGCTCCATCTGTTTGGCAATGGCTGGTCCAGACGGCAAGTCCTGTTCCTTCTCCATCTGGCTTTCTTGGTGAACTTTCCGCTGAACTCCTTCCAACCCGGTCGGCAGCACTCCTGCCAGGAGGAGCCAGCGCCAGGGAGAACAGAATAATTGCCTCTCGTGTTGTGCATGCTGAGCCTTCATTAACACATCCCCAGAGTGGCATTTGCAGCCCTCTGTCACAGCAACCCGCCGTTGAATAGCACGCAATGCCTCGTCCCCAGATTCTCCACCGCCTTGCAAGGGCCAATTAGCCCTGTGTTTCTGCGTGTGGCACTGGCTCATTCGGAAAGTCACATCACTGGCACTGTTGTTATTTACAGAGAGGAGGTTTCTCTGTGGCCTTGCGCAGTGAATGGCGCATACATGTTAGCTGGTCCATTCACTCTCCAGTTTCCTTCTTCAGCACAAGGAAGCTGTGCTTCTAATCCATAGATGGCATGGGAAGAGGAGTATAGGGGTGGAAGACGGCACGTGTAGAAATCAGGAGAGCTGCATTTTAGTAACGGCTCTGCCCATGGTTAGGTGTGTGACCTTGAGCAAAACAACATATGTGAATGCCATTTTCTTCACTTACAGAATGAGGGAGTTGGCATTGACACACGGGTTCCTGAAATCTTAGAGCTCATCAAGTCTACCCATTTCACAGATAAGCTGAGGCACAGAATGGCCACTCAACTCAGCCAAGTTCATGTAGCTAGGTGGTGTTAAGCCTTGAGACCTCAGTTCAGGCTTTCTGCCTCCTGGTCTGGAGTGGTATTGATGAAAGAAGGAAGCATTTCAGGAGAGAAAGACAGTAAAGGAAATCCACTCCCTGTGCCTGTGGGGAACTCTGGAAGAATGACTCGTCCTTGACACACAAGATTCCAGGCCTTAGAGTGGGGGCTCTCACCCAGGGCCATTTTGCCCCCTGGGGACATTGGGCAAATGTCTGGAGACATTTTTGGTTGTTGTATCTGGGGCAGAAGGAAAGGCAGAGGGCATGTAGTGGGTAGAGGCCAGGATGCCACAAGTACAGGACCCAGGGAGCGGGCTGAAATGTCAGTACTGCTGAGGTTGGGGTCCCAGTCAGACACCAGCCCCCTTGTCTACTGTCATCTTTCATGGAATTTCAGAACTTCTCAGTTCTTTACCTGTATCCTGAAACGATGTCTTTCTGCTAATTTTGTTACTGATGCTGAAGTCTAAAATGACTTTTTTCTTGAATATAGAAACCATCCATGCTTACTTTAGAGACTTTAAAATATTCAGAAAGGTACAAAAATAAAAAATTACTTTTTTATTATTTTAAATTATTTTTTACTAGTTACATGGAGGTAACTAGTAAGAATATTTTTATATTTGGTATTTTTCCTTATCACAGGTTCTTTGAGCACACTCTGCTTTACCCTGTTCCATGACTTTTCTCAACAATCCTCTTTGTCCCTTCCTTTACCTGCCTTGCCACCTGTTGAAATCCTATCCAGTCTTCAAAACCCCTCCAAAGTGCACCTTCTCCAGGAAGCATGGTAAATCACTCAGGACCTCCACCTGAGTGGGATGTGAACTCTCCCATCTCTGTACTCCTACAGCACTTCGTATCTTACGAGTGTCAATTTCAGCATTTTTTTCTTTTCTTCTTTGTATTCCAATTCTGTGCAAATGGCTTGAGAGTGGGGACTAAGTTTTAGTCTGCTGCATGTGTGTCCCCTCCCCTTCTGGCTCAGTCACACACACACACACACACACACACACACACACACACACACAAACTGAGTAGTTTAAGCACAGCACCTAAAATGTGCCTGCTCATTGCCGTCCTCTTACTTCCAGACTAAATGACCATCCTTCATAGTCACACAGGACATTTCCGTCTGTGGCCTTTTATGCTTCTTCATTTGGGATTACCCTGAAACTCTTCTTTCTGATGCCATGAATCTTGGAGATATTTAATAATAAAAAAGTTAAAAGCTTTAACTTAAAGAGCACCTACTATGTGCCAGGCATTGGGATAGATGCTTATATAAATTTCCTGATTCAACCAAAACTGCGGACAGGTATTGTTGATGCCTTTTTCCAACATGAACATTGAGGCTTAGCAAGGCCTGGAAGCTTACCCAAGGTCACCCGAGGGATGAGAGGTGTGGGATTTAAGCCACCCCCTGGATCCACGGCTACGTGCACCTCCTTGGAGTTTCTCAAACCCTGTGCAATAGGCCTGCCCCTGCCTACCTCTGTGCAGTGAGAGGCAGCAGCAGGCCAGTGTATCGGTGCCTGTGGTCTGGGTGGCCCCGAGTAAGGCATCTCCCTATAGGGAAGTCACAGAACCCAACCCAGCTCCCTGGCATGGAAACTCTGGCCAGCTGGCTGAGCTGCCAGACAGTCAGATGGATGGCAGTGTACAATCCGAGGTCATAGAATGTTCAGCGCTCCCTGGCTTAATGAGCACCCAGAAGTCTAGCCCCTTGGTCTATGCTACTCAACTGTAGAAAATTCTTAAAGAGATAAGAATACCAGGCCACCTGACCTGCCCCCTGAGAAATCTGTATGCATGTCAAAAAGCAACAGTTAGAACTGGACATGGAACAATAGACTGGTTCCAAATTGGGAAAAGAGTACGTCAGGGCAGGGCTGCATATTGTCACCCTGTTTATTTAACTTATATGCAGAGTACATCATGAGAAATGTTGGGTTGGATGAAGCACAAGCTGGAATCAAGATTGCCAGGAGAAATATCAATAACCTCAGATATGCAGATGACACCACCCTTATGGCAGAAAGTGAAGAAGAACTAAAGAGCCTCTTGATGAAAGTGAAAGATGAGAGTGAAAAATTTGGCTTAAAACTCAACATTCAGAAAACTAAGATCATAGCATCCAGTCCCATCACTTCATGGCAAATAGATGGGGAAACAATGGAAACGGTGACAGACTATTTTTCTGTGCTCCAAAATCACTGCAGATGGTAGTGACTGCAGCCATGAAATTAAAAGACGCTTACTCCTTGGAAGAAAAACTATGACCAACCTAGACAGCATATTAAAAAGCAGAGACATTACTTTGCCAACAAAGATCCATCTAGTCAAAGCAATGGGTTTTCCAGTAGTCATGTATGGATGTGAGAGTTGGACCATAAAAAAAGTTGAGCGTTGAAGAACTGATGCTTTTGAACTGCGGTGTTGGAGAAGACTCTTGAGAGTCCCTTGGACTGCAAGGATCCAACCAGTCAATCCTAAAGGAAATCAGTTCTGAATATTTATTGGAAGAACTGATGCTGAAGTTGAAACTCCAATTCTTTCAATTCTGATGTGAAGAACTGACTCATTTGAAAAGACCCTGATGCTGGGAAAGATTGAAGGTGGGAGAAGAAGGGGACAATGAGGATGAGATGGTTGGATGGCATCACTGACACAATGGACATGAGTTTGAGTAGGCTCTGGGATTTGGTGATGGACAGGGAAGCCTGGCATGCTGCAGTCCATGGGATCGCAAAGAGTCAGACACAACTGAGTGGCTAAATTGAATTGATGCCTTGTGCTAAATGTATCACAGGGGAGGTGGCGACAGGTGGCTTACCTGCAGATATCTGATGCTGGGAAGCCAGCATCTTCCTCTTTGGCAGGGAGTGGATGAGCTGGAATGAATAGGGGAGGGTCACGTCTCTTCCTTGGCCATCCCCTCCTTCCCAGTCAGGCTTAGCTCTGCTCTCCAAACTTCTGAAGTCATTTTTGCTACTTCAGAGGGAGTCTCTTTTTTGCTGGTGTGGCCAACAAAGCACAGGCTCTGGATCAGATTAGCTTTGTCTCAAGCCCAGTTCTGCCAACAACATGATCTTGAGCAAGTCTCTTGCCTTCTCAAAGCTTCAGTTTCTCCATCTATAAAATGAGCAGAAATGATACCCAATCTCAAAAAGCTGGATAAGGACTAAACATGTGATTAAGGGAAACTGACATGCTTGCTGTAGGTGTTCAGGTAGCTCTCCCTTCTTCCTGGTAGATTTTGGAAGATGGGTGGGTGGGTGGAAAATGTGGGAGAGGAAAGTGGGCTGGAATGGAGAGGCTGGGAGGGGCAGGTAAGGAGTGGTCCAGTCCTTCCCCGTTTTGTTTTTCCACCTGGCTCCCTGGTGTAGGGGAATCCCTCGGCTGGTTGCTGGCAGCCTTGCTCAAACACATTCAGTCATTTGTGCTGATTAAACTTGGTGTGCTAAACCACTGTGTGGGCTCAGAATCAGCAAGAAACTCCACTTCCATGAGGCATCACAGCACAGTGGTTAGAACAGGCTCTGGGCTGCCTGGCATACAAGCGTGGCCTTGGACAAGTTCTCCCCATTTTATTTTATTTTGTTTTTTTCTAAGTGCTTTTTTTTTCCCTTTTAATTTTTTTCTTTTTAATTAATTTATTTTTTATTGAAGGATAATTGCTTTACAGAATTTGGTTGTTTTCTGTCAAACCTCAACATGAATCAGCCATCGGTATACTGTTATCCTCTCCCTTTTGAAACTCCCTCCCATCTCCTACCCCATTCCATCCCTCTAGATTGATACAGAGCCCCTGTTTGAGTTTCCCGAGCCATACAGCAACTTCCGGTTGGCTATTTCTTTTACATATGGTAATGTAAGTTTCCATGTTACTCTTTCCATATATCTCACCCTCTCCTCCCCTCTCCCTATGTCCATAAGTCTATTCTCTATGTCTGTCTCTCCATTGCCGCCATGTAAATATATTCTTCAGTACCATTTTTCTAGATTCCATATATGTGCATTAGAATATGCTATTTATCTTTCCGTTTCTGACTCACTTCACTCTGTAAAATAAGTTCTAGGTTCATCCACCTCATCAGAACTGACTCAGCCTTCTATGGCTGAGTAATACTCCATTGTGTATATGTACCACAAGTTAACTTCTCTGTCCTTTCATCTGTCAATGGACATCTAGGTTGCGTTCATGTTCTAGCTACTGTAAATAATGCTGCAATGAAGAAAGGGATACATGTGTCTTTTTGAAATTTGGTTTCCTCAGGGTATATGCCTAGGAATGGGATGGCTGGGTCATATGGTGGTTTTATTCCTAGTTTTTAAAGGCATCTCCATACTGTCTTCCATAGTGGCTGTATCAATTTACATTCCCACCAACAGTGCAAGATCTTTCCCTTTTGTCCATACCCTCCCCAGCATTTATTGTTTGTAGACTTTTTGCTGATGGCCATTCTAACCGATTGCAAAGTGATATCTCATTGTGGTTTTGATTTGCATTTCTCTAATTAATGAGAAATGTTGTGCATCTTTTCATGTGTTTGTTACCCATCTGTATGTCTTCTTTGGAGAATTGTCTGTTTAGGTCTTTTTCCCACTTTTTGATTAGGTTATTTGTTTTTCTAGCAGTGAGTTTTTTGAGCTGCTTGTATATTTTAGAAATTAATCCTTTGTCAGTTGTTTCATTTCACCTTGCTTATAGTTTCCTTTGCTATGCAAAAGCTTTTAAGTTTAATCAGGTCCCATTTGTTCACTATTGTTTTTATTTCTGTTACTCTAGGAGGTGGGTCTGGAGAAGGCAATGGCACCCCACTCCAGTACTCTTGCCTGGAAAATCCCAGGGACAGAGGAGCCTGGTAGGCTGCGGTCCATGGGGTCGCTGGGAGTCGGACACGACTGAGTGACTTCAGTTTCACTTTTCTCTTTTCATGCACTGGAGAAGGAAATGGCAACCCACTCCAGTGTTCTTGCCTGGAGAATCCCAGGGACGACGGAGCCTGGTGGGCTGCCATCTATGGGGTTGCACAGAGTCAGACACGACTGAAGTGACTTAGCAGCAGTCCAGTTTTCCCAGCACCATTTATTGAAGTGGTTATCTTTGCCCCATTGTATTTTCTTGCCTTCTTTGTCAAAAATAAGTTACCTATAGGTGCATGGGTTTATTTCTGGGCTATCTTGTTTCATTGGTCTATATTTCTGTTTTTGTGCCAGTATCACACTGTCTTGATGACTGTAGCTTTATAATAGAATCTAAAGTGAGGAAGATTGATTCTCCAGCTCCATTCTTCTTTCTCAAGACTGCTTTGGCTATTCGGGGTCTTTTGTGTTTCCATATGAATTGTGAAATTTTTTGTTCTAGTTCCATGAAAAATGCCATTGGTAATTTGATAGGGATCACATTGAATCTATAGATTGCATTTGTTAGTATAGTCATTTTCACAATATTGATTCTTCCTACCCAGGAACATGGAATATCTCTTCATCTGTTTATGTCATCTTTGATTTCTTTCATTAGTGTCTTATAATTTTCTGTGTACAGTTCTTTTGTCTCCTTAGGTAAGTTTATTCCTAAATTTTTAATTCTTTTTGTTGCAATGGTGAATGGGATTGACTCCTTAATTTCTCTTTTTGATTTTTGTTAGTATGTAGAAATGCAAGTGATTTCTGTATATTGATTTTGTATCCTGCAACTTTGCTAAATTCACTGATTAGCTCTAGTAATTTTCTGATACTATCTTTAGGGTTTTCTATGTATAGTATCATGTCATCTGCAAACAGTGAGAGCTTTACTTCTTCTTTTCTGATCTGGATTCCTTTTATTTCTTTTTCTTCTTTGATTGCTGTAGCTAGGACTTCCAGAACTATGTTGAATAATAGTGGTGAAAGTGGACACCCTTGTCTTGTTCCTGATCTTAGGGGGAATGCTTTCAGTTTTTCACCATTGAGGATAATGTTTGTTGTAGGTTTATCATATATGGCCTTTACTATGTTGAGGTAGGTTCCTTTTATGCTCATTTTTTGAAAAGTTTTAAACATAAATGGGTGCTGAATTTTGTCAAAGGCCTTTTCTGCATCTATTGAGATTATCATATGGTTTTTATCTTTCAGTTTGTTAATATGGTGTATTACATTGATTGATTTGCATGTATTGAAGAATCCTTGCATTCCTCGAATAAACCCAACTTGATCATGGTGTATGAGCTTTTTGATGTGTGTTGCTGAATTCTGTGTGCTAAAATTTTGTTGAGGATTTTTGCATCTATGTTCATCAGTAATATTGGCCTGTGGTTTTCTTTTTTTGTGTTGTCTTTGTTTGGTTTAGGTATCAGGGTGATGGTGGCCTCATAGAATGAGTTTGGAAGTGTTTCTACCTCTGCAACTTTTTGAAAGAGTTTTAGAAGGATAGGCATTAGCTCTTCTCTAAATGTTTGATAGAATTCTCTCTGTGTCCTGGGCTTTTGTTTTTTGGGCGATTTTTTAAATCACAGCTTCAGTTTCAGTGCTTGTAATTGGATTATTCATAATTTCTATTTCTTCCTGGTTCAGTCTTGGAAGATTGAACTTTTCTAAGAATCTGTCCATTTCTTCCAGGTTATCCATTTTATTGCCATATAGTTGTTCATAATAGTCTCTTATAATCCTTTGTATTTCTGCATTGTCTGTTGTTAGTCTCTCCTTTTTCATTTCTAATTTCGTTGATTTGATTCTTCTCTCTTATTTTCTTGATGAATCTGGCTAAAGGCTTGTCAATTTTGCTTATCTTCTCAAAGAACCAGTTTTTAGTTTTCTTAACCTTTACTATTTTTCTATCATTTCTTTTTCATTTATTTCTTCTCAGATCTTTATGATTTCTTTCCTTCTACTAATTTTGGGGTGTTTTTGTTCTTCTTTTTCCACTTGTTTTAGGTGTAAAGTTAGGTTGTCTTTTTGATGCTTTTCTTGTTTCTTGAGGTAGGATTGTATTGCTATAAACCTCCCTCTTAGAACTGCTTTTGCTGCATCCCATAGGTTTTGAGTTGTTGTGTTTTCATTGTCATTTGTTTCTAGAAATTTTTTGATTTCCTTTTTGATTTCTTCAGTAACCTGCTGGTTATTTAGAAATGTGTTGTTTAATCACCATGAGTTTGTGTTTCTTAGTTTTTTTTCTTGTAGTTGATATCTAGTCTCATAGCATTGTCGTCACAGAAGATGCCTGATATGATTTCTTAAATTTACTGAGGTTTGACTTGTGATCCAAGATGTGGTCTATCCTGGAGAATATTCCATGTGCACTTGAGAAGAAGCTGTATTCTTCTGCATTTGGATGGAATGTCCTGAAGATACCAATGAGATCCATCTCATCTAATGTATCATTTCAGACTTGTGTGTCCTTTTAATTTTCTGTTTTGATGATCTGCCCATTGGTGTAAGTAGGGTGTTATAGTCTCCTACTATTATTGTGTTACTGTCAATTTCTCCTTTTATGTCGGTTAGTGTTAGTCTTACGTATTGAGGTGCTCCTATGTTGGGTGCATAGATATTTACAATTGTTATGTCTTCCTCTTGGATTGATCCTTTGATCATTATGAAGTGTCCTTCCTTATCTCTTGTAATATTCTTTATTTTAAGGCCCATTTTTTCTGAGGATTGCTACTCCAGCTTTCTTTTGCTTCCCATTTGCATGGAATATATTTTTCTATCCTGTCACTTTCAGTCTATATGTGTCTTGAGGTCTGAAGTGGGTTT
This sequence comes from Bos grunniens, assembly GCF_055505025.1. NCBI lineage: Eukaryota > Metazoa > Chordata > Mammalia > Artiodactyla > Bovidae > Bos > Bos grunniens. The sequence goes on along the minus strand of NC_141190.1, from coordinate 30,702,209 downwards.
CCTGTAGATAGCATATATATGGGTCTTGTTTTTATAACCATTTAGCCAGTCTGTGTCTTTTGGTTGGAGCATTTAATCCATTTACATTTAAAGTAATTATTGATATATATGTTCCTATTGCCATTTTCTTAATTGTTTGGGGTTGATTTTGTAGATCTTTTTTCTTCTCTTGTGTTTCTTGACTATATAGGTCCGTTTAACATTTGTTGTAAACCTGGTTTGGTGGTACTGAATTCTCTTAACTTTTGCTTGTCTGAAAAGCTTTTTATTTCTCCATCAATTTTGAATGAGATCCTTGCTGGGTACAGTAATCTTGGTTGTAGATTTTTCCCTTTCAGTACTTTAAATATATCCTGCCATTCCCTTCTGGCCTGCAGAGCTCCTGCTGAAAGATCAGCTGTTAAACCTATGGGGTTTCCCTTGTATGTTACTTGTCACTTCTCCCTTGCTGTTTTTAATATTTTTTCTTTGTATTTAGTCTTTGTTAGTTTGATTAGTATGTGTCTTGTCATGTCTCTCCTTGGGTTTATCCTGTATGGGACTCTGCATTTCTTGGACTTAATTGATTATTTCCTTTTCCATGTTGGGGAAATTTTCAACTATAATCTCTTCAAAAATTTTCTCATACCCTTTCTTTTTCACTTCTTCTTCTGGGATCCCTATAATTCGAATGTTGGTGTGTTTGATTTTGTCCCAGAGGTCTCTGAGACTCTACTCCATTCTTTCCATTCTTTTTACTTTATTCTGCTCCTCAGAAGTTATTTCCACCATTTTATCTTCCAACTCACTGATTCGTTCTTCTGCTTCAAATATTCTGCTATTGATTTCTTCTAGAGTATTATAAATTTCAGTAATTGTGTAGTTTGTCTCTGTATGTTTATTTTTTAATTCTTCTATGTCTTTGTTAATTGATTCTTACATTTTCTCCATTTTGTTTTCAAGGTTTTTGATCATCTTTACTACCATTATTCTGAATTATTTTTCAGGGAGTTTGCCTATTTCCTCTTCATTTATTTGGACTTCTGTGTTTCTAGTTTGTTCCTTCATTTGTGTAGTATTTCTCTGCCTTTTCATTAATCTTTTTTAACTTATTGTGTTTGAAGTCTCCTTTTCCCAGTCTTCAAGGTTGAATTCTTTCTCCTTTTTGGTTTCTGCCCTCCTAAGGTTGGTCCAGTGGTTTGTCTAAGCTTTGTATATGGTGAGATTTGTGCTGAGTTTTTGTTTGTTTGTTTTTCTCTGATGGGCAAGGCTGAATGAGGTGGTAACCTGTCTGCTGATGACTGGGTTTGTATTTTTCTTAGTTTGTTGTTTAGATGAGGCGTCCTGCACAGGGTGCTACTGGTGGTTGGGTGATGCTGGGTCTTGTATTCAAGCGGTTTCCTTTGTGTGAGTTCTCACTATTTGATACTCCCCAGGATTAGTTCTCTGGTAGTCTAGGGTCTTGGAGTCAGCGGTCCCACTCCAAAGGCTCAGGGCTTGATCTCAAGTTTGGAGTGGTTCTATATATTCTTTTCCTCTGGTCAGGTACTCCTGTATGCTCTCAGCTGGTGTTCTGCATGCACTTCTGTGTCTGAAGGTGTATTCCTGATGTATCCATGGAGAAAGATGTACTCCACGTCCACCTACTCCTCTACCATCTTGTTCTCCTTCAAGTTTTCTCAGTTTTAGAGCTTTCATTTTCTCATCCGTAAAATGGGGATATTGGTAACTAATCAGTTTGCCTAAGATGATGAGATCAGATCCTGCATGGGTTTCCATTGGCTCCGAGCTGAGTATATGGGACATGCTTTAAGAAACTAGCTACTTGTTCATTTCTATTGTAATCATTATGGCCACAGACTGTGTCCCTAACTGTGCTGCTTGTCTTGGAGACATGCTCAACCTGGCCCATACCTGGCAAACCACATTATCCAATGGGTAAGCCAGCTTGGTCAGCCTCAAGGCTGAGGACCAGTAGCCTGGGTGTCAGTAGAAGATGCATTCCAGTGACATTCCTCCTTGGAATAAACATCAAAACCAGAGGAAGACATTACTCAGGCATATTCAGAAGGCATTCCAGAACAGCAAAACTGAGGCTTATGTTGCAAACTCAACCTAATGATAATATGGAGTGTCACGAGACTTACAGACTGTGCTCCTAGCCACCTTGAGGCAGAGAGGGTTAGGGTGAGAGGGAGGGGCCAAAGATAGGGGCTGGTAGTGACCCCACTCCACCCCAGGTCTTGCACAAAGCCCCTGGAGACAGAACTCTGGCTTCTTCCACTAGGACATCTTAGGGATGAGCCTCTAGAAGCCATGACTTCGTCCTCCTGCTCCTCTTCTTCTTCCTTATAAGGAAGCTGCCTGGGGTGGGGGGTGGCTCAGCTGATCTTTCTGACTCTTGGCCTTTCCTGTGATGACAATTCCTGGAGCCTCCATGTTTGATGGGCAGGTGGGCAGAGGCTGGATCCTTCAGCTGGGGACTCTTGGTGGCTGCTGTCACATGGACCTGATCCCTTGAAAGGTCTGTAGTCCTGAGCTGGGAAGGACCCCAGGTGAGGTCCAAGTGGGAGGGAGGAGGGCAGACATGTATCCAAAGGAGACAAAGACCATGAGCTGGTAGAAGAGCAACTTGCCTGAGAGCACAGGACCACCCTAGGGCAGGCGAGCAGTGGCTGCTGGAATCCAGACCAGAGACAAGAGAGCTGGCACAGCAGCGTGCTTGGGGAAGAAGCAGGGAAACCAGATGCAAGGGCAGGAGCATCTGCATCACTCTGTGACTGCTCAGGAAGGTGGGGAGGGAGAGCGAGGCCTCAAGTGCTGAAGAGTCCCTGAGGTGACAGCCTCATCCTGGAGGCAGTGCAAACAGAGGAAGGGTAAGGGAGGGGAAAGGGGAGGGTGGGGGGCATGAAAATGCCTTGAGCACCCACTGCGTGCCAGGCACTGTGCTAAGTCATCCAAACATCACTCTGAGGTGGGTGTTAAAGTCCTCCCCAGACAGGAAGGGGAGACCCAGAGAGCATCAGTGATGCCCCAGTTCTCAGGCTGTGGGCCTCTGGCTTCACACACCATACCCGCTGCCTGTTTATCTTCCACTGGCTTCAGGCAAATCAGACCCACCAGACCCGTGGGAGGAGAGCGGGTGCCTTCCTCGGCCTCCTGGAGTCTCTGCTGTCAGCTGCCAAAGACCAGACTGCCTCACATGACCCGTGGATCTTTGCAGTCCTTTGCTTATTTTCACCAGCCAATAACTCCAAAGGAGTCTCACTCCTGGAGGATTCGTTCATCAGTGTGGGCCACAGTCCAGCCACTGAGCCTACAAGCAGGAAGGAAATGGGCAGGTTCAGAGATCACACATCTGTCCCAGGTGTGTTGGGGCACTGCGACGCCTGCAAACCACATGGAGACCAGGCTTCCCTCCAACTTAGAGGGTGGGGCCACCCCTCGAATGTCTCAAAGCCTAGACTGTGGTGTCCTCCCTGCACACAGGGTGGGAGAAGGGGTGCGCAGGAAGGACTGTCAAGGGGGCAGGTGCTTTATCATCTCACCCTCCAACAGGGCCAGCTCTTCTTGTTGCCCTGGAGGAGGCACCTGCTGGGTGCTGGACGCCACCTGTGCCACCCCAGTCGGTATGCCTCGTGTTGTCCAGAGAAGATGAAGAAGATGAAGGCTTGGATGAAGTGCTCCTTTCTGGGTCAGTTAAGCCCAGTGTTATTTCAGTGACCTTCTGGCCTGGGTCACACAGCCTGGAAGACATTGACCTGAGATTTGAGCAGCAATCAGGAGTGATCACAGTCACTCTCCAGTCCTGCAGGCAACGCTCAGGGCTAAGAATGTCTGTACTCGTTGGAAGCCGGATTCCTCTCAGGTGTTGCTTTTTTTCTGTTTCTTGTCTTTCTTTAGGCCTGGGGTTGGGGTGGGAGACCGACGATAGAGATGTGCTATTTTGCACAAACGACTTGCCCGCACGTCATCCAAACACCAAGTTCCGTTCTCAGAGGAAGTGAGAGGTGTCCGATTCGGTCATGCAGAACACAGCTGGGCTGCCTGAAACCAAACGCAGCGGCTACTCTGAAGGAGGTGTTGTCCCTGGGCCAGTATGGGGTTGAGTCACAGCCGACGCCACTCCCACGTCAAAAATACCGGGCCTTTGTCCCAGGGAGGTTGGCCCCTCGCTCAGGTCATTTCCAACCCACTCCCTGGAATCCATATTAAAGAGAAAAGGAAAGGAAAGAAAAAGAAGCAGAAACCAGGATGGCTAAGCTCCCAAGTAAGAGGAGAGCTGGCCAGGTGGAGCAGCACGTGGCGTGGGATCCCCACTCCCACCCTGGGTGTCTGACTGCCACTGGCCTGGCCAGTGCTTGAGCCCACTGGGTCATCACAGCCTTGGTTGCATTCCAGACCCAGGAGTGAATTCAGGTTGTATGATGTCCAAAGACTTAATAATTCAGGAGCACTAACTGGGAACAAAGTTAAGTACCAAATGAATATTTCTTTAGCTTGGGGGTGGGGGACAGAGCTCATAGTAAATTGCTGACACCCTGCAGATTCGGGTCTGTTTCTTCAGTGATCTCCTTAGGTGGTTTATCAGACATGCACATATAGAAATGTTTCCTGTTTGTAACGGGCTTCCCTCTCTGCCTAGAACACGCTCAGCATCTCCCTGCTCTCACGGGGCCCCAGAAGCTCACATCTCATGGGCTTTACAGTAAGTTCACGTCTAATGAGACTTCAGAGTTGACAACTGAATGATCATGAGAGCTGCGGTTGCCAGACATCACTCAGGGCAGGGATTCTTAATTTTGGGGTGGGGGAGGTTCCTGATCCTAATTGAGAATTGAGTGAGAGCAGCTTGGATTCTCTGCAGGAAAAGGGCACAACTCTCTCGTCCACTAAATTTTACATACAATTTCAAGGAGTCTTGGACCCTCTTAAAGCCTACCTGTGCATCCCAGGTGGGGTAACTGTGACCTAAAGTGATGCATTCATTTCACATATGAGGCAGCAGATACCCAGAGGGGTGAGTGACTTGTTCAAGGTCACACAATCAGTTGGGAGCAGAGTTGGGAATGTGCCCTTTGGCGCTGGACAGAGAATGGGGTCTCCAGTGAAGGAGACTCCAAGTTAGGGTCCCTCTGAGGGTCTTTCTCATGTCTTCTGGCTTCCTCCCTAGACATATTTTTCTGCCTAATATAGCTCAAAGAAAGAAGAAATGATGGCACTGAAACATGAACAAAGACAGGGGGAAAAAGGCTGCAGGGTTTGGGTTTAAAACAATGAAAAATACAAAGTTGAGGGATACCAAGCAAACAACATGCAAATCTTCTGAGAAAGAACTAGGGACCTCGGTGTTTGGTGCCTAGAGGCCCGAGTCCCGGGGAAATCCCAGTAAAAGTCACATCTGCTCGGGGCCTACCCAAGCCCCTGATTTTCCTCTCATGTCACCCTCTCCCCTTGGACCCAGCTTGGGTTGTTGCTTGGCTTAAAGCTGTGGGCTTGGCAGGTGTGGCTTCTTCTGCCCACAAGGCTTGCCCCCTCACCCCACCCCCAGCCTTAGCTGCATCCCACCCACCGCAAAGCGGCCTCCACACTTCCTCTGAGCCCCCAACTAACTTAGGTCTCCAGCTACCTCCCCACTCTTGGCACCTGGCTCTTCTCTTTAGGAGCACAGCATCGTTTATGGTTCTGTATTTGTTTCAGCTCTATGTGCCCCCACCCCCCAGCAGACATTAAGCTCCGTTTGAGCAGCCTCTGGGCCCTTGATTACCAGCAGTTGTGCCAAGAGCTGTGTGCTGAGGTCGTGGGCAGCTGGCTGCAGCGGATGCCCCCTGAGAGCTGTGATTAAGAAACTCAGGAACAGTTCCCTCTCCTGCCTCCTGGGCTCGCCTCCAGATGGTGGAGCTATCTTGAGAGGGCAGCCTGCTATTCATACGCAAGTATTTCCTTCTTTCATTCCATTTAGTTTGGGGTGGAGAGTATTCACTTTTTTTTCAACTTAACACCCACGACTGCATGACTGATGCTGTGTGTGATGCCTCCCCAAGGGCCGGGGAGCCTTGATCAATTCTTCTTTCTTCTTCTCAGTGTTGGGCCGGTGAGGTGGGTAGGGGAAAGGCGTATGTGACAGAGAAGCTCGAAGTAAAGCCTGTTTTTCTCCTGCCAGGCTCTCTGCCTAGGGAGCAAGGGTGTGGGTGGAGAGGGCTGATAAAGACTGGAGACGAATTCCCCTCAGCCGTCAGTTTCTCTTCCCCCTCCTGTCTCCCTAGCAGCCTGGGGTGAAGTGGCAGGAGGCCAGGGACAGGTGAATTCACCTCCGCAGGTGGGTGCCTGCTGCACTCTGCTCGTTTCCCCTTAAACACGCTCCCACAGAGCAGCCTCCTCCCTTCCTCCTCCCTTCCTCAACCTCAGATGCAATAATCAGTATGAAGTTTTGTGTCTCTGGATAAGATGCCAGATACTTCATTTTCTTGCACCAATCACCTTTGCAGAGGGATGAGAAATAAACCATGATAGGCTATTTAGGCAGACAAACAAAGACAAACAAAGATGATGGGTGCTGACAGGGCTGGAGCTGCTGACTCGCTCATCACCCTTATCCTCTCCAGTCAATCACAGTGCAGCTTTTGGCAGAGTCCCGAAGCCTCAAGTGGATGTAAGACACCCTTGAGGCCTGGTGACTAGTCTCTGGGCATCATGACAGCCACCCTCCCTCCCCTCGCCACAGCTTCCCTCCCTTCCTTACTCAGCCGGTGACTCCATCTTTGATCACAGCATCATGGCTTTTGTACTTTGTCTCTGTTCCAGAAAAGCCTTTGCACCCACTCTGTCATAGCTTTCCTGACCTCCCAAGGCCAGTGCATCAAAACAGAGTCACCATCTTGGGAATGGTGTGTCTGCTCCCAAGTGAGCAGCAGGGTGCGGGGGGGGCTGTCAGGAAAATGGTAGGAAATGCCTGAGCAGAAACAAACAGCTGGCTCTCCTTATAGCATTGAGCATCGGGCCTGCACCCCAACAGGACCCTGTGCATTCTTACTGGGTGAATTAATGAATGCCCAGGACTCCTAAGGGCGTGAGAAGTAATATACAGGTGCTTCTGCACACAGCCTCTGGCAGGTACTGCCCAGCTTTGAACAAAGGCTCTGCCACTGCTAACTGTGCAAGCCGGGGCCTGCTGCTTGATCTTTTGGTCTCTGTTTCCTCATCTATAAGATGGGTATAATAATAATGATCAAACCAGTCAATCCTAAAGGAAATCAACCTTGAATCTTCACTGGAGGGACTGAGGCTGAAGCTGAAGCTCCAATACTTGGGCCACCTGATGTGAAGACTCACTGGAAAAGACCCTGATGCTGGGAAAGATTGAAGGCAGGAGGAGAAGGGGATGACAGAGGGTGAGATGGTTGGATGACATCACTGACTCAATGAACATGAGTTTGAGCAAGCTCTGGGAGATAGTGAAGGAAGGGAAGCCTGGTGAGCTATAGTTCATGGGGTGGCAAAGAGTAGGACACAACTTAACAACTGAACAACAGCAACTCATAATAGTGAAGAGTTGCTGTGTGTAAAGCAGTTAAAATACTGCCTGGCACATAATAGGCACCACCAGTGTCTGTTATAATACAGCCTGAAAGATAGTTACTCCAAGGAATTAAAATCTCTTTTAACCAGAACGTGTGGGTTTTCTTATCTTGGAAGCATTCACCTCCACCCCTACAGGCTTGTCTCACACACATGGAACCATTTACTGCAGAGGTCAGAATGATTTTTCTATTAAGAGCCAAATAGTAAATATTTCAGTGACTGCTGGTCATACAGTCTTTGTTACAAATACTCACATCTGCTATTGTAGCATAGACAATTATGTAAACAAGTGAATTAAGCTGTGTTCTAATAAGACTTTACAAAAACAGGAGGTTGGGTGTATTTAGCCTGCTGGCCATAATTTGCCTGCCCCTGATCTATAGGGATTCTACCATCTTATAAGACTCTCCTCTGATTCTACCTCTTCTAAGAACCCTGCCTGTCTCTCTACTATGATATTTCATTTTTCTCTCCCTGGACTTCCAAAACCCTGAGTTTGTGGGAGAGATTAGTATCCTAGAAAGGATAGGCAGGCAATCTGGATTTAAGCTCTGCCTTGCTACATAACTTTGAGCAAGGCATTTAATATCTCTGTAGCCTCCATTTACTCATCTGCAAAACAGGTATAAAATGTTTTGCCTTTAGGGTGGTGTGAAGATCAAATAGCCCAATGCACAGGGATGTGACCTGCGAACTCCAAAGCGCTACACAATGGAAAAGGGTCTTTGCGGGTCCCTGATGCTCAGCTCAGTGCTCAGCGCTTGTTCAGTGTTGACTGCACCAAATCCCAGTGGTGATATTCAGTACAGATTTTTATGTCGGGTGTATGGTACGTGTCCATATGTGTATTGATCTCTGTGGCCAGATGCCCCTGTGTCAAAGGATACAGGCCCAGGAAAGAAAGGACAGCATTTCCTGGGGCAGAATCAACAGAATGCTTGTTGACTTGAGATCTAGGCGGGAGTCACAGTGTAACAGGTCTGGATTGTCATGACAGAGAGGAAGGTTTCCAAAGGCACATATGGCTTGAAATCTGTATTAGTTTCCTGGGGCTGATACAAAAAGTCACCACAAGTTTGGTGGCTTAAAGCCACAGAAATGTATTCTCTCAGTCCTGAAGGCAAGAAGTCTGAAATCAGGGTGTCAGCAGGGCCGCCCTCCATACACAGGTTGTGGGGAATGACTTTTCCCTTGCCTCTTCTACCTCGTGATTGTTGGCATTCCTTGGCTTATGGCCACGTTACCCCAATCTTTGCCTCCACACTCTTGCACATCACAGTCTACATTCCTTTGTGTCTTGGCCTCTTCTGTCTCATATAAGGATGCTTGTCCTTTGATTTAGGACCTGCTTGGTTAGTCTAGGATGATCTTCAGATCCTTAATTACACCTGAAAAGACTTCTGAAATAAGGTCACCATCACAGGCTCCAAGGATTCCGATATGGACGTGTCTTTTAGGGACCACCATGCTACCCACCACAGTATACTAATGTCACTTTTTATCTAAAGTATTTCCTGTGCATTGAATAGTCTTCCAAGAACTTAAAAAAACACATTTATACACCTATACAGTATTTATTTTAAACTTTTTATTTTGTATTGTTAACATTTATTAACAATGTTGCGATAGCTTCATGTGAACATCAAGGGGACTCAGCCATATACATGTATCCATTCTCCCCCAAACTCCCATCCCATCCTGGCACATAACATTGAGCAGAGTTCCACGTGCTACCCAGTAGGTCCTTGTTGGTTACCTGTTTTAAATATAGCAGTGTGTACATGTCCATCACAAACTCCCTAACTGTCCCTTCCTCCCTTATTTATTTATTTGGCTGCTCTGAATCTTAGTTGCCTCATGTAGGATCTTTAGTTGCAGGATGTGAAATCTAGTTCCCCAGCCAGAGATCGAAACCAGGGCTCTTTGCTTTGGGGGCATGTAGTCTTAGCCACTGGGCCACCAAAGAAGTCCCCCAAGAACTATTTTGATGGCTATTAACTTTCCATTTTGTAGATACACTGTAATTAACTCAATTCGTTTCCTCTTGCTAGGCATTTAGATTGCTCATGATTTTCTACTATTGTGATAAGGATGTAACGCGTGGATTTGGGGGCCAGATATCCCCAGATCAAATTCTGGCTTTTCCATTTACCAAGTGTGACCGCAGTCAAGTTTCATAAACTTTTCTGAGCCTCAGTTTTCTCATTTATAAAATGAGAATCATAATACTGATCTCATAAAGTGACTCACAGGGTCAGATAAAAGGATAGGTGAAAACTGGCGAGCAGAGGACTGTTCTACACATGAAAGTACTTAATAAGTTACAGTCGCTCTTGTTTTATTAATATGGATTACATCTCAGTTAATTTTCTTAGGGTGAATTGCCAGAAGTACTATTCCCAAATCCAGGGATGAGGATAGTTTTAAGGCTCTTGATTCATATTTCAAATTGCATTGCCGAAAAAGCATTGACAAAGACATCAACCTTACCCAATCCTACATGGTAACTACCCTCTCTGGGCTCCAATGGCCGCTTTCATCATGGTCAAGAATATTCCAGGTATATGTTATGGAACCAGGGTTAAACTTTGAAGAGTCTGCAGTACACTTGGGGCAACCAAATTGTATCCACAAAACAAAACAAACATTAAAAAATGGAAATTATTAAATCAGCAAAAGTTTATTGAGCACCTATTATGTGCCAGCCACTGTCCTAAATGATGGAAATTATACACTGGTGAACAACACAGAAGACCTTGCTGTCACACAGTTTATAATCTGGTGGGTCATATCAGAACTGAGATGCAGCATTTTCTTTCTATAATGAAGTTCAGAGAGAGAAGAGGCCCACAGACACCAGCTTCAAAAGGGTCTTCAAGAAGGAAGACAACCTGGAAATGGACCTTGAAAAAGGAGTGAGGGCTAGAGGAAAATGAGCGGGTGGGCATGGAGTCTTGTGCCTCACTGCCGCCAGCTGTCTTATAGAATGCTCGGGCGTGTCTGACTCTCTGACACCCTATGGACTAGAGCCCACCAGGCTCTTCTGTCCATGGAATTTTCCCAGCAAGAATACTGGAGTGGATTTTCATGCCCTCCTCCAGGGGATCTTCCAACCTGGGATTGAACCCACGACTCCTGCATTGTAGGTGGACTCTGCCACTGAGCTGCAGGGGAAGCCTTAGTGAGGGCAGAAGTGAAAGGGCTGGTGGGCTCCATCATGGAAGATCAGGACGGCCTTGAGCGCTGACCTGACAGAGGAGGTCGTATTTGTTTTGCTTTGGAAAACCCAAGACTCATAAAATTTTATGAGCAGGGAAAGGCCAATGAAAGGTACTTAAGAAGAGCAGAAGATTCTAGATGTGTCACACCTGCAGCCAGAAGGCCAGCCATGCTTGGAGCTGTAAATCTCATCACATTTCACAGGTGAGGCATGGCAGCCTGACTTGGTGACAGGGCTTATGCTGCCTCTTTCACTTTCATCAAGAGGCTTTTGAGTTCCTCTTCACTTTCTGCCATAAGGGTGGTGTCATCTGCATATCTGAGGTTATTTATATTTCTCCCAGCAATCTTGATTCCAGCTTGTGTTTCTTCCAGCCCAGCGTTTCTCATGATGTACTTTGCAGATAAGTTAAATAACCACGGTGACAGTATACAGCCTTGATGTGCTCCTTTTCCTATTTGGAACCAGTCTGTTGTTCCATGTCCAGTTCTAACTGTTGCCTCCTGACCTGCATATAGGTTTCTCAAGAGGCAGGTCAGGTGGTCTGGTATTCCCATCTCTTTCAGAATTTTCCACAGTTTATTGTGATCCACACAGTCAGAAAAACGAAGATCATGGCATCTGGTCCCATCACTTGATGGGAAAAGATGGGGAAACAGTGGAAACAGTGTCAGACTTTATTGTTTTGGGCTCCAAAATCACTGCAGATGGTGACTGCAGCCATGAAATTAAAAGACGCTTACTCCTTGGAAGGAAAGTTATGACCAACCTAGATAGCATATTGAAAAGCAGAGACATTACTTTGCCAACAAAGGTCCTTCTAGTCAAGGCTATGGTTTTTCCTGTGGTCATGTATGGATGTGAGAGTTGGACTGTGAAGAAAGCTGAGCGCCAAAGAATTGATGCTTTTGAACTGTGGTGTTGGAGAAGACTCTTGAGAGTCCTTTGGACTGCAAGGAGGTCCAACCAGTCCATTCTAAAGAGATCAGTCCTGGGTGTTCATTGGAAGGACTGATGTTGAAGCTGAAACTCCAATACTTTGGCCACCTCATGTGAAGAGTTGACTCATTGGAAAAGACCCTGATGCTGGGAGGGATTGGGAGCAGGAGAAGGGGACGACAGAGGATGAGATGGCTGGATGGCATCACTGACTCGATGGACATGAGTTTGAGTGAACTCTGGGAGTTGGTGATGGACAGGGAGGCCTGGCGATTCATGGGGTGGCAAAGAGTCGGACATGACTGAGCGACTGAACTGAACTGAACTTATGCTACCTGGCACGTGGAGTCCAGAGCTCCTTCATGCCCTCCTCCATCCACTTTCTCTTCCTGCTGCCCAACACTGACCCCCTCAGCAAGCTCAGCAAGTTCTGATATGACCCACCAGATTTTTTGAGCAGTTGCCGTTGCTTCCTGGGCCCTTGGGGTAAACAGCTCCTAGCTGCTCTGGTCCTGGGATGCATTAACCTAGTGTTTTATCATTAATACGTCCAGGCCATGTGTTTCTGAGCCACTGACTTTTCCAGGAATTTCTTCTGTTTCACTACAATGTGTTCCCCAGGGGAGAATGAATACCTAATGACTGACCAGGCCTGTGACCTTTTTGGTGATTATTACGCCTTTCTGGTTAGAATAGGAGTGTGCAGAGGAAGAGGAGGCCTCCTTCCACTCTCTACCTGACCAGATCAGTATGTTCCAGAGCTGGAGGAGGGATAAGGTGGGGAGCCCTGAAGGGACTACGGGGAGACCCTGTGGATGCAGAGAATCCCTCTTCCAACTGAACTTGGCTCAGGCTGCTATAGCACATTACTGGAGACTGGGAGGTTTAAACAACACACATTTATTTCTTACAGTTTTGGAGGCCAACAGCTCGAGATCAGGGGTGCCTACCTGGTGCGGTTCTGGTGAGGACCCTCCTCTGGGCTGCAGATTGCCAACTTCTTGAGTGTCCTTATACAGCGGAAAGAGAGGGAGTCAGCTCTCTGGGGTCTCTTATAAGGGCACTGGTCTCATCCAGGAGAGGTCTACTCTCATGGCCTGATTATTACCCCAAAGCTCCACCTCCCCAAAACCATCACATTATGGGGTTAGGATTGCAACATACGGCTGTTAGAGGGGACATTAACATACAATACATTGCAATCCATAACATCAATCACGTGGCCCATTTCTGAGTCACAGGCCCATTAGGTGGAAGTGAGAGGTTGGTTCATTTAGAGTCTTCACAGAACTCAGAAAGAGCCATTTTTCTTTCTTTTTTTTAAGCCACACCACGTGGCATGTGGGATCTTAGTTCCCCAGCCATGGATTGAACCTGCACCCCTTGCATTGGAAGGTAGAGTCTTAACCACTGGACTGCCAGAAAAGTCCCAAGAGCCACTTTTCTAATCTCCTTATGCTCACTCAGTCGTGTCCTATTCTTTGTGACTCCATGGACTGTAGCCCGACAGGCTCCTCTGTCCATGGGGTTCTGCAGGGAAGAATCCTCTCCTATAAATTGGACCTCATAATGTACTGCTTACCCTGATGGGTAAGATGATTGTCCAAGGATACAGGCAAAGCCACCAAGGCTGCCACCCGGTGACCCATGCTCCGGGGCTTTCCTGGGCTTCAGTGAAGGGGAAAGAGTGACATCATTGACCCTGAGCTCAGGGACCCTGGTGAGTCATCAGAGTCAGAGGGGGCTTCAGATCCATCCCCTGACCGGCAAAGCAAAGAGGACAGGTAATGAGTAGGACCACCGGCAGGGTCTCCCCCCGCCATCTCCTGCACCCAGCCTGGAGCCCCTCCACCGCTTGGCCAGGCCTCTGAGAGGTGGTCTGTCCTTCTTGAAGGTGATTTTCACCAGTGGTGGTGGTTTCGGCTTGCTTTCACTTAGCACATCTCTCTTTTATTTAAAAATAGCAAAGTACTTGAATGGGTCAGAAAAATCAATGGATCCATTTAAACTTCAAACAAAAACAATTTAGGTAAAACCACAGATGTTTAGAAAAACTTTTCCTGGGAAGCCTGTTCCTGTCAAGGGTCAGAGTTGAGATGGAAGATAAAGACACCCAGGACCATCTCACGGAATGGACTTTATCTTAAGAGGAAACAGAACAAGGAGTTTAAACAGTGTGGGGAGAAGAGGAAAGCTTACCAGAGGAGGTGCCAAGGGGACTGAGTGAGGACAAGTGAGAGAGCCCGCAGAAGTTGAGAAATCCTCTTTTGCCTACACCTGGTGGACACGTGGAATCCTTCACCCACTTCCTCGGGTGGAGGAAAGAATGACAGTACACAGGAACCCGCTCCCCGAAGGGCCTCTGGGAAGTCCAGCTCATTCACATTGGCTGGAATTTATGAATAAACTAGACGCCACGTGTCCCCAGGCTGCGCTACTGGGGGCCCTTTGTTCATGCTGTCTTTCCCCTGAGATGCCACCTCAGCCTGATGACGTCCTAACCATCCTTTCATTCATTCACTCCCTTCCTCTTTCACTAATCAATGAGCATTCAGGTTGTGCCAGGAGCTGCAGACACAACTGTGATCAAGACAAACAGAGTCAACGCCCTCCGGTAGCTCCTGTTTGGGAGATGGTAGAGGTCGCGGTGGGGGAGGCGGAGGGGAAACGCCCTCCTTAACTCCTGTTTGGGAGATGGTAGAGGTCGGGGTCGGGGAGGCGGAGGGGAAGGAGGAAGGCAGACCTCAGTTAATAGCTAATTGCACGGGCAATTATTACAGGTCAATCGAGGTAGGTGCAGTGAAGCAGAGGTGCAGGGCACTCAGCATGTGATGGGATCCAGCCTGGGGCGGTCAGGAAGGGCTTTCCTGGGGAAATGACATGTGGTTGCAGCTCTGGCGACTGAGTGTGAATTAATTAGGAGGAGGCTGAGGGCATGGCAGGAAGTGGGGCCAGAATGTGTGCAGATCCGAGGGGTGGCTTGTTTGAGGACACAAAGGTACACGTGGAGAGCAGGAGCTGGTGGGGCCCAGAGAAGCAGTGGAGGCATGGGAGGGAGTATACGCTCAAGTTTGAGAGTCACTTCTTGAGGCTGTTTACTTCAGAGACAGAAAGGAGCAAGAGGATTAAGGTGATAAAAAATAAAAAGTTAATGTGTCACCCACAAGCTGAAGGTCAGGGTCAGATAAACTATAATGGAGCAGGACTGTGAAAGGCACAGGGAGGTGGGGGGGAGGCATGAAACACTACAGGAGATACACATATATACCTACCTATTCTACCCAAAGGCATTTAAATTTAAAATGTTACAACCTGTTACTGGCCAAAGTAAAATCTGAGAGTCGACACAGCTTGGGGTACTTGATTGTAGGGGAACACTGAATGTGGGGGAGGGAGCTGGGAGCCGCTTGGGCACAGAGCCAGAAGAGAGCCAAGGGCACCCACCCCTCTGGACCTGGTTCCTCCCTGTGGCTGTCAGATTGCCTGCTCTACACCTGCGCTCCTCGTGGTCCCTGCCTGCTTGCCTAGCGGGGCTCACCTGCCCCCAGAGTCACTACACTCTCCCTAAAAACAGAAGAGAGGGCAGGATGGTAACTGCTGACGTGCATGAAAGGTGAGACCCTGAGCAGCCGTCCTTAGCTCAACCTGTCTACAGGTGGCAAACACCACTGTGCTCAGTGAGACTGGCGAGTTCCCGTGACGTGAAGACACGAGGGTAGGACAGAGCTGAGTAAATAAGCAGAAGGCAGATGAGGAAAGGAATTAAAATCAATGCCCAAGCCAAGAAAATAAGATGAGAGAATCGACACGCTCATTTGTTTGTTGTTTTTTAGTCACTGTGTCATGTCTGACTCTTTGCAACCCTGCCAGGCTCCTCTGTCCATGGGATTCTCCAGGCAAGAATACTGGAGGGAGTTGCCATGGCCTCCTCCAATGGATCTTCCTGACCCAGGGATCAAACCTGGGTCTCCTGCATTGCAGGTGGATTCTTTACTGTCTTAGCCACCAGAGAGTCCCCATTCACTGGTTATTTCAGCATTAACTTCTTTAGCACAATTTTGGGTGATTTGCATCCCATTGTTTGTTCTTTCAAAGTTTGAAGGTAGGGGAGCTTGTTTGGGGATCTCCTTCATTTTCTCTTTGTGACAGTAAAGCCATGCCTGCTGCTGCTGCTACTGCTAAGTTGCTTCAGTCGTGTCCGACTCTGTGCAACCCCATAGACAGCAGCCCATAGGCTCCGCCATCCCTGGGAATCTCCAGGCAAGAACACTGCCTTATGATCCAGCAATCCCACTGCTGGGCATACACATTGAGGAAACCAGAATTGAAAGAGATACATGTACGCCAATGTTCATCGCAGCACTGTTTATAATAGCCAGGGCATGGAAGCAACCTAGATGTCCATCAGCGGATGAAGGGATAAGAAAGCTGTGGTACATATACACAATGGAGTATTACTCAGCCATTAAAAAGAATACATTTGAATCAGTTCTAATGAGGTGGATGAAACTGGAGCCTATTATACAGAGTGAAGTAAGCCAGAAAGAAAAACACCAATACAGTATACTAATGCATATATATGGAATTTAGAAAGATGGTAACAATAACCCTGTATACGAGACAGCAAAAGAGACACTGATGTATAGAACAGTCTTATGGACTCTGTGGGAGAGGGAGAGGGTGGGAAGATTTGGGAGAATGGCATTGAAACATGTGAAATGTCATGTATGAAACAAGATGCCAGTCCAGGTTCAGTGCACGATGCTGGATGCTTGGGGCTGGTGCGCTGGGACGGCCCGGGGGATGGTATGGGGATGGGGGAGGGAGGAGGGTTCAGGATGGGGAGCACGTGTATACCTGAAATTTAAAAAAAAAAAAAAAATTAAAAAATTAAAAAAATAAAAAAAAAAATCTCCAGCTGATAAAAAAAATAAAATAAAATAAAATAAAAAACAAAACAAAACAAAACAAAACACTGGAGTGGGTTGCCATTTCCTTCTCCAATGCATGAAAGTGAAAAGTGAAAGTGAAGTCGCTCAGTCATGTCCGACTCTTAGCGACCCCATGGACTGCAGCCCACCAGGCTCCTCCGTCCATGGAATTTTCCAGGCAAGAGTCCTGGAGTGGGGTGCCATTGCTTTCTCCGGGTAATTTGCATCCCATTATTTGTTCTTTCAAAGCTTGAAGGTAGGGGAGCTTGTTTGGGGATCTCCTTCGTTTTCTCTTTGTGACAGTAAAGGCATGCCTGAGTTCTGCTTAAATGAGAATAATTACTGCTCTTTTTTTCCTTTGATTTAAATGTCCTTCCATGTAGAGCAGGGCTTTCTGCATCTGATCTCAGTCGTGTGTGTTTGCTCTCCCTACAACTCTGATTAAGAACTAACTTCATTCTTTATGGGGCAAGCCTCTTCACTTGACAGGAAGAAGAATTTTTCTTGTGTCTCATAAGGGAAGAAACATTTTTAAAGGTCATTTCAATATGTAAACCTCCTCTTGCCCCATACATGCATCTAATTGCTGTTTCTGGAAGTTAAAGTGTCAGTTGCTCAGTCACATCTGACTCTGTGCGACCTCATGAATTGTAAGCCCACCAGTCTCCTCTGTCCGTGGGATTTTCCAGGCAAGAATACTGGAGTGGGTTACTCTGCCCTTCTCCAGGGGGGTCTTTCCGACCCAGGGACTGAATCTGCAGGCAGATTCTTTACCTTCTGAGACATCAGGGAAGCCCATTGCTGTTTTTACCACCACCAAAAACAAAATGCGAAGGTAACCCTTGAAGGGAACTCAGCTCTCTGAGCCAGAAGTTTGAAAGGATAGGCTCATGGACAGTAAAAATGCCAAAATAGCACAGGGTTTATGCTCAGATATCCACTCTTTTTCTTTTAGTCCAAGGAATTCCGGTAGAGTTGACATTGCCTTGAGTTTTGGAAAAGGTATTTCATCTGGGCAGGGGCAGTTGGAGGACATTCTCTGGTTGGTTCAGGGGCAGCCACCTGACCAAAGACTGGCCAGTCAGGGTCAAGGAGACTCAAGATCAGCTGCAAGGAAAGAGGATTCTTTCCTGTAGGGTGAGAGCTGGAAGGGACCTGAGGCTTGTGCTGCTGTGGCCATCTTGTCCCCACAAGGGGGAGACCTCTGAGTCTGGAGACAACACACCAGAAGACAGAGCCAAGGTCAAGAAATTGAGTCCTGTGACATCATCCGAGCACTCAAGCCTAGTGGTTCCTAAAGCCAAGCCTATACTATGGACTGGTACGTGAGACAATGTATTTCCAGGTTTCCCCTGAGTCATTCTGAATTCGGTGTTCTCAATCTGTGCATCACCTATCCAAGCATAAAGCAATGTGGCTGGTTCCAGTCTAGGATTCCAGTCGAATCTGACCCATTACTTTGTAGTCACGCCATATTATATCTGCATGGTGTTTTCAATTTTTAAAAATTTTTAAAATTTCAATTTTTAAAATTGAAATTAAATTAAATTTTTAAATTTTTAATTATTTATTTTATGGAAAAAAATTGTTTTAGTCCATGGTATGCGGCCTGTGGGATCTTAGTTCCCCAGCTAGAGACTGAACTCAGACCCCTGCACTGGGGGGTCTTAACCAGTGGACTCTTAACCACTGGACAACCAAGGAAGTCCTTAATGTTTATTTAAAATTTTTTTAAACTTATTTTTTAAATTAAAAAAATCTTTTCAATGTTTTCGGTTTCATAAAATACCTTGACCAATGTGTTATTGCATTGCATCCAGATCCTTCTGGGAGTTTTCCCTCATAACCTCCACAGTACGAGCCGCCCTCTCAAGGGGATATGGTAGTAGACATGCCTTCCCAGCAGGCCTGAAGAAGACCCCTCCCTTCCTACATCCTCTTCTCTTCAAGGAAAGTTAAGCATGTTAATAACTACCCAAGGAAACAGTCCAGAGGACGGTTGAAACGGAGAGGTTGTTATTCACTGCAGCTCGTAATAGACAAAAATCAGAAAAACCCCTAGTGTCTAGCAATCAGAATCTCTAGAAAGTAGAGGAGTATGACACCTTTAACAAGGCCAAGTTAAATGTCCAATTGCCAAGAACTCTCAAGTAAAAAGGTAGTATGCTATTGTTTGAGATTTTGAAAAAGACCAAGACTATCTATTGGACGGCAAGGAGATTAAACCAGTTAATCCTGAAGGAAATCAACCCTAAATATTCATTGGAAGGACTGATGCTGGAGCTGATGCTCCTTTACTTTGGCCACCTTATGTGAAGAGCCGACTCATTGGAAAAGACCCTGATGCTGGGAAAGATTGAAGGCAGGAGAAGAGGATGAGATGGTTGGATGGCATCAGTGACTCAAGACATGAGTTTGAGCAAACTCTGGGAGATTATGAAAGACAGGGAAGTCTGGGGTGCTGCAGTCCATGGGGTCACAAAGAGTCAAACACAACTGAGTGACTGAACAGCAACAACAAAGGCTATATGCACATGTAATCTTGCTTACAGAGGCTGTCTTTGGCAGAAACCAGAGACATTATTGGACCTAGAGAGAGGGCTGGGGAGGCTGGAGACAGGAATGAAAGGGATAGATTTTTCTCTCACTTTGCACCCCCCTTTCTACTTTTTGAATTTTGTACAGCGTACATGCTTTACGTTTTCTCTATTTTTTAAGTAGATCGACTAACTTGAGGGGAAAAAAAGCAATACAACATTTAAACACATAAACACACACCCACTTCAATATGAAGTCACCATAGGGTTCCGAGCTGATCTGAGGTTTGGTTCCTTCCAAAAGCTGAGGCTGAGGCTTGCTCTGCTGGGATGATGATTAGGGGTAAGGAGTAGGGGTGGGTGTCAGTTTTGAGAGCTCTTGGAAGGAAAAAAAAAAAAACCCACCAGAGCTATTGGAGTAATCAGGCAAAATTAAAATGAGATCTTCAGAGTGAGGCTGACAGATGAGATTAAGGAGTGGATCCACAGAGACCTGCAGCTGGAAAGGAGAGAGGAGGAATAGGTAAGTCCTGAGTCCACTGTGCCGGGTCTTAGCATCTCCTTGTGTGTCTTCCCAGTACATGCTCAGTTGTGTCCAACTCTTTGCAACCCCATGAACTGTGGCCCTCCAGACTCCTCTGTCCATGGGATTTCCCAGGCAAGAATACTGGAGTGAGTTGCCATTTCCTCCTCCAGGGGATCTTCCTGACCCAGGGATCGAAACAGCTTCTCTTGCTTCTCCTGCACTGGCAGGTGGATTTTTTACCACTGAGCCACCTGGGAAGCCCTGTGTGTCTTCTGCCCCATCATCTACCTGGGCTCTGTCTGCAGAGTTTAGGGCCATGACTGCTTCACTCTCTAATGCTTCTGGGGGACCTTATTCTGTACAAGTATATGGCTTGAGATACAATTGGGAAAATCATTTAAACATGTACTAAACTCAGAATAAAATGTGCTAAGCTCAAAGGGAGGAAACAGAGGAGTGAAGGATATAAGAACGTAAGAGTCTCATGGGCCCCTCACCATCAGCAGGCCCCAGAGCAGGTGGTCCCAGTAACTCAGGGCCCTCAGCCGAGAATCGCAGCAGGAGCTGGGGAAAACACTCTGAGAAGGGTAGGGAGCCTGGCTGTGAGGAGCAAGAGGGCTAATGACTCAATCTGAACCCGCCCCTATGGTTCAAGAACCAGCAGATCAAATGCCTCAACAGGAGCGATGCAACCACCACAGCAGTGGACTCTCCTCACGCAAGACCCTTTCAAGGACACGTTCTCACCCCCACGGTGTCTGGGTACCAAGCAGGTGCTCTGAAGACACGAATGTCTCTAGCATGAGGATGTTACTGAATGGATAGGAGCGTCTGACCCTGAAATATCCTGATATGTCCAGATGGAGGCTGGTGCATCCTATGAGCTTTGTTGACGTCATTGTCTGAAGCTGCGGCTTGATGGGCTTTGCTGCTGTTTACTGTTTCACACTGTGAAGAGCACAGCATCTCTTTATCCGGCCCACTGTTGGTGGTCATTGGGCTTCTTTCCACTTTGTAATCATTGTAAATTATGCTGCTTTCGTCATCGGGTTTGTGCACACGTCATTAGTTCCTAGGACTAGAACTTGGAGTGGAACTGCGGCTCTCGAATCCAGCTTTTTATGCTCAGCTTTAATGAACGCTGCCAAGGAGTGTTCCGAAGGCTTTGGCTGGTTTACTCTCCTGCCAGTGAGCTCCTGCTGCTCAGCATCCTCACCAACATTTGGAATTACGAGGCTTTGTTTCTGTTGATCTGGTGGCTCTGTGGCTTATGTTGTGGTTTTAATACTCTTTTCCCTGGTGACAGTGAGGTTGACCACTCCTCACGTGCTCACTGGGCATTTGGACTTCTCATCCTAAATATCTGTAAATACCTGTTCGCATGTTCAGCCCATTTTTATTTCAATTGAGTCTTATACCTGCCTTAACCATTAAGGTGCTGCAAACATTTTTTTCTGCCTTCTGGAACTTGTTTCTCCCTATGTGTCTTTTCCTGAACTGAATGTCTTGGTTTTAATGTTACCTATTTCATTGCTTCTCAGACTACCTATCAGTGATGAAACAGTTTTGTGTTGTTTTCAATCAGTGGCAGATTGATATGATAAGCTCTAAAGTAAAATAAGATGAATATAATTAAAAAAAATTTAAGCATTAAAAGTACTAAGGCAATTGTCAGGGAAATCTTGCTGAGTCCTTCTTTGTCCCTTTGACTTTTAATACTCTGTTAGATTTTCCTCAGTAAAGCACCTGTGCTAAGCCAGACACATTGAAGCACTTGACAGATGCTTTAGGGTCAGAAATAAAGAAGATAAAGATATCACGCTGTCCTGGAATGCTGAAAATCGAGCATGATAAATTAAAAAAAAAAAAGAGCTACCAGACATGAAAAAGAGGAACACTAGAAAGCTGGTGTAATGACAAAATGTCCTCAGGCAGAAAAGTCTGAAAACAACATGATTAAGAGTGGAACTCTTTCTTCCCTAGCATACTTCTTGCCATATTAGTGGTCTACCAGAATCAAAACCAAGGAACACAGCGATCTGACTCATTCACACGCAATAACCGAGAATGCTCTATGGGCTTATCATTTTGAGGAAGATTTCTGCTAGCATCAAAGTGTGGAAATGAAAGCAAATTCATGTTAGACAAGGCAAAATCATCTATTCCACTTGTTCATAGGCTTCTTTGCTAAAGTTTTGGTTTCACATCATCCGATGTCAATTAATTTGCCTGTATGCTATCTGGAATTTTCTCTAAACCTACAAGTTTTGTGGGAGTAAACTCAGGTGGCCTCTTTCAAACACATCCCCTTTAAAAACCATGGGACCCATACACTTTTGTTGAGCTAATTTCCTAATGGATTATCCTCCTGGGCCAACTTTTCCATGATCAGAGACAGAGAAAGAGACAGACAGAGACAGAGACAGTGCACGATGTCTGTTGGGTCTTCATGTGCAAGAATTACCTGCTCATCTTTCTTGATCTCCCTTCCACCAGAGTCTGATCTGGGAGACAGGTGGCATAAAATCATAATTGAAAATCTTTCCTGACTCCCTTTAATTTTCCACACTGGCCCACTTTCAGTTGCTGGCCAAAAGAAATGCATAGAAGTAGGAATCATTTCATAGTCCTTTAGGGTCATGAATGTTCCAGTAGTGCGTGAATGTCTGCATGAGTATCTAAATGTGTGTGTGCTGAGTGTGTGTGTGTTACCTGTGTATATCTGTTGAGTAGGGCTGCCCTCGTAGCTCAGCGGTAAAGAATCCACCTGTCAATGCAGGAGATGCAGGTTGGATCCCTGGGCTAGGAAGATACCCTGGAGAAGGAAATGGCAATCTACTCCAGTATTCTTCCCTGAGAAATCCCATGGACAGAGGAGACTGGCAATGTTGCAAAAGAATTGGACATGACTCAGCTACTAAACAGCAACAGTAATCTGTTGAGTATGTGCATTATATCAAGTGTGTGCATCTGTAGAGTGCATACTGAGTATGTGTGCTGTGTTTGCATGTTGAGTGTCTGTGTGTATTAGATGTCTGGGTGTTGAGGGTATAGGTATGTGGATTCTGTGTATAAGTGTGTATGTATGTGAGTGTATGTATGTGCTTGCAGATGTGCCTGTGGTAGGGATGCATGTGGCAAGGACACCAGAAAGATAAAACACACCCATTTCAGTTCACATGTGCTGTATCTGGAGTCCAAACAGCTGCTTGCAGAGTCTGATTCCTTTTGTGTGATCTGAAACTGGGCCCAAATGAAACAGCAGAGACCAGCTATTATTTATCATGACTTTGAGTAATCATGGGGAGGGGATGACTTTGAGTAGTCAGCAAAAGCAGAGAGGACCACAGGGCTGGTCTCTGTCTCCAGTCCACACTGTGGTCTCACGGCTGGTATCTTCTTAGTCATCTCTTTCTTCACAGGGACTCATACCTAGCCCACTTTTGTTCCCTTTCAAGTGAAAAACTAAACCTTCATTATCCCGAGAGAATCACTGGATGGGACACAGTTCACCAAGAAAGTGTGTGAGGGGTGGGGACTGGAGGGAGTGCAATGACAACAGATTGACCTTCAAGTCAGCTCACGGGCTCGCTTGTCCCATTACCTATGTGACAAGTATAGTCAAGACCGTCAGCTTGGTGGAATGCTCTTCAAGACCTGGGATTTTCTTTTCATTTCCCTGCCCAGCGCCCCTCCCACTCCCTCACTTGGCACTGCTAATCTCTCTTTTATTTTTATTTTAAATTTATCTGGCTGCCTCAGGTCTTAGTTGTGGCAGGCGGGCTCTTGCATTTTGGCTCAGACTCTCTAGTTGAGGTTTGAGGGCTTAGTTGCTCCTCGGCATGAGGGATCTTATTGATAGTTCCTTGACCAGGGATCAAACCTGAGTCCCCTGCATTGCGAGGTGGATTCTTAACCACTAGACCACCAGAGACGTCCCACACTATTAAGCTCTTAATGATAACAATGATAAACATGGGGCACCTGTTCTGTGCTAGGCTGGGGGCTGAAGCTTCACTTCCGCTGACACGTGATTGGGCCCCTGCACACGTCTGCCTTCTCAGCTCCCACCCTTCCCTCTCTATGTTCTAGCCACATCAGCCTTTTTAAAAAACAAACAAAAAAACTGTTTTTGAACCCACTAAGTTTGTCCCTATTTCAGGGCCTTTGCATTTGCAATTTCCCTTGCCTAAAAAGTTCTGCCACCATCTCTCAGCAGGATCAACTCTGTCAGATGCTGCAGAAAGGCCAGCTGAGTTCAGAACACAGCTGCCATCACTGGCCCGGGGCAATGCAGACAATACAGGTTGTCTGGACCAGTGTGGTTCTCAGTGGCTTAGGGATGACAGAAGCTCAAATTCAAGCCTAAAGGAGGCAACACAGAGTGAAGAAGCAGTAATGGTAATCACAAAACCTTTGCCAAGAAGGGAAGCAGAAGAATAAGGTGATGTCAGGAGACAAAGATGGGGGTCAAGGAGGATTTTTTGTTTGTTTGCTTGTTTCCTTTTAAGTCAGGATAGAAGAGAGCCGGTCTCTATATAGATGGAGATGATACAAGCCTCTGGCACAGGGCCCAGATGCAGGGGAGAGGGGAGGACATTTCTGGGAAGAGATGCTTTGAGAGGAGCAAAGTGAAAACAGGTTCTGAAAGAAAAATTGTAGATTGCTGGGTAATATTGAGTTTTATTCAGTAATATTCAGTAAATTTAATGCTCGCAAAATCCTGGGAGGTGTATATTGTTATTCTTCTTATTTTATAGGTGAGGAGTCTAAGGGTCAGAGATGTAAAGTAACTTGCCCAAAATCATACTGTAGGCTAGCAGAGGAATTGGAGTTTGAAGCAAAATTCTGACTCCTGATTAATTACAGGATCAACTTTCCTGATGGCTCAGATGTAAAGAATCTGCCTGCAATGCAGGAGACCTGGGTTCGATCCCTGGTTTGGGAAAATCCCCTGGAGAAGGGAATGGCTACCCACTCCTCCATTCTTGCCTGGAGAATTCCACGGACAGAGAAGTCTGGTAGGCTACAATCCCTGAGGTCCCAAAGAGTCAGACACGACTGAGCAGCTAATACTTCAAGTGCAAGATTATGAAGGATGAAAACTTAGCTCCTTGAATCATAGAAAAGCCTGGGCGTATCAGAGATGCACACCTAAAAACCAAGGCTCACATTTCAGGTGCTAGAGAAATGGAATAGCTCCAATGATTTATAAATAGAAAAATGTTCCAGATTTTGAGTTGCCCAAAAATGTGTATGTTGGCAAAAATCTGTTTCTTGACTGAGAAGTGAACACTGGGGTGTTTGCTCTGAGCCACATTTCCTGTTTGTGTGGTTTCCTGAACAACAAAGGGTTAGAAATAAGCCTGAACTGCCTTGTTAATGGTAGATGCTATGTGACCATCTCCCCTGAAAGTGTGGCCAACTTAGTAGCTCCCAAACCTGACTTGTCATCAGAACCACCTGCGGAAGCTTCTAAAATGAAGATTCTCACCCTAGACCAGGGGCTCAGAATTCCCTGGCACAGGGCCCAGAGCTTATATCATCAGCAAGCTCCCCATGACTCTAACACTCAGCCAAGTTTGGGAACCGCAGGCTTCAAGTACGCCAGTTCAGTTAATGTTTTCTTCAGTGTTGTTTCCTGTGGCCTTTGGAGATGCTCAAAATATATCTTGTGCCAGACAGAAGGCTGATTAATTCAACAATGCTATACCTTCCTTTTCCTGCCCAACACCCTGAACTTGACCCTATCTTTAACCTTCCTTCTCATCTTCCATTGCTTTCTACCATGGAAATGTTTAGTGGGAAGTTAGGCATGAGTAAGGAGGAGTGGCCTCGCTGAAAGTGATGCAAGCTGATCTCTAAACCCTATCCCAGGCACACGGAGGAGAGCTCACAGGTATGCTACCGTATAACCACAGAGACTTTTCCAACTCTTGGAAAAGACTTTTCCAACTCCTGTATCCAGTGGATACAAACTAACCACAGCAGCTTCTCCAAGTAACCTTAGGCAGCTAGGAGCCCACGAAGGGTTCATAAATATTCTACACATGTATACATCTGATTATAACAGACTGAATTATGGGAAGACATGCACAACAGAGCCTGCTGTTATATAACTTGCAATTGTCAACTGGCCTTGAACATATGCCCATTTGCATTCCCTTTCATTGAGTGGTGGTAGGTACAAGCCCTATTTTGCACAAAGCACAACCAAAAGAAGGAGATGGGAAGTATAAGAGGGAGGAAGCCAAGATGGATGAGGAAGATGATGCCTTCGGGTTTGGCTTGCTTCCATGCGTTGGGAGTGTCTGTTTAATAAAAGATCTGTACTGAGTTATAACTTCTCTGTTGTTTTAACCTCTTTGGTCTGTCATTCCAAATTTTTGTTGCAATGAGACATGAACTGAGGAAGAGAGAGAAACCAACCTGACAGAAATAAGAAAATATATGCAAATACAAACATATAATAAAAATCCTTTAGCTTAAACACCAAATAATCATAAAACTAGTTAAATATCTTCTTTCCTTTGGTATTCCTCTCTATTAACACCTCCTGGGGAAGACCTCATGCTACCCTGAGAAGAGAGCTTTACAGGGACACCAGAGTCATAGGGAGAGATACAGCCATGTGGGATCTGGCCAATCTCTTAACTGACATGAATGTAGCAACGATTAGGGGGTATACCTGCAGAGAAGGCCCCACAGTGGTCACAAAAGAGAAGCTCTCCACACTCATCTCTAATCTAGAGCCAGTTGAGAAACCATTGGGTGACCATGGCCTCTCCTAGGAGGGAAAGGAAAGTCAGAATAGCTCAGGTGGGGGTTCATGTCTTAGGAGAAGGTGAGAGGCTGAGACGGCAAGGAACCAGGCTACATTCATGGTCAAGAATCACAGAGCCTCTGGGACATCCTGGTGGTCCGGTGATTAAGAATTCGCCTTCCAATGCAGGATACTCGAGTTCCATCCCTGGTGGGGGAACTTAGACCCCACATGCTGTAGAGCAGCTAAGCCCACAAGGCGCAACTAAGGAAGCCCACCCACCAAGGTGAAGACCCAGCAAGTGCCCTCCTCCCTCAAGAAAAAAAGAATCATGGAGGCCCTAAGGAGGCCCGCTCTGAGGCTAATATTTTCCTTCAATCTCTAACCTAGAAAAAACACAATCAAAATGTTTACAGTTCCAGTTGCTGCCCTTCCCTGGGGGGGTAAAAAAAGAAGAAAGAAATGAGTTTGGAGCTTGCTTTGTAATTTGAATCTCAGGAATGCAAAAGAAACAGCAGTCGCTGCCTTCTGAGCAGAGATGCTCCACTGAAACTTGACTCATCCTTGACAGTTTCTCATGTCCCCCTCCTTCCTTGTGACACAGAGGAGTGAGGTGAGTAATGCTGTGTGCAGGGAGAGAAAAATAGATCCCCAAATGCCTTCCATTATGCTAAAGGCCTGTGTCACCAGCTGTGGCGGCAGGGGGTGTGGTCACCATCCATCATGGGGAAGAGTCAGAACCTCTGACTCCCTCTCTCCAGGGCTATTTGTGGTTCTAAAGTACAACAAGCAAGGACCACAAACTGACAGGCGCAGAGAAGTCTAGAAGCCCTGCCGGGGCCTTGTGAGAGCCTCAGTGGTCAAGAGCCCATGGATGGGCACAAAAGGAAAACAGATCCACTTTCTGCTGCCTGACCCTGCCATCCTCTTTCCCCATAGGCATAAGAACATCCTCTTCTTCCCCAGAGTAAAAAGACCTAATATTTACTGAGTGCCTGTTATACATCAGGCACTTAGCAAAGCATTTGCCATGGATCATGCAGGCTAATTTGTCTGTGTGAATATGCACACGCACTCATACATGCACACTTGTGTACACACAAACACACACCCTGAGGTGGGTACTAACAGTATCTCCTTTTCACGGGTAAGAAGACTAAGGCTCAGGAAATTTCAATAACTGGTGCAGAGTTAATAGTTAATGCAGGGCACAGACTCAAGTAATCTTTAGGAGAAAGCTTTAAACAAACCCAGTTGTATTATCTGCTTGGTTAAGTGCAGTTATTTGAATAATGAACAAGAGGAGTATAGGGGAAAAAATGCTGTTCCTATTTCATTTAATTTGCTTCATAGACTCTCTAGGTCTAAACCCAGAGATAGGAATACTGATGGATAACATTCCAGATGTCCTAGAAGTATTTTTTTTTTATTGAAGTTTTTCTGAAAGGAGACGATGGGAGAACTTCCCTGGTGGCCCAGTGGTTAAGACTTGGCCTTGCAATGCAAGGGGTATGGGTTCAATCCCTGGTCGAGGAGTTAAGATCCCACATGCCACACAGAGTGACCTAAATAAACAAATAAAAGGAGGAAATGAGGATGTGGTCATTGCCAGAGCCAGTGGGTTGCTAATGAGACAGTAGTGGGTACAAATCACAAGTAATTATGTGACTCTTCTTTCCCTACACGATCAAAAAAAAAAAAAATTAAAAGCTTCCATCTTTCCCTATGCAGTTTTAAAAAATATGTTAGTTCCAATATATCAGAAACATATTTTCCCCTTCTGGAACTGACCACATTATCCTCCTACCCAGCTGGAATCACGCTAGGGAGAAAAATAAATGTTTGTCTCAATGGCATTTTCTTATTCAGCTAATTGATTTTTTTTAAATAACAATAATGCTTGAACATCCAGCCGCCTAATTACTAGCAGCTTTTTATTTGTACTATCATTAACTTCACAGCTGCCTTGCCCGGTGACAAGTGGTACCACAGAGACGTCAGCAGCAACTGTTAGCTTCTGAAAGGAGGAAGATGAAAAAGGCCTGCCCCCACCCTGCCCCACGCCAAGGTCAGAGAGGGCTTTAGGCTGATTTCAACAGCGCAGGAGCCTGACTTCAAACAGGAGGAACCACATTTGGAACCACGATGGGTGGAAGGGACCTTGGAGGGCATCTAGCTCAATCCTCTTCATTTACGGGTGAGGCGACCCAAGGTCCAGAGAGGTTAAGTGACTTATCTGGGATTACAAAGCTAGTCCCCTCCAGGCTGGAACTGAAGCCCAGGCCTCCTGATTCTTTAGCTATTTAAAAAAAAAAAAATTAACTTGAAGCATACGTACAGCAAAGTGTACATATCATAACTATACAGCTTGAATAATTATTGTTAAGTGAATACATCCATGCAACTGATGCTGACAACTCCGTCTCCGGGCACCAGTGCTGAATTGAATCCGGAGACAGAATTTGGGGTGAAGTAGAAAAGAATAGCTTTATTACTTTGCCCGGCAAAAGGGGAGCCAGTGGGCTTCTGCCCTCTAAGACTGTGTCCCAACCCAAAGGACTTGGTTTCATAGCAATAGTTCAAGGGCTGTTGTTGTTCAGTTACTCAGCCATGCCCAACTCTCTGCAATCCCATGGACTGCATCACACCAGGTTTCACCATCTCCCAGAGCTGGCTTAAATGCACGTCCATTGAGTCAGCGATGCCAAGGGTAGGGCTGCTGCTAAGTTAGAGTGCGTGCAGGGCCTGCACTCCTTTAATCTGGTCTTAGGTAACCTTTTGATGAGCTTCTCTGGTTCCTTTAACCTGGCCTTAGGTGGTCTTCTGAAGAATGCTGGCATCTTCCATTTGTTGAGGGTTTCGTCCCATAAATAACTTGAAGATGTGTGCATCCCTTGAGGAGGAATCGGGATGCTGCTCCAAGCCTGCACCGTTGTTCCTTGGCTGTTTCTGCCTTGTCCCTGCATCCTCTCCTTTCCCTGATTAGCAACTGTCCAAATCTTCCCTTTGGAACTCGGGGAAGGTCATGGAGGCTGGAGGCTGGAGTCTGTTCCTTACTGACAAGAAACAGGGGACACAGAAAGGCTTCCGTACCCAGAAGCCTACAGGGCTCTTGGACAGTCAAGAAACAGACTGTCTCTAGCGCCCCACAAGCTCCCTGAAGCTCTCCCTCCATTTACTACAAACTCCTCCTCAAGGGTAACCACGAACCTGATTTGTTACACACAACAGCTTATTTTGGCTTGACCTGTGTTCTTTCAATAAAGAACTGTCTTAAGTGGATTTTAGTTGTTCAGAGCTAGAAAGAGAAAAATCTGTTTTCTTGGAGTGCATTAAATGAAATGTATTAAGAAAGCATACCCCAAAAGGACACCCCTATACCCATTAAGGCGTATGGGGTCTCCCTTGGGAATGAGAGAAGTGTTAGGGAATTAGAGGTGATGGTTTCCCAACATTGTGATGTACTAAATGCTACTGAATGGTTCACTCTAAAATGGTTCACTTGATGTTATGTGAACCTTATCTCAGTAAAAGAAACTCATCACTTAAGCTATGCATCCTTCATTGTATATAACTTTAAAAATAAATTGTAAAAACATTAGACTCTTGAAAAAATAAGATAGCATATCCCTACTGAGGGCTTGTCAATAAATTCCACACATCTAGAACTGGCCAGCAAGCCTGAAAGCAGCACCTGGGTGTCCTCCTCTAACTCTCTTCTCATTGCTTTCGCCCTTAACCCTCCCTGAAAGGTCCCTTATCAGGGTTGACTTGCCAAATCCAGTAGTTGGTTCTCCTTCCTCATTTTACTCAACCTCTGGGTAGCATTCAATTTAGACGACACCTGTCTTGTTCTCGAAACACTTGTTATCTAGGCTTTCATAACATTGTGTTTGCCTGGTTTTCTTTTTACCTCACTGACCTTTCTTCCTTCTCCTTTGCTCTTATCTTCTCCTCTGAATGGTGCAGATCCCAGGGCTCTGTGTTTGAACATCTCTCTTCTCTTCTTAGACACAGATGGTAAACCCATCAATGTCTATGACTTACATATAAGTATCTCCAACCTAAACATCTCCCCTGAACTCCAGATATGGCTAACCAGTTGCTCACTTGATGCCTCCACTTGGATGTCTCACACAGCTGAGACAGAACTATGGATCCTTTCATATCCCAAATCTGCTCCCCAGGGTGGCTGGCTCATTTTTGTAAATGGCACTATCATCCACCTAGCTGTTCAGGGTAAAACTTAGTCATCATGTTAAATCATCTCTTTTCCTCAAAACTCGCTTCTAACCTATTTGTATACCCTATTGCCTGTGCCTCCAAAATGTATCCTAAATACAATGACCTTTCTCCATTTCCATCTCTGTTGTTCCAACCCCCGTTCACAGCCCCCCAAGTCCGGACCGTTGCATTATCTCCTTGTAGGTAGGTCTTTCTTACTTCCCTTTTGCCTTCCTTTAGTCCCACCTTCACCCAACAATAAGAATAATGATTTTAAAAGGTAAGTCAGGTCCTAGTAACACTCCCATGAGTTCTCATTGCTTGCAAAATAAAACCCAAACTCTCCCAAGGTCAATGGGTGTGGCCCAACTAGTCCCTTCCTAGTCTTATCCCCCTCCGTTTGTCCCATTACTAGGGACACTCCAGCCACCCTCACCTTCTCTCTGTTCCCTGAACAGGTCAGTCTTGTTCCTGTATGAGGGCCTCTATATTTACTTTTCTTTCTGCTTGGAGCATTCTTCCCTAGTCTTTGAACAGCAGCATCTTCTTAACATTATAGCCTCAATTCAAATGTTATCTTCTCCTCCAGGAGACCTTCCCTGGCTATCCTCACTAAAAACAGCCTCTCCTGCCCCGATCCTATGTAATCTTCTTGATAACTCTGTTGCTGCTGCTAAGTTGCTTCAGTCGTGTCCGACTCTGTGCGACCCCATAGAGGGCAGCCTACCAGGCTCCCCGGTCCCTGGGATTCTCCAGGCAAGAACACTATCTATACCTAAACTTTTCTTATATCTTTGTTGTTAACATTTTAAAGGCTAGTTCCTTCTGCTACAAGGTAAGTTTCTTGAGGGCAAGGATTCTATTTTATTAATAGAAATATCCTAATGCTCAGAACAGTATTTGCCAATAGAAGGCACAACATAAGTTGACCTACTGAATCTATTCAACTCATCTGAAAAGATGGGAAAGCAAAGTTATTTATCATAATATAGCCTCCATCATTGATAACTTCAGGACTACAAGTCATAAGTAACAGAAACCCCATTCAGGATGCCTTAATAGCAACACAAAAACCTAGGTCTATCTTCAGGCACAGCTGGTTCCAATTATATCATCAGAGTCAGTTCAGTTCAGTTCAGTTCAGTCACTCAGTCATGTCCGACTCTTTGCGACCCCATGAATCGCAGCATGCCAGGCCTCCCTGTCCATCACCAACTCCCAGAGTTCACCCAAACTTATGTCCATCGAGTCAGTGATGCCATCCAGCCATCTCATCCTCTGTCGTCCCCTTCTCCTCCTGCCCCCAATCCCTCCCAGCATCAGAGTCTTTTCCAATGAGTCAACTCTTTGCATGAGGTGGCCAAAGTATTGGAGTTTCAGCTTTAGCATCAGTCCTTCCAAAGAACACCCAGGGCTGATCTCCTTTAGAATGGACTGGTTGGATCTCCTTGCAGTCCAAGGGACTCTCTCAAGAGTCTTCTCCAACACCACAGTTCAAAAGCATCAAATCTTCGGTGCTCAGCTTTCTTCACAGTCCAACTCTCACATCCATACATAACCACAGGAAAAACCATAGCCTTGACTAGACAGACCTTTGTTGGCAAAGTAATGTCTCTGCTTTTGAATATGCTATCTAGGTTGGTTATAACTTTCCTTCCAAGGAGTAAGCATCTTTTAATTTCATGGCTGCAGTCACCATCTGCAGTGATTTTGGAGCCCCCCAAAATAAAATCGGACACTGTTTCCACTGTTTCCCCATCTATTTCCCATGAAGTGATGGGACCAGATGCCATGATCTTAGTTTTCTGAATGTTGAGCTTTAAGCCAACTTTTTCACTCTCCTCTTTCACTTTCATTAAGAGGCTTTTTAGTTCCTCTTCACTTTCTGCCATAAGGGTGGTGTCATCTGCATATCTGAGGTTATTGACATTTCTCCTGGCAATCTTGATTCCAGCTTGTGCTTCTTCCAGCCCAGAGTTTCTCATGATGTACTCTGCATGTAAGTTAAATAAGCAGGGTGACAGTATATAGCCTTGATGTACTCCTTTTCCTATTTGGAACAAGTCTGTTGTTCCATGTCCAGTTCACACAGTCAAAGGCTTTGGCATAGTCAATAAAACAGAAATAGATGTTTTTCTGGAACTCTCTTCCTTTTTCCATGATCCAGCAGATGTTGGCGATCATCAGAGTAATTGCCTTTTAATCTCTCCCTCCATCTCTCTATTGGCTCTACTTTCCTCTGGATTGGTTCCATTTGTGGGAAAGTCCTCTCCAT
Source organism: Bos grunniens (assembly GCF_055505025.1). NCBI lineage: Eukaryota > Metazoa > Chordata > Mammalia > Artiodactyla > Bovidae > Bos > Bos grunniens. The sequence goes on along the minus strand of NC_141190.1, from coordinate 30,669,234 downwards.
GCAGTGGCTCCTGCCAGTGCTGTGCTTACTTTCTACATTGTACATTTCTGCCAGCAGAAAGAGAACTGCCCCCTCCCAGTATTTCCAGCGGGGGTGGGTGGGGGGGGACAACAACAACTCAGAATTGACTTTCATTGGACCAACTCGGATCACATGCCCTCCCTGAACTAATCACTGTGTCCAGAGAGAAGGAATATGTTAATTAGTCAAACCAAGTCACTCACCCAATCCTAGATGGGAGGGTGTTTGGGAGTTGGCATCACCTGAGTCACGTGGTTTGCCAGCCAGGGAGGAGTGGTTTCCCAAAAGAAACTGCAGTGCTATGAGATGCAACTTTTGGGGGGGAAATAGATTTCCATTACAACTGCCTTTCTGTTTCACGGAACTGACATTTTTGCCAGTTCCATAAGAACCTGTATGTTTAGAGCTTGAAAGTGAGAGTGTTAGTCACTTAGTTGGGTCCTGTGTACAACTCTTTGCAACCCCATGGACTGTAGCCTGCCAGGCTCCTCTGTCCATGGGATTCTCCAGGCAAGAATATTGGAGTGGGTCGCCATGTCCTTCTTGAGAGGATCTTCCTGACCCAGGGATCGAACCCAGTTCTCCCAATTGCAGACAGATTCTTGTCTGAGCCACCAAGGAAACCCATTTAGAGCTTAAGGATATAAAACTATCTGACTGCTGCCAATCTCACAGGACAGCTTGATGAGCTCATTGACCCACTGAACATTTACACGACCATTAGCTTATCACCAGGTCTATGCGACACCTGCTATCCTGGTGCAGGTCATGCTTTATTTGTCTCCTGTCTGTGAGCTGGTGCTGAGTTTAATTACTAAGACCTGATCTCAGGACCTTAGTCAATGTCCTTGACTTATTTCTCTAGTGTCAAGTTTCAATGACACCTGCTCCCTGAAGCCCTCTTCTTCCTAGGTCTAGAGTGTTTACCTTTGCTTTGATGATTTAGTCGCTACGTCATGTCTGACCCTAGCTACCTCATGGACCGTAGCCCGCCAGGCTCCTCTGTCCATGGAATTTCCCAGGCAAGAATACTGGAGTGGGTTGCCATTTCCTTCTCCAGGCAATCTTCCTAACCCAGGGATCAAACCCGGAGCTCCTGTGCTGCAGGTGGTCTCCCGTATTGGAGGCAGATTCTTTACTGACTGAGCCACCAACGAAGCCCAGTAATGATTTTGTGCCTCAACTCATTTTGCTAGACTGCTCCTTTCTACTCCTTCCTACCCTTCTGAATTTGCTTTCTTTTTTTTTTTTTTTCAAAATATATTTGATGGGAGGGGAGCTGGAGGCAGTGGATTGGAGGTGGTGTTTATCTTTTTTAATAGTTATTTCGTTTAGCTGGGCCAGGTGTCAGCTGCGGCACACACGATCTCCTGTCTCTGTCGCAGTATATGGTTCTTTCAGTTGTGGCATACGAACTTTCAGTTGCAGCATGTGGGATCTAGTGACCTGACCAGGGATCAAACCTGGGCCTCCTGCATTGGGACCGTGGAGTCTTAGCCACTGGACCATCAGGGAAGTCTGCATTTGTTTTCTGATCAGCTGGCTGGGTCAGCAGGCCTCCTGCTACACAACGTCTGCCCCCACGTTAGCCATTTCCCTCACCAATCTTCAGGGATGGCTGCACTCACCCTCACCAGCGTTTGCTATCCCAGAAAAGGAATGAGATCATCCGATTGCATACACAAATAATACATCTAAGCTGGTCTATCCCATAGTGAACTATCTCTAATGAAGGCCAGTCCCCAGTTTATCATGGCACTCGGGCTGCCCTGGTGGCTCAGTGGTAAAGAATCCACCTGCCAATGCAGGAGATGTGAGTTCAGTCCCTGGGCTGGGAAGATGCCTTGGAGGAGACAGTGGCAACCCACTCCAGTATTCTTGACTGCGAAAATCCCATGGTCAGAGGAGCCTGGCGGGCTATAGTCCATGGGGTCACCAAAGGGTTGGGCATGAGTTAGCCTCTGAGCATGAGCATGAAGGGCAATCTCTAAGGGGAAGACACCCTCCCTTTGCCTGTGGTACACAGAGGAAAGACCTGGAAATGAACTGATCACTACCTCTTGTGGTTACCTTTCAAACACTCACAGGTTGACACGAAGTAAGTCATTGGTGTTCCCTTCCCAAATTCCATTCATTTATTAAAATCCTGATTTCCTAGCCCTTTAAGATGGTTACTCCCCATTTGGTCCTCTGCAATTTCCTGTCTTACACTCTGGAGCTGAGGAAGAGTAGTAAGAGCACTGTAGTTTTTCCTCTGAGTCACAAACTTGGGAACAAAGTATTCTCCTTGATGTCACTTGTCATTTCCTTTTTCTTTAGCATCAAAAAGTCACTCTGGTGGTCAGGTGAATTCCTGAGCAGTGACTCTTCGGGACAAGTGTTCCTTTTCTAACTCAGAGTGTTGAACCCAAGTACTTAAAGAAGTGGAAACATAAAACCTGCTTCTGTAGAGAAGCTGCTAACCTGGTCCACAAATGCAGTTTTACTCCCACTAGAATATAAAATCCATGAAGACTGGGATTTTGTTAGGCTACTATGTCTCCAGTACTTGTATATATAGGCACTTTTATGCATTCATTCATTCATTCAACAAATGCTTATTGACAATTTCCTAAACAGGGCATTATGCCAGGTGATACTTGGGATCAAAGGAATAAACACAAGTATGTCTAGAAGGATAATTCAGCCACAATAACAGAACTGTTTTAAACAATTAGGCATTTATTGGTGCACATACATGGAAGTCCAAATTGAGATCAACTCAGGTTTGTTTTGCTCAACATTAACGATGCATGATTTTTCAGATTCATCCTAAACCTTCTTTCCCCCTTCTGGAAAAGGGGGAAAGGGGAGGGAGAGAGAGAAAGACCACAGGGTGGCTGCCAGTAACAAAGATAATAGCAGGAGAAAGAGTAAAGAGGAAGACCCTTCCCAGAGCCTTTAGCACTCTTCTTGCTTCTCAGTGGCTGTAACTGGGTCACACACCTGTTCCTGAGCCATGGACTTAACCTCATAGACGTTCAGCCCTCACCTCACACTGAGGGTGGGGAGGACTTCCCCTGAAGCAAACGGACTGTGTTGAGGAGGGGAAGCCCTCGAAACATATAGAGGTTCTGTTGAAAAGGAAGGGACTAGGAGCTAGCGGCTGAAGGAGGAGCTAGGAAGCAGCCATAGCATTCAAGTTGTAATTTATAATGAAAGTCTGCTGCTGCTGCTGCTGCTAAGTCGCTTCAGTCGTGTCCAACTCTGTGCGACCCCAGAGACAGCAGCCCACCAGGCTCCCCCGTCCCTGGGATCCTCCAGGCAAGAACACTGGAGTGGGTAGCCACTGCCTTCTCCAATGCAGGAAAGTGAAAAGTGAAAGTGAAGTCACTCAGTCGCGTCCGACTCTTAGCGACCCCATGGACTGCAGCCCACCAGGCTCCTCCGTCCATGGGATTTTCCAGGCAAGAGCACTGGAGTGGGGTGCCATTGCCTTCTCTGATAATGAAAGTCTAGAGTTTAATTTAAAAAAAAAAAGTGCCTGTCAATATACCTCTACTGAGAGCTTCGCTGGTGGCTCACACAGTAAAGAGTCTGCCTGCAATGCAGGAGACCTGGGTTCAACCCCTGGGTTGGGAAGATCTCCTAGAGAAGGAAATGGCAACCCACTTCAGTATCCTTCTCTGGAGAATCCCATGGACAGAGGAGCCTGGAGAGCCCTAGTCCATGGGGTTGAAAAGAGCTGGACACCTTTGAGTGACTAACACTTCACTTCACTTCAACATATTAGCTCATGTAATTCCTACAATAATGGCAAAGTGGTAGCTCTCACTCCAGGGGTAAATCAGAATCACCCAAGCAGTGAGCCTGATTCAGAAGGTGTGGTGTGAGACTGGGACATGTGTAATCCCTAAAAGCTGCACAGGTAATCCTGATGCCCAGCCAACACTACACATCAGCACTCTAGGCAAAGCACCAGCACCCCTATAGGTGTGGGAGTAAGAATTCAGCAAAATCTCTACCCTGGAAATTGACTAAATGTCAATTGAGAGATTCTGATATATGTGCCAGAGTTCAGGGGAGGAAAAGCTCCCTCTAAGCCAGTAAGTTGGGGAAGGTTACCAGGAGACAGTGGGACCTCCAAAGATGAGGAAGACTTGAATAGAGAACCCAGGGAGCAATGTAGCCAGGGCGCAGGATGAACCGGGGTGGAAGAAGACGGAACACTTGTCAAATTCACGTGTCACATTTGTCAGAGGACAGGCTGATCTCTGGTTTGTGGCCAAATTAGTACGCGACAAAGGGAAGTTTTCACATTTTTGGAGTTTTCTCATCTTGAACCAATGATTGAAGAAACTGAAGTTTGTTTCCAGAACTGGGTGAATCAGTGCTATCTGATACTCCTGATACTTTGCTGAAACTATTCCCCAAGCTTCCTCTTTGAACACAAAGGGGATTTTAAGAGGCAATGATTGGGGCTTTCACATACTTGTGTTTTAAAAATCAGAATAATTGTGTGGAAAAACCCTATGAGATCACCTTTCTGCTCTACCCGAGCTGTGGTGGGGGACGAGGCAGGGGGTGGTACATAATGATCATCTCAGAGAAGCAGGTGTTTCCATTCCTTCTCAAAGCTAACACACATAAACCCAATAAAATCCAGCCAGGCTGCAAAAGTGATTAGGAGAAAGATTAGAAACAACCTGAAGAATATGGAGAACGTTTGTCAGTTGACTGGTAAGTGGATTACATTTAAAGATTCAAATAGTGACATATTCAGAATAGAGTTTCCTTTGTCAATTCCCAGGCAAGAGGCTTGGAGCTTTACTGATATCACGAAGGTGAGTCACACAGCACTGGCTCACTCCGCAGGACTCGGACAAGCGTCACCCACTCACTTTGATGGCCGCACCTTGCACATAGAAACATGAGGACAGATATTGATTAAAAAAAAAAACGAACATGCCATCATTACTCACTGCTTTTAACAACTTATTTTCCTACTTTGGTATGCCTTTGCTGTTTCTACTTCTGCAGCATCTAAATTATGTTTTAGTGAGCCCTACAGGAGTCTCCCTCATACTAAAGGAGTTTCTCAGAGACTTGGCAACAGACTTGCCATGTGTGTCTTGGGCTGGATGCTCTTGAGGAATATTGCCTCTCCCAGGGTTCATGGGCTCTTTCTGTGTTATTATTAAATGGATTCAGTGTGAGAACTCAGAGTAGGTCAAGAGGTATTTATAGGATAGTCTTAATGTGGTAATTAGCTTCAGCAATGGAAAAAACAGAATATGTGTACGCTTTTCAAGTAGGGGTCATACTATAAACTTTGTAAGAGAATGGTTATTGTCTGGGAGCTCCCAGGAAGAGACCACCAGGTCACAGAGGGCAGGACTGGTGTAAGCCAGTGAGGGCAGTGTAAGAGCTGGCTCACCTGACTCTAGCTCTGTGCCCACCCGGCTTTGGAAGATAGAAGGCGGGGTGGCAGCAAGATCAGGGATGTGCGAGAGGGCAGCCCGGGGGGCTGACGCAGAGGCATCGCTTCAGAATTAATCACGACTCACACCTGTTCAGCGCGGTGAGCCAAATCTTTCCACGGGTTCCATCTTTCCTGGTTCAAGTTGACCTCTAAGTTCAGAGAATCACTTTCCCAGTGTCAGTTTTACAGTTTTCTTTTCACGGTGAATCTGAAATCAATAATGCTGATGAGCTGGAAATGACTGCAAGCAAAATAAAATGTTTTGAAGGCATTTGGACCTTGTTTTGGCAGATGAGTTGCTTAAACCCAACCCATTCTAGATAGACCCATATGCTAAGTCGCTTCAGTCGTGTCCGACTCTGTGCGACCCCATAGACGGCAGCCCACCAGGCTCCCCCGTCCCTGGGATTCTCCAGGCAAGAACACTGGAGTGGGTTGCCATTTCCTTCTCCAGTGCATGAAAGTGAAAAGTGAAAGGGAAGTCGCTTAGTCGTGTCCGACCCTCAGTGACCCCCCAGACTGCAGCCCACCAGGCTCCTCCATCCATGGGATTTTCCAGGCAAGAGTACTGGAGTGGGGTGCCATTGCCTTTTCCAGACCCATATGGGGGTCTGCTAAAACTAGGTTAGAAGCAAAGGCCCAAGGAATATGAATGATGGGCATGAATATTCTTCTTCCTCCTCTTCCCCAGTGTTTTCCTGTTTCTGTTGGGTTATTTATCTGTTTTCTTAATGATACACAGGATTTTTTTTTTTTTTTTTTTTACTTCCAACTCTTTGTGACCCCATGGACTGTACAGTCCATGGAATTCTCTAGGCCAGAATACTTGAGTAGGTAGCCTTTCCCTTCTCCAGGGGATACTCCCAACCCAGGGATTGAACCCAAGTCTCCCGCATAGAAGGCAGATTCTTAACAGCTGAGCCACAAAGGAAGCGATTCTCAGGATTTAAAAAAAAATATTCTGCAAATATTTTCTTATGGCCTGCGGCTTGTCTGTAACTTTGTAATGCTACTTTTGGTTGTACACATGATTTAAATTTTAATACAGTCATACTTTTTCAATCTTTTCAAGGATGAATCAACAGATTATGTATGCGCTGGAGGAGGAAGTTATCAAAGAAAATTCTTGCCAAATGACCTTTTCTCTGTAAAATAAATAGAATCAACTCTTAATAGATAGCTGCAGAGTCCTTAAGCTTCCTCCTTCAGCCAACATATACGAACTGAGTCTACAACAGATGCCTAGACCTGGGAGTTGGCCAGGTTGGGGGCATGGAGGCAGGGGATGAGATGGGATTTCATACATGGAACCCTGCCTTACTAGAGCTTATCATCAGAGGACTAATGTGTGTTAGATTGTGTAGCTTTGATATACTTCAGTAGAATCTCAGAGGAAGGAGAAATGTCGATAAGACTGAGTGATTGTATATGGACTGGATGGTGTAGTTGTTCAGTTATGTCTGACTCTTTGTGACCCCATGGGCTGTAGCCCACCAGGCTCCTCTGTCCATGGAATTCTCCAGGCATGAATACTGGAGTGGGTTGTCATTTCCTTCTCCATAAACTAAGAATCGCAGAATCTCAGAACTGAAAGGAAAAATGGAAATGGAGGCTGGACAAAGTTAAGGTCTTCCTGCCGAAGGCCTCACAGCTAGTGAGAGGCAGGATCCACACTAGAACTACAGATCCTAGGTCCAGGGTGCTGTTTTACCTGTCAGTGAAGCAAGCCATCATGTTTTCCTTTGATCATAAAACAGAGATCCGAAAGCAATGCGAAGAAAAACGAAGCAAACAAGACAGGGCATCAGTTACAACCAAAAAAAGCCCACAACCATTTACTTTGGGCTCGCAAACTGCTAGAAGCAGCTGTTATATTCACATCAACTTGATTGTCTTATAAGGATACAGGAAATATGTTATTTTTTTTTTCAGATGGGACAGAAAAAAGTAAAGTGGCTCAACCTGGGCCACTTTACAAGTCACAGCAAAAATGAGAGTAAATAAGCATGTGCTCTGTGTTCGATATTTTTCTCTTTATAAACCATAAAACAAACGGCCACATATATCTATAAACTGTAGTCGCTTTCTTGTATCAGTTGCCTGAGTTTCGCTCTTCCACTGTCAGCTTAATTGGTTCTGATCAGTCCACCTGTGGAGAAAGCATCAAATTAGCCACCAACTCAGTAACACTGAAAACAACAACCAAAAAAGAGCGATACATTGATTGCTCATAACAAGCAATTACAGTCAGGTTTTTCCTACCTAGATACTTAGCAGCAAACACAAAAGTAAAAATCACTTTCAACTCCCTGCAAAGAGACACATCATTAATTAGGATCAATCACAAGTTTCTCTCCATCAAGAAAATGCCTCAAAATATTAATTCCTTATATCTTACTGTAGTAATAACCATATGTGGCAACTGATATTATGAGTCTATGTGTCAGAGAAATACCACAATGCTAATTACAAGAAATCTTTAGGATGTTCTCCAAAGTCAAATATAATGTTCACTGCTATCAAAAGTTTTCTTTTGATATCAAACTCCACGTTTCTCAAGGAGACTGAATTCTACTAGTGCCAGGCACACCTTGCCAAGTGTAGACAATGCAAAGAACAAGATTAACCACTGCGCCTTAGACATGATGCCCTGTGTTTGTGCATGGTGAGTTGATTCTTTCATGTTCGATTCTTTGTCACCCTATAGAGTAGCCTGGCAGACTCCTTTAGCCATAGGATTCTCCAGGCAAGAATACTGGAGGGGGTTGCCATGCCCTCCTCCAGGGGATCTTCCTGATCCAGGGATTGAACCCATGTCTGGTACATCTCCAACACTGGCAGGCGGTTTCTTTACCACTAGCGCCACCTGGGAAGCCTGAGGCCCAAGTGTGGCTCCATTTGAAACACCAAGAGCCCGGGGTGTTTGCTGCTGGATGCAAAACACTAAGGGAGCAGACATGGGAAACAAGGAGTTCTGTGAAAGCTGGTGAGCAGTCACCAAAGTCCCATCAGAACTGGGTTATTAAAGACATTTTTCCAGGCAGGAGAGTGGGAAAGGCATGTGACGTAAAACAGACACCAGGGGCAAAGCAGCAATGCATGAAAGGAAAGGGTAGGTTCATACATGGTGAGCACGGTCCACGCTCAGGCTGAGAAGCAGGCTGTGGCCATACTGCCCATGGCCTTATATGCTAGGCTAACAAATGGGATGTTAACAAGTAGGTATGAGTATGTTTGGAAGATGCAGAAGGGTGGGCACGCGGAAGATCAATCTGGGAGCCAACTGTGGAAGATGCATGTTGGGGAAGGATTCCCAATCTTAGGCGACTGCCTCAGCCTAGGTGAGAAATGATGACAGCTAGGTCTGCAGCACTGGCACGGAGAAGAAGAAATACACCCCAAAAAACACTGAGAGGGTAGAATTAATCAAATTACTGTAAGGGTGGGGGGAGTGGTTCCTTCTGCTGAAACTGGAAAAAAATAAGGACATCAGTATCACAGAATACAAAAGAAGGCAAAGTCAGGTGAAATAGAAAATTTTAAAAACTTCTTCATAAATAGTTGATCATGTATTTTCTGCCTGCAAAAAGGCTATTTTCAGAACATATCATTTATTCCTCCTTTTAAAAAAAAACTTACCCTAAAAGGCTTTTCTTTTTATAAAATTTGCCCTATTGGCTTTTGGTGTGCCAGAGTAAATGATCACCAATCGTGCCAAAAACTTTTGGAGCATCCTTCAACAATGGAAATCCTTAATCTTTGTACCTGAGATACTTAAGCATGAGCAAGCTCTCCTACAGTGCGCACGCGCATACACACACACACACACACACACACACACACACACACACACACGAAATCAATTCAAAACAAACATCATCTGCAGGAAGAGCCAAGGTATTGTTCCATGAGCTTTTAACACAAAGAAAACAAGATGAGAAGGTGGTTTCATGGCTTCTAAAATGAGTAGCTTCTGCAAGAGAGGCACCCTCAGAGGTGCCAAAAATAAGGGTGCAATGGGGAGAGCACACCTTCTTCTCTAACGTGGATGCTGCGGCGTGCTGCCCAGATTCCCTCTTCAGGACTGAGGAGCTCGTCTTCCCAGAGGCCGGGAGTGTTAGTGGTTGACAGCTTTCCACTGAATGGCTCTTAGCCCCCTTCACAGGGCAGCCCATATCTGTGGCTGATTATTTGGGACGGGGTGGGTATAAAGTTCTGGCTCCCTTGACTTAAGGCAGGGAGTGTCTCTGTAGGGTCACCCTAGCTCCAGAGCTCCTACAGGATTGTTTGATGCGTTTGTTGCAACTGTTTTGCAGCTCCTCCTTTCTCCCTCTACCCCATCCTGCTCCTGTCACCTCTCACAGGTGATGTTCCCAAGGGTAGACCCCAGTAAACCTCCCGCACAGAAATCTGAGTTCTTTTCCCAAGGACCCTAACACATGACACCTATGAGGACCACAAAGAGCCCTTCGTGATCACTAATCACAGAGAATGAAGGTGTCCCTATAAATGTATGTATTAAGTGTCCTGAGTCTCGAACAACATGAGCCACACTTCCTACTTATATTTCAGTTTATATTCTAAAGCTGACAACAGAGAGATGTTGTAAACAGCGTACAAGTGATCTAAAGGACTTTGGATATAAAGCTATTTTATTAAAAAATTATAGCAAGTACACATAAAAATGTGTATATTAAAACCAAGAACAGGAGTTGAGTACAGATGGCTAGCAGGCCTTTATCACTTGGATGCTATAAACCATAGTTGCTGGGGTTTTTTGGCTGTTTATTTTTCCCTTTCTCTTCCCCGACAAAGCTGTTCGGCAATGCTCTTTCACTAAGGCTCCATCAATGGGGGAGGAGGGAAGAAAATCGGATATCAAAAGATGCTTGTGTCTGAGACTTCCCTGGTAATCCAGTGGTTAAGACTATGGTTCCAAGGCAGCGGGCGTGGATTTGATCCCTGGTCTGGGGACTAAGATCCTATATGCTCCGTGGCCAAAACAAACAGAAAGATACGTGTGTCCCTGCTGCCACCTAATGGTTCTCTGAGCATTACCATCTCAATTGTGTGCTGCTGCTAAGTCACTTCAGTCATGTCCGACTCTGTGCGACCCCATAGACGGCAGCCCACCAGGCTCCCCCGTCCCTGGGATTCTCCAGGCAAGAACACTGGAGTGGGTTGCCATTTCCTTCTCCAATGCATGAAAGTGAAAAGTGAAAGTGAAGTCGCTCAGTCGTGCCCGACTTTTAGCGACCCCATGGACTGCAGCCCACCAGGCTCCTCCGTCCATGGAATTTTCCAGGCAGGAGTACTGGAGTGGGGTGCCATTGCCTTCTCCGAATAAAATGGCTAAATGTGACCATATCAAACTACAGACCACTAGTCTTACTGTGGCTAAACTCTGGGGCTCATTCTGGCTTCTGGAAAAAGTCATGCTGTCTCCGTTTTCCTCTTTACATCTGGGAATGTATACCCACCTACCTACCGCCCATTGTTGTTAGGTCTAAGTATCCTTTATTTTTTTTTAAAAGATTGTTTTATTATCCACTGTGCGATTAAAGTTATGTGGACTGTACCAGCTTTTTCCTGCCTTTTTTTGCGATAAGCTTTTTCTAAGATAGATAAACAGGCAACATGAATCTGGGAGTGGGAAACACCCAGATAATAAGGGTACCTTCAGGGGCTGTGATGCAGATGAATCCCATTAACTCTGGTTTTAAAAGACTATCTTAAGACCACTGATGGAGGCTATATATAAGAAAGCCAAACAGAACTAAAAAAATTTAAAAAGCTCCTGTCACCACATCAGAGGGCAAGGCCCATTGGACTGTCTCCTGCCTGTGGGGAAGTCAAAGCAATTCTTTCTCAAGTTTTCTTTCCTGACCTTCAAGGGGCTCCGGTGACTGCTTCCGCCTCCACTGCCCACACCTTTCTGCTAAGCTGTGACCCATCCAGCTTTCTGCGGCCTTCTGTTTCTGACAATCACATAAGCTTTTGAATTCTCGTGTGTTACTTCCAAGCTTGCTAAACTGCTGCTGGCTCCTAGATTTCCCCTCACCTATCCTGTCTGCTGCTTTTTCCCACCACCCCCCTTCAACACACGCAACGCATGCCGAAACTATTCTAACTACTCTGTGAACACTGTTTTCCATCTTTTGAAAATTTTGAAACACAATTCTCCAACCACATCTGAAAGACTGGTACCATGAGCAGAAACATACATCCTCCACAACGACTGTTAAATATTTTGCCATGTTTTAATTCTTTATCTGTCCGTGTGTGTGTGTGTGTGTGTGTATACACAAAATAAGTTTCCCAACATTTTATATAATTCTTTGATGGAACCATTTGAAGGTAAGTCATAGATGTAATGGTACTCGGTCCCTAATTACCTGAATAGGACATTCTCCTAAGTAACTTAATTCCACAGTAATAAAATGAACCGTAATTCAGTATCAACAGATATCCAGTCTATAAAGAAACTTCCTAAAGTGTCCTCAAATATTCTTTCATAGCTTCATTTTTCCACACCAAAACCCAATCAAGACTTACTCACTGCATTTAATTATTGCATCTTTTGTCTCATAGTCTAGAGCAGTACTCCACTCTTCTTAATGACAGTACTTTTCTGAAGGATTTAGGCCAGTTTTTGTAAGCTACAAATTCTGAATCTGATTCTTTCATCATGGTCATTTTGCTTATTTTTCTCTCCCTGTATTTCATATAAACTAGAATTTGGGTCAAAAGGCTTCACTATATTTAAGTTAAGCATCTTGGGCAATGTTTCTTCATAGGTAACGCTGTTTACTTCATTTCAGCTCAGTTGCTCAGTCATGTCCGACTCTCTGTGACTCCATGGACTGCAGCACACCAGGCCTCCCTGTCCATCACCAACTCCTGGAGCTTGCTCAAACTCATGTCCATTGAGTCAGTGACACCATCTAACCATCTCATCCTCTGTTGTCCCCTTCTCCTCATGCCTTCAATCTTACCCAGCATCAGGGTCTTTTCAAATGAGTCAGTTCTTTGCATCAGGTGACCAAAGTATTGGAGTTTCAGCTTCTGCATCATTCCTTCCAAAGAAATCCCAGAGCTGATCTCCTTTAAAATGGACTGGTTGGATCTCCTTGCAGTCCAAGGGGCTCTCAAGAGTCTTCTCCAACACCACAGTTCAAAAGCATCAATTCTTCGGCACTCAGCCTTCTTCACAGTCCAACTCTCATATCCATACATGACCACAAGAAAAACCATAGCCTTGACTAGACGGACCTTTGTTGGCAAAGTAAAGTCTCTGTTTTTCAATATACTATCTAGGTTGGTCATAACTTTCCTTCCAAGGAGTAAGTGTCTTTTAATTTCATGGCTGCAGTCACCATCTGCAGTGATTTTGGAGCCCAAAAAAATAAAGTCTGACACTGTTTCCACTGTTTTCCCATCTATTTCCCATGAAGTGATGGGACCGGATGCCGTGATCTTCGTTTTCTGAATGTTGAGCTTTAAGCCAACTTTTTCACTCTCCACTTTCACTTTCATCAAGAGGCTTTTTAGTTCCTCTTCACTTTCTGCCATAAGGGTGGTGTCATCTGCATATGTGAGGTTATTGATATTTCTCCCAGCAATCTTGATTCCAGCTTGTGTTTCTTCCAGTCCAGCGTTTCTCATGATGTACTCTGCATGTAAGTTAAATAAACAGGGTGACAATATACAGCCTTGACGTACTCCTTTTCCTATTTGGAACCAGTCTGTTGTTCCATGTCCAGTTCTAACTGTTGCTTCCTGACCTGCATACAAGTTTCTCAAGAGGCAGATCAGGTGGTCTGGTATTCTGATCTCTTGAAGAATTTTCTACAGTTTATTGTGATCCACACAGTCAAAGGCTTTGGCATAGTCAATAAAGCAGAAATAGATGTTTTTCTGGAACTCTCTTGCTTTTTCCATGATCCAGCGGATGTTGGCAATTTGATCTCTGGTTCCTCTGCCTTTTCTAAAACCAGCTTGAACATCAGGAAGTTCACAGTTCACATATTGCTGAAGCCTGGCTTGGAGAATTTTAAGCATTACTTTACTAGCGTGTGAGATGAGTGCAATTGTGTGGTAGTTTGAGCATTCTTTGGCATTGCCTTTCTTTGGGATTGGAATGAAAACTGACCTTTTCCAGTCCTGTGGCCACTGCTGAGTTTTCCAAATTTGCTGGCATATTGAGTGCAGCACTTTCACAGCATCATCTTTCAGGATTTGGAATAGCTCAAGTGGAATTCTATTACCTCCACTAGCTTTGTTCATAGTGATGCTTTCTAAGGCCCACTTGACTTCACATTCCAGGGTACAACAGACTGGTTCCAAATCAGGAAAGGAATATGTCAAGGCCGTATATTGTCACTGTGCTTATTTAACTTATATGCAGAGTACATCCTGAGAAATGCTGGACTGGATGAAGCACAAACTGTGATCAAGATTGCTGGGAGAAATGTCAGTAACCTCAGATACACAGATGATACCCCACTTACGGCAGAAAGTGAAGAAGAACTAAAGAGCCTCTTGATAAAAGTGAATAAGGAGAGTAAAAAAGTTGGCTTTAAATTCAACATTCAGAAAACGAAGATCATGGCGTCTGGTCCCATTACTTCATGGCAAATAGATGGGGAAACAGTGGCAGACTTTATTTTTCTGGGCTCCAAAATCACTGCAGATGGTGACAGCAGCCATAAAATTAAAAAGACGCTTGCTCTTTAGAAGAAAAGTTATGACCAACCTAGACAGCATATTAAAAAGCAGAGACATTATTTTTCCAACAAAGGTCCATCTAGTCAAAGCTATGGTTTTTCCAGTAGTCATGTATGGATGTGGAGTTGGAGTATAAAGAAAGCTGAGCCCTGAAGAGTTGATGCTTTTGAACTGCGGTGTTAGAGAAAACTCTTGAGAGTCCCTTGGACTGCAAGGAGATTCAACTAGTCCATCCTAAAGGATATCAGTCCTGAATATTCACTGGAAGGACTGATGCTGAAGCTGAAACTCCAAAACTTTGGCCACCTGATGCAAAGAACTGACTCATTTGAAAAGACCCTGATGCTGGGAAAGATTGAAGGTGGGAGAAGGGGATGACAGAGGATCAGATTGTTAGATGGCATCAACGAGTCAATGGAAATGAGTTTGAGTAAACTCTGGGAGTTGGTGATGGACATGGAGGCCTGGCATGCTGCAGTCCATGGGGTTGCAAAGAGTCCAACACAACTCAGCGACTGAACTGAACTTACTGAATGATTTAATAATTGATCATAGTCATTATTCTTTTAATGTCAAGACTGACTCATCTTTGGCCAATGCAGTCCCCTCAAGCTGGGTTCTGTGAGTTTTTGATTTGATCCTAAGAGTTTGGGGGCACTTCCTTGTTTTCTGGCAAGATGTTCCAGGCTCACGTTTGCACTGTTGTATTTTTCTGGCCTGAGACCCTAACTCTATCATTTCTCCAAAAAATACTGTTTCTTTCATAGGGAGTGGTATTTAGATATCAAGATATGGGCACACTCCACTAGGGTAACATTACTTCTAAAATATAGAAATATATATTCAAAATTCAAATTTAACACCAGAGGACTTTTAACAAAAAAATTTCTTTTATTTTTTCCCTCTTATTTAATATTTTTTCCCTCTTATTAGAGTTTTAACTAACAAAACTTACTATTCACTTTATCTAGAGTAGACATAAAAGTTTTAAAATTATCTTACCTTATCAATACTACTATTAGCAATAAATCTGTGATGTTTGAGACTTTTTTGTTTCTGTTCTTTTTACCCCCAGAATATATTCTTGAGAAAATATGAGTACAGTTAAACTGAGAAAATAGGGGTACATTTAAACATCACTTTCAAATAGATCTGAAGAACTTTGATGACTCTGTTATTTCTGATCCTTTAAAAAGCTTAGACTATCATCTTTTCAAACTGAACGAGTCCTTGTTTTCTGTTTTTAGTGGCATGCCTTCTGTTCTCTGGTGGTACACGTGAAATACAGAATGGCTGAAAATGTCCATCCTAAGACTGGCAAGACAATGCGGATTTCACTGAACAAATCAGGATTGCTACGACAGGTGAGCAACTGCATTCATCAGCAAGGTTGTTTATCCATCAAACTTAAATGGATGATACCATCTAAGAGTCATCCCAGGATATGTTCTGAATTGACTGTACCCCCCAAAATACTCAATAGGCAGAAAAAGTCAGTAGCTTGCCCTGTAACAAATCCACATGTAAACATTCAAAACACCTATGATGATTAAAAAGGGCAAAGGTTATAGTTATTATTACTATGTGCACATCTCTCATCACATTAGGCATCTGTATAGATAGCAAAAATGTAGGAAAATTTGGGGCTACTTTAGTGAAGGGATATAATAAAAGCTAAGCTAAAGAATGCAACCTCCAATTTAACCAACATGTATTAATGTATGAATTTAGTGCATAGTTTTACGCTCTGCAAAGAGTTAGTGCATTCCAAAGGCATGGCTATGCTTTAATTTTCTTTAGGAGTGAAAGGAAATAGCTGTGGCATCTTTAAATTTTATTTACTTACTGAGTTCAATAAAATAAATACCAGGTTTAAAGAACTAGAGGTTTTAGATATTGTTCTTTTTATAAAATAAACATGATTAAATTTTGAGTCAGAATGTTTTAAGAAAAATCTGACACTGAAAGAGGATTTTGACACTTCAAAGGAGGTGGTAAGTCAGAACACCTATTTGAAGTAGTAGGCTTAGTCAAAGCTTATACTTGCTTCAGTTTTGTCTTTAAAAACACACCAAATCATAGTGAAAAATAAATGAATACGTGTAGAATTTACAATGCTGCCTGGCACACCAACTGTCATCTCTTTGTGAGAACTAATAACATTCAATGTAACCTTTCTTTCCAAATATACTCTATGTTGCACAGAAGGAGAGATTAAAATCAGTCCTAAAAACAAAAAGTTATCAAAAACCTTTATTGGAGCTTATACATATTTTCCTATTCTCTGATCTAGGGGGTTCATGAAGAGTTCTTATGTGACAAACTTACACAGCTGTAAAGTTTATTTTCAAGGAAGGTCCTCCTGGCATTAGTTCTTCAAATATACAATTAAGAGCAACTGTCAAAAACTACATCGTGTTTTTAACATATTTTTAATAAAGTGCATCCCCTCTGGTTTGTCTTCCCTCTTCATTCCAGCTACACGTGGCTGCCCTCTACAGCAATTTCAATTCTTACAAGTTGACTGCCACAAACCTGACCTAGTTTCATCTCTACAGGTTCTCTGACTCAATGAGGGATGTGTGTGTGTGTACAAAACAAAACAGGGAACTTTCTTTCCTGGCATTTATAGAGCCTCTTAGTGTCTCAGGTCTTTTTAGTTTTTTTTTTTTTTTTTAATTGGAAAAAATTACATGTGTATAGGGGAAAGATTAAAAGTAGGAAGGATAATCAGTGAAAACATTTGGGTTCCACTCCAAATCTCTAGATAGATTTGTATATCCGTCCAACAGTATATATTATTACACTTAATACACATTTTTAAACATTAAGTGCTTACACAATCTGCTTATATTTAAGATTATAAGAGACTGTTCCCTTGCGAGTGGCATTAACCTACATAACTTAATTAAAACCAGTAAATGCTTATAAAACAGTTTTGTTTTTTTTTTTAATGGTACGAAAGGCCTTTGTTCACAACAGTAAACGGAAAAGGGGAGGATACACAGCTCTTGCTCCTGGGGAGGTACACAGCCTGTGTAACCGCCCTCGAAAAGTCAAAATCGGTTTTAAATAATCTAATCTACTGTCCAATAGGTTCTGCCACAATCTAATCAGCTTTCTGTTGCCCTTAAGACTTTTACTATTCTATTAATATGAAGCAGTGGTTCTCACACTCGAGCGGACAATGGTATCCCCTAGAAGGCTTACTGAAACAGGCTGCTGCGCCCATCTTCAACGTTTCTGATTCAAAGGTCTGAGGTGTTGAAAGTATGTATTTATAGTGCATTATTTTTGCAATAAATTATAAATTACTGTAAAAAATAAATGCCAGGCAATGCTGATGGTGCTGGGACCAAATTCTGAGAACCAGCCTCTACGATGAATACTGTATTAAACCCGGTTCTTTCCGCCACCCAGCACCCTGAAACCTCAGGATTTGCCCGACTGCGCCCACACCTAAAACAACAAACGGATTCCCCATTCCAAGCCGGAACTAAGATAAGACGAACCTACATCCGGCGCCTGGCGCATCCCAGTACGTCATTTCCTACCTATGAGAACTCCGCCCTTTCCCTTTCCCCTTCCCCCTCCCCCTCTCCGCCGCGGTCCACTTCACGTCCCTGACGTGATTAAGGACCGGAGGCCTAGAGGGCGCTAGGAATCACGTGAATAGAGAGACATCTCGCGAGGATTTTTAACCTCTCGCGAGACTTCACCCGCCTCTTCTATACCTCCTTCCAGTCCCCGGCTTTAGTCCTCCCTAGTTCACTCCCGGTTGAGACTTGAGTTTTTATCCCGGGTTAACTAGTTGTCGACGCGGACTGTTTTGTTGCTGCTGCTGTTGCTGTTGCTGCCACCGCTGGGCTCATTTGCCCACTACCCCTTCCCGTCGCCACTCTCCCAACCCCACACAAGGTAACGCGATGAGGGAGACAGTGAGGCCTCGCTGGGCCTCGACCTCTCACGAGTTGAACCGGAGGCCAGAGGCCGAGGCCGCAGTGGAGACGCCCGGGCGCCGGCCTCCTCTTCCACGCAGAGTTGAGCCCTGAGAGTCCCTGAACGGGGTTGGGCTGGTCGCGGGAGGCATCTTAAGGACGCCCTCGGCCCTTCTGTGCGGAGCCTGTTTGCGGGTGGGGCTCCGGCTACTGGGGCCTCGGCTCCGTTCTTGTTTTCGGTTTCCTTGGAAGCTGTTGGAATTTCGGGGTCTGAAATGGTCGAGCTAGTTGTGGCGGGCTTTGAGGTATAGGGTGACTGAAGGGGAGCAGCCTGGCTTTCACCAACCCTTTTGAAGTCCTTCCAGGTTCCGGGCCGGGATTTGTAACACAGACGAGTCTCGGAAACCCTGTACGTTTGCTAATAAAGCGAAAAACAATTCTCTCCGGTCTTATTTTCAGGAGAAGTACGAGCTGGATTTGGTGAAAGGCCCGTACTTCAGATTGCCTGATTGGAGAGCATCTGTGATGTTTCTTTTACTGCAGAAAAATGCATTGGCAGTATTTAAGTGACTGAAAAGATTTTTGCACTGTGGAGAAGTTTCTAAACACACGTACTATAGCTCTTGTGGAGAAAGTTATTTGTGTAGTTAATCCAAAAGCCATTTATATTTGGCTTTCGAAGTACTTTTTAGCCCTTAAAAATCGGAAGCCTCAACTCTTTCAACAGTTTATTGCCTTCTATTTTATTTTTTGGTGATGATGTAACAGTCCTGTTCCTTGAGCCTAACGCAGTGTCTCTTCCCTGTTAATAGTTTAAAGAAAATTAGAAATTATTCTCCTTTTTCCTCTTATCTCGTTTTCTGTTTCTATATGTAATATATCTTACATGTTTATAATCTTCAGAATACTTGAAGTTTGTGGTTTGGAGCACAGCTTTTCTCTGAACTCAAAGTAAAGGTAGTAGTAATATATTATGCCGCAGTGAGTTATAAGGAGTTGGAAACAAAATCGGTAAGGGTTAATTCAGGCCGACAGGAAAAAGTATTTTTATGTTTTGGTTTTTTGGTTCTGTTTTCATGACTTTACTCTTTATTTTCACCAGATGTCAGAGGATCTAGCAAAGCAGCTGGCAAGCTACAAAGCTCAACTCCAGCAAGTTGAGGCTGCGCTGTCTGGAAATGGAGAAAATGAAGATTTACTAAAATTAAAGAAAGATTTACAAGTAAGTATGGGGCAATACTTAATAGTTTCATTGCTTGAAAAGAGTATTTCTGTGGCTTATAAGTGGTTATTGCCTAGAATCTACGGGTATCCATAATATCTTTGGAGGGAGTGTTTCTCCCCTTCACACCCCTTGTGTGTACATGTGTGCACCCACAGAGGTATACATGGCTTCTAAGAGACGGGTTGCTTCCTCAGTTTGTGTACATCAAAACCATTAATTGAAGCATTGTTCTTTGTTGTGTCACCCTTATATGCTCTTATAATTTTTAAAAGTAAGAGTTAATTTTATAAGTCACTACCACTCTAGAAAAAGAGGTACATATAACTTGACAGTGGATAACATTTCTGTTTTTAAAGACCTGGAAAAGGAATTTTACTTCAAAGGGTAACTAAAATTAAAGGAGGAAAATATAACTTAATCAGATTATATCAGATTCTTTTCAATGCCACAAGATTTCTTTGAAAATGAAATAGAGCACCCATGCCAGAGATCCTGTGTGTGTGTGTGTAAGTGTAACAAAGCTAGCTCTAGTGCCTGTGTTGAAAACACATAAAAATACCTAAAGAGATATTTTTTTCCTGCATAAATGTTACATAATGTTTGAACTTAAGGCTAGGTCTTATATGTAATTATTGACACTTGTTAGCAACTTGAAATTAAACCGAATCTATGTAAAAAGGCGATCTGAATTTAATGTGTTCCTTTTGTCCTGGAAGAGCAGTAAGTATGAAACCAGCTTTTTAAAACTTGCCCTGGGGTTTCAAGACAAACATAAAGCCATAGAAGTAAATATCTGTTATTTCTTACAACACTAGGTTGATTAATAAAACACCATATACAATATTTGTAAATATCCATGGCTTTCATCTAATTCTGAATCTGATTTTTTGGAGAGTTTTAAAAGATGTTTTGATTAGATGACTTATCTTCACTGATTTAAAACAACTCGAATCATCTTCATACTACGTATCGTTTCTCTCTGTTTATATCATCCTCTTGCCAATTAAAATGATCAATATTTTAGGGACAGTAGAACTGCAAACAAACAAAACTTACTTGAAACGGGGTCCAGATTCACAATTCTAAAAGCTTACCTGGGCATAATTTAAATGAGTTGAATATTTTCAGGTTCAATTTCTGGATTTAGGATAGACGTGCATGAAGTTGCAATAGTATGTTATTTAAAAAAAAAAAATACAGAAACCAAGGCTTCTCTTCAGTATGTAGAAGTTAGGCCAGTGGATTTCAGGGAGCTAGTCAGTAAGAAAAAATGTTTTGGGAGCAGTTTCTCCCATCTCAGGCCAACTTTCTGCTTGTCTTAGAGAGCCTGACCTACCCCCATCTCTCTCTCTCTATTTTATTAAAAACCAACTTAAAAGCAGTCCTTTTTCCTTTTGAAGAAAGTAAAACATTGTGCCAGTGTTGTATACTTTGCTTCTTGTATTTAATTGGCAGTAAGAGGGAGGGGTATATGTGGAACTGGTGGAGCGGGGAGTTGGGAGTGAAGACAGCACTATTATGAGTCTTGGTATTTTAGTAGTTCTGGAATACATTTCAGAGTCTGGGCAGAATTGTGTTAGGACATGATCTATAGTGGAAGTACTATAGGGAAGGAGACCATTGTTGTAGGCATTGTAGTAACCAGGTAAATGGCTTACTTAGGGTTCAGTTAATGATGACCTGGAGGTCGTTCTGTAAAATATTCTTTTTTAAATAACCATTTTGAAAAACATTGTCCAATAGAACTTTCTGTGGTGATGGAAATGTTCTATATCTGCTGTGCAATATTATAGCTGCTAGGTACATGGGGCTATTGAATACTTGGAAAAAGACTAGGATGGCTGAAACACTGAATTTTTAATTTTATTTAAGTAACCATATGTGGCTACCTTATCAGATGGCACAGATTTAGAAGTGCACGTTCTAACACTTCAGTTAGCAATAACAGAGAATGTTTTTCCCGACCAATCTTGACCTCAAATTCTTTTCCTCTCATGGAAAACAGTCATTTTGGTTACTAGATATAGTTTTGTTTTTGAACTGAAAACTGCTCAAAGATGGAACACATCGTTTAATATTAGATAAAATTCTGAAAAATATTTTGCTATCTGCTTCCATCTAGTAATTGTTATCTCTACTGATTATAGCTACAGCTTCTATTTTGTCATAGGTTTTTGTTTTTTAAAAAATCCTTTTCCTTCCTTGCTTTCTGGGATATGCCTTGTGCCATTGGTATTTAATTCTACCTTTTATATTTGCTGAAAAGTCTTCTCAGACTGATGACTGAGTTTGTAGTCTCCTTTATTTTTTTGTGTTCCTTTTATGGAATATCCTTATTCTGGTTAAGAATTTGTTTGCAGTTTCATTTATGCAGAATCCTTTTTCTGCATTTTTTCCAGTGACTTTCATTTTGCCAGTAAGGCTTCTATGTTTATCTCTTACCACACTGTCTTTCATATAAAGTTACTCAATAGGCAGCAAATCAGTCTTCTGAAATCCTAATTTGTTTTCTTTTTTCACTTTAAAGAAGTGAGTTTAGTAAAATCCAGACTAGCTAGTTGACTAGCTCCCCAGGCAGTCTGTGATAATCACAAAAATAGTCAATTTATTAGGCTGTTTTGCTGAATAAACTGGTTCTAAAGGAGGCAGGGGTCAAGTCACTTGTCTCATATATTACAGTGGCTCTCTGCATCCCCGAAACGCCTTCCTTCAGTAAGCAGAGTGCTTGAGTGCACCCCCTTTGACCTGCTGATATGTAGATCACAACATCTGATGCTTCCTGGAATTGCCGATAACTGTAACTGCTGCCCATCTGTCAATGAAGGAGCAGTTTCAGAACTCAGACTTGGGGGAGGAAAAGTAATTAATGGTATGTACCTTTAAGAACTCCCTCATACATGAAATCATATTTATAATACTTTGGTCCATATGCACATGTGAATAAAAAAGGACATTTAGAAGGGTCTTCATAATTGTTGGGAGGGGTATGTACAACATGGCAAAGTGAAAAGACAGCTAGGGATAAATGCTCTTGATTTTTAAAAATGTCTTTTCAGTGCAGGGCCCTGGAAATTACAACCACAGCTTTTCAGGACCCTTCTCTTTGGTGAAAATGTATTTTATTATGAAAACATAGTGGAAAGATGTTTTATTCTAAGAGAAGTAGAGTTCTAAATATTGAGATCTAAAAACACAGACTTCATGTTTGTGCATTAGTAGGCCAATGATCCCTAGTTAAGTTGAATTATTTAATGATGGGAATTACGTAGGCTTTTGAGTCAGACTTACTGGATTACATTCCTAGTGCTAAAAGTGGTTAATTAAAAACAAGACTGGATAATTTACTCTCCTTCTTTGTGTAGTACATCATCTATTTATTTGGACATCCCTTGCTTATTTGCAAAGGATTGTCTTAATCAAAAGGTATTTGAATGGCTATTTGGCACCTAATAAAATTTCATGAAAGATATTAATCTACTGAATTTTTAACTTAAATCTGAGTCTTCTAGTATTTTCATTCGTAAAATTTTTTTATTCATAAAACTGATCTTTCTCCAAGGGCTTTAATAATCCTTTTTGTTGTTGTTGTCCTTAAGGCTCAAATGTAAGTTTTTAAGAACTAGTTGGGAAGATTTAAAATCTTAAGGAGAGAAGTAATATTTCACTTGCTTGGCTATTATTAAACCTCAGTGGGAGCCAGGAGAAACTGAATACAGAGTGTAACTTTGCTCATTTTTCTCCCAAAACATACAGTGTGATGTTTAAGGTATTTTGTGTGCAACAGCAAAGGATGAGTCTTCATCAGAGTAAAAATATAGTGGATTGGTAGCAGAATCTATCAGTTTGTTTTTATTAAGTTTTTTAACCAACTCTACCAAACACCTTTGAATGAAGTCAGTAAGTGTAAGCGGAGAAGGCAATGGCACCCCACTCCAGTACTCTTGCTTGGAAAATCCCATGGACGGAGGAGCCTGGCAGGCTGCAGTTCATGGGGTCGCTAAGAGTCGCATACGACTAATCGACCTCACTTTCACTTTTCACTTTCATGCTTTGGAGAAGGAAATGGCAACCCACTCCAGTGTTCTTGCCTGGAGAATCCCAGGGACAGGGGAGCCTGGTGGGCTGCTGTCTCTGGGGTCGCACAGAGTCGGACACGACTGAAGCGACTTAGCAGCAGCAGCAGCAGCAAGTGTAAGTTAGAAAATGTATTTGTCACACAGAAAGGCTTTACCTACCTGTGTGTTATATTTATTTTACTTTTTCCTTTTAGTTGAAGCTGTGCTAATGTATTTAACATTATAGTATTGGGATATTTAAAATCTGACTTGGTAATTTGCTTACCCAGATGGGGTAAGTATTACAATAAATGAATAGAAAAACTACTGGTTTTTTATACATGCCTATAGTATTTTAGTAGAAATACATATGAGCAGGAACATTTTTATTACTAATAATGCTCCGTCAAGTTTTTGGGGGCTTATTTTATTTTTTTTGTAGGGAGAGCATCCCTGTTGGCTAGTCAGTTAATACTACTGCCAAGCAGTGCCCTATAAAAAGTTCATTGGAATTAAATATATGTGACAGTGATAATGAGATAGAAGGGATCTTGAATCTAGTTCAGTGCCTTAGAGTTGACTATTTCTCACCTTTAGAGAGATCTCTTTAGCTAAAATAGGTGCATAAAAATAATGTACAGTGTAAATTCAAGTTCACTATATTTCTGTTAGTATTAGAGGTTAATTAAATTGAAAGGCAACTGGCTAGGTTTAAGTCCCACCACCACTGTATAAAATGTTGTATCTTAGTCTCTACTTGGGATAATCACAGTATCTACATCATAGTATCATTATGAACTGCAAATAAATATGTGTAGAGTAGTTAATGAGTGCTACATGGTATGAGAGCTGTTACCAAAAACTGAAAGAACTTGCTTGTTGAAAGTAGGTGACAATGTGAATTATAAAGATAATGGTTTTTGTTTTTCCTTTTTAGGAGGTTATTGAACTAACCAAAGACCTTCTGTCAACTCAGCCTTCTGAAACTCTGGCAAGTTCAGACAACTTTGCTTCTACTCAGCCCACTCATTCATGGAAAGTAGGAGACAAGTGTATGGCAATCTGGAGTGAAGATGGACAGTAAGTGTAGAAAAAAAACTAACTATAACATGAACTAGTAAAGTACAATGGTAAGGTGATTTTTATTCAGCTTGACCTACTCTATTTTAGTGTTTATATGGCTGATACGACTTACACAACCAATTTGATTCTTGGATGGTTACCATTACTATAGTTTTTAGCTTTAGAGTAAGTTTTAGGGCAGAAGAATGGCTTGGATGCTAGATGAAATAGACATGAAATAGAGGAAAGTGAATGCATTTTCTTTATTTTAATACAGTCTATAAGTTCTTTTTCCCTTGGGTTGAACATTGAGTAATGGTTGGCTCTCTTAGACTTCTGTGAAGCACATATATTGAAATGATTGATATAAGAAGTATATTTTCTCACAGAAATTGACTAAAACACATTGAGTAGATCTGTCAGAGACTTCCCGGGTAATATTTTGATTGGGACTTCCTTCCTAAAAAGCCAGTGGCTAACTCTAGCTGCTTTTTTGTATTATCTTTGCCAAAGGGACATTTGATTGTATTAAGTTTCATTTTAGACACATTTAATAGTTGAATCACTGCAGTATAAGTCTTATAGGCTGAGTATTAAACCTTTACTCACCTGCTTACAGCCATGATATCTTTACAGGTGTTATGAAGCGGAGATTGAGGAGATAGATGAGGAAAACGGCACCGCTGCAATCACTTTTGCTGGCTATGGCAATGCTGAAGTGACTCCACTGTTGAACCTCAAGCCTGTAGAAGAAGGAAGGAAGGCAAAGGAGGACAGTGGCAACAAACCCATGTCAAAGTAAGTGACTTTGACTTTAGCATTTTAAATGTAATCTTCCTCATTTGGGTATTTGAGGTTGTCTGCAGAATCTGTGCAGGCTAGATTAGGATAAGAAAGTTATAATACTGTTTACAATTGTTTTGAAGGTTAGCAGCGTATGGTTAACAGTGTCTGTTAATACGTATACCTAGGTAAAGTGAAGACATTTTGGGGTTCCTGCTTAGGCATTTAATACATATTTATTAAGAGGATATCTTAAGATTAAGAGTAAAATTAAGAGTATGTCTCAATAAACCAGGTTCTGGGTTCCACCACAGCAAAGAAGACCAAAACAGGCCTTGTCCTAACTGCGTTTACAATCTGAAGAATAGACACATAATGAAAGAAGAACTTTAGTGTATAAGTAATGGAGGAAACACAACAGATACTTTTAGAGAACAAAGAAAAGGTAACAAGCTGCATTTTTGTCATGAGGGCAAATTTCTTAGAGGAAATGACATGTAAACTGAGATTTGAAAAGGACAGATGTGGGCCAGTTAATGAACTAGAAGGTATGATCTTGAGCAAGCTGCTTACCTTCTGATTCCTCATCTATAAATCAGGGATAGTAGTATCTCTGTTATGGGGTTGTAAGGATTCATTCATAGCTTGAGTAAAACTTATGGCACAGTTCTTGACACATAGGCTTTCCCGGTGGCTCAGTGATAAAGACCCCCTTGCCAGTGCAGGAGATGTGGGTTCGATCCCTGGGTTAGGAAGATCCCCTGGAGAAGGAAATGGCCACCCACTCCAGTATTCTTGGGGAAATTCCATGGACAAAGGAGCCTGGCGGGCTGTAGTTCGTGGGGTTGCAAAGAATCAGACATGACTTAACAAGTAAGTTAAACAAGAAGTAAGATTTACATTTAAAACCAAAAAATGGGGAGGAACATAGAAGTAACAGAAAGAAATCCTTTCGTTAAAAACTTGGGGCTTGAGGGTGGGTAGCTTAACAAGAGAAAGAGATTAGAAAGGTAGAGGCCAGATCATAAAGAGCTAGAAAGCACTAATGTATTTCAAGTGGAGAGGATTTGATATGTTCATATTTGAACTTTTGAGTGATTACTGGCAGCAGAGAGAAAGCAGCTACTGCTATCATCCAGGTATAAGATGATGGTGACCTGAACCAAGGGAGTAGCAGTAAGGATGGAGCTGTGTATGGTTTGAGAGTTCTTTATGAGATGGAATTAACAGTTTTCAGTTAACTTCTGCATTTATGCAGAAGTTTGCCGTCTTTTGATTTGTCTACTTGTTTTCAGAACTTAATTTGCTACATAAATATATTTGAATATGGGAAAATATATCATCTATTAACAACATTTGATTTAAGCATCCCAATAAGAAAAGTAGATTGTAGAACAACATGATATTTCTGTTTTTAGTCTTAGACATTGTGTAAAAACCATACTTCATGGAAGTGATTATATGATACAGAGAAGTCTGAATCATATTACCTCATTTTGAATACCTCTGTATTCATTCCTTTGGTGATAAGTGTTAACTTAGCAGGAATTACTGAGAGAACTTTTAGGCTCTGATTGGAAAACCCTAGTTGTTTTTGTTTTAAGAATTGCTAGCTATGATTTCCCTTTGTGCTGCTGAGCTCTTCCAATCTAGATGAAATAGTTTTGTCTGCAATGAATCTTTGCATTTTCCAAATGCAGCATATCATACTTGCTAACTGCCCATTTAAAATTTGATAAAGGTTTAGTTAGCTTTACATGTTGAAACTCATCTTTTTCTTGAAACAAAACTTGTAAAAGCTATGTAAATGACAAATTAAAAGTCAGTTGAAATATTGGATTTAAATGGGTAATAGATTACTACAGTTGTGTTTAAAAGCTTCCACGGATACTGTATATTCCAAATAACATTTATTTATTACTAGTCCTGAGTGATTGGCATTGACGTTAGTGCTTTTATTTATGGAGGGAAAAGTGTGTAAACTTATTCGATTTTGGGGTTTCTTTGGCGGGAGAGTGGTTGCACTGAAGTCATCTTTTAGTTGAGGTCATTTTGAATTGACATTTACCTGTTCTGTCCACACAGAAAAGAAATGATTGCACAGCAGCGTGAATATAAAAAGAAGAAAGCTTTGAAAAAAGCACAGAGAATAAAAGAACTTGAACAAGAAAGAGAGGACCAGAAGGTAAAATGGCAACAGTTCAACAACAGAGCCTATTCTAAAAACAAAAAGGGCCAGGTTAGTAAATCCTTTCATCACACATACTTTGTAAATTTGCAGAGCATGGCTGTCGTTAAAATAACTTTAAAATGAAGAAGGACGTTCGATGAGATTTAAAAAAATACAACTGGATCTTGAATTCAGAATCCTCTTTAATCTTCTTTTTGACTTACTGAATATAAAATATCCCCATTAGGCACTGTCTCTGCAGTGGAAGCACTGTGAATGAATTTATATTAGGAATTATAAAAGATCTAGGTTATTTTCTTTTATAAACTAAAATTTGAAAACCTGTGTGCTATCTTACATACCACTTAGAGTGTATTGAACCTTACTTATGTTGGGTATCACTGGAGGATTTTTTGATCACTCAAGTTTTCTTGATGTACTTTTCCTTAAAGGCGTATTTTGAAATTTTAGTTTTTTCCAAAACCAATAAAGAATTCTTTTTTTTTCCTCTCTCTAGGTAAAGAGGAGTATTTTTGCTTCACCCGAGAGTGTAACTGGCAAAGTTGGAGTAGGAACTTGTGGAATTGCTGATAAACCTATGACACAGTATCAAGATACCTCTAAATACAATGTTAGGCATTTGATGCCTCAATAATCAGAAAAACTGTTGGATTTCATCTCTGCAGGGCTTTACATTTACCTTTTTATCCTTATATTTTTCTAAAGGTAAATTATTTGTTAGATGAGTAAAGAAAATACCATTGTTGTCATTGTTTGACTTCAATAGAATGAAACTTGAAATTGCAATTAATAACTGCTACTCATTTAAACTTTTTTTTCATTACTACTACCAGTTTCCTCAAAGTTTATTGGATAAAGCAACTTTTCTAGATAAATGCTGCATAAATACAGCACTTAAATGAATTATTCATCTTCCTAGTATCAGATACCCACTTAATGGATGGTAAATACTTTTTGTAAAGTTCTAACTGGGAATTTTCAGATGCTTTGAACTTGCCACATACTCTAGCAATTCCCTGGAACATCAAGACAAAATACCAATGTTCCAAAAAAGAATTTCTCTTCATTGTTTTTCTTATCTTCAGCTTAAATTTAGCTGTTGTCCAATTAACCTAAAACTAGGTTAATTGGTAAATGGCAAAGTTTTCTTTTCTGAGGTTTTTCTCAATAACTTGCTTCCTAAGCCTATTAGGCCATCTCTAAAATTGATCCAGCTCTTTATTCTTTTCATTGAATTTTAGTTTTATGTAAGAAACCATGTTTAGGACCAGCTACCTTTTCTAATGTTCTTTTTTTTTTTTTGTACATTTGCTTTCCTCCTGTGTTTTCACTTACAGTAGTGGTGACATTTTTTGGATGTGTAATGTTTATATGAGAAAACAAAAAGCTGATGTATAGCCCTGTATACAATGTAGATACTATTTTTGTAAAAAAACCAAGGCTAAATTAATGAACAAGAGTACTGAATATTTCATCATTAAAAATTTACTGTATTTCTTGTGCATTAATCTGACCATAATTTCCCTGTATATTATGTTCATGTAGCTGAGTTTATAATTTTTGTTAACTAGATCAGTCAGCATTTGTTGGTAAGTGAACTTCACAATTATCCTGAGTTGAGTTTAAGCCAAATATATGCATAGGAAAGGGTCCTCCTATTAGTGGAAGAAGATGATTTTTAAGATGTGTGTTAATTTCAGTTTTTGTATGTTTAACTTTTATTAAATAAAGTGTTTTTAAAATCTCCAGGGTGTGTTAACCGATAGGTAAAGTCTTAGCTGCCAGCATTGATACAGTGATTAAGCATACATCATTTCCACAGAAAAGAATATTGAGTAAGTAATAAAGGTTTTGGTAAATCTTTATGTACTCCTTATATTGGACATAAGAAATTGGATCCTAAAGGACAAACTAGTTTTCTTTTTATTTTAAGGGCTGTGTTTAATAGAGATGTTTGTAAATTTTTGGTAGAAGGAGAAAATAAAATTTTTTATTTCGTGAATTTTAATTTTTTGGTAGACCTGTGCCACCTTTGGCCCTGTGGGCCTTCCTTTTACAAATAGGCATATGGCAGGAAAACAAGAGCTCTTGTGTCAGAGATCTAGATGTGACCCTTTGAGAAATCCTATTTGCAGGATGATGATAGTATCTCTGGACTAAACTTAAAAATTAGGAATCCTGGGGAGACCTGTCTCATAAGTTGAGAAATGCTTAGTGAGAAGCATGATACCAATAGTATTTTACAAATGCAGGTGGTTAACCTCTCAGTTTTCTAAAATCAAATATGATGCTTGGTCTTATGAAGTGTTGTTATAAAATTTAATGCAGAGTTTCCCTGCTTGTCAAGAAAGGGGACTTGAACCTTTGAAACTGATGGACTGAACCATACTTAATGGCCCCCTTGTGGCTATGGTTGCATTTGTCTTCTCAGAACTTAACATTTGACTTTGCATTTGACTTTGTTATTGACTGTTTGAAGGGAAGGACAGTCTTAAAACCTGCCCCCCAAAAAAACAATTTTAAATTTTAGTTGTGGCAATTTTCTGCAAACCAAAATGAAATACATCCGTTTAATGTAACAACTCATTTTTAAAAATGCTTGTTTTTTTCACAGTGAAGGGTGTGCATATGTGTGTGGCTTTCCATTGCAGTGCAGTTTTAATGCTGTGTCTGCCTTTAAAATAGCAAGGGAAAACTTAAGTGACAAAGGAAATTCATAGTTTTTAAGTTGTGTGATGTCTGTAGATTGTGATTATATAAGGTGAAAAATACCACTTACAAATTAAGCCAAGTATTTTTAAAGCTTTGATTTGAATTTTTGCTTCAACTTGGTATTAACTGAAATACAAAAGAAGGAAGAAAATCTATTAAAACCAATAAGGTTTTGTATTTGTTAAAATACTTAAGAGTTCAATAAACATGCACTGGATTGTATTAAGTATTTGTATTATACTGTGAAACCACCAAGTAGTATAAATGATAATTTACAAGTTCAGTAGTAAATGTAAACATTCTTTATATCTAGGATTTTTGAGTTGCAAGTTAAACTGAATTTTTACTGCAGTGGAGAGGAAGAGCATAGCAGGTAAAATAACAGGTAATACCATAGTTTAAACAAAACCAAAGTTACTGAATCCCCTTATACTATGATCTTTTTTTTTTTTAAGCATATCTATATAAATGTACTCTTAAGAAACATCTCAAGAGGTTTGGAAACCATTATTGACTTTCTGTGAATTTGTTTTGGCCTAGCCAGAGTAAGTATAAAAAAAAAATGAACACAGATAAAGGTGTTGGGTTTCTGTGAGGGTCTTCACTTACCTTTCAGATTACGTATAAAGTTGGGGCAAATGCAATTGCAGTTTTGGACCTTGAATTTTAAGTCATAACTAGGGTGAAAGTGAACTAGCTCAGTTGTGTCCGACTCTTTGCGACCCCTCTAGACCATAGCCTACCAGGCTCCTCTGTCCATGGGATTTTCCAGGCAAGGATACTGGAGTAGGTTGCCATTTCCTTGGGTCAAACACATCTTTATTAATCAAAATAGGAACAATTACAATGAACACATTTTTGCCAACGAGAAATAAGTTTATTCTTAGCATAAAAATCCAAGCCTTGGCATTTAACGAGTTCTTGGAAAGTATTTTCTGCCTCCTGCTGGTCATGGGAGTGTATTCCCTGCAAAAAAAATCATCAGGATTCTCAAAGTGGTATCTGGTTGGCCAGAGGTCAGGTGAATAAGGAGGCTGAGGCAAAACTTCATAACCCAATTCATTCAGCTTTTGAAGTGGTTGTGCAACTTGGCAGTTATTAAGCAGTTACTGGCTGTTGACCAATGCTAGCTGTAGGAGTTGCAGTTTTTGGTGCATCACGTCAATTTGCTGAGCATACTTCTCAAATGTAATGGTTTCGCCAAGATTCAGAAAGCTGTAGTGCATCAGACTGGCAGCAGACCACCAAACAGTGACCATGACCTTTTTTGGGTGCAGGTTTGGCTCTGAGAGCTGCTTTGGAGGTTCTTAGTCCAACCACTGAGCTGGTCATCACTGGTTATCATATAAAATCCACTTTTCATCATGTCACAATCTTGAGAAATGGTTTGTTGTTGCATAGAATAAGAGAAGGCAATACTTCAAAACAGTAGTTTTTGATTTTGTGGGCAGTGCATGAGGCACCCATTTACCGAGCTTTCCCACCTTTCCAATTTGCTTCAAATGCTGAATGACCATAGGGATGGTCGACATGGAGTTCCTTGGCAATTTCTCATGTACTTGTAAGAGAATCAGTTTCAGTGATGGCTCTCAGTTGGTCTTTGTCAACTTCTGATGTGCACTTCTCATCTTCAAGGCTCTTTCTTCCTTTGCAAAACTTCTTAAACAAACCATCATTGCACTGTAGGTTCATTAGAAGTTCCTGGGCCAGATGTGCTGTTGTGAGTTGTCTCTTTTGCTTTACAACCCATTTTGAACTCAAATAAGAAAATCGCTTAAATTGCTTTTTGTCTTAGTATTATTTCCATAGTCTAAAATATAAAATAAACAGCAAGTAATGAGTCACTAGCAAAAAAACAAAAGCATGAAATGCACACTAAAATGATTAAGAATGTATTCCAATGTCAAACAAAAAAGGTAAACAAGGCAGAATCGCAATTACTTCTGCACCAACCTAAGTTTCTTTGTGTGTGCCTTGAGCAGGGAAAAGCAGATCCGAGAAGAATGCTGGGCTTCTGGTAGTTGACAGCTGAACTTGACCAAATTTTGGATACTTAAGTCATCTTTTAGTTGCTGGGGCAAACAAAAAAACCTGTCAGTTTATTTCCACCAAGCACTTGACCGGTTCATTTTTACAGAACCAGTACACGCTTGTTACTGGAATTATTAAAATTGTAGTTTGTTTCCCCAGTTAAAGAGCACAGCTAAAGAAGCCATGGTTATGCTCATTAGAAGAAAAGGGTTTTTTTTTTAATGTTTGAAGAGCTACTTTCTCAACTTGAGGCCCTAAAATCATGATTATTATTTTGCTGGCTCATGACTTTCCTTTTTTTGGTGGAACTGATGTGCATTTGTTTTTTCCCCCTTTTAAGCCCTGTAACTCACTTTAGCAAGATGCAGTGAATTTCTGACCACAGAAACAATTCAGGCTTGGAGGAAACACTTGACTTGGGAGCAAACACTTGACTTTGGAAAACTAGTGTTGAAGTCTGAGATCCGCAGCTAGGCTAGTCTTTAATAGATGGTAATTGTCCAGTTGTCCAGTTGTTCATTGCCCAAAAGTGTGCGAGAAGGAGGAGTAAGTATCCGTTTGGTTCTTTTGCCCAGTTTTTCCCTCCAAGAGCACTGTCAAGTTTAGTTGACCTAGCTTTCAGAGTGAGTGTGATGAAGCTGCTAATTTAGAAAAAATTGACTTCTTAAATTTGTATTAATGTTAGAGGTATTTTATGGCTTTTGTGTTTTTACAGTGCTATTCTGTGCTCTAGTGTGAAAATCTAGAATATACCAATTATTGTCCTACTGGTAAAGACTTTTAAAAGCATCTTCCATAGCTAAGAGCTTGAGAAAATAGAAAATTCCAAAATTATAGGAAGTTGGCAGAACTTTAAAAGAGCTTCATTTTCATTTTAAGTCATTTCCCTTAATAATTGATTACTGTATGAAAAGGTAAAGGGGTTCCCAGGTGGCACTAGTGGTAAAGAATCCGCCTGCCAGTGCAGGAGACGAAAGAGACTCCGGCTCAACACCCTGGGTCAGATTATCTGGAGGACATGGCAACATGCTCCAGCATTCTTGCCTGGAAAATTCCATGGGCAGAGGAGCCTGGCAGGCTACAGTCCATGAGCCTGCAGACAGTCGGACACAACTGGCTTACTGAGCACAAAGGTAAAACAGAAGGAAGAACTGAAGCTGCCAACCAGTATTCTGTTTTGATCTACACTTATTTAAAAGAATCAGATGGTATTCCATAAGAAAACTAGTTTCCTGTTAGATCTAGTACATAGGGCAATAAGATTCTTTTTCATGGTGAGGCCAGCACTAAAATATTAACTGGGGCACTCAATTTATTATGCAGCAGTTACTATCAGTGTATAACATACTCAAACGCAGGTCCTTTTTTTTTTTAGGAAGACCAGGTAATCACTAAAACCAATAACATGACTCTTACAAAGCCTTTATTTAAAAATTTCTATGGGATGTCAAAATTTACGTCTTAAAATGTATAACCTGCCACAGAATTGTGAAAATGAACCATTTTATTAATAGTCTTTTTTGGGAAGACCCAGAGTCAGAATAACTAAAGTTCAGGATTCAAGATGAAGAGAATATCTTCCCTGGTAGCTCAGAGGTTAAAGCATCTGCCTCCAATGCGGGAGACCTGGGTTCAATCCCTGAGTCGGGAAGATCCCCTGGAGAAGGAAATGGTAACCCACTCCAGTATTCTTGCCTGGAAAATCCCATGGATGGAGAAGCCTGGTAGGCTACAAGCCCCTAGATTATGGGGGTAGGGTTGAATTACCTATATCAGTTTTAATCCTTAACAGTCTTTCAAAGTAGAGGTAGTATTTTTAACAACTTTTTCAGGAGGAAACAGTCTCCATGAAGTAATTTAGTAACTTGCCCAGCATCCTTAGCAAATGTTAGAACTGTTATTTAAATGTAGCCAAAATCCTTGTTGTTTTATGCAATTTTTGGAATGGGCTATGGAATATTTCGAGGTGGAAGGATAATAGGAAAAGGACTAAGTGGAAGAAAACAAACCCTCGAAAAAACCTTTACCAAGAGGGTAGACAGTTGGTAAACCTTTACCTAGAGGGTAAACAGTTCTCAAGAGAAATGACCCAGGAAACTGTCCGTGTGGCCTTAGGTGTAGAAGCTTTGCCTCAGTAATTCTCACTGCCTTTTAAAATCCCTTCATAGTACTAAAAGCTGTTGTTTCCCGGGTGGCACGAGTGGTAAAGAATCCACCTGAAAATGTGGGAGACGCAAGAGAAATGGGTTCGATCCCTGGGTCAGGAAGATCCCCTGGAGGAGGAAATGGCAACCTACTCCAGTATTCTTGCCTGGGAAATCCCATGGACAGAGGAGCCTAGCAGGCAACAATCCTTAGGGTTGCAGAGAGTCAGCCATGAGTGAGTGAGTGAGCACACATCATAGCACACAGATCTATTATATAGGGGGCAGTGTTAACTCAGGTTAGTGAGGATTAAGTGGGACCCTCCAGACTGGTTTTCAATTTGAATAATAGTATATAGCCTAAGGGATTCCCTAAAAAGTTATTTGGAGAACAGATAATGATAAATGGCTTTGTGTCCTGCCTGAAGAAATTAAAATTTGGTACATTAAACCATCTGCAGTTAGGTTATATGGAATTATCAGTCAAGAAGGCACCTGTTCTAAAGCTATAGAACAGGAAATGGCAATGATTTTAAACTGCCATTAATTCTGACCACTGAAGTAGTATCAACATGGACACTGAAAGAGATTTGCCTCTCAAGGTGTGGATGTTCATTCGTATTTTTTCCTTCATAGAGAAGGGTGGTACAAAAAGCACTCGGGTATTCTTCATTCACAATTTTTATTTCTTGTGGTTAACTTTTTGTATCTTCAAAGTCAGTTTGTCTTTTAAAAAATTAATACTTATTCATCATACAATCCATCCCCTTCCCCCAAAGGAAACAAATTCAGGGAAGGAGTAGTTTAGGGGGCAGTTGAAATAGGTCCTATAGGTTTGTGACAAAGGCTTCCCAGCCCACCATCTTTACATATACAGCAAAATGGCAGCACCTCAAGTTCACCTAAATGAAGTCCCAAATTCCAGCCCTAGGCAAGTGATTCAAGTGAATGCCATGGGAATAACAAAACAGAAACTCTGTCACTGGCTTCCATTTACTTTCCATGGTAGTTAGCAGAGTCTTCAAACTGTCTCCCTTGGGAAAGTCAAAAGCAAGCATATAGAGGAATATTTTGACTTGGCCAGGAGTAATTATAAATGAAACCAGAAATAATTTACCTGGGCCACAGAAACAAATTTCTTTTACCATGTTTTGCATTAAGTCCCCAGCACCTGAAGTAGCAAGTTCTAATAAGGGGCTTCTAAAGGCATGCAGTTTTTCACACATCTACTTCAAAGAATTTCTTTCACTCAGACATACCACAATCAAGGATAAAATATTTCTGGAGGCACGGGAAGAGCACAAGAACAAGTAAGTATATGATGAGGCCTTGTGTATGACCAAGATGGTTCACTTCATATATAGAAGCAGTGAGAGCTGTTAAAAGTGCTACTTACAAAGGATAGTTTAACATACACACAACTCAACTGCACTGCTAAATATGGTTGTCTTTATTTTCTTTTTCCTTGCCCAGCCCTATCTAAACAAAATAAAACTACAGGACTGAAATTAACCCATTAAAATCAGCAATAAGTTACGAAAATCATAAAGCTTTTTTTTTCCTTTTTTAAGTAATTAAGGGTAGTTAAATTATTTAAAGTATACAAAGTCCAAAGAGTCAGGATAAGGTCTCCAAGGCTTCCCAGGATAAGGGGGAGGGCTGGGGAGAACCTTGGAGCTTGAAAGACAAAGGGAACACATGACATCAAAGTGCAGGCTAGAAATTTCACTTAAAATAACATTTCTGAAAATATTGACAAGAGCAACAATAGCACCTGCACAATGGGGCTGTGAGGAAGGAGAGAGACTGCCTGTAGGAAACGGAAGCAGATCTTTACATTAAAATGAGACAAGTGCCAAACTTAACTATGTTAACTATGATAGTGTGTCTACTATAGATATCAGATGGTTAAGAGATGATAAAAGGTAATGATTCTAAAAGAAAACAAAAACAGCACTGACCTTTCTTCTACTTAGCCCAGACCTCATTCATTTTGTGCACTATAAAGAGTGAGGTGTGAGGTGTTTTTATCATTATCAAATGCTGCATCAAAATAGATGATTTTTTTCCCATGTGTTTTACACTATAAAAGACGTCTATGTTTTTTATGGACAAGCTTTAAAAAGATGTCATTTTGGTTTTCAACACATACAAACAGTTATCAAAATCTGAAATAAAAATGCTGCCGTGGCTCAGACCTTGGCCTGCTAATCTGCGTGTACAACTCTTCTGGCCCACGCAGACATGGAGGCACGTGGAGCTTTTTCCTTCTGGCCCCTCAATCCAAAATCAGGCCCTGCGTGGTAGACGCTGTCACGCACAGGGACTTCCCCAAGGGCCTAAGGGCGGCTGACTGTAGAGCTGGCGATTGGCTGCCCTAGTGCTAACAATGCAGGATAAGGTTAGCTTGCTTAGCATGGAATCCAACAGAAAGCTGAGCTGCATGATGATCCCTTTCAAAAGGCTTCATGGGAGTCTCTCCTTTTGCAGAGCATGAAATGAGCTTTTTTTTTTTTTCCTTTTTATAAAGAATTGATCATCCACAGGCTTCATGATAAGCTGTCCTAGGCTGTTTTAATAGCTTTTTAGCTATCCAAGATTAATGCCTGATTATCTTGTCTTTACTATAGGTTTGATTCTTGTTTGTTGTTAGGACCAAAGAGCTCAGGAAGGGTTCATAATCCCATCCTTAAATGTGTCTACTCAATCAATATGATAGGAGCAAACTAGAAAAAGAGGATGTAATCTCCAGTGTCCTCTTTCAAATCAACTAAATCAAATTGAGAAAATTTCACACACATTTTCTGCTGCCATTAGAAACTATGATTTTCAAATATGAATATTTGTTCTGCAGGGGAGGCTCTGCCCCACTTTTTGCTAAGTATTTGCTTAAATAGAGGTCTCTTGACTCTTGTTCAAGTATAGTTTTGCTTAGCTTTAAAGAGGAGACTGCATCATGAACCCAATTTAAGAGATTGTTTGGATTGAATTGGCCCAGTGAATACTTTGCCCTGCACTGTCATGTCATGCTGGGTTCTAGGAAGTGAACGAAAGTTTGACACTGGCACTGGAGTAACCCTCGTCACTCCCAATACTCTGCAGGCTGCTGTGGTCATCAATGTCACTGATGCTGGTGGTACTGATATTGTCCACTTCTCCATGGGAGAACTCTGTGCTTTCAACATCCACTTCAATCTCCTCTGCCAAAGGGAAAAAAGGAGGAACATTAGTACATGTGCACTTGCAAGAACTAACAAGGCATGAGGAAAAGTAATTACTTTTTGTAGTATAAAGGAATTATTATACAAACTGTTATCAGCGATCTCTTAAGAACAGAAGGAACCGAAGATGAGAAACGGATATATTTGCAAAGAAATGTCTGGTATACAGTGGTGGTCTCAATTTATGCAGCAAGTTTACTAAAGCTTTTGACGCCAGTCTGTCTAGACCTCCCACCAAAAGCACTTGACCTATTTGGGAATTAAGTGTTTAATATTAAAAGATCCCAATCCTGAGTGGTTTAACATCTGTTTTGCCTTAAACTAGAAACTAATTCTCAGTGATGTTTAAGCAGAACTCCCTTCATGGGGGTTGGTGGGGAGGGGGAGAATAAACAATATAGATGAACTAGAATATGTTTCCATCCAGGCCTTTGGTGGCATAGTTCTGTAGACTTCCAGGATTCATCATAAAGATCTCTTGACTATTCAGTAACCATAATAAGCCCATGATTAAAAAGTGCAAAGAGAACACAGATTTGTCTTCAAATTAATTTTCTTTCATCAAATAAAGCTTGAAATGAGGGCGTGAGGCTTAAGAGTCTCTGGATTATAGTCAGATCTATAGTAAAGATTATAGTAAAAGCATTTTACTTTAAATACTGGTGCTGATTAACTTTACTTCAAAAACAAAACATGGTAAAATCTAAATACATATGTGACCCAGCTATTTATATATACATACTGTATTTTAATTGTTAAATACTACATGTGCAATCAGCAATAATACATAAAAAGCAATTTTTTTTTTTTTTTAACGGAGCTGAAAGACTGTTTTCTCCCTTCAATTCTCTTAAATTCAAAAGCCTGATGTTTCACATTGGGCCTGATTTTAACGGTTCATACTGATCACAGTTGCTTTAGAAAAGTGGATTCTAGCTGAGCACAAGAAGACAGAGCAAGTTATTTTGAAGAATATAATTTTCAAGACGGCTTACTGCTTCAAAAAGTTTTCGCAGTCTTTTTAAAATGCACTCAGTTATCGAAACAAACTGTACAAATAATACTATGAATGCATAACTATTTTCTTCATATCCATTAATCCTTCACAGGCTATTTAGTGTTTCCTAGATCACAGAACACTCATCCGACCTCTAGTTGGGAAACACAATCAAAACACCCTATCCAGAGCATGCTGAATTTAAAAGTCCCTAACGCTGAGAAAGAGGGCTGCCAGGTAAGAACAGGAATAGTATGATGAAGACATACTACCTCTCTGAAATTTGGAGGTGGGGTGGGTACAAGGAGGAGACAATAGCAGCAAGGGCAGCTAAAGCCTGAAGACTGAACAAGATCACACAGCTTAGTAGCCAGCAAAAGAAAGAGGAGGACCAAGGTCTGCCTCCTTACACAGGGTTATTTCTGCTATGCCTCTCACTCGTAAATGCATTATGACCTTGAGGCTCTTGCTGCTGCTTCTGGTGAACTACTATTCTTCAAGTGCCACACAACAAAAGTAAGCTTTTACATAACGACAACAAACCCACGAACTCCTAGGGTTGTGTTAAAAACCTATTTGAAAGGTTCCCACAGAATATGGGAAATTCGGATATTAAAAAGAATTAACAAGAATGACTACAGTGGATTGGGACATATTCAGTACATGAAAAAATAGGACTTTACAAGATAATCAAAGAGCTAAACAAAAAAGTTAACTCTGGAGGTTGCTACGGTGCCAATTCATTACTCGGAAAATTGATAAAGCAAAAACAAGCATTTATCCCATCTTTCCAGTAAAGACTTTATTTGAAGGTAACCAGAAAATTGATGAAAAAATGTTCTTTAAAGAAGAAAAAGTTAATAAACCCAACAATGATAGAAAATCACTATTTTGGAACACCTAATAAAATAATGATCAGGGCAACAATCATCAATAACAAACTATTAAGCAAAAGGTGGATACATTTGAATTAATGTATCAAGACCACCTGATCTGCCTCTTGAGAAATTTGTATGCAGGTCAGGAAGCAACAGTTAGAACTGGACATGGAACAACAGACTAGTTCCAAATAGAAAAAGGAGTTCGTCAAGGCTGTATATTGTCACCCTGTTTATTTAACTTATATGCAGAGTACATCATAAGAAATGCTGGACTGGAAGAAACACAAACTGGAATCAAGATTGCCAGGAGAAATATCAATAACCTCAGATGCAGATGACACCACTCTTATGGCAGAAAGTGAAGAGGAACTCAAAAGCCTCTTGATGAAAGTGAAAGTGGAGAGTGAAAAAGTTGGCTTAAAGCTCAACATTCAGAAAATGAAGATCATGGCATCCGATCCCACCACTTCATGGGAAATAGATGGGGAAACAGTGGAAACAGTGTCAGACTTTATTTTTCTGGGCTCCAAAATCACTACAGATGGTGACTGCTGCCATGAAATTAAAAGATGCTTACTCCTTGGAAGGAAAGTTATAACCAACCTAGATAGCATATTCAAAAGCAGAGACATTACTTTGCCAACAAAGGTTCGTCTAGTCGGGGCTATGGTTTTTCCTGTGGTCATGTATGGATGTGAGAGTTGGACTGTGAAGAAGGCTGAGTGCCAAAGAATTGATGCTTTTGAACTGTGGTGTTGGAGAAGACTCTTGAGAGAGTCCCTTGGACTGCAAGGAGATCCAACCAGTCCATTCTAAAGGAGATCAGCCCTGGGATTTCTTTGGAAGGAATGATGCTGAAGCTGAAACTCCAATACTTTGGCCACCTCATGTGACGAGTTGATGCATTGGGAAAGACCCTGATGCTGGGAGGGACTGGGGGCAGGAGGAGAAGGGGAAGACAGAGGATGAGATGGCTGGATGGCATCACTGACTCGATGGACGTGAGTCTGAGT
The DNA here is from genome assembly GCF_055505025.1 of Bos grunniens. Classification (NCBI taxonomy): domain Eukaryota; kingdom Metazoa; phylum Chordata; class Mammalia; order Artiodactyla; family Bovidae; genus Bos; species Bos grunniens. The sequence continues at coordinate 30,628,772 of NC_141190.1, read as the reverse complement.
GAACTCCGGGAGTTGGTGATGGACAGGGAGGCCTGGCATGCTGCGATTCGTGGGGTCACAAAGAGTCGGACACGACTGAGCGACTGATCTGATCTGATCAAGATGACATCATCTGAACCCAGTGACCAATGTTATCACTAGCATGGGACAATTAAAAATAATACTGATGCATAGGAAGTACACAGTACCACCTATGAAGTATCCGTGCCTCCAAAAAAAAAAAAAACTTGAATATAATCAAACCCCTAGACCTATCAACCAGTTTACAAGAAATATGAAGGCAGAACATGTTAAATGACACCATGAGATTCATTCAGCCACATCTAGAATGTGGGAAACGGTAAGAAAAATTATACAGTTTCCCAGGTTCTACAACAAATAAATGGCATTGAAAAAAAAGTGGGAAAGGGAAAACTACACAAGTATAGTTGACCCTTGAACAGCATGGGGGGTTAAGGATGCCAACCCTCCACACAGACAAAAATCTGAGTCTACTGTTAAGTCAGCCCTCCCTATCTGCACATTCAACCAACCATGGATCATGTAGTACTGTAGCACATATTTAATGAAAAATATCTACATATAAATGTACCTGTGCAGTTCACACTTGTGCTGTTCAAGGGCTAACTGTACCTTAAAAGGTACAAACAAATGTAATGTAGACTTTGGATTCTTACTCAAACACACCAATCATGCCTTTTTTGAGAAAAATTGATGAAACTGGGTGTTAGATGACATTAAATAGGATTATCTGATTTTATTGGGTTGGCCATAAAGTTTCTTTGGTTTTTAAGTAAAAATACAAGACAGATTTTTCACTTTCACCAAGCAGTTTACTGAACAACAAATTCAGTTTTGTTCCACTATCTTCTGCCATTTTTCAGGCAACTTCATAATTCCATCTGCCTAAAACTTGGTCTTTTTCAGTAAAGAACTGTTCCAGGTGCCTTTTACAGTCTTCCAAAGAACTAAGATTTTTTCCATTAAGAAAATTTTGTAAAGGCTGAAATAAATGGATCAGAAGGTGGACTGTCTTGTGGATACAGCAGATGAATCAAAACTTCCCAGTCAAGCTGTAACAGTTTTTCCTGGTCATCAAAGAAACAAGCAGTCTTGTGGTACCCTGATGGAAGATAATGCATTTTCTGTTGACTAATTACGCTTTTCACTGAGTGCTGCTCTCACTTGGTCTAACTGGGAGCAGTACTTATTGTAATTAATCATTTGGTTTTCCAGAAGGAGCTCATAATAGAGGACTCCTTCCAGTTCCACCATATACACAAGATAACCTTTGGATGATGTGGTTGGTGGTGGTTCATTTTGCTTGCTCCACGATGTCTTCCATTCCACATTATTGTACAGTATCCACTTTTCATTGTCCGTCACAATTTGATTTAAAAACAGAGTGCTTTTGTTATGTTTCAGCAGAGAATCGCATGCAGAAATATAGTCAAGAAGGTTTTTTTTCACTTAAATGGAACCCAAACAAAGTAATTAACATAATTAAGTTGATGCAAATGATTTTCAGTGCTTGGATATTCTGAGTATGTTGACTGTCTCCTATGTGGCATAACGTTTATTGTTCTCAATTAATGTCTCAATCTGATTCTTTACAACTTCAACCTGACTGTGAAGCATCATCCAGCAAGAAATCTCCAGCATGAAACTTCACAAACTACTTTTGACATATTTGAGTAGTCACGGCAACTTCATAAACTGCACAAATCTTTGTGTTTCAGTTGCATTTTTACCTTTCTTGAAATAATATAATATTCTGAAAATGTTTTCTTCCATCTTCAATATTAAAATGGCTACATGAAAATTCACTGAAGTTTTTTTTAAAATATGCACACTGATATGAGAGCTATCACAATACAATCTAATAAAATTGTTGTGAATTGGAAGGACTGATGCTGAAGCTGAAACTCCAATACTTTGGCCACCTCATGCGAAGAGTTGACTCATTGGAAAAGACCCTGATGCTGGGAGGGTTTAGGGGCAGGAGAAGAAGGGGACGACAAAAGATGAGATGGCTGGGAGGGTTTAGGGGCAGGAGGAGAAGGGGATGACAGAAGATGAGATGGCTGGATGGCATCACTGACTCAATGGACATGAGTTTGGGTAAGCTCTGGGAGATGGTGATGGACAGGGAGGCCTGGTGTGCTGCAATTCATGGGGTTGCAAAGAGTCGGACAGGACTGAGCAACTGAACTGAACTGAAGCAATGAACTTTTGGCCAACTCAATTTTATGGGATGTAACAGTATTGTGTGTTTTTTAAAGTCCTATTTATTAAAGATAACATACTGAAGTATTTAGGAACAAAATGAAATGTTACCTGAGATTTGATTTTAAAAACTTCAGAAGAAATGGTCAGGGCATATGGGTGGTAGAGAACAGGTGAAAAAAGAATGACAAAATGTTGACAACTGTACAAGCTGGATAATGGATACCTGAGAGTTCATGATCCTATTTACTTTAGTATATGTTTTAAATCTTCCATAACAGGACTTCCCTGGTAGTCCAGTGGTTAAGAATCCACCTGCCAATGCAGGGGACATGGGTTCAATCCCTGGTTCAGAAAGATTCCACATACCTCAGGGCAGCTAAGCCCATATGCCACAGCTACTGAGCCTGGGCTCTAGAGCCCAACAAGAGAAGTGACTGCAATGAGAAGCTTGTACACTGCAATGAAGAGTAGCCTAGAGGAACCTCTAGACCAACTAGAGGAAAGTCCTTGCACAGCAACCAAAATAATAATAAAATTTTTTCAAATTTGCATCATAAAAAGAAATTTTACAAAATTTTCTCTTTTTTTGTTTCAGAATGCTCAAAATCGTGTGAGCTCTAGTTTCCCAAATATGAAGTGACCAGAGTTCACCTCTGGGATCTTTTATTGTGGTGTGAGGCCTGATGTGGTGGGAGCTATAGATGAACAGATCAGTAAAATTCAAACAATTACAATTTCTTTTCTGGTTGTTTTTTTCTTTAATTATGTCAAAGACAAATGTTCTGGGACAGATGTTACGAGAAATGGAGGGTGTGGTAGTTTAAAATACAGATATAAAAACATCACCAGTAATAAAACATATCAACGTCATGTATCTTTCTGATATAATGAACTAAGAAGGGCACAACATCACTTCTGTGGTATTTTCTTCCCTCAAATGTGTAACACCTCAGTCTAACACAAAACATCAGATAAACCCAAATTGAGGAACACTGTATAAAATAACTGACCAATATTCTTCAAATGTGTCATGGTCACGAAAGAAAGACTGAAGAAATATTTCTAAGGCAATGGAGATCTTACACTGGATCCTGGATCAGACACAGAACATTATTAGGAAAAGTTGTGAAGTCTGAATAAGGTTAATAGATTAATAGTATTTTATGAATGTTAATTTCTTGGTTTTGATAGCTGTATTATGGTTACATAAGATTAACGTTAGAGGAACCTGGGTGAAGGGTATATGAGAACTCAACAATTTTCTACAGAAAACTTACAACTTTAAAATTTTTTCAAAGTAGAATATTTGATATACATATATATGTGTGTATATATATATATATAGTCAAGAAAAAATGTTCTACAGTTCACACAGGCATTGCTAGACAATGTTGTGACTGCATAAACTCTAGAATGCTACATACAGTGTTGGTGCAGAAGAAGGAAGCAAACACAATGCCACCCATCCTACCCTCTCTAAATTCAGAGACAGGGACGCTTTGTTTCATTAGGGAAGAAGCTCACTGCCTACCTCGCTCTGAATCAGAACGATCTGAAGAAATAGTTGATCCAATGCTGTCCATTCGTATTCGTTCCATCTCTTGAGGACCCTGCAGCTGTTCCAGTCGCCGCTTTAAAAATCTCTGTTCTCGTTCCAAATTCTCTAGCTGGTGCTGGCTCTTCCTTTCAGCTTCTTCAAGTTTCTGAAATGATACAGTGATATTTGTGTGTTGTACAGTACAAACAGTAAAATGGATTCCTCCCTAACATCTCAGAAGATTTCTTCTTTGACAGAGAAAACATGAATGACTATACAAGTATACGTGTGTGTATAAAAACATACATAAATATGTATTTTTAAACATCAAAAATAGTTCTTTCTTCACTTTGTGTATATAATGAATGCTACATTACTAGAACAATATGGAATTTTCAAAGTCTGTCAAGTTATTGCCATAAAAGAGAAACCTGCTCTGCAGTATAGTTTGATGGAAAAACACTGAGGGACACAGCCAAGTGAAGTCATCTCCACCAGAGGGCACAACTGCCTGCCTTCGGGTATCAGCAGAGTAACTGTTATTTTCCTAGTATTCCCAGCTCTCAAATGGCCATGCTGTCAAAACAATTCAGTGTAGTCAGGTTATGTTGCTCCTATCAGATTAGCGTTAAATTTTCAGAAAGTTTCTCTTGAGGTCAGTCATTAAAGGAGAGCATTGTGAGCTAGCTGATATATGCGGACAGAAATCACTACTAAAAAGAGAGCAGGACTGAGAGAGTCATGTGAAAATATGATAAAAAAAAAAATTCCTACCTTGATGTGTGCTTTGGCTTTGTTGAGCAAACCAAGTGTTGTGTGCCTGGTGCAATCTGGTCCTAGTGGAATCAGAACTTTTAAGCGTTCTAAACACAGGCGAAGATGAGCTCGTCTAAGAAAGACAAAGGTAAGTGAAATCAGCAGTCTGGATATTCCACTAAAAACATCTTAAAGCCTATTTTAAGACACATAAGAACTTGCACATTATTCAGTTTCAAAAGAGTATCTGTATGCAAGTGCAGGTGTGCCTACTGGCTTTCAGTTTTCTGCCACTTTTGTTGTACGCCGCAGACGTTGGTCACTTCAGATTATTATCCCCAGTGCCAATCTCTGTCACAGGTGATTTAATTTTATCCAGTCCCATAAACTTTCTCAACTGTATTAATGTAGAAGTAGAAAAACACTGGGCGCCTGTATTTGATTTTGCATGTATAAAACCAAGGCTAGGTTAGAGGTTTTCAGCTTCACTACCCGAAAAGGCTCATTAATTTCCATTTCCTCCCTTCCACCTTTCATTCACACACACACACACACACACACACAGAGAGACACACACTCCTCTCCACAACTGTAGCCATCCTACAGTGTTTATATTATTATGCATTAGTTTAAACCATGTAAAATTTCTGATACTCAGCCCTTTCTCACTTATAAAAATGACAACTTCATATGATCCAACACAACAAAAACAGCAAAATTCTGTGGCCAGTGAGGACAGGGTGAGACAAAATATATGGCTCTAAGGTCAATTCCAGGCACTGAATCAACAACCTATAAAATAGTCCCCTGCTTCCTAATATCTAAGTGTATCAGTTATTAGCTTTTCCTTTTTATTTCTCTGTCTCCCTCTCCCCTCTCGTACTACCCACCTCCAATATTCTACACCTGGAAAAAAGCCAGGTGACAGAATTCTTCACCAAAAGTCACTGTGTTCTTTAACATACTCATCATCCTGTGGGCAGGTTAGGGAAATGTTTCCTGTATATGCTAGCAGACAGCCTCATGAATTTACATTCCATGGATCCTGTGTGTTCTGCTTTGCTGTGCTTAAGTTGCTCAGTCGTGTCTGACTCTTTGTGAGTCCCTGGACCATAGCCCGCCAGGCTCCTCTGTCTGTGGGGATTCTCTGGGCAAGAATACTGGAGTGGGTTGACATGCTTTCCTCCAGGGGATCTTCCCAACCCAGGATCGAATGCAGGTCTCTTCCATTGCAGGCAGATTCTTTACTAGCTGAGCTACCAGAGAAGCCCATGTACCCAATAAGGAACTATGATTACCATGATGAGAGTTCTGGATACATAATTTCACCCTGAAACAACATTAGTTTACATATCTGGTTCTGCAGTTCATAATGTATAACTTAATCCAGAAGTTAGTATATCTGAAAAGAAAGCCCACAAATGTGTTCACAGATTAGCCCTATTCCTTAAAGAACTACAATTGAATATTTAGCAACCGTGTCAACTGCCGCAGGAACAAAACACATCCTCCATTTTCTCCTCAAAGACGGTCAGATGGTTTACTAGCTCACCCGTCAAACTATGGTTTCTCTGTCTTAATACATAAGAAATAATGTCAAGAGACATTCTCAAATGCTAGCAAGTTCAGGGAGGGATAGCAGAAGGCAGCCAATTATGTCACTGACAGGCAAGGATGTTAAGGGTAGTGAAGTGAGGTTTGGCTGATGAATTGTCAAGATTCTTCTAGTACCTTCTAGCCAGCATAGTTAAGAGGTCTGTTAGCATTTCCATTCCAAATCTCTCTATTGAGTTCAATAACTCAAATCTAATAATTGGCTCCAGGCTGAAACCTGACATACCTGACGTGGATAAAGAAAAATAATTTTGTTTAGTTTTCCTTAAAAGTTTATCAATGGATTCCTGGTTAATGAGATTTAACAATTTTAAAGTCACTCTGGATCTTCACGACCCAGATAATCACAATGGTGTGATCACTGACCTAGAACCAGACATCCTGGAATGTGAAGTCAAGTGGGCCTTAGAAAGCATCACTACGAACAAACTAGTGGAGGTGATGGAATTCCAGGTGAGCTATTTCAAATCCTGAAAGATGATGCTGTGAAAGTGCTGCACTCAATATGCCAGCAAATGTGGAAAACTCAGCAGTGGCCACAGGACTGGAAAAGGTCAGTTTTCATTCCAATCCCAAAGAAAGGCAATGCCAAAGAATGCTCAAACTACAGCACAATTGCACTCATCTCACATGCTAGTAAAGTAATGCTCAAAATTCTCCAAGCCAGTTCAAAGAAAAGGCAGAGGAACCAGAGATCAAATTGCCAACATCTGCTGGATCATGGAAAAAGTAAGAGAGTTCCAGAAAAACATCTATTTCTGTTTTTATGCCAAAGCCTTTGACTGTGTGGATCACAATAAACTGTGGAAAATTCTGAAAGAGATGGGAATACCAGACCACCTGACCTGCCTCTTGAGAAACCTGTATGCAGGTTAGGAAGCAACAGTTCAAACTGGCTGTGGAACAACAGACTGTTTCCACATAGGAAAAGGAGTACGTCAAGGCTGTATATTTTCACCCTACTTACTTATATGCAGAGTACATCATGAGAAACACTGGACTGGAAGAAACACAAGCTGGAATCAAGACTGCCGGGAGAAATACCAATAACCTCAGATATGCAGATGACACCACCCTTATGGCAGAAAGTGAAGAGGAACTCAAAAGCCTCTTGATGAAAGTGAAAGTGGAGAGTGAAAAAGTTGGCTTAAAGCTCAACATTCAGAAAATGAAGATCATGGCATCCGGTCCCATCACTTCATGGGAAATAGATGGGGAAACAGTGGAAACAGTGTCAGACTTTATTTTTCTGGGCTCCAAAATCACTGCAGATGGTGACTGCAGCCATGAAATTAAAAGACGCTTACTCCTTGGAAGGAAAGTTATGTCCAACCTAGATAGCATATTCAAAAGCAGAGACATTACTTTGCCAATAAAAGGTCCGTCTAGTCAAGGCTGTGGTTTTTCCTGTGGTCATGTATGGATGTGAGAGTTGGACTGTGAAGAAGGCTGAGCGCCAAAGAATTGATGCTTTTGAATTGTGGTGTTGGGGAAGACTCTTGAGAGTCCCTTGGACTGCAAGGAGATCCAACCAGTCCATTCTGAAGGATATCAGCCCTAGGATTTCTTTGGAAGGAATGATGCTAAAGCTGAAACTCCAGTACTTTAGCCACCTCATGCAAAGACTTGACTCATTGGAAAAGACTCTGATGCTGGGAGGGATTGGGGGCAGGAGGAGAAGGGGACAACAGAGGATGAGATGGCTGGATGGCATCACTGACTCGATGGACGTGAGTCTGAGTGAACTCTGGGAGTTGGTGATGGACAGGGAGGGCTGGCGTGCTGCGATTCATGGGGTCGCAAAGAGTCGGACATGACTGAGCGACTGAACTGAACTGAAAGTCACTCTCCTCCCCTGATGTGCAAACAAAAATCACAGAATTTTAATCTTGAATTGTAAAATTTCTTAGGTGAGGACTCTCACAGACTAAAACTAAACAAAATAAGGTCCACAGTAAAAAAGGCCTTTAAACTCTTCATTAGGATTATTATAGCATATGCCTAATAACTGAACTCATATGATATGACTGGAGGATGGAGAGAGACTGGTAGTTCTCTTGCAATAATTAGAGGCTCCCAAGAGGGCTTTGAATTCAATCATCTAAAAAAAAATGCAGAGTTAACAAGTATTTTGCCAAAGGAATAACTTGTCATATTTAACCCCAGATATTCAGTACATATATAGAACTTTTAGTTTAAGAAGTTTCAGATGACTCCTTACTACAGTTGCATATCAAGAAAAAATGGCAGAGGGCGGTGCAGAAAAAAATGGGTGGGTCAATTTCCTGTTTTGTAAAATATAAGTTAAAGTCATATTAAAATCTAAGCACAATGTACAGCAACATGGATAAAAGTAGAGATTATCATAATGAAGTCAGAAAGACAAATACCACATGATATCACTTACATGTGGAATCTAAAATACGTCACAAATTAATGTATGTACATATAAAACAGACTCACAGACACAGAGATCAGACTTGTGGTTCCCAAGGTGGGTGGTGGGGGCGGGAGAGGGAGGGACTGGGAATCTGGGGTTGGTAGATGCAAATATTACATTTAGAATGGATAAACAACAAAGTCCCAGGTATAGTACAGGGAACTATTTCCAATCTCCTGGGATAAGCCATAATGGAAAAGAATATTTTAAAGAATATATATATATATATGTATGTATAACAGTCACTTTGCTGTACAGCAGAGATTGGCACATCAGTGTAAATCAACTAGATAAAGATAAAAAAGTTGAATAAAATGAACTATGCTTTAATGCGAAAAAATAAAATCTAGGCAGAAATCAACTAACAATATGAAAATGTTGGTTTTTTCCTTTTAAAAAATCATTCAGTTGTATATTTATTACATGACTTTTGTGTATTCAGCAATGTTCTCGATGCTTGAGTGGGAGAAGTGAAAAAAGAAAGGTAAATTTTAACAGTTTATAATCCAGACTACAGAATGAAACATATTTTGTTTCAGTTGGTTCACAATGAAATGAGTCATACAGGTATCAAGGGTGACAGAATCTAAATGAAAGAAGAGATTATAATTGATGAAGACAGCCTAATGAAAGAGGTTGAAACGTAAAGGATACTGAATTTGTTTATGAAAAAAGCATGGTGATTAAAACAGTAAAGAATTTAAAATTCAAATATTGGGACCAAGTTTAAACCTAAAATTAAAAATACTTTAGATTTCTTCATTCATAACAAAACAACTGAGTTGGAATCCTATAAGGAAACATCAACCAAGGTCAGCAGTCTGGTGATCTACAACAGCACTGTCAAATCAGGAACTGCCCTGGCCAAACGAGTCAAGATGCAAGCGATGTCTACATGAACCAGGAAGGCAGACTGCCCCTCCAAAGTACTGTTAGTCACTACTGAACATTTCTTAAGTCAGTTTTTTAGACCATTCTTTAAAACCCAAGTGTAGTTAATTTACAATGTTGCAATAATTTCAGGTGTACAGCAAAGTCATTTGGTTTTGTGTGTGTGTGTATACATATATACACACATTTTTTTTTCAGATTCTTTTCCATTATACTGCTACTGCTGCTGCTAAGTCACTTCAGTCGTGTCCGACTCTGTACGACCCCATAGACGTCAGCCCACTAGGCCCCGCCGTCCCTGGGATTCTTCAGGCAAGAACACTGGAGTGGGTTGCCATTTCCTTCTCCAATGCATGAAAGTGAAAAGTGAAAGTGAAGTCGCTAAGCGACTTTTCCATTATAGGCTACTACCAAATACTGAATATAATTTCCTGTGCTACATACAGTAGGTCCTTGTTTGTTTTATATATAGAAGTGTGTATATGTTAATTCCAAACTCCTAATTTAGCTCCCCACCATTTTATTTTCTATGTCTGTGAGTCTATTTCCGTTTCATAAATAAACTCACTTATATTACTTTTTTAGGTTCCACAAATAAGTGATATCATATGATGTCTTTCTCTATATCTGACTGACTTCACTTAATCTGATAATCTCTAGGTTCATCCATGTGGCTGCAAATGGCATTTCATTCTTTTTTGTGGCTAACATTCCATTATATGTGTGTGTGTCTATACACACCACATCTCCTTTATCATTCATCTCTTGGTGAACATTTAGGTTGCTTCCGTGTCTTGGCTATTATAAATAGTGCTGCAATAAACATTAGGGTGTACATGTCTTTTTGAATTAGAGTTTTCTCTGGATATATGCTCCAGGAGTGGAACTGCAGGATTGTATGGTAACTCTGTTTTCAGTTTTTTAAGGACCCTCTATACTGTTCTCCAGGCTTCCCAGGTGGTGCTAGTGGTAAAGAACCTGCCTGCCAATGCAGGAGATTTAAGAGACGTGGGTTTGATCACTAGGTCAGGAAGATCCCCTGGAGGGGGGCATGACAACCCACTGTCTGGAGAATCCCATGGACAGAGGAGACTGGTGGGCTACAGTCCACAGAGTCACAAAGAGTCAAATATGACTGAAGCAACTTAGCACGCATGCATGCTGTTCTCCACAGTCCCTGGACCAATTTACATTCCCACCAACAGGGTAGAAGGGTTCCACTACTGAACATTTCTTCAGTCAAGTAGTTTTAAATGTGTTCCAAGATACAGTTTATTCCAAGAAAACATACTCTGAGATATGCCTCACAAAGGCCAGTGTTGCCATAGTCCATATTTTGTAAGTAGGGTCCTCATGAGGGATGAGTGGTGAATGACGTCCTCTGCTTTTCTAAGGGGACAGGTATATGTGGGGGAGCCAAATGTTATTTCCTCCAGTTTTTGTATTAATACTTGTAAGTGAATCAGGCATTAGGAGAATAGTAACAAAGGGTTAATGGAAGTTGAAAGGATAGCAGCTGACCAAGGTGGAGCCACACTTTTCAAAGTGGCCATTCAAATATTATACAGTTTTTCCATGTGCTTATATGCCCCTTTAAGTAAATGCAATGGATTCCCTGTGATTGGAAAGTTAAATCAGAAAATCCATTATCTTCCATATGTAAGTTTTTTCTGTCCAGCAAATTACAGAATGAATTGTATGACAAAATTCCTCTTCCCTTACAATGGTGCTGTGCTGCTCTCCACCCTTTCCCCCAGTCTCCCTGCTGGTAACCAGATTGCAAGCTTAACCACCAATGACCTAGAAAGGCCTATCTTTTGATGCCATCTGGTCCTTTCTTTTCTTGCCTTCATTCTCATATGACTGGTGGCTCTGGAGTCTCCTGGACGGAGTTGCCAAATCATCAACTGTAAGATGCTGGCAGAAGAAAAGAGGACAAGAGACAGAGAAGAACAAAAGCTTGGTTTGATTTGAAAATCCTTCTGAGAAGGAATTTGAGAGTATCACAACATGATGTTTTTCAAGTTGTCAAGGAGTGGAGGAACTGACATAAAGAAGAATTCATGAAAGGCATGGTCTGCACCGATAGTCAAAGTATAAGAAGGTTGGGGAAACTTAAGGCTGTTGTTCTGAATATTCTGATGAACACTAGACTAACAACCAATAGGAAGAACATAACACTGTAAATTTACATAGTTAAACTTGGAAAAAAATTTAGCACCCTGGTTAGCATTTACTTAACTTTTCACAACACACTGATAGCTCGATAAAAACTATACAACTAAAATCTTTCCTAATTTAGCATGTGTGACTGTAAAGCAAAATTAGGATTGTAGCAGGAGATGCCCTGTGAGAAAACTGGAGTCTCCTTGCAGAGAGGGAGGCAGCAAGACAATGAAAAGATAGCACAGTAATTTTATTTTCAAAGACACTTTGAGGTCTGTTTTAAAATGAGATATAAAAGTGGGTTTTTCCCAGGGGAAGAGGCGATTCCCAGTGACTAACCCTGTTAGAGAGAAGGTCCTATCAAAATTACCCACACCTTCCAAAAGGGCAAGCCCCTTGTGGGAAAAGGAACAATTAGAGTCTGTTTGGCTTTTATTTTGGTAGACTGGGATCATTTTTCCCTAAAGGAACCAGTGCTGCTTTTGATTTCCAACCTTGTAAACTTTAACGCCAAACTGAAATATCACAGAACATGAGGGGAAACGATTTTGCTATAAAATGACCCCTGCTAGTAGCTATGATATTTTAAAACACAGGTATATCAACCAGAAGAGGTACGCACGGTGTTGAGGGAAGAGAGAGGAAAGAATTCCCTTTCAGAAAAAAACTGCAAGTATCATATGATGATGTTTTTCAAGTTGTCTCTTGAAACTCTTATCCCTCTGCCTAACAACAATAAGAAATTTAACACCTGCCCAGCCTCACAAACCATCCGTTGGTCGATGCCCTTGCAGGCACGGTCCTTCACTGGAACTTGCTTGTCTTTCATTCCTCCACTACGGGATACCAAGACTTTGCCAAGTAACTAAATAAAAATGGAAAACAAGTCAAGTGATAGGGACAGTACTTGTATTTTCCTCTCTGTGGAACGTTATGCAACGGGCTGAGTCCTCCCTTGAGCCACATTCTTCAAAGCTGCAGTGGCTCGTGGCCAGGTTTCCCAACTACATAACACTTTTGTACATGACAGCAGCTAGCTGCTTATCCTACACACTTTATATTCCAGCATTCTCTAAAATGTAACGTTGAGAATTTTCTGAAAATCTTCAGTTACCAAAAAAATAAAAACAAAAACCTGCTTGCTTCCTTTTCTTATTAAAAAATGACATTAAAGATATTGTAGATCCAGAACCCAAGCACAATCATGCTGCTCATGAATTTTATTTACAAAAACTGATATCATATGCTGCTGTTCAGCTTATCCTATTTGTGAAATAAGCTTTAGACACGCTATTCCCATAAAATGGCACATGTTAATTATACGTTTCATTTACAGTTTATATATTATCTACTTCATAAAAAAATAAACAGACTATTAACTCCCAGTGAGTAACATGGTAAGTGGCATTTCCCTAGCATCAGAATTGACTGTGGTGTCATGGGGTTTAATGACAACAAAATTAAAACTTAGGAGAATAGTTAGGACCCTCTTCTCACTCTTCAAAAAAAAAAAAAGCTGCTTTCATTAATATTCCCCTTAGTTCATTTGGTATCTTATAAAATAACCAGACAGGAATATCAACAAGTGCTATAATGAAGTTGTAAATTATATATAAACTATATAATATTATAATAATATAAATTATTCTACAGTTACATTATCCACCTCACCACTAAAGGGCTCATCTATACACAAGATAAGGAATAAAATCAGTAAGGTTGAGATACACATTACTCATTCTTCAAAGATTTTTTTTTAAATCACCTTCTCCCAATAAAATCAAAGTAGTTCTACTCTGGGTTAGGGAGCTAGACAGTATTTAAGGCCAGAAAGTTAAACACAGTATGCCTTCCAGAAGTCATAGTTTTCCTCAAAGATTTGGGAAAAGAACACTATTTTATATACAAACAAACAGATAATATAAAGTGTATTTTTAAAATTAAAAACTTCAAACAAATCTCTCATTATTTCACACTACAACCTAGGACCTCCAGGAATCTATGTTAAACTGTTAAACCAAATTACCACAGATCACTATAAGAGCTTGGGACCTCAGAACACCAATTCTGGATTACTGTTGGGATTATGTTTTTCAAAGGTTTAGAGAGAGAGAAAAAGTTGGGGGGGTGGCAAGTGAATGGGGAGAAATGTGAGTACTCAGTAAGCTAATGACAAATAGTGGCATCTTCTTTCTTAAGCTACACAGATTCCATGTAGGCTGACATTTCATTTACTCTTCACAACTCAGAGATGTGAAGACAATGAACTGCCAGTCAATAACAATGACCATCAGCAAACAACAAGCTACACCCTATTATGCCACTGAATTACATGCTGTAAAAATTTTTAAAGGTGACAGTAGTAATCTTTATCTGTGTGAAGATGCTATAATCTGACCTGCCTACTACCCTTCCAGCCGCACTGGTCATTATCCATTACCTTTTGCAAAACTCTTCCACAAACCAAAGGTTCCTATTTTCTGATTTCTCTACCTGGAATACCCTTTCCTCCACTGTCCACTGGGCATCTAACGCATTCATCAATCCACAAACTACTGTTTCTTCCATGAGGGCTTCTTTGCCATATCACCTTTCTCAGATAATAAACACTTGATTTTTACACTAATCACATTATATTCTAATTATCTTCCAGATTAGAAGGAATCCATACTTTTTAGTCATTTCAGTTCTTCGAATAACCAAACAGAAAAATGGCCCATGGTGGGGAGAAGAGATGTAACAATTTCCAATGGATATTTCTGGGCCTCTCTAACTCACCAAAGTTGATGTAGTAATACTGCTGCTGCTGCTAAGTCGCTTCAGTCACGTCCGACTCTGTGCGACCCCATAGACGGCAGCCCACCAGGCTCCCCAGTCCCTGGGATTCTCCAGGCAAGAACACTGGAGTGGGTTGCCATTTCCTTCTCCAGTGCATGAAAGTGAAAAGTGAAAGAAGTCGCTCAGTCGTGTCCGACTCTTAGCGAACCCATGGACTGCAGCCCACCAGGCCCCTCCGTCCATGGGATTTTCCAGGCAAGAGTACTGGAGTGGGCTGCCATTGCCTTCTCCGATATAGTAATACAGGGGCCTCCAAACAGTAGAGACGGCAGGCCAACATTCACAAGTGACCTGCTTACCGATGTCGGAACTCTATACTTTGGTGTGCAGCTGAAGTCACCACCAAAGACAACTACATGTAGAGTAACTGACAATTCTCCAGCCAACTCTTGTTTAGGGCTGACATCTCTCTTAATAGTGAAGCAGAGGTCTGGGAATTGCAGCCATTACAACAGAGTAACTTATTAAAGCATTGACAGTGATGGGGGACTAGGACAACAATGTCAAACCCACAGATAACTTTTTAAAATCCAATTTTTTTGGTCACCAATATTGACCTTCTGACCTTACTGACAGGCCTCCTAGCATGCAGATAATCTGACTGATTTACGTTTGGCCTCTGTTCCAGCTGTTGTTCAAGAAATGGTGGTAATGACAACTGTGATGACAGGAAGGCAATTATTAAGGAGAAAAAAGAAAAAAAAAAAAAGGTAAGAAAACCCAGTATGAGAGGGAAAAGTCTAAAAAGAAATACTCCACACTGCAAAGGGGGAAAAAATTAAATGAATGTTTTTTAATCTCATTTGATAACAGGAGAAACTCATGTTTGCATAGTTTTACAAGATCCCAGGATTGCTGATCACTTGAAGCCTATAGCATAGAACATATAAATTTTTTTACTGACCTGCATTCATCTCTAAGGGAGACAACTATTGACAGCATTTGAAAAAAATTAATTAAAATCTGGTTCCAGAGGCATATGTTCTCTACTGAAGCTCCCACAAGGAACCCAACTTCCAAAGTGATTTAACAGATTTTATTCACTTGATGTCCATTCTACGCTCAACTTAGCTTCCATGCATACATCTCATTCCCTCTCTTACCTATTTATAAGGATTTGGTTTTTTCTTTAAAAAAAAAACAACAAAAAACGATCACTCATTTACCATATTTCTTTGGTCACACAAGAACTTTCTGTATTCCAAGTTTCAAAGTCTGGGAAATAGGGCTACATCACTGGTGAAAACAGTGGCAATTTGTTCTAAATACAAAATAGCTTATTTTCCTTTGGCAACTCTCCAGGGTTTTGGGTGGAGGGAAAGGATACTTCTCTCTGGAGAGATCAGGCTCTGAACCTGGCCTAATGTCAAAACTTGGCTGTGGGTGGGAAAGACATTTTTTTAAATTATTTATCTTTCACATCAGTTTGGAAACTGATTAAAGATTTTTGCATTATTAATGGGTTTTCTACTCTCCAGTCTTTTGTTGATGTTCATCCCTATTCTGGCAGCCCCCATTGGCTGATTTAATGGTACCAAGGGGCTGAGAAGTGTTGCTGTCCAAAAGAAAAAGCATTCTCTTACAGGGACTGGGAAGGCAATCTGCAATCACAACAGTAGCTACTTGTTAATTTTCTATTTGAAACACAGTGATGTCAACAGCATTGTACCCTGCCAGCCACCATGGGGTAAAGTACATTTTGAAACCAAAACAAACTTCCTGCGTGCTGGTAAGTCAGATTTGAAACACGGAGATAACGTTCTTTAAGACACTGCCCTAGATTCATATACAAAAACGCACACAACAAGCATTAGTCTACTATTCTACAAAAGCTGAAGTCTAACTCTCACAGCTGCATTCATACCCATTGCCCAGTACAATTTATCAAGTCATAGTCCGGGATGGAAGAGGGAAATGAAGAAATATTGTTACTGATCTCTAATAAAGTGGCGATCCTATTTAGCACAAACAGCACACTCCCAGAATGCTTTGTTATGTAAATGTTCACTTGGAAGCAGAAAATGAAAACAGCCTAACACCTTTAAAAATAGCCCCACTATTAAGATGTGATTAGTGTAACAGTTCACTTTAAGGAGGTGTATTCACTTAGGAAGAAAGACATCTTCTCTTAAATGGAACAGAAACACTCTGGTCTAAGAATTAACGCATCCCTGGAAGATGAGTATTCACAATTTGTACTGAATGTAAGTAACCTGAAATAGCTGAATGATTAAAACTGGTGACCATGCTTGCCACCGGCAGACGGCACCATGGTTTGATATTGCTGGACATCCGCCAATTTAGTCCAGCTAGGGATTATTTTTAAAGACCCATTTTAGCAAAATTTCCCCAAAATCAAAATGCAGGGGTTTCTGATTTTGTTTTTGTTTTGGGGAGGTAAAATTTGGGGCAGGAAAAGGGTAACAAAGAGCAATTGTTGGTCAGTGTATAATTTTTTAAATATTAATCCTAAAGTATAGGACATTTGGAATCTCTAGAAGAATAAAGATACACAGAATTTCAAACATGCCACAGTCTTGACAACGACAGAGAATTAATGTTTTTATTTCAAAGTTACTTAACTCTTCTGATCTTTCTCTTTCATTATACTATATCACATTTTTTTTTTCCTGACCACAAAGGGCCCAACTGAAGAGTAGTTTCTGAGAGCTGCTTTTGGAGGCAGCTTCACATTACACCTGGCACCAATCTTGGGCATGCTCTCTTCTGATAAAACAGGAATTTTTTTTATTGCTGTATTAGGGCACTCACAAATGAGCATGAAAAGGAAAGGTATTCAAAGAATTAACAACAATTACAGTAGCCTCTTAAAAGACAAACTTTTACCAGTGAAAGACTGGGTTCAAATTAAGACTGGGTTGTAACAGTACACTTTGTGACTTGTTTCTATTTGTCTAAATCTTAGTTTGACTCTCCTCTGGATAAGCCCAGAAAAAAAATTAAATGAGAGAAGAATCAGAGAGCTAATATTTATTTCGTATGATTCCAGCCACAACACCATTATAGTTTTCTGTTCAAGAAGAACTACTGCAAGAAGCACCACCACACCTTGATTCTGGAGAGCAGAGCTGAAAAATCCATACTGTTCAGTGGATTTGAGAAGGAGAAGGCAGGCTCAGCGAACATGTTCCATTTTGTTCACACTGCCAATCAAAATCCTGACTGCTCATCAGGGGAGGCTGTGTGGCTCTCTCGCCTAAGTATACTCCAACAACAACACAAAAACTGTTGATTCAACCAAAGAAGGTGGTAGAGTCTGGAGGTTAAGTTTGGTTATAATTCCTTTCAGGTTTTAGAAATATTACAAGGTAAAAGTCTTGAAACATCTTTCAGGATCACCAACATCTCTAATCTCAGGAAACAAAAGATACATGAAGGATCCTTTGAAATAAAGGAAAATAAGACCCCAAATTTTATTCAGCATTCTTCTAAACATACCAATATTTCCTGAATATTGCAAGCCAAGAAATACATGTTTCTTCCTTCATCTGACCCAATACACGCACCAGTAAATGCCAACTGCTTTCAAGGGAGTTCTAAGAGCCCAGAATCACCAAATTGTTCTTTAGGAAAACCCTCCTCCATTTCAAAAATAGCAGTCTTGCAAAGTCGTTCAGCTCTATCTAAATTGTGTTATGTTTACAAATGTTTTAACTGCAAAGATGGAATTTCCAATTGAAAAAGAACCTTACTTAGAAAAGCCTGAATTTTTTTTACAGCTATGCCAAATACAAGCTGTTCTGTAAAGAAATAATTGTGAATCAGCTTGGAATAAAGTGAATCAAGACAGAAAAACCATACAGAATTACAGCCCTAGAGAAAAATTCAATAATTGGTCACACCAATGATTCAAATGCCAAAAAGTAAGCTTTTATCAGTGACGCCAACAGGCTTGGCAAAACTTAAATTTGACGGTTGTCCTCCATGACAATACCTATATATTACAGAGACATATCCCTAACATCTTCCTACTAAAGTCCAATAGCAATGTTCTTTCAAAGAACTGATCTAAATTGGTTTGATTTTATTTTCATTTTTTATTAGGGTAATAAATAGCATTCACTGGATAAAGCAGGACTGTCCTTGTTTTTCTTTAATCTGAAAATTCGTCCTTTAAGGTTTCAAAACTTCAAAGGAGTATACTTTCAAATTCTATTCCATTGTGATTTTGGTGAAAAAAACCTTAGCTGTACTTCTTAATTTCTCCCTTGTTCTAATTTAGGTATTGCATTTCCAGATTAAAAAGATAATTTCTCTCATCTAATTTTAGATTATTTGAAGGCTCAGCATTGTTCTTACTTCGGGATAAAAGTACTAGAAAATAAAGGAGTCTATAAAAACAGATTTTTTGGTAGTGGCATAAAATCCTATATCAACTTTCCAATCAGTTTTCAGGCATACTTAAAAGCGACAGGGTTGTTGAAATTTGTAAAAGTCAATGATCTACAGTTGATGTACTAGAGCAGGCATAAAGTTTACAAAGGCACAGGATTTCTCAGATATATCTTGTTCAGGGTTGTCTGTTAAAGGATAAATTGAGAAGCATTCACATGAAATATAAGTTACAAGGGTAAATACAGGATTGCAAAAGTTACTTGGCTCTTCATCATAAAGGGCTTACTAGAATAAAATGAGTACTTCAACAGTACTCCAAAACAAAATGACATCTAAGAGATTCTAGAGAGCTAAGAAAACAGGACTTTGGTGTTATCCTTATTTCCCCGAAGCTATAGCAGATGTGTCTTCTCCAGTTGAAGGTCTTCGCTGTTTTCACAGACAGTTGGGCCTTCACCTACATTGCACTACACAAGAGGGAGAGCCCAAGTAGACATCCCTTCATAGGTAAAACACAGCATTAATAATGACACTATATTTTAGCTGTCATTAGAGACATACCAGGAAAGCAACTATAGATTAAGAGAATAAGAAGGCCTTATCATATTCTCTAAATGTGGTCCCAGGCTCATACCTGTGGAGAAGGAAATAGCAACCCACTCCAGTATTCTTGCCTGGAGAATCCCAGGGACGGGGAGCCTGCTGGGCTGCCGTCTATGGGGTTGCACAGAGTTGGACATGACTGAAGCGACTTAGCATGCACGCATGCATTGGAGAAGGAAATGGCAACCCACTCCAGTATTCTTGCCTGGAGAATCCCAGGGAGAGCGGAGCCTGGGAGGCTGCCATCTATGGGGTCGCACAGAGTTGGACACGACTGAAGCAACTTAGCAGCAGCCGCCGCAGGGTCATACCTATCTCATCTATGCTAAATAGCTAAAAAAAGTCTACTTTCACCCCAGAATAAGTGACAAATCATAACTTTAGTGACTAAAAAACAAGCAAGTTTCAGATGCAGCATTTCTCTTGAAAACCTTTTCAAACGTAATGACAATGTTTTAAAACCAATTCTGGCAAACTCCTACAGAGAATCATGCAAGTCACAAAAGTAATCACTCCTAAGATGTTCATACCAACTTCAGCCCATGATAACCCCCTGCTTTGAGTTTACCTCAACTCCCGTCTGGGACACACATAGCTTAGCACTTAATTACATATTATTTGTAGGGGCTTTATAAAATCTTTTGTCTTCTACCTAATTGGACTAAAAATCCTCAAAAGCAGGGCCTGGAATTTCTCCTTCTTTTATCCTGTCCCCAGTACCAAGCACACAGTCAAAGACTAATAAATGCTTGTCAGTTGATTTGTAATTATCTTTATTATCTTTAAGAGTCCACCGTCAGTGCCAGGAATTAAGCCACTTCAAATGAACACCCAGGCTTCTCTGGTGGCTTACTTGGTAAAAGAGTCCACCTGCCATGCAGGAGACCCAGGTTCATTCCCCGGGGTTGGGAAGATCCCCTGGAGAAGGGAATGTCTACCCACTCCAGTATTCTAGCCTAGAGAATCCCATTGACAGAGGAGCCTGGCAGGCTACAGTCCATGGGGTTGCAAAGAGTTGGACACAACCGAGCAACTAACACGTTCACACTTTCACAAATGATCTCCCATTTCCACATACATATTTTTAATTAGAAAACATGACCTTGGGGTTAATGGTATGTAAGACTGTTAAAGAGACATTATCATAGATGTCTGACTATTACCAATAACTTCTGTCATCCTGGATTGACATTCAAAGGAAGAGCAAAACAAATTCTAAATTTTCAAGATCATGGAAGTCTGAAACAAATCCTAAACCTAAATTTTCAACATACTTCTGAGTTAAAAGTGCAAAGGGTAGAGGAGGGGAGAGAGAGAAGACAAAAATTGTTTATCCCTAACCACTGTTTGTTGGACCTGTACTGGCATCCACCCAACTCTTCAAAGTACTCAAAGCTCTACCAAAAATGTTGAGAAACCTCCAATTAACTTTCACTTTCTCAGCACAGGTAGGCCATTTTGCAAATCGAAGCTGCCAAGTTTAAACATATATCTGAGCTTCAGCTTGCTAACTCTAAGTCAAGAAATCCTAGATAGAAGTAAAATATGGTTCTTTATATTATTTCTAAAAAAATTCTCCATAGAGGACTACTATCTGAAAAAAAAATTATTTTAAAGTACTAACCAGAAGATAACCTGAAGTTAATGTTTAAAAATCCATTTTTCCTATTCCATTCAAATATTACTAAACTAAGTATGTTGACTATAATTTTAAAATAAAATGAATTTTATCATAGCAAACTGTAAGACCAATTAAAAGTTCAGAAAATAGCAGATATCTACTAACTTTATCACAAGTAAATTAACCTACATATCTTTGTATGAAAATAAAAAATCTAGGATCTCAAGAATAGGGGATAACTAACACCTAATATCTTCCCTTCCAAGCAGAACAGATCCAAGTGTGATAAACCTGATTATTTTTAAAATTTGTTAAAAAAAAAAAGGCTCAACAGAACAAGTTTTAACACTTTGAAATTCACTAGTTACAGATCACTTTCTATTTAATAAACTTGTTATCTCTAATTACTTCACGGCTTTCAAATGAGCCAAACTCATAGCTAGTTTTTAAACAAATCTACACATACAGACACACATACACATATACACTTCTAAATTCTCACATAACAGACCTGGCTCTAGGTGAATACACTCCAGTATTCTTGCTGGAAGAACAAATAGATGCGGGTTTGATCCCTGGGTCGGGAAGATCCCCTGGCAACCCACTCCAGTATTCTTGCCTGGAGAATCCCATGCAGAGAAGCCCGGTGGGCTACAATCCATAGGGTTGCAAAGAGTCAGACACAACCGAAGAGACTTAGCAAATTCAGTACCAACCGGCCATATTTGGCTAGAAGCATTTATGGAAATTCTCAGCATTCTGTGATGTTTTTCTAAAGCTAATAATTCTAAACTAAGAGAGACATTAGCCTTCCATTCCACAAGAATGGAAGCAGCTTAAATGTCCCTCAGCAGAGGAATGGATAAAGATGTAGTACATATGTACAATGAAATATTACTTGACCATAAAAAACAATGAAATAATGCCATTTACAGGAACATGGATGGACCTAAGAGATTATACTTCACATACTAAGTGAAGTAAAGTCAGACAGAGAAAGACAAATATCATATCACTCATATGTGGAATCTAATTTTTAAAAAGGGATACAAATGAACTTATTTACAAACAGAAACAGACTTACAGATATTGAAAACAAACTTATGGTTACCAAAGGGGAAATGTGGGTGGAGGGAGGAGGGATAAATCAGGAGCTTGGAATGAACATAAATATAATACTAAATATAAGACAGATAACCAACAAGGACCTTCTATACATCACAGGGAACTCTACTCAATATTCTGTGATAAACTTTAAGAGAAAAGACTCTAAAAAGAGAATGAATGTATGTATAACTGAATCACTCTGCTGTACACCTGAAACTGATATGATACAACACTGTAAATCCACTATACTCCAATAAAATTAAAAAAAAAAAAAAAAAAGAATGTCTTCCCAAAGTGCCACCCAAGAACAATGTTCTAAATGATCATGGAAACTTCCAAGTAATCTATTTAGATAATTCTACAGGCTTTTAATGATGTCAAATTAAACAGCTATGAGAATAAATCAAGTTACCAAAAACTCACACAACTGTAGATACACATTATAGGGATGAGTGTGTATCACAAAAAGCAAGCTGATATGTAAAAGACGTTAATATCTTCCAGCTATGTAGACAGAAAATAAGGTAACAACACATCAATGGCAAGACACTTGTATAAAATTTTACACAAGACACTTGTATAAACATTTTGAGGAAATGTTTTCATAATAACAACAACAAAAGAACAGTCTGCCACAGCTTCCAGCTACTTATAGGAAAATTTTTAAGTCATAATCGAGTTTTTTGGTCTGCTATACCCAATTCAGGTATATAGACACGCACATGCATCTGTGAAAACATCACACTCAAGCATTCTCCCATGGTACAGCTTTAGTAGAGGGCCCATTATGAAGCACAAGTATCACATATTTCCTAAGTGGGTCATATTACCTAGAATATCCTATGAGGACAAACTGTTCTCTCTGAAGCAGGAGTGGAGAACAAAAGTATTTTCCTTGGAAAGGGAAGATATTTTCGGGGCAGCAAGTATCTCACTATGTGCCTTCCTAAAATATTTTCTATCTTGAAGGGGCAGGTTTCAAAAAAAACCCAGCTATTTATTTGACTTGGCATTTAACTTTTTTTCCTCTTAATCTAATACAACATGCATAGCCAGCTATAAAAATCAAACAAAAATGGAAATTACTAATTCACTAAGCACCTGTTACTACATGCAAGACCCTGGTCAGATATGAAGACACTGAGTTACAGTCTCCACATGGGCTATATGTGATACAGAAAGGAAGGACATTACAGTATTTATGGGTTAAAGTTCACATAAGTGACACAAACAATGAACACATGGGAATTTCGAAGAGATACCATTTTAGACAAACAGAAAAGACACTGTGAAAAATGTAACTTAGCTGTACCTTGAAAGCGTGTGAAAAAGTTCTGCTCTGGGAACTGGAAAATCTAGACTCTCATCCTGACTTTGTTATTAGCTTGGTGGAGCATAAAACTTGGAAGAACTTAGTTTTCCTTATCCATTAAAAGAGAATACTAGACTAGATGATTTTTAAGGATCCTTCCAGCTTTATTATCTATGGAAATGTACAGACAGAATTACATTTATCACCTTTCATAAAAATCTTTCAGTTCACAAGTAATAACTCTTACTATAAAAATTCTAACAAAATCAACAAGATAGCTTCTCCTTGTTTGTCACTCCCTTCCTCAGAGGCAACAAGTGTTTCAGTTTGACATGTATCTTTCCTATGTATTTATACATTTAATTGTTATTAACATCAGTCCAACCTAAAGGAAATCAGTCCTGAATATTCACTGGAAAGACTAATGCAGAAGCTGAAACTCCAATATTTAGCCACCTGATGCGAAGAACTGACTCATTTGAAAAAAGACCCTGATGCTGGGAAAGATTGAAGGTGGGAAGAGAAGGGGATGACAGAGGATGAGATGGTTGGATGGCATCACAGACTCAATGGACATGAGTTTGAGTAAACTCTGGGAGTTGGTGATAGACAGGGAGGCCTGGCATGTTGCAGTCTATGGGGTCACAAAGAGCTGGACATGACTGAGCAACTGAACTGAACATAAATGAGATACTGGAAATACCATTTTTCAATTTGCTTTTTTTTCATTTAATATGTCTTTGAAATCTCCATATATACACATAGAAATCTATATCATTCTTTTCACCCAATACAAAGTACACGTTTTGTC
This sequence comes from Bos grunniens, assembly GCF_055505025.1. Lineage (NCBI taxonomy): Eukaryota > Metazoa > Chordata > Mammalia > Artiodactyla > Bovidae > Bos > Bos grunniens. The sequence continues at coordinate 30,604,491 of NC_141190.1, read as the reverse complement.
ATTTATTTAGCCATTTCCCCTTTAATCAGAATTCATGTTACTTCTAACTTGGGGTTATTATAAACATTTTTGTTATTCTTATTCATACCTTACTGTGTATTAGACGTTCAAAAGGGGCGTGTGGGGGTGAGGGCGGGCAGGGGTGGAGTAAGGAATTTGAGCTAAAAACACAAAGGTAGAAAATAAAAAGGAAGATGAAGAAGTTCAAAACAGGCATTCTTATTTTCAGCAAAGGAGGATATGGGAGTCACAAAATATACTATAAGTATCTTTAGACTAGGATTGAGAGACACGGGTCCTAGCCCTTGGTTCACAAACTAGATCTGACAGTAAAAAGTGGAACTGGGTATTTTCGGACTAGAAGGACATTTTGGAGAAACTAAAGTCGTATCTGAAAATTAGAATGTGATTTTGATGACCCTGCAGAGAAGGCAATGGCAACCCACTCCAGTACTCTTGCCTGGAAAATCACATGGACGGAGGAGCCTGGTAGGCTGCAGTCCACGGGGTCGCTAAGAGTCAGATACGACTGAGCGACTTCACTTTCACTTTTCACTTCCATGCATTGGAGAAGGAAATGGCAACCCTCTCCAGTGTTCTTGCCTGGAGAATCCCAGGGACGGGGTAGCCTGGTGGGTTGCCGTCTATGGGGTCGCACAGAGTTGGACACGACTGAAGTGACTTAGCAGCAGCAGCAGCTTTGAGTTTTTACCCCATACTCTGCTGAAAGGATTTTTTAAAAAGGGTTTGAATAGTCACTGGTAAATGCTATGGAGACACAATAAGAAGTGAGAATGTTACATTTAAAGACAGCATATATTTCTATTGGACTCAGTCAGCACAGCTCTGATTTTCAGCAAACCTCATCAACTCTGAAGAGGAAAAAAATAAACTGTGGAGATGTCCCAAAATTAGGGGTGGGTTTGGCAGACTATCAAAGCAGTGAGGACATTATTAAAAAGCTACTTCGTCCAAACAATAAGGAAGATCCCAATATACCGACCTACTTCAGATTGTTTAGAGATATATGGTTTAAATAAGCTAAGCTGTCCTCTGGAGTCTGCTAACAATAGTGTGCGTTTTCCTCCTGGTACAGCACCCTCATTTAATGATCACTGGAGCCTATTAAATGACTGATTAGATACAGCAATACAATATAGTTATAATCATAAAATCAGATTTCTGGAGCATGAGCAAATGTAAACCTAAATGTATCAGAGAATATAAAAAATATATATAACTAGGATTTAGCACATCAATGTTTACAGATTAACTTGGAACATTTCCTTAGCGAGTCAATGATAAGTATTTTTTCAAAAGGGACAAGGTCCTAATATTCATTAGTAGTAGTAGTATTAGTCACTTAGTCGGGTCCGACTCTTCGGTACCCAGTGGACTATAGCCCACCAGGCTCTTCTGTCCATGGGATTCTCTGAGCAAGAATATTGGAGTGAGTTGCATTTCTTTCTCCAATAATATTCATTAGTATTTGTGTGTATAAAGCTTTGAGGAATGTGTTTATATTATTTATACATAAAAAACCACATATGCTTCTTAGGGAAAATTCTCAGTTCAGTTCAATCACTCAGTTGTGTCCAACTCTTTGTGACCCCATGGACTGCAGCACGCCAGGCTTCCCTGTCCATCACCAACTCCCGCCCAAAACTTGCTCAAACTCATATCCATTGAGTCAGTGATGCCATCCAATCAATCATCCTGTCCTCCCCTTTTCCTCCTGCCTTCAATCTGTCCAGCCTCAGGGTCTTCTCCAGTGAGTCACTTCTTTGCATCAGATGGCCAAAGGATTGGAGTTTCAACTTCAGCATCAGTCCTTCCAATGAATATTCAGGACTGATTTCCTTTAGGATGGACTAGCTGGATTTCCTTGCTGTCCAGGGGACTCTCAAGAGTCTTCTCCAACACCACGGTTCAAAAGCATCAATTTCTTTGGTGCTCAGCCTTCCTTATGGTCCAACTCACATCCATACATGACTACTGGAAAAACCATAGCTTTGACTAGGCAGATCTTTGTAGGCAAAGTAATATCTGCTTTTTAATATGCTGTCTAGGTTGGTCATAGCTTTTCTTCCAAGGAGCAAGCATCTTTTAATTTCATGGCTGCAGTCACCATCTGCAGTGATTCTGGAGTCCCCCAAAATAAAGTCTCTCACTGTTTCCATTGTTTCCCCATCTATTTGCCATGAAGTGATGGGACCGGATGCCATGATCTTAGTTTTTGAAATGTTTAAAGCCAATGTTTTCACTCTCCTCTTTCACTTTCATCAAGAACTCTTTAGTTCTTCTTCGCTTTCTACCATAAGGGTGGTGTCATCTGCATATATGAGGTTATTGATATTTCTCCCAGAAATCTTGATTCCAGCTTGTGCTTCATCTGGCATGGCATTTCGCATGATGCACTCCACATAGAAGTTAGATAAGCAGGGTGACAATATACAGCCTTGACGTATTCCTTTCCCAATTTAGAACCAGTCTGTTGTTCCACATCTGGTTCTAACTGTTGATTCTTGACCTGCATACAGATTTCTCAGGAGGCAGGTCAGGTGGTCTTGTATTCCCACCTCTTTAAGAATCTTCCACAGTTTGTTGTGATCCACACAAAGGCTTTGGCATAGTCAATAAAGCAGAAGTATATGTTTTTCTGAAACTCTCTTGCTTTTTTGATGGTCCAAGGGATGTTGGCAATTTGATCTCTGGTTCCTTTGCCTTTTCTAAATACAGCTTGAATATCTGGAAGTTCATGGTCCACATACTATCGAAGCCTGGCTTGGAGAATTTTGAGCATTACTTTGCTAGTGTGTGAGATGAAGTGTAACTGTGCAGTAATTTGAATATTTTTTGGCATTGCCTTTCTTTGGGACTGGAATGAAAATTGACCTTTTCCAGTACAGTGGCCACTGCTGAGTTTTCCAAATTTGCTGAAATACTGAGTGCAGCACTTTTACAGCATCATCTTTTAAGGATTTGAAATAGCTCAACTGGAATTTCATCACATCCCCTAGCTTTGTTCGTAGTGATGCTTCCTAAGGTGCACTTACCTCACATTCCAGGATGTCTGGCTCTAGGTGAGTGATCACACCATTGTGGTTATCTGGGTCATGAAGATCTTGTTTATATAGTTCTTCTGTGTATTCTTGCCACCTCTTCTTAATATCTTCTGCTTCTGTTAGGTCCATACCATTTCTGTTCTTTATTGTGCTCATCTTTGCATAAAATGTTCCCTTGGTATCTCTAACTTTCTTGAAGAGATCTCTAGTCTTTCCCATTCTATTGTTTTCCTCTATTTCTTTGCATTGATCACTGAGGAAGGCTTTCATATCACTCTTTGCTATTCTTTGGAACTCTGCATTCAAATGGGTATATCTTTCCTTTTCTCCTTTCTGTTTAGCTTCTCTTCTTTTCTCAGCTGTTTGCAAGGCCTCCTAGACAAGTATTTTGCCTTTTTACATTTCTTTTTCTTGGGGATGGTCTTGATCACTGCCTCCTATACAATGTTACAAATCTTCATCCATAGTTCTTCAGGCACTCTGTCTATCAGATCTAATCCCTTGAATCTATTCGTCACTTCCACTGTATCATCATCATAAGGGATTTGATTTAGGTCATACCTGAATAGTCTAGGGGTCTTCCCTACTTTCTTCAATTTAAGCCTGAACTTAGCAATAAGGAGTTCATGATCTGAGCCACAGTCAGCTCTCAGCCTTATTTCTGCTGACTGTATAGAGCTTCTGCATCTTTGGCTGCAAAGAATATAATCAATCTGATTTTGGTATTGACCATCTGGTGATGTTCACGTGTAGACTCTTCTCTTGTGTTGTTGGAAGAGGGTGTTTGCTATGACCAGTGCCCTTTGGCAAAACTCTGTTATCCTTTGCCCTGCTTCACTTTGTACTCCAAGGCCAAATTTGCCTGTTACTCCAGTTATTTCTTGACTTCCTACTTTTACATTCCAGTCCTCTTTGATGAAAAGGACATCTTTTTTGGGTGTTAGTTCTATAAAGTCTTGTAGGTCTTAGAACTATTCAATTTCTACATGTAAATTCTACTTTTACATGTAGAATTACTACAGGGAAAATTCTACTTTTATACAAATATCTACCATTTTTCAATATGAAATAAGTATGTGTGTGAAAGTCACTCAGTCGTATCCAACTCTTTCCCACCTTATGGACTATACAATCCATGGAATTCTCCAGGCCAAAATACTGAAGTGGATAGCCTTTCCCTTCTCTGGGGGATCTTCGCAACACAGGGATTGAACCCAGGTCTCCTGCATTGCAGGCAGATTCTTTACCAGCTGAGCCAAAACCGAAGTTTGAATGAGACACAGTTCCAAGCTCATTTTTCCAGCTGCTCTTTAATTCTGTGTGTTGGGGGGGCATTTACATACATATATATATGTGCATATATATTATATATACATATCAAGGAAAATGCTTTGGAGACAGCAGAATAATATTTAAGTTTTTAATAGGCCTATAATTATTGAACTTAAAAATTCACAGAACTATAAAACTTTTCATGTAGGAAGGGAATCAGAGATCATCCAGGTCTCCTTCTTTTTACAGCTAAGGAAAACAAGAATTTAGATAACTTGCATAATGTCTACAACCTACCAGTAGTAGAGATGAGAAGAAAAATTATTATCCTCTAACTTCTGGTACAATTTTCACACCAATCCATTAAATATTCCCAAAGAAGTCATGTGTGTTAGAGTACAGGTATTCTTTTTGACAATTTAGCTCCTAAATCACATTTAGTATTAAAATCTACCTTCCTTTATTGGCTTTCCCCTAAATAAAACAAAATAAAGAAATTATTTATACTTATTAGTTCATAAAGTTTCAACTTTTCTTGATTTAAAAGCTATGAATATAAGCAATAATGTTCCAGGGCTGAATTAATTATTTTCCAAGCATATTTGTCTTCACCAACTGATTAATAAGTAACCATATTAGAAAATTCTATTCTTATTACTGAATTCTTCTTTAGACCTGTAGCTTTTCAATCCTAAGACCCATGGGACTTGCAAATGGCATTATTCACTAGAATTAAGCACAGAAAAAGATAAGCATGTACAATAACTATCCTCTTCTCTCCAACAGCGGAAACATATCAAACGGTCTGAATCTCTTCATTTTTAGAGTAAATAAATGGAAGATACTAAAAGAAGTATCTCATATAATAAAAAGATTTCTTACTGATGTACCTCTTGGCATGCTTTAAGTGCTGAAATCTGTACCAAAATTGAAATTTCTTTACATAAAGAATACGACAGCTCAAGAAAACTACTTGAATTGCTATTATTAAATCAATACTTATCAGAGCATTTACACAGCATTAATTACTGTACACAACAAAAGAATTTAGCAAACTAACACACTGCCTTAAATCTAGTGAAATTCTGCTGCTGTTTAATTACTATGAACATCAGTGTAAAAGGTATAGTCAATTTTATGGATTAAAAACATTCTCTAAAGTTGATATAAAATAGATTTTTGTATACTGTATCACCTAAAATATATCAGGAAAATCTATTAAACTATTCTTTCTAACTGATAAATGCATAGTTTTAGAGGAAGTGTTTTCCTAAACAAGTTACACTTGCACTGAGATACACAATCTGCAATCACTTGGATAAAAAGCTACTACACCTTCATTATAATACCATGTCAATTATCTAAAGCCTGATATTTATAAACATAATTTTAGAATCTGAGTTTCAAGTTATAATATTTCTTGGTTATTTCTGAAACCAAGAGATGATCTCATCTCTTCCCAGGTATCCACTGTAGAATTCATTTAAACTTTAGGAATTAGATAACTGAAGTTCTGAGAATACTTAGTTTCTAGAATGCAATCCTTGTCTGAGTCAGCCTCTGTCACCTTGCAGCCTGGGTCAGCTTAGCCTTAATGAGCTATTTCTGACAAAGGTCAATATAGAAACTGTGAATCTATCTAGACACTGCTGCAATGACTTCACGGCATAGGCTGCATTTTAAATGTGTAATTTTATCCTGGATATGCTTCCTCTATTAACCATAAATTTTATCTCAAAAACCCACCCATTACTTCATCTCTATCTCAAATAACGTTCAATTCTAACAGGTGCCTATCTCTGCACTTTGACAGCTATTTTTAGTTTTTATAGTTTTCAGCATTCCTACCCTATAAAACTAAAGTTAAAAAATATTCTTGCACACAACAATAAAGGAATCAATTGCATGTCTTTCTGAAAAATGATGATGTTACTGTACACTGTTTGATGTTAATTTCTATATTTATCTGGTTCTATAGTTTCATAAACAGTCAAATTCTATTGAATATGTGTCCCCTACTTTTTTTAACTTAGTACTATAACTGGACTCCTACCGTCTAAAAAGTACAAAGAATAAAATTAACTTCTTTAGTACTTACACATGAATTTAAAAAACAAGGGTGTCAGTTTTCCATCTGTAGACTAAAAAGAGGAAATAGTCATCATTTTTATTTGCCTATCAGAAAACTAGATGGGTAGCTATTTCCTGGTCTCTGGACAATGCTATTTCTCCTTCCCTCCACAGCTACACTTTTAAAATTTTGTAGTTCAAAGTCTAACAAAAACAATCAAGTTATATTTTAGTATCCTTAAGAGAAACTGAAACAATTATTATATTCTTTCAACATATGATTTTAATTTTGTTAGACTTCATTGTTAATTAGGGGCTCTTAAAAATCTTTATTCTTTTTATATGCAGAATTCAATCTTTCCTCATTACCAAGTACTCAAAGCACATTAGGTAGTAGCAGCATACAATATTTTGGAAACTTATCTATGGTTAATAACATGTCTTAAGTAACTGTAAAGTGTTGAGTCATTTGTACAATGCCATCAGACAGTGATGAAATCAGCACTTTTTAAGTGCCAAATCGTGAGGTCAGTAGACTTTTTCAGACCTTTCCCCCAGCCAATGGTTACTGGTATGATGAATGGATGACCACAAAGTTGGTGAGCAATTAGCCACTTTAGTGAGTGTGAAGTGGTATCTTATAGCTTTGATTTGTATTTCCCTAGTGATTTTGATGTCAAGCATCTTTTCATGTACTTACTGACCATTTGTATATCAGTTCAAATCCTTTGCCAATTTTTATATTGGGTTGTCTTTTTATTGTTTAGTTTTAGGAGTTCTTTATATATTCTGGATGTAAGTCTCTTATCAGATATATGTTCTGTAAGTATTTTCTCCCATTCTGTAATTTGTCTTTATTTTGCTGATGGTGCCTTTTGAAGAACAAATGTTTTAAATTTTGATAAAGCCCAGTGTATCTGTTTTCTTGTGTTTCTTGTACTGCTGGTGTCTTATGTAAGAAACTACTGCCTAGGTCAAAGTCACAAAGATTATTCTCAAGTTTTCTTCTAAGAATTTTACAGTTTTAGCCCTAGACTCAGGTCTATGATCCATTCAGCGTTCACCTGTGTATACAGTGTGAGACAGGGATCTAACTTCATTATTCCACATGTAGCTATCCAGTTGTGTCAGCGCCATTTGTTGAAAAGACACTGAATTGTCTTGGCACCCTTTTTCAAAATTAATTGACCATAAATGTAAGCAATTATTTCTGGAATCTATCCCATTGATGTATAAGTCTTATCTATAAGTATATGCTTATCTGCAAGTATAAGCATACTTAGGCCAATACCACACTGCCTGGTTTCATAGTTTTATTGTGTTTTGAAATTGGGAAGTATGAGTCTTCCACTTTGTTCTTTTCAAGATAGCTTTGGCCACTCTGGGTACCATGCATTTCCGTATGAACTTTAGGATTAGTTGTAAATCCCTGCTAAAAAAGAAGCAGGGATTTGACAAGGCTTGCATTGAATCTGCAGATCAATAGAAGGCATACCACAATATTAAGTCTTCCAATCCATAAACACAGGGTCTCTCTCCATCCATTTAGGTTTTAATTTCTTTGAACAGTGTTTTGTAGTCTTCTGTGTACAAATCTTTCACCTCCCTTGTTAAGTTTATTCCTAGGTATTTTATTCTTTTAGATGCTATTGTTAATAGAACTGTTTTCTTAAATACATTTTCAGATTGTTCACTGCTTATCTATAGAAATTCAATTAGTTTGTGTGTGTCAATCCTGCCCTGCGACTTTGCTAAATTTTTTAATGAGCTCTAGTTTTTATGTGTATTCTTTAGTATTTTCTATACATAAGACTATGATATCTGCAAATAGAAATGGTTTTACTTCTTCCTCTCCTATCTGAATGCTCTCACCTTCATGCCTTGGGTAGAATCTCCAGTAAATGCTGAGTAGAAGCCAAAAGAGCAGACATACGTGTCTTACTCCTGATCTTAGGGGGAAAAATTTAGTCTTTCACCATTATGTACAATGTTAGCTGTGGGTTTTTCATAAATGCCTTTTATCAGGCTAATGAAGTTATTTTAAGGTATTTTCATAATAAAATGTCTATCTTAGTAATAAACCAAGGCTAAAAAACATTTAAACTGAGGGTTCCAGAATTATTGGACCTAATCTAAAACTGTAGATGTTTGATCCAGCTGTAGTTACATATTTCAAACTGACAGTACAGGCTTAGTTTCCTTAACTCCATAACTTATTTTTAGCACAAGCAAATATTCTTGAGGTATATTAGTTGAGGTTAAGACTTTTAATGACCTTGAAAGCTTGTTTGGAGGTTCTAGCAGGGGAGCGCAGCTACTCGTATACCCCCTTGACTGAAGACCGGTCCTCCTCTATTGGGGATGGTCATCCTCTTCGACCGAGCACGCAGCTTCGGGAGGGACGCACATGGAGCGGTGAGGGAGGAAGGGGATACCTGCGTAGCCAGCCAGATCAGCTGAATCAACCCTGGTGATCAATGGGGTGACAGATGTCGCAACCAGATCGCCCGGATGACCCAGAGGGATGGGATGGGAAGGGAGGTGGGAGGGGGGTTCAAGATGGGGAACACATGTACACCCGTGGCGGATTCATGTCAATATATGGCAAAACCAATACAATATTGTAGAGTAATTAGCCTCCAAAAAATAAATTAATTAATTAAAAATAAATAAATTAAAAAAGTTTTAATGAAAGTTATGGCAAACCAATTTTGCAACTTGTTTTTTCCCTAACAAATATACATTTTTTCTAGAATGTATACACTGTACAAAGAAGTATATGTTCTTTTTAAACAAGTGTCATTCAAGCACCCCAGATGTGCAGCTAAAACCAGTTCAGATATGCTCTTCCTGCCATAGAATCCTAAACAGTCAGGTGATGTACTACTAAGAAACAATTGCCTATCCAATGGTCAAAGGTTTACTCTTATATCCTGTTCCAAGATAAAGTAGACCAAAACAAATCACTCTGTCAAAATGTCCATGCCAAATGAGGACATGTACATAGTCTAAAAAATATATTGTATTCCTTATCATGTCCAAACCACTGGGATAAACATAACTAATACATCAAAACTTCTAACAAAAAAGTTGAAATTATTTACGATATTCTAGTCTCCAAGTATATATAAATCTTTACTTCGAAAAATGCTTAACGATTTTCAACTCTTGGAGTGAGAAAAGCATAAAGACCTCACAAGTTGAGCTTGAACTCTGTCAAGTGTTTACTCTTTACAAAATTACTTGTCTTTTTCTTAGTGTGCAATATGATATCTTAATGAACTGAAAGAGTCAATTAGCCTTTTTTAAAAAAGAGTATTGACTCTCTTCTTATGATCAAAATAAAGTTCTGCACAGTAAACATTCTTTGTTATGTCACCAGGTATCAAGTTTCTTTCATATAATTTATTTACACTTTAAGAATTAAGTTTTCTATTTACCTCCTATGACACTGTTTTATTATAATAATATGTCTTTTGAGCTAAATAAGAGAGTATTTTAAGTATTGTTATTTTCCAGTTCAGTTCAGTTGCTTAGTCGTGTCTGATTCTTTGCAACCCCATGGACTGCAGCATGCCAAGGCCTCCCTGCCCATCACCAACTCCCGGAGTTTACTCAAACTCATGTCCATTGAGTTGGTAACGCCATCCAACCATCTCATCCTCTGTCGTCCCCTCTTTCCTGCCTTCAATCTTTCCCAGCATCAGGGTCTTTTCAAATGAGTCAGTTCTTCACATCAGGTGGCCAAAGTATTGGAGTTTCAGCTTCAGCATTAGTCCTTTCAATGAATATTCAGGACTGAGTCATCATAATTCAGTATGCAATATTATTGATTATAGGTATGCTCAATATATAGCACATATAGTCATGTTTTCATTCAATGAACATTTACTAAATGACTGCTCTGTGCTAAGGGTAAAAAAGACCAAGTCCCTGTCTTCCTGAAACTGATATTCTAGCAAAAGAAGTCAAATAACTCAAACAAATAAATAATTTATACAGATATAAATAAATGTAGAGTGACATAAAAGGCAAAATGGGATAGAGTGACTGGTGGGCACATACTATTCTCTAAGAAGACGACCTGAAAACTGGGAACTAAATAATGATAAAGGAGTAGAGCAAGGGTTTTATAAGTAAAAGAAACAGCAGGTACAAAAGCTCTAATAAGATGGAAAGAAACAACACAGTGTATTTGAGGAAAAGAAAGAAAACTGTCATCCTAGACCATATGAGATGAGGGATGGAGTGGTAGGACTTTGTCACCATAGATTTTATCTGGTTGCAACAGGAAGCCAGTAGAAGACTGTAAACAGAAATGGCATGACCTGACACATACTTTAAGAAGATCACTCTTGCTGGTATGTAAAGAATGAAATGTAAGGAGGAATGAACAGAACCAGTTAACAGAAAATAATAATCTTTTTTCTTTGTATTGTTTCTTAGTCTTCTCTCTCCCTTTCTATTCCCAATTCCATCAACTGAATACTGGTTCTTATATCCTTCTCCTACCTGGGCTATTTCAAAAATATCCAAACTAGTCTCCCTGCTTCCATAACTAGTGTATGTGTGTGTAAGTGTGCACACATGTACATGCATGCATGTGTGTGCATGTATATGTGTATGCTTTGAGCAAAACCCTCAAAAACTCACTACTACCAACAAAATAAAATCCAAACTCCTTGCTTGACATTCAGTAACACTGCAGCCTAATATCAAAGCACCTGCCTGGCCTCACTTCCCACTACTGATGTGACAGACTGTGTTGTTGTTGTTCAGTCGCTCAGTCGTGTCTGACTCTTTGCGACCCCATGACTGCAGCACGCCAGGCTTCCCTGTCCTTCACCATCTCCCGAAGCTTGCTCAAACTCATGTCCATTGAGTCAGTGATGCCATCCAACCACCTCATCCTTTGTCACTTTCTTCTCCTCCTGCCCTCAATCTTTCCCAGAACCAGGATCTTTTCCAATGAGTTCGCTCTTTGCATCAGGTGGCCAAAATTTTGGAACTTCAGCTTCAGCATCAGTCCTTCCAATGAATATTCAGGGTTGATTTCCTTTAGGATTGACTGGTTTGATCTCCGTAGAGTCCAAGGGACTGTCAAGAGTCTTCTCCAAAACCACGATTCAAAAGCATCAGTTCTTCAGTGCTCAGCCTTCTCTATGGTCCAATTTTCACATCCGTACATGACTACTGGAAAACCGATAACTTTGACTATACAGACCTTCGTCGGCAAAGTGATATCTCTGCTTTTTAATATGCTATCTAGGTTTGTCACAGGTTTTCTTCCAAGGAGCAAGTCTCTTTTAATTCATGACTGCAGTCACCATCTGCAGTGATTCTGGAGCCCAAGAAAATAAAGTATATCACTGTTTTCACTTTTTCTCCATCTATTTGCCATGAAGTGATGGGGCTAGATGCCATGATCTTCATTTTTTGAATGTTGAGTTTTAAGCCAGCTTTTTCATGAATCTCCTCTTCACTCTTATCAGGAGGTTTTTAGTTCCTCTTCACTTTCTGCCATTAGAGTGGTATCATCTGCATATCTGAGGTTGTTGATATTCAACTTAATACTATGACTATGTTAATCTTGATAGCATGTGAAATGAACACAATTGTAAGGTAGTTTGAACATTCTTTGGCATTGCCTTTCTTTGGAACTGGAATGAAAACTGACTTTTTGCAGTCCTGTGGCCACCATTGCATTTTCCAAATTTGCTCTTACTCGACTCTTTCACTCTATAAGGTCTACTCAGTTTTTCCTGGACAGAGCTTATGACTTCCTGCTTCCATGGCTCTGATCCCTTTCCTTAATCTTTCCTTAAATTCAAAGTCTCTCTTTTCTTCATGGCTCAAGAAACATTCTCCTTGACTATCCAGGGAGTAGCTGTTCTGTTTGACTATAACCATAGCATTTTACATCATGACCCAGAATATACAAGTTTCACAAATCTACATTTACCTTTACTTCAAACAATGCTCTTTGGTATTTCCTATCCTATTCTATTTCTTTTTCAAATGACTCACTAAAATGACTGCACAGACTACTTAACAGGTTTCAATCTTCAGTTTAAAAAACATTTTAAATGCATCTTTCTAGGCAGCATTGGTAACTTAACCAAATCCTGACATTGAAAGAGGAAACTTATATCAAACTACAGTGGCCTTAATCTTAATGGTAAGTGCATGCGTGCTAAGTCACTTCAGTCATGTCCAAGTCTGTGTGACCCCCATGGACTGTAGCCCACCAGGTTTCCCCTGACCATGGGATTCTCCAGGCAAGAATGCTGACGTGAGTTGCCACGCCCTCCTCCAGGAGATTTTTCCCAACCCAGGGATCAAACCTGCATCTCTTATGTCTCCTGCACTGGCAGGAGGGTTTTTAATTTTTTTTTTTTTTTTTTACCACTAGTGCCACCTGGGAAGCCCAATCTTAATGGTAGGACAGGGTATTTTATATGTCACTTTATCTACCACGATGCCACACATAGTATTTATTTATTTTTTTTTAAACACACATAGTATTTATTAATCCTTACTGAAGAGAAAGACTATCTGCAACCAGACAGGATCATGATTAAGACTGTTTTGTGTTCACATCATCTTGTTTCAAACTGTAGTTATGAGGTCAAAATGGTTAGTTTTCAATAACACTTTGATCTATTCTTTCTGCTTTCCTACCTTACAGGATTATATAATGGTTTTGCAAGGTGAGAGAACACAATAAGTATTCAACAAACACTCATTTTCACCTTTTCTTCAGAGGTATGAGAAAATCTCTATATGGAGGACACCTACTACCATTCACTGGGCATGCTTCTCTTCTATCACAGGTACTCGGGTACTTCTGCTCTGCCTAGGAAGGCATTATAAGTCCAGCATCCTCATGTGGTCCTTTTAGATTTGCCAAAGTTGGGATAAGAGTAAGCCTTTTGTTTCAACGGAATGACAGTTATTAAGGTTGAATGGCCTCTCCTGCTGTCAGCACTAAGGTACTTGACCATTAAAGTTCTATTAAAGTTGTTGACTCTTTCAAAAACATCTTCAGTAATTTGAATTAAGAAAATGAAAAAGCAAGGAAGTAATCTAAAATCTGCACTGAATGGTTTTTTCTCTGGCAAAGGACCCAACTTTTAAGATAAGCCAATGGGGCAATGTAAATTCCTAATTCTCAAATCTCAAAGACTCAAAGGTAAAATTAATTTTACCAGGAGCTGATTCCCATAGGCTCCTGAGGAAGGCAAAGCATCTACAGATACTTCACTTCCACCTCCTGAGTCTGTGATGACCCACTGCAGGTCTAGGGAGACAAGGCGAATACACAGTAACAAATGCTCTATACCACCTAGACCAGGCTCAGGCTTTTAGGCAGAAATAAGCCTCCAGGACCTATCCAAGAAAGAATCTGAATTTCTTTATCAGCTCTAAAACTACCTAAAGGCTGCAGGCATCCTGGGATAACTGTGGGCCAGAGTAAACTACTCTGTGCTCCAGACCCTCTGAAATCTGGAAGTATGAACCTCAGCATTCATTGCAATTGTCTCCTCAAGGCCAGACCCAGGGCTTCAGCAATGTTAGGGCTTTAAGACAGCCATCTGGAATTACTCATCATTCACTAACAATGTAAAATCGTCTACTCTAATTCTCCCTGCATTGCTCCAGTAAAAAACACTTAACTCAGAGAAGCTTTATATGCAAGATTTTAGAACTAAGCCCCGCCCCCCCAAAAAAACCCAAAACTTTTGACATGAAAGTATTATACCTAGAATGGCAAAATTTCAAAAATATGAACTGCTTCACGAATATTTTTTAAGAATGAAAACAAAATTGAATCACTCTTTTGACAGTGAATTACTCTCCTCATTACACTGAAAAGCAAATGAAAGGTAAAGCCAAAATTCTATTTATTTTAAAAGATGTCAAATCTAGGTTAAATTTTTTTAACATTTCAAATAAAAACAGCGTCTTGGAAAAAAGAGCTATTAAATAGAACTTGGAAGGGCCTTAAAAAGTATAATAACAATACAGGCTTAAATATTAACAATATTCTTGTGTTACTTTCTTGCTATTTGGCTAAAACACCTCCCTCCTCCACCTTTAAATCATCCTGTGTCTACCAATACTTTTGCTTTTTTTCGTTAGATCCACTTTTCAGAAATAGAGCACAGGTTATTAAACTGGATTCTTCCTTTAGTACTCATCCTCTGACACATTCCACTAAATTAGAGATTTATTTATATTGATAAATACCCCTTTTAAAAACAAATATATCTTGGGGAAAAAAAGATTAATTCTATATTACCTTTCAACCTCAAGGAAGAGAAGGAGGGAGGGAAAAAGAAGAGGAGAGAAGGGAGAAAGAAGACCTAATCTGAGGAAAAAAGACATTAGGACTACCAGAAGAGGACAGAAAAGGATGAGTGAATCATGCCTTAAGAGAGGGAGACTAGGAAACCAGCCAGAAAGCCTTAGACCTAAGTAAGTAAAATGGAAACAAAAAGCCTTCACTGGACACAGCAGAGATTATGTACAATTAAGGCGATAAAAGCTATGTCTGTTACACCAGCACTACAGACAAATAAGTACTAGATTAAACAATTTACAAGGCACAGCAAAGAAATGCTATGGGTGATAAGGTTATCAATAAGTCATAATTGATATACAGAATGCATTAAACCAAGTTTACGCAAAGATTTTAAAAGCGCCATTCCAAATAGCTTACTTAAAGAAAGAATCTCTTTAGTTTTAAATGTTTTTGCTAGATTTCCAATGAGGGTCTCCCAAGGACCACATTCAAGTAGGTGAAATAATTATAAAAGCCACATGTTTATCAGTATTTAAAACATATGGCTCAAAATACACTCTGTGCTCTAAAGGTCAAAATAAGGTTTTATTTTTAGAATCTTCAAAGCTGTCATTTCTTGGTCTTTTTGCCATGTTTAAGCTAGCCAGATACTTCTTTTAATATGATAGAAATATAAGGCAGAAAAGAGATTCTTTAAAGCATTTCCTGCCAAACTGCTTTGCCTCAAACTAGCAAAACATCTTTGACTAGACCACTGAACTATACTTCAGTTTTATCCTTCACTTAATATTAAAGCTAACATCTTCTGATACATGTCAAATACTAGACACCAAGGTTACAAACTAAACAAAAGAGAATCCCTACCTTTGAGGCAGTCAGAATCATTTGACAGAAAGAGACATATAAACAAATAATTATAAGACTACCTGATTAAGTTTCATAATAGGAGATATGAACAGAGCATTGTGCAAATAAAGTAGTAAAAGCCACGAAATGAGCCTGGAGGACTATGCTAAGCCTTTTCAAGAGAATTTGACATTTAAATTCATCTGCAGTGAGGCAGTTGGGTTAGTCAATCTGTAAGGACCCTTCTATTTTAAAAAGGGCAGGACAAAAAGTTGAAGGTCATAGAGATCTTGTTTGTCAAAAGGGCTGGTGTACCTAGCCATTCTACTTCTGGGTATTTATCCAAAGGACTTCCCTGTAGCTCAAATGGTAAAGAACTTGCCTACGATGCAGGAGACCAGGGTTCGATCCCTGGGTTGGGAAGTTCCTCTGGAGAAGGGAATGGCAATCCACTCCAGTATTCCTGCCTGGAGAATCCCATAGACAGAGAACCTGGCGGGCCACAGTCCGTGGGGTCGCAAAGAGTCAAACACGACTGAGCGACTAACACACACACACATCTGAAGGACAGGAAAACACTAATTTGAGAAGATATATGTACCCCTATGTTCACTGGAGCATTACCTACAATAGCGAAGACATGGAAGCAACCTAAGTGCCCACGGATGGATGGATGGATGATATGCTATGTGTGCGTGGTGGCTCAGACAGTAAAGAATCTGCCTGCAATGTGGGAGAGCTGGGTTTGATCCCTGGGTTGGGAAGATCCCCTGCAGGACAGCATGGGAATCCACTCTAGTATTATTGCCTGGAGAATCCCCATGGACAGAGGAGCCTAGCAGGCTACAGTCCAAGGGGTCACAAAGAGTCAGACACAACTAAGTGACTAAGCACAGCACAGTGTGTGTGTGTATATATACACACACACACACATGTGAGCGCGCACACGTGTGCACATGATGGAAAACTACTCAATCATAAAAAAGAATGAAATCTGCCATCCGTGACAATAGTAATGAACCTTGAAGGTATTATGCCAAGTGAAATAAGCCAGAGAAAGACAAATACCTATGATTTCACTCATGTGGAATCTAAAAGAACAAAATAAAACAAAAACAAACTTATAGATAAAGAGAACAGATTAGTTCTCTGATCTGGTTACCAGAGGGGAAGGAGGTTGTAGCACAGGGTGAAATGGATGAAGGGGGTCAACTATATGGTGATCACTTTTTAGTGCATAATGCTTCAAAATATAGTGCTATACATCTGAAACTAACATAATTTAAAAAACAGTTGATGTAAATAATTCCAGTTTATTGCTTATTAATTTAACTTCTGTATCCAAAAGAGAATATTTCACTTGTACATTGCTCATCATCTCTCCCAAACTTGTCCTCTTACTATACTCCTTTTCTTGGTAAATAGTTGCTGCTGCTAAGTCACTTCAGTCGTGTCCAACTCTGTGCGACCCCACAGGTGGCAGCCCACCTGGCTCCCCGGTCCCTGGGATTCTCTAGGCAAGAACACTTACCATCTAAAACTTAAGCTTCTATAGTCAACTCATCACCAGTTTCTATTATATTCTATACTATTTCTATATTCTATTTCCAATTGCTACCACTATCTCTTACAGTGGAGGCTTCCTGTGGCCTCCAAAAGAGTTTTCCTGTCTCTGAGATCTCTTCTGCCAATCAACCAATTCTTTACATGGTAGCCAAAGTGATTCTTCCAAAACACAAATCTGATCATATTTCAATTCACCTTAAAATCATACAACTACTTCTATTGTTCCCAGAAAAAGTCCAAACTCTTCAGTGTAACTGTCCACATCTGGCTTGGCTTACCTTGTGCTACAGTCTTTTATATTCATATTGAACTTCTCACACGTGTGTGTGCTTCTAAGTCGCTTCAGTTGTGTCTAACTTGGTGCAGCCCGATGGACTGTAGCATACCAGGCTGCTCTGTCCAAGGAATTCTCCAGGCAAGAATACTGGAGTGTGTTGCCATGCCCTCCTCCAGGGGATCTCCCTGACCCAGGGATCAAACCCATGTCTCTTACATCTCCTGCACTGATTGGCAGACAGGCTCTTTATCACTAGCATCACCTGGGAAGCAGTTTCCTCAATAAACAAAGCTCACTATCCTCTAAAAAGCATTCCAAGATTCCTTCAAGAGATAATCAAGTGACCTTCAAAAATGATCTTTCAGGATCCTCTGCTTTTCTATCACCATATTTACCACACTACACAGTATTGTAACTACTTATCTGTCTCCCGCAGGAAGCTATAAATTCCTTAAGGTCAGAAACTGCCTTACACATTCTTGTCTTTCTTATGTAAAGCATCATACCTGCCTGGCACTGACATATAGATGGTACTAGATAAAGATTTGTTGAATGCATGAATAAATGAATGAATGAAAGAACAAACTGCAAAGAAAGAGAAATTCAGTGTCCTACAACTTGCCATAACAGTTATTAGCAACATTACAGAAACCTAATCCTTTAGCAAGACCATATTTAAGACATGAGCCTATCACAATTAATCTGTTTCCAAAGACAGATATAAAGAAGGCTCAACATAAACCCAAAATTCAAATGAACTTGAAGTGTGTTTATGTCTTCCAGTTTAGACAGCATAAACTTACTACTTTTGGGAGATAATACACATGTATCCTAATTATGATATATTACACATGTAAAAAAGTTTTAACTACATATGCAATATTATATTTTCACAGGTCAAGTGTTGAGTTTGCTTTTTGAAAGCTACATATATGAAAGCTACACCTCATCATTGACTCACCGATTCTTTTCCAGCTCATTGTGTGTAGACCTAAAAGGGAGGGAAAAAAGGGGGGAGAAGAGAGTTAGCCATGTTGTGTTGCTAAGGCTATAAGAAGGGGGGTTAGTTTAGGTATTGCTAAATAAATTCACTGAGTGAATTTAACAATGCAATATATGGACAGACTTTTAGCTATCTCACCCATCAAGAAGTAGTAGTCTATGTTCATTAAGACTTCAGATAGAGCGTTTTCAGTTAACAACTAAATATTTTGAAATTAGAATCTTACTGTTATTTTTAATAAAATTAATATGAGCACATGTTCTCTTGCCCACTTCTAGGGTCCTACATTTTACTGGTTTGTAGACATTTTATCAGAAAATTTAATTCAAACATAATCCCATTCTTTTGTTTTTTAAAAAAAACAGTGTATGTACTTCCGTGTCTTCTATCTCCATTTACCCACTCTTATACAGGGAGAGAAAAAGTTTTGGCCAGCACAGAAGCTGAAATAGGTTTGCCTTATTGCTAAGCGATACAGACAAATTCAAGCCTCTTTGTGTGTGAAACATAAACCAAAAATGTCACACAAGGAAAAAACAACATCAACAGAAAAGATATATTACTAAAATAAAAAAACACAGTTTTAAAAGACTGGGAGGATATACCTCAAAATGCTAACAATAGTTGTCTTTGTGAGTTTTTCCATTTTACTTACAACTATTTGTTATAATAATATTACTTACCATCTATTGAACAAGTTGAGTGTTTGCTCAACAGTTAACATACATTATCTCATTTTATCCTCCAAGCACCCCTTGTTTTATAAACAAGAATGCTGAGACTCTGAGAGGTAAAAAGACATGATCTTGTCCTAAGAGTTTTAAGTTGCAGCCATGATTTAAGCCCATGTCTTTCTTACTCCAAACCCCAACTTCCTTTTTTAAAAAAAAATTGATTTATTTCAAACCCCAATTTCTTAACTATTTAGTGACAAGCAATATTGAAAAGAGACTAAGAGTACGGACTCTAAGGCCATACTGCCTTGGATCAAATATTGTGTTGCCTTTTAAAAATCTCTTCATTTCTCTGTGCTCAGCTTTATCGTCTATGAAACAGGAAAATAACAGTATTTGCCTCATAAGATTGTAATGAGAAATATACATGTTTACACTGAACAACAAAATAAACTCGATCTAAAGTTAACTACTATTAGAATGTCATACTAAGTTCTCCTGAACAAACATTTTTACAACAATTTAGCATTAAAAATAACAAAATTTTATAAAGAAAAATTTAAGTTCCTATCATCAAAACTGCAGAGAAGGCAATGGCAACCCACTCCAGTACTCTTGCCTGGAAAATCTCATGGATGGAGGACCCTGGTAGGCTGCAGTCCATGGGGTTGCTGTGAGTTGGACATGACTGAGCGACTTCACTTTCACTTTTTACTTTGATGCATTGGAGAAGGAAATGGCAACCCACTCCAGTGTTCTTGCCTGGAGAATCCCAGGGACAGGGGAGCCTGGTGGACTGCTGTCTATAGGGTCGCACAGTCGGACACGACTGAAGCGACACAGCAGCAGCAGCATCAAAACTGAAACTTCAATCATTTAGTGTTTTCTGATTAATGTCAAAAGCCTTCAGAATATTTAATTACTGATTACTTTAATCTGATTTATTATTCTAATGGATATTTAATAATCAAATTCCTAAACTTCAACAATATTTTTATCAGTCTCATAATTTGTGGAAATTTTACTCACTGTCTTAGTTCAAGAGCCAAAAGGCTTCTTTGAGTTACTGTCTACTGTCCACCTTTTGCTTTCTTAGCATTATCGTAAGGTCCAAGTGACAAATGATAAAAACGACTGATCTTCATTTTCAATAGATTATCTTAATAAGAAAACACCCCTCTCAAAAGAGAGAAATTTTAAAAAATCTCAGGATGCTTTAAGAGTTCAGCCAAATTAATGGCAAGGATATGTACGATTCAGAAGAAGCTATAAAAACAGACTTCTTAGTATAACACAAACTCAGACCTCAAAACTCAATAAATAAATTACATCCAAATCTCTACCACACATAAGTATTTATAAACAGGTTTAAGTTCTTTCTTGTTTGAATGAAATGTCAAACTAAATAAGTTAGAAGAGGTAATAGGTATGTTTTAAAGAGATTTAAAAAAAACATTGTTCAAAATTTGAAAGGGTGATCAATAATAAAATTTCCCCAAAATAAGACATCCCCACTTGGTGAGTAAATTTTGGTTTAATTGCCTTTTACTGAAAAGAAAACTCAGAACAAGTAAAACAAAAACAATGAAATGCTAAAGTAATAAATGAAACAATGTATTTAGAGAGAGGTATTTACCATATACTTATTCCAAACAGCATGGCATCCCACATATGGAGTTAAATGCAAAAGACACATACCCAAAGATAACCAACTGCTGAATTCCAGTACTATATTGAACCTATTATCAAAGCTAGCACCAAAAGAACGTTATCTGAACCACTGCTGTGAACAAAATTAAAACAGCAGGTTCTTCCCACCTCTCTCAGATTTTTATTATTTATCTTCTTCCTAAAAAATATTAAATGATAGCTAAGAATAAGAACTTTTTCACGAAACCAGAAAACACATGCCATATCTAGTTATATCACTAGTAAAATTTAACAAGATTTCCAAATACCAAGAGGCAAAAATGATCACATATATACTAATCTTTATCATATTGCCATGTTCCCTCAACTTAAAAAAAAATCCATCAGTAGTGTTTACTCCTATTTTGATGACATTTTTGCCTCTAATATCAGGTCAACAAATACTGCAAGTTTTCAATGTTCAAAACTATCTTAGGCTGCAAGGAATCACAGACAGTCTCTAGCTGGTAGATTAAGACATATACAGGAATAATTACGTAAAATAAATTAGGCAAAATAAATACACGAAGAAAGGTACAAACTATTCTGAGAGTCTAAAGAAGGCAGTGTTTAGTTACAAATGGGGCTCTCAGAAAATGGGGCTTTAGGAAAGGGAGCACTTGGTCTGGGGCTTTTGCTACTACCAGAAACTAGACCTGGTAGGGAGAAGACATTTCAAGTGTGAAAAGGATATAGCAGAAGCAAAACAAGCTGAGTTGTGAAGTCCAAAGCAAAAATCACAGAATAAAAATGGAAAAAAAGTTCGGAATTTAAATATTAGCCCTATCACTCACATTAGCTGTAGAACTTTGAACAAATTATTTAACTTTTCTAGTTAACAGTTTTCTCATTTGTAAAATTGGAGTAACATCACATGCCTTGACTGGGTGGGTTACTCTGAAAATTAGAGAGTAATGTAAAAGCATCAGCATATAGTAAGTATTCAGTAAATGCTAGCCACTGCAAATAGTCTTATTATTTTTAACAAGACTGAAAATATACTACCTAAAACAATGTTAAACATATTACATGGGGCAACAGATTGAGAGTTCTCAGTAACACTTGGAACTAGCCTGGAAACAAACAAACAACAATAACAACTAAAAAAGAAACTAAAGGAAAATATAAGTGTTTTGATCATTTAGTTGACTGTGAGGACTCTAGAAGACTGAAAGCATGATAGAGAGGAAGACGTCTAATACATACATGGAAAAAATAATGATCCAAACAGTGCTGGCAAACAGAGTAGCTGAACACGTCACATCCCAGCACACGCAGAAGCAACCTTCCTGGGGTTGCTTCCCTGAGCCTATGTGTCCAACCAAGCCTTTCCAATAATATGCCATTAAAATAGTCCATTATGCTAAATTCCCTATAAAGCTGGAATGTTCTGAATAATCCATCTGGTTAGCACACTTTTCTTCTCCTAACAAAAATGCACCTCTGAAAGTAAACCCTATGAACTGTCTTCCTTTCAGACACCCTTCCTCTGAATGCTTAACAACTTCCAAGGACAGGAATAAAGACATTTCTATTATTTATCATCAAATCACAGATAATCTTTTTCACAAATAACATCCCTCTAAGAGACATGGTAACACATTCCCTATTTGAATGGGAGTCATTATCTCAACCAGATCTGTGATTTTTCATTGACTACAACACTGCTCTAATACATAAACTTTTAATTCTTTAGGGTGCAGTTTGGTGGCAGTCAATGAAATGAAGCATAGAATTGAAATTGCACAAAATGGTACTGTTTGGCTCAAGACTAGTACCACCACAGAAGGCAAATAAAAGACCCCATTCCCAGAATTAATATTCTCTTTCAACAAAAGAAAAGACCTCTATCTTTGTTGGATTAATGAGCCAGCCCCTAATTTAACATTCTCATTTCACTTACTTTCCAATCCTGAAGTGCCTAAGGGATAGTGTCCTCCACACAATGAAAAAAAAAACACATTCTATGAAGCTAAGTGAGTATTTTCTAACTGTATCCTAAAGCTTATACTTCAGCTCTGTTAGAGCAGAGGTCTCTGAAGTATATACCTGAAGGGGGTTGAAAAAGAACTAGCTGAATAGTAAAACTTCTGTTTATTCTTCTTCTTCACTTTTATATGTAACCTTAATACTCTGGTATTTATAAAATATTAGTACAGCCATACATGTATAAAATTACGAATACATACAAATATATTAGGTATATTTTTTGCAGCTAGTGGTACATAAGTGGTCAATAAAGTTTGAAGAACACTATAATAGAAGAAAATCATGCTTACTGCCAATAAAGTAATTATTTCAAAGAAGTAGTTTTACACATTTGTTTCTATCCTCAAAAAAAATGTTTTAAACATTCTTAAAAAAACATTAAAGACAGTAAAACTTTAATACTGTAGATAGGGAAAATGCCTCATAAGAAATGTATTATTTCTTTCTTAACAATAACAAACACAATAACTAAGACCATAAAAAAGTGCCTAAAAAGGATGCAGAGCAATAACTACAATTAATAACTTACATATCAAAGTTGAATATCAGCATATCTTATGACTCAGCGTTCCCCCTTGCAAGCATATACCAATCTAATATATATACACATATGTTTGTTAAAGGACACAAGAGAATACTCATTCTTTTCATACTAGCCAAAAACTGGAAACTCAAATGTCCATCAACAGTATTAGGTTGGTACAAATGTAATTACGGTTTCTGACCATAAATTTTAAATCATATAACTAGGCTCAAACACATCTTTATTAATCAAAATAGGAACCAATACCATCAATACATTTTTGCCAATGAGAAATAAATTTGTTTATTCCTGTAGCATCAAAATCATGCCTCAGGATTTGACAAACTCTTGAAAAGCATTTTCTGCATCCTTCTGGTTATGAAAGCAGTTTTCCTGCAAGAAGTTGTCGAGATGCTTGAAGAAGTGGTAGTTGATTGGCGAGAGGTCAGGTGAGTAAGGTGGATGAGGCAAAACTTCGTAGCTCAGTTCGTTCAATGTTTGGAGCGTTGGCTGTGCAACTTGCAGGCGGCCTTGTGGTGGAGAAGAATCGGGCCCTTTCAGCTGACCAGTGCCAGGCGGGGGCGTTTTAGTGTCCAGTGCATCCCATCCATTTGCTGAGCAAACATATCAGATGTAGTGGTTTTGCAGGGATTCAGAAAGCTGCAGTGGATCAGACTGCCAGCAGACCACAAAACAGTGACCATGACCATTTTTTAGTGTAAGTTTGGCTTTTGGAAGTGCTTCAGAGCTGCTTCTCAGTCCAGCCACTAAGTTGGTCTTTGATAGTTGTCATATAAAATCCACTTTTCTTTGCACATCACAATCTGGCTGAGAAATGCTTCACTGTTGTGTGTAGAGTAAGAGACGACAACACTTCAAAATGACAATTTTCTTGGTTTGCAGTCAGCTAATGAGACACCCACTTATCGAGCTTTTCCACCTTTCCAATTTGCTTCAAATGCCAAATGACGGTAGAATGATTGATGCTGAGTTATTTGGCAACTTCTCA
Organism: Bos grunniens; assembly: GCF_055505025.1. Lineage (NCBI taxonomy): Eukaryota > Metazoa > Chordata > Mammalia > Artiodactyla > Bovidae > Bos > Bos grunniens. The sequence goes on along the minus strand of NC_141190.1, from coordinate 30,580,203 downwards.
TGCAGCTGTAAGAGGATCAGCTTCAACGATGGCTCTCAATTGGTCATTTCTACTTTTGATGGCCAGCCACTGCACTCCTCATCTTCAAGGCTCTCTTTGCAAAACTTCTTGAACCACCACTGAACTTGATGTTCATTAGCAGTTCCTGTGCCAAACGTGTTGTTGATATTGTGAGTTGTCTCCTCTACTTTACAACCCATTTTGAACTCAAATAAGAAAATCACTCAAATTTGCTTTTTGCCTAACATAATTTCCATAGTCTAAAATAAATATAAAATAAACAGCAATGTCATTAGCAAAATATAAGAAGTCAGAAATGCACATTAAAATGATGCATAACATAATGACATTTATTTAAGAATGTATTCCAATATCAAATGGCAAATTTCAACAATGCAAAACTGCAATTACTTTTGCACCAACCTAACAGAATGGATGAATAAATTGTGGAACATTCATATAATACTATAGAGCACTGATAATGAACAACTCTCATGCAATAACATGGATGAATTTTCATGATTTCAACACAATGCTGAATGAAAAAAGGCAGACACAAAGATACATACTGCCTAACTCCATTCAAGTAAAGTAAAAAACCAGCAAAACTAATGGTATCAAAAAAAGAATGGTGGTTACCTGGGGTAGGGCTGACAGTGAGTCTATAATATCTTATTTCTCAACCTTTGTGAAAATGTATCAAGCTATACACTTAGGATTTATATACTCTTCTGTATGTACATTTTCAAAAAAGATGAAAAAAATTAAAAAGTAACACATGAATCAAATTGAGTAAAAATCAGTTGTAAGTACTAAAATCATACAGAGTAAGTTCTCCAAGTAGAAATCAGTAACAATAAGATAACTAGAAAAATAGCAGTACTTAGAAAATAAGCGACAAATCAAAGAACAAATGATAGAGAAATTAGAAGATATTCTGAACTGAATAATGAAAACAGAACATACTAAAATTTGTTGGATGTATCTAAAACAGTACTTTTAAATATTTAGCATTAAATTCTTCTATTAGTTAAAAAAAAAAAAAGGCTAAAAATCAATGGTCTAGCTTCAACCTTAAGAAGCTACAAAAAGAAGAGCAAATTAAACTCAGTGAAATACAGGAAGGAAATAAGAAGTTGCAGGTTAAAAAAAAATCACAAAGAAAACAAATTATCTTCAGTTGGATGATAAAGAAATACAACATTTCAAAATTTGCAGAGTGCAGCTAAAGCAGTGTTTAGGAAAAAATGTTTCTAGCTTTAAATCCTTTGGGGTAGGAGGTAGGGGTGGACTACAAAATCAATTCTCCCACCTTTAGAAGGTGGAAAAGAACCAAACTAAGCCTACAGAAGGGGAGCAATGGATCTCGGCTGGGGGCTGTTTTTCCCACCAGAAGACATCTGGTCATGTCTGGAGATATTTTTAGGTTTCCCTGGTGGCTCAGTGGTAAAGATTCAGTGTGCAATGCAGGAGTTGCAGGAGATCCAGGTTCAGTCCCCAGGTTGGGAAGATCCCCTGGAGGAAAGCACGGAAATCCACGCCAGTATTCTTGCCTGGAGAATCCCATGGACAGAGGAGCCTAGTAGGCTACAGTCCATAGTGTCGCAGAGAGTCAGACACAACTGAAGCGACTTAGCACGCATGCATGTACAGAGATATTTTTGGTTATCATACTGGGGAGATACTACTGTATTCTGCGAGGAGAGGCCAGGGATGCTGCTAAACATCCAGTGATGCTCAGAACAGAATTATTTGGTCTATAATGTCAATAGCACTGGGGCTGAAAAACTCTCAAGTAGAGGAAGAAATAAGAAAGCCAAGAACAGGAATTAACAAAATAGAAGACAGGAAACGAGAGAGTATCAATAAAACCAGGAGTTGATTTTTTTTAAAAAAAACACAGTAAAACTGATGAACCTCTTCAAAGATTGATGAAGAAAAAAGGCAAAAATTACCAATACAAAAAAACCCCCAAACAAACCAATTCTCAGGGATGAAAGAGAACACATCACTACAGAGCCAACACACAAGAGAGGATAATAAAATACTATTATGAACAGCTTATGCTAATCAATTCCACCTTGAGATGAAATAGACCAATTTCTTGAAATATAAAAATTATCAAAACTAACTCAAGAAGAAACAGAAACCATGAAGAGTCTTGCATCTATTAAAGAAATTGAATTTATAATAAAAAACCTGCCCACAAAAAACAACCCTCCAAGCCCAGAAGTATTCATTGGCAAATTTTACCAAGCATTTATGGAATAAATCATACTAATTCTATAGGAAGTATTTCAAAAGATAAAGGAAATGGTAACATCTCCCAAATCATCTTGGGGATTATATTATCCTGATATCAAAACCTGACAAATTACACTGAAAAACAAAACCACAGATTACCATTCCCTTGTGAACACAGACACAAAAATTCTTAACAAAATACTAGCACATTTATAGAAACTATCAGTTTTACAATTAAAAAAAAAAAAGCTTGCCTGGTCTTTGTCTCAACTTCCAAGGACAGAGCTTCTGAACCTTTGAAATTTCCTCAGTTATAGGAATTTCCTCAGTTAGAGCCCTTGGACCACAACTGAGTTTGTGCTAAGGAAATGACTTTAAATCAGGCGTTAGTTATGCCAGAAAGATCAATCGTGTAATTAGAGGATTTGGGCTTTAAGCAACTGAGAGCAGCCAACCTCTGGGGAGAAGAGGGTCAGAGAGATAGAGTTCAATCACATGGTCAAGGATTCAATCAATTGTGACTACATAACAATATGGGAAAAAAAAACAAAAACAAACCCCTAGAATCCAAGGTTTAGATGAGCTTACTGGTTGAGGAATACATCAATCTGCCAGAAGGGTAGGGCATTCTGATTCTCTAGGAAGAGGACACAAAAGTTTCATGCCCAGGACTCTCTCAGACCTCACCCTATGCATTTCTTCATTTGGCTGGTCCTGATTCATATTATTTATAATAAAACTTGAAATTGTAAGTATAGTACTTTCATGAGTAGTTCTAGTAAACTACTGAACCTGAGGGGACTGTGGGAACCCATAAATTTGAAGCCAATTGGTCAGAAGTTTGGGTGGCTGGGAACTCTTGAACTCATGTCTGGATCTGTAGTGAGGTCACTCATGTTGGGGACTGCATCCTTAAACTTGTGGAGTCTGCTAATTAGAGATGGTTAGCAGCAGTATTGCAAAATACACCATGATCAAGTAGGGTTTATTCTAGGACTGCAAGAAGTTTAAGATTCAAAAAACTCAATGTAATTAACCATATTAACAGAATAAAAAAGAAAACCCATAGTATAATCTTAATAGATGAAGAAAAAGCATTTGACAAAATTCATACATCCATTCATGATAAAAACTTTCAGCAAATTAGGAAAGAAAGGAATTTCCTCAACTTGTTAAAAGGCACCTACAAAAAAAACTACAGTTATACTCAGTGGTGGAAGAATACATGTTTTCCCATTATCAGAAGCAAGGCAAGGATGTTCCCTCTCATCAGCTTCTATTCAATACTAGAAGTCCTAGCCAATGAAATAAGGCAAGAAAAATAAATGTCATACAGAATGGCAAGGAAGAAGTAAAAATAGCTTTATTGTGCTGTGCTGTCACTTCAGTCATGTACAACTCTTTGTGACCCTATGGACTGTAGCCCTCCAGGCTCTTCTATCCATGGGAGTCTCCATGGAAGAATACTGGAGTAAACAACATTATATAGTGCATATTTAGAAAATTCTAAGGAATATGCAAATTACTAGAAATAAGAAGTGAGTTCAGGAAAGTTAGTTTATAAAGGCCATATACTATTTGTAAATTCAATTGCTATTTACAACAGCATCAAAGAATATTAACTACTGTAACAAATATTAACTCAACAAAATATGTGCATTACCCATACTATAAAAAACTACAAAATACTGTTGAATTAAAAAAAAAACACCCTAAATAACTGAATAAATGGGGAGATATACCATGTCCACACACAAAACAGTCAATGTTGTTCAGATGTGTCAAGTCCCCCCAAATTAATCTATCGATTCAATGCAATCTCAGTCAAAACTCCAGTAGGCTTTGTTGTAGAAACTGAAAAGCAGATCTGATAATATATGTGAAAACGGAAAAGACCTACAACAGTAAAAGGAACTTTTGAAAAAGGAGAACCAATTTGGAAGACTTACACTACCTTATTTCATGACTTATTAGAAAGACTACAGCAATTAAGATAGTGTGGCATTGTAGTAAATATAAATATTTAGATCAATGGGACAGAAGAGAGAGTCCAGAAATAGATTCACATATATGTGGTCAATTCATTTTTTATGAAGATGCCGAGGCAATTAAATGTAGAAATGCCTTTCCAATAAATGATACCGAAACAACTGGATGGCCATTTGCCAAAAAAATGAACTTCAACTCTTACCTTACACCTTCTATAAAAATTTAACTCTAAATTAATCTTAGATCTAAATGTAATACTAATATTATAAAACTGCTAGAATAAAAACATTAAGAGAAAAATTTTATGATGTTGAATTATGCAAAGATTTCTTAGGACATAACAAGCATGTACTTTAGAAGATAAACATGTAAACTGAACTTCATCAAAAAATACAACTTTTGTTTTTCAAAAGACACTATTAAGAAAATGATAAAGGCAAACCACTGAGGACAAGACATCTGCAAACCACATATGTAATAGAGAACTTGTATCCAGAATTTACAAAGAAATCTTACAACTTAATAAGAAAACAAACAACTCAATAAAATAAAAAGCAGAAGATATAAAAAGATACCTCACCAAAGAAGATATATCAGTGGCAAATAAACACATAACAAAATGTTCAAAATTACTAGGAAAGTGCAAAGTAAAATGGTGAGATACTATGACACACCCACTAGAATGCTAAAATTTAAAAGACTGACAATACCAAGTGCTATCCAGGATTTGGAGTTACTGGAAGCACCCTACACTGCTAGTTAGAATGGAACATGGTCCAGCCACTTTGGAGAATAGTTTGGTAGTTTCTTTATAAAGTTACATACACAGTTACTATGAGACCCAGAATTATAGGTAGCTAAGAAAAATGAAAACTCATTTCCACAGAAAGATCTGTTCATAAATGTACACAGCATCTTTTCTTATGATAGCTAAAAACTATACACAACCTAATGTCTATCAACTGGTAAATGATTAAACTATGGTAGATTCATACAATGGACTCAGCAATATAAAGGACTTAACTATTGAGTCACAGGACAACATGAATGAATTTCAGACAATATTACACCAAGTGAAACAAGTCAGACACAAAATAGTGTATGTATGATTCCACTCATATGAAATTCTAGAAATGGAAAAACTATAGTGACAGAAAAGAAAAGTGGAGATAGGAAACTGACGATAGGAGCATGAGATAATTATGCTTGAGGTGATAAAAAAAAGTTCTGTATCATAATTGTCTTGGGGATTTACGACTTTATACACGTCAAGTCACTGAATCATAACCTAAATATTGAGGAATTTTATTGTATAGAAATTACACTGCAACAAAACATTTTTTTAAAGTTATAAATCTCATCCTGCAATTGGCGCAATACTCTAATCTACCGCAAAGTACTCAAGAATGAGACTAAGACATCATTTCCTTATTCCAAAAACTAATAATAAAAATTACTAGAAAATGCATATTTTTAAAACATAAGTGATTTGGAGACTATCTGGACTTTTCATCTACTTAATTTTTTTGTTTTATTTCTGGCATATGATTAATCTGCTGTCAGTCAAGAGTACAAACAGTCAAATCTTAATCTTCACAACAGGAAGTCAACAGATAACCACCAGGATAAGTTTATAACTTAGAAATATGAAAGCAAACAGAAGAAGAAACTGTTAAATTATTGGAAATGGCAGCCTCTAGGAAGCAAAAATTGGATGAGGAGAGATGAGGCAGAGGAATGTTATTTTTCTTTATAATCCAATTAGTATTAACTTTTATAACTACATACATATACTTTTTTAATATTAAATGTAAAATAAAAGATAACAGCTCTCTATTCTTAGTGCCAGAAATTAAGATGCATCTAATATATACTAAAGTTATACAATATTTGTGAAATAATCATTTCTTAGGTTAAAAAAAGCAATAACGGAAACCACAGAGGATTGTGACGATTAAAAATAATGCTCTTAAATGTATTTTCAAAAGTTCAAACAAGACACTTAAAAAGACAAAACACTAATCATCTAGACTGCTTCAACATTCTAAAAATCCTTAAAAATGGAAAAAATATCAGTGATTTCCTAAATCATTTGACTTCCAAATTGTAGTTCAGTATTTTAGGAAGGACTCAGGCATGAAATGAACATTTGATAGACACTTGTTGAAGGAAAAAAAGCCAAGTGGTACCATAATTAATAGCACTACTCATAACAGAAAGCCCATAGATTCTAATTTCCATTGTTAATATACTCCATTCTTTGCTATAGTACTAGAAGCAAACATAGATGTAATACGTGTAGCTATTTCAAAGAACCTTACTGTCTAAAGGAAATATATCACATAAAAAAGTGATTCTCAAAGGGAGTAAGGGAGGAGAGGTTGGCAGGAGAGCTGAATTCTTGCTCTGGTTGTAGTAGGAGAGTGGAGGTGACACTCCCCACTCCTTACTGGTTTATTTCAAGTTTTAAAGGAATCACTGCTGCGGAGATCATTTTGTAATGTATGCGTGCCTGTGTGCTCAGTCGCATCCAACTCTTTGTGACCCCATGGACTGTAGCCTGCCAGGCTTCTCCGTCCATGGAATTTTCCAGGCAAGAATACTGGAGTGGGCTGCCATTTCCTACCCTAGAGGATCTTCCTGACCCAAGGATTGAACTCCTGCATCTCCTTCATTAACAGGGGGATTCTTTACCACTGTGCAAACCGGGGAGCTCTTTGTAATGCACGGAAATAATAAATCACTATTTTGTACACTAGGAACTAATACAGTATTGTTAGTCAATTATAATTCAAAAAAAAATCAAGCTCATAGAAAAGGAGATCATATTTGTGGTTACCAGAGGCCAGGGGTGAGGGGAGGGATAATTGGATGAAGGCAGTCAAAGGTATAAATTTCCAGTTAGAAGGTAAGTATCAGGGAGGTAACGTACAACATACATGAAAGTTGTTAAGACAGTAAATTCTAAGAGTTCTCACCACAAGAAAACAAAAATTCTTTTCTGTTTCATTTTGTATCTATATGAGATGAATGTTCCCTAAATTTACTGTGATAATTACTTCATGATGTATATAAGTCAGATTATTAAGTTGTACACCTTAAATCTATATAGTGCTGTATGTCAATCATATCTCAATAAAACTGGAAGAAATAAAAAAGGAATCATTGCTTAATATTCATTCATCCATTCCATCGTTAGTTCTTCTTAGCATCTATCATATGTTCAAGATCCTTCACTATTTTACTGCAATAAATAGGACAGGTAAAGAGGAGAGAGAAAAAGTTGGCTTAAAGCTCAACATTCAGAAAACTAAGATCATGGCATCTGGTCCCATCACTTCTTGGGAAATAGATGGGGAAACAGTGTCAGACTTTATTTTTTGGGGTTCCAAAATCACTGCAGATGGTGACTGCAGCATGAAATTAAAAGATGCTTACTCCTTGGAAGGAAAGTTATAACCAACCTAGATAGCATATTCAAAAGCAGAGACATTACTTTGCCAACAAAGGTCCTTCTAGTCAAGGCTATGGTTTTTCCTTTGGTCATGTATGGATGTGAGAGTTGGACTGTGAAGAAAGCTGAGCACCGAAGAACTGATGCTTTTGAACTGTGGTGTTGGAGAAGACTCTTGAGAGTCCCTTGGACTGTAAGGAGATCCAACCAGTCCATCCTAAAGGAGATCAGTCCTGGGTGTTCATTGGAAGGATTGATGCTGAAGCTGAAACTCCAATACTTTGGCCACCTCATGTGAAGAGTTGACTCACTGGAAAAGACCCTGATGCTGGGACGGATTGGGGGCAGGAGGAAAAGGGGATGACAGAGGATGAGATGGCTAGATGGCATCACCAACTCGATGGACATGAGTTTGAGTGAACTCCGGGAGTTGGTGATGGACAGGGATGCCTGGCGTGCTGTGATTCATGGGGTCGCAAAAAGTCGGACACAACTGAGCGACTGAACTGAACTGAATCTTTTTTTCAAGTTTTACCGATACATATTATAAAATTCATGCATTTTAAAGTGTTTTTGTAAAAAATCCAATGAGTTTTTGTAAACTTACATATTTGTGTAACCATTACCACAGTCCACTTTTAGAACACTTTTATCACCCCCAAAATGCCCTAATGTCCATTTGCAGACAATTCCCACCCTTCATCTACCACTAATCTGCTTCCTGTCTCTATAGTTCTGCCTTACAAATGCAAACTTCATATAATGGAGTAATGCAAATATGTACTTATATATCTGACTTTGTTCACATACTTTTTTTGTGTTTCATCTATTTTGTTATATGTATGAACACTTTTTTTTTTTTATTACTGGGTAGTATTCCACTGTATCATGTACTATATTTTGTTTATCCACTCACTAGCTGAGGGACATTTCAACTGTTTCCAACTTTTGCTGACTATGAATTAATGCCATGACCATGCATGTTCAAGTCTTCCTGTGGACTCCTGTAGAATAAGAGATCTTCATTTTACAGGACAGTTGCCTTACACTTGTTACACTTTACCATTAACATCCAAGTTATTTTTCACATTTGTAAAATGGTCAACAATATGAAGCACATAACAATACTTAATAAATATTAAATTCCTACTGATATTTAAAATGTTCGTTAAAAGAATAAAAGAAACATGTTTCTCAGCTATTTCTGATAATATGGGTCTTAAAATGTTAAAAAAAAACACACATAATTTTGTCTCCAACGAGTATATGTTACAAATAAACTGACAATGAGAATAAAGCTACTAAACATCCCTAGATCCATTTCATACAAAGCAATCAATTAAGCCTAAGTTTTTCTAAAAGTCTTCTCAAAATTATGTCAACATTTGGTTTAAACAGTACCTTCAGGTCTACATAATCATGCTCAAAGTATCCAGTCATTCATTTACTTAGTATTTATTGAGTACCTACACTGGAAATATAAGTACTCTAAAATTTCAGTCTCTTCTCTCACATAGCTCACATTCCATCATCCATTTTTTTTTTGTTAAAAGTAAATAAATAAGGCAGGATTTATTAAGAAAATTGCACCTATACACCATACCTGGGGCACTATATTCTTACAATGTTAGATAACCACCATGTAACTCTTTTAAACCACACGCATATGTATGGCTGTCCTTTAGCTGTCCACCTGAAATTATCACAACATTGTTAATTGGCCATATTTCAATACAGAATGAAAGTTTTTAAAAAGTGTTTAAATTTTATACAAATAAATCATTCTGTTTTTTTAAACAGTGGACTAAATACAGTGTTTGGTAAATTCCACTAAAATACAGACTAAGCTTTAGGTAAACACCCTCCCCCCTTGCCCAATAAACAATGATTCTATAGAAAAATGAAATTCAAAAACTTCTTTTTGACATACAGCGCTAATTACAGGAATATAACCTGCCTTCCAAAGGACAACTGAGTGGGTAACATGTTAAAATGATAAAATGAAGTACACCAAACCTTTAGAGCCAGGCCTAGAAATCTACATTTTAAATTGTAACTTACATGCATTTACTGTTACCAACAAAGACTATAAAAATCAATCCAACAGACTAAGTATTAATGACAGTATCTAGAGTTTTTGTGAAGACCACTTGTTCTGTTATTCACATAGAAGACATAGGATTACGGTGATCAAAATTAAAAACCTAAAAATTTACTTCTTCTAATACCAAGGCAAACTTACCACATTTTACTCTCCAGTCTCTTTTATTACATAAAAGGAAAAGTTCCTTAAAGTTCCTCAAAGAGAATCCTAAATTGCCCCTAATTAATCAAAATGAGAGTAAAGGAAAATCAGTTGCTTTATCAAAATATATGACTGACTAAAGACTAAAATTATGTTCTTCTATAATTTAAAAATTCTCATTTCAAATGGCTTCAAAGCTCTCATTATGTGGCCTCCACAAATGGTGTTTACATAGTGTTCTCAAAGACTATCAAAAGTATTTCCCATGATAAACAAAGACAAGGAAATAAATACCACATGGAAATCCTTTTATACAATGTCATAAAACTAAATAAAAACAAAATCCGTTAACACTTTTCCCTGAAATGTATGCAGTAACGTTAATAACAAAATTGTCTACTAAACCAAATAATTTCTCTTATAAAAAATTCATTCAGTTCAGTTCAGTCGCTCAGTAGTGTCCAACTCTTTGTGACCCCATGAATCACAGCAGACCAGGCCTCCCTGTCCATCACCAACTCCCAGAGTTCACTCAAACTCATGTCCATCGAGTCAGTGATGCCATCCAGCCATCTCATCCTCTGTCGTCCCCATTTCCTCCTGCCCCCAATCCGTCCCAGCACCAGAGTCTTTTCCAATGAGTCAACTCTTCGCATAAGGTGGCCAAAGTATTGGAGTTTCAGCTTCAGCATCAATCCTTCCAATGAACAACCAGGACTGATCTCCTTTAGGATGGACTGGTTGGATCTCCTTGCAGTCCAAGGGACTCTCAAGAGTCTTCTCCAACACCATAGTTCAAAAGCATCAACTTCTCGGTGCTCAGCTTTCTTCACAGTCCAACTCTCACATCCATACATGACCACAGGAAAAACCATAGCCTTGACTAGAAGGACCTTTGTTGGCAAAGTAATGTCTCTGCTTTTGAATATGCTATCTAGGTTGGTCATAACTTTCCTTCCAAGGAGTAAGTGTCTTTTAATTTCATGGCTGCAATCACCATCTGCAGTGATTTTGGAACCCAAAAAAATAAAGTCTGACACTGTTTCCCCATCTATTTCCCATGAAGTGATGGGACCAGATGCCATGATCTTAGTTTTCTGAATGCTGAGCTTTAAGCCAACTTTTTCACTCTTCTCTTTCACTTTCATCAAGAGGCTTTTTAGTTCCTCTTCACTTTCTGCCATAAGGGTGGTGTCATCTGCATATCTGAGGTTATTGATACTTCTCCCGGCAATCTTGATTCCAGCTGTGCTTCTTCCAGCCCAGCGTTTCTCATGATGTACTCTGCATATAAGTTAAATAAGCAGGGTGACAATAAACAGCCTTGACGTACTCCTTTTCCTATTTGGAACCAGTCTGTTGTTCCATGTCCAGTTCTAACTATTGCTTCCTGACCTGCATACAGGTTTCTCAAGAGGCAGGTCAGGTGGTCTGGTAATCCCATCTCTTTCAGAATTTTCCACAGTTTACTATGATCCACACAGTCAATGGGTTTGGCATAGTCAATAAAGCAGATGTTTTTCTGGAACTCTCTTGCTTTTTCGATGATCCTGTGGATGTTGGCAATTTGATCTCTGGTTCCTCTGCCTTTTCTAAAACCAGCTTGAACATCTGGAAGTTCACAGTTCACGTATTGCTGAAGCCTGGCTTGGAGAATTTTGAGCATTACTTTACTAGCATGTGAGATGAGTGCAGTTGTGCAGTAGTTTGAGCATTCTTTGGCATTGCCTTTCTTTGGGATTGGAATGAAAACTGACCTTTTCCAGTCCTGTGGCCACTGCTGAGTTTTCCAAATTTGCTGGCATATTGAGTGCAGCACTTTCACAGCATCATCTTTCAGGATTTGAAATAGCTCAACTGGAATTCCATCACCTCCTCTAGTTTTGTTCATAATGATGCTTTCTAAGGCCCACTTGACTTCACATTCCGGGATGTCTGGCTCTAGGTGAATGATCACACCATTGTGATTATCTTGGTTGTAAAGATCTTTTTGTCCAGTTCTTCTGTGTATTCTTGCCACCTCTTCTTAATATCTTCTGCTTCTGTTAGGTCCATACCATTTCTGTCCTTTATCGAGCCCATCTTTGCATGAAATGTTCCCTTGGTATCTCTAATTTTCTTAAAGACAAAACATAAGAAATTTCACCGTAACACTATGTTATGGAATCCCTATATCTCCTTGAATGCATGTTAAGTTTAATCAGTGAACAAGAATATACTGTGGATCTATAGCATTTTCACAGTAACCTATTGTAACCTTTTTATTGTAACCTATTGTAAAAAATTAAACAAGCGCACTCTCAGAATGGAACTTGTTCATATGCAGGAGACTTCCTATAGGAGAGAAGTCTGCATCTCAGAAAAGGGCCCTCATCTGGCCATACTGCTACCTTGATCTTATACCTCTAGCCTCCAAAACTCTGAGAAGTAAATTTCTGTTGTTCACAAGCAAAAAAAAAAATTGTAAACAAATTTAGGCTATTTACTTATTCCCTGCACCAGCATCTGACATAAATAAAAACTGCCCTGTCTATAACATCTTACTGACTTGTATTATTTATCATTTTTATTATATACACTATCTTTCCAAATAGATCACAAACACGCATAACAACAATTCTATGTATAAGTTCAATAAATTTGGTTACAAATTACTTTAAGGGAACAGTTTCAATAGCTAGCAAATAAGCAAGCAAATTGCAAAGGGTAAAAAAGAGCTCTGGTGGGAAAGCATTAAAGTAGGAGGTACAGACCACACACTTCAGGCACTTCCCAGAGCAGACAAGGAAAACACTAAAACACAGAAAATTCAGGCTGTAGTCACTGAGTCCTAGTTTTTAGGCAGATTATCACTGAGGACTGTTTGCTGATTCCAGAGAAACAAATCCCAGGGATTTCACTCATCTTCTAGTTGTACCTGTAAAGGTTACTTTGCACATCAGTCCAGTTTCCTTATTAATAAATAAATAAATTCCACTTTACCTCACAGAAGTGTTCTGAAATTCAAAAGAAGTAATAATGTACATTAAAGGAATCTGTACACAACTAGTATATTAAATGCAAAGTGTTACTGTTACTATTATTGAAAATGGATTCCACCCTTTGATTCAGCAATTCTACTTCTTCAGGTCTATCCTAAGGATCTAGGTGGACAAATGCACGAAAGTATCTATATAAAGATGTTCACAGTAGCCCTGTATGGGATGAAAAATTAACATTTTAAATGTTATTAACAGATAATTGGCTTAACAAATTATGTTACACACATGAAGTAGAGTATTATGCTATAATCAAAAATGATTTAATAGACATGAACTTGAAAAAACGTTCAGGATAAGTGAAAGCAGGATTGCAAAGGTTCACAATCCCAAGATGCCTTCTTTCATCTTTCAAACTTGATCAGGTCCTCTATTATGACCTTCATAGGCTCCTCTAGCTTTCTTCTATTAAGCTCATCATAACTTGAAATAATATATTTATATGTTTACTTGATAACATCTGTTAGATGATAATGAAGAAGGTATATTAACACATGTGTATACAGATACATACATACACACACAGACGGAGGGGGAAAAAAGTCTGCCAGTATTTTAATATGTCAGAAGCCAAAATGAAAATTAAAATATACAAGCTTAAATTACATTAGCACTATCGAACAGAAATGGAATCTGGATACATATTTTGTCAAAACCACACCACAAAACCTCTTTGATTAGATTAGTATTTGGGAAACTGTCTTCACTTAAGGAAAAACAAAGAATAATGCTACAATATATCCAAAAGGAGGCAATGCTGTTTCATTTGTAAAGAGAAATCCAGAAGAGAAACCTTTCTTCAGGCCAAAAGTCCCGCCTGGTTAGAATTATGCATATACTGCTTAAAATCAGGCTTGATATTAAACTCAGTCACTTAGAGCTATAAGGCTTGGACAAATCACTCAACCATTCCTAGTATGAGTTTTAACCATAAAATATATGATAATATCTTACCTTCATAAGGCAGAGAGCTATACCAGACGAAATCCAGAACTCCCTTTCTGTGATTTGTGATCTTTTATACTTTAGCATCAAATGACTATTCTACCAAAAGCCTTTTATCAAATAAGAACAGCAGTTGTTCCACCAACTTACAAGCCATGATCATGAAAGTCTCCTTCAATTATACTTCTACAGGGGGATATATTTTTCAGAAATCCAGCAACCAGAAACTTATGCTTCAATACATCTGAGTTTGTTAAAGTATATAAATAATTCTTCAGAAGTTTTCATTTAAACTTGGTTTTAGTGGAAGACAAAATATCACAGAACACATAAGATCACATCATTCAACATATAGGAAGTACCTGAAGAACAATACTAGTATCATTAAGAGTTTAACTACTACTAATTTCTACTTTTGGCCTTGAAACTTTGAGAGTTCTCTATTGGACAAAGATCCAGTTCTTTAAGACAGAATAACTGAAAAATAAAGACTAGTAATAAATTTCTCAAAAATAAGGCTTCATTCAATTATCCTGTGAACAAATAGGTGCATGTTTAAGAATAAAAATAGAAGATATATGTCAAACTACTTCCACTAGAAGAAAAATCCTCTACAACTATTCTAGAAAAAGAATTCACCCTATTCCTGCAAAACAAAAACCCTAAAAATCCATGATGACAGACAAAAAGGATATAAAGCTGAAAATGTAACAATACATCATTCCGTCAAAAATAAGGCTAAAACATTTCATTATTTTGTAGTTTAAAAAGGTTAAACTAAAGTCTTAAAAGCAAAAGGAAAGTTGTTTTGTTTTTTAGGTCCTCAATCTGAGCAGATAGTACTGAAATACTGCTGCTGTTATAAGATTCTTTAGTATCCAAAGAATACTAAAGAAACAACTTGAAATTCAACAATAAACTGGTAAAGGTATACCTCGGAGGTACTGTGGGTTTGGTTCCAGACCACTGCAATAAAGTGACTCACAATTTTTTTGGTTTCTCAGTACACATAAAACTTAGGTTTATACTACATTATAGTCTATTAAATGTGTGACAGTATTATGTCTAAAAAAAACAATGTGCATACCTTAACTCAAGAATATTTTATTATTTAAAATGCTTACTATCGCCTGACAATGCAGGGTTGCCACAAACCTCCAATTTGTTAAAAAAAACAAACAAACAGTATTTGTGATAAACAACAGAGGGAAGAACAATAAAACAAGGTATGCCTGTATTTTCTACTTTATAGATCACCTTAAAATAAAGAAAATTACTGTATGTGTGTCACAATCTCATACCAGTATTTACTGCCAATATTCGACAGATTTCTGGTTCTTTGCATAGACAAGTTTTGGTATCATTTTACTCTCATGACACAGGATGATAACTGTATTCTTTAATATTAATTGTATTTTATACGTGTAGTTTAATATTAATTGTAGTATTTTATACATGTAGTCTAATACATGTGTTTAAAAGAACTGGCAGATTGAAGATTTTTATTCTTCAAATACTGTACATTGTTTTCCTTTCCAAATGTATTGTCAGTAATATCCTTCCAAATATAAAGCAATCAGAGTTCGCCAAAGCAGAAGTTGCACGTTCTTATATTATTTCTATTCAGAGTCTAATATAATACTTGGCACAAAATAAAAACTCAGTTCCAATTCCAGATAGTCTACTTGGAGTTTGAAAAACCTTCCATTCTTCAAAAACCTACTGTTTAAAGAGCACTGTGATAGTTACTGGGGATAAATCTTTAAGCAGAAGAGATTCAATCCTTGCTTCCATGGGGTTTTTAGTCCAATACATGAGACATGAATTTATCAATCATATATTTCCTACAAACTGTGATAAACACTGAAGGAAAAGTGCGGATGCCATGAGGTATGTGACCACCTGATCCACTTTGGCAGATGAGAAAATGCTTTCCTGAAGAAGTTATTACTGAGCTGAAGCAAGCGTGTAATTAGTGATAACTTGGCAAAAGGGGAAGAAAAACAATTCTCAGCAGAGAACAGAGTATGTGCAAAGACCCTGAGGTAGGGGAAATGTGGTGTATTAAAGGAACTGAAAGAAGGCTAGCCAATATAATTCATCAGAATTGCATTTGGGACAAGACTGGTTGCAGGGATACCAATTAGGAGGGTCACAAGAGCTGTTCAGGTAGAAGTAATGGTATCTTGGATTAGGACGGTAATAACGAAGCTAAGGGGAGAAGGCAATGGCACCCTACTCCAGTACTCTTGCCTGGAAAATCCCATGGACGGAGGAGCCTGGTGGGCTGCAGTCCATGGGGTCGCTAAGAGTCGGACACGACTGCGCGCCTTCACTTTCACCTTTCACTTTCATGCATTGGAGGAGGAAATGGCAACCCACTCCAGTGTTCTTGCCTGGAGAAACCCAGGGACGGCGCGGCCTGGTGGGCTGCTATCTATGGGGTTGCACAGAGTCAGACACGACTGAAGCGACTTAGCAGCAGCAGCAGCAGCAGCAATGAAGCTAAGAGAAAAGGCAGGTTCAAGAGATATGTAGGAGAAACTTGGTGTTACACCAAAGCCATGTCGGTGTAACACCAATTACACCAAGCTGTGTTAGTAGAGTTTTAAAGATGAGAGATCTTGGTATTTTTCAGTTGTGAAACCAAATAGTAAAGAAGCTGGGAATTTATCTGATACTGCTCAATAAGCCAGAGAGCAATTGCTGCCAGTTCTCTAATAGCAGTAACAACTTAGCAAGGGTGATTTTTAGGAAGTGTGCCAGAAGGCCATGAACCAAGACTACAGTAAAGTCAACCATGAATTTAAAAAATAATTATGTACTATATATCCCATGCCCTAATTGTCAAAAGGATCCCAAATGATAAAATTAAACTTTCATGGCACATTCTTTTAATGTCACACTGTATCACCCATTTTCTCTCCTTTGTACTTCTATGAAAGCAAGGTTTCAAGACTTGGGAGAAAGAAAGAATAGGAATTTATAATATTATGAGTCAACTCTCAGCACAAGTTTATAAAGTAACATTTTATATCAGGAATATCATATTATACCTGAGAATATTAGGGAGGGAGTCAACATTGTATCTTAAGTATGCTACAATGTCAGGGAAACAAATGTTACTTTATGACATACCTTCAAGACGCTTAATAGAACAGCAACTTCCTTATGGGTACATATTTGATAGGAAAATAAGACACATACACTTATCAACTCTATTCCTTTCCTTGTTTCAGATGACTAACATATGAAAAATTTTACCAGTTTTATTTGTTAAAATCTTCATTAAATGTAGTAATAACAGGGAGTCTACAGTGTTCCCTTACAAATGAAACAACACCACTATCTCCCCAATACCCCAGTACTAGAATTTGATCATTTGCTCCCTACTCTATGGAGCAAAAATCTTAAAACATAAAGAGAAATAATTTCTAGTGTTCCCCTTTAACATACTAGTTCTCATCCAAAGCTTCTGCTGCTGCTGCGAAATCACTTCAGTTGTGTCCGACTCTGTGTGACCCCATAGACACCAGCCCACCAGGCTCCGCCGTCCCTGGGATTTTCCAGGCAAGAGTACTGGAGTGGGGTGCCACTGCCTTCTCCCTCTCATCTAAACGCTCCACCCTAAATCCCACATATGGGTAGACCTTTAGATAATATATCCTAAAATCTTTTTTTCTTTCTTACTATTTATATTTCCATGAAAAATTATTAGTCTTAGGTGGTCCAATGCACATGCAATTATTTTCTCTTGAGTACTACTAAGAATAAAGTGGCATATTTGTAGTCTTATAAATTTTCTGACGTGCTGTGCTAAAATACACAGTAATTAGCAATGTGGTCTGACACACAATGCTATGCTATGCTAAGTCACTTCAGTCGTGTCTGACTCTGTGCGACCCTACAGACGGCAGCCCACCAGGCTCCCCCGTCCCTGGGATTCTCCAGGCAAGAACACTGGAGTGGGTTGCCATTTCCTTCTCCAATGCATGAAAGTGAAAAGTGAAAGTGAAGTCGCTCAGTCGTGTCTGACTCTCAGCGACCCCATGGACTGCAGCCCACCAGGCTCCTCCGCCCATGGGATTTTCTAGGCAAGAGTACTGGAGTGGGGTGCCATTGCCTTCTCCGCTGACACACAATAGTAGACTCCTAAAAAGAACACTTGGAAGGCAATGGCACCCCACTCCAGTACTCTTGCCTGGAAAATCCCGTGGGCGGAGGAGCGGAGGAGCCTGGTGGGCTGCAGTCCATGGGGTCACTGAGAGCCTGATACGACTGAGCGACTTCACTTTCATGCATTGGAGAAGGAAATGGCAACCCACTCCAGTGTTCTTGCCTGGAGAATCTCAGGGACGGGGGAGCCTGATGGGCTGCCGTCTATGGGGTCGCACAGAGTTGGACACGACTGAAGTGACTTAGCAGTAGCAGTAGCAAAAAGAACACTAGCATGAAAGAGAAATTCCAAGCCAAGCAAAGTATAAGTCAACAGATGACAAACACATTAATGACCTGTAACATAACTGGTAAAATCTAGAAATACACATCTAATGTATGCCTTTGTAATTCTTGAGTTGTCAGTAAAAATGTCACATCTGCAATGATGGGATGGTGTACTGAATGACCAATATAGTAACTGATCTCTAAAACTGTCAATAAATCAGTGTCACAGAACTTCAGGGGAAGGACAGACCTTGGTGAGCATGTACTTAATCCCCTCAAACTATGACAACAGTTAAGGACAGAGAAAAAAATGTAATGAGATCATATACTTGATTTCTAGAAAGTAGGAAACAATCAATATATACTCATACCATGGCAGAACCCAGGCTTGATTTCCTATCTAGTACTCTTCCCATGCCTCAAGGTAAAAAAAAAAAAAATTTTAGTCTATGCATGGATTGGAAAATTCATAAACTCCTGAATATAGGTTTTAATTGCTGATACCTTAACCAGAGAAACTGTGAAGGGCAGGAAAATTTATAAGTAATTCTTGTTTAATGCTGCCTATTTTGTTTAATATGCTTACATATTTTCATCCCAAACCTGCCAAACCACAACAAACACTGAAGACCCACACATAAACATAAATACAGCATAATACACTTAGGGCTAAATAATTTTATACTTTTAAAAATTATTTAAAATGTACAGAATAGTCTTAGCGAAGAAAAGAAGCCAAAAAAGGAGACACAGATTTAAAGATACTAGTGACTTGCCACAGTAATGTTAGAAAGGCAGAGTGGAAAGATCCAACGTTCTGAGCACTGTTATCTACAGGAACCTCAGGTTTTCTGCATCAATGAGAAAGAGCCCCTACTCCTGCTCCCTCCCAACCCACATCTTCAAGTGCTACCCAACTTCCTGTCTGGAGTTCTCCAAAGTCTCCAGGCAAACTTAGTTACTCAGAGAATGCTCTGTGCCCCTCCAAAATGAACGCTTACGTTCTCTAGAAAAAACTTTGGAAAAAACATTTAAATCCTTTCATCATGGAAAAGGCAAGCACCAGCTGGTTTTAAAACAGGCTTTTTGAAAATTTCATGAGATGAATCTTTAGAATACATAGGCCCTCTAGAACAAAAACACTGAAAAGACAGCCAGACACTACCAAAAATTTTCAAAAAAATAGAAGTCAACTATGTCTGAGTATATATCCAAGTAAGCATTTTCTAGTATCTGTTTTGATTGAAGGATAAACATCTTCTTTCCTTTTTTTTTTTCTTTTTGCTTTAAGAGCTCCCTTACCAATTAACTCTTATCATCCTTAAAAAATACAGACCATGACCAACTTCCTACTGCATCTAAATATTTTTATTTCTTTACCAAAACCCTTGATTCTGCTTTATAGCCTCCTTATTTCTGATTTTTTAAAATTCTTGCATCTCTCAAGTTTAAAGCTGGCCCAAGATTACTGTTAGCATATGGCTGCATGCATGGACACATGCGGCCGAATCTCTAAACTTACTATCCGTCTCAGTCACAGACGTCTACATTTGATAATCCCCAGCAAGAACTTCTTTGGTTGTTTTGCCAGATTCTATTCTTTGCCTTCTACACAAAGTCAGGTTAGGATTCCTAGATTTAATTATTTTAAAAGGGCCAAATTCTGAGGGATGGTGATAAAGGCACTTGCTTGGCTGATAGTGTTGCTCTAGACTTGCTATTAGAGGTCAGATGGGTCAGCGCTTCTGCCTGAGTCTGTGCTCCCTCCCTTCAGGTGCCCTTTCCAAACCTCTGCAGCTCAATACCTGTTGGCAGTGCTGGTGTTGCTGCTCCCGCTGCTGTGTTTCTGTGCCCGGCTCAACCTCCGTGGGGGCTTTGAATGCTGCAGCCGGGGGCTCGGCATGGAGGGGAACGTTGAGGCGTAGCCATGTTCACACTCTAAACAAATGGCAAAAAAAAAAAAAAAAAAAGAGGAAGAAGTAAGAGGGTAAGAGGAATATACCCAAATTCCTGATCTACACATCTCTAGTCCTTTCAGTAACAGGCTGTTGAAAACAGAGAAGACAAAGAGGTAAATTTTTTCTATTCTTTCTGATTGGAAAATAAGATTCCCAGTCCTTTCCTGGTCATCAATCCTGTGACATTATATACAGACCCAACTCACGCTTGGAAGGTGTACTAACACTTCCTCTAAACCAAGGAACTTCTTCCTCCTCTTCAAAATCCTTTTCTCCAAGAATTCTTGACTCAAACATCCTCATTTCTGAGACCAGTTACCATTCACCTAAATTATTTCATTTGTTTCAAAATCCCTTTTGGTATAACTGTCCCCCTTCAAGGTGTCTCTATAAGCCCACATTTTTGTGTACTTCAAACAATTCAATCACCTCGTTCTAGGAAGACATTTTCTCACGACACCACAATTTTCAGGGGTTGCACTCAGCACCCCAATCTCTTTACATAGCTCTTAGTCTCTGTTCCTAAGGAATCCCAGTGCATCCTATTTGGATGTGTAGAGATCACTTCCTCACAAGTACCTGTCCACCTCTCTGCTCTTCAGCAGGCATCCCGGTCTGGGCTCTGGGTCCGGTCTCCCCGACCCCGACACGCATTCCTCCCGCCCCCTCCTCCGGTTCTTCACGTCCTCTTTCTTCCCGGGTCCTCAAATCACCCCCACTCTCAACACTCCTCCCCGCTCCTCCCCTCTCGTCCACCTCCACTCAGGGCAGCCCCAGGTTCCAGCCTGGTGCCTCCCTCAGTCTCCCCAGGAGACAGTGTCCTCCCCTGCTCCCCTTCCTGAACACACATACACCCACAGGTGCCCGTCACACACATGCACACGTATTGCCTCAGGTACCCCTTCATTCACATGCTCACTCCCTCTCACATGCTACCCCCTCATATAGGCACAATTCTCCTCACACACGCACCTCCCTTACCCCACCCTCCTGACACACGCACCCCTCCTCACACACGCACTTCCCTCACATGTAACTCCTCACACGCACTTCCCTCACACACACACCCCTACTCACACACGCATCCCTTCCTCACACACACACCCCTCTTCACACGCATCCCCTCCTCACACGCGTCCCTTTCTCAAACACGCAATCCCCTCACACACAGCCCCTCCTCACACACGCACCACCCGCCTCCTTGCAACGCACCCCCGTCTAACACAAGCACCCCCTCCTCACAGACACCTCTCCTTACACACACACCCCTCACACCAGCCGCACCGCACTCCCCGCGCGGAAGAGGAGTGCGCGGGTTCAGGCAGTGGCAGAGGTGGTGGCGTCCAGCCGTTACCTCGGTCCCGGCGCTCCAAAAACTCGGCAGCTTCCAGCAGGCGCTGCACGTTGATCATCCGCACCTGCTCCATGGGCACCGCGGGCGGCAACCCGGGCCTCTCCGCGCTCCCTTCCCCGGCCAACAGGAGGCGCCGCAAGCGGCTACAGTCCGGCGCCGCCCCGGGACATGTGCGGCGGGCCGGCAGGCCAGCCCCGCCGCGGCTCGGCGCGCTCTCCGCCGCCCCCGCCACCCGCGCCGCCCGGGCCACCCCGCCGCCCCTGCTCCGCTGGCAACCCGCGCGGGGTTTGTTTACCTCTCCGCGCGAGCACGGGGGAGGGGCGGGGGCAGTACCGCGACCCGCCCCCTCCCGCCCCTTCCTCTGTCTCCTGGGAAATGTAGTCCCGCCCTGCCCACTGCACGCCGGGACTCGTAGTATGCACGACGCTTTAATGCGCCTGCGCCTTACCAAATTCCGCAATGGCCGCCGGGAAACGTAGTCCGTTTGAATTTCTGCCTCCCAGGTGGAAAGACCAAGAGGTTTTCTGTGCTTTGCTTCTTGGAGGGAAGGATTTGAACGACTGTGGGTCTACTTCCGGGGAACCCTTTTCTCAATGACTCCTGGAAGGTGCCCAGGAGCTGCAACATGTAGTTCCACAGTGCCCCGCTCCAGTTCTCCATCTACTACTACTTTCTCCCGGAACTTCCGCGGCTTGGTTACCCTATCTGCAGAATAGATACTTGAATAGATACAGCTGAGGAACAAGAGTTGATCCCATCAGAGCCAGAGAGAGCTCCCCTAAGGCCCTTCTTCATAGTTCACAAAGAGGTAGTGTTTTGTTTTTTAACCTTAATTTTAAAAATTCCTTTCCCCTCCCTCAGCCCTTCATTCGTGATTTTAGAGACTGGCAAACCTCCCTGGTGCTGCAACTGAGAGATACATTTCGGTCGCTAAGTGATTTGGTGCTGGAGTCACACAGGGCTCAGTTAAAATCCTGACCCTTCTATTTACACTAACTCTGTGGACTTTTCAGACCTCATGTACCTCGCGTCTATATCAGATGTAATGACTCCATTTATCCAAACACTGAGGGCCTGCCGTGTACAAGGCACTGCACTAGGCATAACGTGTACAGTAACAGATGAAACAGACATGGGCCTTGCTCTCAAGGAGTGTATAGTCAGCAGGGCTTATTGTGACGATTAAAGGAAATAATACCAGAAGTTAGTACGTGGCACTCAATAAATGGAAGCTATGATGATCATTTCTCTCATGTTCTCCTCCACAGAGAGGGAACTGAAAGCAGAGGCTAAAGACTGCAGGACCACATTAAAAGACTGCCAATGACTGCCCACCCCCCACCCCCACACATCGTCTTTCCAAGTCCTCACAGTCTAGACCAGAGTTTCTCAACCTCAGCATTACCAATATTTTGGGTGAATGATTCCTAAGTGGGGGAGGGATGGGGTTGGTGGAGACCTGTGCATTGAAGGATATTCAGCGGCATCCCTGGCCTCTACCCACTAGATGCCAGTAGCACACCACCAACTCAGGTATGACAACCAAAAATGTCTCCAGACATTGCCAAAAGCCTCTTGGGGCACAAATCACCTCTGATTGATAATCTCTGGTCTAGGGCAAGGAAAGGCAAGAAGATCGTAACTGTTGAAAGCTCTAGGAGCAACCTAGGAATTGTGTAAACATCCATAACTTTCCCCACCCTCATTATCTTATCCTGCCGGTGGACATCCAGAGTAACGAGAAGCTCTTGGTGAGGGGAGAATTTCCCCTTCCCTGTGGTCACTCCAGTGGCTACTGCAGAAAATACCATCTCAGAATGAAAATGTTATTCTCAAAAATGTCATGGGCTTCATGCTGCATTCTAATATTCTCTCCCCCTTTTCCCCCCAAGAGTGAACAAGATTTCCAGTGAGGTCAAAAGCTACAAAATTCTGCCAACCTTTTAAAATATTATACTTGGCACCACATGTATGAACCAAATAGATGTTCGATCAAATACAGGGAGACCCAAAATGAGAGATGTTCACAAGCCACAAGATAATTTTTTTTTAAGGTATTGAAACAGGAACTGTCCTTTTTCAGCTGTTAGCTAGGTTGCTTCAGATCTGGGCTTTCCCACTGGGCGTTGGTAACAACCACCCTCCACATTCAACAAGGGACACGTTGGGTAGGGGGAGAAAGGAATTATTTAAAAGAAAATACCTATTCACTCCGAACATCTGTAAGTTGAGGGTAGAAATTATTAGATGGAAAGTTTCTACCACTTGCAAAACCACTTTAAGCTTTAGATCCTAAATTGCTAAGGGCTACCCCAGGAACTTAAAAGAGGTAGTTTTATAACAAATAAAATTCTACCCCATGGGAGGTAAACCTTGTGACATGCAATCAAGGAGAAAAGTACAGACTGAAAATACACATGGGTTCAAGATGGGTTTAAATCCACACATCATAAGCCCTAGCAGGTTATTAAGAGAAAGCAGGATGCTTGGTGCACATGTCTGACCTTTCACAGTTGACCTCCAGATGAATTAACCAACCCTTCTTTTAAAGCTATGGCCAAGAGGGAGTGGAAGAGATGGAAAGTAGTGTTAAAATCACCAAAAAGCCACCTGCATATGTTGAAGAAGAGATGAGATGATGGTGATGGTGGGCAGTGTTAAGCACTGGTTTCTGTACAGAAATACCCAGGCTCTTCTAACAGCAGTTGAAGGTGCCACTTCCTTCTTCCTGCTCCAGCTGACTCCCAGAGTTCTTGCGTGGATACTGGCCACAAGGGCCTCCTACAGCACAAAGCTTGGGGCTCTAGCCTAGAAAAGGATGTCACTCACAAACCATCCTAAGCACCAGCCCAGCCTGTGAGAACCCAGAAGCAGCCACGGCTTCTCTTTTGCAGATAAATCCGAATTGCACTACAAATGCAAATGGGGAAACTGAGGAAAAGCAGGGCTTCTAAAGTCTACTGACAAAAGAACCTGGAATCTTACTCATAGTCTCTGGTTCTTCTGTCCTCTCCCTCAAGGGAGTATCTCACTCAGGGGAGTCTCATTTGATGGTGGAAAAAGTCCTCCAGAGTCCCCCAGCCCTATAACAAACACAGCCTGGATGGGGACAGTCTGCCTTCTGGAGGAAGCAGGCAAAGCTCTCCATTCTTAGGGGTCCTTTCCCTGAACGGTTTACTCAAGGTAAATTTTCAAATGCCTTATTGCAGATTCATGAACAGAGGAGGAGCCTGGTCTGTGTTACATCACTTCTGCAGACAGAAAAGAGGAAAAGAGGGGAGGGGGCCCTGAGGTTAAGGTGCAAGTCCAAAGTCACTATTAGTGACACCTGGTGCTTAAGAGAACTGCCTTGAAACTGCAGTGCTTACTGTGCAGGGCACTGTTTTCCGAAATTATCCTTAAGGGGGGTGGAGGGGCGGGGGTGGTCGTCAAATAAACAAGGTTGGGAACAGGGTGAGTCCTGAGCTCCTAAATAAGAATCTTAAGAGTTATACATCTTTCCATCCCCCACCCCAGAGTGACAACCGTAGCGTCCTCCTTGCCTCTCCCCTCGGAGCCCAGAAACGTGAAGAGCAGCAGAAAACCTTTTCTTCTGCCGAGTGAGTCAGCCTTGCCTAACTTCATGCGTAAGCTGTCCTCGAGTCAGCGGCAGCTGAGAGCTGCGGGTCTGTGTGCAGCCGAGATAAATTTGGGTCTAGAAGGGATGACGTAATGCTAAATCCGAGAGGTGGCTGCCGCCTCCCAGGGCTCCAGTCGCCAGGGCTGCCGGCTGACATCCCAACCATACGGAAAAGCACCACGACCCAGGTGCCTGAGCTGGGGAGAAAGGGAAAGAAAGGACATGGGGGGTGGGAGGAAATGGCAGGGGGAGGCAGCGGTACTCTGAGATCGCTGAACCTGGAAGTTTGTTGTTTTTTAACTTTGGTTTTCTGGTGAGATCAGGACACTGGCAGAGGCTCAAACAGCTGCACTTGACTTCCATCCTGGCCTATGTCTTCTCTCTTAGAAAAGGGCTTCTTACATTTTATTAAATGGCCCTTATAACAGCAGCCTATTTAGGTGATTATAATGAATGTGTTAATCTCTGGAATGTCCTTCTTTTTTTGCATTAACATGGGTCCAAGAAGAGATCTGCATTGCAGGACTTAATTAATATGCACACATAAGATTCTTGCTTACCTCGGAGCACTTCACTTGAGGGTGCAACTGATGGAAGATCTCGCTTCGGCCATCCCCTATGAATATTCCTCCCAATAACATTTCATGGTTTGTTTTCATAGAAGTTTGTATCATTAAGCTTATTCTGCAATCCAGCCTCCATTTTTCAGATGAAAAAACTGAGGCTCAGAGAGATATGGTAACATACCAAAGCCACACAGCCATCTATCAAACTGATAGAGCAAGGGTTAGGACTCGGTCCTCCAGACTCTCATCCAGGGCTGTCTACCCATCTCCCTAATTCTTTTTCTAGTTGATCTGTGGTTTTAAAAATAAACAGATAAACAAAGTAGAATACATGTTATGGTCTTTTAAATTTTATGGAGCCCCAAGGATTAATCCTCTCAATATCAAGATCGAGTTATATTCCAAGGGGATCCAAAGCCTGTTCTGTTTTGTTTTCTGTTCAAAGGTCTTAGGAAAAGGAAAAATCAACTCCTCTGCTGGTGATGACCACAAGCCATGGGCCCAGCCACACTACCTCATTTTAATTAGAAGACCAGCACAGGTAAATGATCTCTGTTGTATGGAAGTAGCTTCCTTCATTAGGAATGTCTCCTGAATACTTTTTTTCAAATGACATTTCATCTTGTGTTGCTGTGGTCATGTATTATTCTCCTTAATTTGTGATTACAATCCTTTAATACTTACAGATTTTGTGACTTTCAGCCATCTCTGGCATATATATCCTGGTCAGCCATTGTATGTTACTCTTTAAAAGACTGCTCATTCCATGAATGAATATTTTATTTAGAATGTTTGCATCCACATTCAAAAGCCAGAATGCACTGTAATTTTTTGTTGCACTTAACAGGTTTTGTAGGTAATGACCTAGTCTTTCAAAGTTAGATACAACTTGATTTTAAAGCCTTAAAAAAGAAAAGAAAAAAAAAAAAAAAAGATTACCAGAGGCCTTCCCCTGCTGTTAAGAGGATGGCCCACATTCTTACACAGTCCTGGGTAACCCTCCCTCCCCTGGCAGAAGCTTGCCTACAGCGGCCCGACCTCCACTCCTTGACATCACCACTCCTTTCCAAGCAGCAGAAACTTGTGGTGGTCACTCTTAGGGCCCAGCCAGACCCTGGACACTGAGTCACACATCCAGCCTTGCTACCTTGTGGCTGTTTTCAGCCTCAGGTACAATAGTTAGAATAAAACACCAGGCCCTTGCTTGCCCAAGGACGTGTGTGATCTCACCATCTCTTCTAACTCCAGCATGCTGATTCCAGGATTCTGGGATTCTCCAGAGATCCAAGAATAACATGCCTCCATTTGCCTATAGCTGCTGCATAATAAGAGCCAACTATGTGTGTGGTGCCACTTGTGCAGTCAATTCATTTAATCCTCAACGTATTCTGAGATTCCTGTTTCTCATTCGAGGCCCAGAAAGGTTAAGTGATTTGCCCAAAGCCATACAGGTAGCAAACGGATTCAAACCTGGATTTCCTAACTCTTGGACCCCATAGAGTACATCAGGGTATGTTTTGCCAGACAAGGTCAAACAAAGTTGATTAAGGCAATAGCCTCAATCAGGATAATACCATCCACCTGGAGGCTTTGGAAATGTGTAGGAGTGTCTTTCTTGAGTGTCACCATGACTTGGGAATTTTACTGACATTTAGTGAGTAGGAACCAAGGATGTTAAATCCAGCAATATTCCAGATTAATCTGCTCAAGAGGAACTGTCTCATCAATAGTCCCCTTGTTGATAAGCACTACATCAGAGGGTTAAAGGCAGAGAACTCATCGTTTGTTCAACAAATATTCCTTAAGCCTCTGTTACTCGTTGCACACTAACTTAGATGCCAAAGAGAACAAAGAATAAAACTACTTGTGGTCTCTGTCCTCAAAGTGCTTGCATTCTAGCCTGACAGACCGATGATAAGCAAGTAAAAGCATTGTAAATTGTGATAAGTAGAAATAAGGGAGAAATAATAAATGAGGGGGAGGATGGTTTAGGTGGATGGAGGGATCAGGGCAATCACAAGGGTGTTTGGCCAGCTCCTCAGACTTCCATAAGCACATAGGCCACCTGAGAATCATGCTAAAATGGAGTTTTGGGTTCAGCAGTTCTGGGGTGGGACCTGGGAGACCCATTTCTGACAAGGTCCTAGGAGACTCCAAGGCTATCCATCTTCAGACCACACTCACGCCAAACAGTAGGGGTGATGGCCATGCAGGGAATTGGGATTTTATTCTAAGTGAGACAGGAAGGAAACTATTGAAGGGCTTTAACCAAGTAAATGATACGAACCCAGTTCTATTTACGATCACCCTGGCTTCCTAGATCTCGATGGAGGAGAGGAAGAGGTTGGACCAACGCTTTTCGACCAGAACCAGCTGGCCCTCGCTAGTAAGGTGGCAGCCAGGGCCTAAAGTTCGTCTGTGTGGCTCACACTTGCCAAGCACGGGCCAGACCAGTTTCCCTACAAGCTCAGGCACCTTTGGGAAACCTAGTAGAGCCTGACAGGGTGTGGATTCACACCCCGACACCCGAGCATGCAGAGCCTCAGGAGCCCTACTGGTTGGGTGAGTTCCCCAGGGGGTGCCAGGCCAGGTGGTACTGCAAGGGCAAGCAGAACACCCTCGGCAAGTGCCTTGCAGAACAAGGGCCCTGTCTGCTTTGGTCTCAACGCCTGAAGAACCCCAGAAGGCTCTGGCGGTCCTCTCTCTGCTCTAGGATGAATGGGAAGTAAAGTGAGTCACTCCAGGGAGGCCTTCCCCAAGGGGACCCTCAGCCTCATCTTCAAACATTCCACATTCCATGTCTTGCCTCTTGCTCTCTGACACTTCTCTAAGAGCCCTGAAGTCTCCTAGGAAGAAAACCTGGTTTTGAGTCTCAGCCCCACTGTTTGTTAGCAGGTGGCCTTGGGAAAGTTAGCTTGCCTTGCTAAGGCTAAGGCTTTCCTCATCTGTAAAATGAGGATAATGATAGCACCCTCCTATTGGATGAAGGTCAGGATTTACTATAAAGCACTTAGCGTTGTGCTAGTGCATAGTCACTGCTCATTAAAAAGGCACCTTTATTACTGTTCCTTTGGAAAATAGAGACAACAATACACTTGTCAGCAGCAACCCGCCCCCACCCCGGGGACAGGCTATCAGACTCCCAGGAAGCAGGCAAGTATTATTTATGGATTTCTATTTGTCTGTCACTTGCACTGGAATATAGAACTCAACCTGGAGATCATATACATTGCACTTTGGAAGCACCAAGCAGGGTGCTTGGCTCCTCACAGGTGTTAGAAATTACGTGTTGTTTTGAGCTAAACTTTACAGCTGGTGGAAAAAAGCAAATAAAGTTGTATGCAAGGCACTCAGAATCTTGGGAGTCAAGAAGTATAGTAGAGATGGTCAGGTATGGTTGAAGTAAGAAGAGAATAACACAGGACTGTACAGTAGTTCTGGGCCCCTACAGAAATAAAAACAAAGGCTCACGCTTGCCACTCTTGATCAGAAACAGCAGCCCTGGGCATGCCCTCCATTTTGATACAGTGGTATTAAAACGGTCCCAAATCATCTTTATTCAAGTATACTTGCTAATGGTAATAAAAATACAGAGTAAAATATCTCAAATAACAGGTAATCCAAATCCCCTTTTATTAGCTTTAAACATCCCAGTCTTTCTCTCCCTCAGGACACTGTGTTTATCTTTCTAATTTTGCTATGTTTAAATTTCCTCAGCAGACACTGTAGTTGGATATTAGAGAGATGAGGCCAAAGGCATGTTCGATGGGACAGCAGGCATGGTAGAAACATTGGTATGGACAATCCTCCAAGTGCAGAGTGCCCCAATCTGTAAGGAACTAAGAATGGACTGTGTTTATTTACAAGGTTGCTTACACAGTACTTGATTTCCTAGGCTTGGGCAGCTTAAAAAAGGGGGTGGGGGAGAGTCAGATCTGTAAAAATTATAAGGATAAACACAAAACACAAAGGATTTTAAACATCAGGCTGGGGGATGGCAGGGTACATGGAGGGAGCAGAGGGACTAGTCTCTCTGTTTGTTTTTTTTTTGAAGCCCAGTATAAATTTTTGTTCTATCTGTAATGATGGCTAGAACCAAAGACACAAAGCCCAAGTCAGATGCAATCCACATTGTTGAGGTTTACTTTAAGACAAGTGAAATTTCTAAAATCTGGCACTGGAATAGAGTTTAAGTCCACGATGGCAGGGACTGTATCTCTGGGCCCTAGCACAAAGCCTGACATAAAGCAGTGTGTACGCCTTAAATACCAGCTTGATGAATGGATGGATGAACAGACTCACAGAACACATTTAGGGAGAATTCCTGGCATGCAACATAATTCCACATTTTATAAAATTATTTGCCATGGGGGCCTTTTAAAGAGAGGTTCACTAACCTAAATTAAAAAAAAAAAAAAGAGATCCTATTTACATATATTTCCTGGAGATGTATTGCTCAAAATGAGGGTCACCTGAACTTTCAAAATATTTCACAAGCGAGGGGCCCAGTAGAGCATTCTGCCAAGATGAGGAAGCAAAGAAGGAACCTCCAGCTCAGATGGGTGGTGGCAAATGCCCATTCGTTTTGGCCAGAGAGATCAAGTCAGCTGCTGACAGCTTTAACACCTCCAGCCAGGCCACTCAGGGACAAGAGTATCAGAGAAAATGACTTCCCTTTAGTTTAGCAGAAGAGTCAGAGAGCAGGTGTCGCTCCCGTCGGAATCAAAGCTTCTTCTCACCAGTGGAGCCGGAGCTCCACCCTCCACCCCCAGAGGGAGGGCCCTTTGGGAAGCCCTGAATGCCTCCTCCTCAGTTAAGGCTGGAGAGCCTTCCTATCACTGCCATCACCTTGGGTTCCACCCACTCCCCCTACCATAGATGTATAAGAAAATATTTTTTCTAAATGGTGAATTCAAATTATCTTCATTATGAAAGACTATTGAGAATGTTGCAATGACCTTTGCAATAAACAGACACACCCTGCGATCAGTAAACCAGGGTTGAGAATTGCTGACTTTATGAGCACCTGACCTGTAAAACAAAAGCCCAGTTTGGGGCTCTGCCTGGGACCCATTCTCACATCAGGCAGGAGGGAACACAGCCCAGACGGACTTGTTTCTGCCTCTGCTGTGTCGTCTTGGGCAAGCCACTGTCTTTTTCTGGGCCTCAGCCTCCCTGTCTGTATAGTGAAGATGATGGAAGCTCTGTGACCTCTTGGGCTTTTTCTGGCGCTGATGTTCTGTCTTACCACCTGCCTCCTTCAAAAACATAACTGAAAGGGAATGGAAGGAAGAATGGGAAAGGGAAGAGAACTGCTGGTTCAGAAGGCCAGGCTACGGTAAACCTCCCCTCGTTTCTGCCTGCCGAAAATGGCTTTCTTCATTCTGCAGGAAGATTCCCATTTTCTTCTGGGTTATTGCCTTTTATACTTCTTTTTCTGTCTCTCTCTCTTTTTTAACTCAAAAGTCACAAAACCACAACTCACCTCCCCAAAACGGGTCATCTGGAAGCCAGAGCTGTCAGGGCTTAGGTGTGTCATGCCTGGCATACTGGTGGTATCTAAGTGAGGACCAGGCCAGGGCAACCATGTGCTTCTTCTCCAGAAACCCAGTTTAAATCAATATTTATCCAACTGTATTTATAGAAAGTGGTGGTGGTAGGGAAGAGGGGGTGGGGTGGGGAGGCAGGGGGATCTAAAACAGAACAAGCCACAATGACTGATGCAAATCTTTGTGGCCAATTCGTTTCTGCAGGGCCAGGCTTTTTTTTAAAAAGGCAAAAGACTCAGCTTTTGATGAACCTGCTGTTGGCCCTAGTACCATAGCAACAGCCCCAAGTCCTCTAATATGTCCAGAGGACAGACTTGGAAGAGTAGCAAGAAAGGGGTGGTGTTTCCTAGGAGCCTAAACTTGAGTTAGGGCCAGGAGAGTTGAACAACTCTGAAAAACGAAGACAAAAAAGAGAAAAAAACAAAAAACAAAAAACCCTCTCTGGTTGGCTCTTCTGTCTCCAGCTTCGTTTCTAAACCTTTTCTAAGCAGGGTGTGCTTAGGAAGACCTTGGACAATCAACAAGGTGTTACAAACACCCGCTCTGCTTCGGGTTGTTGGGCGACCTCGAGCAAGTTTCATCTCTCTGGACTTCATTCCTTGACTAGAAAATGCATACACGCCTATACGGTTATATAAAACTGCAGGCTCAGTCCAATCAGAGGTCTAGGTTCAAAACTCAGCTCCACCATTACTATGTGATCTTTGGGCAAGTTACTCAGTTACCCCCTCTGTAAAATGGGAGCAATTAAAGTCCACATGCTCTGTGGTTGTTGTGAAGTTTGGAGGAGATAACACGTCTTTAGCCCCATATTTTACCAAGTATAGTCAATGCTCAGTAAATGGTTGCCAGTGTTGGTATTATGCAGTGCAATTAGTTGCTGCTGCTGCAATGCTGGCACCCTCTTCACTTCCTTCAGTTCTACCTCCAGATTTTGCCAGCCATTCTCAGATGAAAATCTCCATTTCTAACTGTGCCAAATAGGAGTGTATTTTGGTCAAAGAGGGCAGGTAGGTGAGCAGCTCTTGTTCTGTCTTGGATCTGATGGAGCTTCTTTTCCCCCATCAAACCATGAATGACTCAATTCATCTTCTCCAACTTCATAAGGTCCAGATGCTTTTCCTGGTCCCCTCCATAGGGTACCCAGTCCCTGGGAGCTCTGGGACTCTGAAAGCTACAACAGTATCCCCAAAAGTCCACTTCTGGCATTTAGCAATGGGCAGAGATCAAAAAGAGTTGAATCCGGGGAGCATAATTTAGGATGTAGAGGAAACAGAAGCCTAAGTTAAGAATGCTCTTTATACAACTTCACCAAAAACAAATACCTCACTCCACTCCCATCATAAATCAACTTACAGAGTTTTCGGGGCGGGGGTGGGGGGAAGCAATTGCACATCGTAAATGCTCAATACATAATGTGTGGAATGAATGAATGAATGAATCGTAAGATGCCTGCCATGCAGAAATGTGATCTGCATAAACACTAGTTGCTATCAAAGCCCTCAATTTTAGCATAAGTTGCTCCGTAAATAAATAACTGATCCATCTGCAGGGTCACAGCTGATGCAGTTTCAGCTCTCCGGGCCTCACCTACCATCTCTGTATAGGCCCTGATCTTTACAGCCCAGGAGCAGTCTGCATTGATTATGGGAGACATCTTCCCTCCTTGGAAGAGATCAGTTATTTCCAACTCCAAGTCTTCAGAAAGTCTATCATGTGTCCTTTCTGCCTTTCAAACTGATCACTGTGTCATAGCCAGTAAATGACAAATCCAAGCAATCAAGGGATGTATATTAATTGTCTCGTGTATGTCCAGTGTTACGCAATGGTTATGAAATACTGTTGAGTGATCTTTTCCCTTAAGATGCTAATCATCTCCCTGTGAGGATAAAGCTAATGTAGTCTTCAGAAAGTCTATCATGTGTCCTTTCTGCCTTTCAAACTGATCACTGTGTCATAGCCAGTAAATGACAAATCCAAGCAATCAAGGGATGTATATTAATTGTCTCGTGTATGTCCAGTGTTATGCAATGGTTATGAAATACTGTTGAGTGATCTTTTCCCTTAAGATGCTAATCATCTCCCTGTGAGGATAAAGCTAATGTACAGTAAGCAAGTAGAGCTGATTATCAAAGCTCAGAGAAGTGACTACTTATTGAGCACCTACTATATTCCAGGTACTTTAAATGAAGTGCCTCAGTTGTTCAGCAATGGGAGGAGGCTGATGCTATGGTTATCCTCATTTGACAAAAAAAGAAATGAAACCTCAGGTTAGGCAACTTGTGCCCAAGGCCACACAGCCAGTAAGCAGTGAAGGGGTAACTTGGGCCCTGCTCTGGGTGACTGTAAAGCTTTCATTCTCTCATTCATTCCCTGACTTGAGAAATATCCAGGGGAGGCTTCCTGGAGGAGGTGGGATCTGACCTAGGCTTTGAAGCTAGGTTAGACACAGATAATCCCAGGGAAGTAAGAGAATGAGGGCATGCTAGACGGAGGGAAGAGTCTGAGTCAAGCACAGAGGGATGACTGTAAAGGCTGCTTGCTGGTGGACCTGCTGGACGGGACTAGAGGAGATTAAGTTGGGAAGGCAGGGTGGGGCCAGATGACACCATACAGCCACAGCTTACTCTGTCAGCAGGCAGAGGCTGTTCTTTGGCCTGTCCATGCCCCTAGGAAAGCACCTCACCTTCCAACCCAGGTAATGTACTCCAGAGAGCCACCCAAGGCTTCTACTCGAATTTAATCATTCTTTTCTATCTTAAGCATTGCCCCCAAGCCACCTTCCCTAGACACTGGGAAGCCCTGTTGTGTCCTGTAGATTCCACTTGCCTGCTCAACAACTTTTATGGACAGAACGCCCCTTTGTGAATTAATTTCTTTTTCTCTTTCGTTTTTAACCTTTTCCAAAATAGGAAGTAAATTTTTTTTTTCAACTGATCAGTCAGTCCTAAATTGCTACCCCTTCACTGGACCCTATGTCAGAGGTTATTTACATATAATTTCTGAACTTGTGATAACAGGGTCACGGGATCCATAATTAATATTTCTGGAGGCTTTTGAGTTTCTTAAGGATTCACATCAGTTGGAAGTTTGGGAGAATGTACTTGCATCTTCTAGGGAATCCTTGCCTTGCACAGAGCACTCAATGCTGAGTGACTCAATTTGAACACCCCAAGAAAACTCATCATATATACTGAGAATAACTCAGCACTGTGGACACACTTGGTGAGCTCTTCCAGCACGGAAACCTCAACGAGGCAATGAAAAGCAGTTCTGGTGACAATGGAAAATAAGGCAAGCTCCTGCCAAGGAAGTACTTTACACACAGTAAAAGCGGAACGTGTGGACTCGTGACCAGGGCCTATCGGTGCATTTCGAGAATGTCTCACAGAACCCGAAATGGAGAATTGAGGTTCAATACCCTTCTCGGGGTGAAGAGCGTCCCTTTAAGAAGGGATTGAACCAGCTGGCCGCACTACAGCTCCCAGAGATTTTCTGGCTTGCCTCCAGGCTCCACCCCCTAGTCTCCGGCCTCAGCAACGCGTGACGTCAGAGGAAGCTGAGGCTGTCGATTGGCTGAGCAATGCTGCTAGGTCAAGTCCAGTCAGAGGAAAGAAGTTTGTCTCCATGTGGAAACCATGTGTCTCTCGCTGGGAGGGGGAAGCGGTGGAGGCGGAGAAACTGCGATCAAGTGATTACAGGAGAACTGGCTGAAATGAAAGCGAGGAGGTTGTGCACCTGAGCCGGCCAGTATTGTCGTTTGCAGTAGTGACCTAAAACCAGAAACAAACCTTACCCAACACACAAAACTTGAGTCCCGCCACCATCATAAAAATAAACAGCTAGGGTCCTTGCTTCCTTCCAAAAACCAGGGAGGGACCAGAGAAATGCTGGAATCCTATCGGAACGCCTAGATTCCCCTCCCTCCCCTAAAGACTGAATGATGTAAGCGTTTCGGAAAGCGGGGATCTGAAGCAAAACAAGCCCGGCGCGCGCGGAGGAACCCTTAGTGCCCGAGCCCGGCGCACGCACGACCCGCCCCCACACTCGCGTTATTGCTGTGCACACGCGGACCGCCGTGACGCGCGGGCATTGTGTGCATCGAGCAGAAAACAACGGCGAGCGCCGCCAGCGCGAAGAAGCACCCCCGATTAAATGAGACAGATGTAGGGCCCGTTGTTTTCCGTACGGGGAGACCTAGACCCGGGCCGGACCGGGGGCGAGAGTGGGAAAAATAAAGTGGCCCCCGTGGGCCGCTCCAGTTTGCAAAGGAGATAATAGAAGGCCCTGTGGACGGTCGCCCCATAGTTTGCTGCAGGTCCCCCTTGCCTGCGTGAGCTCGTGGGGAGGGGGCGAGGGCCTGGAACAGGGTCCCCGCTCTCGGGGAAATCTGGGGGCCGCTGGCATCACGTCATGCTGAGCCAAACAGCGGCTGCGAAAAGAGGCAAGAGAGCTAAAAATACTCCAGCGGGGAGCCGGCCGGAGGAGGAGGGCAACCGGGCGGAGGGGCTGATTATGCACACGAAGTTGAGGGCGCCCAGGTTCCCGATCCCCTCTCGGGGGGTGGCAGCGCGGACGCCTCGGTAAGGGGACCGGGAGGAAGCCCCTTGGCTTCCACGGTCCCCGGAGCCCGGCTCCACTACCTCTGGCCCGCCCCGTGCGGGGCAGTCCGGCCCGGCGCGCCCGGCCCTCTGCTTACGTGACTGGTGGCCACGCCGGAGCCCCGGCACCGGGTAAACAAGGAGGTGGCGGCGGCCAAGGCGGTAGGGGAGCGAGGGTGGGGGCGGCGAGGTGGGGAACAGAGGTCTCCGATTGTCTGCGAGTGCGAGGGGCGGGGGGCGCGGGACGCGGAGGAAGCTCCAGCGGCTTCTCGTACACCCCTCTGTGGAGGGAACCTGGCGGGGGCAAACCAGGTTTGCCACTCACTGCCAAGGTGCCCTTTTTGGGTGCACCCCCCGCCAAAGCCGGCGCCAAGGGACAGACTCGGGGGAATGGGGGACCCGGGCGGCGGGGGGGTGGTTAGAGTAAGAAATCACGCCCCTCCCCCCTCCAACAAAAGCAAACACACCAAACAAAACCACATCTTCACCCACCTCCCCACCAGCTCTGACCCTACAGGCGAAGGCATACTGCCCCCCACCCCACACCCCGATTAATCGCAAACTGATTCGGCTGCAACCGCCGGCGATGCGCCTTTCTCGTAACCCAGGCACCCCGAGAAAACAGGGAGAGAAGAAAAGAAAAGAACGCACCACCAACCTCCCAACACAAATCCTTGTTTTTGCCTTAAGCTACTGCACGATTTCGCTGCCATCACGCGGTTACTTTAACCCCGAAGGCCTGGGGTGTCGGTCAGCTAGGGTGTTTTTGTGTTTGAGGGTTGTTGTTGTGTGTGGAGGGGGGGGGTAGGTTGCAAGACCTGACACGTTGCAATCAGACCATTTTTCTCCCTTTCTCTCTCTACCCCCCCCCCCCCCTCTTTCTCTCTCATCTCATTGATCTTCCTACTTGCTCGGACAGATTTTCTCTAGTCTGTCGGTCTGTCCGCCTCGGCCCCTTCCCCCTTCTCGCAGCTATTATTTGTGAGGACCGTGCTGGAGACGCCGCACTCGCGTGCCCCCGTTAGGACGCTGAGGCGACGGCCTGGGGAGGATTGGGGCACCCAGGCAAAAATG
The DNA here is from genome assembly GCF_055505025.1 of Bos grunniens. NCBI lineage: Eukaryota > Metazoa > Chordata > Mammalia > Artiodactyla > Bovidae > Bos > Bos grunniens. The sequence goes on along the minus strand of NC_141190.1, from coordinate 30,543,124 downwards.
AAACAAATACAAAAAAGGAGGCCAGGCCGGGGTGGGGCTCCCAGCACCCCCCGCCGCCCGCAACCATCTCTCTCCACCTGAATATGGGGTGGGGGTGGGGGGAGCAGTAGAAAGCCACCGGGAAGGAATCTGCCTTCCTCGCCCAGAGCGCTCACTCGGGAGCCGTATCCCGGAAAATAAAGAAACAGCACATAACAGCCCACACCTTCTTCCACAACTATTGTTTCCTGCGAGATCCCAAAGTTTCCTTCTCGCTGAGTCCCCCTCGCCAAGTTTCCCGGGCGCAGCACCGCGGGTCCCGGGCGAGCTGGTGGCAGCGCTTGGTTTTGCCGGCCTGTTTCTTTGAGAGGGGTGGGGGGGTCGGGGGCAGGGGCACCTAGGGCAGCAGAGGCTCAGAGGGACTGTCTCCGTGGACGCGATGGCCTGAGCCCAGCCTTGCAGCGAGAAGAGAGGAAAAAGCAAAGTAGACAGGAGGAAGAAGCAGAGCCGAGCCAGCCGGAGCCCACGCCGTGGAGGGCTGTTTGCTTGTTGTTATCGTTGTCGTGTGTCTATGTGTTTTCTTTCTGGAACCGCCGAGCTCTGCCTACAGTTTCCAACTTTCGTCTTGTAATCCCCACCCCACCCAGGAACGAGCGACAGAAAAACAACACTTGTCTGCCCGAGAAGGCTCCGGAAAAAAAAAAAAAAAAAAAAGGGAGAGGGAAAAAAAAAAAAAGTAAGAAACGCGACCTCGAAGAGAAGAGCTCTCAGCTCAGTTGTCAGCAAACAACAACACTCCCCCGCTCCTCCGCCCAGCGGTTCTCCCACCCTCCCGGAGACGGACAGACTGACGGACCGACAGCACCCCCCAACCCCCCGCCTACCCCCTGCTCGTCTTTGTTACATCTTTAGCAGCTTTGTGCGTGCGTGTCCTTTCTCCGGTGTCATCGGCTTTACTGCCGAGGGCTGGATGTGAGTGTGTTGGGGAGAGGGGGGCTAAGCAGGCGTCAGGGGTCGCCCAAGTGGGCGAGAAAGAAAGAGCCCGGCGCCGAAGAGGAGCCAGGGCCCCCAAACTTACTTTTGTTTTCTTTCTCGATCTGCTCCAGGTAGCTGGCGGCCTCGAGCAGAATCTGCACGTTCTGCAGAAAAGTGTTGATGTGCTTCTCCATCGAGTTCTCGCTGGTGTTGAAAATGTCTGAGAAGGGGCACCTGAGCTTGGCCCCCGCGGGCTCCTCCGGCTGGGCCGGGGGCTGGGGCGCGGTCACGGCCGGGGGCGCGGCGGGGGCCAGCCCCGCGCCCTCGCAGCGCGCCTCCTTGCGCGGCCGCCCGCGTTTGCCCATGGAGGGACCGCGGGGTCCGCCGAGCTCGTCCTCTTTCGGGGCTGCGCGGCCCGGCCGAGCTCCGGGCCCCGGGGGAGAGCCGGCTGGCTGGAGCAAAGAAGGCGCCGAGGCGAGAAGGCGACCTGACTTCCCGAGCCTCGCTGCGTGCTGTTGTGTGTTTGAGTGTGTGTGAGTGTGTGTCGGTCTCGCTGTGGGTCTGTGTGTATGGGAGATTGAATGAACCTACAGGACAGACGGAGGCGCTCTGGCGCCTGGGTCCTAGTGCGAGCCTGTCGCATTCGGACTGGTCAAAATGAAAGGCGGAGACAAGCGAGGCAGGGACCGCCCCCTGCCCGTCCTGGCACACTATCCTGCCTCTCCCCAATGTTATCACATTGTAGAGCATAATATTTAAACCCAAATGGAAAAAATACTCGAAGGCTCTGAGCGTACCCACAGAAAAACAAACTATTAAACTGTTGTTCTTTTACTTCACGTGAAAATAATACCAGTGCCTGGCACTACATACTAGATTCCAGCGGTAGCTGCTATGACTTAAGAAATAAAAGTCCAGTCCAAAAAAATCATACACGTTACCTCAAGTTCTCTCCCCGCAATGGACACACTCCTACACACACACACACACATGTACACGCACATGCACACACACACAGGCACAGGCATCTGCCTTTACAGGGCCAAGTGAAATCCCCAGGCCACCAAATCCCAGTTACAAATTTACTCACTCTTTCTTTCTCCCTTCAAATGCAGAGTTATTTTCCTGGAAGGGGGAGGAGATGGAAGCGTCTCTCCCCACACTCCTCTTCCCAGCCTTAGTCCAGCTGTGCAAAGCTCACAGTAGGGAGCCTCCACACCTGGCTCTCTTTTATTTTATTTCGCAGAAAGGCGGACGTGGCAGCCCAGGAACTTCCCACCCCTACCCTGGCTGAATTCCACCTTTTGGTTCTGAAGACCCCTACCCTAGGCGACACTGTTCCATTGCCAGTGCAGACCATTCAGGGTCTGCAGGAACCATGGATGCTTTCCAGGCCTGGGAAGTGTGGTGGCAGTCAGGGCCCTTGGGGAGTGCCATAGAGAGGCATTCAAGCCCCAGCTCTGCTGAACACAGACTGGACTGTGTGTGTGCCTGGGCAAGTCCCCTAACCTCTCTCAGCCTGTTTCCCCATCCATGAAACCTCTGATAAGATTCATGAGTTGATTAAATTATATCTGCAGTCAGCACGCTGCCTGGCTCATTGTATGATCTTTTTCTTCCAGTATAGACCCAGATAAGAACCTGAGTCCCCTACTTGGCAGCTAAAAGGAGAAATAAGTTACAGGAAACAAGACTCTTCTGCACTTTGTTGAAAAACATCTGTGCAATAAGCCTATCTAAATATCGTTGCCTTGCAAGGTCTCCTGGAGGTTTCCTCCAGGGAAACCATTTATACAGAAGACACAGTGAATGCTGCCCCCTGGAGTTGTGCAACCCAGCCACCCTGCTTAGAGACAGCTTCACACACACTTGTCAGGAAGACTTTTCCTGGAAATGGAAACTTTTGGGAAAAAGGAGGGAAAGTGTGTTTCTTTGTAAAAAACACTATGCATGTATGTAAAATAAATACATGCACCCTCACTGAAGTCTTGTGTATTTTTAGACTGCAATAACCTGCTGCTGAATCAGTATTTGGCATTTTAAAGCCAATATATTCCCATTTTAGACCATAATGTAATCATACTACACATATTCCCTGCTCATTTTCCATCTTGATTGATCTCTGCATCCTTTAACTAGGGTAGAGAAGCAGTTCCTAAAAGCTATGAGATAAAAGTTCACCTTCCCTGGTGGCTCATTCCCTGGTAAGGAATCTGCCTGCAGTGCAGGAGACCTGGGTTCGATCCCTGGGTTGGGAAGATTCCCTGGAGAAGGGAATGGAAACTCACTCCAGTATTCTTGGCTGGAGAATTCCATGGACAGAGGAGACTGGCAGGCTACAGTCCATGGGGTCACAAAGAGTTGGACGTGACTGAGCCACTAACACTTTCACTTCACTTTTTTTCCATCTTCACAACAGCTATTTACTTTTTGTTCTGTTGGAACCACAATCTGAGTTACTCATATTTTAAAGTCTATAAACATCTAAGGACTTTAGGAAGTATAAACAAGTTTTATCCAATGTCATTTTGCAAAAATTGATCTCCCTTGCCCCTGGTGAAAGTGAGACAAAGAACCTTCTAAGCCTAGAAAAAACCTTGGTTTCTGATTCCCTGGTGGAGGTGTGGGCCAAATGTGTACATATACTGTACTTCAATCTGCATGTATACACACCCAGCAAGATAGGCACACCCCACACATGAGTGCCAGGGCAGGGGTAGAGTGTTTTGTCATATTTATTTATCCCTGTTTCATCTCTCATAGGTCTGTGAGCTTCAGAAAGCCCAGTGGGAATCTTCAAGCTGGGCCACGGATCTGACCAAAGCCAAAATAAACAATGGCTTGAAGAAAATCTACAAAAAAGTGCTGATTTGCACTATTCCCACAGTCAGCCACAGCCCCCACCATCATTCCCATGGAAAACACCACTGCTGGTGCCAAATCAAGTCTTCCCTCCCATCATAGGGGCATTGTTTTTTGTTATTATGTGAGTTCTTAGCATCAGACAATGGCACCACAAGAGACACAGTGGAGGCAGGAGAAATGCCTTTTTGTTTCACAGAATCTAGGCTATTGTGCCCCAGAGTCTCACATACAGTAGAGTTGCATACATTCATTTTGGTAACGTGTCTTTGGAACGATGAATGTGCTAAAGCTCAAAGGCTCTTCCTTATTTTTTTTTCAGAGCCCATCAAGTGTTAAATCATGTGAGCATCCCTCCTCCCTAACCATTCCCCAATCAATAGATTTCTCTAATAAAGTTGGCTCCAAACGTAAAGAGGGGTGTTTCAGAAGTTATATCACAGGGCAGACTGAGCTGGGTCACAAGCTCAGTGCCATTCCTGATTACCTTTGCTTCCTAGGAGGAGCTGTTCATACCCTTTTTCTTTCTCTTGGGCCTTTTATCGTCTGCACTGAGTCTTTATTGCAGAGCACTGGCTTCTCTAATTATGGCGCACAGGGTCCATAGTGTGCAGGCTCAGTAGTTGTGGCACGCAGGCTTCTCTCTAGTTGCAGCGCATGGGCTTAGTTGCCCCATGCCATGTGGGATTAGTTCCCCAACCAGGGATTGAACTCGCATCCTCTGCATTGAAAGGCAGATTCTTAACCACTGGACCACCAGGAAAGTCCCTCTCTGGAGCCTTGATTCCATAAATAAACAGGCCTCTTTGGAAACTTGCTGAGCATATCTGCAGAGAACAGGGAGGGAATGAGAAGGCAGTCAGCCTGTAGGAACATGTGAACTATGTTAAAGGAAAGCAGTGAATTTTTGTGGTGCCCAGTCAGGCCAGCCATGATGTTCCCAAGGACCCTAAATGTCTTGGGTGCCCACTCAGCCTGGGTCACATTTTCTCAACCTTCTGTTTCTTTGCTTGGCCTATTTGGCAATATTTTTCCGACAACCTTATTTGCATATTAAAGCAAAATCATTCTTTATTTGTCCTTCTTCGCCCCCAGACTACACTACACTCTTACATCAAAGGAGTTGTTTTGCCTGTAATTATGTCTTCAGGTACATAGAGTCTGGTTAATTACTGAGGCTGTGATATGAGAGCTTCCCCCAGACCTCCCCATCCTGCATTTGGATGGGATGCCCTTCCCCAGCCTGGACCACTTTGGCTCTCCTGGCCTCCTTAAGCCTGCCCTTCCTCCTCACCTGTGCTCCCCTCACTAGCCCTTTCTGCTGAAGCTACCCTCCAACATCTAGCTTTTCCTTGGACCTTGTTAGCACAACCAGTCAGGTTCTTCTCCGCTCTTTGACCTGTGGTCTTTGCACTCAGGCTTGGTAAACACCATCAAGAGATCTGTCCCCTGCATTGTCTCTCAAGTCCTAATCCTCAGAGCTTCCCTAGCCAAGTTTTTCCTGGGCACCTTTCCCTTTGGAAAGAGATTGTTGGCAATGATTTGATGAGCTGGCTCAGGACTCCCTCTCTCCTTGGGAGCCTTTATCTTGTCTTTATCTATTAGAAGTGGCTTCAAGGGAAGCCCAGGAGTTTCAGGGTGGCAGTTGGGGGTCGGGGGGGAAGTTAGGAACTGTTAGGCACAAGCAGAATAGCAGGAACTAGAACTGTGGGACTCTGCCTCTCCCACTGGCTCCTGCACAGGCTTAGAAGTGCTGACTAGGCCTCCTTCAACCACTCCCCATGCCCCCACCCCCACCCACACACTCACCAGTGGGTGTAGACATGGGCAGAGGATAAAGAGCCTCCACCCTACATTGGAGCTCACCCGGATGTCATCTACTCCTAGGCATTATCTCTGCTCTTCTGGACTCTGCCCTCCCTTCTCCTGGACCTCTGAGGTTGACAGGCCCTTCCTGTCTCAGGCAGCTCCTGGGCTTCTCCCATGCAATGCCCAGTTCTTAAAGGGTTTGCTAGACTATGAGCTCATCATGGGTAGGGAGCATGACTTGCTCCCCCACCATCCCCAGCCCCTAGCACCTAGCATGGCACAAGCATGGCCCAGAAGAGAGGCTTAGGCCATGAAGGTCAAAGAGATGAATGACCTTTCCTTGCCTGGCTGAACCTTGGTGCTGGCCTTTCCTGGCTTCCTTGCTCCAGCATGGTAAGAAGAGGCATTGAACACTGCAAAACTATTCCTGAGTCATTCACATTAAAGTTTAAATATCAAAATGCTGCCTCTGTAGAGTAGCCAGAAACCCATTGAGCCAGATGGTGGAAATTCCCTTCCCCAAAAGTGCAGTGGCCCAGCCACCTTTTCCCTGTTCTTACTGTTGTACATATCTGGGGACAAGATGAGTCTCCAAAACAATAAATTGCCTCTAAAGGAGAATCTTCCAGAATCACCAGGCAATGAAGTCAGTGTCCTGCGACCAAAGTGAGAATCATACAGACCTTACTTTCGTCACACCTTCTTATTCTCTCATGTATCCTGGGGGTGGAGGGCATTCCTACAGCAATCTATTTTCTTTAACGTCTCCATATTTTTTAAAACGAATTAACAAAGATTCCAAATTCAGGTACTTTAAGGTACCAGTGACTGACACCAGCTCAAATATGATCATTTCCAGAGACATTTGGAATTAAAAGATGACCAATGCCTTAAGCTAAAGGAATACAGCTCTAATGGTGAAATGTTAGGCTTTAGGAGATGGAAGGGGAAAGCAGTATGCAGGTGGCAAAGGAGCTTCCCCCTAATGATGAGCTGGTTGATTGTATAAGTCACTCAAAGCCTCAGTCTTCTCATCTGCAAAGTGGGAAGAACAATTTTTGCCTTGCTGAAGGGGTATCTATAAAGGAACTTTGGAAACTGTGAAGTATTGTGCACATGTCAGGATAGTCATGGGCTAAGAGAGTCCTGGAAGATTTTCAGGGAAAACAGAAACAATGGCAAAAAGATGTGAAACTTCGGGGCCATTGCATGGCTCTGTCATTTTGGAGAAATAATCTCACCATCTGCAGGGTCAGGGTTCTCCCCTACAATGGGAGAGTGCCATTGGCATTCAGTCTACCTCTCTCCCCCAGTCTGAAAAGCATCCTCAATTCATCTCCTCCATGTTCAGTAATCACAGATAGGAATGTCACTGTCCATGGGGGTTTGGGATCAACTTGAGAGAAGCAGATGACCACACTGAGCTGGTAAAATTCTAGCCAAAAGTAAAGAAACTGGCAATCTCAGGTCTGGGAAAAACTTTCCTCCCTTTGATTCTCTTTTTTGGAAAACAAACAAGAAACACTTGGAAGAGACCCATTCCTGTCTTCAAAGAGGTCTGGGGGAACAGGAGCCCTGTCTGTGAACCACTGGACTCAGCAATCTGGGAAGCAGCCCCCACATTGGGGGCTACACAAAATCTCCAGGGAGGAAGCAGCCTGGAATGGTGCTGTTTCTAGTTTCTGACCTTTTGCCTGGATGCCTGTCCACCACCCATGCTCTTCTCCCCTCTGAAACCTTTTCTTTCCCTCCCTTCTTTTTTCATCTCTCCTGCCTGAGGCCTGCAGTTTGCACTCTCCCCTTCCTAACCAAGAGCTCAATTCTCTTGGGTGAAAAGGCTGATGGGCACTGAAGTGTGTGTATTTATCAGGGATAACAGACATGTGAGAATGTACTAGACATAGAGATGACTTCATTCCATCAGAAGACATAGTCTCCCACACATCAGTCTTCTCCAAGGTGTCGGGACACAGCAGTGAGCTGAGTCCAAACTCCCACCCTCCCAGGACTTATTTCTTATCCAGGTATACACATGACATAGGACCAGTGGGTGTGCATGCAGGTATACATATAGGCACAATCAGGCGCACAAAAACCCTTTACTCCCATGCTTTTCAGGAAATGAAAGGCAAACTCCAAGCTGGAGCCAGAGTAACAGAGATTCATACAGCAGGGCTGTTACATTCTGTTATGCATCATAGAAATATCGTGAGAGACTATGGAAGAGTTTGCCTTCACTGGAAACCCTTTCTCTCTTGCTTATGTGGGAAATTGACTTTCATTTGCATACACTGACCTTTTGTGTGGTTCCACGTAGTAAGGCACACTACATTATGTATCCGAATACTTAAATTTAAAAAAAATTTCATGTTATTCTAATTCATAGAGTTCTAAAAAATCTCACAGTCGTGTGTAGCCTGCCAAAGAGTCACGTCAAAACAACTGTCTAAAATTACAAGTTACCTGGAAAAGTCAGAAACGTAATCAGAGGCTATTTCCATATAACTACACCCTAAAAACACCCATCCCAGACAGGCAGGCACATGAGAATAACATGTTGGCATATAGTCACAAGAATCTGCCCTAGACTTTTGATTCTTAATTGCATCATTGTTAATGTAAAATTGAGTAGAAAATCCCAAATACAGAGGCTAGAATTTGGACATTTTTCTCCATTTCCTGGTTCACTGGGAGAACTGGACTCTGTCAGATCTTAGTCTGGATGTTAAGGGCATGTCTGCTCATCCTGTTAGTTTTTCATACTTTGGATGTGAGCGCTTTTAAGTGCACTGTAAATACATGTAATGTGGTTCTGTATTTTGTTAGAGACACCGTAAGTATAATAGCTAGTATTCACGGAATGCTTCAAGCCCTGTTCTCCATGCGTAATTTTTAATTTTATTTTATTTCATCCTCAAAACAACTCCAAAAGCTATTGTCCTCACTCCCATTTTACAGATGAAGAAACGGAGGCTGAGAGAAAATGAGTGCTTTGTCTCAGATGGCACAGCGAGCAAGTGCCAGGGCTTGGTGCTCGCTGGTCTCCAGCCGACGAACGCAGCAGGATGCTCCTTCTTCCTGTTTATAACCCACTTACCTTCATCCAGTTCTGTCCAGGCACGTGGGTTGGGTATGAGTTTATGCAGTCTCACTAGCTGGGTTTATGTACGTAACAAGGGCGCTTGTGGCAAATCCTCATTAGATTATAGACTGAACATTTCTCCAGGAAAGGAAACCTGGATTCTCCCTTCCTACGCTGTGAGTTCTTCCACAGCTTCCACGGCCTCCCCTGCAGTGCCTAGTAAGTGCCTTGCATAAAATAATAAAATAGAATTCCGTGGACAAAGGAGCCTGGCAGGTTACAGTCCATGGGATCGCAAAGAGTCGGACACGACTGAGCAACAATCACTCATAAAACAACTGTGCAATACACCTTGTTCAGGGACTTCTCCAGTGGTCCAGGGGCCAAGACTGCACGCTTCCAATGCAGGGGGCGCAGGTTCCATCCCTCATTCGGGAGTTAAGATCCCACATTCCATGTGGCACGCCCTTCCCCCAAAAAACCACACACACGTTGTTCAATTACTAGGAACTTTGTTCTGGATCAAATCAGGTGCAGGCAGCACCTTTAGTGTTGTTTATCAGACATTGTCAAGCTTCCACTGGCGGCCAAGCTAACTTCTCATGATCTGTCCACCCTTTCCCACAATTAGCCTCACTGCTGGGCTAGAGGACAGACACCATGCCACAGAAGGTCCTAAGAAAACATATATTGGCCACCCACCCCAGAGGTTGCAAAGCTGAATGCAATATGCAAGTGCACTTAGAAGGATTGTTGGTCACGTAGGGAAGAGGTTCTCAGCCTGGGCTTGTGCCTTAGAATGACCTGGAGATAGAATTGCCAGATTTATGCAATGAAAACACAGGTATGCACATTTTAATTTGAATTTCAGATAAACAGCAAATGATATTTTAGTATAAGTATGACCCATGCAACTTGGGGGACAAGTGTGTGTGTGTGTGTGTGTGTGTGTGTGTGTGTGCGAAGTCGATTGGTCATGTCTGACTCTTTGCGACCCTATGGACTGTAGCTCCTCTGTCCATGGGATTCTCTAGGCAAGAATACTGGTGTAGGTTGCCACGCCCTTCTCCAGGGCATCTTCCTGATGGAACCCGCATCTCTTACATCTCCTGCATTGGTGGATGGGTTCTTTACCACTAGTGCTGCCTGGGAAGCTCCAGTTTGGGGGACATGCTTATGCTATTTGTTGTTCATCTGAAATTCAACTTTAACTGAGTGTCTTGTGTTTTATCCAGCAACTTAACTGGAGAGCTTAACCTAGTCAACTAAATTAGGTCTCTGGAAATGGGGTTCAGATACCAATAATTTAAAAGATTTCCTAGGTGATTCTTCTGTGCAACTGGACTTGAGAATCACTGATAGAAGGGACCTAATATGCTGGAAGGCAAAGGAGGGGGAGTGGGGTTTGGCTTAGGGTATGTAACCCCTGAGCAGAAAGTGGTAGAGACATGTGACAAACTTCACTTACCCAAGGGTCTGCTTCCAGGCCACATTCCAGCTGCCAAGCACTGGAGTGTGCAGCCAGCATCATGTCTCCAGAGCCACACCGGGGGCCCCAGCACCATTTCCAAGGAGCTTGGTGCCCTCCAAAGGCACCAGTCTTCCCTCTACCACCTCCACCCTGATGCAGCAGAGCTAGCAGGCATCAAATTTTATTTCCTGTGTGTATCTGAATTCAGCAGGCACCCAAATTTCAACTATGACTTGAGGAACTCAGAGTATAATCTGCCTGTGAGAAGTGACACATCACACGGGTTAAAAGCCTGGGGTTTAATGCTAAGTAGAGATGGGTTCGAATTCTGTTTCTGTCATTTTCTCATATATATGTTTGGGCAAGTTACATAACCTCTCTGAATCTCAGTTTTTCATCTGCAGATGGAACTGACAATTATACTTACCTCACAAGTTCATTGTGAGGCTCAAATAAGATAATGCCTGTAAAGTGCCTAATGCCTAGTATGGAGGAAACATCCAATAAGTGGTGGTTTAGTCGCTAAGTTGTGTCCAACTCTTACCACCCCACGGACTGTAGCCTGCCAGGCTCCTCTGTCCATGGGATTCTCCAGGCAAGAATACTGGCATGGGTTGCCATTTCCACCTCCAGGGGATCTTCCCGACCCAGGGATCAAACCCTGGTCTCCTGCGTTGCAGATTCTTTACCATCTGAGCTACAACGTAGCTGTTGTTTCATAGCTTCTACCTCTCCCAGATGGGCCTGTAGAGCTTCCTCTCCCAAAGCTTGGCAGCAAAAAATCATACAGGTGGGGCTACAGTCCTGTCTGACCTAGAGCTCCCCAAGGAGTCCAGCACACGAGCTCAGACCCTCTTGTTCTCAGCCTTCTGGCTTTGAGCCCTTAACCAAGCCTTGTAAGATAGGATTACTCATGCCAAAGAGAAAGGCGGATTGCACAAAAATGACCTGACTCCCTGAATTCCACTTATGACTTTGTCACTGACCAATCATGATCTTGGGCAGGTCATTGCATTTCTAAGTTTCTTCACCTATCAAATAGATATAGGTCAGACAGTCACATCTAGCCATAGTGCCCTGTGATCAGCTTGCTTGTAGAAATTCTGGCCCTGAGTCCCTAGCCACTCTCCTCAGAGAGTTAAGATTCTTTTTTACCTGTTCCCAGGCTTCTGAAGTAGAGATTCAGGGTTCAAGCAGGACAGAGAGCTCTGAGTTGTGGGCTTCCTGCCTTCTCATTAGCTACATACATACTCCGCTAAAAAGTTCAATATATACTCTTTATATTTTCCCTTCAAATAATGGAGGGAAACTTCAGTATTTATTCTGTCTTTTGTCCTTTTTAAAGATGAGTCCAGACTCACCACCACTGGTGTTGCCAAAGTCCACGGGTACAAATAGAACTGAAATGTGAAGGGGTGATTTTAAGGGTGTCATTCAAAAGCTAAAGTGCCCCCTCCAACTGGAACACCCTAGATACACCTGTCCTTTTTCTCTTAGGTAATCCCTTACTAATCCTTTTTCAAATTTCACCTGCCACTGAGAGTCCACTGCTGTTGTCATTTTTAAAGGACAAACCTGTTTTTCAAGTGATAATTGCACTGGCCATCTGTCTCCATTAGCCATCCCCCACCCACCGTCTTTCTCCAACCCCTAAATAACTGAAATAATAGTACAATAAAAAAATCTGGTTGCAACAGACAGCATTTTGTCCATGTGTGTTCAATACAGGATGGACCTATAAATACACCGAGTTACAACAGAAAAATCTTCTTGGTTTCCCCAAGTTTTCTTGGCTCAGAGCTAGAGAAACAGTAGACTCTCATCTCTGATGAAGAAGATCGTTTTATTAGTGTGGATCCCAAGGATTGGTTGTGTTACTTTTTTACAAGGGGACATAATTGGCTAACATCCATGCTGATGGATAGTCTGAGAACACGCCTATCTCCATTAGCGCTTGAGATAAAGTCCTAATCAAAGTGGTCATGAACTTCTTTTGAAGTTGCACAGGAAATCTCTGGGAAACATGGTTTAAAAGACTCTAGTTCAAAGGAAACTCCTCCTTTATTAATAATATTCAGAGATTTTTTTCCTGATTTGGTTTTGGTAACTTGCTGTGCTGAAAGAAACAAAATAAGAACTGGGGCACTGTTTCTGGGAAATCCAACCCAAAAGGCTGGGAGTGGTTGCAGATAATTAATCTGGGGGGACTTTGTCAGCAACCTTGCAGTTTGGGCATGGTGAAGCAAGTCTCAGTAGCTGGTCATTTTGTTATTTTTTAAGACAGCCATCCTGGGTATGAAGCTATATTCACCTCCTCCCTTTGAACTATCAAAATGTAACATCCTTTGATGGGGTTAATTTTACTCTGATTACAGATTTACCCAGAGAGGATCCTTGTATAGTTCAAGACTGATTATCCCTTTGGAAAGAGAGTCACGAAATATCTCATGAAGATATTCTAATAGCAAAAGATTTTGATCACTTAAAAGTGTTGGTAAATTATGCTAGAAGTTAGCGTGATACTTAAATTTCAGTGGGTTTTTTGCTTTTGTTAAGAGATGTAAGTAAACACAGTGAGGAAAGAATTTCCACTTCTAAGAAGATGAGGTAGACATAAATCTTCTCTATTCTTTCTACTAAACACAATTAAAATCCTTGGGCATTATGTATATAGCAAATAGAAGAAAACTCTTAGAGGTACAGAGAGAGAGGCAGACCAGCTAGGGATCTCAGGACCCAAGGAACAACACAGTGGTGAAGTCTCTGTGTTTTATTTTTGCCTCGTTTATCCCAGACTTGGAGTTGAAGAAGCTAGTGCAGACAAGAAAAAAGAGAGAGAGAGACAAACAAAAGTCTGTCGTCTCTAGCCAAATGATCAGGAAAGGGGTAGCCTAATAAGACAAAAAAACTTCTGGATAATAACCACTCTGCTTCAGCCAAACACCACAGAAAAACTGTGACCACACCCACACTCACACCAGTAAAGGTCATCTGGGGAGAATAGACTTCCATCCTAGCTAGGCTGTAACAAGGCTCCCCGACATCCTCTGCCAAAATGGTCCCAGAAAAGGCAGAACAGAGAGCCAGGACTTTCCCCCTACCAGCTGGTGAAAAGGACCCCTCTCCTGCAGTGTTAGTGTAGATCACATGGGGAATTCCTGTCTGCACAGCTTAACAAAAGGGCATCCTTATCAGGTGTCAAATGGACTGAGAGGGGAATCTGGACTCCAATCTCCGCAGAGTGGTAACAAGGCAGTGCCCTGCCTCTCTCTCTTCTCCTGCCACAGCCGTGTCAAAGAAAATCACAGGAAACAGAGGTTTAAATAAGATGCAGAGTCTTATAATATGAAGATGACCAAGCTTCAACAGAAAAATCATTCATCATTCTAAGAACCAGGAAGATCTCACATCAAGTGGAAAAAGACAATCAAAGGATGCCAATATCCAGATAACAGAGAAATAGCCATGATGAAAGTAGTTCAAGGAACAATCAAAATGCTTGAAACAAATTAAACAATGGAAAGGCTCAGCACAGAAATCAAAGATCTACGAAAGAACCAACAGAGTTTTAGAACTAAAATCACAATAACCAAAATAGAAAGCTCAGTAGATGGGCTCAACAGCAGAATGGAGGGGACAGGAGAAATAATCAGTGATTTAGAAGATGGTATAGTAGAGATTATCCTGTCCGAACAACTGAGAGAAAATAGGATGGAAAAAAAAAAAGGACAGAGACTCAGAACATGGGACTAGAGAAAATCATTGAAGATTAAAGTCAGTGGAATCCCAGAAGGAGAGGAGAAAGAGGGCAAAGCTGGAAAAAAAAAACTTGAAGAAATAATGATTGAGAACTCCCTGAGTTTGTTAAGACATAAACACTGATTCAAGAAGCTGAGTGAATCCCAGACAGGATAAATTCAAAGAAATCCATGACAAGACATACCATAATTAAATTTCTGACAACTAAAAACAAACAAAAAAAAATCCTGAAAGCGGCCAGAAAAAAAAGTGTAGATGTAAACAAGATTATTCTAAAATTTGTATGGAAAGGCAAGTGTAAAAGCTGAAAACATAAAAACTCTAGAAGAAAACATAAGGAAAATGCTCCTTGACTTTGACCTTAACAATGATTTTTTGATATGACACTGAAAGTGCAAGTAACAAAAGCAAAAATAAACAAGTACATTAAAGTGAAAAGCTTTTGCATAACAAAGGAAGCAATCAACAAAATGAAAAGGCAACCTACAGAGTGGGAGAAATTATTTGCAAATTGTACATCCATAAGGTGTTAATACCCAAAATATATAAAGAACTCTTATATCTCAAGAGCAAAGAAAAAAGAATCTAATTTTTAAATGGGCAAATGCCCTAAATACACATTTTTTCGATGAAGATAGCCAACAGGTACACAAAAAGCGCTCAACATCACTAATCATCAAGGAAATGCAAATCGAAACCGCGATAAGATCTTATCTCATACCTTTTAGAATACGTGCTAAAAGTCAGTTGCGTCTGACTTTTTGTGACCCCATGGACTGTAGACAGCCAGGCTCCTCTGTCCATGGGATTCTCCAGGCAAAAATACTGGAATGGGTTGCCATTCCTTTCTCCAGGGCATCTTCCTGACTCAGGGATCTCTTATGTCTCCTGCATTGGCAGGCAGGTTCTTTAGCAGGTTCTTTACTAGTGCCGCTGTTTAGAATGGCTATTACCAAAAAGATAACAAGTGCTGGTGAGGATGTAAAAAAAAGAGAATTCATGTGCACTGTTGATGGGGAATGTAAATTGGTATAGCCACTATAATGGTATGAAAGTTCCTTAAGAAATTAAAAATAGAATTATGATACAATCCAGCAATTCCATTCCTGGGTATATATCTGAAGGAAATGAAATCACTATCTCAAAGAGGTATCTGTACTCCATGTTCATTGCAGCATTATTTACAATAGCCGAGGCATGAAAACAACTTAGGTGGTCATCAACAGATGAATGGATCAAGAAAATGTGAAACACACACACATATACAGTAGAATATTATTCAGTCATAAAAAGAAGGAAATCCTGCCATCTGCAACCACATGGGTAAATCACATGAGGGCATTATGCTAAGTGAAATAAGTCAGAGAAAGACAAATACTGTATGATCTCTCTTACATGTGGATCTAAAACAAACAGAACAAAAAACCAAGAGCACCTGAACCCACAGAAACAGAGTAGATCAGTGGTTGCCAGAGGCAAGGTTGGGGAAAATGGGTGAACGTGATCAAAGAGTGCAGACTTCCAGCTATAAACGAATAAGTTCCAGGGATCTGATTACAGCAGGGTGACTATAGTTAATAATACTGTATTATATTCTTGAAAGTTGCTAAGAAAACAGATCTTAGAAGTACTTACCAAACATACACACAAAAAGGTAACTATGTGAGGTGATAAGTTAGTTAACCTGATGGTGGCAACCATTTCACAATACATATGTGTATGAAATCATCACATTACATGCCTTAAATTTATACAGTCTTATGTCAATTACATCTCCATAAAACTGGGAAAAGAGAACCATAAACATACACGCTGACAAGTTTCTTGTTAAAATGCTGCTGCTGCTGCTGCTGCTGCTGCTAAGTCGCTTCAGTGGTGTCCGACTCTGTGCGACCCCATAGACAGCAGCCCACCAGGCTCCCCCGTCCCTGGGATTCTCCAGGCAAGAACACTGGAGTGGGTTGCCATTTCCTTCTCCAATGCATGAAAGGGAAAAGGGAAAGTGAAGTTGCTCAGTCGTGTCTGATTACATTGGGGGAAACAATAAACAAGTAAATGGGATCCATAATTGTATTAAAATAAAATATTTAATTAAAAAGTAGGGGGAAGGGATTAGAGTTAGCCTTAGAAGATACAGCCGTGTCCCCCATCCTTAAACACAAAAGATACGTATGTCAAATGTGGGGGCCACATGGCAGTCTGGCTGAGGAGACACTGTCTGCCCAGAATCAGAATCTAGCACATGTCCAGACAATTGCCCGAAGGAGACATGATTATAGAAAAGATAGCCTGGCAATTGGTAACGTGTGTCCCGGGGCCCAGGTAAGGTCATGGGCATTGTCCTTGGGAGATCAGATTGCAGATGAGATTCAGAGGGAAGTGGAGCTTGCCAGGTTGCTCTCTCAACTTGCCTCTCCTCCTTCCCAGCTCTCTCAGTAGCTCTCTCAGTCCTCCAGCCATCTGGCTTGAATTGCTTTTGGTCTTTTTTTCCCCATCAACTTAAAAAACTTAAAGTAAATAACACAAAATGCAGAGAAGAAAATAAGATAATAAACCCCATCAAAATCCCAGCTGCTACTTACAATATCTTGGTTGATGTGCTGTGTGCTCAGTCACTCAGTCGTGTTCGACTCTTTGTGACTCCCATGGACTGTAGCCCCCCAGGCTTCTCTGTCTTTGGCATTTTCCAGGCAAGAATATTGGAATCGGTTGCCATTTCCATCTCCAGTCTTGGTTGATATATACACACAAATACACCTACTCTATCCACTTCAGGCCCTTAATTTGTACCACCCTTCCCTCTCGGGCATGTTAAGTGATAAAGCTAAATTATCATAATGCAGAAACATCCTGCATAAGGTCCTATATTACATATGCCTCTAGCAAGATCTTCCCTAAAAGAATATTCTCCCAAGCTACCTTATATAAATATATGTACACTTTTTATTTTAATAAAAAATGAGATCATACTGTACAGGCTGTTTTGTAACCTCTTTTTCACTCAATAATGAATCATGAACATCTTTCCAGGTCAACAAATACGCTTTTACAATATTTTAATGGCTACACAATATTCCATTGTATGACTGTACCATAATTTATTTAACCAGCCTCCCAATTGTAGGCATTTAAATTATTTCCAAATATTTTTTGCTGCTGTAAACAATGTCGCAATAAACATCCTGGAACAAAATCTTAGTCCTTAATTATTTCCTTAGGATACATTCCTGGAAGGGAATAGCTGGGTATATGTTTGCACATTTTTAAGGTTATAAAAGATTTTGTCAAATTGCCCTGCAGTTAATTTGCTCCCTGTCTCTGCATACGAAAATATCCCACCCCCTCTCCCCAATACACATGCAGCATCACCATCACTTGGGTGCCATTCTGATTTTCAAGGAGCTGCCAATAGTTTCCTGATCATTTCTTAACTGATGCCAAAGGTTTAGGCTGATGACAAACTTCAGATCTTTCCACGGCAATTTGCATTTTAGATGCAGGTACCTGAGGTGGGTGGTGTGGCTCCTTTCATGGACCCGCCTCTGTAACATCTGCTCTAGCACTCAGAGATCAGAGGAGGTACCTTTGGGCTGTCCCTGACTATTACTCACCACACTGGAGGGCAGTTTGCTGTGAGCACCCCTCTGTCCCTCCCCTTTTGGGAAGGAGTGAGTCCATTCAAAACCAGCTGAACCTAAGTCTCTCAAGGTGGGTACCTTGAGACCAGGACAGGCACATACTGTCTCTACTTCCAGGATTATCAACTTCAGGAATGGCAGCACCTGCTTGTAACCCAGTTCTGGTTTCCAATTCCGCACAGAATCATCTGCAGCTTGCCATCCTCCCCCAAAGTGGGCACTCGGTCCACGTCCCTGAGAATCTGACCAGGCTACCTGTGAGCCATGTGTTGAGAGAAGAGCATTGGTTCTTTTTTAAAAATCTTATTTCTTTGTTCATTTTCTTTTTTGTTGCGCTGGGTCTGTTACTGCTCACAGGCTTCCTCTATCTGCAGCAAGTGGGGGCACCTCACTAGTTGCCATGTGTGGGCTTCTCCTTGCAATAGCTCCCCCCGTTGTAGAGTTCGGTCTCTAGAGAGTGGGCTCAGCAGTTGTGGAGCACGGGCTTAGTTGCCTCGTGGTATGTGGGGTCTTCCTGGACTAGGTACTGAACCCGTACCCCTGCGTTGGCAGGTGGCTTCTTACCTACTGGACCACCAGGGAAGTTCCAGAGCGCTGGTTCTGAAACCAAGGAAATGGGGGTCTTGGGTCCCAACTCTCCAGCAGGGAAGCTGGGAGTCGGGAATAAAAACCTCTTCCCTCTATGTCATCCATCCTGATAACTGGGAGAAGGGATGTCCTGTTTCATGTCTCTTGCAACCTAGCAGGACTGGACAATGGGAAAATGGCTGGTGAGAAAGCAGACTTGGAGCCCTTAGGACGCGCTCATCCTGTGTTTATTATTATTGTTATCCTTAATAGTCGCAGAGTGCCGAAGAATTGATGCTTTTGAACTGTGGTGTTGGAGAAGACACTTGAGAGTCCCTTGGACTGCAAGGAGATCCAACCAGTCCATTCTGAAGCAGATCAGCCCTGGGTGTTCTTTGGAAGGAACAATGCTAAAGCTGAAACTGCAGTACTTGGGCCACTTTATGCGAAGAGTTGACTCATTGGAAAAGACTCTGATGCTGGGAGGGATTGGGGGCAGGAGGAGAAGGGGACGACAGAGGATGAAGTGGCTGGATGGCATCACCAACTCGATGGACGTGAGTTTGAGTGAACTCCTGGGGTTGGTGATGGATAGGGAGGCCTGGCGTGCTGTGATTCATGGGGTCGCAAAGAGTTGGACACGACTGAGCGACTGAACTAAACTGAGCTGATACCAAGTGCTGCCCACCGTGGGCCAGACACGTACAGCTTAACAGATAATTAGCTCATTTAATCTTAACAAACCCTGAGAGGTAAGTACCAGCATTATCCCCATTTTACTGACAAGGCCCATAAAGGTCAAGAGACTGCCCACGTCCCACAGCTGATAAGTGAGGGAGCTGGAAATCTGACCCAGGTGGCGTGACCCCAGAGCCCATGTTCTTAGCCACCATGCAGAACTGCCCGTATAGTTATCACACTGCCACCAGCCACTGAGCAGATGCACTGGGTGTCTGGCACAGTGCTGAGAACTTGAAACACAGAGTCTCACTTGATCTCCCCCACCTTTGGTGAAGTGGGGATGACAGTCGCTGGTTTACAGATGAATAAACTGAGGTCCTGACAGATCTGACGGCTCGTCCCAGGGCCAGGAGAGCCCTGAGCATAATCCCACACCACTTCTGCAGTGGCTCGCGGAGCCATGATTAGCAATGACCGTGGCACGCCAGGACAGCATCTGTGTACTCACTCCCCAGGACCCCTGGCAAACACTGCCGCTCCCACTGCTCCCTGGCTTATCTCCTAATTAAGCATTTTGTCAGCGCAAGTGGTGTTTTGTCCTCAAAACAGAACTCCTCTTTCCAACAGAAGAAAGCAATTTCCTCCATGTCAAAGTTGCCAATATCTTTTCATTGTTGTTTCCTGGAGTGGGGGCCGAGGTGACACATCGGCGCACGGCCCTCCCAGCCCCTCCAGCCTTCCTAAGGGCTCTGGGCTTATCTGCAGGTGTGGTGTCAGTTTTCAAGGCCAGCAGGCTTTCCAAATTTGCAGAGAAGAGAAGGGAGCACGCTTGGGCCCTGGCTCTGTTTGGGATGCCAGTCCAAACTTGCAACTGAAGCAGCCTTTAAGAACCGATGGAATCTCCCCGCACCGGGATCTGTGTTCTGAGACCAGCCTTGGGGGTCTCAGGGTCCTTTTTTAATCTAAAAGTTATATATTTCTATGCATAAAGTTATATGTTTCAAACACATTTGAAATGATAAAGAAGTAAATAGTGTAAACAGTACAATTCTCATTCATACTATCATATGCCCCCCCATCACTTACCACAGTCTTTCCAGGTTTTTCTTCATACATTTGCATTCATCTGTGCAAACATAAATATATTACATTTTATAGATGTGTACTTTTCATGCACAAAATAATATAAGTTGTGATTATTCTTCACATAAAAATATATCTTGTTCTTTCCATCCTTTTGAATGTGTGTATGTGTTCAGTCGCTCAGTTGTGTCTGACTCTTTGCAACCCTATGGACTATAACCTGCTAGGTTCCTCTGTCCATGGAATTTTCCTGGCAAGAATACTGGAGTGGGTTGTCATTTCCTCCTTCAGAGGATCTTCCCCACTCAGGGATCGAATCCATGTCTCCTGCATTGCAGGCAGAATCTTTGCTGCTGAGCCACCAGGGAAGCCCATTCTTTTGAATAGCTATGTAGAATTCAGTGATATGGATGTGACCTCCACCCTCTCTGTTTTATTTCATAATTAAATGGTTATTTTTATTTTGAAAGGGAAATACATACATGGAAAAATTCAAACAGTGCAAAGAGATGTATGTGATGCCTATCTTGTCCACTGAAATATACCTGACACCTAAAATGTTATTTGATACATAGTGACCCAGTACATGAAGGACGTCTCCCCCGCTACTCCTCGACCACCACTCCCGGTCGCTTGGTTTCCTGTGTGTCCTTCTGAAGATATTCTGTGCACACACACAAGCATAGCTGTCAAGACTGTTTGTGATTTAAACCACAAGGGGGAATTCACAAGCAGTCCCTCGCTGCCCACTTTCTTCCCTCCTCCTATCTCCATGCAAATTGGCAGAGGGCAGGGCTTTGAGGGAGAGAAATAACAGTTCATGTGAGTGCTGGCATGTGCTGGTCATCCCACATGTGAAAGATTGGGTGGAAGGAGTTGTGGCTTCGGTGTTAGGAATGTAGATTGGATACCAGCCTCCAAGACCGACTTCATAGCTGCTTCAGGGGTAAAGGACCACACAGGGTTGTTCTACAGAAGCCATGAGAGTGTGTGTATGAAAGCCACAGACACATGGTCAGCACGCAACCAGCTGGAACAGGTGACAGGATGTCGGTGAGCTGTGCTATGTCCTGCCCTGATGTGGAGGAGTCCAGTTTTTCCAGGAAGTAGGGGAGAAGTCAAAGTTTTACTTCTCTGAAATCACATGAGCCATTAGAGCAATCTATTTTTAAACCGTGGTTTACTGCCATTAATTAGTTAATTAAGACTATATTTGAGGAGTTACCAGGCACTGGGCATTGCCCTAGATGCTTGAGATATAAAGAAGGAAAAGTTTAGGTGCCAGGATCTCTGGTTCTATTAGGAAAGAAAGACCAGCCTTTCAAACATTTGTTTCTTGAGAGCCTACTCCAGTATTAAGGATGCAGCAGTGAACAAAACAGACAAAAATGCATAGAACCTACCTTAGAAGCTCAAATAAAGGGAGATAGACACACAGAGCCTGGGAGAGGGGTCAGCTAGGTTAGCCTGAAGCTGTACATAGAGACAACACTTGAGATCAGTCTTGAAGGACAAGGGGAAATTCACAAGCAGCCCAAAGGGGAAGAGCATTTGAGTCAGAGGGAACAGCCTTTGCAAAGGCACAGAGGTGTGAAAGAGTATGGCATGTCTAAGGAATGTCTGACTGGCTGGAGGACTGAGGGGCTGGGCAGGTGAAGGGGGCATGACCAGGAGAGGAGGTTGGCAAAGTAGGTCAGGAAAGACCACAGCCCTGTATTACTCTCCTATCACACTTTGCACTTGGCGGCTTAAAACAATACACATTTATTATCTCATGGATCTTGAGATCAGAAATCTAAAATAGATCTTACTGGGCTAAAATCAAGGTGCCTGCAGGACTCTATTTATTCTGGGGGCTCTAGGGGACAATCCATTTCCTTGACTCTTCAAGCCTCTAGAGGCTGCCTACATTTCTTGGCCTGTCGCCCCCTCTCCATCTTCAAAGCTGGCAGTGTAGCATCTCCAAATCACTTTCTCTTTTATTCTCCCTTGCTTCCCTTTTCCACATATAAGGAGCCCTGTGGTTATATTGGGCTCAGTTGGATAATCTAGGCTACTTGCCTCATCTCTGGATCCCCAGCTTCATCATAGCTGCAGAGTTCCTTTCTCCATGTTTGGGTAACTTATCACAGGTCCCAGGGCCTAGGAGGTGGACCCTGTAGGATGAGTCCTATATTCTGCCCACCCCAGGCCTTTGAATGAAACCATGTCAGAGCCTAAGACCTGGCTGAGTCATAGATGGAGCCCTGTTTGTAACACTGGGGTTTTGGAGAGCTCGTGTTGGTGGGCAGTGGGGAGGATAAGCCTAGGTCAAGAGGCTGCATCAATGGTCCAGGAGAAAGAAAGGGGCTCCAAATGAAGCAAGTGGAGTGGATAGTGGACTTGAGAGGAGATGTGGAGAACTTGGGAAAGATCTTCCTAGAAGCCTAGTGCAGGACAGAAAAGGAAGACAGGGCTGAGGGAAGATGTTTCTTGTATTTGCTTGTTGGTTGGTATTGTTTTATCTTTTAAGATAAAATGAAGTGCCTAAGTGTGATATTTTTGCTGTGGGCACCAGGCGATGAATGAGAAGGGAGATTTTGAGAAATTTAAGATCAAACTACTGCTGCTGCTAAGTCACTTCAATCGTGTCCGACTCTGTGTGACCCCATAGACAGCAGCCCACCAGGCTCCCCCGTCCCTGGGATTCTCCAGGCAAGAACACTGGAGTGGGTTGCTATTTCCTTCTCCAATGCATGAAAGGGAAAAGTGAAAGTGAAGTAGCTCAGTCGTGTCCGACCCTCAGCGACCCCACGGACTGCAGCCTTCCAGGCTCCTCCATCCATGGGATTTTCCAGGCAGAAGTACTGGAGTGGGATGCCATTGCCTTCTCCGAAGATCAAACTAAGTAGTATGTAAATTTTAACTTGAAAACTTGTGTTTGCTGGGTCTCTCAGTTGGGGAAACTACTTCATTTTCTTTCATTCTGCCCAAAACTTCTGGGTCTAAGATAGAAATTCACTAGAGAATATTTCTAAAGAACATTCACCCAATGTCAATTTCAGAAGAGGCAAGCTCTTCCTGTATATATATATTTTAAACCTTTTTGTATTAGCTTCTTTTAAAAATTTCAGCTAATGGTAACTCCAGCTGTCCACTT
The DNA here is from genome assembly GCF_055505025.1 of Bos grunniens. Taxonomy (NCBI): domain Eukaryota; kingdom Metazoa; phylum Chordata; class Mammalia; order Artiodactyla; family Bovidae; genus Bos; species Bos grunniens. The sequence goes on along the minus strand of NC_141190.1, from coordinate 30,520,079 downwards.
TCAGGGCTATGATGACTTCGGAGTCTGATGAGCAGTTTACTTTATGAAACCACCTCTGACACTTTCCATATTAGTGGGAAGAGTTCTGGAATTGGAATTGAATACCCAGGTTCAAGTCTCAGCTCCATGCATCTGTGTGACCTTGGACAAGTCACTTATTCTTGCTTCTTTTCTATGAAAGGAGAATAATAATACCTGTCCACTTACTTCATTGTGTTGTTATGAGAAAATCAGTTGCAGTAGTCCACAAAGAGCACTGTAATTGGTAAAGTGAAAGGAAAAGTGTTAGTCGCTCAGTTGCGTCCGACTCTTCACAATCCCGTGGACTGTACCCCACTAGGCTCCTCTGTCCATGGAATTCTCCAGACAAGAATACTGGAGTGGGTAGCTATTCCCTTCTTCAGAGGATCTTCCCAACTCAGGGATCAAACCCGGGTCTCCCAGGCAGATTGCAGGCAGATTCTTAACTGTCTGAGCCACCAGGGAACACCATATAATTCAGTGGACCTATTATTACTTTTTAATGCCCAGATATTTATTCTCTCATTTTTCCTGAAGATTATATTCTAGTCCATCTATAAGAAGGGAAAGGAGCTTTGGACAAATCCAGTCTCACCTGTCCATAGGGGAGATGGAGAGGGATGTGCCATTTGCTCTTGTTCCTCTTTTCCAGAAGGGGCTCATAGAGTTCTGTGTTCTCAGGGGATAGGGGCTTACAGTCCAGGCAGGGAGGGGAGAAGTGAAGTGACAATTACCACCTGTTTGGTAAGTGTTGCAGATGTTATCTGAATCTTTGGAAAGATTCTCCCAGATTCTCCCAGAATATGAAATCCGATGCTGGGGACTGGTGGTCAGGAATGGCTTCCAGGGAGGTGATCATACGCTGGGTTCAAACAGACAAACAGGTAGGCAAAGGAGGGGGGAAGCGCATTCCAAGTGGGAGAAATAGCATGTGCAAAGGCATGGTGGTTTTCAACAATATAATAGTTTCAGGAGCCTTTGTTTCTTCTTGCTGTTCAGTTGCTAAGTCATGTCCAGCTCTTTGTGACCCCCACAGACTGTGGCACACCCAGCTTCCCTGTCCTTCACCATCTTCCAGAGTTTGCTCAGATTCACGTCTGTTGAGTCAGTGATGCTATCTAGCCATCTTGTCCTCTGCTGTTCTCTTCTCTTCCTGCCCTCAATTTTTTCCAGCATCAGGGTCTTTTCTTGTAAGTCGACTCTTTGCATCAGGTGGCCAAAGTATTGGAACTTCAGCTTTAGGAGCCTTTGTAGGACAGCCCAATTCTCAAGGCTGCTGCCAGCTCATGATTTTATCTTATGGATTTTCCAAAGCCCATCTCAGTTTGTTGTGCTCTGGCCTGACCATCCTGTAGGCTGCCTCTCCACCCTGGAGCAACTACCCCAGTTATGGAACTCCAGGAGCTTTCAGCTGGCCAGTCAACCCTGACTCCTTTTCCACAGAAGCCTGGGGTCACAGCCTCATCTCCTGGAATACATTTGCCTTGTAAAAAGCCAGCCTGCCAGGAGTTTCTCACTGAAGGCAATTTTGTTATTAGGGGGAAAAAAGCCTCTGTGTCCCCCCTCCCCCCAACCAATCCTCCTCCAACTCCCTGACATGAGCCCGCGTCATTAGTTACTGGCTTTGGCAGTTTTATTATGGAAATGACATATTGAAATACAAATTGGGATGTGTACAGTATAATTACTAATACTGCATATTCATTTCCTCCCTTTGTTACTGCTGAGTCCCCGTAAAGCCCTCTTACCAGCCACATCCCGATCCTGTGTGCAGTCGGTTCTGCTCTCTTTTCTTCTGAGGGCCAGGCTGAGAGGGGAAGCCAGCAGAGGAAGTACCTGCCTTCCCTGAGAAGGGCTATTTTTGTGACAATGCTGAGCTGACGTGGCAGCTGGGGCCTCCGACGTCCAAGGGCTTCCCAGCTCTTAACCCAGACAAACAGACCGGGCCAGACACGGGAAGTTCCAGCCAGGGGACCTTTCTAAAAAATTAAATGCAACAAAACAAACATTTTCAGGGGTACAGGGGCCGGCCGTTGTGGCTGCACTCTGACACCCTCCGGAACACCTTCCCTCCAGAACACCTTCCCTCCCTTCCCTCAGAGCTTCTCAAGAGAAGGAGGTCAAGTAAGGTGGTTAAACTGACCACCTTGTAGCCTGTCTCATCTCCCTCCATGGCCTTGGTGTCTGCCGTTCCCCAGGGGAGCAGTGTGCTGTGAAGACACCTCACTGTGACACGAGACTCTTCCCTCTGTCACTTAGCAGATGCACCATGTATGACTGCTAAGTCGCCCCAGTCGTTGTCTGACTTTGTCACCCCATGGACTGTAGCCCACCAGGATCCTCTGTTCATGGGATTCTCCAGACAAGAATACTGGAGCAGGTTGCCATGACCTTCTTCTTCCTGACCCAGGGACTGAACTTGTGTCTCTATGTCTCCTGCATTGGCAGATGGGTTCTTTATCACCAGCACCATCTGGGAAGCCCACTTTGGGCAAATTTCCTTAATCCACCCATACCTCAATGTCTCCATCTGTAAAGTGAGGCAACATGCAGTGTCCATCTCATAGAGGTGTTATGAGGATGAAATGCCTTAATACAGATAAAGCATGCAGAATAGAACTATTGTACTGTAGATTTCTTGCAGAGATGGCCTCAATTAAGCCCTTGGCTATGTGACTTTGAGAGAAGTCACAGTGGGCCCGTTTTGGGCCCCAAGAGGTCTTACCTGCTTCTGTTTTGTCAGAGCCCTGCTCCTGCCATGAGAACAAGCTCAGGCCAACCTGCTGGACGTTAAGAGACGCAGAGCTGACTTCACTTTCTCTTCCCAGCTGAGGCCCCAGGCATGGGAGAAAGCCCTGGCATGATCAGCCCGCAGATGACCCACGACTGTCCACAGAAGCATGAGTGTGGCCACCTTAGACCAGAAGAAGCACCTGGTCAAGACATAGACTTGAGCGCTATTTATTTGTTTTTTATTTTAAGCCACTGAAGTTGGAGGTGGTGTGTTATGCAGCCATAGCTAACTAATACCCATAGCAAGCTATTAGTGTACTTTTTCCCTCCTGTCATACTCCCTGTCTATATATCTTGATCTTTTGCCCATCTAGACTAAAGTCCCCAGGGACAGAGAAATAACAAGTTCCTAGGGCAAGAGCATAGACCCTGGCGTTGGACAGAGTTCAAATCCCAGGTCTGGCATTGTCAGAGACAGCACATGTGGCAAGTAAATTTTGAGCTATTACATGGGAATAATAGCGTCTATCATATGAGGTTCTAGTAGGGGTTGAATCAAGCAGTAGGTGGGAAAGACGCTGGCGCCTGGACTCTCCTTCTCTTTCCACAGGAAGCTCAATGTCTTGCACATAAAATAACATTCAATACATGATGATCAAAGTCCTAATTTTCTTAACAAGATGGAGCTTAACTGTTAAGCTCAGTTACCTGATGCTCAAAGAGAAGGCACAGGTCATAGCCCCACTTGAAGGCATAACAGGAATCTTCTCCCATTAGCCAATGATAATAATCCAAATACCAATAATAACAGAAATACATGGCATTAGCTTAGAGCTTACAAAGCACTTTCACATATATTACATTGTTGAATTTCCCAGTCACTCTGTAGAGCCCCTGAGGATCAACATTGTCCCCATTGTACAGCCTCCAAGAATATCACTGGAGTCAGTACTTTGCCCTTTGATACACAGCCCAGAAGTGGCAGGACTGGGACTCCCAGGGCCCACACTGCCCCTAGTAAACCAGTTTATTGGAACACTGAGGGCCCATGAAGGTTCCCGCTAATAGGATATTAACCTCTGCTTTCTTGTTTCCTGAACACAGATAACTTAAAATGCAATGTTCCTCATTTCCTGAAAACACAACTCAGACCTCACTTTGACTCAGCACCAAGGTTATGGGTTTTTTAGTTGAGGAACCTTTTTTCTAAGGCAAAGAACCTCTCATTGTCCTCATCACTCACTGCCAGGAAATAAAGGGACCCACAGCAGTTCTCAAGAACCATCCAAGCCAAACTCTACAGCTGACATGTGGGTGGCCAACCGATTGCACCGAGGACCCTTCTTCCATCATCACTGGAGCATCCTCTCCAGCCACCACTGGACAATGTGTCCCGGCAGCTGAAACCTTCAAGGATGAGAGTATTTCTTGAATAAAGACCATCAGCTCATTTCTAGAAGGACAGTAGGAAAGACAGGGCTACCCCTCACAGCGTCACTCAGTGTGTGCACAGAGCCCTCCCTCCCCACAGGCGGGTTGCTGTCCTCAGTGAGATCAGAGGTTGGGAGGTGGGCACAGGGGGTATGAAATGTCAGTGAAACTGTAAGATCAGTTTCACCCTCCAAGAGCTCGAAATCCAAATGGGTCCTGGGAAATGCCCTTCTGGGGAAGCCAACTCCAGGAAATTTGTCAGAAGTTTAAAAGTTATTTGGACAAAGATATTTATAGCAGAGTGATTCAGAGTGTTAAAAGTCTAAAAATTGCCCAAATGCCCAACAAAAGAGAATTGGTTAAACAAACTTTGTTATCAAATTGATGAAATATTGCTTTACCATTAATAAGGACGATGATTAAGTTTAAGTAGATCCATGGGCAAGTACACGGGAAAATAATGCTTGTAAAACAAAAAATGCAAAACAGTTTCTGAGCAATCACACTTGTGTAAAATCATATATGCACAGTGACAATGACTACAGGAAGACATCATAAAATAAAAACAGCAGTTGTTTTAAGGTAAATGGTCATGATGGTAATTGCTTGGTCATGTAAGTTAAATATGCAGTGAGAAGTCTAGAGTCTAGCAAGAGAGACCCACATGTCTGACTTCTAGAACACTGTGTAAACACCAATTGTGAACATTAGAATTAAAGAAACGCATAGCAGTGGGGGGATTATTGTGAATTTTGGGCGGCTTAATGATGGATCCCCAGTGCGTTGGTGTTCCCAACACACAGACCCTCAGAAATGCAAAGCCATACCACACAGCAATACCTAAAATGGGATTTCAGATACAAGGCCAACGTGCTGGGGAGAGTTTTGGAGTTCAGGGAGGTCTATTTAGTGCTCTTCAAATCACATCAGTAACTTTGCTTCTCATCTGTCACTTGGAGGATAAGCCTCAACTGCATTCGAGTTTTTTTGTTCTGTTTTTTAATATAAATAGCAAGCACCGCATAAGGATAAGAAAGAACAAAGATGAGCAGCGAAAAGGTGAGCTGTGCATCCAATCTGATTCGAAGAAGCTAGATTTTACTATCAGGATGCTCAATACAGGATGTTTCTGGGGGTAAAAGGGAGGTCAGTGCATGTATCCCCTCTAAATACCTTCTCTAACCCACTGGTTAGTGCCCCAAATTGCACAGTTTGGGACTTAACTCATCTGTTCTCAAACTTTAGTCTAAGGTGAACTTCAGATGCTTGATAAATATACAGATTCCAGGGCCCCACCTTCTTGATTCAGATTACAGACTTCAGTATTTGTCAACAAGCCTGTCAAGTGATGCTAACACACATGGTCCTAGGGCTATACTTCGAAAAGCATGGAGCTAAAAGATTTTATTTTAAAATGCAAATCTTAACCCTGACTTACCACCCCACTTGCCTCCTTGAAGCCATATGGGTCATTTTCACATCTTAATGAGGAGGAAAAAGGAAGACCCCAAGGGTGTAGGATGCTGACAAAGAGGGGGTAGGTCTCCCACCCCTAGGGGAGAGGTGGAGACCAGGAAGCCAAGGCCCTTGCACCCGATTTTCCTGATGCCATCTCTGCTACCACTGGCCAATGGTGTATGACATCTACCATCTTGTTGTGAATGGATTGGGGTGTGGGAGTTTTGGAGCTCAGCCTTGGGGCAGGTACAAGAGTGGAATGGGGACTGTGGTTGTTGCCTCTTGGATCTTCTAACTTTCTCAAGGTGCTCACAGATAGAGACTGACTTTAATAATTATATTGAAATAATTTACAAAATATCCCAAGAGAGTAATAAAGTATTGCGGGAACTGGGGCAGAGAAGGGCGTGACTAATAACTCTGTGTGGGGGCGGGGGGTGGAGCTCATAGATGATTAGTTCATGGCCTATTAGTTAAGGATCAGGCACTGTATAAGACGGTAATTTCAAACTCACAACCATCCTGCAAAAGGAGGTATTGTTTTATGTGGATGAACGTATGTCTCAGGAAGATCGGCTGTATATACAGCATCGTACAGTGGTTATTTGGACACAAGTCTGTCCAACCCTGAAATGTGAGGTGTGATCTCCCCCTAGGATTCATTTGGCTGTAATCTTGGGTGAGTCATTTCCTCTCAGGTTCTTCATCATGACAACAGGGTCCGGCTCCCCGTGTGACCCCGAGGTCCTCCCAGCTCAGAGCCCCGAGGAGCCTACCAAGACGTCAAGTGGAAAACCACTGGACTTGAAGGAAAAGGAAGATCTTGCTCTCCAGGAGGGATCCTTGCCTTCCAAAGAGGAGTCCTCATGAGAGAGGACCCTGGCCCTACCTCCACCCCCTGCCAGACTTTAGGGCAATCGCTCTTAGACCCGGGCAAGAGGTGAGTATGGACGAGCTACAAAGCCAGGAATATTTCATCAAGTTGCAGCAAAACTCCCAAGGAAACAGGATGAGATTTTTTTTTTCTGGTTTCATATTTTGATCCTAATCTCTCATCTCTGTTTGAAAGTTTACTGATTCTCAGTGCAGTAGAGGATAGAGGAAGTCTTCTTTGTTAGTAGTTTAAAAAAAAAACAAAAAACATTTTTGGCTACTGGTGGCTTTAGCAGCCCACAGTGGCCACACAATAAGTGGGCTAAGAGGAACGCAGAAAGGCCGAGATCCTCTCTGGGAGGGACCACCCATCAGGCTTAGCCTCCTGGAGATCAAAGGCAAACAGAAGGAAAAATCAGCCCTGGGTGGCTTCAAACCTCTGGCTTGAGGCTGTTAGGAAAAGAAGAGATCCCCACCTCAAACCCACCCCTACCGCAACTGCTCCCTCCCCTCCAACCAAACCTCCTAAGTCACCAGAAACACTCTTTAACCCACACCTGATCCTGCCCCCAAAGTGCCTATCATAAGCTCAGAGAAAAGGACACGGAGACTGGTCCTCCCCTTCCTGGGGCAGCAGCCATGCCAGAGTCCAGGTCACAAAGAGCATCGGGGCAGCTAGAGGAACAGCCCTGGGCGTCGTCACTTCAGCTGCCTCACCCAGCAGCTGCTCAGGGATGTGAGCCCCACCCCTTGATCCAGATTATTTCCCTCTCTCTGTGGACAAACAGCCACTCGCAGGGACCCCATATGATGCTTTGACACCCAGAACCTTAACACCAAACATTTCCCAGCTGTGGAAACAGGCAGAGCAGCTGTGGCTGATCAAACCATGAGGAGCAAAGCAAAAGACACCTCACATTTGGACCATTCCCCACACAGCTGGAGAGTAGCTTTAGCTTCTTCTACCAGTAACAGTAGCAAAGGCTTGCTATATATTTTTATATGGGTGATCTTATTTATGTCTCAAGGGCTTCCCAGTGGTGGAGAATCTGCCTGCCAATGCAGGAGATAGGTTGCATCCCTAGGTCAGGAAGATCCCCTGGAGGAGGAAATGGCAACCTGCTCCAGTATTCTTGGCTGGAAAATTCCATGGACAGAGGCTCTTGGTGGACTATAGTCCATGGGTCGCAAAGAGTCGGACATGACTAAGTACACACACACACACACACATATTTATGTCCCAAATAGCCAGGTGAGGTGATTACTTGTTATTTACTTATTTTGCAGGTGAACGGATAGAGGCTTAGAAACGTTAAGAGGTAGAGACAAGACAGTCTGGTTCAAGAGCCTAAGCTCTCAACCACTATACGAAGAGGAACTCTGGATTCCTCTCAGAGTTGGGAAAAATCCATCTCGTCCTCCATTCCATGATAACCAGTTAATGGGAAGTTTTTAAAGGCACCTCTCCCTCCTGAGGGCTTCCCTGATAGCTCAGTTGATAAAGAATACGCCTGCAATGCAGGAGACCCTGGTTCGATTCCTGGGTCGGGAAGATCCCCTGGAGAAGGGATAGGCTACTCACTCTAGTATTCTTGGGCTTCCTTTGTGGCTCAGTTGATAAAGAATTGGCTTGCAGTGCGGGAGACCTGGGTTCTATCCCTGAGTTGGAAAGATCCCCCTGGAAAAGGGAAAGGCTACCCATTCCAGTATGCTGGCCTAGAGAATTGCAGGGGTTGTGAAGAGTGAACACAACTGAGCAACTTTCATTTTCACTTTTTCACTTTCTCCCTCCTGAGAAAAGAGGGAGCTCTTACTTCAGAGGTCGTAGGGCACTTGTTCGTTGGGAGAGGGAGTGCGAGTGGGTGGGGAGTGGGGAGGGTGCGTGCTCCGGACACCTGGGATCAGCCACCTTGGCTTGCCAGCTGCTGCAGGCCCCTCGACCTCTGATCCCAGGCAGAGTCTAGGCCCTGGGGCCCTTTTCCTCAGCATCTGACTCTCCTCCAACATATTCTACAGCTAAATTGAGCTAGTGGGCTATTGGCTGCCAAAGTCACCTGTTTCTCCTTTGAGTCACAAACATTTTTACAAAGACCTTTCAGAGGTAAAATGGGAAGTGTTGGGGTTTTGTGACACCACAGGAAGTCTGAGGGGGAGATCTCTATCTTTTCCTCAAATCAAGCCTGGGAGGTTATCACCTTGCCTTGAGGTCCTCACATTCAAGGGTAGAAAAAATCTTGCAGGGGTGGGGGTGATTAAGTGGGGTGTGGCCATGATATGGAAACAATCTAAGCATTGTCAACAGATGAACAATAAATATGGTGGGTAGTGTGTATACATATACATACACACACATACTATGTTTATGTATAAATATATGCACACACATACATATATACACAATGGAATATTATTCAGCCTAAAAAAGGGGGGGTCTTCCCCGGGGGTACAGTGGATAAGAATCTGCCTGCCATTGCAGGGGACACAGGTTTGATCCCTGATCTGGGAAGATTCCACATGCCGTAGAGCAGCAAAGCCCGTGTGTCACAATTTCTGAGCCCATGTCCTGCAGCTACAGAAAAGCCTGTGAGTCTAGAGCCTGTGCTCTGCAACAAGAGAAGCCACAAAAATTGAGAAGACGCCCATGCACGGCAATGAAGAGCAGCCCCCACTCGCCGCAACTAGAGAAAGTCTGTGTGCACCAAGGAGGGCGGAGAGCGACCAAATAAATAAATAAAAAGGAAATCCTGCCTTTTCTGACAGCATGGATGAACCTGGAGGATATTATGCGAAGTGAAATAAGCCAGACATAGAAAGACAAATGCTGCATGACCTCACTTATACACGGAATCTAAAAAATAGTCAAACTTAGTCACAGAGAGTAGAATGACAGTTACCAGAAGCTGGGTGATGGGAGGGATGGGGGAGATTTTGGTCAAAGGGTCCATCTTTCAGTTGTAAGATGAAGTTCTGGAGACCTAAAGTGCAGCATGGTGAATACGGTTGCTTGAAATTTGTGTTATATACTTGAAATTTGCTGAGAGGAGACCCTAAGTGTTCACCCGCACACCCACACGCATACAAAGATAACTATGTGTTCATTAGCTTGATTGTTGTCATCATTTCACCATGTCCATATATATCAAAACATCATGTTGTACACTTTACACAATTTATAGTCGTCAATCAGACCTCAGTAAAACAGAAAGGAAAAGAAAAAGTGGCGTGTGGCCTCTGCCTCTTGCAGATACCTGAAAACCTAACACGAGACGAGATCAGGAAGTTGGACTACGGAGGGCAGAAAGAGTGCTGTGGGTGTGCATCTTAAGGGGACAGTGTCAGCTTAACATAAGTTAGACTGCTTTTTTGTTATTGTTATTATTACTCTCACAGCTGCTGTTTACTGAAGGCAGCGGCTGTGTTGAGCTTTATGCTAAGGACTCATTTCTAGGCTGCCTTAAGTAAGCTTCCTGACCGTCTGGGAAGTAGATGCCTGTAATTAATTAGTGTCCCTACACCACGGATCGAAGAAGGCAATGGCACCCCACTCCAGTACTTTTGCCTAGAAAATCCCATGGACGGAGGAGCCTGGTAGGCTGCAGTCCATGGGGTTGCTAGAGTCGAAAACAACTGAGCGACTTCACTTTCACTTTTCCCTTTCATGCATTGGAGAAGGAAATGGCAACCCACTCCAGTGTTCTTGCCTGGAGAATCCCAGGGACGGGGAAGCCTAGTGGGCTGCCGTCCATTGGGTCGCACAGAGTCGGACACGACTGAAGTGACGCAGTAGCAGCAGCAGCAGCAGCACACCATGGATGAGGAGTTAAGCTCAGTGAAGTTCAGTAACTGGTTGAATGTGGCTGAGTTAGCAAGTGGGAAAAGTCCCTACCCACACCTGGCTCCATGTCCACACTGTCAACCAGTAAGACCCATCTCTCCCCCACCCCATAGAGGTGATGGTATGCTCACTATTCTCAGAGGTGTTCCAGAGATGCTGTAAATAACCTGCCTGATCGCGGGAACCACCCTAGATGTACCTTCATACCCAGCATCCCAGGCCTCACCGCAGAACCGCAGTTGAACCTCCAAGGAGGGCCCCAGGGTTTGTTTTCAGCAGACACTAAGCGAGCACTGAGAAAGTTGGACCAGATGCATCTCAGGGCTTCCAACTCCTGTGTGGACTGTGATTTTGTGGTTCTATTTTTAGGCAAGTCTTTCCTGAATCAAAGTGTCAGACTTTCTGGCACCTTCTAATGGCTCTAGGGCACCTGAGCTGTCTTCAGAGCCACCCTGATGCCCCAGAGATATGAGGAACAGGGCTGGGAGGATCCCTGGGAGCCAGCAGAAAGCAGAGGGAAGCCACATTTGCCAAGTGGGAGGCGGGTGGGGGAGGTGAGGGGGAGGTGAGGGAGAGACATCCTTTCACTTCCAGCTCCAAGGGGGATTCTTGATTCTTTCCACCCTGAGGCCAACAGTTAGGAGCCTGTTCTGCCTGTAATGGCTCCCTTGCAGACAAGTTATGCCTTATCTGAAAGCGTGGAGGGAGGAAGAGAGTTTTCCTTGGACGGTTTTCCCAACTACTTCGGTGGGATGGAAAATGGCTTTGGAGAGATGAGAAGTCCTGTTTCTAGGAGTCTCTGAGTGACCAAAATGATGGATGGGGATGCTTGCCGAGCCTCCCCATAGGCAGCCTCTCTGTTAACCCTCATGAGAATCTCAGGAAGTAAGTACCATGACTGCTCGCATTTTACAGACCAGTTAATAAGCTTGGAGAGTGAGATTGCTTGTCCCCAGCCCCACAGTGACCAACAGAGCCTTCAGATCTCAGTGAGGGGGGTACTGTACTTTCCTGGTGGCTCAGACAGTAGAGAATCTGCCTGCAGGAGACCCAGGCTTGATCCCTGAGTGCGGAAGATTCCCGGGAGAAGGAGATGGCTACCCACTCCAGCATTCTGGCCTGGAGAATTCCTTGGACAGAGGAGCCTGCTGGGCTACAGTCCATGGGGTCACAAAGAGTCAGACACAACTGAGCGACTAACACAAACACCATGCCACATGTGGCCTCTCAAGTCCCCAGAGAACTTCAGTGTTTCTTAACCTACTTTTGGATCACTGACTTTGGAAGACTTGCCCTTTTGTCATCATAGCTAATGATCAGTAATCTTTACTGTGGCCCGAGTACTCTTCTAGGTGCTTTGCATGTACTGATTCATTTCATCCTAGCAACAACTCTATAGGGTATACCCATTTAACAGATGAGAAAACAGAGCCTCAGAGAGGTTGAGTAACTGTGTCAATGCTTGTAAACTGGGATGGCCAGACTTCAAATTCATTGAGTTTGACCCTGAATTATAATAATCTACACCATTAACTATTATTCTATTCTGCCTTACTCCAAAGAGTAAGCAGAGAGAGCCTGCCTGAATTACTCCTTCCCCCCCTCAATACACATAAAACTGTGTACTTAATTTTAGGGAATATAAGATAAGGCTCTTCTGAAATCCTCTTTTGGGGACCAATTCTAGGTTAACAATGACTATGGATGAATTAAAAAAAAAAAAAAGCAAAGCTTAAAACAAAGATGCTCCTTTATCCATCTAGGAAGACCATGTGCTAGAGTGGGGAAGCACAGGCCTGGTGTCTTCCTCCAGGCTGCCCTGCAGCTCTCTTTCCCCTTCACCAATCCTAGATCCTGGCATCTACCCCAAGGCAGATGAAAAGGTCAGCTCTAGCCACTCCTTCTTCTGAGAGCCCATGCTATTGGGCAACTCCATCTCTCACCAGTCCCCTTGTCCAGAAACTGCTGAGCCTACATTTGCCTTCCTGGGAGGGGAAGAGCCAGTGGTCAAGTCCAGAAGGGTGGGGCAAGTAAGGAAGTGCTATAACTAGATCACAGGTGTCTTAAATTTTAGTTTACAGCAGAATCAACTCTTCAAACGCAGATTCCTGGACCCCACCCAAGATTCTGATTGAAACCACCAGAGATGTTTTTAATAAAGGCCTTGAGTATTTCTGATGAGAGGGCCCAGTGACCAAGACTCTGATCCAGGTCAGAGTCCATATTATCCCTGCTGTTGGAAGCTGTAGTTGAGAGAAGGACTCTCAGTTAACTCTACTCACGCTTGGAGCAGGCTAGGAGCTCCTGGGTTTGAACACTGAGCAGCAAAGGAAGGAAGGGGCAGTCCTGGGTCTTCTTCCTGGTGCTGCCGCCCTGACTCCTCTCCTGACATCAGTCACTCCCTGGTCCTCCCTCCGCAACTGCTACCAGTTGCTGGGCTCACCAGGCCTCCTCGCAGGTCTCTGCTCTGAAAGTTACTGAGGGATACAAGGCTGAATTTGATAGGAGGAGACATAGTTCCTGGCCTTAAGGGACCAGAGTCTAGTTGAGAAGGTGAATAAGTCAAGCGAGAAATGTCAGTGAACCTGGGGCATTTGAAATCAAGGGACTCTGGGAGCCAGAGCCCAGCCCAGCCCAGGGGCAAGACGGCTGAGTGTTGGAGAAGGGAGGTGATTCCCAGCGAGAGGCTGCAGTGAACGCTGGTTGAGGGTGTAGAGGTAAACACTGGGGACCTGGGAAGTAGGGTAACTGACTCGTGTTTTCTGGGGAGAGAGGCAGTTCCCAGGATGCAGAACTTTCAGTGGAAAGTCCTGCAAGTGCTTGCTCAGTTGTGTCTGATTCTTTGAGACCCCATGTTCTGTAGTCTGCCAAGCTCCTCTGTCCAGGGGATTCTCCAGGCAAGAATACGGGAGTGGGTTGCCAGCCCTTCCTCCAGGGGATCTTCCCCACTCACGGATCAAACCCGAGTCTCATTACGTCTCTTGCATTGCAGGCGGATTCTCTACCACTGAGCCACCTGCAAAGTCCTGGGCAGACCCTATAGGGGAGGCAGGCTGAGGTCACCTTCGGAAGGTCCCAAGTGCTTCCCAAAGGCACACAAGAGCCCACCTGGATTTTTCAAGACGCTAGGCTCTGCCCATCCAGGGAGGAAGTGAAAGAAAGCTGGGGTATCTGGAGATTTGGGAACCCCCTTCTGAATACTCTAGGCTTTTTTACAAACCTTGAAACGTCCCTTGAAAGATTTAGAGGCTTAACCAGTTCACCTCAAGTTTCAAGCAAACAGATGAGTTACACTCCAAGAAGCAGGAGGAGAAACAGTGACTACATTAGTTCTTAATTGAGTCTTACCATGCATCAGGACTGTGATAAGGGTCTAATAGAGACTGCCTCATTTAATCCCCATAACTTCCTGGTGAGGCAGATTTCATTACCCCCATTAGACAGATGGGAAGAAAGAGGCACAAAGAGAGCAGATCCTGCTCAAAGCCACACAGCTGGTTAAGGGCTCAGTTGGGACTTGGAAAAAGCACACCTTAATAAAGGAATAAATAAAGATCCACAGGATGTTTGCTCTAATTGGTCAGTGCGAAACACTTCAACGTTTTAAACAATACTCCCCCATCACATAGAACCAGAAAAAAGAAAAGACTTGGGCCAAGTCACTGCAGTTTTAAAAAAGGACAATCCAATAGCTAGAGACATCAAAGTGAGTCTTCGGAGTTTAAGCTGCATTCTGAATGTCTAAGTTGAAGCAAGAAGCGAGAGCTTCAACAAACCTGTTTTCCCAGACAGAAAGGTGCTTTCTGGTCGGGGAGGATAAGCAGCATTTGAAAAAGGAATGAAAGAATGGTTGCATTTCTGGAGCCTGGTGAATAACAAAGAGGGCCTCTGTCATTATTCGGGTCCGGCAAGGTGACACTGCTAATCCTAAAATCTATTCCACAATCGCTCCGCCAGTGAGAGGCCGCTGTCCCCGCAGCCCTCACCAGAGTCACACAGGCTGAGTCAGAAGATGAGGGCACCCCTCACCTGATTTTTCCTTTCATCTGCTCTATGGCAGTATTTTTCAAACTTTCCTACCACAACCCACAGTGAGAAACACGTTTGCTGGCATAACCCAGCATGGGCATATGTGTACATGTGTTTCAGGAAAAGAAAAAAAAAAAAAATCTGTCTTAAATGCAGTGTGCTCTTATTTTCCATTCAAGTCAAATTCATTTTTTTTGAGCTGGTTGTGTACAAGCGCTAAGTCACTTCAGCTGTGTCTGACTCTTTGCATCCCTACGGACTGTAGCCCGCCAGGCTCCTCTATCCATGGAATTCTCCAGGCAAGAAAACTGGAGTGGGTTGCCATGCCCTCCTCAAGGGGATCTTCCTGACCCAGGGATTGCAACTGGCTAAATTGATTTCACTGCCTACTAATGGTTTATGATCCACAGTTTGAAAAAATAAAACTACTTCATACTGTGAGCAGGGCCAGGGCAACTGAATAGGGGGTGTTAATGATAAGAATTTATATTGCGGTCATTATCTCTACCATTGTGTCTATGAATAGTGTTTTGTGTTTACCCTGCTTTTATCTAAACAGAGTTTGTCAAACTGTGTTCCATGGATTACCTTTATTCCAGGAGGTTTTAAAGTTGTTTTCCTCCAAAGTGGTGCTGTGGTCAGAAGAGTTTGGGACATGATACATACTGTAGCCACACCCAAATGTCACAATGCAGTTGGCATTTTCAAGGCTCTGAGAAGGTCTGCAGTGAAAGACTTGATTACCTCTGTTAACCAGGCAAGGTCTCCCCTAGACCTTTTTCTTTAACCACAAAGAGCCCATGTTCCTTCCTGGAGTGCTGGTGTCCTCAGAAACCAGTCAGGGTCTGGGGGCATCACACTCTCCTTTGTGACCTCACTCTGTCCCTAGGAAGCCAGTATTATTGGGATGTGGTTGGAACAGGCAGTTCACCTACTTGTCTGATTTCACATATCAAGTTGGTGCAGAGCTGGGCCAAAGCCAGACCTCCTGACACAATCAGATAGGGGAGCCCTTGGACAGCCCCATGGCTCCTGACGGGCTACTTTCCCAAAGGGTCACCAGTGGAAGGGTGCCGAGTGTCCCAGGAATTCAAAGCTCAGCCTGTAGAACCTTGAGCTGCTCAAATTCCCTGAGTAACAGGAGCTGAAAATCAGGGCAGTGGAAGTGTTAGTTGCTCCATCATGCCTGACTCTTTGTGATGCCATGGACTGTAGCTTGCCAGTCTCCTCTGTCCACGGAATTCTCCAGGCAAGAATACTGGAGTGGGTAGCCATTCCCTTCTCCAGGGGGTCTTCCTGACCCACATATGAAACCCAGGTCTCCCGCACTGGCAGGAAGATTCTTCACCAATCAGCCACCAGGGAAGCCCAAAAGTCAGGACAGTGGGTGGCTATTTTGTCTTCATAATTGGTATGTGAGTTTCTTAACCCCTATTGAGGGGTAGAGAGAAGGCAATGACAAGGCCCCCATCCCTTTCTAGTCTCCAGGGTAAAATGAACATATTCTGTACCCTGTCTGCACCTTACCTTTTAACTTAATTATGGATCTTGGAAATTGCTCCCTTTTAGAACACAAAGAGTTTTCTGACTCTTTTGTACTCTCTCTATATTATGGCCCTGCATAGATGCATCATAATGTATTTAACTAGCCTCCCACTGATGAACATGGATCACTTCCAGTGCTTTCTCTGAGAAACAATACTGCAGTGAGTAATCATATACCTAAGTTGTGCACACCTGTGCGTGTGTATGTAGGCTGAGTCCTAGGAGTGGAACTGCTGAGTCAAGGCACTTTCGCTTCCTTAGGTGGTGCTGGGGGCTGCCTTGAGACTCTGCTCTGGCAGGGCAATCCCAGTCGGAGACTTGGGGTTTCCCTTTCTCATTTGTTGTTTCATCTTGACTGATTTCAGGTATTAAAACTGGACTCAGGAAACGTAGAGGATAGTTCTGCCCTGTCTTAAACCAGGTGTATGATCTTAGATCAGTCACATGCCTAACCCAAATCTTTCCCCTCTGTTGTAAAATCAAGGCATTAGAACACATGATATGAAGGTCTACCAGCTCCTTATTCTTTGTGACTCTGGTAGGTGTTCTTGCTGAATTTCTCAGGGATGTGTCAGGGCAGCAATAAACTGTTCTTACCCCCTTGTCTTACCTCCATTCTAAACACATGTCTCATTTATGAAATGACGGGTTAGGATCAGGTCTTTTGGTCTTATTCTTTAGGAAAGGCTGTGTGGCTTGTCTCTGTTATCTCTTTCCACAAAAATAGGATCTTCATGTGCCTGGGGATGTTGTAGATTTCACTCACTGCTGAATCCCAATGTCTAGAGCAACACTGTTCAATAAAAATATAATGTGAAAAGACAACATTGACATACCATGAAAGAAAGAAAGTGAAGTCGTTCAGTCATGTCCAACTCTTTGCAACCCCATGGACTGTAGCCTACCAGGCTCCTCCGTCCATGGGATTTTCCAGGCAAGAATACTTGAGTGGGTTGCCATTTCCTTCTCCAGGAGATCTTCCCAACCCGGGGACTGAACCCAGGTCTCCCACATTGTAGGCAGACGCTTTACCATCTGAGCCACCAGGGAAGTCTGGTGGAAGACATACCATGACACGTCTACTAGAATGGTGAAAATAGAAACTGAAACACCAAATGCTGGTGACATTGCTGTTGGGAATGCAAAATGGTGCAGCCACTTTAGAAGACAGTTTGGTGGTCTCTTACAAAACTAAACATACTCACACCATGTGATCCAGCAATCATGTTCCTTAGTATTTACTCAAAGGAGGTGAAAGCTTCAGTCAATACAAAAACCTTCATAAGGATATTTATAGTAGCTTTATTCATAATTGCCAAAACTTGGAAACAACTAAGATGTCCTTTAGTAGATAAATGGATATGTAAACAGCAGGACATACAGACAATGGAATATTATTCAGTGCTAACAAGAAATGAACTATTGAGCCATGAAAAGACATTGGGGAATCTTTAAATGCACATTACTAAGTGGAAGAAGACAATTTGCAAAGGTTACTGTATGATTTCAAATATGACATTCTGGAAAAGGCGAAATATGGAGACAGTAGGAAAATCAGTGGTTGCCACTGGTGAGGGGGTGGGAAGGATGACTAGGTGAAGCACAGAGGACTTTTAGGGCAGTGAAAGCATTCTGTATAATACCATGATGGGGAATACATGTCATTATGCATTTGTCAAAGCTGATAGAATGTACCACACCAAGAGTGAATTAAACCTACCTGTAAACTATAGATTTGGGGTGACAAAGGTCATACAGTCAAAGCTGTGGTTTTTCCAGTAGACATGTACGGATGTGAGAGTTGGATCATAAGGATGGCTGAGGGCAAAGAATTGATGCTTTTGAACTGTGGTGCTGGAGAAGACTCTTGAGAGTCCCTTGGACTGCAAGGAGATCACACCAGTCAATCCTAAAGGAGATCAATCCTGAAAACTCATTGGAAGGACTGATGCTGAAGCTCCAATACTTTGGCCACCTGATGTGAAGAGCTGATTCACTGGAAAAGACCCTGATGCCGGGAATGATTGAGGGTGAGAGGAGAAGAGGGCAACAAAGAATGCGATGGTTGTGTGACATCACTGACTCAGTGGACATGAGTCTGAGCAAACTCCGGGACATAGTGAAGGACAGGGAAGCCTGGAGTACTGCAGTCCTTGGGGGTCACAAAGAGTCGAATGTGACTTAACAACTGAAAAATAGCAGCAACAGTGAGTTATCTATGTGAGTTCATCAGTTTTAACAAAGGCACCATTCTGATTGGGATATTTGTAGTGGGACTGGCTGTGGGTATGTGGGGACATGGAGTACATGGGAACTCTCTGTACCTTCTGTTCAATTTTACTGTGAACCTAAGACTGCTCTAAAAATAAAGTCTATTAAAAATGTGAGCCATGTATATATGTTTCCATTAAAATTAAGAAATAATTCACAGAACATAAAATTCATTCCTTTTGAGGGGTCAATTCAGCGGTTTTTAGTAAATTCAAAAGGTGTAGCCATCACCCCTATCTAATTCTAAAACGTTTTCATCGTCCCCAAAAGGTTTGAAATTCCATATCTATAAGCAGATAGTTGCTCTCCATCCCTCCCTCTCCCCAGTGCCCCAGCAACTTTTAATTTACTTTCTGTTTCCATAGATTTTATATGCTTTCGTTTCTCTTGGGTTTATACCAAGAAGTGGAATTGTTGGATCATGTGGTAACAATGTTTACTATTTTGAGGAACTGCCATACTGTTATCCAAAGTGGCTGCAACCTGTTATATTCCCACCACCAGTACAGGAACTTCTCCATAACCTTGTCAACACTCACCAGCTTTTTTAAAAAAAAAAAAATAATAGTCATTCTACCAGCATGAAGTGGTATCTCATTGTGGTTTGATTGTGTCTCCCTGATGGTTAATGATGTTGAGCATCTTTTAATGTGTTTATTGGCATTTGTCTATCTTCTTTGGATAACTTCTGTTCAGATCCTTTGCTCATTTTAAAAATGGCTTACTTACCTTTTGTTATCGAGTTGTGATAGTTCTTTACATATATTTAGAGACAAGTCCCTGATTGATAAGATATATAATTTGCAAAATGTATTCTCCCATTTGTAAGTCATCTTTTCACTGTCTTGATAGGGTCCTCTGTAGGAAAACAGGTTTTAATTTTGATGATGTCTAGTTTATCTACATTTGTTGCCTGTGCTTTTGGTGCCATATATAAGAAAGTACTACCAAATCCAAGGTCACAAAGATTTATTGCTATGTTTTCTTTTGAAGGCTCTTGTAGTCTGAGCTCTTACATTTAGCTCTTTTGTCCATCTTTGAGTCAAATTTCATAGATGATGTAAGGTTAGAGGACAGGTTCATTCTTTTGCATGTGAGTCTCTATCTGTATCAGCACCGTTTGTTGAAAAGACTTCTTTTCACCACTGAATGGTCTTGGCACCACTGTTGAGTGAATTGACCATAAGTGTGAGGGTTTCTTTTTGGACTCTCAATTCTATTCCATTGATCTATATGCCTATTCTTAGGCTCATACCACATTGTCTTCATCACTGTAGTTTTGTAGCAAGTTTTGAAACTGGGATATGTGGGTCCTCCAAGCTGGTTTTTCTTAGAAAAAAAAAATTTATTTATTTGGCTGGACTGGATCTTAGCTGCAGCAAGCAACTAGTCCTCCTGCATTGGGAGCATGGAGTCTTAGCCACTGGACCACCATGAAAGTCTCTGTTTTTCTTTGAAACTTGTTTTGGCAATTCTGAATCTCTTGCATTTCCATGTGAATTTTAGGATCAGTTTATCAACTTCTGCAAAGAAACCATATGGAATTCTGATAGGAATGTACTGCATCTGCAGATCAGTCTAGGAATATTGCTGTCCTAACAACTTTAAGTCTTCTGATTCATGAGCATAAGCTGTCTTTCCATTTATTTAGGTCTTCTTTAATTTCTTTCAGTAATGTGCTGCAGTTTCAATGTACAAATCTTGCACTCCTTCTGTTAAACTTACTCCTGAGTGTTTTATTTCGGGTCCCTTGGAGACCCTGAATAAAACTATCTCCCCAATGTTGTGAGTGATCATCCCATGTGAGTGTATGCATTGGGGGCTCATTCATAATGCTTCAGTTCTAGGGCAATACCCAGATCCTGGCTAACATGCTCTGCTTTGCACATGCTCTGAGGGACCCCTCCAAGGAGCAGCAGTTTCACAAGAACATATTAACACCTCTCAAAGACAAAGGCAACTTGAAAGATCTGGCTCATCACAGAGATGAGTCCCTTCTTCACAGACTCAAGGAGACCCGGAAACCATCAAAAGCTGAGGCTGGGACACCCGGCTTCCTGCTTCTGGCCTCAATTCCCCACCACCGTTACCACCATGACCACTACAAATGAGACCAAACCCAACATACACCCTCCCCAAGTCATTCTCCTTGTGATTTATCTCCCTGCTTCCTGTTGATCTTGAAAGTTGTTTTATTTCACAGCCTCTGACTTCTGTTCTCAGCCTACTGGGCACTCCCCCAGCTTAAGAGGAAACAGCATGTAAAAAAAGAAAGACTGAGAGAAGACGGAAGGTGAGAAACAGCAGGGTAGTGAGTGTAGAGGCCCTGCCTCTGTTCTTCCATTTTGTTGGGAAAGTGCAAACCTCCCTCCCACCCATGAGTGTGGCTGCTCCTGGGAACTCTGGTCCAGACCTAACTGAAAGGCTGCCAGGGCCAACCTAGATGAACCTTGGCCACTAGTTTTAACAAACGTCCCCATGGTCCCATGAGTGTTGTGGGGATTTGGAAGGCTGGCTGGAATTATGTTTTCCAAGGAGCTTAGGGGAGGACTGGGCCACAGGACACCGGGTCTTTGGCAGAGTTGATGAGAAACGCCCTTTACTCCTCTCCTTTCATCCCCTGGAAAACCAGAGACCATTGGCCCAGTTACCTGATTTACCCCCAAATGCTTCTTCCAGTCATAATTTCAAAGTCCAAACTTTCCAGGAGATGAGTCTCAACTCCACCCGCTCCCGGTCTCTTAGCTCCCTTTGCAATGCTCATATCTGTCTTCCTTGTTGGACTATGAGCTGGTGAAAGGGCATGGGTAAGCTCTTAGTCACTCTTTTTAGAAATTACAGAATTAACATATGTTTATTGTGTGAAAATACTAGAAAATCCAGAGAGCCTTCCCTCCAAAATAAAAAAAAAGATAAGATTTATCTACAGAGCCTTGTAATGTATCAGTGATCTTTCCATTTTCTTATGCAGATTGCTGCCTCCCCCCACCCCCTCACCACCACACCCGCAAGGCAACACACACACATTACACATTTCCTTAGAGTGGAATCATATATTCTATTTTGAGTTCTGTAACTCCTTTTATGCCTGTTCAATAATCTTAAGACATTTTCCTATCAACATTTTATATTATTGGCAATCATGGCAGAGTGTTCTATCTGAGAGTTGTACCACAATTTTCTCAACCAGTCTTCTATGGCTGGGCATTTAAGTTGTATCTAGTTTTTTTTTTTAATAGCTTAATTGAGATATAATCCACATACCATAAAATTCATCCTTTTAAGATGAACGATTCAATGGTTTTAGAATACTTACAGAATTCTGAAACCATTACCACTGTCTAATTTTGAACATTCTCATCACTCCCAAAAGAAACTCCATAGCCATTAGCAGTCACTGTACCGATAGACCCTGGAACTTCTAATTTACATTCTTTCTTCATGGATTTGACTGTTCTTGCCATTTCCTACAAATGGATTCACACAATATGTGGCGTCCTTCATTTAGCATAGTGTTTCCAAGTTTCATCCA
Organism: Bos grunniens; assembly: GCF_055505025.1. NCBI lineage: Eukaryota > Metazoa > Chordata > Mammalia > Artiodactyla > Bovidae > Bos > Bos grunniens. The sequence continues at coordinate 30,498,351 of NC_141190.1, read as the reverse complement.
CGTTGTATAGTGTATCGGCACTGTCTTTCAGTCGCTGAATCATAACCCACTGTATGGGTAATACCACATTTTGCTTATGTATTCATCAGTTGATGGACATTTGATTTGTTATACTTTTTGGCTATTATGAATAATGCTGCCATGAACATTTGTGTACAAGTTTTTATGGAGACATATTTTTCAATTATTTGGGAGACCAACTGAGGAGTGGAATTGCTGGTTTATGGGATAAGACTTGACCCTTGAATATAGGAACTGCTGAATCCATGTTTGCTGGGCTGATCATGTGCTTTTTTCCTGAACAAACCTTTTGTTTCTTTGAAACTCATCTACCCACTCTGTCCTCAAAACACTAAGCCAGACCCAGCCTCCATGCTTAGAGTTGGGGAAGGCTTTGTGGAGGAGGAAGCGTTGAAGCTGCAAGACCATTGTATCAAAGAGCATGGATTTGGGACAGGATTAACCACTTGAGACTTTAGTTCTACCACCTGTTAAGCAGGGATGATAACTCTGGTGGAGGTAATGAAGATAACGGCAACCTCCTGCAAAAGGTCCCATGTTGCACTGCTGCACTCAGTGCTCCTGACCCTGCAGCAGGCCACTCCTGACCCATGCCTCCGCTGGAGACTCCTGGACACTCACGGGCAAGTCTGGGTCAGTCTCTTGTGGGGTCACTGCTTCTTTCCCCTGGGTCCTGGTGCACACAAAGTTTTGTTTGTGCCCTCCAAGAATCTGTTTCCCCAGTTCTGTGTAAGCTCTGGCAGCTCTATGGTGGGGTTAATGGCGACCTCCTCTAAGAAGGCTTATGCCATACCCAGGTCTGCTGCACTCAGAGGCCCTGCCCCTGCAGCAGGCCACTGCTGTTCCATACCTCTGCAGGAGATACTCAAATATGCAAAGGCAGGTCTGGCTCAGACTCTGTGGGGTCTCCTGGTGAGCACAAGGTTTTGTTTGAGTCCTCCAAGCATCTCTGGTGGGCATGAGGTTTAATTCTAAACGCAATTTTGCCCCTCCTGCCATCTTGCTGGGGCTTCTCCTTTGCCTTTGGATGTGGCAGATCTCTTTTGGTGGGATCCAACATTCTCCTGTGGACAGTTGTTCAGCAGTGAGTTATAATTTTGGAGTTCTCGCAGGAGAAGATGAGTGCGTGTCCTTCTTCTGCCATCTTGGGTCTATCATTGATGTGACACTGAAAGAACTCCCCAGGACAACAGGTGCCCAATATGCTTCTGGAGAACAATGGAGAAATAACTCCAGAAAGAATGAGGCAAAAACAACACCCAGTTGTGGATGTGAGTGGTAATGGAAGTAAATTCTGATACTGTAAAGAACAATATTGTATAGGAACCTGGAATGTTAGGTCCATGAATCAAGGTAAATTGGAAGTGGTCAAACAGGAGATGGCAAGAGTGAACATTGAAATTTTAGTAATCAGTGAACTCACATGGACCAGAATGGGTGAATTTAACTCAAACGAGCATTATATCTACTGCTGTAGGCAAGAATCCCTTAGAAGAAATGGAGTAGCCCTCATAGTCAACGAAAGAGTCCAAAATGCAGTACTTGGATGCTATCTCACAAATAACAGAATGATCTTTTGTCATTTCCAAGGCAAACCATTCAATATCACAGTAATCCAAGTCTATGCTCCAACCAGTAATGCTGAAGAAGCTGAAGTTGAATGGTTCTACGAAGACCTACAAGACCTTCTATAACTAACATCCAAAAAAGATGTCCTTTTCATTATAGGGGACTGGAATGCAAAAGTAGGAAGTCAAGAAACACCTGGGGTAACAGGCAAATTTGGCCTTGGAGTACAGAATGAAGCAGGGCAAAAGCTAACAGAGTTTTGCCAGGAGAATGCACTGGTCATAGCAAGCACCCTCTTCCAACAACACAAGAGAAGACTCTACACATGGACATCACCAGACGGTCAACACCGAAATCAGACATTATATTCTTTGCAAAGAGAAGCTTTATACAGTCAGCAAAAACAAGACTGGGAGCTGACTGTGGCTCAGATCATGAACTCCTTATTGTCAAATTCAGACTTAATTTGAAGAAAGTAAGGAAAACCACTAGACCATTCAGGTATGACCTAAATCAAATCCCTAATGATTATATAGTGGAAGTGACAAATAGATTCAAGGGATTAGATCTGATAGACAGAGTGCCTGAAGACCTATGGACGGAGGTCTGTGACATTTTACAGGAGGCAGTGATCAAGACTATCCCCCAAAAAAAGAAATGCAAAAAGGTAAAATCGTTGTCTGAGGAGGCCTTACAAATAGCTGAGAAAAGAAGAGAAGCGAAAGGCAAAGGAGAAAAGGAAAGATATACACGTTTGAACGTAGAGTTCCAAAGAATAGCAAGGAGAGATAAGAAAGCCTTCCTCAGTGATCAATGCAAATAGAGGAAAACAATAGAATGGGGAAGACTAGAGATCTCTTCAAGAAAGTTAGAGATACCAAGGGAATATTTCATGCAAAGATGGGCACAATAAAGGACAGAAATGGTATGGAACTAACAGAAGTAGAAGATATTAAGAAGAGGTGGCAAGAATACACAGAAGAACTATACAAAAAAAATCTTCATGACCCAGATAATCACAATGGTGTGATCACTTACCTAGAGCCAGACATCCTGGAATGTGAAGTCAAGTGGGTCTTAGGAAGTATTACTATGAATAAAGCTAGTGGAAGTGATGGAATTCCAGTTGAGCTATTTCAAATCCTAAAAGATGATTCTGGAAAAGTGCTGTACTCAATATGCCAGCAAATTTGGACAAGTCATTGGCTACAGGACTGGAAAAGGTCAGTTTCCATTTCAATCCCAAAGAAAGACAATGCCAAATATGTTCAAACTACTGCACAATTGCACTCATCTCTCATGCTAACAAAGTAATTCTCAAAATTCTCCAAGCCAGGCTTCAAAAGTACATGAACTACGAACTTCCAGATGTTCAAGCTGGATTTATAAAAGGCAGAGAAGCCAGAGATCAAATTGCCAAGTCCATTGGATCATCAAAAAAGCAAGAGAGTTCCAGAAAAACATCTACTTCTGCTTTATTGACTATGCCAAAGCCTTTGACTGTGTGGATCACAATAAACTGTGGGAAATTTTGAAAGTGATGGGAATACCAGACCACCTGACCTGCCTCCTGAGAAGTCTGTATGCAAGTCAAGAAGCATAAGTTATAACTGGACATGGAACAACAGACTGGTTCCAAATTGGGAAAGGAGTACATCAAGGCTGTATATTGTCACCCTGCTTATTTAACTTCTATGCAGAGTACATCATGTGAAATGCCGGGCTGGATGAAGCACAAGCTGGAATCAAGATTGCCAGGAGAAATATCAATAACCTCAGATATGCAGATGACACCATCCTTATGGCAGAAATGAAGAACTAAAGAGCCTCTTGATGAAAGTGAAAGAGGAGGGTGAAAAAGTTGGCTTAAAGCTCAACATTCAGAAAACTAAGATCATGGCATCTGGTCCCATCACTTCATGGCAAATAAATGGGGAAATAGTGGAAACAGTGAGAGTATATCTAGGGCTTCAAAATCACTGCAGATGGTGACTGCAGCCATGAAATTAAAAGACATTTGCTCCTTGGAAGAAAAGCTATGACCAACCTAGACATATTAAAAAGCAGAGACATTACTTTGCCAACAAAGGTCCATCTAGTCAAAGCTATGGTTTTTCTAGTAGTCATGTGTGGATGTGAGAGTTGGCCTATAAAGAAAGCTGAGTGCCAAAGAATTGATGCTTTTGAACTGTGGTGTTGGAGAAGCCTCTTGAGAGTCCCTTGGACTGCAAGGAGATCCAACCAGTCCATCCTAAAGGAGATCAGTCCTGAATATTCATTGGCAGGACTGAGGCTGAAGCTGAAATTCCAATCCTTTGGCCACCTGATGCAAAGAACTGACTCATTTGAAAAGACCCTGGTGCTGGGAAAGATTGAAGGCGGGAGGAGAAGGGGATGACAGAGGATGAGATGGTTAGATGGCATCACTGACTCAATGGACATGAGTTTGAGTAAACTCCGGGAGTTGGTGATGGACAGGGAAGCCTGGTGTGCTGCAGTCCATGGGGTTGCAATATGTTGAACACAACTGAGTGACTCAACTGAACTGAATATGAGATAATGAAAATCAAATGCTCAGCACAGTACCTGGCAGATAGTGAGTCGGGAGAGACCCCTTCTCCCCAGGAGGAGGAGGAGCTGGCTCTCAGGTGAGGTGGGGAAGGACACACCACAATGAGGAAAGAATAGGTGTACATGTTCATATTCATATATGGCAAAACCAATACAATATTGTAAAGTTAAAAAATAAAATAAAAAAAATTAAAAAAAAAAAAAAAAAGGAGTAGGTGCAGTGATACGTGTGTGAGAGCAAGTGGCTGGAGACTGGTGAGTGGCTGGAGAGAGGAAATAAAGCTGGCCGGTTCCACAGTGGGCTCCTTGAGTGCAAAGAAAGCTGGATTTTATCCTTCCTGTAAGTCATTGATTCTGGGCAGGTTGTGACAGGACCACTATTTGCATTTGAAGGAGCTCCCTGTCCAGCAGTGTGAGGTTGGAGCAGAGAGACCAGTGAGGGGCTATGTAAAGAAATGTAGGTGAAAATAGAAGAGCGTAGGCTAGAGCCACAACAGTGGGAATCGAAAGAGTGGCCTAAAGGGGAAGAAATTCTCTGATGGTTCAGTAGGTAAAGAATCCACCTGCTATATGGGAGACCTGGGTTCAAGTTCTGGGTTAGGAAGATCCCCTGAGGAGGGAATGGTAACCCACTCTAGTATTCTTGTCTGAAGAATCCCAATGGACAGAGGAGCCTGGCGGGCTGCAGTCCATGGGGTTGCAAAGAGTTGGACACGACTGAACGACTAAGCACAGCACACCAGTGGATAGGATAGGCATGTGGCCTCTGTTATGGCAGAACATTCTACACGTAGATCTCGCCTGCTAAACCCTCACAAGTCTTCAAGGAGGTACCCGGTTTCCCAGTGACAGATTAGGAAACAGGCTGGAAGACAGTAAGTCACTTGCTTAAAGTCCTAGCACAGGGCTATAACCTGAACCCAGGTCTGCCTGCTTTCTTTATCTTGGTGTCTCTCTGGGTGACGCTTAGCTATACAGCAAAACCTGGGCTGCACTGGATGGGTGGGGAGAGCGGGGGGAGGACAGTGCTGCTCAGCGAGGGCTTGATGGGCAACTCAGAGTTCAGGTGGGGCAGGCTGAGGGCTGGAAGGCCTCTCCAAGGAGCAAGACAAAGTGGGAAATAAGAGATTTCGCTCCAAAGGAGTTGAGGTGGTTCTGATCCCCTCTCTTCCCCCAGGGGCTGCCTACTACATGAAACCTTGGAAAGGAAAGAAGTGTGTGCAGCATAGACCACGATCCAGGTCCCCCAAGGGTGGAGCAGGGGTGATACCTGGGCCGGAGGAGAACACCTTACCTCCTCCTTCCAGAATGCTACCTGGGCCCGGAGGAGAACACCTTACCTCCTCCTTCCAGAATGCTACCTGGGCCGGAGGAGAACACCTTACCTCCTCCTTCCAGAATGCCACCTGGGCCGGAGGAGAACACCTTACCTCCTCCTTCTAGAATGCCACCTGGGCCAGAGGAGAACACCTTACCTCCTCCTTCTAGAATGCCACCTGGGCCGGAGGAGAACACCTTACCTCCTCCTTCCAGAATGCCACCTGGGCCGGAGGAGAACACCTTACCTCCTCCTTCCAGAATGCTACCTGGGCCCGGAGGAGAACACCTTACCTCCTCCTTCCAGAACGCTACCTGGGCCAGAGGACAACACCTTACCTCCTCCTTCCAGAATGCTACCTGGGCCGGAGGACAACACCTTACCTCCTTCTTCCAGAATGCTACCTGGGCCGGAGGAGAACACCTTACCTCCTCCTTCCAGAATGCTACCTGGGCCCGGAGGACAACACCTTACCTCCTCCTTCCAGAATGCTACCTGGCCCGGAGGAGAACACCTTACCTCCTCCTTCCAGAATGCCACCTGGGCCCGGAGGAGAACACCTTACCTCCTCCTTCCAGAATGCCACCTGGGCCCGGAGGAGAACACCTTACCTCCTCCTTCCAGAATGCTACCTGGGCCCGGAGGAGAACACCTTACCTCCTCCTTCCAGAATGCTACCTGGGCCCGGAAGAGAACACCTTACCTCCTCCTTCCAGAATGCTACCTGGGCCCGGAGGAGAACACCTTACCTCCTCCTTCCAGAATGCTACCTGGGCCCGGAGGAGAACACCTTACCTCCTCCTTCCAGAATGCCACCTGGGCCGGAGGAGAACACCTTACCTCCTCCTTCCAGAATGCCACCTGGGCCGGAGGAGAACACCTTACCTCCTCCTTCTAGAATGCCACCTGGGCCGGAGGAGAACACCTTACCTCCTCCTTCCAGAATGCTACCTGGGCCGGAGGAGAACACCTTACCTCCTCCTTCCAGAACGCTACCTGGGCCAGAGGACAACACCTTACCTCCTCCTTCCAGAATGCTACCTGGGCCGGAGGACAACACCTTACCTCCTCCTTCCAGAATGCTACCTGGGCCGGAGGAGAACACCTTACCTCCTCCTTCCAGAATGCTACCTGGGCCCGGAGGACAACACCTTACCTCCTCCTTCCAGAATGCTACCTGGGCCCGGAGGAGAACATCTTACCTCCTCCTTCCAGAATGCTACCTGGGCCCGGAGGACAACACCTTACCTCCTCCTTCCAGAATGCCACCTGGGCCCGGAGGAGAACACCTTACCTCCTCCTTCCAGAATGCTACCTGGGCCGGAGGAGAACACCTTACCTCCTCCTTCCAGAATGCCACCTGGGCCCGGAGGAGAACACCTTACCTCCTCCTTCCAGAATGCCACCTGGGCCCGGAGGAGAACACCTTACCTCCTCCTTCCAGAATGCTACCTGGCCCGGAGGAGAACACCTTACCTCCTCCTTCCAGAATGCCATCCCGGAGTCAGACTGAGATCCCCTGGGCTTGGGGCCATGCTTGGGTGGTCACGGGGCTGGCGGCTATGGCCAGGCTCTCCCAGATAGCCTGGGGCCTCTTCCTGACAGAGGGGTGCAGAGACCCCCACCCCCACCCTGCAGAAAATGTGCACACTCACAGAGCGTGGCGCTGTCCCAGGCCTGCCGCGGAGGACCAGTGTAGGCGCGACATGAGATGCCCCCGCCTGAGCTGGGGATGAGGGAGGGGCACCTAGAGGGGCGTCCCGAGCGGCCGAGCCTCACACACTAGGGGGAGCCCCTTGCTTCCTACTTTTCCCCAGACCCTACCCCCATGGCCCTCTTCACGTGGGCATCAGCCTTTGTCCCAGAGGCCCAGATGGGGACACGGCAGGGAGCCATCTGGTCTTCTCCCAAGACCCTCAAACCCCACCCCTAGTGCCTTGTCTGCCTCACCCCAATCACCCGCTTCTTCTCTGCCCCCTGGGTCTTTATCCGTGTTTACTATCTGTCAATTAGGTAGCCTCAATACCCTGTACACAGAAAGCCAGCCAGCCAAGCGTGGCGACCCGGCAGCCCCTCCCTTGCCTCTCTTTTCCTTTGGGTTGGGGGACTATGGGGCGGGGAGGAAGTCAGTCTCCTCTCCAGCTAAAAGTGACCATGGCCATTGTCTCTTTGCAGTCAATGTTTTCCCCTGGACCATAGCTGGAACTCCTGGGGTGGAGGTTGGGGTGAGGAGGGATGGTGGCCAGCAGGTGCCTGTGAGTGAGGGGCGGGTGGGTGGGTGGCTCAGGGGCACGGGGTGTGGCTGTCACAGGTCACGTGATCCCTGGTTGACTCAGGCCTGGCTCAGTTAACCCCTTCCCGTTGGAAGGTTCTAGGACATCAACAGGTGTGTCCAGTGACCCCTTCTGGTGTTACCAGTCACTCAGGCACATCTCTTGGGCCACACAGAGGCCTCCAGCCACAAAGAAGGAAGAGGGAGACAGAGGATAGAGGAGGAGAAAGAGGAAGGAGACAGGAAGAGGAGAGAGGTGCAGCGGAGGGGTGGGGGGTCCAGGGGGGTCTCACATGTACTTCGGGGACACCTGGATCCTGGTGTGGTCAGCTCCAGGGCGGGCGCTGGGCTCCCGCCGTTTCATCCCTAATATCAACCCCACAAGGCACGTAAGCTCGTTTTCACTTTACAGCTGGGAAAATTGAGCTCAGAGAAGAAATCTGTAAAGTTCACTCAGCTGATCCTCAGCAGAGACTCCGACACCAGAGTTTACGTGTTTGCTTCCTTCTCAGCGGCTCAGCCTCTGCCCTCCACCCCTGGAGTGGAGCCCACAGCCAAGACCCAGCACCTCCTCGCCAGGCTGGGCCCTGCCTTCTCCAGGAATACACTTGGCCCAGTTTCAGGCCCCAGATATGTCCTGGAAAAGCCAGTCTCACAGCAAGGGTCACGGGCACTTCCCAGGGTTAGAGGGCCCGGCCCGCGTGCTTGGAGGAGGGCAGAGCAGAGCAGAGGCTTCAAAGAGGCAAGAGTTGGGGGTCCCAAGCACCCAAGAGGTGACTTTTCTCAGGAGAGACGTGGTGGCTTGGGGGGTGCTCGAGAGTCAGAGACACCAGCCTTTGAATCCCTACTCCCACTCACTGACTTCTGTCTTGGGCAGGTAGTGTAACCTCTATGGGCCTGAGGTTCCTCACTCAGAACAGGGTGAGTAATAGTGAAGCTTGTCCCCAGAGGCATCCTCAGGGACGCAACCATCCTTTTAAAGTGCCCAGAGCACTGTCTTGGACAGGTCAGGGGCACTAGGCATACTAGCAGAGTTTATCATTCCTGTGCTTTTTAGATTGGACCAACCTCTCCCAGGGCCCAACCATACACTCTTGGCTTCCCTAGTAGCTCAGATGGTAAAGAATCTGCCTGCAGTGCAGGAGACCCAGGTTCGATTCCTGGGTCAGGAAGATCCCCTGAAGAAGGGAATGGCTTCCCGCTCCAGTATTCTGGAGCTGATGGGCTTCAGTTCATGGGGTCGCAAAGAGGCAGACATGACTGAACAAGTAACATTTTCACTTGGGCTCTCAGGACAACGTGGCAGAAGTTCTGTTCACCTGCTTGTAACATGGTCTGGCCCTAACTTGAAGCTGCCCTCCTGGCACCGTTGTGGGCTCACCCTGCTTCTTTCATCAATGTCAGATGTCAGCCCCCTCATTGGGGGTTTCCAAGTGAGGGATCTGCCTTAGCTATAAAGAAAGGGAAAATTCAACCTAATTGTGACCAAGGTGGACAGCCAACAGCTAGTGTGTGGGTTCACTTCCTCCCGGATCTCCCTCTATTCCAGTGAGGACAGCTCTGATCCACCCCAGAGGCCCTGGCTGCCCCCTTGCACACACTGCTCCAACCAGGGCAGACAAGCCCTGCGTCCCTGCCTATGTGCTGACAGCTTGGTGGTGGTTCTCTGCTGATAACCTCTCAGTGTTTGTTGCTCCTTTTCTTGGAGAGGAGGCTGAACACAGAAGGGTGGAGGACCAAGCGGGGTGGGGTGGGAGCAGCAATGGGCTTCAAATGCACAGACCACATCCCCGAGAGAAAGCCCTGCTGTTCACCAGATCTTCACCTTTGGCAATTAACTGATGTGAGAGGTCTCAAAGCCTTCCCCTGCCTCGGAGTATTTCATCATAGTATTCTTTCAGTCATAAACGGTTGAAAGATACCTCCTAAGAAGTTGACATTCTTCATCCTTTTTATCTACAAGGATGGTTTTCAGTGCCCTTGTGGACTAGAGCCTCGGTTAACAGCCCAACTGACCTACTTCTTACTCCAGCTCTGCCTCTAACCACAGCACTGGTTCCTTGGCTTCCAAACCCAAGGAGAATTCTCTGTATGAGGAAATGTGACTTAAGAACCGAGATATCAGTGGAGCAGAAGTTCGGGGATTCCCCAGGTGAGTTCTCAGCAGAAACGACTATTGACAGAGGATCTATCAGAAGAGAGTTTGTGGGACTTCCCTGGTAGTCCAGTGGTTAAGGCGCTGTGCTCAAGATGCAGGGGGCCTGGGTTCCGTCCTTGGTCAGGGAACCAGATCTCACATGCTGCAACTAGGACTCAGGGCAGCCAGAATAAATATTAGAGAAGATTATTTCCTAAGAGGAATGGAGTGGGCAATGCTGGAAAGGAAAGTAGGGGTAGAAGAAATCCCCTGGCAGTTCAGTGGTTAAGACTCCACACCTCCAACGCAGGGGGGGTGTAGATTCGATCCCTGGTTGGGGAGCTAAGATACCACATGTGGCCAGAAAACCAAAATATAAAGCAGAAGCAATATTGTGACAAATTCAGTAAAGACTTTAAAAATGGTCCACATTAAAAAAAAAAGTGGGAGGAGGAGAGATAAGGGTTCAGTGTTTCTCCACTGCCCTCCAAGCAGGAGCTGGTCTTGCCCTGGATCAGGTCCCACCTCACAGCAGCAAAGAGGCTGCCAGGTACCTGCAGAGAGAAGTACCCATGTGACAATCAACGTCTGGGAGGGCAGCGTCAAGAGAAGTCTATATGTGGAAGAGGATGCTGAACTGGGTGGGTGATGCCCTGGCCTTATCAGCACCCCACAGTCTAGCGTAGCACCAGGGCAGATGGCCTGTTTGATCTCCACCCTACTGGGCTTGGTTCAGTCCCCATCAGAAGGAGGGCCTTGTCCTCACACACCACGGTGCTGTGTCACCCTACTCCATTGACCCCACTGGCCTCCGTGTTACAGCCAGCTGCAATGGGAAGAGAAGCTGGCTGACTTTCAAAGTCAGGGGTGAGGAGAGGCAGGGCTCTGCCCTGCCTGGGCACATACCGGCAATGGCAGAAGGCAGGGGAGGTGCTCCTGAAGGAGAATTAACACATTTGACTCCAGAGGACTTAGAGATCAATTAAACAGCTCTATTAGAATTCATTCAACTTGGAGTATTTACGACATTTCTCTCTGGTGGCCCAGTTGCCATGGCTTAGGGAAATCAAGGTGGCAAATAGTTGAGAATGCTTTCCATTTCCTGTTGGGAAGGGTGATGGCTCAGCTATGACCTCAGACTGATGTGTGCTTGACAGGTTCCTCTGACACTTACTAGCTACGTGATCGTGGACAAGTTGTACAACCTCCTTGAGTCTCGCTTTCCTCATCTGTAAAAATTAAACATGATCTCGTTTGTGAAGGACAGAGCTCAGGATAGAGCAGGTGCTCAATGGGTGTGTCCTCCTAAAAGTGACCTTCCTTTACTTCTTCGGTCCTTACCATCTCATTTAACTAATTTGATATTAATTGATTTATTTGGATTTTTTATTACACCCTGTGGTGGTTTTTAAATATGACCACAAATTCTTTGACACTCCTCTTTTCAAAAGGTGAAGCCAAATAGCCCTCCTCCTGAAGACTGGCTGGACTAGTGACTCATTTCTGAAGAGGCTGTGGCAGAAGTGAAGGTATGTGACTTCCGGAGCAAGGTCATAAGAGGATGTGGCTTCCCCCTTGTTCTCTCTTGGGTTGTCTGCTCCGTGGGCCACCCTGCCCCAAGGACACTCAGGCAGCACGTGCAGAGGCCCGTGTTGGGAGGATTGAAGGCCTCCCACCAACAGTCACCACCAGCTTGCTGACCTTCCCAGAATTAGGGTCTCCAGCGCCAGTTGAGCCCTCAGATGACCACAGCTCTGGCTAATGTCTCAGCAGCAATCTCTTGAAAGATTGCAAGCTTCTGAATTTCTGATTCATGAAACATGTTCTGTGAGATAAATGAATGTATATTATTGTTTTACGCTTCTACATCTTAGAGTGACATAGAGGCTTCCCAGGTGGCTCAGTGGATAAAGAATTAGCCTGCAGTTAAGGAGACACAGGACATGTGGCTTTGATCCCTGTGTTGGGAGGATCTCCTGGAAGAGGGCACGAAACTCACTCCAGTATTGTTGCCTGGAGAATGGGCCGAGGAGCCTGGTGGGCTACAGTCCATAGGGTCGCAAAGAGTCGGACACAATTGCAGCGGCACATATGCATGTTACCTAGCAATAGATAGCCAATACGTATCCATTGCCCTTCAAAGAAGTTTTGAAACTGCATCTAGCGGAAGGCATAGCTCTAACCAAATGGAAAGCTATTAGAACAAGATTTAAAAGATGAGAGTGGAGTAATAAATGGGGTGTGTCTCGGTAAGAGTCTGACTGTCCCCCTCAACCAGAAAATCTGGTTGAAGGCAAAACATAGCTCTAGGCTTCTTGGAAGTCAAGGCAAAAATGGAAACTTGATGACTCATATTAAGGCTAGTTTTTTTTTTTCTTTTGGTTCTCAATGAGGATCTGCATTTGACATGTGGGCCTTCAGACAAATAACACCACACGACGTGGGGCAACATATCCTGGTGTCTTGCAGACATTCTACCTCCTGTAGATCATACAGAGTGTGCTTGAAATATATGTGTAGTTCATTTATAATGATATGCTTTGTACAATTTTCAGGACCTCTTGACGTTACAATGGGGAAAATATACTGCATTTTAAAAACTTTTTATATAGGCACTCAATTAAAGAAGTAGAGTATCAAAGCATTTATAGTTAAAAATCTCCCACAGGGCACTTCCATTTCCCATGGTCAATCCTGTGCAACTGATTTCTGGTTTAATTTTCTTGGCATATTTTATACACATATAAATAATATATATATTTTGCTCCCTTTATTACATGAATGGTAGCATATAATTGGCACTGTTCTGCTCTGTGCTTGTCATTCCGTATTGACATATGACTTAAAAATAGCATTTCCCCCAATTATCATAATTTTTGATTCTCTGTGTTTTTAATATTTCATTATTCAAAATTTGGAAATCTAAAAAGAGTCAAAAATAAATCAAAAGCACATGTAATCCCACTACCAAGATATGACCACTGTTAGACTCAGACATTGGCACCCCACTCCAGTCCTCTTGCCTGGAAAACCCCATGGACATAGGAGCCTGGTGGGCTGAAGTCCATGGGGTCGCTAAGAGTTGGACACGACTGAGCGATCTCACTTTCACTTTTCACTTTCATGCATTGGAGAAGGAAATGGCAACCCACTCCAGTGTTCTTGCCTGGAGAATCCCAGGGACGGGGGAGCCTGGTGGGCTGCCGTCTATGGGTCGCACAGAGTCGGACACGACTGAAGTGACTTAGCAGCAGCAGCAGCAGCAGCAGCAGACTCAGACATACAGGGCACAGAGAACAAACTCGGGGTTGTGGAGGGGAGGGCGAATGAGGAGGGATGCACTGGGAGTTTGGGCTTAGCAGATGCAGACTGTTACACAGGGAATGGGCAAACAGCTAGGTGCTACTGTACAGCACAGGGAACTATATTCCATAAGCTGTGGAAAACCATAATGGAAAAGAATATGAAAGAGAATGGATATGTATAACCGAATCATTTTGCTGTACAGTAAAAATGAACACATTGTAAATCAACTTTACTTCAATAAATTAAAAAAAAAGAGACCACCACTGTTAAACACATTCTGTTTGGGTGTATTCTTTCCTGTCTTTCCCCTATGAATATGAAAGTGTATAATGTGCTTAATTATTCAAACCGTCCAAAGAATTTTACATTCTGGGCCCCCTTCCCATTTACTTTTACACAACCCTTTTCCTCTCCCCTACCTTTAATCAGATTTTGAGCTAGGCAGGTTTTTCTTATGAAGCATATTTGTTTTCTTACTAATGTTCTACCCAGCCCAGGACTGACGAGAACCTGCTTTTTTCTGGGACTTCATCATGATGCTCAGAGAACAGTTTTGGTTAACCTCTGTCACCAGAGCATTCCCCAGAGGGAAAACCAAAATTGTGACGCATCATTTAAGCTTATTCATAAAGGACTTTCTTAGATTTTCAAGATCAGATAGTATGAGCCACAAAGGCTGCAGATGGCCACCCCCCTACATGATGGCACTCAATTTTCAAGGGAACAAAGAGCTAGGAAAATCCTTTCCAACAAGAGCCCCAAAGGCGGTTGTTTCCACAAACACACCTTGGCACCTATGGGATTCTCCATGGAGCTGCCTTATGTCTAGGCATCCCCTCTTGTCTTGAAGTTGCTGCTCTGGAGTATCCTTGTCTGGGAGTAATCAACGTAGTAATTCCTTTATCCATCACCTTCCCAGACTACAAACCTTATCTCCCAACAACAGAATTTTTTCTTACTGGAAAAGGGCCAGTTATAAATTATATGTTCATCCCTTGTCATCGCCTGCCCTTCTCTTTCAAGATTTTTTTTTTTAATGTGGGCCATTTTTAAAAGTCTTCACTGAGGCAGCCTTCAGAATGGGAGAAAATAATAGCAAATGAAGCAACAGACAAACAACTAATCTCAAAAATATACAAGCAACTCCTACAGCTCAACTCCAGAAAAATAAATGACCCAATCAAAAAATGGGCCAAAGAACTAAATAGACATTTCTCCAAAGAAGACATACAGATGGCTAACAAACACATGAAAAGGTGCTCAACATCACTCATTATCAGAGAAATGCAAATCAAAACCACTATGAGGTACCATTTCACACCAGTCAGAATGGCTGCTATCCAAAAGTCTACAAATAATAAATGCTGGAGAGGGTGTGGAGAAAAGGGAACGCTCTTACACTGTTGGTGGGAATGCAAACTAGTACAGCCACTATGGAGAACAGTGTGGAGATTCCTTAAAAAACTGGAAATAGAACTGCCTTATGATCCAGCAATCCCACTGCTGGGCATACACACTGAGGAAACCAGAAGGGAAAGAGACACGTGTATCCCAATGTTCATCGCAGCACTGTTTATAATAGCCAGGACATGGAAGCAACCTAGATGCCCATCAGCAGATGAATGGATAAGAAAGCTGTGGTACATATACACAATGGAGTATTACTCAGCCATTAAAAAGAATACATTTGAATCAGTTCTAATGAGGTGGATGAAACTGGAACCTATTATACAGAGTGAAGTAAGCCAGAAGGAAAAACACCAATAGAGTATACTAACGCATATATATGGAATTTAGAAAGATGGTAACAATAACCCTGTGTACGAGACAGCAAAAGAGACACTGATGTATAGATCAGTCTTATGGACTCTGTGGGAGAGGGAGAGGGTGGGGAGATTTGGGAGAATGGCATTGAAACATGTATAATATCATGTATGAAACGAGTCGCCAGTCCAGGTTCGATGCACGATACTGGATGCTTGGGGCTGGTGCACTGGGACGACCCAGAGGGAGGGTACGGGGAGAGAGGAGGGAGGAGGGTTCAGGATGGGGAACACAGGTATACCTGTGGCGGATTCATTTTGATATTTGGCAAAACTAATACAATATTGTAAAGTTTAAAAAAAAAAAAAAAGTCTTCACTGAATTTGTTACAATATAGCTTCTGTCTTATATTTTGATTTCTTGGCCCCAGGGCATATGGGATCTTAGTTCCCTCACTGGGGATCGAACCAGCACTCCCTGCATTGGAAGGTGAAATCTTAACCACTGGATGGCCAGGGAAGTGCCTGCCCTCTTTCAAAGACTGGAAATGTAGTCATTATTGTACAGAGAATTTTAAAAAGAACAGGAATGACAACATTTCAGATAGATAACGTTGAAAGGGATAAGCCATTTATAGTTTAATCTTTTTTCTAATATGCATTCTCTCCTGGCAAATAAAGGAGACCAAAGAAAGTGATAATACTAACGATACCAACATTAACTGAGGGTTTATTGATTCTGAGTTCCATGTGAAGTTCTGTGCATATTACAGTTTCACTTAATTCTTATAACCATTCTAAGAGGTTAGTACAATTATTCTACCCATTTTATAGAAAAGTAGAGAGCCAGGAGTCAAACTCAGGCCTCTATGACTCCAGAGCACAAGCTCTAGACTATAATGTTCCACTACTGGACAAAGAAAGAAAGGCTACAATGATTTCAAATGTGGAAATTTCAGAATATTATTGGTGCAACAGTTGGAATTAGATTCTATGTAATGTATCATGTGCCATAACTAGCATTCTAGAACAAAAGAGTATTCTAGCACAGAAGTGACTGAGAGTGAAAGAAAACTTGAACCCAGAACCCTGTATAATGTAATCGCTTATTAATTAATGTCTGCTGTCCCCAGAGATCCATGTAAGTGAAAAAGATGAACAAAACAGCAGTTATCCTTGGGAATCAAAGACAGTAAAAGAATAAGCTCCCAACTTTGATTATGTAGGTTTCAACCCCAGCTTTTGACACCTTAGGCATCTTCTCTAAAGCCAGTTTTCTCATCTGTAAAATGGGGGATAATATTATTTATCTGGAAGTTTGCAGTAGTAAATTATTGCATCCATTTAAAGCACATGATGCTCAGTAAATTCTACCTATTACACTTTACCCAGGGAGAGATAATGTGCCAACAACTTCTATCAATGACAGCAGCCTTCAGTTAAACAATCTGCAGAGATTCAGTGGGCAACGTTGGGCAATACATGCATTAAAAACCACGCTGCTGATCAGGACGCAGTGACCATATTACTGTTAATTTAGTAGCACAGCTATAGTAGTGTTTGCTAAGAAAAGACCAACACCCAGTCTTCTTTTCTATACAGATCCTCTAAGCTGTCCTTGGGTTCCTAAACAAAACTATATTGCGTATGTGCACAGGACGTTCTCCCCTACTCTGAGTTAGTGATTACAGTGGGGCTGCCCAGGAAGTCTCCCCTGGGCTAACTCTTCCTCACCTAGAAGCCAATTTGGCCACGGGAGAGACAGCCTGGGGAAGGCTTCTCTGTTATTGCTGCAAGTTCTAACACTTGATTTTTCTACCAACTGTCAAGAGGGCTGCATTTGGTGAATAATCTGCAAAGAGTAAGAAACAGACTTGGAGTTTGAATCCTGGATCTACGACTTACTATGTAATGATATGGGAGAAGGCAATGGCAACCTACTCCAGTACTCTTGCCTGGAAAATCCCATGGACGGAGGGGCCTGGTAGGTTACAGTCCATGGTGTCGCTAGGAGTCGGACACGACTGAGCGACTTCACTTTCACTTTTCACATTCATGCATTGGAGAAGGAAATGGCAACCCACTCCAGTGTTCTTGCCTGGAGAATTCCAGGGACGGGGAGCCTGGTGGGCTGCTGTCTATGGGGTCGCACAGAGTCGGATACGACTGAAGCGACTTAGCAGCATGTAATGATATGAAACAATGTATTAGCTTCTCTCTAAACCTCAGGTTCCCTTCATTGCAGGAAAGGGAATTAAGATAATGTCATAAAACACGCGGGACAATGCCTGCGTGTGGTGGGTGGGCACTTGGTAAATTGTGGCAATCATTTGCTGTGCAGATCAAACTAGTGACTCTAACCATGGTTTTAACTTCAAGCCCCTTCCTGATTTTGGCTATTTAAGATACACAAGAACATGTTTTGCTATGTACATATTGTTAAGATGACATCAACATGAACAATAGTGTCCATCATAAGCAACAAAAACTCAGCATCTATGTTCTATGTGGAGGACAAAAAGAAGAACAAGGTATAACCTCTGCTTTCCCATAGTTCATAATCTTGTAGGGGGGAATATATAACAATGTTAATTTAAGACAGACTGAGATAAGTATGACCCTAAAGTGCCATTGGAATCTGATAAAGAAGGAAGTTATTTGAATGAGAGTAACATGCTTCATCAACGGGGCCAGGTGGAGGATGCCTGGAAAGCTAGGAAGACACCGGAGAGGCTGCAAGCCTTCTGCTAGGTAAGCCCGTTAAGGGAGATGGGTGTGAGGAGATTCTGTTTGCCAGGGAGTAGGAACAGGTGTTCTATGGGCAGCTCCTGGAGTAGAGGACAGAATGATTTAAACAGAGGATGATGACAGACCTGAGGTTTGACAGGTAAGGCCCCGAGGAAGTCTTCCTCTTGGCAGCAGGCTGGAGGAGTGGACTGAGCGATCATTCTTCGGGCAAGTGTGGCAAGACAAATTGGTGAGGCCTCTTGCCCCAGGGCAGAAGGTTGTTACCCATCACCCAAGGGTCTGGAGACATATCACACAGAATTAAGGTACTTCTGCTTGCCTAAAATCATAGCCTCATTTACTCCAGGAGGGGGAGAAATACAGACCACCCTCTGATTCTCTTCTATCCAATTACTAGTACTCTTTTTAAAGTATATACATATTTATGTATTTGTCTGAGCCAGGTCTTATTTGCAGCTCACGGAAACTTTGATCTTCATTGTAGCATGTGGGATCTAGTTCCCTGATCAGGGATCTGCACTGGGAGGACAGAGTCTTAGCCACTCGACCACCAGGGAAATCCCCAATTACCGGCACTCTTGATGAGCAGCTTATATTGACTTCCAGAAGGGGGGGCCAGATTTGTCACTAGGGCTCATTTTCTGGGGTAAACTCTGTTATTTTCTTAGAGAAAATGAGTTCCTGAAGAACACAGGGCCATTCTAACAGCTAGTGTCTTGGCAGTGCTTGGCCCTTGTCCCCCAGGTAAGTTCTAGGGTGAAATATTAATAACCCGTCCTGGCTGCCCGGCGGAGTCTGTTCCCACGTGCGGCTGCTTCCATCGTTAGCGGCAGGCCAGGCCCCTTCCTGTCTCCGCAGCACTCCTCGCCCCCATTGGCTGGAGCCACTTGACCCCCTCAAGTGGGCTTCAGGATGGTCCTGATGAGACAGGAAGAACTAAGGTGGCTCCGGGACTCACTCAGCAAGAAGTCACGCCTTTTGCAGGCCAGTCATAACCTTGTGTCTTGGCCCCGAGCACTGCTTTGCTCCTGGGACCCTAGCCATTACCGTGTACCTCAGCTCTGATCACAGGATCCGTCTGTCATTCTCCTTCCATCTGAGTTTCTGTTCTGAAGAACTATACTAAGAGCCCCCAGGCCCAAGGTCCTTCCCTGGTTTTGCCATTGCCCCACAGGAAGTGGAGGAAGCGCTGCTCTTAAAGCTCAGCCCCTGGGCTGGGGCTCCTACGCGGCTACCCGGTTCCTGCGTTCCTGCTCTGCTCCAGGTTCCTGACTGGGACTTAACTTCCCGGATACGGACCACTGTACCAGATTGCGCTTTTGGTCGACTGCCACGTCCTCCGGATTCCATGCTTCACCCGCTGGGCTGGACTTCCTACTACCTGCTTCAGCTCAAGCTGCTGCCCCAATGCCCGGCTTTGCTCAGTGAGTGGGTAGAATTCCAGAGCTTGCCCCACCCAGTCTGCCCTGTTCTTCTGCAGTTAATTGAGCCATGCTCAGCCTGACTTCAGCAGGGGTATGTGCATGTATTCTTGCTCAATGTTAACCTAAAGGTCAAAATGGAGACAGGAGACCATACCTATATGAAGTTACTTCACATACTTGGTTCTATAATACAAAATTACCTAAAAGATTATTTTTAAAATGAAACACCTCAGTTATCATGCACAATGTGTTTTAAAGGGCTTAATGGGCTTCCCTGGTGGCTCAGACGGTAAAGAATCTGCCCGCAATGCAGGAGACCTGGGTTTGATCCCTGGATTGGGAAGATTCCCTGGAGAAGGGAATGGCTACCCACTCCGGTATTCTTGCCTGGAGAATCCCATGGACAGAGGAGCCTGGTGGGCTGCAGTCTATGGGGTTGCAAAGAGCTGGACATGGCTGAGTGACTAACACACACTGATAGACCGAAACATCCAAGTGCAGTGGGAGCTTCACCCCTCCCCTCTTCCCCCTCCTCCTCCCAGCACCATGGCCTGGTGCATAATATTTGGAATACATTTTGGTTTGTCTTAATAGCCCCAAATGACCTTCATTTCAGTTGAAACAATTGAAGCCAGCATTTCCAAAATAGAAATCAGGTAAGAAGTAATGTTTAACCTTGTTAGTCCAGTAAACACCTTTGGAAGAGTAAGCCTGTGCCTGCCAGCAAGTTGGCTGTATCTACATGTTCTCTCATAAAACTGAGGAGGTCACCTACTCTAAAGTCAAAGTCTGCCCAACCAGCCACCGCTGAAATCCAGCCCCCAGAGCATTACTCAACAGGAAAGGGGTGAGTTATAGAGTACTGCAACGACTTCCTCCATAGCTCCTGCTCAGTAAGAATCTTCTGAAGCTATTGCTCTTGGAAAAAACAATTAGTTTAGATCCTGCTTATAAAACAAAGTGCCCGTACATGAAGTAAGGACACACGCTAGTCTGGCAACTCACTGGAAAGCGTCTGGCAGCACCGCAGTCCGAGGTCCAGGCTGGGACTGTCAGGGTTTTTTTTCTTAACCCAGAAAATATCATTTAAGTCAAGAGGACCAGTGGGAAATCCACAGAACAGTCTGCCTCTTATAACCACACCACTTCCTCATTTCCATCCCCGTCTGTTAGGATATTACTGCTTTGGAAAACTTGTTTTTTTTTTTTTTTTCTTGAAAAATCTCAAGTCTAAATATCAGCCCAATAGGACATTCTTTGGTCTAAGACGTCCAATAATTAACACTCCAAATTGGTCCTTCCACAGGGCTCATTCTACTGACCCTTTGGAGTGAAAGTCGAATATAAAGGGACAAACAATGAGGAAAAATCTTGTCTATAAGAGTTTGAAATAATATGTAATACGGACTCTTACAATATTTTTTACTAATTGCTTGTCTATTATTTTAAAAGCATATTAAACATTTTAGAATCATTTCTTAGGAATTTATTATTACTTTTGTGTGTTTAAAAGCAAGTTTATTTAGAGAGGTACACATTCCACAGGCAGAATCCAGTCCGATTCAGGTGAGAGCCTGAATGATTTCTTAGAAAAATAATTTTCCTGTGAACATACAAACTGGATTAATAAAATCAATGCTATTGATTTTAAGGTATAGAGATTAGCCAGGAACTAGTATTTTGCTGGGGAAGGCAATGGCAACCCAGTCCAGTACTCTTGCCTGGCAAATCCCATGGACGGAGGAGCCTGGTAGGCTGCAGTCCATGGGGTCGCTAAGAGTCGGACACGACCGAGCAACTTCCCTTTCACTTTTCCCTTTCATGCATTGGAGAAGGAAATGGCAACCCACTCCAGTGTTCTTGCCTGGAGAATCCCAGGGACGGGGGAGCCTGGTGGGCTGCCGTCTATGGGGTCACACAGAGTCGGACATGACTGAAGCGACTTAGCAGCAGTAGTATTTTGCCTAGAGATAGGAGTTACTCGGGACTGAAAATAAGGAATTTTCTTTTTTATTTTTTTTACTATTACAAGCAAGGTCAGCACTGGCCCAAGAATGACAGAACCTAAAGTAGTTTGTGCAGAAATAATCAGTAACTTTCACCATTGCTTCATTATCAAGACTTAACCAACTATAAATCATACAGGCCTTAAAAATAACTGGAGACATGTCCACCTGTCTGCTAGGTAAGACATATAACATTTGCTAAGGAAGGAATATTAAAACATATCAGTTTGTCATTTAAGGTATAAATGGCATTTAAATATCACAGGTTGTAGTAGGAAAGCAATCAGTATCTTAATTCACTTGAGAGGAAACAGAAGAGTGTCACAGAGCATCTAACTGACTTAATTATTGATAAATAATACACGAGCTCTGTTCTGCAATATGTTTAACTATCCCTATAATAAAGTCCTAAACATTAATTTGCAGGGGATTTTAGATACTGTTTATTTATCTGTTCCTAGGTTATGATCCAATGGGCTTCCAAGGGAGACTGCGGTATAGCAGACAAGTGTTTGAGATGTAGACTTGAAGATCTGTGCTTGGATTCTGGCTGAGTCGTCTCTGAACGACTAGTGTTAGGCAAGCGCAACTTCTCTGGAGGACTAATTCTTCCTAAGTCAGAACAAGATAACTAGGCTGGAGGAATGCATGAAGTAATTCAGTGTTTATAAACTTTCCTCAACCTTATTCTGACAAAGTTCCATCTAGTTAAAGCTATGGTTTTTCTAGTAGTATGGATGTAAGAGTTGGACCATAAAGAAAGCTAAGTGCCGAAGAACTGATGCTTTTCAACTGTGGTGTTGAAACTTTTGAGAGTTCCCTGGACTGCAAGGAGATCCAACCAGTCCATCCTAAAGGAAATCAGTCCTGAATGTTCATTGGAAAGACTGATGCTGAATCTGAAACTCCAATCCTTTGGCCACCTGATGCAAAGAACTAACTCACTGGAAAAGACCCGATGCTGGGAAAGATTGAAGGCAGGAGGAGAAGGGGAAGACAGAGGATGAGATGGTTGGATAGCATCACCGACTCGATGGATATGAGTTTGAGCAAGCTCGGGGAGTTGGTGATGGACAGGGAGGCCTGGCATGCTGCAGTCCATGGGGTCACAAGGAGTTGGACACGACTGAGCGACTGAACTGAACTGATTCTGCATCCAGTAATTCATAATCAGAAAACAGATGCAAATCCAAGCCCCAAATAGACATTTTGAAGTAACTGCTGCTGCTGCTAAGTTGCTTCAGTCGTGTCCGACTCTGTGCGACCCCATAGACGGCAGCCCACCAGGCTCCCCCGCCCCTGGGATTCTCCAGGCAAGAACACTGGAGTGGGTTGCCATTTCCTTCTGGCCTCCATCAACTAAAACTAAATTTAGACCCAGGATTGCCCCCTAATGGTCATCTCTTAGAAATGAAATCTCTGAAAACTCCCAAAGGCTGGCTTCTTGTTCTGATCTCCAGCATATATTCTAGCATTTTTCTCCAAGGAAGATCATCTCCAAGTATGTCCATTTAAATAAGATTTAAGTTGTTACAGTTTATTTATCTTTAAAAATACTTCTATAACTAAACAGTCTTTCCAGGTTTTAAAAATAACTTTCCTTAGAATGTCTCTCCTTGCTCCCAACTTTGGAAATTTTTTTTTTTTAAGCAAAGAGCTTCTGCCCAACTCTTTTTTGCATCTTATGCAAAAGTATAGATATCTTGTCTTCTGGGTGTCATGATGAAGGTTCAAGAGCTGATTCTTTATCCTAAAGGACTGAATTACCACAGGTTGTTCCCACTTTTCAGGCATTCATCAATTTCTTAATTCTTGGGGTAAACTTAAGTCTTCCAAATCCAAAGTTAATGTTTTATCCCAAATCTACAGCCCGTCTTATATCAAAACATGAATTCAGGATGGGTGGACTTAAGAGTTCACACTAAGTAAGCTACTATTCCCCCAGGAAGCGTACACTCAGGACCTGGCACACACACAGCAGTAGAATCGTAAAAATTTGTATATCAAAGTGAAACACTAGCACCTCCTTTTTGTTGTCTGCAAGCCTTAGTCTTTATCTACAAAATGAGGATAATATCATCTACTTTCTTAGGATGTTGGAAAGGCCAGAGGAGGTATTACATGAAAAGCATTTAGCATAGTTTTTGATAACACAGAAGGCACCAAAAAAATGACAGATACTGTTATCTCCCCAGTCAAAAAAATGTCAGTTATTTTTTGGAAGCAGGCATTATATTGCCACTCACAGGCATGAAAACTCCTCCTCCGAGTTACTGTCTACCACGGTTACTTCCTGAGATCACACCTCAACAATTTTCAGTGTGTTCTCCACAGGCATTAGAGTCCCTGCTGGTGGTATGTGCATTGGTGAAATGGACGTGCCGAGACAACAAAATTGAGAACAGTCTAGTGAGGAGAATGATAAGCAACAAACTTTTGTAAGTTCTGGGTGTTTGACAATAAACATGGTGGTGCTTAGCCTTTAAGAAAAGGAAAGTTCAAGGGCTAGAAATACACAGGATTGTTAGGTCTACTGCACCCTCTAGTGGCCACAAAGAAGACTGCTTGTTTAAAATCCTAGTTTGGTCGAAATTGCAATATTGATGCATAAATATACATCACCCTTGAATTTAAAAAATAACCAATTTGCCTTTATGTGTTCTCTGCCTATGT
Organism: Bos grunniens; assembly: GCF_055505025.1. Taxonomy (NCBI): domain Eukaryota; kingdom Metazoa; phylum Chordata; class Mammalia; order Artiodactyla; family Bovidae; genus Bos; species Bos grunniens. The sequence goes on along the minus strand of NC_141190.1, from coordinate 30,474,543 downwards.
CAAAACAAAACAAAACCTAATATTAAGAAAAGCCAATGCTGTCAAAATTTGATCCATTTGTTCTCTTTATTCCCTGCTGAATGAAAATACTAATCAATAGAGGGAAAGGCACAGGCAACGCTACCTTTCATGCTCTATGGACTCTTAAGTGAGGACTGAAGATAATTGCCTTTGTTGCTTTATGAAAGGGAATTTTCAAATGAGCATCTTTCTAAAACAGCAATTTTTTCACCAAAGGGCTATTTACAAGACAAGGTAATAATTAAATATGCCCAAGACTATGAATCTTTTCTCTGCCCAAACCCTTCATTTTTATAATGGGTAATTATAGTAAAAACTTCAATTAACCAGAACCCTCAATTAACATGATTTCCCCTCTTGCACTCTATTTTTAGGACAAAGTGGTGGAAAAAAATCATAAGACATCAGTCATGTGAGTGATTTAGTTTGAAAATCATTAAGATAGAATATACTATAGTAAGTAGGAAAAAATCTTGAATAAAATTACATCCATACCATGATAACCAATACACAGGAAGTACATACATAACAAGAGCTGGAAGAGAATAAACTATTTTGTTGAATATTGTGGTATAATTTTAACCTTTCTATTCTACTATCTTTTTAATGTTATGTTATTACATATATAAAATTTAAAGAGAAGGTATAAACTCGACATATACACTGCAACATTTTCTATTCTACATCCATGTAGCACTGAGACTGAGAATCAGAATCTAAAATCCTTCAAAGATCTCTATAAATGTCAGAAAAATATTTAAGACTGTCACATCCTATCAAGAAAGAAAAATAGGTCACTTGGGGAATATTTCCTCCAAAATGAGCTGAAACAAGAAGAGCTTATTAGTTCATTTTCAACTAATTTGAAAATAAATGTATCAGGACATTTCTTATTCAGAAGTGTCAGTCTTACTCAGAATCTCACTGCAGTACAAAACTCAACAGTCCACAGAGTAGTTAGTTCAGGATAAGTAACCACTCATGAATAGAAAGCTCATGATACCAAGTCCATCTATTTAAAATACTGTTTATTTGTGATTTTACATTAATTAGCATTACATCTAAGAGCAATATCAGATAACATTTATACATTTTCCACAGGACACAGAGGTTCATTGGCTCATTCTTTATGCCAAAGCAAGTAAATAGAGGCATTAGCAAAAGGTGCAAATAGTTCACTGTTGCATTTAAAAAATACTTATGCACATTGCATTCATTTAAGATATATATATTTTTAAAAAGTTATGGAAAAGCATAGTTCACAGGTTACTGTTTCTACATACATTGTAATACAACATAAATGATGTAGAACAAAAAAGAATCCTCAAACACAGAATTAAGCAACTGAAGTTTTCCACTAAGATTAAAACACTGATTCCAGTAGTTAGTGAGATCTAGAATGAACTTTCCAGGCTCCGTTTCAACTTTGCATCATCAAACACTCACAGTCAAACAGAACCAGCCCCGCAACACACTATAATCCATGGAATTTTTTTTTACACACCAACTCACCCTCCAGAAATACTTTGGATTATTTTTACCCATTGACTATTTTGGATCATTGATTTTACATTGATTTGTGACATTACTTGGGTGAAAGGGAAAAAAAAAAAAAACTATATTAAGTCTAGGTTTAAATTTGTATTTACATTAGAAAGAAAGTTAACTGAAAACATAAGAAAAATTGGTAAAAATTAAGAAGTGGTAGTTTTCTCATGGTGGGGGGTGGGGATTAGACCCACTGCTTTCTTTTTGCGCCGCCTTCTAAAAATACGTAACGTTAAAAGGATTTCACCCTTTTAAAACTTGAATGTCAACTAAGAAATACAATGGTTTTGGCAGAGAAACAAAATGTTAGCCATCGGGGACATGCTGTAAATAAATGACACTTCAAATCCTATCGTGGCCATGCAGCATCAACCTAGAACTCTTCTCATGACACCTCTCCTGTTCCCGTCACTGCTCACTTCCTCTCTCAGTCTCTTCCTTTCCATGTGGTTACCATGTGAGGGCTTTCTCACTCATTAGCAATACTAAGAGAAAAATACATTATAAGGTTCAAATATGAATCTTGTTATGCCTTTAAATGCTCTAATCCCCTTTTGATACTAAGTCCCTGGATTCTTTAATTATATTTAAAGTATACTTAGTACCAAGCAGCCTCAAATGTGCTCTACTGTTAAATGATTGGCTAATATGCTTATGACATTTTTATACTGAATGGTATACAAACGCCTCCACATACAAAAATCGTTTTTGCCAGAGTTAAACTAAATAACCCATGTTATGTGTATAAAATCCCCTTCACTGAAAAATAAGGGGGTTTCTAAACTAATAAAAAAGGAACTTTTCAAAAATTATAGTTTACTAAAATGACCTTTTTTTTTTTTTTGCAAACAAAGTTACTTCAGGTGAGGAAATTTCATACTATGAATAAAATTCCAAATGAATCTTTTCTTAAATTTTAAAAAAACAATTATGTGCCAGTGTATACTAATGCTATAGATTCTTATCTTAGAAGCTTTTAAAGCATTCTGTTAATGCCCATTGAAACAATGGGAACCCAACAGTTACAGTCAATAATCATGATAAAAAACTATAATCTCATTACCAAGTGAAGCAGGTTTTGAGAAACAAAAATTCTCTCACTTGTTCACTGGTAATTTCTTTCCAACAGATATTATGTAGAAGGCCTGAAGTAATTCAGACAGATATCTGTTTGTGGGGATTATAATACTTCATGAGGGCAAAGCTAATCAAAACTAGCAATTGTTTAAAAATTCAAAACCTTTTTTGGACATAGAAAATGAGAGATGACTTTGAAAGTGTTTTCATAATATGTTTTTCTTTTAGTAAAACTCTTTCCAGTTCTTAAAAGTCCAGTTTGCTACAGACCCCCAATCTGATCTACCACTGCATATTAATGATCAACTTATATGTGGTTTTTAAATGTGCAACGTCACATTGTAGTAACAATTATAAAAAGACTCTATTTAGGCTTCAACTTTCTCCTTTTTTTTGTTCTTTTTCAGAAAAGAAGGAGTGCGGAATTTCTTCTTTTTCTTGGATGGTGATTTTGAAGGTGAGCCTTCAGGTGACAGGACTTCTTCAATTTTTTCTGGAGACTTGATGGTTATCTCGATGCTTTCTATGGTGGTGCTTGTGGTTAACCTGCTTACTCGCTGAGCAAGCTCGTCTTCAACACCATGCACGTCATCCTTGCCATTCACTATCAGGACAGGTACATCCATGGAGATGAAGCTCTTGGAAAATAGCTCATGGTTTTCTATAAAAGGAGAGGATTTTTTTGTTATTTTATATAGTCAACATCTTTGCTTTATTTTACAAAACTGAAATGCTTAAGCAATGTACTAAGGCATTACTTTGATCCCAATAAAGACAGATGATTATTTTAGTAGACTATGGGCCTATTAGCATGAAGCTAATGCTCTTAAATGGTATAAAGGGAAGAAAGTTGTTAGAACAAAGAATGAAGGCTAGATAAGTCCAGTTTGATGACTTGACAGTTTCATTGTAAATCAAGTCAGTATAAATGAGGAAGACAATATACATATATTTTTCTTTAATTCTGGAGTCATCTGGCAATCAAAGTTGAGAAAAATTTCATGCTTCTGATTGGAAGACATATGACAAACCAATTTTAATTTCACAAATTCTTAAGAACTATTATGTTGCCAAAATCCAGATTAAGGTAAATCGGTATAAATGCTGAACAAAAGTAGCACCCCATAATAATAAAAGAAAATAAAGTCACTGGGAGCTGTAAGTAAAGTGCATGGTGAGAAACTTACTGTATCAGGTGTTCAATTTCTTTATATGAAGACAAACGACAGAGGGACAGACTCTAAAGATTAACTGGGTGGAGGCTGTGGGAAATTACATTGAATACCTTCTAATTTTTCAGGGATATTTTGCGGTGACTGAGTTTGAGACTGAATTTGTGAAACAGATGAAGCGTCATCTGAGAGTAATTCCTGCTCAGCATCTGTTGGATAAGAGTTTAGTTAAAAGCCATGCAAAACAAAAAAGCATTAAGATTTTAGGAAGGTTAGTGCATACATCAAATACCTGCATACACAGGGATGATAAACGCTTCAGCCATGAGCTGAGCATGCTCACAGTTATCCCACACATCAATCATTATGTGTGGAAAAGAGGAGGTTAATGTGTTAACACTCCGGCTGCTACTGCTAATTTGACATACATGCTTTAAGGAAGCATGGCTACTGGCAGCCCAGGCAAATAATACAAGCATTTAGCTTTTGCTACAGTGTTAGAAAACCAAAAATACATTGAGCAGCCAAATGAATGGAAATCTGAAAGCCTCACCAATGATGCTACATTAATGAGGCAAAATGCCTCACTGAATTTTTGAACAATATCCAATTAGTGATTCCTATTGGAGCAATATTAGTGAGCTAATTCAGGTCACAATGAATGTGGAAGAAACTACTTATAAAGTTATATATATATATATATATATACACAAGGAGATGGTTCTATTGTGCTATATTTGTTACCTGGCATCTTTAGGCTTTCAAAAAATAAGAGATTAAAGAGGGACATTTTAAAAAATACAAAAATAAAGTTTCCAATCTTATGTTAGACTGAACATAAGTTGAAGAATACCACTTAGAACATTTAATGTGATTATATTAATGAGTCAGGATGACTCCCTTTTGTGACAAAGACACTATCACATTGATGAGAACTGTTTCCTGGATGATCCAGATGTCATTAGTTCTTTCTACATGATACCAAACAGGCACAAAGATTCTTTAACTAGTGGTTCTATTTTGCTTTGGGTAAAAATTTCAACTATATGTTGAAGATGCTCTAAAGCAGAGGCTCTTACCCTCTTTTGGGGTCATAGACTTCTTGTCCTCCTCCCTGCACCCCTGACTTCCTCAAATATAAAATTAAGCAAATATTTTATATCATATTTAAGATATTTTTCAGATGGCTCATAGATTGTCTCAAGCTTATCCAAAGACCCAAGACTGAGAACCCTCTCTATAAAGAATCTCTTATTCTTGAGTAAAAGTGAGCTAGTATTCAATTGGTGTTTTCATGAACAGTTCTTAAATGCAACCCTTACCTAGGGTTCTGAAGTCAGAAAAAGAAACCTCACTAGAGTGCCCATGTGCTTAAGTAAAGTCACATAAAAATTCTAGTGTCCCACTTTATTTTAGATTTGAAAATTACAGTAATGACATCTTGAGACATCCAGGAGCAACAGAGATTTTACAAAACATTAAAGCCACATACCTGTGAATCTACAAGTATGTCAAAGTAAAACAAAATTTTTTAAAAAGCCACATTTTCTGAAATGTTTAAATTTATTAATTTATCTACATTTACTTTAGCTAGTGATTGTTTACTCATCTGGAGATTTCACTTTACTGTAGAAGACTTTCTGCTAGCAATCAGATTGCTTTCTAAGGAAAACAGCCTTCTCTACATGTTAACATACATGGTCTGTGGGAGCTCTTCACATTTTCATCCTACTTACACTCAAGTAAAGACTGAAAGAGCACATGGAACAACTGATAGTAAAGAAACATTAAAAAAAAAAATCCTGACTGCCTTCTATCATCCAACTCAAGGGGCTCTGTGAGCAGTGTGGTTAGCTGGGGCTTAACTTCAAAGTGAACTGACCTTCCAGGCCTTGCTGTTTACGTTCGACTGTCCTCTTATACTCTTCAAGTTCTCCTTCTGTGAGATGACTGAAGGGGTTGGGAGGAGCTGGTGGGGCATGATCATCATCTTCAAACTGCATGGTCTTGCGAAGAAAAACACTGACTTGTTACCAAGAGTAACATACTCATATATGTATATTACTCATACATACTCATATATGTATATTTATTTTTATTTATTTACATATATATATACCTACAACTTCATATACACCCACTTAAATGTATATATGATGTATGTGACACCTCAACTCACAACACCCATAAGAAATGATAAAGTAACATGTTTTAAAATATTCATATCCAGATTAATGACTTTATAGACTACTGATCCAATAGACTAAAATTGCCAATGATGCTTCCTCAAGGCTGCATAGGTCAAATTTAATAACTCTTAAAAAAAAAGAAAACTAAACCAAGTTCTAGAAACTTCTATGTAACTAAGAAATATCTTAAAAACCAAGAATGTCAAAAAGCCTTTGTAAAAAAAAGGCTTAGAAAAATTAAACTGTACCAAGAAAACTTTTAAAATCTGCTATGAAAATAAACTTGTACCTATTTGCCTTAGGAAAGAAATTAATGAGACTTTGAGCTAAATCTGGCAGATTGAACCCATGCATTAAAAGAAAATTCCTCCCAAAACCCTACTAAAATGATAGTAAAGGAACAGTAGCAAAAATGGTATAAACTTTTAAGGACAAAAGAACGGAAGAGGAGACAACACAGGATGAGAAATGGTAACACATGGTCGGAAGATGGAAAGCAGGTGGGAAGAGCAGGTGGCAGAGATGAGAAAATTGAAGCCTTAGCCCTGCAAAGAAGAATGCAAAAAAGCCTGCTTGTGTGCTGTAGAGGTCTGTTAAGGCTCAAGTACCACAGAAAGTCGCCGTGAAGAAAAGCTGAAAAGGGACAACTTAGAAGTGTGAAGGAGGAACAGATAGATTCTCAGGCCCCCTTTCCTGTTCCACACACATGAGCACACACATCTCTCTCTCATCTCTGCAGAAGATCAGGGGCTTATTCTTCAGAACGACTGATCTGGGGACACAGAACACAGTTAAGGGCTCCCAGGATGATGGAGGCAGACTGGCAAGAGAATAGAGAACTCTCTGGATAAATTAAATGACCCCAGATAGAAGAACTACAGACACTAGTGCTTGGGCACTCCTGAAAGAAACAATCTGGTCCACACCCAGGCATCCTGCAGAGGAGCTCACCAGTTCCCAAGCTCTGCACACACCTGAGCTCCGACTGGCTTTCAGTGTCTCATTCTTAAATACAGACGGACTACCACAGACTTCCAGACACTTGAAGAAAAGTTTCCAACATGGAAGAGACCAGAATTAAGAAGAAAAAGGGAACTCAGAAGAAACAGACAATAAAGGGAGCTGAAGAAAAATTAAAGTTGATATCCTCAGAATAAGAGGGGAAAATAGGAAACACTGTAAAGAGAAAACAAGACCAAGATATTATAAGGAAAAAAACGGAATATTCAGGGAATAAGAAGTCTTAAAATTAAAAAAAAAATCAAAACAGAAAATTAAATAGAAGGCTTAGAAAATAGAGTCAAGCAAATCTTCCAAAAAGTAGGAATAAAAGACAAAGAGAAAATAGGAAGGAAAAAAATCAGAGGCTTAGTCAGAGATCCAACTAACAGTACATTAGTATATATCCTGTGAAGAGGAACTGAAGAACCTCTTGATAAGGGTGAGAGAAGAGAGTGAAAAAGCTCAACAGTCAAAAAACTAAGATCATGGCATCCAGTCCCGTCACTTCACGGCAAGTAGAAGGGGAAATTGTGGAAATAATGACAGATATTATTTTCTTGTACTCCAAAATCACCGCGGACAGTGACTGCAGCCCTGGTATTAAGACACTTGCTCCTTGGAAGAAAAGATATGACAAGCCTAGACAGCGTATCACTTCACTAACAAAGGTCCATCTAGTCAAAGCTATGGTTTTTCCAGTGGTCATGTACGGATGTGAGAGTTGGACCATAAAGAACGCTGAGAGATGAAGAATTTGAAGGCGTTCAAACTGTGGCGTTGGAGAAGACTCTTGAGAGCCCGTTGGACTCCACAGAGATCAAACCAGTCAATCCTAAAGGAAATCAGTCCTGAATATTCATTGGAAGGCCTGATGCTGAAGCTGAAGCTTCAATACTTTGGCAACCTGATGCAAGGAGCCGACTCATTGGAAAAGACCCTGATGTGGGGAAAGATTGAGAGCAGGAGGAAAAGGGGGTGATAGAGGATGAGATGGTTGGATGGCATCACCGACTTGATGGACATGAATTTGAGCAAACTCTAGGAGACAGTGAAAGACAGGGAACCCTGGCATGCTGCAGTTAAGGGGTGGCAGAGAGTCGGACATGACTTAGTGACTGAACAACAACAATATATAACCTGACAGAAAAAGAAACTGAAGGGAAAAGACTACTTAACTGAAGAAATACTTTAAAAAATTCCCAGAACTGAAGGACAAGACTTTGCAGATTAAAAAGGGTTACTAAATGCTAAAAATGGAAACAAAAAAGAAATCTACTACAAAGCACACCAACATAAACAGAATGCAGGAAACAGAACCACATAGCGAGAAGCACAGGAACCTCAGGATGAGCCAGTATATCTGGCCTAAAGAGCAGCTAGCTGAGATCTGGACCCTAATGACAATGACAAAGAGCTGGACCTGAGAGATTACCTGTTACTTTTGACTCTATGGAAAATAATATTAAGAAAAGTTTGGGAAGAACTAAGCCTAATATATCCCAAATACTAAGTCAATAAATAAGGGAGGCAGCTTTTTCTCCGGGGCCAGAAAAGTTGTCTAAGAAAGGAAATGTCATCTTGGAATACTACCTGGCTCAGCAGTAAGCATTTAAAAATATAAACACTGAAAGCTACCTAGACAAAACATCGTGATACAACCTTACTGGGAGAATGCAAATGGGAAGCCTTGTGTAAATAGGCTAAATCCTCATCATCCATAAAAGAAGCCACTATTATCTTTCATTAATTCTAAGATGTGCTTTTCTCTCACAATTTCTCATCTCTGAAATCGGGATTCATCTTATGATTGGTTTCTTAACAATTATAAATGTTAGCATTTGTATCTCGTTTAGTGATATATAAAACAATGGTACTTCTAATAGCTGATGAAGTAGATTTGATGAAATAAAACTGAAGTCTAAAACTGAAAAATCAAGAAGGAGAATAAAGATGCTCTTTAGAAACCAAAGTAAATGCTAGAATAAAGTCCTTGCCCCTAGAAATTGGGAATTGAAAGTGACATTTTAAGTCTTGTGAATTATTTGACTATTTAAATTGTGTTTATACTAACTTTAGTAAAAACAATTACTCATATTTAAAAAGCAGAAATTATTGGGAAAACAAAGATCATACTGCTTCATGGACTTACAGAAGGAGGCTTATCCACAACAATTCCAGCAAGCAACTGAGACTGTGGTCCTGCTGTTTTCAAGTCATATCGATTTTGTTCTCGAATCTGAATTGAAAAACAGTAAGTTCTTGGGGGCAACTCTGCAGGTGATCTTTGGGTTACTATTTGACCACCCCGGGTAAGGGCTGCTTTAATTCCCCCTCCATAAAGCTCTCTTTTACCATTCTAACAACTCACATTAATCTCCTCCACTCCTCTTGACATGAGATTTCCTATTGTCTTTCAGTGTTAGAGAGCTACATTTTTCACTAATACAGCAGAAATATGTCTTAATACTTCTTCCCCATACAGCCCTCTTATCAGAAACCAGAAAAGAGCTGGAGGTATTCCATACAAGCTAAAATTATACAGAATTAAATTGCAAATTCTTCTGTATGCAAACCTCTAAACTTAGCATTAATCAGATTTAGTTACTAGTGATTTAAACATTGTTTTATGTTTAAAATAAAATGCCTCTTCCAGCCACAGAAGACCACATCTTACCTTATTTCTCTTTTCTAGTACCTCATTCGGGTTGGTGTTTAAAGGAACAAACTGATTTGGATCTTCAATTTTGATAGGTGTTCCACTACTAACTTTAGAAGAGTCCTCGGCTTTCATCCACTAAAAAAATCAAAAATTTTCTAGAATGAAGCTTTGTATTAAGGAAATATGGTAGGTTCTTGACAACTGTTTATTGACTCAAGGGGGTGGGGGCATACACTGCTAATATGTTAAAGAATTTCACTAAGCAGTTTTTAGTGGTAAATTAGTTTATCTCCCATACTAGTTAGAATTAGCATTCACTTAAAAACAAACAAATGTCAGTACCATGAAGAACACTAAATTATGCAGCTATTTAAATTTTCTCCTTTTGGCATTTTAAACATGTTGGTGAAAATATTTCAGGCATTTAGAGCTTCTCACACTAACTCACATTTAGAGTTGCCACCTGCACTGAAGTTTTATCATGTGACGATGGCTAACAAGTCATCAAAAAGGACTCAAGAAATCTCTTAGGATTTAGTTTTTCAGATTGCATTTTTAAATTTTGGCTGACAGAATGGGCCAAGCCCCTAACCAGCATTTTGCAAAGGGGATAATCTGGTAGTAATCTATAGTATAATGGCACCATAGGGGTGGAAGAGCCTTATATAATTCTCATTTATCCATCACATCCCTCAAAGAAGGATAGTATTTATCAAGATTAATGATGACCAGCCATTAGTTCCTTTCAAGAAAATTCATTCTAGGAAACATATGTTCTTTTACTAGGAGATAAGAAATCATATTGACTAGAGAACACTGATGCCTAGGTATTTCCATACTGAATACTACTGATTTATATGATAGGATGAACTAATTCTGCAATGGCACCCCACTCCAGTACTCTTGCCTGGAAAATCCCATGGACGGAGGAGCCTGGTAGGCTGCAGTCCATGGGGTCGCTAGGAGTCAGACATGACTGAGAGACTTCACTTTGACTTTTCACTTTCATGCACTGGAGAAGGAAATGGCAACCCACTCCAGTGTTCTTGCCTGGAGAACCCCAGGGACAGGGGAGCCTGGTGGGCTGCCGTCTATGGGGTCACACAGTGTCGGACACGACTGATGTGACCTAGCAGCAGCAGAGAATATTTAATGATAAGCACTCCAAAATTAAACCAAATCTGAGACAAAACGCTGAAAACTTTAAGATCACCTGTTTCTTTATCTACAAGATCTTGCCTAAGGGCAGCATGTGCAGTAATTCACAAAATTTGGTACCATTGCTGCTGCTGCTGCTGCTGCTAAGTCGCTTCAGTCGTGTCTGGCACGTGGAACAAAGTGCCATGCATAAATGTTATCTAATAAGTTATAGTCATATTATTAATATTATATTCTACTTGCCCAATATCTTCAACACAGACCATTCAATTCATCAGTAACTAGGGAAACCATGTTAAGTAGGGACATACTGTGATTTTGGTCCTGGGGCTCGTCTCCCCATTCCGAGACTCCTCAGGCACGTTCACTTTCATGTAGGTATTTGGTGAGTTCAACCATCTGGTTTTTTCACGCTGCTGCCTCTGTGCCATGTATTTGAGAGGTGAGAGGGGCACTGTATCATCTTCGAAGGAAAAGGCAGTCACAGTGGCTGGGATCTCTACATCACTCTTGTGCCTCGGCTTTTCTCGAATGAGAGGGTGCCTGTAAGCATAGCCTGTTCTATATCCCTGGGGGAGGGAGAAACCACATTTGAAGCAATCAAACTTGTCCCAAACGCAGCATTTAGAGGCTAATTCTTTAAACAAATGATTCTTTCGCTGAAAAACAAAAAGGGGAAATCCTTCCAAAACTCCACATAACTGCCACATAACACTAGAGTTGAAGTTAAGCAAATTTCAAGATCTAGTTAAAATTGATTTCAGCTGACAAAGCAATTTCCACTCACACAACTATTTCTGACAAAGGTAATTTCAAAACTGCTGACCAGAAACACTTTCCAAGATATAAACTGGTTTTCTGGAGGCCAAATCTCAGTGCTCATTTAAGTCTTTGTTCCTGGGTCTGAAGGCAATCTGCTTTCTGACTCTTAGCGGAAGAGGGTAAAAATCTAAGATAAGATGACAGTTGCCTATTTCACCAATTCTTAAAATACACCAAGTTCCTTCCTAGGGTCACACTGCTCTCAGAGGAGTAATGAGCATGTTCCCAAACCACAGGGAGGAGGGGACATCTGGTCCTAAATCTGGAAACATGAAATCAAGCTCATGGTCAATTTTTTACCTACCAAGTTGTCCAGAGTCCTCATCAGCCCTTCGAACTCAATCTCGCCAACCTTCCACTTTTGGTGGGAACCCATATTCACTCCTCCTCCTCCAGATGCCGCTACAGTGTGAGTGGAAGCTTTGTACTTCTGAAGGTCCAGCACAAGCAGATTGTCCACCCCACCTGCCCCTGCCAGTGCCTGCACCTGTAATCCACGGCACAGTATTAGAGGCACACGACTGCAAAGACTGGAACGGGCACTTCACTTTGCAAAAGGCACAAGTTTGATTCTGCAAGTATCTGTAACATGTCTTCAGGATACCAACAAAGAAACTTGTGAAAGCAGGCAGCTTTAGGAGCTTTTCCATCTATCCATACCTTCCAGGGCTCTGACCCTCCCTGATGGAAAACACATTTAGAGCCATACCCTTTAACATATTTCAAGAAACTGAATTCTCTTGCCAAATTTTAAAGTTCTTTCCTTGCAGTTTTCCCATGGCCGTCCAGTTTAAACTTTTGTTGAAAGTTATAATTTTAAAGGAATAAAAACACCATATTGTGAATTTAAGAATACTGAAGAAGTCACCTCGTTGTTTCAATATAATGAAGCTTTTCATAGCCTCATTTAAGAAGACTGACCGTTAAAGCAAAAAAAAAAAGTTGGTTGTTAAGTTAAAGTTGGTAGGAAAAGTACACCCCCCTTTTCCCCTCCTTTTTGCAGCCTTTCCAATAAATTCAGATTCTTACCATTTGCTTCAAGAGAAATCTGCTTGGTTTTTCTAAAAGGGGGGAAATTAGGGCTGTTAAATACACCCAGCTTCTCTGGGGTTAATAAATATCTAATCCATTATAATAATGAGGCTGAGGCTGTGGAACCTCTGGAAATTGCATGAGTTCCTAAAATTTCTGGTGCTGCTCTTACCCTTTTTTATAAAAGTGACCACAACACAGCCGATCTTTGATAAATGGCAGTCATCTTTGTTCCTCAATTAGCACCACACTGCTAGAGGGTGAAAAGGGAGAAATGTGCGACTATACCATCTTGGAAAGTAGGCTTATGAAGAAAATTATGTTTATGAAGCCCTTAGATTTGGTGTATGTGTCTGTACATGAATTTTAATTTTCTTTCCTCCTGTTTTCAATTCAAGAGATACTCAGTTGACCCTTTTTACTCAAGTGAAGCACAACTTCTCTTAAGACAAAACAAAACAAAAAGCCACCAACTGATAGAACTCTGGAAATAAGTAAACACAATACCCAGCCCAACAGATAATAAAGAAAAAAAAGGCAGGGGGAGGGGTAAACGTTTTTCTTACTTGAGTCTCACAGGCTATCTGCACATTAAAAATGTAATGAAAAGCCTCCTCGACTGTTTCTCCAAGTGCTACCACACCATGATTTCTGAGTACCAGCACCTAAAATAGAATCCCAAAGCAATCACTTTAAATAACTGGCATAGCTCACACTGCTTTCATCAACAGTAACAGCAACAAAAATAGCTCCTTTGATAGAGACTCTACTACACACCTTACAACTTGGCCCCAGAACTTTCTGCAGTTGAATTCTCTCCTCCTGTTCATCAAGTGACCCTTGGTAGTCATAATAGGCGACATCTCCCAGGATCAGGGACTCTTGAGAAATTGGAAGGATCCCGCACTTCATGGAGGACACCTATTTGATCGGGTTCATGCCAAGATAACACATTTGGTTACTGATCACACCTTCACAGGAACGGGATTCTTCAGTCAGCTCAGGCAGCACTGGCCTGTTCACCGTGCTCAGCACTCCAGACTCCTCCCGTTTTAGTTCTTTGCTTCTTCAAGAGGAAGAAAAGAACTTGGAAATTCTATTTATATGCTGTGCCAGATATTAGGAAAGAAGCTTTGCGCTAAAGAACTCAATGACGCAATTATTAAACTGATTTATTTAAAAGTGCAAATGCTGTCTCCAATTTTTTCCTAGAACAGTAGCATTTAGTCCAAAGGGCCTTTTGCTTTCTTATGCAGAGGATTAATACTTTGAAAATGACTTCAAATGGTGGGGTCTGAAAGAATGATTATAAAGTATCATGGAAGGAAAGCCACGGAAATAACACACTTCCCAGGATCATTGTTGGTTTTGGCCCTTCAGTGACTTACAGCTGCCGTTGCAAGGGTATGGATGTGTATCACACACTTAACATCAGGACGTGTTGAATATATCGCGGCATGGGGACTGAAGCCTGCATGGTCAATTTTCAAATTAGTACTTCCCTGATCAACCACTTCTCCTATTATATTGACTTTCACCTGGAAAAATCAGAAAGACATACTTAATTGGTACACAAGCATCTAAGTTTCCAGCGTTCCACAAGCTAAACTGGGGGGTGGGGTCGGAGTGGGGGTTGGGTGGCAAACTTTTTTGTCAAAAGCCAGAAGGCAAATATTTTAGATTTTGTGGACCTCTGTTGCAACTACTCAACTCTGCCACTATAGGAGAAAAGCTGCCACAAACTACTGTGAAAGAATGGGTGTGGCTTTGTTCCCACCGAATTTTATTTACAACATGTAGTCTGCAACAAAATAGCATTTAGCAAGAAGTACAGTTTTTAAGAAACTGAGTAACTTCAGCTCTTCGCTGAAGGTCTGGCGTTTACTGAACTCCCTGGAAAACATCCATTTGCTAATTAACACTATAGCACTAGAATCAACAAAGTTCCTTCTGCTCTAGAGGCCAGTGACAGTGCTCCAGAGTACAATTATGAAGAAATAAATGCCAGAATGTCACACCCTATACTCACACCAACTGAACTTTGTTTAAATCTACCTATAAAACATACAGACTGTGTGTGTGTTTAAACAAATTACAGAGTACAGAAAAAAAATCAAAAGATTCTCTTCAAAACATGACTAGGTTTAATCATTAGACCAATTCATTTATTAGGCTCTTCAACCACCCTGTTTTTCTTGAACCCTAAAGCTCTTCTTTAAAAAATCAACATTAACTTTCCAAATTCTTCCCTGTTCACTAGTAAATGTTTTCCCATCCATACCTCTTCTTGTTCTGTCCAGTACTAAAAGCTAAAAGCTGTCAAAAAAGTACAAGGAAGCACAGAAAAAGTAACATAAGAATGAAAATTGTACCAAATTGGAGGCTGTGGCTTCAGAAAAAGACAGGCCTCTGGGAATTATTATTATGTGGTCTTGCTCCTTACTTATTCTTACCTGGGAGAAACAAAACAAAACAGAATTACTATGAGGTGTTTATATTTCACAGTGTAAACATGACTAAGAATATAATCATAATGAATAACTATAAGATATCTGGGTGTGTGGGGGGGTGGACAAAGCAGAAATTAAAGGCGTGCAACATGAAACTTGCCTTGAAAAGTTTTCTTCCCTCAAGCCTTCAATACTTGCTAAAAAATTCTGACATCAGGTCTTCATTTACTGGACTTACCTAAAGTGTTATTTTGGGAGTTCTAAGGTTGTTTAGGGTCAGCTCATCTCAGGATAAATGAATGCCAATATTATTCAAGCCAATGAGATATGACTATAATTTTGACTTACATTATGGAAATTAAGGGGAAATAGGCAAAGGAAAGAGAAAAAAATCTCTTCCTAGGAAGAAATTAAGGTGGAAAAGAAAGGGGAAACCAAGGAACAGCTGGAGGAAGGAATGAAAAGTTGTAGGAAGATTGTATCTCATATCTGTGCCATTTTCATCACACATTATTTTCATACCTTTTCTTCCAAATATTGTATTGTTTCCAAGTGTGGCAACAGGAAAACAAGATAATGATGAAGAACGGGGAAAATATATTTAAAAAATAAAGACCAAGGAGGAAATCTCCTTTGCCTCCTCTACTCTCCCTGCCCCAAATGCTTTTTAAAGCATTTAAAAAAAAAAATATCACTGACTCTCAGATATAATTAATACACAGAGAGAAAATCCTGCCAGGAGGATTTCTTTTCAGACAGGTTCTGCGACTGGTCTGAATTAAAGAAACACAGGTAATAAATGGAGAAGAAAGTTGGGGTTAACTGTAGCCTCTCAAAGATAAGGTTTAAATCAGGATGAGGTTGTGGTCCAGCATGCTACATTCAGAGAACAAGGTCTGAAAACTGGACTTCTGAGTAAAGGTAGGAGAGCATAGTTGCCTTCAAGTTGGGATTTTAAAAAAAGGAATTGAAAGCTGAAGGACTCACTGAGATGTATGTATTTGCCAGGTGGGCCCATCCAAACAAGTCTGCAAGTCTGTACAGGCTGGCAAGTTTACAACGAGTAAGCTTTTCTCCCTTCACATACGAGGATGTATCTGCTCCGGGAAGGTCATTGATAGGTGTGACCATGCCGAGACCTAAGAGGAAAAATTGGGGAGAGAGACTCAGGTCAAATAATTCCTTACCTGAAAATTAGTTGGCAGAAAGCAGCCTGAGTCTGGGAGTGTCCCAGCCTGCAAATGATCTGAAACTTACCAGCCCACACAACATTGCATTAGCTTATCTTCCTCTAGGGAAGTACACCCAGAGTGAAAATACGCATCAGCTATCGCCTTGCTGTTTCATCTAGTACTTGGTAGGGAGTGATGTTAGGAAGTTAGGCTCATACCACGGGTTGGGGTGGGGGGGGTGCAGATATGGACAGATGATCCCAATGGTAACAGCTGATAAGATCTAAAACAAGCTGCTTTACCTCTTTTGACTTTTATTCAAACAAAAAATATTTAAGAATGCAATCAAACAGTAGTCTAGTTTCTGCCCTCACCAAGCAACAAAAACTAGTCTTAATCTCTAATGACCCAATCGCTAAATTACTGTCTTCATTCCCCTGGCTACCATTACCCGCCTCTTTCCTACACTTCTTCTCCAGGCCTGTGTGGTACTATTGTGGGCCTCTTGGCCCTTAGCCCTACATACTCTTGTTAGGGTACATGGCACATGTCAGATAATCAGTATTATAGAAAAAGTGGACCAACTAGCTCAATTTTTCAATTTTCCAGTTTCTCCCAAGCAGGAAGAGTGAGTGATGTTGGAACTCATTGTTCCTCTCACCACTGATCTGCCACCCCCGCCATCACCACATTCAAACCTGTTGATAAGTCTTCTCTCCCCTTCCTTGGCTATAATGCCCTTCTCACTGCTCTCTTCGTTCTCATTCCCACAACCACTGCTGCTGCTGCTGCTGTTGCTGCTAAGTTGCTTCAGTCGTGTCCGACCCTGTGCAACCCCACAGATGGCAGCCCACCAGGCTCCCCCATCCCTGGGATTCTCTAGGCAAGAATACTGGAGTGGGTTGCCATTTCCTTCTCCAATGCATGAAAGTGAAAAGTCAAAGTGAAGTCACTCAGTCGTGTCCGACTCTTAGTGACCCCATGGACTGCAGCCTACCAGGCTCCTCTGTCCATGGGATTCTCCAGGCAAGAGTACTGGAGTGGGGTGCCATTGCCTTCTCCACTACTCTAGTCAAGCACTTATAACTCACTCTGGGACTCTTTCAAAGATTCTTTAACCAGTGTGTGTGTGCCAAGATACTGATCCACTTGAGTTCTACCCACACCTTATGCGTTCCCACCATCATGTCTCTTTGCATGCTATTCCTCTATTTGGGAAGTATTTGAATTCATTGAACTCCTACTTGTAAATCTTTAACAAAAAAGAAAAAAAGGAAGTAACAAAGAAAGAAAGAGGAGGAAAAGAAAAGTCCCTGAGGTCTAGGATTCTGTACCTGCCCAGGTACAGCAGTCAGTTCTGTGCATGCCTCTCTCTGAGATGTAGTTATGACAAGTTATAACTCTTGGCATCCTTACAGTGTTTAGTCCACCAAACTGGCGCTCTCCGTAAAGGCCTGTTGAATGGATAAAATATGCTAACACCTCTTTTACACCAAGTTCTAACTGCTACTGCTCCTTTGTTTTAAAGTCTGGTTAGTTGAGCTCTCTTCTTTCATAAAGTTCTTTTGGTCCACTTCATTCCATAATCAATTCCAACTCTGAGTTCATAGCAAGATGACTTAGAAAAAGTCAGTAGAAAATTTCTTTTTAAGTTGCTTTGTAATTTTTTCCCTCTACAGTTATCTTGCAGTTTTAATCTTTTGTGCATTCAGTGTATGTCTCAACTCAAATATGTGTTTATCTGGGGCATGGACCACATTTTATAACTATTTTGTAATCCTTACAAAGTCTAGTAAATGTCTGGTTGGTATGAAGAAGTAAGAGACACTAACACTATGTTACTTTAAGTATTAGATGTTACAAACTGAAGTACTGAACCAGATCAGAACATGCTGCTAGAAATGTACACTGTTCAAAGTGGAGATGAAATTACAATTTTTCAAACTTTACAAAACTGACGTACTGAGGGGAGGTGAAGTAAAGCCCGAAAAAGAACTGGTCATGATGTAATCTGCAATCTGTTGTAACGCTAGTAATCCAGTTGGATTGTGGCCTTTCTTCATCTGTTCTTGAATAAGGCATTCCAGGTCTTCCCGAAAGGCCTGTAATACACAAAAATAATCACTGAGCACATGCATGTCACGGGGAGCAGAATGACCCCAACATAACTTGCTCTGATATAATCAGTCTTTCCCCCATTCCTCTCTGGAATAACTTTCATTTACACTATTTAAAAACAAATATAAAGCACAAAATAAGAAAATTAAAACACTGGAAGCAGCTGCAAGAAGCTTGGTTTCAAGGGGATGGAAAATCATTAGGCGTTCTTAATCTCTAAGAAGATGAGCTATTACAACATCCACAATACAAAGGCACGGGTAAAGGCAACTCTGTTAATAATATGCAAATAGAGCACCCATATAGCCTGATGTAAAGAGACCCATTCCTTGCCCAGCAGCTCATTATCAGGTTAGGATAGACTCCTTATCTGAATGGAACATGCCTCTGACTATAACAACTCCCAGCAAAAGTCTTCACTAAGACATAGTAAATCAAGGCTTCCATTTTATGATTTCCATGGCAATTCCTTAGCTCTATAAACTCTGAAAACAAACTCATAAAGAGCAGGGAGCTGATTACTCCCCTCTGCAACACTGTGCTAAAGAAAGAACTTTTCTCCCAACTCTGGGTACTAAATGTTCCTGTTTTGGAGCTCTGCTTTTCTTCTTTTTGGGAAGGGGGATGTAAGTGTGGCAGATAGTATTTATACAAATAAAAATACTGAATATTAAAACAACAGTTTCTATTCCAGTAAGCTTTGAGTTGCTAATATAATTCATCATTTGAAAAATCCCCCAACCCTTCACATTAGTTGAATTAGCTGGTTTTATATTTCTATCACACTCAACCAACACTTAGTTTATTAATCATATATTCTCTTGCTCATGTCTATATTCGTTCACCTTAAACAGGAAGGCTCTTGCAATGTAAATTATCCAGACCTTGCTCTTCATTTGAGATTAGTTACATGTGTAGCAGAATGCCCTGCTGGAAAGTATATTCAGTTTGTTCCGACTTCACTTAAGAAGGAGAAGGCAGAATATACTGCTTTGTAATCATTTCCTCCAAGAGAGCAGGTATAAACACCAGAGATCACTGGGAAATTCTCCCGAGAAGAGTGACTCTCCTTCGAGTCCCTGTGAGTAGTCTTCCTTGTAAGGCTGGGAATACAATCTCCTGGAGTGGCTGCTTAGGTGGAGCCTTGCTTAGAGATGGCTGAATACATCTCAGAGGTTTTCAGAAGGAAGAACCTTTTTAAAAATTTTAGATAATGGCATAGAAGCTCCTGCTGAAAGGGAAATGTGGTTGTAAGGCTACGAGGTGGTAGTACATATTAGAACCAGTCCTGACTCATGCTTGCATTGTTTTTAGAAAACAGTTGAAAGGCATCTGTGATGTGAGTTCAAAGATCTAAGTGTTAATAACTGTAATCTTGGGAGCTCAACCATGGAGCATCAAAGCACACCTTAACTGAGCTTAGCGCAGCAAGAGCGTAGGAGGTCCTTCTTCCCCGCTGCACCGTGGTGGCCTGCAGAGGCATCTGGGTCAGCAGTAAACCTGTATCTCCTCTTGGGCAAGGGTTTCAATGACACCGCCATGTGGCAGGGAGAGGCAGGGGCAATGGCAGTCAGTGGTGGGCTGAACAGACTCTGGTGTGGCTCTGTCATAGACGCAGACATGTGTACCACACACCACAGCCTGGATATGGAAATCACCGATGAACCTTTTTGGACTATGTAAACTACTTTAAGTTCTTGGGACAATTTAGGGGAAAGCAGAAATTCCAAGAGAAAGATGCTGCTTGAATGATTAATTTAAAAAATACTAGTGACCATATTTGAATTCTGAGTTCATAGTGCAGTTTATACCAGTTAAACATGGTTTTCCTTTTACAAATGCAAGGCTTGTTAAACACAAATCCTTGGCATAATTACAAAAAAAATTCTAACCATCTAATTCCATTGACTTTTATCTAGTTCATTTAAGTATGTGATTTAAACCAGAGATACTATCGTATAAAATATCCTTGACAAAGACACATTACACTTATCAGAAAACTCCATTAATATATTTCTAAGACCTTGTGAACATAAAATGGCTGTGAGCTGCATATAAGATGGATGGACACCTTCATACTGATGGCTAACATGAGTGTTTTAACATGTTTAAGGCTGAAAGGAAAAGAATCTCCCAGACATACTCATTTATCTTTATATAAACTACAAAAAACTTCTAGACATCTGGCAATGGGCCAATCTGAAACTTTATCTTCCCTTCAAAATCAAACTCTATTTAACCTGCTTCAATTCAAAGAAGCTATAACCAACATTCTTTGATTCAGTGAGAAAAAAAAAAAGATACCTACTATGTGTATCACAATAGCTCTGAGGAGGCATTATTTATTTTATTGAATACTGCACCTTACGTTGTTTCAGCAAGAATTTAAGGCAGATTCCATAGATTAAAATGACACAAAAATAAAGATCAGTAAGAAAAATCAAGCTAAAGAGAAAATAAGCATATGGAAGTTAGACTGAGCCAGGAATGAGGTTGAGATACAAAGAGCACACATAAAATTGTATCATTTGCTAGAGATGGGCCAATTTTTATCTAAAGTTTCCAGCAGCCAACATGAATCAAGACAATTGCTCAGTATGCTGATTTACAATGGTTTTAAGAGAAAAAACAAAACCAAGTAGTTGCTCAAGAGAATCACAATTATTTACAATCCTGATGAGAAATTTCTGCTGGGTGTATTGAGAAAGCTAAATAAGAAAGGTTGAAACGTTGGTTCAAGGTCACAGAGCTAGTAAATGTCAGAGACAAGGACTCAGGTCAAATGCTTTTTTCACCAGTGAAAATGCCTTTTTAAAAAAACTTCCATTTATCCCATAAGATAGTGAGTACCATCCTAAAGCTTTGAGATGATCCATGGTGTCATAGAGGAATGCGTAAGCCCTTCTGAAATTAAGATAAATATATGAATTTCCCTTTTCAGGCTAGTGAATAGCTTCTATGCAGTACAGGAGAAGAAAATAATTTTAAAAGTAAATGAAATGTTCCCAGCCTCTTTATATAGTTGACAGTGCTTCAACAGATATGAATTCTTTTATTCCAGAAGATTTAATATTTTTTGTCATGAACATTTATAACTCAGTTCTTAATGTTGCAAATATTTTTGAAATATTGTTCAGATAATTACCTCAGTCATAAAACTGTTAGTATAAAACTTACTAATGATATAAAACTGTTTCAGCTGGCTTTAAAATTTTATCAATAAACATATTAAGCTTTCATTAAAATATTATGTTAAAAAATAAAAATTTTGTTTGTCTTTATGGTGGATAGTTAATCATGTTCCTACTAAAATTCAATATTAATAAAATAATCCTTTACAGTTGATTCATTTGAATCTCACAATAAAGTCCTGAAACAGGCAATTACTTGCTTGTGGTTGCATAGCTAATAAATAAATGGAATAGTGATTCAAATCTCAAAGTCTCAGTTGGGTATAGGATATCTGCCTAACTGTATCAGAGACGAGCTGTGTCGCTGAATCCAGTTACAGGTATGCCTTGTTTTACTGCACTTCAGTTATTCCGCTTTTTTAGATACTGTGCTTTTTTCTTCTAAATAAATTGGAAGTTTGTGGCCACCCTGTGCAGAGCAAGTCTAACAGTGCCATTTATCCAAGAGCATTATTTTAAAATTAATGTATGTACATTGTTTTTTTTTTTAAGACACAATGCTCTTGGACACTTAATAGACTGTAGTATAATATAAACATAATTTTTGCATGCACTGGGAAACAAAATCTGTGTGACTCACTTTACTGCAATGTTTGTTTTACTATGGTGGTCTGCAGCTGAAGCTGAAATATCTCTTAGGTATGTCTGTACAGCTACTAAGGCAGCAGGTGTGCTGTGGTCAGAAGCATGAGCAAACCTCTCAGGCTAGATTAGAGCATTAGGTTAAAATGATAGATAAAGCAATAAAAATTATATAGCAGATTTTTGGAGTACCAAAACTTGCCCTATTATAGCTAGAAATTCTTCCATCAAAGCAGAATGAGAAACTCACTTTTAAGTAGGGCAGCAAGATCACATGCTGGGCTTCTGAAGTCAGATTAAACCAACAATTCCCTAGGGTCTCTGCTAGCAGAGTCAGGTTAAAAGATCAAACGACACACACACATATGTGGTTTTACAGCATAAACCATCTTCCTTCTTACATGGAGAAAAACAGAGAAGAGGAGGTATTGGGGATTGTTATACCCTGAAGACATGAACACGCTAAGGCAGAATGTCAACGGAGTGATAGATTCTTTAAGGCTTTCAAATGCCAAAATATAGTCTAATGAATGATGATTGTAATTTTCAAAGTGTAGTCATGAAGGCATAAAACTGCTTTATGTTAGCAGTATTATATTTAACCCATGTACATACACTTCCATAAAACTGTGCTAGGCACCGCACGGTATGTTTTGTTATTTAACTGTCACAATCATCATGTGAGGTCCATTTTTGCCAACAAGGAAAGAGAAGCTCAAGTTAAGTGAGTTTCCTAATGTCATAGTGCAATTAAGTGGTGGTGAGCCCAGATCCAAAAAAAGCACTACATGCATGTACAAAAAATTGATACAAACAGATTAAAACTAGAAATGATGAGAAAATGGGCTGAATTCTAACTTAGGTCACAAGAGTCTGGTACTCCAGGATCTCTACAATCTGTTAGGTCAGTTTTTGGCTGTATCTCCCATTACTACCTCATACTCTGATCCACAACATGTACTTTTCTATCCTTGCTCATTGTATTTCATCAAACGGAAAAGCTGGCTTCTACTGTTCCTCTACCAGATGAATTCTTACCCTTTATACTCAACACTCATTTTAAATGCCACATTCTCCTTGAAGTCTCTCTAATCACCACAGTTAGGAGGGATCTCCGTATTTCTTCTCTTCCCACTCCACTTTGAATTCTTTTAACATTTGCCTATACTGCATTTAGGGCTTTATCAGAACTGTGATTTATTTTTCCTACTCTACTATACAGTTAAATATCTGATGGCTGGGACTGTGTTTTTCATATTTCTAGAGAATCCCTGAGTGGCTAGTTCAGTGCTGAATTATTATAGTTGATAAGTTAGAGCTTCTTTTCTTTGCATTTTCCTAGATATAAGGAAAGAAAGCAAAGAATCTGATCTCATCTTAACTGAGTTAGTGATAGGAAAGATCCATTTCACATGTGATTAGCACTGGAATCTGAAGCTCTAGAAAATAGTCTTATCAGTCTGTCACTTGAATGAGAAATTCCTCCTGTGTAATTAGGCCTGTCCATCATCTACGGGAAGAAATTCATTTTTTTTTAAAACTAAGAAGTGAATCTTCACAGAAAGTTGTAAATTTTTGGAAAGTCATTTAATTCAATTCAAACAAAATCCTACTTGAAAACTTGGTTTGTCCCCAGAACATTATTAGTTGGGATAGCTCTCTCAGCAAACACATGTCCAAAAAAGTGTGGTTAAAAAAAAAAAAAAAAAATCACTAGGTGAAAAACAAAATGTTTAAGTTAGAGGGTGACTTTAAAGGCTTCTCTGACTCTCATACTGTTTTATTGGGTACATCTCCTGTCAGTTAAGGGAGTGATCCTATAACTCTGAATTCATAAATGTATGGATAAAAATAAACTTGTAAAAGCATAAAGGATTCAGAGATTTGAGATTCATGTAAGGTAAGAGTATACTCAGAGTATATACACATGTGGTGGTGGTTTAGTCACTCAGTCATGTTTGACTCTTGCGACCCCGTGGACTGTATGTTGCCCGCTAGGTTCCTCTGCCCATGGGGTTCTCCTAGCAAGAATACTGGAGTGGGTGGCCATTTCCTTCTCCAGCGGATCTTCCTGACCCAGGGATTGAACCCGGGTCTCCTGCACTGCAGGCAGTTTTTTTACTGACTGAGCTAATATATTCAAGTATATTATAAGCCAAAAGTAGTAGTAATTTGAAATATCAGATCTTAAGGCTTCTGCCTTAAGAACTTTCAGAAGAAAGTAGTAATAAATGAAAGAATTTTTATTTTTAAATCACAGAAAAGAAGCTATTTTATAAAACAAACAGATGATGCAATAGTTTTGGTTAAGGTTAAAAAAAATTATACAGATTGACCTATAAGTAATGTCTAACTTACAAAAATCAGGTTAACAGAATACTGATAAATCTCAGAGCTGGATTTTAAATACCCACAGCTGGGTGTTGTACCTCATAATAATTACTAGAAAGAAAAACTGGAGCAAAAAGAAAAACAGATTACAGACTTGCTGCTCTCAGGGCACCCTGCAATTATGTTATTAGATCTCTCCTCAAGTGGAATTAGGAGCATAACAAACTTACTTAGAATTTCTCCATTAAGAAATGTATTCATTTGGAAATAGATTACCACTGGTCCTGTTGAAAGGAGAAAAAACACATAAACCAAATTTTCTTCTGGATGATCTTTCTCCTGTATCTACGTGTAATTAATATAAAGCTAAAGGTTAGAATAATATCTTTTCTTAAAGCTGGCATTTTAATAAAATTGCAAACGAAGTTAATAAAGAATATTTCCATTTGAAACTTCCAAAGTGACCAGATAAATCATGGTAATTCTGACCTATTCTAACTAAGGTGACCTGTTAAAATTTTAGGGCTTAATTATAGTGATAGGAAATTTTAACATGAATATGACTTTTAAGTTTCTCCTATCTTTAAAATAAGTTTGAAGCATTACACGTTGCCCTGTTATTAAGAAAGGTTAGTGTGTCACAAGGATCTATTGTATTGAACATGGAATTCTCTGCTCAATGTTATGTGGCAGCCTGGGTGGGAGTCTGGGGGAGAATGGATACATGTATACGTATGGCTGAGTCCCTTCGCTGTACACTCGAAACTATCACAGCATTGTTAATCGATTATGCTGCTGCTAAGTCCCTTCAGGTTAATCGGCTATATCCCAACACAAAATGAAAAGTTAAAAAAAAAGGTGCTGGTGTGTCATGGGCCTGACCAACCAACATCTACACTGCTGTTGTCCTATCTTTCAGAGTAACATTAAACACTTCTTTCAATAAGTCTTTATGATATTAAGACTTTAAGAACTTCCATTCTTTTTTCTGAAACTTGCCAACTGTTTTTCATTTAAGCAGTATAGTTCAGTAGGAACTTATTGGGCAACATTCAAGTGTTTAATGACTCAAAACCCATTCAGCCATTCACGTATCCATCCATCCAAGTGTTCAGAATTTACTAAATATCTACCATGTTCTGAAGTTTTCAACTTACACCTTTCTTTAACTTTGATGAGGCCCATCATTAAATTCTAACCATCTGCCCTGGATATTTCATTCTAAGACAAGGGCAATCATATATATGTCTCCAAAGACATATATACAAGGAGTATATTGGACAAAGAAAACTTGTAGATTCTCTCGAGTGCACTAACAAAATCTCTAAATAAGTTTATTCACCAGCACTTAATTTCTAAGACAAATACTTTATTAAAATTAAAAAAATCATATCAAAAGGCCATGAAATTTCTAGGAAGAAATAGTATTTGGAGTTGAGATGAGACAAATTTCTCTTCTCCTATTTTCCCAGCTCAAGGCAATAAGGCAATATGTTTGTCATCCAAATTTACAGACACCGAAATGTCTTATGATTTGAAACTCCTCTTGAGCAAGAGAATTTGAAGAAGAATAAAACACGGGTGGAACTCTTTCATAGTAATTGAATGCTTTAAGCCTAGCAGGAAAGTGAGTGAGTTTCAAGTTTAAATTCAGACCCCTCTATTTAACTAAGGGTATAAAAACTTCTGCAAGTTATTTAATGGCTCTAAGTTTCAATTTATTCATGTGGAAACTAGGGGACAGTAATACTTCTTTGACTGAGTTGTTTTGAGGATTAAATAGGATTCGATACTTAATAGTTGCCTGGTACACAGTAAGCAGTTATTAAAAAAAAAAGTATTATACTTTGTTTTTATTAGTTTCTTTCCTGATTTACTTTCTTCCCAAATGAACTCAGCATTTTTTTTTCCTTTGAAAACATGACATTTATTTTTTTTTAATTTTATTTTAAACTTTACATAATTGTATTAGTTTTTCCAAATATCAAAATGAATCTGCCACAGATACACACGTGCTCCCCATCCTGAACCCTCCTCCTTCCTCCCTCCCCACACCATCCCTCTGGGTCATCCCAGTGCACCAGCCCCAAGCATCCAGTATCGTGCATCGACCTGGACTGGCATCTCGTTTCATACATAATATTTTACATGTTTCAATGCCATTCTCCCAAATCTTCCCACCCTCTCCCTCTCCCACAGAGTCCATAAGACTGTTCTATACATCAGTGTCTCTTTTGCTGTCTCGTACACCGGGTTATTGTTACCATCTTTCTAAATTCCATATATATGCGTTAGTATACTCTATTGGTGTTTTTCCTTCTGGCTTACTTCACTCTGTATAATAGGTTCCAGTTTCATCCACCTCATTAGAACTGATTCAAATGTATTCTTTTTAATGGCTGAGTGATACTCCATTGTGTATATGTACCACTGCTTTCTTATCCATTCATCTGCTGATGGGCATCTAGGTTGCTTCCATGTCCTGGCTATTATAAACAGTGCTGCGATGAACATTGGGATACACGTGTCTCTTTCCCTTCTGGTTTCCTCAGTGTATATGCCCAGCAGTGGGATTGCTGGATCATAAGGCAGTTCTATTTCCAGTTTTTTAAGGAATCTCCACACTGTTCTCCATAGTGGCTGTACTAGTTTGCATTCCCACCAACAGTGTAAGAGGGTTCCCTTTTCTCCACACCCTCTCCAGCATTTATTATTTGTAGACTTTTGTATCGCAGCCATTCTGACTGGTGTGAAATGGTACCTCATAGTGGTTTTGATTTGCATTTCTCTGATAATGAGTGATGTTGAGCATCTTTTCATGTGTTTGTTAGCCATCTGTATGTCTTCTTTGGAGAAATGTCTATTTAGTTCTTTGGCCCATTTTTTGATTGGGTCATTTATTTTTCTGGAGTTGAGCTGTAGGAGTTGCTTGTATATTTTTGAGATTAGTTGTTTGTCAGTTGCTTCATTTGCTATTATTTTCTCCCATTCTGAAGGCTGTCTTATCACCTTGCTAATAGTTTCCTTTGATGTGCAGAAGCTTTTAAGGTTAATTGGGTCCCATTTGTTTATTTTTGCTTTTATTTCCAATATTCTGGGAGGTGGGTCATAGAGGATCCTGCTGTGATGTATGTCAGAGAGTGTTTTGCCTATGTTTTCCTCTAGGAGTTTTATAGTTTCTGG
The DNA here is from genome assembly GCF_055505025.1 of Bos grunniens. NCBI lineage: Eukaryota > Metazoa > Chordata > Mammalia > Artiodactyla > Bovidae > Bos > Bos grunniens. Next base: position 30,446,836 of record NC_141190.1, on the reverse strand, counting down.
TCTTACGTTGAGATCTTTAATCCATTTTGAGTTTATTTTTGTGTATGGTGTTAGAAAGTGTTCTAGTTTCATTCTTTTACAAGTGGTTGACCAGATTTCCCAGCACCACTTGTTAAAGAGATTGTCTTTAATCCATTGTATATTCTTGCCTCCTTTGTCAAAGATATGGTGTCCATATGTGCGTGGATTTATCTCTGGGCTTTCTATTTTGTTCCATTGATCTGTATTTCTGTCTTTGTGCCAGTACCATACTGTCTTGATAACTGTGGCTTTGTAGTAGAGCCTGAAGTCAGGTAGGTTGATTCCTCCAGTTCCATTCTTCTTTCTCAAGATTGCTTTGGCTATTCGAGGTTTTTTGTATTTCCATACAAATTGTGAAATTATTTGTTCTAGCTCTGTGAAGAATACTGTTGGTAGCTTGATAGGGATTGCACTGAATCTATATATTGCTTTGGGTAGTATACTCATTTTCACTATATTGATTCTTCCAACCCATGAACATGGTACATTTCTCCATCTATTAGTGTCCTCTTTGATTTCTTTCACCAGTGTTTTATAGTTTTCTATATATAGGTCTTTAGTTTCTTTAGGTAGATATATTCCTAAGTATTTTATTCTTTCCGTTGCAATGGTGAATGGAATTGTTTCCTTAATTTCTCTTTCTGTTTTCTCATTATTAGTGTATAGGAATGCAAGGGATTTCTGTGTGTTGATTTTATATCCTGCAACTTTACTATAGTCATTGATTAGCTCTAGTAATTTTCTGGTGGAGTCTTTAGGGTTTTCTATGTAGAGGATCATGTCATCTGCAAATAGTGAGAGTTTTACTTCTTCTTTTCCAATTTGGATTCCTTTTATTTCTTTTTCTGCTCTGATTGCTGTGGCCAAAACTTCCAAAACTATGTTGAATAGTAATGGTGAAAGTGGGCACCCTTGTCTTGTTCCTGACTTTAGAGGAAATGCTTTCAATTTTTCACCATTGAGGATAATGTTTGCTGTGGGTTTGTCATATTGAACTCAGCATTTTAAATAGAAAGCTTACAAATTTGTTTCTTACAAACATGTACTAGTAATACCTTTGATTTTGATCTTCATTGGTTATGGGTTTTGTCTAACAGAATGAACCTCAATATTCACACGAGACACATACAGTTTTTAAGAAAATTATATTCACAGAAACATTATAATCTTGGACTTAAAGAAACAAAGAGAGTACAAAAAGAAAAGAGGTCTTTGAACTCCAAAACCTCTACAAGAAGAAAGCAGGGTGAGAAAAATACACAGCTGCAAACACAGGCTACTTTTTAAGGAAAAGGAAGAGTAATTCAGAGAATGGAACCAAAAACCCAGAGGGCAGAGCCAAGAGCCAGGGAGACTCATTTCTACTAAGTAGAAGAAGGACTGAGTTCTTATCAAGGGAACTTTCAAACATTGGCCCAGATGGATTTTAGAATTACTACGAAGCAGTGACTCCTCTGTACCCTCAATTTTCTCCCTTTTTTGAACAAGAATGTCCACAGCAGTTAGCTTCGGGTGTGTCCCAGCACTGAATGTGTGTGAGGGCAGTTCTCAGGTCTATAGATTGAGAGGCACTATATTTAAGGAATTTCACTTGAGATGGATCACCTATACCTGGACTGGATTTAGAAGTCAATATTTTGGATTCAGGCTAATGTTGTAATGGGATGAAATTTTTGCAGGGGTAGTAGGAGATGGTGAGTGCATTTTGCATGTGGGAGGAAGGTAGATAAATTATGGCAGACTGTGGTGCTTTTAAAATAAATTGTGATCACAGAGTGGACAATCCTCCCCTCCAAAGGTGAAGCTTCGTTCCTCTCAAGTATGAGCTAAACTTAGCGACTCACTTCTTAACTAACAAATATGGCAGAAGTATTGTGTGAAATGTCTGAGATCAGGTCATAAAAGGTACTGCAGGCTCCTCTTTGCTCTGAGATACTTCCTCATGGGGAGAGCACTCAAACAGCCTCTGCTTAAGGTCCATGTGGCAAAAAACTGCAGCCTTTTGCCAACAGCCAGGTGAGTGACCCATCTTAAAAGAGTGGAAACCTCCACTCTAGTCAAGCCTTCAGATGCAGCAGCCCTGACAGATACCTCATGAGAGACCTTAAGCTAGATCCACTCAGCTAAGCTGCTCCTGAATTCCTGACTCACAGAAATGATGAGATAATAAAAGCTTGTTGTTTTAAGCTGCTAAGTTTTGTTTTTTAGTAATACAGGCCACCATATATCATTTCCTTTGGTGAAAAGTTTGTTGTATTAAAAGAAATTTGAAAGCCATGTCCTAAAACATGGCAGAAAGACAAAATACATATACTTTTCCAAGTCTTTCACAAACAAGATTTTAAATTCACTAGCAAAGAACTAAGGAAAAAATGACCTATCCACAATTCTTTTAAATCTTCTTTTGTACAAAAAGAATTAAAATTCTTTTGTTTCCTTCTGGGCTGAAAATTATCACTCTTGCTATATAAACATGGAAATGACAATCTATATACCTGCCCTTTACCATTCTTTCATTAAGTTCCCCAAGGCATAAGTAAAATTCGTATTTTTAAGCCAATCTTGTAGTGGCAATACACAAGTTAAAAAAAAAAAGTTAGGTAATCTCAGTTATGTTGCCTTAGTTTAATGGAAAAATTATTTTTAAAAAACGCTGGCATAAAAATGTAGTTTGGTACTTTTTCCTTTAAAGCTTTACTTAGAATTGAATGATTCTCTTTGGAGCATTAACCAAAGAAATCTTGGTATTTAATCTTGAACAAAATCTGAACTTCATTTCATTCTTTCAGTTACTTTATCCTATATATTACCGTAATTCTTTGGCTAATTAGTTAGTTCTTCAAAGTGGAGTTTGCCCTTCAAGTATTTATAAACACAGAAACTTGTTTGCATAAAATAAGGCACTGAACATTTACTCTCTCATGATAAATTTTCTGGTTAATCTCCTTTCCATCGGGAAAAGATTTCTTTAAGGGTTTATTTAAAGGATAGCTTTATATTTAAGCTATACTTAAATTCCTGAAAGCCTGCACTGCTTTTATAACTTCTATTTGCTTTTATCTAGGCCACTGATACAGGAGAATTAGTCAGGAATGGAATTCCCCTTTGGCTTTGGACTCAATCTCTGGGATTAAATCCACAAGGGCACAACAAAAATGATTTACCAGGGCCACCTCAGGCAGTTCTATGTCTTGGTGCTTATTTTAGTACCTAAGTTGGAAATCTAACACAACCCTATCCTGGGCATCGTGTGTCTATGTATGATGAACTCTAGCTTACGGGGCCCATGATCTTCCCTATACATATAGTTACGAATTCAATCTGCGTGTTAAATCAAGTTGTTCAGTCATTTTCCAATACTTACATGTGACCTTTACAATTTCACTGAAGGTATGTAGGAAACTTATATCATTTGAACGTGATTTACAAAGTCTGGATATGACTGTGCAGACAGAATTTTCAGCTTGAGTTAAGGTTAGAATCTACGTTTAATCTAGTTAGTTTGGTGTGCATGCACATATGTGCACCTACATTAGGTGCATGGAATATTAAGCTGCCAAATGACAGATATTTTCATAAACCTGAAGTCTTCCTATGATTGTCAAGATACCCAAAGGAAGAAAATATGTGGACGGGGTGTATCTAACTCATTTCTTGGTTCCTAACTCTTTACTCATGCCTTTCTTTTCTTCACAGATACTCAGTCTGAAATGAGAATCCTTGAATTTAGTAGCATCTTTTGTTTCCCTGTAATGAAACATTACACTCAGAAATCACACAAGAAAAGTTATCACCAAGATGATGCTAGTTTATCCATAAAGTGTTGCAAATTAAATTTATATACTAGGTGTTTATTTTGCCTCTGAAAAATTGGGGACAACCAGTCCCTGTTCCTACACCACTCTTCTACCCAAAAGCAGATATCTCCTACCTCACTGTATCATGGTTTCCAAAGAGTAAAAAAAACTAATGCTTCTGAATCATTTTGACTCACCGGACTTTGCAAGATCTGAGTAACTCGTTTCCTCTGCTCCATCATATTGAAGTCTTGTCGCAGATCAGGAGACATGTTCCTCTCCCTTATGTATTCTGGGTCATTTTCATTGATGCGGTCAAAATACCTCTCTTTGTGAGGCATGCTGGGAGGAGGAGGAGTAGTGACCACGCCTTGGCTAGCATCTGAACTCATGCTTCACGTCTGCCGAGTCTCCCTGTTATCTGCATTAATAAACACAAAGTAGGACACTCATATTAATAATAAATTCATTATTAAATTTGAATTTTACATTGGTCATGCAGAACTGTTACCCTGTAACAGTGGCCATTTTCTTTAAAAAGTAGCTTTTCAAAAAATATTAGGACACTTTTTTTTATTAGGGTAAAAATAGATTATAATGCTAAATTGTAGATTGAAATTTTCAGAGCTAGTAGAAACCTGTGGTTCAATTACAATAATGTCATCAACTGCCAAACAGATTTTTTTAAAGAAGCAACAATCAAAATATCCAAAAGTAAAATGTCACATTTAAGACAGCAAAATTTCCTCATTAGTGATTACTGTTAGTGGAGATTCTCTTTTCTCTCTTATTCATGCTTTTATGTTAGACCAAACTCGGGCCACATTTAACAACCACTACATTTTATAGTGAATGTAGCTTATTAACATATGAGAGAGAAACAGCTATAAGTTTTTCAAATGATTCAGTAAATTCCAGGGAAAATGCAGGAATTATTAAGGCTGCCAGACTCTGTAACTTCAACAGATAGTACTTTAAATCCAGTGAGAAACAATAAAAAGCTATTCAGAAACCACAGGGACAGCTGATTCATTTAATTATTACTGACAGGATAATCCTTGGTTTTATGCCAGGGAAACGATTCATTTGGGCTTTGCTACAATTGAGCATGTAATCAATCAACAGTAGATAGACTAACAGGACAGTCATTCAACATCCATCCCCCAGCCCCAGGCTGTGATGGCTTGTATTAGAAGTTGAGGAAGCCATCTAACCTGGTGCTTCTCAAATTGTCTGTGGTGAAGAACTTTCTCCAATTTGCCGTGGACTAGTATTTTTGTAAAATATAAAAAATGCACTCCGATGTCATGGCAATGTCAAACTACAAAATGTTTCTAAATGCTTACTATCATATTCTGTCTGCAGACTGGCACCAGATCCTGGACCACACTTAGAACATTACTGACCTAGCAGAGAGGAACAGTCACTGCACGCTAAAGGAATGCTTCCTCTCACTTTTAGATGTGATGCAGCACAGGCTAAACCATGAGAAAAGGACACCACTGATTGATTAGTGTATCCCTTTACCCAGTTGTTCTTTTGAACTGAATATAGAAAGTGCAAAAATGTGCAACAAGGAAGAAGAAAAGGAAACAATTTTAAAAAATAAATTGTAAAGACAGTTTTGTGTAGCACAGTTTTCTCTGCAGGTGGTAACAAATGCAATCTGTTCAATATAAATGATTGGGTAACAGAAAAATACATCCTCACTACAAATGGTATTTATTTAACTGATTATTTGCCTGTAAGAAGAATCACTTCATAATAAAGGAAGTTAAGTGCAGAACAGTTCCTAGATAGATCCAGAAGGGAAAAGGCAAGGGCTACCTTTTTCTTAGGGATCTGAATCCCGGATAAAGACCAAAGATACCTGATCTCATCTCCTGAACACAATTAACAGCTAGTGAGGTTTCTGTACTTATCTCTAATAACAGTCTTCTCTGACAGAATTCATTTCTAAAGCTGCCCTGACCCAACTTAGCCCAAGGAAATTCACTGTAAGACATTAAAAACTCTTGCATTAAATTCTGGTCCCGGAAATGTAAACTTATTTTGTTAAAAATAAATTTTTGCAAAACATGCTAAAACTGATTTCTTTTACTTGAAAACATCAATCCCATGTTCAACATTCTACAAGCTACCTGAATTGTTTTAGTATTCAACCCTTCAAATTCATGAAATATGGTTAAAACACTTCATATCATATGGCTTTAATGAAATTCTGATCTGATTACTAGAAAGCAACTTATTAATATCAGTGAAAGAAATGTAAAAAATAAGCTTTTTTATAATTGAATCTTCCACATCCTAATTCATTAATTTAAAAATTGGAAGAAAAGACTAAAGAATGGATATCTGTTCATTATATGTGTTCTCCCCAGGAAAAAAAAGGTGTTTTTTTTTTCTTTTTAATATAACATTCACTACTAATGGAATGACCCTGGCCATATTATACTCTTCCAAAAATTAGCTTTCGCTACACTGTTATCAGATTGACATTAACCTATAGTATTTTTCATCATCTTGCTTTTATCCAAAAATGTGGTGCACAGAGCACCTATTCCAAAAAAACTTTTTCATACCCATTTGAGTTATCAGCAATCTAAAGGTCTAACCAATCTCTGGAACCTAGTTTTCTTAGAAGCTGTTTGTAACAAGGCCATTTGAACTCCTTAAAATAGTTTATAGCTAGCAGATAAAAACTCCAAGAAGAAAGTTTTTAGAGAAACAAACAAACTCACATATATTAGTAAATGTCATGCTGCCTTGGCCAAGTACAGACTAAGTAGGTACTCAATATATGCGACATCAGTTAACAAAGAAATCAATTCTCTAGTTTACCACACTAGGTCACTGACTATGAATAAGCCATTTTTAAAAAAGAAATCCCATAAATGTTGCCTTTAGTTGGATTTTAACCTATTCCTCAACCCCTAGAGCACTACTTAGCCTAATGGAGGAACAGAGTTAGATAATAAGCCTATGTCTAACTGAATTTGCTGATGCTTATAAACTAATTTTACTAAAAACACAGCAAAAAGCAAGGAAATGTGGTAGTAGATTTATTTTGTTGTCCCAGCACTGGCTTAAGAAACTGATAATAAGAACACTGGTAAGTAAAAGCTTAAGAGTTTAAAGAACTTCTGATTAATGCATTTTTAAATGAGTGAGGTAAAAAGGAAAATACATCTCACCACTCATTCTAGTAATAAAAGAACATATTATATATGTGTTAACACTTTATATCATTTATACTATGCTCTTACATCTTTCTATCTTATTCCATCTTTGTAACTACACAATGAGATAGAGATTAATAATCTAGAGATTCCATGGATTAAATATACTGCCAAAAATCCCACTGTTTATGTCAGACAATATTCAAAGCCACAGTTTCCATCTCCTAGTTCACTTTACAATGAAACATATCATAAAACACAAGAGGGCTAAAATTTTGAGACTTTAAGTCTACATTCTGTCCTAAATATTAGGCAACTGAGAATATACAGAATCTGTCAAAATTAAGGAAATGACACCAAAAAGGGGAAATAAGATTAGAAATGACTCAAAACACTGTGATCTTTTTAAAACTCCAAAAGCTCAGAGACTTGTGGTTGTCAAGGGGGAGAGAGGAGGGGGAGTGATGGATTAGGACTTTGGGATTAGCAGGTACAAACTATTATATGCAGAATGGACAAACAATAAGATCCTACTGTATATAGCACAGGGAACTATATACAGTATCCTATGAGGAACCATAATGAGAAAGAATATGAAAAAGAATGTACATACATGTATAACTGAATCACTTTGAACAGTAGAAATTAACACCCACTGTAAATCAACTACACTTCAACAAAATAAATTTTTTTTAAAAAGTTCATTATTTACCACAGCTTTTTGATAAAAGAAGTTTCAAAGTTTCATGTACTTGGAGTAAGGATTGGAAATTAACAAGAAGGATATAGAAATAAGGAATAAGGGCAGTAGTTTGTCATTCAGGTGCTCTTCTATACCTAGATGCTCAACAGTAAAAGCTTTACACAGATTTTTAAGCCAATCATAAGCAAAAACTGATTATCTGCAATTTTACAGACTATGGACAGAACTGCTATTTCAAGCCTGGAAAAAACCTAGGATCCACAAGATGATCTGAAATAAACAGAATTCAGAAAAAAAAAAAAAAAAAAAGAGAGAGAGAAGCTTTCAGCATCATATACAACAGCCAAGACATGGAAACAACCTTAGTGTCCATCCAGAGAGATGGATGGACAGAGAAAATGTGACGCGCACACACATACAATGAAATTATTCAGCTATAAAAAGAAGGCAAATCTGCCACCTGCAACAACATGGATGGGCCTTTATGGCCTTATGCTAAGTGAAATAAGTCAGATAAAGACAAATATGATATGATCTCACTTACATGAAGAATCTAAAAACATCAGACTTACAGAGAGTAGAATGGCAGTTGCCAGGGGCTGAGGGGTGGGGGAAATGGGGACGTACGGGTCAAAGTACAACACTCAGTTGCACATAAAAACAAAGTACAACATTCAGTTATAAGTTCCAGGGATCTAAGGTACAGTAGGATGACTAGTTAACAATACCATATATTTGAAAACTGCTATTAAAGTACAACTTTAATGTTTTCACCATAACAACAACAACAAAGTAAGTATGTGAGATATGACTGCTGTTAGCTTACCATATTACGGCAAGTATTTCACTATACATGTATCAAATCATCACACTGTACACCTTAAATATATACAACGTACTGTCAATTATATTTCAATTATATAGTTACCCACAGGACACATGTCACCAAATACCTTTCTGGAAGATTATGATACCAATGTTAAAGACTAAATAATTTTTACTCAACCTAATAAATTTTGCTCATATTAATATAAAATTAAGTGATTTCTATGCTTAGAGAGAACTCCTAAATTAGTCTGAAATAATGATAAACAGGCCACAGTTAAATAACCTGCTATAGGGAAGTACATGTCAGGTCTTTCTTTCCTTCAAGTATCTACTGAGCATCTTCTATGTTCCAGGCCTTATGCCAGAGGTATTGGTGGACCGTTGAATCAAACCCTCTGAGAGTAGTTCACAGGTTTCTATAACCCGGTGAAAAGGATTCCAGCCAGAATAAGGGGAACCTTCCTAGAGAACATAACATTTTCTCACATTAAGGAGGGTAAGCCCAGGCAAACAGCAACGTGTCAGGGAATAAAGTTAGCAATGGAATAAACAGTGCAACTTACAGAAGCAATTGTTTAAAGATTTGGTTAAAAATCATTCCTGCAGGTAAATTAAACCATTTAACATCGATTATTTTTATAATAAAAAGTTACATGACTTGAAGAAACAGGTGAATTTCATGCTTGCTTAGAAAGCAATGCAAACTTACAGACTAATAAAGCAAGCAAAGAAGTGATTCCTACCGCTTCTCAGCACTTTGTACACAGTATGAAGTGGAAAAAAAAAAGGGTTCCAAAGTGAAAACTTGAAAGAAGTCAGTTCAGTTCAGTTGCTCCGACTCTTTGCGACCCCATGAACCGCAGCATGCCAGGTCTCCCTGTTCGTCACCAACTCCCAGAGTCCACCCAAAGCCATTAGTAATCATTACCTCTTAATGCATATACTCTATTCTCCTTCACTGAAAAGTTGACCCAGAAGTTTTCTCATAGTATTTTGTAACAAAGTTCAATGGTTTTACTAAGACTAGGAAATCAAGCCCATGTAACCCCATGTTAAAATATTCTTTTCTGGGAGCTGAGGAATAAAGTAGTCTAAAATAGCAATAATAATAGACCTTTAAAGACAGCAGTTAAGTTGTCTTCTTTAAATAAAAGTTTTCTCCTCAAGCCAGTTTTAGGAGTAAGATTTTAGGTCCTTGAGCTTAAAAAAATTCAAAAAAAAAAACCAACCAAAAAAACCCTAACAATTTATAAGCAGCATATGTAAAATGTCCCCAGTTTTATGAATCTGAAGCTGATTTTTCTCCATTTGTTTTTCAAGTTACTGAGTCAGACATGTCACAGGAAACACAGGTGAGTCCACTCAAATTGGGTGTGAACACTTTTCCACACCTTTATGTCAGTCTTGCCTGACTACAGCCTATATTCCATTCTACCCAGTTATCTTTCTTAAAGTCCATCTTTTAATTTGATCTGATTATGTCTATCTTTCTTAGAACCTTGAATGGTTTCCTGTCATCCATGGGATAAAACCCTTTATGGCTTACTTGTTTTATCTTTCCCTCATCACCTATATGTTTCTTTCATAGAAAATACAATCGCTTTGTCTGTAACAGAAATATTCAAGCCTAAACTTTCACAAATATAAAGAAAACCCCAGTAAAACCACCAAACTATCCTTACAGGCTCACATTACGAATTCTTTAGCTTTTCTTCAAAATTAACGTGTATATACAGAAACTCTAGGGATAAGGATTCTCCGAAAGCTTTAAAATAATTGTTTAAAATGGCCCTTGCAAGACAGCCTTTTCAAAAAATAGTGAAGAAACTGTACATCCATAGGCAAAGGAAGAAAAAGAAAAAGAAAACCTCAACGTGAGTCTTGCTGTTGTTCAGTTGCTCAGTCTTGTCTGACTTCTTTGCACCTCCATGAACTGCAGCACGCCAGGCTTCTCTGTCCTTCACTATCTCCCTGAGTTTGTTGAAACTCATGTCCATTCAGTCAGTGATGTCACTCAACCATCTCATCTTCTGTCACCCTCTTCTCCTTTTGCCCTCAGTCTTTCCCAGCATCAGGATCTTTTCTAATGAGTCGGCTCCTCACTCGTTAGGAGTGAGGTGATCAAAGTATTGGAGCTTCAGCTTCAGGACCAGTCCTTCCAATGAATATTCAGGGTTGATTTCCTTTAGGATTAACTGGTTTGATCTCCTTACTGTCCAAGGGACTCTCAACAGTCTTCTCCAGCACCACAGTTTGAAAGCATCAATTCTTTGGTGCTCAGCCTTCTTTATGGTCCAACTCTCACATCCATGCATGACTACTAGAAAAACCATAGCTTTGACTGTCCGGACCTTTGTTGGCAAAGTGATGTCTCTGCTTTTTTTTTTTTTAATGTTTCTGCTTTTGAATATGCTGTCTAGGTTTGTCATAGCTTTTCTTCCAAGGAGCAACCTATGTCTTATACCTTATTAAAAAATTAACTCACTTGTAAGAATCTACCCAAAAGAACTGAAGACAGGTATTCAAATAAAAACCTGTGCATGAAATGTTCAAAGCTGTATTACTCACAATAGCCGAAAGGTGAAAACACTCCAAATGTTCATCAACTGATGAATGGATAAACAATAACTGTAGTGTAGCCATATATGGAATATTTATCCATAAAAGAAATGAAGTATTGATACATCTACAATATGAATGAACCTCAAAAACATTAGCTAAGTGAAAGAAGCCAGACACAAAAGGCCACATGTTTTACAATTTCACTTATATGAAACATACAGAATGGGCAAATTCATGGTACGGAAAGCAGACTGATGACTGGAAGGGGTGGGAGTCGGGGGAGAAATGGGGAGTGACTGCTTAATGGGTACTGGGTTTCTGTTTGAGATGATGAAAAAGTTCTGGATCTAGATGGTGGGGATGGCTGTACAGTATTATGAATGTACTTAGTGCCACTGAATTATATACTTTGAATGGCAAATTTTATGTTATACATATTTTACCATGATAAAAAATTAACTCAAAACAGAAACTATAAATCATTTAGGAAAAAAATCTTCAGGATCTAGGCCCAGGCAGTGTTCACAGATTTGACACCAAAACATGATCCATAAGAGGAAAACTGACAAATTGAGCTTCCCCTCAATTTTAAATATTTATCTGCAAAAGACACCGTTAAGATGAAAAGACAAGCTATATGCCATGACAAAATATTTGCAAACCACACATCTGACAGAGGACTAGAATGTATAATATATAACAAACTCTCAAAACTCAGAAGTAAAAAGAAATCAAACAATTCAATTAGAAAATGGGCAAAAAGACAGGAACAGCCATTTCACTGAAAAGGATAAATGGTAGAAAAGCACATGAAAAGATGTTTAACATCATTAGTTATTACTGATAGTAGACCACATACAGGACTGAGTGAGAAATGTGTGCTCAGAGGTGCCCAACTCTTCTGCGACCCCATGGACTGCAGCCTGCCAGGCTCTTCTGTTGTGGGATTTCTCAGGCAATTAATACTGGAGTGGGTTGCCATTTCCTTCTCCAGGGGACCTTCCAGACTCACGGACTGAACCCATGTCTCCTACTTTGGCAGGCAGATTCTTTACCACTGAGCCACCTGAAAAGCCAGTAGTTATTAGGGAAACACAAATTAAAATCAACGACACAGGTCCTGGTCCCAGAAAGGCTAAAACAAACAAAAAATAATGATAATCTTAAATGCTGGAGAGGGTACAGAGAAACTGGATCCCTTGCACCTTGATAGTGGGAACATAAAATGGTAAGCAATTTCAGCAAACGTTTGGTATTTTAAAAAACAAAACATGCAACTATGAAATGATTCAACAATTGATCTCCTGGTCATTTAATAAAAAAAAAAAAAAAGGAGAACATAAGTTCACACAATGTCACAGTCTGTATACAAATGTTCACAGTAGTTTTTGTTGTAACAATCAAAGACTAGAAACAATCTAGATATCCTTTGACACATGAATGATGAAACAAACTGTGGTATATCCATACTAGAAAATATTATACACACAATAAAACGGAATGAATTACTGACACACATAATAGCTTGAATAAATCTCTAGTGAATCACAATTGAGTTAAAAAAAAAAAAAGCCAATTCCAAAAGATTACATACAGCATGATTTCATTTATATCATGTTCTTTGAATGACAAAGTTATAGGAGTGGGGGATAGATTCGTGGCTGTGGAGGGAGAGAGGAGTACACAGGAGGAAGGAAGGCATGCAGGGTTATAAAAGGAGAGATCCTTGTGGTGATGGAACTCTTTTCTGTCCTGACTACGGTGGTGGATACATGAACATACACATGAGATAAAACTGCACAGAACTAAACTCACAAACATACATACAAGTGACTTACAAGCAAAACTGAAAATCTGAATAAGAAGAATGGATTACCACAATGTCAATATCCTGACTGTGATATTACACTATGGTTTTATAAGATGTCACCACTGAGGGAAAGTAAATGAAGGGTGGGGCTTCCCCATTGGCTCAGAAGGTAAAGAATCTGCCTGCAATGCAGTAAATCCTGTATTCAATCCCTGGGTCAGGAAGATCCCCTGGAAAAGGGAATGTCTACCCACTGCAGTATTCCTGCCTGGAGAATTCCATGGGCAGAGGAGCCTAAAGGGCTACGGTCCATGGCGTCACAAAGAGTTGGACATGACTGAGCGATTAATACTACTTCAAGATGAAGGGTACACAGGGTCTCTGTATTAATTCTTATAATTGCATGCGAATCTATGATTATCTCAAACTTTGAAAATTTAAGTTTAAAAAGGCCATTCCATAATGATGGAAAAAGTCAAATTGCTAGTTTCTATTTCACATAAAAATGTGATCAACTCTACAGCAGAATAAACCTTACATTGTAGTCATTTTTTGGATATTTTCTGTACCAGAATGTATTTTAAAAGCAGTTCTGTCAATACAACTAAACTGAATATGAATAAAAACACATACATTCCATTAGCATCAACTGGTCACCGAAAAATACTTCTCATGATGATTAGAGTAACTTTGAAATTTATCATCTGGTTACATAGTAATTTACTCAAATTAAGGTCAGTCAGAATATGAAGCCCCCAGCAGAAAATAAAATATTGTAAAAAGCATTTAATGGATACTGTTCAGATTTCACTACTAGTCTTTATAAACCAGGGGACATAGCGAGTGGAAATACTAACTCAACTGTTGGTTCTGTTAAGGAAATGTAAAAAATCTTGGTGTGGTCGGATCAATTTAATATTATTGCTTTCTATGAGACATAAAGTCACTGAGAAGTAGCTTGTTTCAGGTCCAAGAGCTAGCAAGTGGTAGATCAGGGATTTAAATTTACTTTGTTGATTCAGTTCAGTCGCTCAATTGTGTCTGACTCTTTGCAATCCCATGGACTGCAGCACGCCAGGCTTCCCTGTCCATCACCAACTCCTGGAGTTTACTCAAACTCAAGTCCATTGAGTCGGTAATGCCATCCAACCATCTCATCCTCGGTAGTCCCCTTCTCCTCCCACTTTCAATCTTTCCCAGCATCAGGGTCTTTTCAGATGAGTTGGTTTTTCGCATCAGGTGGCCAAAGTACTGGAGTTTCAGCTTCAACATCAGTCCTTCCAATGACTATTCAGGACTGATTTCTTTAGGATGAGCTGGTTATATCTCCTTGCAGTCCAAGGGACTCTCAAGAGGCTTCTCCAACACCACAGTTCAAAAGCATCAATTCTTCGGTGCTCAGCTTTCTTTATAGTCCAACTCTCACATCTGTAAATGACTACTGGAAAAGCCATAGCCTTGACTAGATGGACCTTTGTTGGCAAAGTGATGTCTCTGCTTTTTAAGAAGCTGTCTAGGCTGGTTATAACTTTTCTTCCAAGGAGCAAGCATCTTTTAATTTCATGGCTGCAATCACCATCTGTGGTGATTCTGGAGCTCCAAAAAATAGTCTGTCCCTGTTTTACTGTTTCCCCATCTATTTCCCATGAAGTGATGGGACCAGATGTCATGATCTTAGTTTTCTGAATGTTGAGTTTTAAGCCAACTTTTTCACTCTCCTCTTTCACTTTCATCAAAAGTCTCTTTAGCTCTTCACTTTCTGCCATGAGGGTGGTGTCATCTGCATATCTGAGGTTATTTCTCCTGGCAATCTTGATTCCAGCTTATGCTTCATCCAGTCGAGGTCTTCTCACGGTGTACTCTGCATATAAGTTAAATAAGCAGGGTGACAATATGCAGCCTTGACATATTCTTTTCCCGATTTGGAACCAGTCTGTTGTTCCATGTCCAGTTTTAACTGTTGTTTCTTGACCTGCATACAGATTTCTCAGGAGGCAGGTCAGGTGGTATGGTATTCCCATCTCTTTCAGAATTTTCCACAGTTTGTTGTGATCCACACAGTCAAAGGCTTTGGCATAGTCAATAAAACAGAAATAGATGTTTTTTTGAAATTCTCTTGATTTTTTGATGATCCAATGGATGTTGGCAACTTGATCTCTGGTTCCTCTGCCTTTTCTAAATACAGCTTGAACATCTGGAAGTTCACGGTTCATATATTGGTGAAGCCTGGCTTGGAGAATTTTGAGCATTACTTTGCTAGTGTGTGAGATGAGTGCAACTGTGCAGTAGTTTGAGCATTGCCTTTCTTTGGGACTGGAATGAAAACTGACCTTTTCCAGTCCTGTGGCCACTGGGAAGTTTTCCAAATTTGCTGGCATATTGAGTGCAGCACTTTCACAGCATCATCTTTTAGGATTTGAAATAGCTCAACTGGAATTCCATCACCTCCACTAGATTTGTTCTATGTGATGCTTCCTAGGGCCCACTTGACTTCGCATTCCAGGATGTCTGTTTGTTGATTAGAGAAGATTAACGCCCAGGGTCTTAATCACAAGTCAGATTCAGGCAGGGGTAACTAGTAGTTTCTTTTCAAATGCTAATTCAAGCCACTATTCAGTGGCACTGAGGGGTTGAAAAGATTTTACTCAGGTCCCAGAAGAAATACCAGAATTGCCATGGCTTAGAAGAGAGTCAGCATCTTCACCAATATGGAGCCCTAAGGAAGCATGTTTAAAGGGAAGTAAGTAGTAGATTCTAGTTTCTCTTAACTCTGAACAACTAATTCTAAGCATAAAGGTTTCTGCTGCTGGGTGATATTTAAAACAACTCAGTTCTAGGACTCCTTTTCTTTAAAAGTAACCAATCCTATTACACAGTCATGTTTTCTACCACTTCAGAACAATATGACAGCACAAACCAGTTTGAACTCCACTGATGGGAAAAATAGTCTTTCAACAATGTTCTTCGAATTGAAAATGAGGCAGAAAACAGATTTTAAAAAGGTAATATTATAAAACACTATGGGTTTTCCTCTGGATATGCAGATTAGAAACAATATATCAAATATAAACAAAGTTCTAGCTTTAAAAATCTCATCCAAATATTTATGCAGTAACTAGTATGTATGTTTAAAGAACATTAGGTTCAAGTCATAATTAGATGAAACATTTTGGAATGATGGCTTTTGAACTTTTAAAAAATGGCGATCTACAATAAGAAATATATTTTATATTGTAATCACATACAAATACATGAGATGTATAACTGAAACAAATTCAGGACATGATACTAATACTTTCCCTTCAGTTCAGTTCAGTTCAGTCCAGTCGCTCAGTCGTGTCGGGACTCTGCGACCCCATGAATTGCAGCACGCCAGGCCTCCCTGTCCATCACCAACTCCCGGATATGTGGTATATTCTGATATTTTCTATCTTAATCTCTTCCTTTAGAAAAATGTTGGTCAAATTTATTCATGATCTACTATTAAGTTGTAATCTACAGTTTGAAAAACACTGCCCTAGGCACTCTTAAGTCATGGTCGGATAAGAAATAGAAAGGAAAAGTGTGTGTGAGAGAGAGGAGGGAGGGAGATCGGGGGAAGAATATGTGCTAGAGAGATGGAAGGGAATAAGAAGTGATTCTTTGATTTTTTTTTAACAATAATATTTATGGCAGATTATAGCAATGAGATACTAGTGCTTTGAGGAATAACTAAATTTTCCTGCATTTGAATACTTAGAAAGTGTTGTCCGTGTTATTTAATAACAGGGGTTTTTTTCCCTTCATTTTTTCTTGACTCACAGCTACTTCCACTTCACTTTTTGAGATCTCTCTGCTTATGTTTGTAGTCCCCACAAGGACAGAGTACTCCACAGCAGCGGCTGAATTGAATTATTTTACTATATCACAACTCCTTCCAAATCAATCTGGTTTGTGTTACTTCTAGGCTGGGAACGGTAAAAACAATCCTATGAAAAGTTATTACTTATAAAAAGTCTTTCCAAACTTGAAATTCTTGGTACTTTTAACAGCTTTCTCCAGAACATAAGCAAAAAGATGGGTGTACTTTTCAAGTACCAGGCCCATTGTTTCATATTTAAAACAACAATCAAATATATGCCAAGACTTCAAAGCAGCATATTTGGTTAACAACAACAATAACAAATGCTGGTTTATTTAGTTTTTCTTGATGAAAGTTACTATAAAATTGTGAACATATTTATAGTTCTAGAAAACAACTTAGACTCTGCATAAACTATGACAAGCCACATCAGATCCACCAGTGAAGTTTTTATTCATCTTACACTGTAAAATACATGAATTACTTTCAACTGCTAGCCAAAATTTTATATACAAATGACATGGAAATTGATAGATATGGAAAACTGAACTAGAAGTAGATAAAAGCCAAGGAAAAAAAAAAAACAAAAGCTATTGAGTGGCACTGAGTAATAGATGGCACTTTCTAAATGCCCAAATGGAAGAAGATTTAATTAGCCCATGAAGCATTGTGATCTTATTGCTATAATGGCTACTGATTCTGAGAGTTCTCTTGGAGTATTTCAGACTAGAATCAATGAACACATTTTACTGATAAGAGGAAACTACACGCAGAAGTGTTGAGCAATTTTTCTAAAGCTACAATGCTCAAGTATGAGATACTGCTATAAAATTATATTAACATTAGTAATACCATATCAATCACAGAGAGCCCCATGGTCAAAATTTATGCCTCAAATGAAATATAAGAAAAAAACAAGGCCCACCATATACAAGTATTTTATAAATACTATTGACTGAGAGCAATAGGCTATAAAGAAAGCCTAAAAATCCTAGTGCTTATAAATGGACTTAATGTTATGATTGTCTGTCTAGCATGCACAGAAAAGTAGATGCACAAATGAGGTAGCTGTATAGTGGTGCTTTGCATGACTGAAATGACCTAACACATTTTCTTTAAAAATAACTAGACTTTTAAAAATTAAATTATGTAAAGTTTAAAAATAAAATAAAATTAAAAAAAAAATTTAACTCGGGAAAAAAAGAAGTATCTACTAACGTATTACTAGTAAATTAAGGCTCTTTTTCACTTTAATTCTTTACAGGCTTTGAAGCAAAAATTAAGAGAACAGCCAGTCCAAATCTCTAGTTTTCTAGAGATTAGATAACTAATGAAAGAGGTCTTCATTCAGAGACATGCCCAAGATTATACACCTAACACCATCAGGGTGATCTAAGTTCTCCTAGCTCTTTATGCAACACAATATTGCTTCCTCATTAGTTGGCCTTCTTTTCTATCAGTACTCAGCAACCCAGATAAATAAGATACATAAGAACAAGGAGTATTAGGAGATGGGCAGACCAAGAAGTTTAATAAGATAGGCAAAGATGAGTAGTATCATAAAATATCACAGAACATTCCATACAATTTTGATTTTCAAACAAAGAGGAACTAATTAACACATGTGGGGTAAGGGTCCTTAAACTGGCTCAAGTCCATAGGAGAATACCACCACCTGGGCAATGATTACTCTTTTGGAAGTTGTAATTGTTACCTAACAGATAACTGTTATGTCGTAATTAGAATTATCAGAATGACATTGACTGTGCCCTGGGTTAACAATAAATTATGTTCAGGTTTACATTTGTATCTCTAAAGTTAATTTAGCATCACTTGAAAAAAACTTGAGGGCCTTTAACTGTGTTCAGTGTTCAGTGAATTGAACTGTGTTCAATTCAGTTGCTCAGTCGTGTCCAACTCTTTGCGATCCCATGGAGTGCAGCACGCCAGGCTTCTCCCTGTCCATTACCAACTCCCGGAATTTACTTAAACTCATGTCCATTGAGTCAGTGATGCCATCTAACCATCTCATCTGATGTATAATGAAGCAAATCCATCCTCAGAAAAAAATTATGTTGGCAGTAATTCCAATGTATAGATTAAAAAAAAAAACAACCCTGAGATTTAGCAATTTGCTTTGGACTACCAAACAAGGAATTAACTCACAGTTATAGATCTTAATTAGGTGTGGAAGAATGGACCAAAAAGATGGAACATCTCATTTCCTAGAAGTACATACAGCTACTACAAACTTAATTATTGTTTTTCTTTACTGGGCACCTGAAAATATATTCTAGAATTACAATACTCAGCTCCAAAACAGAAATGATAAATATTCTCAAAGTAGTAAAGTGAAAAAGTCTTGTATGGCTACCAAAAACTGGTATAAATTTAATTCTCTGTGGCCTATTGCCAAAATCCTAAAACTGATCCAAATCATTCTTAAATTTCTGAATCCTTTTTCTGTTCTTCTGAAATGACTCCTATTGCCGTTTTTTAGTCACTAAGTTGTGTCCAACTCCTTTGAGACTCCATGAACTATAGCCTGCTAGGCTCCTCTGTCCACGGGGTTTTCCAGGCAAGAATACTGGTGTGGGTTTCCATTCCCTTCTCCAGGGGATCTTCCTGACTCAGGGACTGAACTGGTGTCTCCTGCATTGGCAGGCGGATTCTTCATCAGTGAACCACCTGGGAAACCTTACTTCTGTTGAGTACACCTTTAAAATAAAACTATAAACTCTAAGCTTCAACACAAAAGTCTAGGAAACAATGAATCTACAGTTGATCAGGAAAAGATACTATTGATTTGGGCCTGAGTTAAAAATTCAACTTAACTCAAAAAACTAAAATAGAATACCATATGACCCAGCAATTCCAATTCCGGGTATATATCCAGAAAAACAAAAACACTGATTGAAAAGATACATGCACCCCAATGTCCAAAGCAGCACTATTTATACACACAAGATTCAGAAGCAACCCAAGTGCCAGACAAATGAATAAAGAAGATGTGGTGCATAGATATACAATGAAATATTACTCAGTCATGAGGAAAAAAAATTAAATTCTACCATGTGCAGCAATATGGATGGATCTGGAGAATATTAACCTTAGTGAAATAAGTCAGAGAAAGACAGCTACTGTACGACATCACTTATATGTGCAATCTAAAGAAAAAAAGTACATGCAAAACAGAAACAGACTCACACATGTAGAAACAAACCAGTGGTTACCAAAGGTGGGAGAGGAGGAGGGAGCAGATCAGGGGACTGGAGTTAAGAGGTAACCATCTACTATGTATAAAACAGATAAACAACAAGGGATTTTGTTTAACTTCTTGTAAATTGCAAAATTTTAAAATTGTAAATTGTAAAAATTGTATTTTTGTACAATTATATTGTATAGCACAGGAAATTATAGTCATATCTTATAATAACTTTTAATGGAGTATAATCTGTAAAAATAGGGAATCACTATGTTGCACACCTGAAATATTGTAAATCAACTATACATCAATTTAAAAAAATCTATCTTAAAGTCAAGGAAAACAATGCCAACAATAATAAAACAAACTAATAACAGTAACAACAACGCTTCATGTTTCTAAGGGTCTTGTACTTAATGGAAACTGACAGCTGGCTCAGCATACATTAAAAAAACCGACAAAAGGAACGTATCAGTTGGAGAGCACAGCTATGGGAGTATTTTGGCTTCAAACTGTTTTATAAATAAATGTAATACTTCTAACTAAGATAAACTATTTTCGCAAACATGAAAAATATATCCTGTGCTTGAATAACTGGAACACAGAGTAGTTCTATATAATCATAATACATGTTGTTCAAGTAGGTCCTTGCTGGGTTACACTGAGCAGGGTGATTCAAAGACTAAAGACATTCACTGTTGGACAAACAAAATGAATCTAATTTCTTTCTCACTAAGGTATTAACAGTTGATGAAGAATATTTCATTGATCAATATTACCTGTTTAAAGGAACAGTGAGCTGGTCTTCTGTATTTGAAGAGTAGGGGCTGTGGAAAAGAGAGAAAGTCACTTGCTTAGACATTGCTGCTGCTAAGTCGCTTCAGTCGTGTCCAACTCTGTGCGACCCCATAGACGGCAGCCCACCAGGCCCTGCCATCCCTGGGATTCTCCAGGCAAGAACACTGGAGTGGGTTGCCATTTCCTCCTCCAATACATGAAAGTGCAAAGTGAAAGTGAAGTCGCTCAGTCGTGTCCGACCCTCAGCGACCCCATGGACTGCAGCCTACCAGGCTCCTCAGTCCATGGGCTTTTCCAGGCAAGAGTACTGGAGTGGGGTGCCATTGCCTTCTCCTAGACATTGCTAGGACTGGAAAAAATGTTCGTCAGTAAACTGAAAAAAAAAAAACAAACTCATTATAAATAGGTCAAATTGACCAGTTCTAATGGGCATGCAAGGGACAGAGTTACAAACTTGAAGACATGAACTAAAAGTTCAGAAGAAGTGTAATTTCCTGAAGCCTAAACTTAAATCACTTTTTAGGCTTAGCTCAAATTGCTCCCAACATGAATCATTTGAAAAAGCAAATATAAAACTGATTTTAAATATAAATATATATATATATATTCCTGTAAAATGATGAGTAAAACAACCAGAGAGAGAGGAACTCTCTTAAGTATCTTACAGAATTCAAAAACACATGGCCTCGGTGCCTATACCCTCCTTTCTACAAAATATGATGAACGTTCTGTATCTGTCCCTTCAGTCATCATTTGTCTTCAACATGAAGTGTATTTGGAAATGGTTAGGAAAAAACCATAAGGTGGATTTTTTTTTTCCCCCTAAGAGAAAGTTGACAGAGACTAGTGGATTGATTACTCAAATGTGCCTCTAAGACATTTAGTTTCTGTTATTAAGTCCCCTGGTATCAGTGAAAATTTTTAAATTGAGATCCAGGAAACTATCCAAAACCTGACAGCTCATGATAAATGAGAGGTTTTAAAAAGTGGAATCACTGGAGATTATGATTTTTAAAGAAAGAGGCACTGCTCTCAGTTTCTGGAGATACCTTAAATCTTTGGCTCTTTACTATTTAGTCCTGGAAAAAAGCTTAAAAAAAAAAAATTTATTCGTGCAGCACTGAGCTTGAAAAATTTAAAGTTGCCACTTTTGACATTTTCTTGAGAGGAATGTTTGAGGAAAATTCACTCTTACCTATTTCTGCATATCTCCTCTGAAACCTCAGGAAAATTTTTCCAAAGTGAGTATCAGAATACAAGTTATATATAAAACTTAACTCCTTCAAATTCCAACCTTACATATACCTATTTTTAAAAAAATTCTGAACTCAAGAAATTCTAGTTCCTCATTCTGAAGAGATGCAAACGGTCCTACAAAAGTTCATTACAGTATTAAAAACAAGTTGAATTTGCAAAATAAAACATTCACCCAAAAGGCTGGTCTAGAAAACTGAGTTGTTATTGTAGATGGTGCTTCTAATGTCCATTCCTAATGTCATCACTGTGACCAGTGGAGACAGGAGGAAGGCTGACACAGAAAATATGAGGCAAGGTTTCTTATTTTAAAAATTGAAAGGAAAATATACAGAAAATGTTAAAGAACCCAAAGTATGAGTTAGTTCCAAGAATTCATTTTGTTCTACTATTTCAGGTATCTCAACTAAGGATTTATGAATTTTATGATTATAAATTATAAAATACAGCTGTAAAAAGTCAATTCAAAAGCTGTAGGTAACTCAATACATAGCTCCTGCAAAGAAATCTGATTTGAAGAAGTTCCTCCCACCAGATTTTGGATGGTTAAGTAGGATTTCAAGATCATCACAACCTCATCTGTTTTCTTTCTATGGAAAGTCTAAGACTGAGTCATGAAAATGTAATTTATTAAGCACAGGTAATAATGGGGCTTCCCAGGTGGCTCAGTGGTAAGGAACCCACCTGCCAATGCAGGAGATGCATTCGGTTCGATCGGGTTCAATCCCTGGGTCAAGAAGATTCCCCTGGAGGAAATCCACAGAAGTATTCTTGCCTGGGAAATCCCATGGACAGGGGAGCCTGGTGGGCTGCTGTCCATGAGGTCGCAAAGAGTCAGACATGACTGGAGCAACTGAGCACACACAGGTAAGAGTACTTGAAAATCATTTCCAAAAATACTGGTCATAACCTGTCATTCAGAACTCCGATAATGGTTTTAAATGGAAGTCCATGAAAAGAGATGTTTATCAACCACAAAATTTTTTTTTAATTTTTTAAATCTATTTCTGTGGAACTATTATTTTCAAATGAATTATGCTTTAAATCTACAAATTTTTACTACATACTGTACTGGGTTGAATAGTATCCCCTAAAATTCATATCATTACCTAAGACTGTGACTTTATTTGAAAATAAGGTTTTAATTTGTAATCAAATTAAAATGAGGTCATAAAGATTAGTGTCTTTATAAGAAAAAACTGAGATGTAGACACAAAGACACACAAGGGAAAAAGCCACGTGATGATGGAGGAACAGACTGAAGTGATGCAGCCACAAGCCTAGGAGCACCAAAGACTGCCAGCAACTACCACAGGCTAGCAGACAGACACAAAACGGATTTTCCCTCAGAGCCACCACAAGAAACCAATCCTGCTGACACCCTAATTTTGGACTTCTGGGCTCAAGAACCGTATGAGAATAAATTTCTGTTGTTTTCAGCCACTCATTTTGTGGTACTTTGTTATGGTAGCCCTAGGAAACTAACATACATACTGTTCCAATGGAATTTCCATCCTAATAACACCTATTTTAGGAGGCATTTTACCATCACAACAGTGGGGGAGGACAGCACACGTTTGCAAAATCAAAGTCAGCTCTTTAGGAATGACAGAAATCAAAACAGCAAGCCAAATGACATTTGATATAAGGGCAATGCAACATAAATGTCTTCCACGATGGCATGATTTTCACAAACTATCACAATGTTAGACAGAGAAACACCATTCCCGAGAAAATCTGAAGCAAAAAGATAAGAATGTTCCTGTTATGTCAGATTCTGAACAGAAATTTCTTTGTAAAACTCCATGAAGATTCACAATGAACATCAACCACAAGTGAAAGATGCAGTGGGCTCTACTGGTTCCATCACAGCTGAAACAGTTAAGGCAGTTATCAAGTTATAAAACATTTCAGTCTGATGGAATGTCTTTTCATTAAGCAAGAGTGAATTTAAAAAGGCATTCACTCACTTTCATCAGGTTTCCTGTCATGTGTACATACAAGCTGCATTTCTGCCCTTTTCCCCACATTCAGTTCAGTTCAGTTGCTCAGTCATGTCCGACTCTTTGTGACCCCATGAATCGCAGCACGCCAGGCCTCCCTGTCCATCACCAACTCCCGGAGTTCACTCAGACTCACGTCCATCGAGTCAGTGATGCCATCCAGCCATCTCATCCTCTGTCGTCCTCTTCTCCTCCTGCCCCCAATCCCTTCCAGCATCAGAGTCTTTTCCAATGAGTCAACCATGAGGTGGCCAAAACACTGGAGTTTCAGCCTCAGTATCATTCCTTCCAAAGAAATCCCAGGGCTGATCACCTTCAGAATGGACTGGTTGGATCTCCTTGCAGTCCAAGGGACTCTCAAGAGTCTTCTCCAACACCACAGTTCAAAAGCATCAATTCTTTGGCGCTCAGCTTTCTTCACAGTCCAACTCTCACATCCATACATGACCACTGGAAAAACCATAGCCTTGACTAGACCCTAAACCCTAACCTGTAGATTCAGCATTATGCCAAGCTCTGGGGGCCCACAGGAGTACAAGAAACCTTAAGAAACTAGTTTAGCAGCTCAGCATCAGGTTAGACCTGCTGCTGCTGCTCTCACTCTGATGTTTGACTTTCACTTTAGCAATACTTTTATCGGATTATTAATAATCAAACTCTGTTCTCTCTTAGCCATTCCACTCACTCAAAAGTGAAAGTGTTAGTTGTTCAGTTGGGTCCAACTCTTTGCCACCCCATAGACTGTAGCCCGCCAGGCTCCTCTGTCCATGGAATTCTCCAGGCAAGAATACTGGAGTGGGTTGCCATTCTCTTCTCCAGGGGATCTTCCTGACCCAGGGACTGAACCTGGGTTTACCTGCATTGCAGGCAGATCCTTTACCGTTTGAACTACCAGGGAATCTCTTTCTTGCTTTTCTATCAGGTAACTCCAAAATACTTTCAAAAGTATTTTAAGTATTTCTAAAGACCCTCTTTCCCAGATTTTAGTCTTAGATCCTTCTATCAGTTCTACTGTTCCCTGAGGTAACCTAATAGCACAAATCTTGACTTTTAGCAGGGGACTGCTGATGCCATGCAGACTTCCCCGGTTTTAATTCCCATCCAGACTTCTACCAATGGCCACCCTTTCCAAATCACCCTGTTCCTATGCTCTGCCTACAGGCCAGGGTTTGAAACCTACTGTCCAACCTCCCTTACACTAATAATCTTACACCTGGGCTTTTTCCTACTGCCTGTTTCGAGGAATCTGTCCTGTCCTCAAGGGTCTTGCCTGGATTCCAAATCTGAATGGCATTCAGCCATTCCAACTCTGTTACTAACACCATCCTTCTTAGTAATTTAGCTTTTGCATTTTCCCATTAAACAAATTACACCAGAAGTTTTAAAAACACAATTTTTGAATGTTTTTATGAGGAGGTGAGGGGTAATGGCCAGTAGTCAACACTTCCTGAGCATCTTGTATTACCTAACATTGTTTTAAGAAGGTGGCATATTTTAACTCATTTAATCCTCGTAATAACCTTAGGCAGGTAGATGCTATTACCACACTCAGTTTACAAACAAAGAAATAGCATATTGAAGTTACATGTCCAAGGTCACACACCAGTGAGCATGTAGCTATGATATAAACTCAAGCATATGGGCTCCAGAACCTACACTATGTTGCATCTTGACCTTCTACTATACCTGTCCCCATCACTGAACTGCAAGGTTTTCAGATTTTGAGTCATTTCAAATTTATACCTAGTTAAGCTCCTTTGGTAAATGTTTCCAACTCCTCCTCTATCTACTCAGCTCCAAATCCAAGTCCCCACCTCTAGCGTGAACTCTTTGATAAGATATATGTTTTCATAGATTGTATTTTCTTACAATCAAGTTTACCGGAGTGTAAAAGCATGAAGTACAGAGTGTGACTCTCAGGAATTTGATTATCAAGTCAATAATAAATAAGCAAAATCCCTCAATTAACTAAATTTTATCTTCTGCAAAGTATAATCTAAAACTGTAACTGTGAGCTTTAGAAAGAGGTGAGGGGAGTCCTTTGGATCCTAATGTCTAGATTACATATGCTTCATTATTTCATCTAGAACTGTGTTAGCTATTTACTGCCATGCTGCTGCTGCTGCTGCTACGTCGCTTTAGTTGTGTCCGACTCTGTGCGACCCCATAGACGGCAGCCCACCAGGCCCTGCTGTTCCTGGGATTCTCCAGGCAAGAACACTTGAGTGGGTTGCCATTTCCTTCTCCCATGCGTGAAAGTGAAGTCGCTCAGTCGTGTCCAACTCTAGCGACCCCATGGACTGCAGCCTACCAGGCTCCTCCGTCCATTGTATTTTCTAGGCAAGAGTACTGGAGTGGGGTGCCATTGCCTTCTCCGATTTACTGCCATATAGGCTTGTCAATTCATTTAAAGAGGTCTAGATTCTGACCTGGTATAAAATAAGATTTAGCCTTGAGAAGTAAGCCTAGTCAGTATGAGTAAGAATCCTGAAAATGTGTGTGCACACATTTTGGTATTTTATGACAATTCATAGAAGAGAAAAGAGACTGAGATTCTTTTCAGACATGAACATTGAGAAGACTGAAGATGATGGGAAGATAAAGAGACTACCACCGAAACCTCTAATCCACAGCTAGAAACAGAGTCTTAATAAAAAGTTTAAAAAAAATGTTAAAGAAGATCTAAAAAATCTAATGTCAAATTCAGTGGAAAAGAGAAAACATTAAAACAACATCTCTAATTTATGGAGGCAAGCTTATTAAAAACAAGAGGCTGAAAAATACCTTTGTAAGGATAACAGAGAAACAACCAGCATTTATAAATCTAAATGACAACTCCTCCACGAAATAAATACTGCCTTCCCTAATATTATCTAATTACAACCAAAAGAGGAAGAGCATCTCTAGAATTTAAAGGTGTTAAGAGTATTATTACAAAGTACTACCCTCTCATGTCTCCATAGGAAGAGACAGGTCCCAGGAGAGACTGTGACTTGCCCCAGTCCCTCAATTTATCTGACTCAAGATTTTTCTCCTTATCTAGAGCAGCATATGCTATAAAGAATGCTGATCACACGATCTCTCAATGTAAGAGAAGATTAAATATGAACAACATTTAAAAAATATTTTAACTAAAGGTTTTGGCAATAAACTAATTTTAAAAGCTACTGTACATTAAATGTTAACTTTCATGAAAAAGAAAAATCAGCTAGTGCCTCAAGCATCAGTTTCTTGAGTTTAAGGGGTTTGTAGGTATGTATCCCGGAGAAGGCAGTGGCACCCCACTCCAGTACTCTTGCCTGGAAAGTCCCAGCGATGGAAGAGCCTAGTGGGCTGCAGTCCATGGGGTTGCTAAAGGTCGGACATGACTGAAGCGACTTAGCAGCAGCAGCAGCAGGTATGTATCCAGGGTTAAAAACACACAAAACAGACTTTCTTGGTGTGTGCTTTCGTAAGAATTTAGAGTCATTTATACCTGTTTTAGATAATGAGAACACTTCTTTTTTAAACTTTCAAGGTAATTCACTAGGGAGAATGTATTTTATGACTCAGCTTTTTGTGCCCACTCATACATGCCTGAAGGGTCCACTTAAATTGCTTGCTATATTTTACACTCAAGCTTGGAGTAGGATTCTTGTTTTTCTGATGCTCACAAAGACTAGACTCACAGTTTAGTTCTATACAGCCTATTTAGCTGGATTTAAAGCCTGCATCAAGACTTTATTGTCAAATAAAAAGCAATCTTCATGGAGCTTGGTAACTTAAGTAGCTCTCCAGAGTTCGGTAAATGCTTTGTGTCTACTTTTGATCTCTACTGTCAGGGGAGGGTATTCTATAAAGTTGTAAAGTATTATTTTAAACATCTAAAAGGTAATACGGATACTACAATCCTTTGGGTTCACTGTTACATCTGAGTTAACACAAAGTTACCTACCATAATTTTCCAAACATAACCATTTTCTTAGTTATTCCCTAAAGTGTTTTTTTTTTTTTTTTTAAAGCATCCTGGATTCCCATCTATAAAAAAGAAATTATTCAGAATCAGACTAGGGGTTTCTAAAATTCAGGGTCTGAAAACAGGATGGAAAAAGTTTTAGGATCTCTCACAGATTTAGAGGAAAATGATGGCTCTCCCAAACAAAGCCGTTTCCCTAACTGATGCTCTGATCACCTTATTTCTCACACACTTGGAAAGTTTTCCCTGCTCATCTCCATCCAGCCGAATCTTAATCTACACCTTGCGGTCTATTAGAAAACCAACTCCTTCCATGATGGTTCCCCAGTCTCCTCCATCAGAGTTAGCCTCCCCATTCCCCCTCCCCAAAGCACTTAATCATAGTCTGTGTTGCCTCTGAATTGTTTATGTCTGTTTGCTCCAGTAACTGGGCCAACATTTTCCCTTTCTTCACTATCCACTTATATTTACTCAATAAGGGTTTATTAAACTGAGTGAGGTGAGTAGGGCTACTGACTTATCCCATTCCCCAGTAAACTAGGGCAGAGAATCTAGAACAACTCTTGAAAACTGGGCTAATCACAGTTTGATCCGAATGGCCAGGCACCCAAGATGGCTGAGGTAATGAGACGTGTGAAACGTCTGTAGCAGACTGAAAAGTAATCACAAAAAACTGTGAAGGTATAAAAAGAGCAATTTAAAAAAATCTATACTTAACCACTGTGTTCTGAGGCCAGATACAAATAATGCTACAAAATATCATCTTAATATAACCAAAAAACCTACTTATCCACTAATCCAGCTGTTAGATTGAGTATAAAGAGATATAAAGCACAGATCTAGGTCCTGCCCTTGAAGACTTTTTTAGTTTAACTATCGAGAATCAAAATTCTCTATCAACTACATGGAAAGAGACTGACAGTACAAGCCAGTTTATGACAAATGCCAAATGAGAGATAAATACAAGCAAGAATACTGGAGAATCCCAGGGACGGGGGAGCCTGTTGGGCTGCCGTCTATGGGGTCGCACAGAGTCGGACACGACTGAAGCGACTTAGCAGCAGCAGCAGCAGCACCAACTGCTGGGTACAAAAGCCATGACAGTTAAAAAGAACAAAGAAGAAAAAAGTGCTTTAATAATGGAGATGAACTTTTGCAGGTTTACTCTACTCACTTCCTATCAACAGAGAGAGAAGAATAAATTATTCAGCTACGTTTTTGAGAGTATGAAAAATGTCCAGCAGTTACTGATGGTCAAACATATTCTGAAGCCTGGCCAAAGTTTTTTTTGTAGGGTAACACTCAAAACAAAGCAAATATTGGCTTAGTTATGACACTTGTTGTTCTAATACATTAATAGCCTATTGTCCACTGTGGTTGTCTCAACAAGATAATACATTGAAAAACAGCGTTTCCTGATAGGAAGTGAATTCCCACTGAGTGTCACAGGACCCTGGCCAAAAGCTGGGCTCCAAAGTAGAAAAAGCAGTCCCTTCTGGGATTGCATACATAACAGACCAGAGTAATGATTAGACTATTTCTCTCTTGTTTAAAAAGCTTTCTGCTTCAGCTCAAACGACAATCTACTTGACTGATTTTGCTATCCTGGGACTATTTTTCTACAATGGTTTCAAATGTTTCAGACAAAGTTTGTTCAACATCCTGTAGGCAGAAGTATCCTGTATATTTCTAAACTCTGGAGAATTTCCTTAGTTGTAAATGCCACAATGGATGAAGTAACTTGACAAGGATATTGCGATATGTCATCAAGACATGGTGTGACCAGTTTCTAGTTTCATACAAGCAACTGTTTAAGCCATTATAAAATACAAGGTACAATAAGTGCAACAATAGGCAAAAATGAGGGCTCAATTACGTATCACAAATGTGTTTCATTTAGAATTTGATTAGTGGGACACTGATGTCACCAGCAGACCCACACTCAGAAGAGTAACTGACACTACCCTAAGAAGATATTAATACCCCTTATTAAATACCGGAAATATACTTTGTTTTCATTTATTTTCTCAAACTTGAAGAACTTTCTCTGCCCAGTTCTACTTACCAGTGGATATTGGAAAACTGCAACAATGGAAGAAATAACAGTTGTCATTTTAGTAGATTCTGGTGAGCCTGTCTGTCACCTGGCATTCCCACTATTTAATGCAGTTCTTGGCTCCTAGAAGGTCCTCAATACATTTTGATAAACTGAACTATGTCAAACAATTGACATGAAAACTAACATGCAACACTAGCATTATTTGGATAACAATCTCTCAGGTTTCAGGGAAGCACACTTATTCAAGGTATGTCAAGCTTTTTGCTAAGAAGCTAGGGTCACCAGCACGCGCGCACACACACACACACACACAGACTCCTCTACTTTCATGCCAAGAAAATGTCTTCTTATCTCCCTGTTGTAATGATATAAATCAAATGAAGATATTCTTATTCCATTCTGCTTTCAGGATAGCTTTCATTTGACAGAATTACAAGAATTGTGAAATAGGCAATGCTAAACATCCTATGTGAAGAGCTGACTCACTGGAAAAGACCCTGATGCTGGGAGGGATTGGGGACAGGAGGAGAAGGGGACAACAGAGGATGAGATGGCTGGATGGCATCGCCGACTCGATGCACAGGAGTTTGGGTGAACTCCGGGAGTTGGTGATGGACAGGGAGGCCCGGCGTGCTACGATTCATGGGGTCGCAAAGAATTGGACACGACTGAGCGACTGGACTGGACTGAACTGAAACATCCTACATGTGATACAGCAAAAACTCCTGCTTCTGTTACTCTGTAACTTCGCTGTGTAACTTGATAACTCTGCTGGCAGGATGGGAGTGCACAGTTCACCTCTAAGGCTGCTTCCTCAGCACCAAATCAGAAAACTTCAGCTATGTCAAGCAACATCAATTTTAGCATTCAATGAAACAAGGAGATGGATTAGAGGGCTAGAATGTGAAAACAATTTAAACAAGCGGACTGAAGCCAAGTTTCAAAGCCCTTAGGATTAACTCTGAATGGCTGGATTCATTGAAAATTACAAAGATCCATTTTAAAAACAAACATCACCTCACTCAGAATCTTCTCCTCAAGTATTCAAAAGCTTGATAAAAAGATTTGCTTTTACTTCTGGAAAGGGTTTTATACTTCTGAAAGTGATTTTTCTTTTTTTAGAAAAGGAGAGTTTATGTAAAATACAGTATGTTATTCAACTTCTCTTTTTTAACATTCTTAAACTTTCAAATAGCTTAGACCATATGGCAGGTCAAACAAATTACAGACCACACAATATACACAAAAGATGTTTTTAATTTAAATAACAGAAACTTCATACAATTTGGGTTCTAGAGCTTAAGCCAATATTAAAAAATACTATGTAACTATTACAATTGGAAGGGACATTAAGACTCATCTATTTCAATCTGTCATTTTATAGATGGTAAAACTGAAGATCAAGGGGGTTAAGTGACCTACTTACAATCTCACACTCCAGTTACCAGACTTTGAACCCAATGTCATTTCATTAATCTGCTGAAAAATGACTCCCAGGGCAGTTTTAGGCATTCATGATAGTCGGGACAGTGGGGCCTACTTTGGTGTTCTACCGAGAGGAACAAAAGTGAGGGGTTTTTCCATTTCCACACAGCACTCTCACCCCTTTCCAAAAGCACCTAGGTTCTAGGTTCTGTCCCAAAATGGAGGCAGGAGAGAAGACTGATAAGTATATCTGATAAGGGAGACATGGAAATAATCCAGGTGTCTATCAAAAGATGAATGCTTAAATAAATGATGGTACATCCATCCATCCACTGAGACACACCCATTAAAAAGAATGAGGTAGATACACAATGGTTTATGTGTAATATAATTTTATTTGGATTTTTAAAAAAGATATCCACTCATATTCATAGAAATTTTCTGGAAAAAATAGAGAAGAAAATACCCACCGGGGCACAGGGCTCAAACATTAGGGTGCCAAAGAGACATTCTGTCATATGTCCTTTATATGGTCTCACCTTTTTCCATGTACATTTTTTAAGGTACAAAACTAATACTTTTTAGAAGGTAACTTATACTGAACCCTGGGACAACTCTGAGGAAAACAAAGATAGGGTCTATCAAGGCTAATTTGATACTCTGTATCTAATCTACACGACACAATTTATTTCTCTGGAAAAGACTTTCTAACCCTTTTCATGTCATGGTATGTTAGTTTTCACTAATACAGTAGGCATAAATAAAATTTGTACAGCACACTGGAGGTAAAGAGGAAGGGATTTGATGGCAGCTATATAATAGGACTAAGGGGAAAAAAAAAAACCATTTTCTCTACATAACATAATAATTAGAAGAAAAAAATAAGAGAGTATGAGATATCACCTACTGACTTTCTATAACTGTTCTAAATAAAATCTATCTAGAAAAGCTTTTAACTTCAATATTTAACAGGAAACTAGTTGCCAAGTTTTGCTCTGGAGCAAGGATAAAAGTCCAGGAGTAACTATATTCTCCTAGAGTTCAAAGGGACAGCAGAGGTCATCTAGCTCAGTGGATTGAAACACACTTTTTTCTTAATGAATCAGAACAGAAAACACAGCACTGTGTTTTTTGTGCTAAGAAAAATTTATTTTGGAGATTAAGTGGTATGTATGTTGTTCATGTATTGGGTCATGATGCAAAATATATATATTTTTAAAAGATTGAAAGCCACTTACCCAAGGCTATAGAACTAATAACTGTCCATTGAGCATGCTGCTGCTGCCGCCTAGTCACTGCAGCCCAGCTCTGTGCAACCCCATGGACTGCAGCCCGCCAGGCTCCTCTGTCCGTGGGATTCTCCAGGCGAGAATACTGGAGTGGGTTGCCATGCCCTCCTCCAAGGGATCTTCCCAACCCAGGGACTGAACCCAGGTCTTCCGCATAGCAGGAGGATTCTTTACCACCTGAGCCACCAGGGAAGCCCACATTGAGTATCAGTTCAGTCCAGTTCAGTTGCTCAGTCGTGTCCGACTCTGCGACCCCATGAATCAGGGCAACATTTAATAAAATTTCTACACAACACCTGTGGCAAGAGATTCACCGAGTTACAGCTTGAAAATTTACTTTCTTGTTGAGGGGATGATTTATATATCTAATTCTACTCCTCAGATAATAAATAGCAAATTCCCCAAATTTCTGAACATACAGTTTATTTAAAGCAAAGCTTCAGTTCTAACGTCATTTGTAAGAATGTTTCTGGATTAACATCTAAACATTTTTTTTTCTCAAATCTAGTGCATTCCCTTTAGCATCTCTGGAATAGGCATGGTTCTTTTACCCAGAGAATGAGAGTATTCTAAGCTGGAAAAGGTCTTAGAGAGCTAACGCAAATTCCTAATTTCACAGATAAACTAGTGTCCAAAGTAAAAGCCTCTTGGTTTCCAGGCTAGTGTTTCTTTCTATGATACCATGCTTTTACTTTATTCTTGTATCCTTGTGATGTTAGAAAATAGCTAAACACATTACTACTACTAAAGAGTAGTAATTCAACCAAGAGGAAGCTGAAGCAGGAAATGCTAGGAAATCCAAGTCCAAAAAGGATGACACAATGTCACCCCTGCAAGCTTTACAGAAAATCTGTTTTCAGCACACAGCTTTAGATTTCAACTTAGGCATATGATTCAACTTGCTTTATCAAATGGGTGCGTCTGCCCCACAAGGGGACACATTGAACCTGCAGGAGAGGAAGACAACAGTGGAGACATCACACAGCACAGCCTCTCTTCGATTGTGCCCTCGTAGGGCAGTGCAGAATTACATACTCACAGGCATTTAAAACCCAACTCCAAACAGAACTCCAGTGTGAGAAAAAGAAAAGTTAGCCCCCATTTGCAAAGAATTATTGCTGAATGTGGCCCTCACTGAATAACAATAAACCTCCTATAGTTCAACTTACCGTTCACGTCACAAACGCTAGAAAGAACACAGAGGCATAGACAAGGCATGGAGCAGAACTTTGGGCTTCAGCCTTCTCCAACTCTTCTGACAAACACCCAATAGCAGGAGGACAAAGCATCATTATGACAGAAATAAAGGCTCTTTAGATGCTGCCTTTTTTTAATTCAATGAACCCACTCTTACACACAAAGTTCACGCTATGATGTCTTGAAATACAGTATTGCCAGATTATGCTATTAATGAGTCCAATATATTCAGTGTAAAACACGACTTTAAGCATTTTACTCTTAACAATTAGCACATGAAAGACTATCAGTATTTTCCTTAAATAGTCAATGTCATCCCCCCAAACAATTAAGAACAGTTCAGTAAACTGTTCAAGAGGGCCAAAAAGCAGACAAGTGAACTAACAGGGAAAAATTTAGTTGATTGATAAAGCCACAGGCTCCTCCCCAAGAAGAATATTGCACGTTGGTAGCAACTGGCACAAAATTAACCATCTATCTTATCTCTGCTTCCCCCTAAAGCTGTGAGCTCTCAGGATTACAATGGACAATTTTGTACTTACTTATTAAAAAGAATGGAAGCTGCTGTAATTTTCTTAAGCCGGGTTTTGTGTGGCAACTCTGATGCAACGCTGCCCTAAAAATGAACTTTGTTTTAAACAGTGAGATATCCACACCGTGCGGTTAGAGCAAGGGTGGAGCCCACACTCTAGGGGAAACAACACACCCAGACCGACTTCAGTGAGGGCAAACTGCACGTTAGTGCTGCCACAACACTCTGCAGTGCCTCAGAGTCAAAATTAATTGGTTAACTGTCTTCAAAGAAACGGGGGAAATTTTCAGGTTTGTAGATCAGCTTTCCTGCCACAAAATGAAATACAGACACTGCTTTTTCGTGAAGAAAGTAAAGATAAAATGCAAGGTAGATCATGCAGCTCAGCCAACAGAACGTTAGGTGGAAGTGGATTACTATAAAGGAAGTCCAACCATGCCAACTTCTAAGTTTAGCAACAGCAGCTTCTGCATATCTCAAGGTGTCAGCAATACTGCTCTAGAACTTGACTTTGGCCTATTTGGCTAAGACAGGGGACCTGAACACGTTCAAGCATTACCTATCCTTTTCTACTAATGCTCCAGTTCTCCTGGCAATGCAGAAACAAAAAAAAAAAACATTTTCTTATCAACTAATTAGCAAGAGTTGCCTTCAAAAACAAGGGATTTGATTTATGCTTTGATATGATATTGAAATAAATGCATAAAAGGGGAAATTATTTTGATGAAAATCATTAATATGCACACTGGGCTTTTAAAAAAGTTTCAATCACTCACTTTTTCAAATAACTCCATGCTTTAATTTTTTCTGATTTATTTCCAAATAAGATATTCAATAGGATGCATATATACTGTCTAAAAACCTTTAACAGAGCTTAAAATTTCAGTCATTGAAACTGTTATTAAACATGATTATTGTTCAAAATGACTTTAATCAATACTACTTTCTGTATGCATATTCAGAGACACAACCAGTTATTATTAACTGAACTCCTATAACCAATGAAATAAAAAAAATAGGTTTCTCAATAAAATACCTCAGCATGTAAAAAATAAGCTATATAATCATTTATATAGCATTTAAAACAAACAACGGAAAAAGCTTTGGGAGAAGACTGGGAAAATATTTTTAATGTTGTCACATTACCCTCTCCAATTGCTACTCCCTCACACTGGAACAACAAATCAGTCTGGAGTACTGAAATTTCAATATTTTGAGAGATGGCCTAGAACACCCTCTTTCAGGAGGTAGGTGCTGACTGATCTAACCTTCTGCTGGATTATAAGGTCACTCTTCCCATATGATAAGTCAATCCATTCTAAAATCTTCCTTTCATAGTCCAACTGCCGGATATAATTATTTTTTC
Organism: Bos grunniens; assembly: GCF_055505025.1. NCBI lineage: Eukaryota > Metazoa > Chordata > Mammalia > Artiodactyla > Bovidae > Bos > Bos grunniens. Next base: position 30,411,012 of record NC_141190.1, on the reverse strand, counting down.
ATCCATATATATAATTATGAATCACCTGCTGCCATCCCTTGCTCTTCCCCATCTAACCCCTAAACTGAGCAACTTAAAGGTAGCGGTTAGATATTCTATTAGAAGAGTGCCATCTTGATACTTTTTTGGATTTGCACTGTTGGAAATGTCTGTTTTCAAGTCAAATTTCACTTTCACAGCTGCAAAGGAAATGACAAGAGAAGAAAAACACAGCCAATACATATCAGCAATTAATTCCATCCACAACTGCCCAGCTGTTTGTGCATGGAAGAATCAGTCTGTTTCCTTTTGGGGCTTTCACCACTGAAAATGGATACTGCACATGCAGAGACACAAGCTGTTTGTAACATGTCAGGAATGTGCGCAAGATCACACAGAGCTGAAGAGACAAAATGAAATCCAGAGCTAGTTTTCTTGGGACTTGCCAGTATTATTTCATAGCTTTAAAAAAAAAAAAAGAAAGAAAAGAAAAGGAAATCGTAAGAACACCTCAGAGAGAGAGCAAAATACAGGGAAAAAATTTCTCCCTTCTGAGTATCACCCTACCAATAAGGAGGAAAATTTGCCAATGACATCAGATTCAGTATCAAGAATAGACACTCTGATTTACTGGCATAGACAAGGTGCGACATTTTTCAGAATCCACATGCCCCCAGTACGTTAAATCCAGCCAGTACTTTTTGGACTACAGAGCTGCTTGCCCAATGTGTAGTGAGTCCTTAAAAAAAAAATCCTTATAAACGTGAAAGTTGTTGGGAACCAATGCTTTCACACAGTCATGCAGAAAAGTGAATTTTTCTGGGTTAGTTCAGACATTATTTGGCACTCACATACACCTGCCCGTTTCAGGGATTCATGTAAATTTACAGATCCAATTTCTAGGATAACTCTCAAGTAATCAAATTTCTCCTTTCCTCTGCCCATCAGTTTTGTGGGTTTTAAATAAAAATACTCTCTATTGAGTGCCAGAGACTCACGTGAAACTCAAGAAGTATTCTATCCCCCTCTCTCCATTGCCCTCCAACTCCAATTTTATGTCAAATGTCTGTTTCACTTAAATTTTGTAAAATGTCATTTTGTTATACTCTATTTTCAAACATACAGCATGTCAATAACTTGTGTTTTCAGTATGTAAAATGACTTGTGATTAATTACTGTCATCAGTTATAGAAAAGAACAAAATAATTCAAAACATATTTTACCTATTTAACTGTATTTAAAAAAAATAAACCAGGTATCCCATGATTGAATTCATTGTTCCAAGCACCTCTCCTCTCTTCTTTTGCTGCACAAGAGTTCATACACTCCTAATGCCAGTATTTTCAAACACAACTTGGATGGTATACTCAATTTGGGTACCAGTAGGGGCTAGGGCTTCCCAGGTGGCATAGTGGTAAAGAATCTACCTGCCAATGCAGGAGACACAGGAGATGTGGGTTGGATCCCGGGTCTGGAAAACCCCCTGGAGTAGGAAATGGCAACCCACTGTGGTATTCTTATCTGGGAAATCCCACGGGCAGAGGAGCCTGGCCAGCTACAGTCCATGGGGTCACAAAGAGTTGGACACAACTGAGTGACTGAACACACGGGGAGGAGCTAAGGCTTAACCAACGAAGAGAAGAAAAGCTCTCTGCTCCAAATAATCTTCAGAATGAAGATGCTCTGAAGTGCCAGAACTCAAACCAGCACAATGAGAAGTTGTCTCCAACTAAAGTGCTGTGAAAGCATGAAGTGTGATTTGTGAAAGAAATATAAGGCATCTCAAACAAGTGGTAGCCTGAAAACAAAGCACAAAACCAAAGAACTTTTTTTCCTTAACAAACCTCATCTGATCGAGGCTATATCTGGGGTAGGAAAGGGGAGGAGAAGAAAAGTTTAACCTTTGGCTGCTGGTGACACTAGCTTCTAGAAATAGGGTATAACTATTACTGACTCAAAACAGCCACAGAGATGAGCTTTGCTTGGCAAGCTTAAGCTCTGAGGGACACTTAGACTAGTTTGAAATGTCTAAGGGAAGGAACCTGCCCCACCTACAAGACTGGCTAAGGAAAGCAAAGATCTCCCTCAGTTGTTTAAATCAGGTCACTTAAACTCATGACAGTCTAACTAGAGCCTTGGGTGGTACTAACAAAGACCATTCAAACGAGGAGGCTGGAGATATGAAATTTTGTCAGCTCATTTTTAAAGTGATTTTTCTCCTCAAGAATTTATTGTATTTAATACTAACATATATGTATTTATTTTATTCTTAAAACTTTTACATAGATAGCAAATTAGAAAGAATTTTACAGTGAGCGCCATACATGCACTAGCTAGATTCTATTGTTAACACTGTACTATACTTTATCACTTCCCTGCTGGCTCAGACGGTAAAGCGTCTGTCTACAGCACGGGAGACTGGGGTTCAATCCCTGGGTTGGGAAGATCCCCTGGAGTACTGGCAATCCACTCCAGTACTATTGCCTGGAAAATCCCATGGACAGAGGATCCAGGTAGGCTACAGTCCATGGGGTCGCAAAGAGTTGGACACGACTGAGCAACTTCACTTTCATACTTTATCACGTATGTCTTCAACTACCCATTTCTCTTTCCATCCATTAATACAGCTTACCTTTCATGCATTTTATTTTTTTTTCTTTCATGCATTTTAAAGTAAATTACAGGCAATTGTACACTTTCTGTACAAATTAAAGTGTACAGATGAAGCATAAATTGAAATCAAGATTGCCAGGAGAAATATCAATATAACCTCAGATATGCAGATGACACTACCCTTATGGCAAAAAGCAAAGAAGAACAGAAGAGCCTCTTGATGAAAGTCAAAGACAGGGGAGAGTGAAAAAGTTGGCTTAAAACTCAACATTCAGAAAACTAAGATAACGGCATCCAGCCCCATCACTTCATGGCAAATAGATGGGGAAACAGTGGAAACAGTGACAGACTTTATTTTCTGGGGCTCCAAAATCACTGCAGATGGTGACTGCAGCCATGAAATTAAATTATGCTTGCTCCTTGGAAGAAAAGTTACCCTCTGAGCTACCAGGGAAGCCTGACCAACCTAGACAGCTTCTTCAAAGGCAGAGACATTACTTTGCCAACAAAGGTCCGTCTAGTCAAGGCTATGTTTTTCCAGTAGTCATGTATGGATGTGAGAGCTGGACTATAAAGAAAGCTGAGTGTCGAAGAATTGATGCTTTTGAACTGTGGTGTTGGAAGACTCTTGAGAATCCCCTGGACTGCAAGGAGATCCAACCAGCCCATCCTAAAGGAAGTCAGTCCTGAATATTCATTGGAAGGACTGATGTTGAAGCTGAAACTCCAATTCTTTGGCCACTTGAGAAGAACTGACTCATTTGAAAAGACCCTGATGCTGGGAAAGATTGAAGGTGGGAGGAGAAGGGGACTACCGAGAATGAGATGGCTGGATGGCATCACCGACTCAACGGACATGAGTTTGAATAAACTCTGGGAGTTGGTGATGGACAGGGAAGCCTGGTGTGCCGCAGTCCATCGGGTCGCAAAGAGTTGGAAACAACTGAGCAACTGAACTGAACTGTATACTTAATTCAAATACTTCAGCAGGCATATCATTAGCTAGAGTTCAGTATTTGCTTATAACTTTTTTTCTTTTGGTACAAAATGTACATACAATGAAGTTGCAGAAACATGTAAGTGTACACCTGTATAACCCCAACTCCTATCTAGATATAGAACATTTTCTTTATCCCAGAAAACCTCTGTCATGTCTTTTCCTAGGCAATCTCCTTCTCCCACATTCCCAGAGGCAATCACTGTTTTTATTTCAAAAGTGATTTTTTGAATCAGTTCTAATGAGGTGGATGAAACTGGAGCCTATTATACAGAGTGAAGTAAGCCAGAAAGAAAAACACCAATACAGTATACTAACGCATATATATGGAATTTAGAAAGATGGTACCGACAACCCTGTATGCGAGACAGCAAAAGAGACACAGGTGTATAGAACAGTCTTTTGGACTCTGTGGGAGAGGGAGGGGGGACGATTTGGGAGAATGGCATTAAAACATGTATAATATCATATAAGAAACGAATTGCCAGTCCAGGTTTGATGCAGGATACAGGAAGCTTGGGGCTGGTGCACTGGGATGACCCAGAGGGATGGTATGGGGAGGGAGGTGGGATGGGGGTTCAGGATGGGGAACACGTATACACCCGTGGCAGATGCATGTTGATGTATGGCAAAAACCAATACAATATTGTAAAGTAAAATAATAATAATAATAATATTTTTTAAAAAAGCTGCTGCTGCTGCTACTGCTGGTAAGTCGCTTCAGTCGTGTCCGACTCTGTGCGACCCAAAGGACGGCAGCCCACCAGGCTCCCCCATCCCTGGGGTTCTCCAGGCAAGAACACTGGAGTGGGTTGCCATTTCCTTCTCCAATGCATGAAAGTGAAAAGTGAAAGTGAAGTCGCTCAGTCCTGTCCAACCCTCAGCAACCCCATGGACTGCAGCCTTCCAGGCTCCTCCGTCCATGGGATTTTTCAGGCAAGAGTACTGGAGTGGGGTGCCATTGCCTTCTCCAAAAAAAAAAAAAAAAAAAAAAAGCTAGATGATAGCAAAGTTCACAGAACTTGTGAATAAATATAGAATTTTTTAAAAAAGTGATTTTAAACAACTCCAAGTAGCCATGTCTTTGCAACCTGGAGATCAGAACTTATCTCTACTATATCACGTAACTTATACTTGGCTGAACAAAATGATCAGATATGAACCAAAGAGATGGAAGGAGCCTAAGAAGAAATCATAAGGTTAAAAGGAAGTGTAGATTCATCTGCTCCAATCACTCAATTTCTTGGGTGAAGGAAATAAAACTTAGAAAGTTTGGCTGCCTGTACCAGTCATCCAACTGCTCAGCAGTTTACTGGGTGGACCTAGTCTAAGGCTCTTTGGCTGCAGCTCCACATTTTAAGGGTGAAGAGAACAGAAACTTTGGAGATAACACTGGTTCGGAGGAAGAGTTCAACCACTTAAAGGCTATACATCTTAAACAAATTTTTTAGTTTCAGTTTTTTTAAACATCTTTGAGTCTCAGTTTTCTCATCTGTTAAATGAGGAAAATCTTAGTTCATAAAGTTGTATGGATTAAGAGAGACACCTGTGGTAAAGTGCCTGACATACAGTAAATGATTAAAGGGAAGAAACACAGCAAATGGAGGGAAAATTGACAGAACGAAGTTCAGTTCAACAACATGCACTTTCCACATATTGTCTCTAAGTGCGTGTGCTACCCAACCCCTACATTTGCTCTCATTTTGCATATATATGCAAAGAAAATAACGTAAGCACTGCCGCAAGCAGTTTTTCACATCTGAAAGAAAGGCTCTTCCTTTTCTTTTGACTTCCTAGTGACTATATGTACCTTACATTTTTACCCGTCTTTGTATATAACAGCTCCTTTTGTCTGAAATGAAATTTCTTTTACCAAATGAGGTCCAGCTAAAAGCTAACCTACTTTTCTGATCTTATCAAACAAATTTAAAATTCCTTCACGTGGGTTTGGGTTTCCATAATGCTTAAAGTAATAGCATTACAGAACTCCCCCTACCAGCTGGCTGCTTCCCTGTGTTTTCCCCTCCTTGAATGAGAGCACCTCTCTATCTCAAAACCTAGCACAGAGCTTGGCACACTGAAACCATCCATGAGTATCTGCTGAATGGACATGCCTGGGTAAATGGGTACTTGGTATGATCAAAGAAGCAAAACAACTACGGCTGAACACTCAGCAAAAAAGGAAAGCAAAGCGCCAGAAAAATGGGGGGTGGGGGCCGGGAGATAATCACAGGGCATATGAAATGGCACAAAATTTCAAAAAGATTAAAAAAAAATTTTTTTTTTCAAAAAGATTAAAAGCCAAGCGTGTGTAAACTTCTGTGTTTTAAGAAAAGTGATTGCCACCAAGCAGCTAAAGTGCCACTAGAATAATTCAGGCTGTTGTGTGCTTTATATACTTATCTCATGTACCACCCACAACAACCCTATCAGGCTCCTTTTACAGATGAGAATATTGAGACTCAAGGAGGTTAAGCAAATAAAGTCATACAATCAGTGGCAATGGAGATAAAAAGCAGAGTGGTGATTTTTCATTACAAGTCATTTTCATATAAGACAGTTATATACACAGCATGGGGAGGCTCTGCAATAAAGAAAACCCAGATGTTGAGGGGCAACCAAACAGTACAAGAGATTCAACAGAAGGAGCAAAAGTCAAGGGGAGAAAAAAGGCCTAGACAAAAAACAAACCAAAGCTGAGGCAGTAAGAGGTGTGTGAGTTCTATGCAGGAGTTATCTTCACAGAACAGTCCACCACCCAGAGTTATGAAACGTAAGTCAGAGATGGCCCTGGAATGTGTGGGAGTGCTGAAGAGGAGCTCTTACTCTCCGCATGGCCTGTCTTCCCCAAACTAATTGTTCTCAGAAGTGATAATACAGCATAGATAACCTTGATTAAAATGGTGACCATGGTGTTCGGGTACCAAGGATCAAAACTGTTTATTCACTTTGACTCAACATCCTACCTCCTCCTGAGAATTTACAATGCTCTGAGTCAGGAAAAGGGTACTGACTTTTTCCTTATAATAAGACAGGTTCCTTATAATATTAGAACAGCTTGAGGGTTTAAATCTGGGGGATAGTTCAACATATATTACGCTCAACAAATATGAACTAGGAGTTTCGGATTAAAACATACATACTACAATATATAAAACAGGTAAACAACAAGGACCTACTGCAGCACAGGGAACTATACTCAGTATTTTATAATAATCTAAGGGAAAAGAATCTGAAAAAGAATAGATATAAACGTTATGTATAACTGACTTACTCTGCTGTACACATGAAACTAACACAACTTTGTACATCAGCTAAACTCCAATTTTTTGGAAAAGAAGATGATGATGGCCTCCTGAAGTTGGTGACATGAACTCTTATCTGTGGGCAATTCTGACTACACTCCATAATTTCTCCTTTAGGAATACCCTAGTTTTGGCTCCCTTTCAAAGATGGATTTATGAAGGAAACCCTCCAGCCTGAAGTTTAAAGCCACAAGTCCCTGTGGCTCACCTCCAATACAGCACTCATTACACTGACCCACAACTGTCTGGTCACTGACACAGTTCTCACATGTGCTGTGAGAAACAGCAAGGCAGGTTGCCTCAGGACCTAACACAGGCAAATTAAAAAAATATGAATGGTAAAGGAATAATGTCCTTCACCTGTTTAATACTTGATAGATGGTTATTTGTTAAAAGACGTAATACAGGATTTACAGAGGAAGCTGTTATAGAAAAGTCATATTATAAAAAGGTTGAAGATAAGTTAGATTTGGTTAATATTCAAAATAGCTTTTTTCTGGATTAAAAGATTGATGAGTCAAGTCTAACAGAGCTGAAGCTGAAATTCAGTGAAATAGTAGGTCTAAAGATCAGGCATTATCCCAATTAAAAACAAAAAATAATCAAACTTATGAGTTTGTATTGTTATCTGAAGGCTGTCAAACTACAAGTGGGGGGAAAAAAAGTGACTTTGACTCAATCATGGCATAATACTTCCCAAAACAATGCATTTTATTAACCATCTCTTAAAAGACGAGTAGATTCAAGGGAATAGACCTCGTAGACAGAGTGCCTGAAGAACTATGGACCATGGTTCATAACACTGTACAGGAGGTGGTGACCAAAACCATTTCCAAGAAAAATGAATGCAAGAAGACAAAGTGGCTTTTGAGGGAGTCTTACAAATCGATCGCTGAGAAAAGAGAAGTGAAAGGCAAAGATATAACTATTTGAATGCAGAGTTCTAGTGAATAGCAAAGAGAGATAAGAAAGCCTTCTTAAGTGAACAATACAAAGAAACAGAGGAAAACAATAGAATAGGAAAGACTAGAGATCTCTTCGAGAAAACTGGAGATACCAAGGAACATTTTATGCAAAGATGGGTATGTGTCACTCACTCAGAGCCACACATTCTGGAGTGTGAAGTCAAGTGGGCCCATTACTACAAACAAAGCTAGTGGAGGTGATGGAATTCCAGTTGAGCTATTTCAAATCCTAAAAAATGATGCTGTTAAAGTACAAATGCCAGCAAATTTGGAGAACTCAGCAGTGGCTACAGGACTGGAAAAGGTCAGTTTTCATTCCAATCCCAAAGAAAGGCAATGCCAAATAATTTTCAAACTACCGCACAATAGCACTCATTTCACATGCTAGCAAGGTTATGCTCAAAATCCTACAAGCTAGGTTTCAGCAGTATGTGCACCAAGAACTTTCAGATGTACAAGCTGGATTCAGAAATGGCAGAGGAACCAAAGTTAAAACTGCCAACATCCGTTGGATCACAGAAAAAATAAGGGAATTCGAGAAAAACATTTACTTCCACTTCACTGACTACACGAAAGCCTTTGACTGTGTGGATCACAACAAACTATAAAACTCTTAAAGAGACAGAATGTCAGACCACATTGTCTGGCTCCTGAGAAACCTGTATGCAGGACAAGAACAACAGTCAGTACCAGACATGGAACAATGGGCTGGTTTCAAATTGGGAAAGGAGTACATCAAGGCCGTATATTGTCACCTTGCTTATTTAACTTACATGCAGAATATATCATGTGAAATGCTGGGCTGGATGAAGCACAAGTTGGAATCAAGATTGCTGGGAGAAATAACAATAACCTCAGGTATGCAGATAATACCACTCTAACAGCAGAAAGCAAAGAGGAACTAAAGAGCCTCTTGATGAGGGTGAAAAGAGGAGAGTGAAAAAGAGGGCTTAAAACTCAACACTTAAAAAACTAAGATCATGGCATCTGGTCCCATCACTTCATGGCAAATAGATGGGGGAAAACTGGAAACAGTGACAGATTTTCTTTTCTTGGGCTCCAAAATCACTGCGGACGGTGACTGCAGCCATGAAATTAAAAGACACTTGCTCTTTGGAAGAAAAACTATGACAAACCTAGACAGAGATACCACTTTTCTGACAAAGGTCTGTCTAGTCAAAGCTATGGTTTTTCCAGTAGTCAACGTTTGGATATGAGAGTTGGACCATAAAGAAGGCTGAGTGCTGCAGAATTGATGGTTTCAAATTGTGGTGCTGGGGAAGACTCTTGAGAATTCCTTGGACTGCAAGGAGATGAAACCAATTAATTCTAAAGGATATCATCTCTGAATATTCATTGGAAGGACTGATGCTGAAGTTGAAGCTCCAATAATTTGGCGAAGACTTAACTCATTGGAAAAGACCTTGCGAAAGATTGAGGGCAAGAGGAGAAGGGGCGACAGGATGAGATGGTTGGATGGCATCACTGACTACTGAGTTTGAGCAAACTCTGGGAAAGAGTGAAGGACAGAGAAGTCTGGAGTACTGTAGTCCATGAGGTCACAAAGAATGGGACACAACTTAGCAAATGAACAAGAACAAATTATGAGAAGCCCGCATGAAAAAAAAAAACCCTACATAAAAAAAGTGAAGAATAATATTCATGATATTCATGTGGTATTAAGAAACCTGCATTCACAAATAATTTTTGCTTGGGAGTAAAGTCCAAAACAGAATTAAAAATCTATTTAGTTGGAAAAATGTGTCATATTTCAAATAATTTACCCAGTGGAAAAAAGCCATACCAATTAAAAAAAAAATTATCTTCCCCAAATTCAAGTATTTACCTTCAAAGAGTGCTAATTAGCTAGGCGAGTGCCAAGCTAACAAATCACAGCACTTAGAGGACTAACAATCTTACTTCTCCAAGATCAAGCTCTAGAACACGTGCTGCCTACCCACGGCAAGAACCACACCCCATCCTTTAAAACTAAAACAGCTTTGAGTCACCAAATACCATCATAAGTTGTATCCAAGACAGGGCAGGAGACAGGTTTAGGAATTTTCTCCCTATCTTCACTTCCATTCCTCAATCCCTCCAGTTCCGCGTGACTTCAGGAAAGTATCTCCTGTGGTTGGTAGATGTTTCCTCAGCCAAAGAGACAGCATAAGGGGTTTAATTAAAATTAAAACAAACACAGAAACAAAAGTAGCCCGTAAACACATTTCTTCTTTGCATTTAGAGGCATTTCAGTTTACTGCATCATACTTTCTGCCCCTAAATATTATTAAAGTTGGAGAATATCAACTTGTTCTGTCAAATCTATAGCTGTACTGATTTTTAATCTGCTCTGAATTTATATTTCAAAAAATTATCTTTAAATTCTAAGTTGGTCAGTCAATTCATCAACTAATATCAACTAATTTTTCTACTTTTCTGCTTAAATTCATTCATTCTTTTAACAACTCATTCAACACCTATTATGTCATACATCTAAGGAGGTAGTACAATTGGAAAATGAAGAAATGAATGAGATATCACCTTTGAATCTAACATACTAGCAACTTAGTGGGTTGGGGGAGGAAGAAAGGAGACAGTTTCTTTTAAAAATTATACAGTACACTCTGTTATTAGAGATGCATTACAAACCCAGAGAAAGGAGCCAATCTGAAAAGTTCTTGAGAAGTTACATTGGAGTTGGATCTTAAAAGGATGAGTAGGTATTGGGGGTGGGGGGAGCAGAAAGATACGTAAAGCAACATACCTAATAAACCTATAATTTATCACATGGTTTTATTCTAAATAAAATTAATAGAACTAATAGAAAACTAACAGAAAATAGAGACTAATAGAAAAAAGAGACAAAAATTGTCACTAGTTAACAGCTTACAGTGGTTTGTATAATTTAAGCCAGAGGAACCCTATAATCTACTAGCAAACCACACACTTTTGTGTCATGTGCTTTTGCTTTCACCCTGATCTTTTGACTTGCATGCTAAGAAAAGAAACTCAAAAGCCATTTATATCCTTTCTTGGAACAATGCTTGTTCTTACACTGCATTAACCAAAGACTTAGGAATAATTAAGAGAAATTATCTTGGAGCCAGTCAAACTGCAATCTGCCACTGTATCACCATGAAAGGAGACTTAAGAATGCTCTAGGTTAATACAAAGGTCAGTAAACAGTAATTTGGTCAACCTGGCCCAGATATACCACACCCTACGGGCTCAAAGCCTTAATGGTTATCTAGTACAAGTATGGTAGACTTTATGGCTCAGACAGTAAAGAATCTGCCTGCAATGCAGGAGACCTGGGTTCAACCCTTGGGATGGGAAGATTCCCCTGGAGAAGGAAATGGCAACCCACTCCAGTATTCTTGCCTGGAAAATCCCATGAACACAGAAGCCTGGTGGGCTGCAGTTCGTGAGGCAGAAAAGAGTTGGACATGACGGAGTTAATAACACGTACAAGAAAAAAAAAACAGAATGCCATAACTGATCACAAACATTGCGTTTGAAAGGCACCTAAATGCTCAAACTCACTGACCCAGAAAGATGCTTATACATATGACAAAGATTATTTTTATGAATTGGCAAATTTGGCTAATCCAATGAAAGGTGAAAAGAATACCATGTTAAATTGCTGAGAACAGATCTCCCGTTTTGACCAAGTTACAACTAGTGTTGTTGCTTAGTCACTGAGTCATCTCCGACTCCTTCTCAACCACATGGAGCCTGCAGGCTTCTCTGTCCCGGGGATTTCCCAGGCAAGAATACTGGAGTGAGTTGCCATTTCCTACTCCAGGGGATCTTCCTGATCCAGGATCGAATCCTGCATTGGCAGGTGGATTCTTTACCACTGAGCTACCTGGGAACCCCATTATATTAGGACATAGCCAATTTTTTAGAGCATATATTTTACATAAAACAAGCTTTATGCACTTTATATTCATGAATTCACACCTGTAATATCTAAGCACTGACAAAAAAGCAAAAACAAAACAAAACCTCTTGCAAAAAAGTTCAAACTGAGAGATTTAACCCTAGTGTAGAAATTTGTCAATGAAACATGTATCTTTGGATGGTATATAAGTAACTTCCTTAGAATATTTTGAGAAAAGGAAAAACAAAACCAAAAAAATCCTCCTGAGAACAGCTTTTGAGCCTCTGAGAAGGGAGGTGACTAGAGCAGCAGAAAAAACTGGGTAGAAGAGGAAAAAGGAGGAGCTAAGGTAGTAGATGAAGAGACAACTAAGGAGCCAAGAGTGACGCCAGATAAGGAAGATCAAGTGACTGTAGCAGCAGTCTGAGGCCGGCACACCCACAGCGAGCTATGTGGCTTATTTCAAGGGGGTGGAACACTGAGAAGTGAACAATTTTGGTTTTGTTTAACTAAAAGATTGAGCAATCCTACAAATGGCAGCAGGAAAAAGAAGGGGTGTTTTTCTAATACAGAAAGTGTTGTTCAATCGCCCAGTCATGTCCAATTCTTCGCAACCCCATGGACTGCAGCACTCCAGGCCTCTCTGTCCCTCACCATCTCCCAGACGTTGCCCAAGTTCATGTTCACTGCATCAGTGATGCCATCCAGCCATCTCATCCTCTGATGCCCTGTCCTCCTCCTGCCCTCAATCGTTTCCAAAATCAGGGACTTTTCCAATGAATCATCTGTTCACATCAGATGACCAAAACACTGGAGTTTCAGCTTCAGCATCAGTCCTTCCAGTGAATATCAGGGTTGATCTCCCTGAAGATTGACTGGTTTGATCTCCTTGCTATCCAAGGGACTTTCAAGGATCTTCTCCAGCACCACAGTTCAAAGACATCAATTCTTTGGCATTCTGCCTTCTTTACGGTCCAGCTCTCACAGCTGTATGTGACCACTGGGAAAACCATAGCCTTGACTATACAGACCTTTGTCTGGAGAGTAATGTCTCTGCTTTTCAACACACTGTCTAGGTTTGTCATCGCTTTCCTGCTAGGAAGCAATCGTCTTCTGATTTCATGGTTGCAGTCACCATCTGCAGTGATTTTGGAGCCCAAGAAGAGAAAATGTCACTACTTCCACCTTTTTCCCTTCTATTTGCCATGCAGTCCTGGAGCTGGATGCCATGAACTTAGTTTTTTTAATATTTAGTCTTAAGCCGGCTCTTTCACTCTCCATCACACTCAAGAGGCTTAGTTCCTCTTGGCTTTCTGCCATTAGAATGGTATCATCTGCATATCTGAGGTTGTTGGTGTCTCTCCCGCCTATCTTGATTCCGGCTTGTGACTCATCCAGCTCGCATCTCTCATGATGTGCTGAGCATTTAGGTTAAACAAACAGGGTGATAGCAGACAGCCCTGTCATACTCTTTTCTCGATCTTGAACCAATCAGTTGTTCCATACAGGGTGCTAACTGTTGCTTCCTGGCCTGCATACAGGTTTCTCAGGAGACAGGTGAGATGGTCTGGTATTCCCATCTCTCTAAGAGCTTTCCACAGTTTGTCATGATCCACATAGTCAAAGGCTTTAGTGGAGTGGATGAAACAGAAATGGATGATTTTCTGAATTTTCCTTGCTTTCTCTATAATCCAGCGAATGTTGGCAATTTTATAGAAGATGTTAGGATATAATAACAACACTATCATTTTTAAAACTAACAAACAAAAAAGAGAAGTAAATACCTTATATATGAAAATGAAAAATTGAGACCTTTGAGGAAAAACTCTAAAGTCCATGTAAATACAGAGCTGCAATATTTATTGATTGTCATGATACAGTTTTTTACCCTGTGGACTACATCATCTTTCAAACAAGATCCTGACAAAGCATACTGACAAGAATCTGGGGGGTTTTGGATCAGTGTAGTTTTTTTTTTTTTTCACTTCAACTTTCAATTTGGCAGTTTATAGAAACAATCCTCAATGGTTGAGTTTTAAAAAGTTACTCCAAGATAAGCAGGATTGTGACTCCACTGGGCTATTTCCAAGTTGCCAAGTCATTTATCTAACACAGCTCTCAAGTCCTTTAAACTGATTCCCGCTGCTCCAATGTAATAAATGATATGATGTTTTAAATAAAAGGGGGAGAAGGAGAGGGGAAAGAAGGCCCAAACTAGTACCTTTGGAGCTCCTGTTAAGTCAAAAAAATAACTGGAAGTGGGAAGCAATTAGGTAACACACATTTACCACTATATTTTTCAATCATGTGGCTAGAAATTACAGCAAGGATTTTGGTTAGGCCTTCTACCCAAAGCAAATCAGCTGCTTCAACTTCAAGGTTAATAGTTATTTTTACATTTGCTACACTCTCAAAAATGAAAGGTGAAACAATGCCCCCCTGATAAGAGATATTTCAAGCTTTCTGTAGATGATTTACCACATTAATTACATCTGTTCATTCTTCTAGGCATTAATGGCTACCTTACTACAGGAACTAGAAAAAGGATACTGTGTAGTCAACCATTTGTCTTTGCCATGACGCAGAGGATATACCAGATAAATCCTAAGCCATAAGTGCACGGAAGCCAGTGTTTTCAGTACAGTGAGAACAATTTGAGGACTTTCATCTTCATCAGTTTTACAACAAAAATGTGCTCCAAGGAGCAAACCTTTCTCAAAACAAAGTCATTATATAGATCATACTACTATGAAGAAACACTCATGGAGATAACTCTTATTTCAATAATTAAAACAAAACAAAACTGAACATTTAATTACAAATACAAAGCAGTATAAACAGCTTAAAACTTATGAAAGAATTTCCAATCAATTTACGAGGGTTGAATAGGATCAAAAGTAAAAAATAGAAGTTGCCTGATCTTCTGAAAATGAGCTCAATGTTGTAAAGAAAAAATTGCTCAATTAGAAATCAGATCTTCTAAGTCACAACTTAGAGGTAGATAGAGTTCCTTCCAGAAAGTAGGGAGTTGTTATTAGACCTCTCTACCACTTCCCATCTCAAAAAGCCAGAAACCCCAAAGGTAATACCCTCAGTTAAAAGGCAGACCAAGAAAAAAGAAAACATATGTCCACAAACAGAGAGAATTTAAAACACACACACACACACACAGTCTTATCTGTCTTTTCCAGAGCACTGAGTGGCAAAAGAAAAATCTCTCCTGAGAATCTGTAACAATAGGTCTGCTGCTGCCACTAAGCCGTGTCAGTCATGTCCGAATCTGTGCAACCCCACAGATGGCAGCCCACCAGGTTCCTCTGTCCCTGGGATTCTCCAGGCAAGAATACTGGGGTGGGTTGCCATTTCCTTCTCCAATGCATGCAAGTGAAAAGTCAAAGTGAAGTTGCTCAGTCGTGTCCAACTCTTAGCCACCCCATGGACTATATAGCCTACCAGGCTCCTCCGTCCATGGGATTCTTCAGGCAAGAGTACTGGAGGTCTATCCCCCCAAGAACTCGGGATCTGAATTTACATACCAGCTGCTGCGGCTAAGTCGCTTCAGTAGTGTCCAACTCTGTGCGGCCTCATAGATGGCAGCCCACCAGGCTCCCCCGTCCCTGGGATTCTCCAGGCAAGAACACTGGAGTGGGTTGCCATTTCCTTCTCCAATGCATGGAAGTGAAAAGTGAAAGTGAAGTCGCTCAGTTGTGTCTGACTTTTTGCGACCCCATGGACTGCAGCCTACCAGGCTCCTCCGTCCATGGGATTTTCCAGGCACCAGAGTGGTCCACAAAACCTTACTCCAAGAGAGTAACCTAAAGTGATCTTAGGTTGGTAGCCCCTACCCCATCCCCACCAGATACCTGGCAGAAAAGAAACATAGGCTTGGAGAACGTTACTCTCAAAACAGGATACCTAAGGATTCCCACAGATAAAATCCTGCCAAGTTCAAAATTACAAAGCACATGAGTAAACAAACCACATTAAACAAAAGTCAGCAGAAAACAACAGAGTAGAATTTGATACATCCTCCACCCCCAGAACTGCAGACAATGGAATACTGAGACACAGACTATAACATGAGTCAAAACCACACTCAAAATCCTTAAAGACAGAAATTAAAAGTATGAGAAAGAAACAAGATATTAGAAAGACCCAAGTGGAAAGAGAATAAGCTGGAATACAGATTTGGAAAAACTAGTCAGACTGAAGCACAGAAAGACAGAATATGTGTGTGTGTGTGTGTGTGTGTGTGTGTGTGTATATATATATATATATATATGTAAAAGACAGGCTGAGAGACGCAGACAATAAAGAAGTTCAACATACTGGAATTCGTAAAGAGGAAATGGAATAGGGAAGAGGTAATGTTTGAGGAGATCACATCTAGAAGTTTTCCAGAAATGCCCAGAGACAAATCACCTGTAAAGGACTGACAATTAAATCTGCAGTGGACTTGAAAGAAAAAATAGTTGTATGACACCAAAATATTTCCAAAGTGCTGAGAGAAGATAACTGTCAGTCTGCTGCTGCTAAGTCGCTTCAGTTGTGTCCGACTCTTCGCGACACCATAGACGGCAGCCCACCAGGCTCCTCCATCCATGGGATTTTCCAGGCAAGAGTACTGGAGTGGGGTGCCATTGCCTTCTCCGAACTGTCAGTCTAGAACTATACGTTGAACAAAACTATCAAGAGGAAGTAAAATAAAACAGTCTCACTAAAATGTTCTATGAACTTAAAGGAACTTTCAAAGGATTAATTTCAGAAAGAAAAGTGGAAGGAAGAGCTGAGATGGAAGAAGGAGTAAGCAAAGAAATTGGTAAATGAGTAGTTTCTACAATGCTATATAAAACGATTGCAATAACAAGTGTAGGGGGGTTAAAAACAAGGTAGAACTGAAATGCCATCACATACGATGGGAATGAGAAGGAAAGTTAAGCTGTTTTAAGATCTTTATATTGGTCAGAAGGGGAGAGAGACAGAGCTATTATCTTTGTCTAGAATATTCTCAAAACCACTAAAATCAATAAAAATAAAACAAGACAACCTAATTCTGCCCACTGGTAAGAGATCTGAACAGGTACTTCACAAAAGAGACTATCTAAATGACCAATAAATACATAAAAATTGTTCACACCATTAGCCATCAAGGAAATACAAATTAAAACCGTAATGGGATATGGCTATCTACCAATAAGATTAAGATGTAAAAAATAAACACAAAAAACTGTGAATATCAAGTACTGGCAAAGGTGTGGAGCATCTGGAACACTACAAGTCCTTGTGCATTTAGTATAAATATGTTGGAAGATTTTTTGGCATTATGTACAAAAGCCGGACACATACCAGCCCTGGAATCCAGCCATTCCTCTCCCAGGAACACATTCAACAGAAATGCATACATATGAACATCAAAAACTGGAAACAAAATCTGAATGTCCATCAACAAAATGGGTAGATTATTGGGTATTCATAAAATGGAATACACACAATGAAAACAAACTACCTTTACATGCAACAACTTGGGGGGAAAATGTTGAGCAAAAGAAGCCAGTAGATATTGAATGATTCCATTTACACAAAACTCAGAAGCCAGTAGTAGGAGGAGATGTCTGAGGAGACACTGCACTGTGCTCCTCGTGCTCCATTTCTTGATTGAGGTGAGGTACACAGGGTGTTCATGTTGTGTATATTCACCAAGCCATACCTTATGATTTGTGCACTTTCCTATGCATTATGTTAAACTTACATTTAAAGGTTTACCTGAAAAAAATTACAACAATTTAAAAGAGAAAAGCCTCCTCTCTGCTGTAAGAAAAAGCATATACAAATATTCAGTCAGTATGTTGTATACCTAAAACTAACGTACTGTTGTATATCTATTATACTTCAATAAAACACACATACTGTTGTTATGTCAATTATACCTCATTAAAATAAATATATAGAAATATTTTTAAAAGCAAATAGTCTTTCATTAGCCAGTCCATTTTTTTACGGTAGATTTCCACACAAATGGATATTCCTATTCCTCTACAAGCACCTGGATTTCATCTGTGCATCACAGCACACTACAGGAAGTTTACTCTGTGTGAAGTGTAGCACCCATTTGCTTCACTTGTTACAAAAATACTTGAAGATGCTCTCATTCTGTGTTCCCAAAGGAAGACTTGCTGCTGCTGCTGCTAAGTCACTTCAGTCGTGTCCGACTCTGTGCGACCCCATGGACTGCAGCCTACCAGGCTCCCCCGTCCCTGGGATTCTCCAGGCAAGAACACTGGAGTGGGTTGCCATTTCCTTCTCCAATGCACGAAAGTGGAAAGTGAAAGTGAAGTCGCTCAGTCATGTCCGACCCTCAGCAACCCCATGGACTGCAGCCTTACCAGGCTCCTCCATCCATGGGATTTTCCAGGCAAGAGTACTGGAGTGGGGTGCCATTGCCTTCTCCCAAGGAAGACTTAACTCCAGTCAATTTTGTCACTGAGACTTCCCCAAGACCACTAGCAGTAAAAGAAAAAAAGAGACAATGTTTCTAGACTGTGCTGTACCAATAAAAGTGAGTGTCAGTGAGCAAGTCAATCCATTAGCCCCACCATCAGTCCACTACCTGCACTGCCAGGAGGCCATCAGCGTTACGTGTGGCTACTTTGGCTGTAGTCTGTGGCTCTGCTGGATGAGTCTCACCATCTGGAGCACTGTGGCTTCATCCTTCTAAATCAGAAAGTTCAACTGGCTTACTTTCTTTTCATCTTTCACATTACAGAGTGGGTGTTTGGAGAAACAGCCATTAATATAACGAGCGAGACAACTGAATCTTGTTCAAGCAGAAACTCATGCTCCCAGAATGTCAAATACAGCTGAAAGGATGTTTAAGCTCATCTAGTCCCATCTTCTCTTTTCAACTGTGAGAATTCTGTTCCCTAAGGCTGCTACCTAAGGTTGCACAGAGTACTTATCTCTTGACTTCAGGCCAGTACTCTTTCCACTCTTACCATAAACGTTAAAGTTGCCATTCAGGAAAGAATGCTCAAATTGGAATCCTCTCTCCTATGGAATTGTTTATTGTCATTCCGCTGAATCATCAATGAAACATTCCACCCCAACTGAGATGAGATACTAAAAAACGTTTCCAAGCTATCTGTCTCACGTGAAGAAATGAACTGGCGCTGATGAAAGCAGTGTAACAGACATTAGAAAATGAAATCCCAAAGAAGCAAAGAGCTCTGGGTAATTAGTATTGTTCCAGTGGCAAACAAAGATGGTAAGATGAAAGAACTAACGTCCTGAGGTTGTTCTAAAGCTTTGAGAGAGAATAACGTGGTAGAATGGTTACAATACAGAGCAAGTATTTAGTTCTTTGTAAAGGAATTGAGTGGTTTATGTTCCTGGGACCATCTTTTAAAAATGTATTCAGGGAGGGGGTTTCTCCTTGTCATTCAGTTTTTGCAGCACACATATCCCATATTTAATTCACTCTGCCTCTAACCTAGTATTTAACTATTGTTCACATTGTAATCTGGGCATATATCCAACCCCTTGCTCCATAAAACACTGGAATAAACTTTGATGTATTACGAAATTAGAAAGACGAACAGCAGGGAAAGCAAATACATTTTCACACAAAGTACAGGATACAGCTGTGATCTGTCAAGCTTATGGGACCATCTCCTTAGCTAACAGCAAAGTTACAGGAGTCTCCTTAGTCCAACAGGAAGTAGCAATCTAAAACCTACAAATGTTTCTAAGCCTCAATTCTATTCCTTTCCCTTCACATATTCAGTACACACTCACCCTTTGACCAGGCCTGTGCTGAACACACCCATTCAAATAGCCTTGATGAAGTGTCAGTGGTCTATGGATGACAAGCGCTTTGAGTGTTCACAAAGAATAACCTTTAATCATGACATCTCCAAAAAAAAAAATCTACGTTGGTTGCACTTTTCTGAGGAAAGAGGTTGTAGTAAGAAAGACAAACCCAGTCTCAGCTCTTAAGAAATTCATACTTGTATGAATGATCTTTAGTTTCCCATTTCTGAAAGTTGTTTCCATGGCACCAAAATAGAATTTTTAAAAAATAGAATTTCCTTTTATATCCTTTGCAGGAAGACACTATGTGAGCTCACAAACAAGACTACCTCACCCAGGCCCAGGGCAACAAAAGTGGAAAGGGAGCATTTCATAATGGAGCTAACGTGATTATAATGTATACAATGTACATGAGACTTATAAATTGTATATATTAGATTTATAAACTATAATTTAAAAGAATAAGTTATTAGTCAAGCAAAGAAGCAGTGAGAGAAAATGTTCTAGGCACTAGCAGCAGCTTGAGCAAAAGCAATGGTATATCCGGGACCAATGATAATTTAACAGAAATACAGCAGATTCTTCCTATAGCTCCACTTCAGGATGGGTTTGTTACTGAAAAAGTCAGTTAGCTGGGTATTTGGATGCTGATTAGAGGTGCTCAGGTGAATCAACAGGAGATCATATTCCAAATGGTAGTTTTGTGTATATAAATAAAATGGTGGTTTAATCACTAAGTCATGTCCTTTTCTTGCAAATCCATGGGATTCTTGCTCCTTTGTCCATGAGATTCTCCAGGCAAGAGTACTGGAGTGGGCTGCCATTTCCTTCTCCAGGGGACCCTCTCAACCCAGGAAATGAACCCAGGTCTCCTGCATTGCAGGCAGATTCTTTACAGACTGAGCTATGAGGGAACCCATATAAATAAGAGAGGCTCAAAATAAAGGAAATAGTGATATGCTCAAATGGGTGTGTCTAGAGAAGGGAGGAAGTGGTGAGCATCTTAACCAAGAAAACATTATAGAATTACTTTCAAAAGAATACTCCTTTTACTCGCTTGATGTTCTCAGCTTACCTTTTAAATCAATCAGAGGAGAGCACACCAATGTTGCCACAGGATCTGACACACAAAAACAGAACTCACTCTCAAACAGGAAGTCAACATGTTGTCAATTAGATGGTACACATTAGATACGCAAAGGTCAGCTGTATGGAAAAAGTAATAAAAGAACATGTGGAATGGAGAGAAGGAACTCTTTCTGAGATTTTGCTCTCTACCACAGCAGGCTCCACAATTTATGAACAGCTGGGAAATTTCCTTTTCACAGGAAAAGGATGACTTCTTAGTTCACATGAAAGTGGAAATGAAAAAAAAAAAGACTGTATCACACAGAAAAAAAGGTGTTTCCTGAAGAAAGGAGACAGAGCATTGCCTTTATTAAAACAAACCCACACGCATGCACACACACACAGGAAAAGCAAAATACATGAAAACAGTAAGCAGAAAAAAATCTTTTTCAAGAGATAAAGGAGAAAACAACTAAGTCAAGGAAATATTTCCTATGATAGGAGTTAGCCTTAGTGGAATAAACATTTTGCCCCAATGGGTTTATCTCAAGTGCAAATACGCTTCAGTGGAATAAGAACATATTTGCACTTTATATTCATGCAGGAATTTTTATATTTTAAAAAAATTAACTTCGTTTGTTTTTTTCTACACACACACACACACACACACACACACAAAGGATCCATGTTTCATCACTAACTTATCAGTAGTTCTTATAGTTCAGAATTCAAAGAATTGGTGTTTGAATGCTTTATTCTTTAAATAAATCATACTAATTCTTAGGAAGCATATTCTTTCATTCAACAAAAAAATATTCTCTGAGTGCCTATTGTGCACCCAATACTTGTTTACCTATTTGATACACAGTGGAGCACAAGCTTCCTGCCTTCCATGAAGTTATACTACCCACAACTGTAAAGGACGCATTTTAAAAATCGCTTCATCTAGCTGTGTTGTACTCAATCGCAGCTGTGATTTTAAAACTTTACCGCAAAACAGAATTACATGAGTTTTAAAAAATCCCAATACCCATTTAAATGCATCCCATCCCATTTAAATCAGAATCTTGGGGGTGAGACCCAAACATCAGTATTTTTTTAAGCTTCTTAGATAACTTCAAAGAACAGTCATATTTGTGTACTAGTGAACTAGTGCATTAGTTCTCAACTTTGAGTCTCTGAAGAAATGAAGATAAAAATAAAGGATGCCTAGAAATAGATTCTTCCATGTTCTTCTCCCAATCCTACCAACCCAAAGTTAAGGAGGTTTATTTAGAGTACAAGACAATTTTCTTAGTGAGAAGGTGAAATCTACTTTCTATCTACATCAGTAACTCTTCCACCCCTCACCCTAGTCAAGATATAACCCTGCAGGGGGCGGCTATCGAACTTGCTATTTCTGCCTACTGCTAGGACACCTGGGATGACTGGGGACAGAACAGTCGTCCTGGACATGCTGACACACAGGAAGCATATAGGGGTGCCTCTGTAATGCAATAATCGTAGCATAAAATGTATTGTTTAAAAATTCTGCTAATTGGATTATTTATTTTCCTTAATTTTTATTTTTTTTTATTATTTCCTTTTATTTATTTGGCTGTGTCGATCTTAGCTGTGACACATAGGATCTTTAGTTCTGGCATGTGGTATCTACTTAGTTCCCTGACTGGGAACGAACCTGCCTATCCCCCTGCACTGGGAGTGTGGAGTCCTAGCCACTGGACCACCAGGGAAGTTCCTGGACTGTTTTTTTAAATCTTAGGATCAAAAAGGCACACCGGGGTTCAAATTAGCAGGAAGGGGTTACGCACCATTAATGCAAATATATGTTCAGGGGAAAAGTAAAATAACCCAAAATCAAGATGTTTTGGTTCTCAGTGAGAAGAATACATGCAAAATCATTAGGAACTGCCCAAATCCAAAATGGATATTGTTAACAATGTTACAAAATTAAAGGGCAGAAAAGACAGACAAAAATTAAAGTCCTTTATAAAGCAAAATATAGTCCCTTTAATTTTCATATTTTTATATGTTTATTTAAAAAGCAATTTAACTACTAACAGCAAAATTGAATTAAGTTTTTCCCCATGAAAGGTCATTCCTTGTACTTAACTATCTCATTAAAAATCAAAAGCTGATTTAAAAAAATTAAAAACTGATTTATAAAATTCCATCTGCACAGAACTTTTTAGAGAATATGCTTCATGATATCACAAAAGTTACATCTTTTAACTGAAAGTCATTACCTATTTTATAAATCTTTGTGCTTTTCTAGTTCACTGTATCCAAAAGCCGCCTTCCCATTAGATTTTACAGCCAAATCCTTCAGGCAAGTCACTGATCCCCTCCTGATTATTTTCATCTCACATGTGAGTCACAAGCATTTCTCAGTATTTATACCATGTGTTGTAATATCCACTCTAATCAGTTTTTAGTATATATCTTTTCTCTTTGAAGTAAATATTCTAAATGCTTTAAGCATGTCCCATTAGTATGTCCCAAGAATGCACTTGGTAATAGTCCATGATTTTAAAGTAACATATTGGAAAAGTAACATCATTCACAGACACCACAAAATCACCATTTCTAAGATGGCAGAACCATTCATTATACCAAACGATCCATTTAATATCTTTTGACATGTTTATCACCCCATGTTACAAAGAATGTATTCCGAGTTGAAAACATCTTTCCCTCATCTATGAATAGAGAGATAAATAGATCTTGTGGCTAAAAACAAAGTCACTCTTGGTTAAGTCCCACATCTTTTCAAAGGAAAAAGTTTCCAGAGCAAACTATTAGGAAAAATTACTGGCAATTGTTTTTGGACACATGTAAAATGTTCAATATAAAGTTAGTTGTCACATAATAAGCAGTTAGAAAAGTGTTGAGCAGGACGGGGTAGTGAAGGGGAGAACTGGGGCTATGAGAAAAGAACATGCAAGTATCACAGATTTCTTAAGAATCTGTGTCACTGAGTAACTACCCTTACCCCACCTCTTATCAACAAAGGCATCAAAAGATTTTGCAACCAAAGGAACTCTTGAGGAAACCATTGGAAACTGTTAATAACCTAGTGTTTCCTTATAACACTGACCACAGGAATCTAAACAACTTTCTAATAAAGACATGGCTCTGGAAAGAAGCAAAGTAATCTAATTATAATTCCATCTTCCCACTAGTATAGCCACTGTCCAAACAGTCCCTTTGGAAGCTGAAGAAAACCCATCACGACTTCTCCATTTGTTCTAGATATATGATGAGGGTACCTCTGAGGAAGATCGGCTATAAAGTAACTTCATCAAGTACACTTGGGAGGGATTGGAGATAAGGATCTTATATCTTAAATCTATGCCAGTGGTTTTAAGTTCAATACTTCCGTGAATCTATTCAGTGTTGACTAGATGAAAAATCTGATTTGTCCATTTCCCACTGCCTCTGTTAACTCTTGGCACCCTAAACCATGAAGTTCATTTTTCACTTTCTATCCCAAATCTGGAGTTATTTAACAAAAAAATTCCATTTCTTTCCAAAGCATAAGGAAAGGTATTCCCCTATTTCTAAAAATTATATCTACTACTGTTTGTGAAGGGGGAAACCCTCAACTTCAGCTGAGCTGTAATCTTCAAATTAATTTTAATTCTCAATATAAAAAGAGGTCAAGACTAACTTTTTAAATCCTTAGTAGTTCTTACTTGCACTCTCTTGCTTTTTATAAATATTAAAGTATAAGTATATATAAGCACATAAAAAAGTGTTAGTTACTCAGTTGTGTCCAACTCTGAGACTTGGTGAACTGTAGCCCGCCAGGCTCCTCTGTCCATGGAATTCTCCAGGCAAGAATACTGAAGTGGGTAGCCATTCTCTTCTCTAGGGGTTTTCCCAACCCAGGGATTGGGAAATCTCCCACACAGTCTCCCACACTGCAGGCATATTCTTTACCACCTAAGCCACTAGGGAAGCCCATAAATATACACGCACACACACACGCACACACACACACAAGTATATACAAGTTTGTTCCTGAAATTGATCATTAAAGGAACCAGCTGACTATTAGACATACCATTCAATCTAGGGACATTCTGCAAATGCAAAAATGGAAGTCACTCTGATATGCAATTTATTCATGAAACAAATTATATATTTGAGGCTCATCAGAACCGTTCTGAATTATGTCAGCTCAGGGATTAAGGTTTCCCCTTCAAGTCTAAGCCTCGCGATGAAGGAGGGTAACAGTTATGCAGCTAGTTATTTCATTAAGAACACTTGGGATTGTGATGTGATTTTGGATTAATGTCTTTGCTGATTTATAAAAATCTGTTTGTAATTCAACAGCCTTCAGGTCATAAGCTCATATGCTACCACAGGCACTATAATAGTCTGCATGTTTAACTAGGCCAAAAGATTTCATAGTGGTTAGCCTGAATTTACAATAAGTGTTCCATTTTACCATTACTGTCTAATTCCATCAAGAAAATTGGCATGATGGGCTTTTATGTCATCTAATAAAACATACTGTGCAAAGAAAGTCCAGATTGCAAAAAGATTACAAAAGATTACATAGCCCCTTCTATGTGCATAGTGCCTTCTAGTTTACAATACACTTGCATAACTATTGTTTCATTTTATGCTTAAAGCAACTCTGAAAAATTATACTTTCATTAAACAGACAAAAACCTATCAAGGACACAGAGTTAATAATGTCAGGATTAGGACTGGAATCCAAGTCTTCTGACACCTGTGTCTTTATTCTTAGGTATACTTTAGAAACAAACTTTCAGCATATCAGTTTTTTTCATTAGGGTTTTCTCAGACATGAAAAATCAAGTAAAAATAATAAGTTATTAACATTGTAAGCATTTATAAAGACTTGAACTTTAGATAATTCCATCACCTCAATAATTAATATGTGAAAATTATCAACTCTATTGTGATAAAGTACACACAACATAGAATTCACCATCCTAACCATGCTGAAGTGTAGAGTTTACTGGTATTCAATATATTCATAATGCCACACAACCATCGCCACCGTCCACCCCCATAGCCCTTTTGTCTTATAAAACCGAAACTCCAACCCTATTCATTTCAGTCGCTCAGTCGTGTCCGACTCTTTGCGACCCCATGAACCGCAGCACGCCAGCCCTCCCTGTCCATCACCAACTCCCTGAGTCCACCCAAACCCATGGAGTCAATGATGCCATCCAACCATCTCACCCTCCGTCGTCCCCTTCTCCTCCTGCCCTCAATCTTTCCCAGCATCAGGGTCTTTTCAAATGAGTCAGCTCTTCGCATCAGGTGGCCAAAGTATTGGGAGTTTCAGCTTCAACATCAGTCCTTCCGATGAACACCCAGGACTGACCCTATTAAGAAATAACTTATTTCCCCTCCCCATCCCCTGGTGAACCACCATTGTATTTTCTGTCACTTCAAGTAGTTAAAATCTTAGATTCTCACATAAGTGGAGTCATCAAGTATTTGCCTTTTTTAACTGGCTTATTTCACTTAGCATAATGTCCCAAAGATTCATCCACGTTGTAGCATATGTCAGAATTTTCTTCCTTTAAAAGGCTGAATAATATTCCATTGTATTTATATGTCACAGCAAGTTTATCCACTCATCCACACATGCACACCTGAAAGCATGAAAGTGAAAGTCGCTCAGTCCTGTCTGACTTTGCAACCCCATGGACTGTAGTGTAGCCCATGGAATTCTCTAGGCCAGAATACTGGAGTGGGTAGCCGCTCCCTTCTTCAGGGGATCTTCCCAACCCAGGGATCGAACCTAGGTCTCCCACACTACAGGTGGATTCTTTACCAGCTGAGCCACCAAGGAAGCCCACTTCCTTCACTTAGGAGCAAACCAGATTTTTTATTAACTCTGCCCAATATGGAGCACTCTACTCAGCACTCAGCCCAAAATATGCATATTTTAAAGCAAAGTAATGTTCAGGAAGTACCACATGTAGTATTTCTGAAATTAAGGGTAAGAGTGATAATTAGCTGAGTAGTCTACATAAAGGTGCTGATTTACCACTATATTCTATATCCACACATCACCAAAATAATTCAGAACACTTAGGCAAGAAGTTCAACAGTTCAATCAAATATTGTTAATATATCTGTCTGAATGTTTTATCACTACAGCTTTCTCCTGTTTGTTTCTGGTATTTTTTTCCAGCTTGACATCATGCCAATCAGTATATACATTATAATTAAATTTTCATTTACGATTTCTGTCCCAGGAGACTCTTACTCATTTCTTTACTCAGTGAAAATATTAATGATCAAGGAAAAGGAATCAGCGGTTCTATTAACTTCCCTGCAAGATTAGACTACTAATTACCAGTGAAGGTTCCATTTACTGTTTTTAAGTTAAAAAATAAAAATCAAGCTAAAAAAAAATAATAACTCAAGTACATTCTGTGAAATAAACCTTGCTACTTTTAAGTTCACAGAAGAATAGTATTGGGTATCAGAGCATATGCACTTGATTCTATTGTACATATGCTATTCTATTATTCAGCATGAGTATTACTAGAAATGCTGACTTAAGATATATCTAAACACCCAACAGTGACCTCATAGAATCCAGTTAGCTTCTAACAATAACCCAAAAGATAATATATTGAGCAATGCTCACTGAGAAGTGAAAAGCTTTCATACTCCATTATCATCTGCCACAAAAAAGAAATTTTCACATTAAGTCCAAACAGAAACTGGCATTATTTACATTCACCTACTTTAGAGTGAATCTAACAGCATCCTTTTTATTACTATTGAATAAATGTGAAAATGAAGAAAGATGACTAACAGTAAATTGTTGAGCGTACTTCCCCCCTTCTGCTATGATCTTACGCTCTCAGCCATCTGGATTGTATTTACTGTACTACTGGGAAGTTGTATTTGCTCACTAACAAAAGTAAAAGTTCTATCTTTCCTATTGTGTTTGCAGTTATTCCCTTGTGCTAGACCAAGTATTTTGACCACCTCAGAATAGATTCTTGAAGGTCTCATTACTATTTATTAACAGAATATACTATCCTCATAGTATGGTTGTTTCTGCATGACAGTTGAACATCAGTTTCTTTAAGCTGTAAGGAAATTCCTCTCTTCAACTTCTCTAGCAACCCTGTTGCTGAAAGGGTCTTAGTGCCCGTGATAGTTAATTTCATGTATCAGCTTGACTGGCCACAGATGTCCAGATTAAACGTTATTTCTGGGTTTGTCTGTGAGGGTGTTTCTGGATAAGATAGTGTTTCAATCAGTGGGTTTATAGACTGCCCTCCCCAAGGGATGTCCATATGGATGGGCATCATCTAATCCTTTGAAGGCCTCAGTTCAGTTCGGTCGCTCAGCTGTGTCCAACTCTTCGCAAGCCCCATGGACTGCAGCATGCCAGGCTTCCCTGTTCATCACCAACTCCCATAGCCTGCTCAAACTCATGTCCATCGAATAGGTGATGCCATCCAACCATCTCATCCTCTGTCATCCCCTTTTCCTGCCTTCACTCTTTCCCAGCATCAAGGTCTTTTCCGATGAGTCAGTTCTTCACATCAGGTGGCCAAAGTACTGGAGTTTCAGCTTCAGCATCAGTCCCTCCAGTGAATATTCAGCACTGATCTCCTTTAGGATTGACTTCTTGGATCTCTTTGCAGTCCGAGGGACTCTCAAGAGTCTTCTACAACACCACAGTTCAAAAGCATCAATTCTTTGGCCTGAACAGAACAAAAGGTGGAGGAAGGAGGAACTCATTTTTAAGCCATTCTGCCTTACTGTTTGAGCTGGGACATCTCATCTCCTGCTCTCAGACTGAGATTTACACCATGAGCTCCCCTGAGGATTTAAACACATTATTGACTGGAGACGTATTAATGCTACTGGTGTTAAGTTTCTACAAAAATCCCCTGGTCAATAATGTGTTAAAAGTAAAAATTAACTTATTTTTAAAATAACTATACTTCAAGAACACTGCTCCTGCTATAAGACTCTATTCCTGTATCAATGACTGTTTCTGTTTTGCTCATTGTTTTTTTTAGACTCCAAATATAAGTGAAATCATTGGCATTTGTCTTTCTCTAACTTCTTTCACTTAGGATAATATCCTCTAGGTCCATTCATATTGTTACAAAGGTAAGATCATCCTTTTATATGGCTGAGTAATATTCCATTATATAAACATTATATATTACATATATAATGCATGAATGTTATATGTAATGTAAACTCATTGAAAAAGACCTTGATGCTAGGAAAGACTGAAGGCAGGAGGAGAAGGGGGTGACAGAGGATGAGATGGTTGGATGGAATCATCAACTCAATGGACCTGAGTTTGAGCAAACTCTGGGAGATAGTGAAGGACAGGAAAGCCTGGAGTGCTGTAGTTCATGGGGTTGCAAAGAGTCAGACAGGACTGAGCAACTGAACAAAAATATATAAGATATAATATATAAACATATATAATGTTATATAATAATTTAGTTATGTTATACATAATGATATATATATCAATTTATCAATCACATCCTCTTTATCTATTCATCTATTGATGGGTATACTTCAGTCGCTCATTAGGCTGCATCTATACTGGCTCCTATAAATAATGAACTTCAATGAACACAGGGCTGTATATATATTTTGAATTCATGTTTTGTCTTTGGGTAAACACCCAAAATTCCACTGTCTTTAAGAAGACAAATACTTCATCTTAGAATTTGTCACACATGGATAAACCTGAAGGCATATTGTAAATATTAGAATCATACTGGATTTCAGCACATAAAACAAATAAAAAAAAGGAACAAATTGTCTTGCATTATGACAGTATTTGTTTTTTTCTCTTTTCCAATTTTAAGCCAATATTTTCAAACCAGTACTTTATAATGCTTCATCAAGCACTATATATATGAAGTTCCAGAAATAAAAACATAAAAATACACGATTCTTACTGTCAAGGAGCCAATGACCTACCTAATAGGCCAGAAGACACAATAATACAGTGATTAAATTCTCACATAATGTCTCCCATAGGATATACTCATACCTATGAAGTCTAATTAATGCAACCGTAAATTTTCTTTTTCTACTAAGTATTTAGCGAATTTTCTTATAAAAGATTCAAAAGAATATCATCTCTGATTCTCTTTCCAAACACAAAAAAATCAACCCTTCCTTTGAACTACCACAGTCATTGATGTGTACCTCTTCACCACTTTATACATACAAGTATACAGCATGTTCTCTCGAAGCAATTTGATATTCCTTAAGGAAAGGATCTATTTCTGGTTTATCTTTGCATCCTTTATCTTGTTTAGTAACAGCAAGGATTAAAATATTTATCAAATGAAGAATTTAGAACCCCATGAAGTAATTTGAAAATAACATCTTAGTTTCAAGGGATTAATGTAGCTTTTAAAAATTCCCAGTCTGTCTTGAGAGAACTTATTCAGTGGAAAAATGTGGCTTCCAATAGTGATATTTTTTTCCCCTCAAAGAAAGAAAGATTCTTCTCACCATGTTATTCTTCCCAAACTAGTCATCCTTTGTTGAAACATAAGAATTAAAAATTGGACTGAGTAATTCAACCATAAAAATGGAGTAACAGCAAATGGGTAAGTAAAATATCTAGAAATATCTAAATAGAACTTATATAGTAAAGGTAGAAAGTCGTAAGAACCACCCATGGAATTCTCCAGGCCAAAATACTGGAGTGGGTAGCCTTTCCCTTCTCCAGGGGATCTTCCCGACCCAGGAATCAAACCAGGGTCTCCTTCATTGCAGGCAGATTCTTTACCAACTGAACTATTAGGGAAGCACCAAGGAAAGACTAGCTATACTTTAAAAATAGAATTGTTAGCAAATACTAAGGTGGGAGTCAATTTCTTTACATGATAATGTTAAGAGTTTCTCTGAAAACATTATTCGGATACATCTGAAAATAAATTCTACTTCTTTCAAAAATATACATGCCTGGATTTGAAAAGTTTCTATTATATGATTTTAAAATACCAAAAAACTTGATGAATATATTAATCTTATTAGTGCTTAAAGTTTATTTCAGGAAAAAAATTCATCTGGCTTTAAGGACTAAGACAACCTCAAGTAAAGTTACAGTTACTACCAGAGCAGAAAGAGATGTTCACCTGTAAAGAGCAAGCAGACTGACTAAAAACTGGACTGGCCTAACAACCATACAGACCAAGGTCTCCAGCACAATTGAAATGCAAACAAAATCACTGTGTCCTCCCTAGGCTGTTCCACAGCCTGGAAATAAGTTTTTTAAATCAACATTCTTGACCACTGAACCAGGATTAATCATTACTGGCCCAGTGCATGCAATTTGCCAAAAAGCTGAAATACATAATGATTCATGAAAAACAAAATAAAAGGTAACCCATTAAAATTCTGAAGTGAAAAAACATGCATTCTACTTTTTCTCAAAGTTTTAAATATTAATTTAGATCAAAATTAATTTAAATTTTCTTTGGTAGGTATTTATTTTTAGACAAAGAACAAAATCAAATTGTTTCACCATTAGTGGAAACCTTCTTATGAAATAACTGGATGATGGAAACTGTTGAAGAAGTACTTATTTGTAATTACCAGGATAATTAGATTTGGTCCCTGAGTTTAAGATGTGAAAAACTTGATGGGAAAAAGTACAATCAGCTATGAGTAAGATTATTAGTATCATATAATAAAGCTAAAGCTAAACTAAACTAAATATGCTAAAGCTAAACTAAAATCCATATTATATGTAATTCCAGAATATTCCCTGATTAAAAATAGCATTAATTGAAATAAATTATTTTTTCTCTTTTAAAAGTATGAGGCTTTTTGGTAAAAATATCTGTAGGATTATTTCTCACATAGGATTATTCTTATAGGATTATTTTGTTTAAAGAATTTTTTTTTCTAGTTCACCTATCATATACTCCTAAACATTTCCAAACCACTTGGGCAAGACTGAATTTGACAAACATGTTGTCATAAATAAGCAAAACACTTGTGTACTCGTCAAACCTCCTGAAGGCCTGGGCTCTCTCTAACCTCCTGGCTGTCTTCCCCACCACTGCCCTCACTGCCCTCTTCCTGAGAAGACAATATAGAATGTTAGTATAAAATGGGCTTCCTTGGTGGCTGAGACAGTAAAGAATTCACCTGCAATGCGGGAGACCTGCGTTCGATCTCTGGGTTGGGAGGATCCGCTGGAGGAGGGCACTGCAACCCACTCCAGTATTCTTGCCTGGAGAATTCCCATGGACAGAGAAGCCTGGTGGGCTATAGTTCATGGAGTCGCAGAGTCAGACACGACTGAGCAACTAAGCACACAGCACATTTCAATAAAGTTGTGTCTTAAATCACCTTATTCTTAATGTTATATGGTTTCTAGTTTGCCCCCAGATAAGGAACTGTTTTCTAATTATGACAAGCTCTGATATAAATAATGCCTTTAAGACACAACATTATTTGAGAACAACTACAGAATTCCTTACCTATAATTATCTAATCACTAAGTATATTTTTGAAGAATGAGGACTCCTTTTACAACATATAAAATCATAAAATCTTCCAGGAGAAGATTTTTCTAAGATAAGGAATTTAATGCAGGACTCATGGATTCCAAGAGCTTCCTGGAATGAATAACTTCAGAAAAATTAATTTGGATTCCCTCAAATCAAATACAAAAATTATATGTATTCTCTTCTGGGGAGAGTCCATAGCTTTCACCAGATTCTCAAAATGGCCTGTGACCCCAAAAGAGTTTAGGAAGTGACCTAACTAGATTGCGAGTTTTAAGTATGGTTTCTTTGGCACATGCCTATCAACTGTGAGGTTATCTATTGTAAGTAGCTTCTTGCTGATTTAAATACTCAAGTTTGCAAAATATTTGCTTCTTGAAATATATAATGGAACAGACCTAAAGTATCTTTATATTAACATAACTCATTTACTTGCCATTTCTTGTATGACAGAATCAGAGCAATGAATTTGCCCATAATTCTGAGCACACAAGTGGAAATGTGCTATGCCTATGAACATTACACATAACCCTGCAGAAAAAAAAACCTCGAGAACCACTGATCTGAAACAACCTCTTTATTTTAATGATGAAGAAACAGGCTCAGAGATTTGAAGTGATTTCTTCAAAGTCACAGAGGAGTTCTGGTACTTCTATCTATGTAATCTCAAGCAGGGCTGGGATTAGAATGGATCCCTACAATGGTATCTTTTGGGTCTGGATTGTAACTATAAAAAGAATTGTTTTATACCTTGGTATCTGACAAAGTTTCACCTTTGGCATACTTCTTTCACTCTGCACGTTCACCTTGGACAACCTCATCTGCCTCCCACAACCTCAACTATCATCCTCCTCTCCCATTCACAAATCTGTATTTCCAGTCCTGTCAAACTCCTTGTGCTTTATACAAAATGTTCAGTTGCTCACTTGATATCTCCTACTGCTGTCCAAGTCTCTCAACTTTCACATGCTGAAAAATCAAACTCATATTTCCCACACATCCTTCTATAGAAATAGATGAGATCTTTGTCACAGCTTTCTTTCTCTATGCCAGAAACCCAGGAGTTTCTTTAACTGGACCTTTACCTCCTACATCAGGGTTAATAACCAACTCCTGATTTTACCATTTTTCCTCTCAGGACTTTTCCTCTCTCTTCCTCTTTATCCCTGAGACTACTAATTCATTTCAGACGCTTATTCTCTCTCTCCTGGAATACTACAACAATCTCTCTGCCTTCAATCTTTCATCCTTCAATCTACTTTTAATATTGTTGCCAAAATGAGATTTTTTAAACCAATCTGACCCCATCACTCCTTTCCCCATAAATTCTTCAATGGCTCCCCCATTTTCCAAAGAATGAAGTCTAAATTCCCTCACATGGAAATTTCACCATGATAAAATCTTTACTATAAATTACTACTGCAATGAAATAAAGAGTACTTAAATCTGCAATAACTACTAACTGTGGATAACCATTTAAAAAATTACTATAAAGTATGTGTTCATGCTCAGTTGTCTGACTCTTTGAGACCCCATGGACTGCAGCCCACCAGGGTTCTCTGTCCATGGAATTTTCTAAGAAGGAATACTGGAGTGGGTTGCCATTTCGTACTCTAGGGGCTCTTTCTAACTCAGAAATCGAACCCGAGTCTCCTGCACTGGCAGGCAGATTCTTTACCACTGCGCCATCTTTACAACCAGATATACATATACATCTATCTATCTATTTCACATCTTCTGTGTCCATTCATCTGTTGATGGACATTTAGGTTGTTTCCGTGTCTTGGCTATTGTAAACACTGCTGCTGTGAACAAAGGGGTCCATGTACCTTTTTGAATTCAGTTTTGTGTGGGTATATATCCAGGAGTGGGATTGTTGGATTATATGGTTAACTCTATTTTCAGTTTTTTCAAGGAACCTCCACACTCTTTTCATAGTGGCTAGACCAATTTACATTCCCACCAATGGTGCAAAAGGGTTTCTTTTTCTCCACACTCTCTCCAGCAGTTATTATTTGAAGACCTGTTGATGATGGCAATTCTAGCTGATATGAGGTGATACCTTGTTGTAGTTTTGATTTGCATTTTTCTAATAATTAGCAATGTGGAGCATCTTTTCATGTGCCCGTTGGCCATCTGTATGCCTTCTTTGGAGAAATGTCTATTTAAGTCTTCTGCCCATTTTTTTGAGTGGGGTTATTTGTTTTACTGTACACATGTATCAATTAGTACATGTATTAATTAGTTTTGGATGTGTGCTATATAATCCTGCCAGTGTGAATTTGTTCAATTATGTTTCAGGTAACTTGGCCCATTAATCACCTCTCAATCTTGGCAAATGTTTTACATGATCTATCTTCACCAGGTAGAGAATAAAAGCTACATCACTTTTTTTCCACTGAGTGTATTCTCATCCAAACCTCACTCAAACAAGCATTGCTGGCAATGTCTAACATCTCCTTATAAGATAAAGGTTGGAAATCTGTGGAAACATTAACTTCCCTAATGATTTACCTAAAACACCATTGGTATTTGTTGTAGGCAGCCTCTAAGATGGCCCCCTGTGAGTCCAACCTCCTGGTATTCACACTCTTGTGTAGTCCTGCACTGTATTATAATTGCCAGTTGCAAAAGATTCAAGATCTAGTGCAGGATCTGAAGACCTGGGGGAAGGA
Organism: Bos grunniens; assembly: GCF_055505025.1. Classification (NCBI taxonomy): domain Eukaryota; kingdom Metazoa; phylum Chordata; class Mammalia; order Artiodactyla; family Bovidae; genus Bos; species Bos grunniens. The sequence continues at coordinate 30,376,196 of NC_141190.1, read as the reverse complement.
AGCATTATTTGGATGGGCCTGGATCTCAAAACCACCCCTCTCCCATTTACACTGAAGGTCACATAAACTGCTACATTAAGTCACTGAATTCTGAAGCTCCAATACTTTGGCCACCTAATGCGAAGAGCCAACTCAGTAGAAAAACCTGATGCTGGGAAAGACTGAAGGCAGGGGGAGAAGGGAGTGACAGGTGACAGAGGATGAGATGGTTGGATGGCATCACTGACTCAATGGACATGAGTTGAAGCAAGCTCTGGGAGATAGTTAAGGACAGGGAAGCCTGGCGTGCTGCAGTCCATGGGGTCCCAAAGAGTCGCACATGACTGAGCGACTGAACAACAACAAAGTACCAAAGGGACTGTAATGTATTAGGCTCTCTCTGGGGGATGATTTATTCTTGGTTTTTATTTACTAACTTGTATCTATATTTCCTAAACATTTTATAATGGGCTTATATTATTCTTACAGTCAGAAACAAACATTTTTAAAAAATGAAACACACACATGCACACAATATATGCCATGAAATGGCAGTAATTTCTTTGGATTTATATAGATTTTTAAGTCACCAAAAACATTACAATTTCAAAAATAAATATGTGTGCCATTAATTTTTAAGAAGTTGAACCATGTGGCTAGTTACTAACCCACTGTGCCACAAAATTTCCCTTCGTGCCAGTGTCAAAGAATAGCCAAGAGCCCTGAGGCAAGACGGAACCAGTGGTCAAGTGACCTGTAAATGGCTGGCTCTGTGACTTTGGGAAAGTCTGGGAAAAGTTCCATTTTTACTGTGCCAAATGAGAAAGGTGGACTAGATGACCTCTAACGTTTATGAACAGTTAGTCACAAGTAGCATTTTCTCACTTTTTTATTATGATGTACCCAGTGCTCCTATAACTGTCCATCCTCCAGAAACCCACCTGCTCATTCTCAGAACTCAGTACCTGGCTATTTCTGGAAAGGAAGACAGCACTAGTCTGATTAACCACAGGCCAGGAAGGGACTGAGATAACAAAAGAACAGTTCCTTGAAGAGAGAGAGTCTGATTTTCTTCGCCTAACTTCTAACTCCAGCAGGCTAGTCGTGACACCACTTTTGACTGCTAGGCAGTAATCTGCACACCCTGCTATGACACAGTATCCTCCTGCCCTAAAATGCCAGCATGAATTGAGAAGATCACATATATGACAGTACCCCAGAGAGCGGGAATCATCTATTTAAAAGTTGAAATAAACGGTAACTAGACTTGTGGTGGTGATCAATTCATAGTATATACAGATGTCAAATTATGTCATACACCATAACAAAAAAAGAAATATAGGTTTCTCTGGAAAGGACAAGGAGTAATGAGTTGAAGCCACACAGGTGATCTGAAGCTGCTCGTGAATCTCGTGCAGTCCACGAGAAGGTAAGAATGACAAGGCTGTCCCTGAAGCTTAATGCCTGGGCATGGCAGTGGAAGCTAAGGCCCCAGTGTGGTGCTACAGAGAGTCCTTCCCTAGCAATGGAGCAAACATCAATCTCCTTGGACACACTCAGTGGCAACTCCCTAACAAGTCATTACCACAGCTTGATGGAATTAGCTTTTTGTTGCACACAGTCATGCTTCCAAGCATGGCCTAACCCTGGAGGCTGAGCAGCATCCACCTCTGTGTCAACCTCAGAGACCTAGAAGCTCCGACCTACCTCTCAACAACTAACTTTTTCGCTTTTTCTCAAGTGGGGGTAAAGCATCTTAAGCCACAAAGAACTCTGTTGATGCTGCATATACATGACTCAGGAAGGCTACTTACATGACTTCTGCCTAAAGACTTTCTGGTGGAGTCTACACTGAGGAGCAGCCAGAGCTGTCTTTGAGTTAAGAAAGGACACAGGAGTTTAAACCTTCCCCTGAAATAAAGGGTCTGACTCCATTTTTGATATCTGACTTATTTTTCTCCCAGTTTTATTGAGGTATAATTGTTATTTAAAAACTGCACATAATGAATTAAGTGAGTCTGGATGTATGCATATACTCATTTTACCAGCACCACAATCCAGGTAATAAACACATTCAATACCTAAAACAAAAACAAAAACAAAAAACACCCTAAACAAGACAACTTTAAAAGATGTATTTTCTAAATTATGAAAGGGGATGTTTACGTGAGAAATATCAGAGCTTGGAGAAAGTATAAAGAATTCCAAGACTGGTAAAAATACTGTACAATTATAAACTGACTCCACTGTATAAACCTGTCTCACTGTTGACAGTTTTAAAAAATGAAGGAAACCAATGTAGTAAAAGCTAATAAGAAAAGAAGGCTTCTGGAATAGTTCCATAACAGAAGATGGTTGGCTTTTGATGGGGACAGTGGGTGGCCTGAGGGAAGAAAAGGAATGAAAGGAAAAGAAAGATTCAAAAAGATTCCCTAGTCTAGAAAAAAATAACAGTGGTTCTCAAATCTGGTCTCAGAACAGCAGCATCACCTGAAAATGTGTTAGAAGTGCAAATTGTTGGGTGTTACTCCAAAATGCGGAATCAGAAAGTGTGGGGGTGTGGCCCAGCAAGCTGTGGTTTAACAAGCCCACCAGCTGCTTCCAATGCAGGCTAACATATGAGAACCACTAGTCAAAAAGGCTTTACAGTGTCACTGATGGTAAGAGAGTGAGTCCCTGCCCAGGTAGCTAGGATGGTTAGTTCCACAAGTGAGTCTCTCTTTTAGTCAGCTTGTCTAGTTTGGCTTGAAATTTTTCGATACCGTTTCTGTTGCTGAGCAGTTCCTTTCTGGTGGAGTGAGTTATCACTCTAATCTTTTGGCTTTCTCACCAAGCAGTATCTTATGGATGAAAGGAAACTGTGGATAAGACAACTAATTACCTTATGTTCCACAAGAGAGCTAGTTTAAAGATCTTGTACTAACATAATACTAAAGGGAAATTTCATTTTTTATATTTCAGTAAAAGAATCTCTCCCTCAATTCCATTTGGGGTTTGATGGTCTAGTCATAAATGCCATTTTTAGTTATTCAGCAAATGGCAAGCCAAAGCTAACAAATACATGGTCTTCCAAATACAACTGAAAATAAAATACTGTCTCATGGTTTGGTTTGGTGGTTAATGGTAAGAGCTATTTCTTTTCTTGTAGTAGGTTATATTTATACATTACATATTCCAAAACCTGAAACATGACTGCCTAAGCTTTTTTGGTTTAATTTAATGTATGCACTAGCTCACACTGGGAAGCTTGAATATATTTAGTATTTTCTATTACTCATGATATGAAACAACTTTCCAGTTTTCCAACCTGGGGATGATTCAAGATCCACATTTAGCTGTAACATTTTAAAAAATTCTCAGATGTCATTTAAGAAATTCATGAAAAGCAAAAAATGGTTAAAATCCCTGATGTATATTCTGGTTAGAGAATAGAAATAGTAGGCTTTGAAACAGTACGTTATTTGTTTATTCTTAGAGTGTCATTGTCTAGATTGACAGTCTCAAAGCTTCATTTCATAGAACTAATTACATGGCAGTATCTTGGGTTACTGAAATCTTTGGTTCTCCTCCCAGTTCAAATAAAAACAATTACAGTCTGGTCTGTTGTTTAGTCACTAAGTTGTGTCCGACTCTTGGCAGCCCCATGGACTGTAGCCTGCTAGGCTCCTCTGTCCATGGGACTTCCCAGGCAAGGATACTCAAGTGGGTTGCCATTTCCTTCTCCAAGGGATCTTTCTGACCCAGGGATCAAACCCACATCTCCTGCACTGCAGGTGGATTCTTTACCACTGAGTTACCAGTAAAGCCCAGAGACTACTTTAATTGCTACTAAAACATCTCTTTACCTAATAGTTGAATTTAAGACAATTATATTTTCTTTTATTCTTGAAAAAATATATAATTGGAAAATAGCATGTTAAATTATCTGGCCTACCAAAAGTATATGTAAATTTTAAAGTATAATAAAAATTATATTTATAAAAAACATCCAAATGCCCCCAAAAGATAATGTCAACATCAATGTAAAGACATACCTCATAGAAATGAACATTTCTATGTAAAATTACAAAATTTCTATGTAAAGTTGTCCTGTAAGATCATTTTAAAACAAGTTTTAAGCACAACCATGTCTCCCCTAGGCTAAGATATCAGTAACTGCCAAATACAGTTTTTAAAAAGGGGAATAATCACAAAAACAAGCTCTGAGATCTGCTAATATATAATTTAAGGCATTATTTTCCCCCAGTATTGTCTGTAAAACAAGAGTCCCCTGGGATATTAATACATTTTACTACAGAGACTGCTTTCCCTGGTCTATGTGACATATTCAATTTGCAATACAGACTTTTTAAAAAAAGGTAATCCCAGTACTTAGCAATACTTCTCAGTCTTTGCTTACGCTAATATGCATTATGAGCCTTTAAGAGAGTGCAGAAAACAGTTTCCCAAACATATTTGGACTATTTTTCCTGGGAAATCTTTTAGAACTAACGATCTATAGAATATGCTGTGGGAAATGCTACTCTGTGACATGAGGTTTCTAACATGATCATGAAAGTGTATATTAACACTTACACGCAGGGTAACTTTGGAGTTTAAAAGGATCCGTATTAGTTCTTCAAGTCTAATCCCCATCTACGGTGTTTGAATTCCTTTTCATTTACACCAAGTGATCTTTGACTAAGCCTCTCTACCAGTTCACCTTTTAAGCAGAGTATTAGTGTAGAGCTTATTCTACACTAGGCAGAAAGTTAGCTGCCCACAGTTTCTAGGGTTAACCCATCTGCACTTCAGTATCTTTCCTGTTCATAGAGATTAAGGGGGAAACAAGATATGATCCTAAGAACTCAAAATAGAAATGAAAAACAAATGAGTACAATACAATGAACTTATTGTTCCTGCTATTTATTATTTATAAAAATGCATGAAGTATTTGCACTACATATATTACAATGTTTATACTACATACATTTCAATAGAGCACATGAGACTTTTAAAATTAAAAATTTACTTATTTTTAAAGTAACTATACTTCAAGAACACTGCTCCCGCTATGAAATTCCATTCCCCAGAAATGGGCTCATCTGATTAGCACAACTGATCTGCCAGCTGGATGGATCTCAAGTAAAGTTCAAACTGGCATTTGGCAAAATATCCCTGTACCCAGCATTTTACATGGAATACAAATTAAAGATGCATTCCGGGATTGCCCTGAGAACCAAAAAACTGCATGGTAACATGAATATATTCAATAGATATCCTCTTTATGCTAATATATTATCCTCTTTATGCTAAATTTGCAAGATGAGCAGTTTAAATAATACTTCCAATTCTGTGCTTGAATTCTGCTTACATTCATTCTGTGTAAGTCTGTTGGTGTCTAAGACTGGATTAAGAAAGACTGCCATCTGGTAGTTACAGCAACCCTTTACTAACGTGATCGGAAGTTGAAGACCATGAGCCTCAGAGAAATGCAAACCAGGTTTATTACTATGAATATATCAAAATCTTTTTTTTTTTTTAAAGTCATTGAATCGGGCTTTTCACTTAAAGAGAACATTGTGTGTGCTTGCACACTCAGGCATTATATAATCGACCTACAAAAGTCAAGTTTTAAAAGGGGTTAAAAGGATGAATGATTGAATTAAATAAGCAATTAGGTCTACATTCCCTTCACCCACAAGGCTGCCACTGTCCTTTTTATAAAGCCTAGGGATGAGAGCCAAATTAGTCTGACTTGCTGGCCATTTAACTCTAACTTCCCTTAATCGTGTTAGAGTTCTCGGGTACACATTTTTTCCTATCAATGGTGTTTCAGGTAAGTAACACTTCAGATGCAGAGTAAACAACAGTATAAAAACACTAACAACGTGAATACAGCACATGAGCCTATCTAAAGTGTTTTCAAACTCATCATGATCTTATTAAAACATGAAGGCAAAGTCAGAGAGGGAGAAAGACAATGATTATCTCAGATTCTGTAGTTTCCTAGGGTTACAGGGGTAGGGATGGTAGAGCTGGGGGACTTGAATCCACATCACCTAGTTAGAAATTCAGTTTTCTTTCTAGTATATCACAGTTTCTTCCCTGAAATAACAGTATTTTATATTTACGTGGCTTCTAGTATTATAAATATATATGTGTATACATGAATAAAAGGGCTTTGCATTTTGAACTTGCCCAAACCTCCCTGTGGCCCACCTCCAGTCTAGTTTCACTCCTTGAACCTCTTTGATCTTCCTTTTCTCCCCTTATTTTTTTTTCAAAGTCACTACCACTTGCTTGAGCCAAGTGAAGGCAGCAGAGTAAATGCCACATCCAGCCTTCCAGAGCATTCATGGATTATGACTACATCTACTCCAATGTATAGACAAACAGGCCAACACATGGACTATTTCTCTCTTGTTCTCATTCTTCATGCAATAATGTCAAGGACACAGCCATCAAGAGATGACCTAGGGTTATACAAGACTTATCCAGCTCAATACGCTTATTCTATCCCATTATTTCATTTCAACCCATAAAAAAAAAAAAAAAAACTTTGTTAAAAACAAAAACCCTTCCTTATATGGCCAGTCTCTGAAGCCTAAGATTTGATAGCCCTGGAATTCAGAGAAGTTTTCCTCTTGTGTCTCTTCCTGAAGGCATCTGAAACATTCTTTGTTGATTGATTTTCAAGGTGGAAGCGATGCTCTTTCCCAGGAGGCCTCAAGATTATCTATCCTGCTCCACACACTGTCAATAACTTAAGTCTCTCCATTAAAGTCTGGGCTACTGCTAGGTAGTAGACAGGGAAGGAAGGCAACCTGGAGTGAGGAGCACTGAGGTCATTCACCAAGACAAAGGAAACCAAAGATCAGTCAACACTATTTGGCCAGAGACCCCTTCATATTGAACATTCTTTTTCAGACTAAAGTACACACACACAGTTAATGGAAAACATGAGTAGAGCATAATAAAGGAGAAAGAACAATGGCTCTGGGATTAGAGAGATTTGGGACAGAATCTTGATTTTGCCACATAGCTGCCACTAGCTAACCCAGGGCAAAGAACAATATACATGGATCTCTTTTGGCATTTGTAATATCGATCTTGAAGAACTGATGGGAGGATTCAAGACTTTATATAAAGTACCTAGCACACTATCTGACACACGGCAGGTACCCAATATATGGTACTTATAAATCTATCTTTTTAGTCATCTAGCTTCAAGAAATTTCCTAAAGGAAATCAGTCCTGAATATTCATTGGAAGGACTGAAGCTGAAGCTGAAACTCCAATCCTTTGGCCACCTAATGCGAAGAACTGACTCATTGGAAAAGACCCTGATGCTAGGAAAGACTGAAGGCAGGAGGAGAAGGGGATGACAGAGGATGAGATGGTTAGATGGCATCCGACTCAATGAACATGAATTTGAGTAAACTCCAGGAGTTGGTGATAGACAGGAAGGCTTGGCGTGCTGCAGTCCATGGGGTCACAAAGAGTCGGACACAACTGAGCGACTGAACTGAACTGAGCTTCAGGAAGCTGGTCAGGAACCAGCAATCATTTGCAGTGGTGGGCAGAGTAACTCTCTCACTGGGAGAGTTAGAGAAGAAGCGGGGAGAAGAGTGGCTGCTTGTGGGCAATGGCTCTTAGAAGAGCACATAAAAGGAAGCGCCCCAGCCAAGTCAGCCGGAAGAGCTGTAGCTGAGGCGTCCTGAGGGGCATTTCCCTGAATCTCTGCAAGCTCCCAACAGTAAGAACACAATGTAAACTCTTACAACAGCATTGTCCAACAGAAATAAAATGTGAGCCACAACTGCTTTTATATTTTCCAGCAGTCACATTAAAAATGTAAAAAGAAACAGGTGAACTTAATTTTAACAATATATTTTAATTCAATATATCAAAATATCATCATTTCAACATGTAATAAATATTAAAAATTGAGTTTCTTTACGGTCTTTTTCTTGTGCAAAGTCTCGGAAATCTAGCATGTATTTCCCACTTAACACTACATCTCAATTAAGTCTTAGTTACATTTCAAGCAGTCAGTAGCTATACACAGCTAGTGCCTGAGTTACTGGGCAGTGGGGCTCTATAATCCTGATCCCAAGCCTGGGCCCAGTCCGAAGACTCTACCCTTTTAAAACTCATTATTCACCATCCCACTGTGTGCATGCATGCTAGGTAACCTGAGTCATGACCAACTCTTTGCGATCCTATGGACTCTAACCTTCCAGGCTCCTCTGTCCATGGGATTCTTCAGGCAAGAATACTGGAGTGGGCTGCCATGCCCTCCTCCAGGGGACCTTCCTGACCCAGGGACTGAACCCCCACCTCTTATGTCTCCTTTACTGGCAGGTAGGTTCTTCACCATTAGCACCGCCTGGGAAGCCCCACTATCCCACTAGGGACCTTGAAAGCCTTGTTATTAAAAACCTCACTTTTAAAATGTAAACATCTCTGGAAAAGCGGTGAACTAATCAGCTAACACTTCAACAGAGATTATCTGAGACAAGTCAGCACCTGGAAAGTTAAGAGTAAGAAAGCAAAAAAGGGGTTCTGAGAAGGGGATCTTAAGGAAACCAAGGACATATTTTGCCCAGTTCACAAATTAGCCTAGATTTAGGCCACTTAATACATCTTACAAATCTTTTCTAAGTGGCCGAGCCCTAGATTACTCTTATTACATCAAAAGCTCACACAATTAGGTATGACAAAGATCTATATATGTAACAAGTAACACCTGTAGGGAGCTGTAAGCAATGGATAGAGGAATGCCAATCACGTCACTTAACACCATTTCTTAATCGCCAATCAGCACAGTGTATTTCAATCAGGTCAGTACCTTCAAAATTCCATAAACTTGAAAGAACTTTCAATAAGACGACCTCTGTACAGGGTCACTAGAATAATGTAGAAGTCTGGACAATTTGAAAAGCTGGTAACTATAAGAATCTCAGGTATCAGTGTTAGGAATCCATGCATTTGGACAATTATGCCTTTGTTTGTTAAAGTTCATCTATAACTGTAAACAACTTTCAATCAGGTAAGAAAATATGTCATGTGGTTTGCTCTTTTACAATTCAAAAAGTACTTTCAAAGTACGTAAAATGCAACCAGATGCTATTGGCAAAGAACCGACTCTTTAGATGTGACCAATTTCCAAGAACATTACCAGCAATGTGGCCTACACATTGGGTGCATACAAAGCTTTGAAAAGTTCACATCTAATCTAATCATCTATTCAAAACACTCCACGCTTTCCCACATTTCAATGGTGTTTCAAATTTATAAATAAATTTCTCAAAACGCATAGAAAATCAGAAATACACGTATAATTGAAACCTCCCTCCTTCCAAATAGATTCAGAACATGCTACCCGGCTAATGACACAGCAAGTCTCCTTTCTATCTAAAAATACAAATTGATGGTAATGTCTGAGCAAGAACAATAGGTCACTTGCATTGTAACATAAAGCTTAGTCACCAACTGACAGCTTTCCTTTCATTTAGAAGAGATTTCCTTAATTCCAGGTACTACACAAGTTTAAATCATCAGTATACTAGTACTCTGAAGACTAGCCTTCTGTAGATGCAAACATATTTAAATTCCAAGTTGCAATAACCCTTGTGATAAAACTTTTAAAGAAACGGATAATGATGCATTTCTATCATATCTAGAAAAAGATAAAAAGAGGTATTTTAATAATTGAGATTTTTCTCTTAAATTGGAGAAGGCAATGGCACCCCACTCCAGTACTCTTCCCGGGAAAACCCCATGGACGGAGGAGCCTGGTGGGCTGCAGTCCATGGGGTCGCTAAGGGTCGGACAAGACTGAGCGACTTCACTTTCACTTTTCACTTTCATGCACTGGAGAAGGAAATGGCAACTCACTCCTTGCCTGGAGAATCCCAGGGACGGCAGAGCCTGGTGGGCTGCCGTCTATAGGGTCCCACAGAGTCGGACACGACTGAAGCGACTTAGCAGCAGCAGTAGCAGCAGCAGCAGGTGCTATTTTTACTGATTACTGAAATAAAATTGATACTATTCATTTCAACAATGCGGAGGATGAACTATTTCACATTATTACTTTGTGAACCTTCCAGATAATGGTCCTAAATTAAAATCTCAATCACAATGCTTAGGGACTAGTTTGTTCTGGACAAACACTGAATCCTAGTCAGTTTAGTAAATGCATAGGTTTCTTGACTATATTACAACATTTATTTAAGGTATACCTCCTCTTTCTTATTCCTCTCACAAGCAGGATTTGGGAGTGGAGTGGAAGACGTAAGCAAGCAACAATTATTTACCACAAATTTATTGAGCAACATAGGTACACACTTCACATGTGTTACCTTGTTTAATCTTCATTGCAACTCAAGAGATGGGTATTTTTATTCTGATTTCACATATGAATAAAGCAAAAAGGCTCAGAGAAGTGAAATAACTTGCTCAAGGACAGCAGGATTCTGTTCAATTTGTGGTACCCAGTGCTGACCCTTCCTTTTGGATCCCAGCTCTCTTCACTTGCCCACAACCAACTGAACTTGCCCTCTAAAGTTCTCATTCAGTTACACTGACAGTTCTTTAGCAATACTAGGTTTTGGTTATCACATTATAAAGGCAAAAAATGATCAAACCAAATATGATTGAGAACTTCTTGTTACAGAAGATCAAACACACAGATAGATGGCAAAACTTTAGCCCCCCTGGAATAAATTTCTAGTGGAAGAATCTGCCCCACTGATATGGGACAAAAGAGAAAGATGTTCTAGGGCTATGTTGTCCAATTTGGTAGCCAACAGCCACGTGTGACCACGAGTACCTGAAATGTGGCTACTGTGAACTGAGAGGTACTACAGTGTAAAATATACACAGGATTTCAAAGACTTGGTATATTAAAAAAAGGCAAAATATTTCATTAATTTTTCACTGAATCAATACTTCAATGAAAATAATTCATTAATACTGATTACATGTTGAAAAATATTTTTAAACTGTGTTCAATAAAATTCACACGTTTCTTTGTAGTTTTTTCAACATGGATAGTAGAAAATTTTAAACTACACTTGTATTTTGAGGAAGGAAACAGCATTAGCCTAGGGCCTCCATATGAGGCTTCAAATCAAACTTTATACAAAAGCCATTCTTGAACAGAAGGCCCAAACTCTTAAACTCTTAAAAAGTAGTAGGCTATCAAAACACTTTGGGGAAACCTATATAATTAATTATTCTGATCATAAATGGTAAATAATTGTCAAGTCTTATAGTAAGAAGCCAAACATGTAGCCTTCTCATCCATGCTCCTCCAAAATCTAAAAAGCCATCATTCCAACTTATGGTTTCATATATATCTGTGAACATATTTGTCTTTATTGCTTAAGACCTGTGCAAATATTACGGTCTTCCCTCTGAATGATCATTCTAAGTACAGTAGATCACACAAGATACAGGAGTGAAAATACACCCACCTACAAGTCACTGCTTCCAATACATCCCTGACACCCTTTTGTATGCTTAATCATTTGGTTATTTCCCATTAAAGGATCCAAGGAATTTCAGGTAATTGAAGTTTCTATTTAAAAGGCATTTTATCTTCTATATACCAAAATCTCAGGGGAAAGCACCAATAGAAGCTTTTTTTAAAAAAAATCATAATTAAAAGAGATATGACATGGTTTTCATAATAATTGATCTATAAAGGTTTGGGGTATTTTGGCTGTGTGGCATGTAGGATACTAGTCCCCTGACCAGGGATGGAACCTGTGCCTGCAATGGAAGTGTGGAGTCTTAACCACTGGACTACCAAGGAATTCCTAGGCCTGTAATTACCATGAAACACTGCTAGCCCCCAAGTGGTTTAAATCAACTTAATAAAATACTGAACTCAAAGTTCTCCAGTAAGTATTTTGTTGCTGTTGTTCAGTTGCTAAGTTGTGCCTGACTCTTTGAGACCCTGAGAACTGCAGGCTCCCCTGGCCTTCACTGTCTCCCAGAGTTTGCTCAGATTCATGTCCAAGTACTTTGATTTTGTATCTATTCCTTAAAATTGATTTTAAAATAGACCAAAATACATCTTTCACACTCACAGTAAAATCAAAAGCACTTCTATTTTATTTATTTATTTCCCCCACCATAAGAATGAATTTTTTCAGTTCCTCAGAATGATGTACTATAGAAGACCATACGAAGTATTTTGAAAAAAAACCCAGTTATCTTTTTAAATTTTTAATTGGAGGATAACTGCTTTACAATGTTGTGTTGGTTTCTGCCATAAAACACAAATCAGCCATAAGTGTGTGTGTGTGTGTGTATCCCTTCCCTCCCAACCCATCTAGGTGCCAGGCTGGACTCCCTGTGTTATACAGCAGCTTCCCACTAGCTATTTTCACACATAGACTTGGTTATCTTAATGCCTCCTGAAACTGTTGTCATGAAATCAACTGTCACAGCAAAACACTGGAAAAAAAAAATCTGACAGAATCCATTCAAAGTCCTTGTATGATGCAACAAATGGTGACTAAAAACCTTATTTGATAAAGAGTTTAATCACAAAATTATACTATTACATCAACATTTCTAATATGTCCCATTTCTTCCTTCACTGTGCCTTATGTAAGGCACTATGCCTTATGTGCCACTTAGTTGAAAATAATAGAAAATTGAGGCCAGAAGTTCTATAATCTATTTTACTCAAACGAATGACCTAAAACTTTTCCTTTTCATTGGAGGATGGAACTGTTTCTCATTTAAACATGTTCTTTTCCAAAAGAAAAAAAAAGTCAAGGCAGCCAAATACATCCAGTTTGAATTTTCAATATAATGTTCCTAAACATGTCAGAAACATTTACCACGTACATGACTTGTTTCAGTGGGGAGCATGCTTAAACGGGAACAATATACAGAAGGTCAGCAAAGCTTTTTGTTAAGATAACAAGAAAGTTCATGACAAAGTCCAGATTTTTAGAAAAAAGCTTTACAAAATACTCCCCAATTCATTAAGAGATTAAAACAAACAAAGACAGGTACCAACTCTTTCTTGAAAAGCAGCTTCAAATCCCTAAGAGACAAAGGTCTCCCATCCTAAGGCTAAGTGAAATTCTGGTGAACTCCCTCACCCCAGAATTGCATGAATGGGTTAACATGGCTGAGAATGTAATAAAGTAGAAAAAGCACTGGCCCGAGAGTCAGAGATAACAGTTTTGAGTCTAGATCAGCCATTTTGAAGATGTCACTTCACTTAATCAAACAAGGTCATTGATCCATAAAAATGAAGCGAAGGTTTCCAAAATTCTATGGGTCTAGATTTCATCCTCCTCCTCAGTCTACTGAGCTCTGCTTCTCCAAATGTTAAAGCGAACAGAGAATTCACACTTTGACTCATAATAGAAGGTCTGAATGATTCAACAAAGGCAGAATTTTAGCATCCAGTGAAATGTGCAAACCTGTGGAGTCTCTGTATCTATTACTGGGAAAACTTCCTTTTTATTAGGTCATGGGGGCAGAGGTTGGCTAGCACCAGTTTGCTGATCTCTGCCTCTCCCATAATTAACAACCTCCCTCTCCCATCCACTAACATATAATTTGCACAGCTGAGGGGTGAGGTCTCTTTTAATTATAATGAGGCTATATAATTCTTCACTTTGAAATGTGTATCAAAGGCCACAGGTTCTGTAACCCTTGTCTCAATCTTCCAGGGCCCTGAATGTCAATCATAATCTTTGCTGCATAATACAGACCTGTATAGGGATTTCAAATTACAATCTTGATTAGGAATAGGAATAATAGATCTTTGTATCACCCAAAATTTTGATCTTAAAATAATTTTTTTGATCCAGGAAGATAGGAGGGGAATGGGAAGTTATTGTTGAATGGGTATCAGATTTCAGAGTTACATGACGAAAAGAGCTCTGGAAATGGATGTTGGTGATGATTACCCAACATTATGAATGTATTTAATACCACTGAACTGTACACTTAAAAATGGTAAATTTTATATTGTGTATTTTACCACAATAAAAAGTACTGGAAGACAGCAGATACCCAGGACTCCAAGATGGCATCACTCACATCAGTGAAGAAGAAACTCATGGATGTTAAAACAGGGGAGCTGCCAATCTGGATATGAGGTAGGATTTTGCCCCTAAAGGCACTGCTGGAGTGTTTCAAAGAGGTTACTAGTGGTATGACAAGTATGTCTACGTGAAGAAAGGAAGCACTGCTGGGGTTTCTACCATGCTGGCAGCTTACAAACTTTTCAACTACTGCCTTTCTTAGAAGGAACTCAAACATGAGCAGCTAAGCGAGTACCACTGGAGAGGGCCCAGTGCAGGGGACACACTCTGCTTCCCTGACCATGACCTCTGCCCAACACTCCTCCCTGAGGAACATGATCACTGCTGAATATCCTAATTTGCAACAATGACCAATAAAAGATAACCAGTACAGAAATGAAAAAATACATTGGAAAACTTTTTTTAAAGGACCCCTCCACATATACACAAATATGAGACTATTACTTACAGTATCTGCATAGGAATGATGTTCTATTAAATACCACCCAAAGAAGAAAAGAAACCAAGTCTAGTATCGAAAAGTTTTGAGTCAGGTAATCCCAAGGCTTGGGAGGAAAATCTTATGACTTGGTGGGTAGCCAAAGGCAGAATCAACAAAATAATGCCAAGTACTAAAAAATTAAAAGTCAAGCTTTCGAAGCAGTCCAGTCCAGCTGGCCTAACAGGGCAGATGCACACGATGGGAAAGGCTGACCATTTTTTCCCCTCCCTACTTGAGGACGTTTTCCATGAGAGCACTTCTCAGCTGGAATTTGCTTTGCTTTCATAAAAGTTACCCGTCATTGCCTAGGGTAAAATATGAGTGAAAGATGATGACAATGACCACTTTCCATAGCTTTGTCTGAAGGGGAGGGTAAGCTAGGAAAGCACACTCTTTAATTAAGAGACAATGAATCTCGAAAACACACCAAGGAAAAGAAGAGGGCTGGCTATTTCCTCAGATTGTTTTAAGCCTAAAATTGTATTTTATGCAGCAATATTATAGAGCAATTTATCTACCAGGTATAGGCAGGCAAAGTCTTGATTCAGGAATTTAAAAATAAACAGTCAAAAATATCTCTAGAATAATATACAAGGAAGAGAGAGAGTAGAGTAGTTCAGGGATGGGGTGACAACTTACTTTTCACTGTATACTCTTTTGCGCCTTTTGGATCTTGCTTCATGATCTCATATTTCATACTCAAAAGTTAATTTCAAATATTTTAAAATGAAATTGATTTTATAAAAATGTGACTCAAACAGTAAGTTTACCTTAGAATCAAATTAACAAAATATTTCTTGCTTTAAAAAAAAAATCAGCGAGAGTGCCTTTACGTTTCTGATTTTTAAACTTTCATTGTATTGGATGTCCATAAAGTGTTTTTAATTTTATTGAGTTGCTTTTGAATAAGTTATTTTAAACATTTAACACTTAGAATTTTTAAGCACGAAAGCAAGTCATACACTACACTAACTCAGTAGTCAGTTCTGTCAAATTTGGTATTTTCTTCTACCCATTTATAAAATCACTGTGTCCTAATATAACACGCTCTTTGCACATGTTTTATTAAAGGGAACTACAAAGAGAATGGTCAGTTGTGCCTGTAAATGAGCAATGAAAAACATCAGAGGAGCCAAATCTTAATTGTTTCACTAAGCAAAAATGTAAAAAAACTTACTGGATTGGATTTGCCACTACATTTACACAGAAAAAATAAATGATTTTGCAAGCTGATTTTGACATTTCTAATTGTTTCTTACAGGTGTTTATCATGTGTTATTTTATAGGTTACAAGATAAATCACTAAATGAAATCAGGGGGAAATTCAAGATGGCACAATGGCACACAGAAGTATAAAATGAAACAAAAAGCACAGCACAGGAAGGCAGTTGCATTTGGAAACAAAAATACTGTCCTTTTGCCAAAATGATGATTATTCAACCATTTCCAAATGCACAAATGAAAACATCGCCAAAGACTGGAAAATTGACTAATCACTGACATGCACTAAAAATTAAAGAAGATTATGAAACAGTCACATTTCTAAAGTCTTTTATGTATAGTAAGGAAAAGATACATTCAAGCCTTGCTGAATCTACCTAAATTCTAGTTTAACAGGTGTATTTTCCCTCTGTCATAAATCAGAGTATCAGAAATGGAGTAAAATACAACATTTAAATGTCTACACCTGGTGATCAAATGTTCCCTCAACATCCTCATTGTTCAGCAAGTTGTATGGATTTCTGTGTCCAAGATGTCCCATTCCTCCCTTTCTATCTCAAAGCCACTGCCTTAGTTCATCTGTTTATCTCTAAATGCCTTCTAACTTGTCTCTCTGCCAACACTCTTTATCACTCCGTTCTTCACAACACCAAATCTCAGACACATCTGATTATGCCTCTCATTAGCTAAAATAAGTGCCACAGAATAAAACCTAAATTTCTTAAAATAGCACCCAAGGCCTTCATGACCTAGTGCTCTCAACCTTATCTTTCCTGTTTTCTCTTCCACCACATCCATCCACAGACCCACATGCCCGTGGCATAGCCTATTATTCCAGTCGGTAACTTAGTCTCGTCTTCAACATTTAAGAGATCTTCTAAAGCTCAACTCAAATGTCATCTCCTCTGTGAATTATTACTCTCCAGTGGGATAAACATTTCCCTTTTCTGTGCCCATCTGCACTTCCTATAAATGTTGCGATAGCACTGCTCTCAGGCTAGTGTTGGAGTCAGTTACATAAGGATCTATTTTCCCCAATATAGCTCTTGTCTGGTTCACATATGCTTTCTTAAAATGCTGAAAACATATCAAGCCACCAAAAATATTATTCTAATAGAGGAATATATGAATACATGTATTGTTGCTTTTGTTTAGAACTAAGTCATTCATGTGTGACTCTTTTGAGACACGGTTGTAGTCTGCCAGGCTCCTCTGTCCATGGGTATTTCCCAGGCAAGAACACTGGAATGAGTTATCATTTCCTTCTCCAGGGAGACCCCATCCCAGGAATCGAACCTGAGTCTCCTGCATTGGCAGGCAGATTACCACTGAGTCACCAGGAAAGGTCATGAAAATACATATGTGTATATGTATTCTAATAAAATTAGGGGGTGAATTTTATGGTAATCTTAATTTAAAAAAAACATTAGGGTGGGTGGTACATGAAAGTTAAAGAAGACAATCCTTTCATGTACTTCCTCAACAGGCAACTCTGATGGTAATATTTTTAAGAAGGTAAATATCATCTTGGGTTGGCTAAAAAAATTACTGGGAATTGAGATCGCCATACTTTTTAATTATAGGTATGGAGAAAAAAATAAGCCATCTTACAGACTTAAGACCTAATAAAGTTATTTATAAATGAGCTCCTGCTTTCTGAAGCCCACAAAACTGATTATTACAGAGCCTTCTTTTGCTTATCTAGGTCATCTCCATGAAACTGGGCATTTAAAAACATTTAGATTCATCCATGACTTGCCAAAGACAGGATCACAAACTGCTTCCTGATTTCTACCTGAATGATCTAAGTATCTTCACTCTGCCTCTTTAAGCAAACCAAGCTAAACCAAGTTTAGCATGCTAATTCCTGCTTCATCAACTGGGGAAACTAGTTTGATTTTGGAAGTAAGATCTATGTAAGTTTTTCTCAGTTATTCTTGTGTACATATGAATGCGCACACACACTTTTTTCCTGGTATCTTTCTTCAGAAATTGAGATACAATTCACACACCATAATATAAATTATTACTGCAAAAGGGACAATCTGTTGTTGTTGTGCGGTCTGTAAGTTGTGTCCAACTCTTTGCAATCTCATGGACTATAGTCTGCCAGGCTTCTCTGCCCATGGAATTCTCCAGGCAAAAATACTGGAGTAGGTTGCCATTTTCTCCTCCAGGGGATCTTCCCGACCGAGGAATAGAACATGGGTCTCTTGAGTCTTCTGCATTGGCCAGGGAATTCTTTACTACTGAGCCACCTGGGAAGCCCCTCACACACCATAAAACTCACTATTTTTCAAACTGCACGATTCAGTGGTTTTTAGCATATTCACAATGTTGTGCAATCATCAACACTATCTGTTCTAGAACTTCTTCATCACCCCAAAGGGAAACCCAGTACCATTAAGCAAATATTCCCTATTTCCCTTATCCCCATCCCCTGGCAACCACTAATCAATTTGCTTTCAGTCACCATGGATATGCCTATTTTGCGCATTCCACACCAACTGGAACTATACAATATGTGGCATTTTTGTGTCTGGATTCTTTCACTTAGCATAACATTTTCAAGGTTCACCCATGTAGTAGAAAGATTTCATTCCCTTTTATGACCAAATAATATTCCTTTGTGTGGATATACCATGTTTATTTAGCCATTAATCAGCTGCCAGACATTTAGGCTGTTTCCATTTCTTGGCTATTATAAGTAACGCTGCCATGAACATCAGTGTACAAGTTTTTGTGGGAACATGTGTTTTCAATTAAGTATATAATGTAGGAATAGAACCGATGGGTCATAATGGAACCTATATGTTACTATTTTTAACCATTAAACCATAGTAACTTTTGGAGGAACAAGCTACTCATTACATTCACATACATATTTTTAAGGGCAGTAACAACGGTTTTTATTTTCACATATTGTTTATAAGTAAGTTGTTCTACCCTAGAGGAAAAGATTTCCTTTGGGATTCAGGGTCCTTAGAGGTTAGAGCAAATCCAAGGTTTTACAAGACAGATTCAGTTCAGTTCAGTCGCTCAGTTGTGTCCGACTCTTTGTGACCCCATGAATTGCAGCACGCCAGGCCTCCCTGTCCATCACCAACTCCCAGAGTTTACTCAAACTCATGTCCATCGAGTCAGTGATGCCATCCAGCCATCTCATCCTCTGTCATCCCCTTCTCCTCCTGCCCCCAATCCCTCCCAGCATCAGACTCTTTTCCAATGAGTCAACACTTCGCCTGAGGTGGCCAAAGTACTGGAGTTTCAGCTTTAGCATCAGTCCTTCCAATGAACATCCAGGACTATTCTCCTTTAGGATGGACTGGTTGGATCTCCTTGCAGTCCAAGGGACTCTCAAGGGTCTTCTCCAACACCACAGTTCAAAAGCTTCAATTCTTCGGCGCTCAGCTTTCTTCACAGTCCAACTCTCACATCCATACCTGAGTACTGGAAAAACCATAGCCTTGACTAGACGGACCTTTGTTGGCAAAGTAATGTCTCTGCTTTTGAATATGCTATCTAGGTTGGTCGTAACTTTCCTTCCAAAGTGGAAGCATTTTTTAATTTCATGGCTGCAATCACCATCTGCAGTGATTTTGGAGCCCCCAAAAATAAAGTCTGACACTGTTTCCACCGTTTCCCCATCTTTTTGCCATGAAGTGATGGGACTGGATGCCATGATATTCATTTTCTGAATGTTGAGCTTTAAGCCAACTTTTTCACTCTCCTCTTTCTTCATCAAGAGGCTCTTTAGTTCCTCTTCACTTTCTGCCATAAGGGTGGTGTCATCTGCATATCTGAGGTTATTGATACTTCTCCCTGCAATCTTGATTCCAGCTTGTGCTTCTTCCAGCCCAGCGTTTCTCATGATACTCTGCACTCTGTATACATATACTCATGTACTCTGCATACAAGTTAAATAAGCAGGGTGACAATATACAGCCTTGACATACTCCTTTTCCTATTTGGAACCAGTCCATTGTTCCACGTCCAGTTCTAACTGTTGCCTCCTGACCTGCGTACAGATTTCTCAGGAGGCAGGTCAGGTGGTCTGGTATTCCCATCTCTTTCAGAATTTTCCACAGTTTATTGTGGAAAAAAAAAAAAAAACTCTTTCAGAATTTCCACACAGTCAAAGGCTTTGGTATAGTCAATAAAGCAGAAATAGATGTTTTTCTGGAACTCTCTTGCTTTTTCCATGATCCAGCAGATGTTGGCAATATGATCTCTGGTTCCTCTGCCTTTTCTAAAACCAGCTTGAACATCTGGAAGTTCACCGTTCATGTATTGCTGAAGCCTGGTCTGGAGAATTTTGACCATTACTTTACCAGCTTGTGAGATGAGTGCAATTGTGTGGTAGTTTGAGCATTCTTTGGCATTGCCTTTCTTTGGGATTAGGATGAAAACTGACCTTTTCCAGTCCTGTGGCCACTGCTGAGTTTTCCAAATTTGCTGGCATATTGAGTGCAGCACTTTCACAGCATCATCTTTCAGGATTTGAAATAGCTCAACAGATTAAACCCCTTCAAAGAATAAAGATGTATAACAACACATCAAACCCTTACTACAGCAAAGTCTAGTCATCAAAGGGATTAAATATACAAATATTTTAAATGACAGAGGAAAATAACTCCCACTTTTATACAGTCAATAACTATGCACTGATCTCCACTCACAGAATCTTCTACTCCAACATCTCTCATAGACATTTCAAACTTACTATGTCTCAAACTAAATTTCTACTCTTTTCTACTTCCCCAAATTATCCCTCCTGGCCAAAATTATTCCTCCTGCAAACTTTTGCCTACATCCCAAACCTTGGTGTCAAGTTTGACTTCTTTCTCTCACGTATACTCCACATACCAGTCAGTAAATCCTATTGGTTCTATTGTCTAAATACTACATTCAGAATCCACTCAAATCTCACCACCTCTATCAGAGCAATTTCTCACCAAGATTATTGTACCACTATGATCAAGTGTCAAAACACAACCAAAATAATCCTTGTAAAATGTATGTCAGATTATGTCCCACTTCTAACAGTCATCAGTGGCTTCCCAACATTCATGCCCCATTTTGTTTCATCCATTCCAGACACCCTTGAGCCTCAAGGCATTTGCTTGGCATTCCCTGTCTGCCATGACCTTCCCCTTGGTATACACAGTCCTCTTGGTACTCAAGGGGGATTTGTTCCAGGATCCTGGTGATACCAAAATCTGTGGATGCTCAAGTCCTTTATATAAAATGGCCTAATATTTGCATATAGCCCAGCACATCCTCCTATACACTTTAAATCATCTCTGGATTACTTATAATACCTAATTCAATGTAGATGCTATGTAAATAGTTACAAATACTATGTAAATGATATGTAAATAGGCTCTGAAAGTGAAAGTGTTACTCACTCAGTCCTGTCTGACTCTTTGCAACCCCCTGAACAAGGCTCCTCTGTCCATGGGATTCTCCAGGCAATAAGACTGGAGTGGGTTGCCATTTCCTTCTCCAGGGGATTTTCCCAACCCAGGGATTGAACCCAGGTCTCCTGCATTGCCATCTGAGATTCTTTACCATCTGTGCCACCAGGGAGGGAAGCCCTGGCAAACAGAAAATTCAAGTTTTGTTTTTTGGAACTTTCTGAAATTGTTTTTCCCAAATATTTTTGGTCTGTGGTTGATTCTGCAGTTGCAGAACCCACAGACAGAGTACCAATTGTACCCACTCCCTTACCTTCTTTAGGTCTTTGCATACATGTCAGCTTCTTAGTAAGGACTTCACCTGGTCACTTAGATTTGTCATTGCCCCCAAACACTTCCTTTATCTCCCTTCCCCCTTCTATATTTCTCTAAAATATTTATATCAACACAATATATATTTTACTTATTTTTCTTTACCCCCAAGAATATAAACTCCTTTAGGGCAAGAGAGTTTATCTGTTTTGCTCACTGCTGTATTCCCAGCACTTAGAAGAGGGGCTGCTGCTGCTGCTAAGTCACTTAAGTTGTGTCCGACTCTGTGCGACCCCATAGACAGAACCCCACCAGGCTCCCCCGTCTCTGGGATTCTCCAGGCAAGAACACTGGAGTGGGTTGCCATTTCCTCCTCCAATGCATCAAAGTAAAAAGTGAAAGTGAAGTCGCTCAGTTGTGTCCGACACTCAGCTACCCCATGGACTGCAGCCTCCCAGGCTCCTCTGTCCATGCGATTTTCCAGGCAAGAGTACTGGAGTGGGGTGGGTCTAGCACATAGTAAATGCTCAATAAATATTTGTTGAATGCATAAATGAACAAGCAAAAGGAAGCATAAAGGTGCTCAGAAAAGCTAAAGAGAGGTCAGAGAAATATTTATGAGGAAGTAATATACCAAAACATAATAAAGTTGTGATGGGGAAAGAAAGTACATTTCTTAAAAAAAAAAAAAAAAAAAAAGGTCAACGTTTCTAGTTGAAACGAAAGTTCAGTGTTTCGTAAAGCCTAATTGGCGTTAGGAAAAGTTACTATCCTTGCCTATTTCATTGTTTTCAAAGAGGATCTATCCACTGTCCATTGCCAAGGGCCCTTAGCTTCTGAAGAACTGAAAGAAACTCTGGGAATGGACAAGTTCCCAAAATGATGATGTCCTTTTCTCAGCTACCACATACACAAAGAGACAAGGGGTTGTCTTAGCCTTCTATCAGACCTAGTCCCAGGATCTTCACACAGTACAATCATATGTTTCTTAGCCACCTTTCAACTAAAACCACTAATTGCTAAACTCACCTTTCTAAGAACTACAATCACAGCCTCTTCAAACTAAAATGGATCTTAAAATGATCTCAACCCCTCACATATTTTATTTAAAAAACTACAGTGAAAAAGAAACGGTGACTTGCCCAAAATAACTTGAATAGTTAATTATACTAAGTATTTTTCAAATAGTAAGTGATAAATGTTACCAAATCTAAGAGAATTGAGACAATTGGAACAAATTCTCTAGTATCCAAAACAAGATAGTCACAAAAATTAAGTCAAAATCATTAAATCTCATAATATCAACAACTCCATCTATCCACATGTTAGATTCAAAACTTACAACAGAGCCATCAGCAAAACCATACTCCAGTATTCAGCAAACAAACTAAACGATGGATGAATTTAGATTTAAGAAAAATATATACCTTCTCCCCAAAGGAGGCTTTCATTGTCCAGTGTTGGGAATGATGAGGACTTCTAAAGTCTTTTTGCAAGTACCAACTTTCCTAAGCATTACCGGCTTCAAATAGCAGTATAAAGATGTTCCTATGAATCAATCATTTTCACGTGAGGTCCAGAGGGAACAATTTGTAAAAGGTACCTGATATTCACCACGCCTGCCACCCTCTCCTCCTCGCCCTGCGATATTCTCACACGCTTCCTCGGCCGTGTGTCCTTGGCACTGTTTCCGATAGAGTATGTGATAGCCTTCAAGTGCCTTACAGTGAGACGAGATTGTGAACCATGATTATAAACTATCTCCAGCGTGCTACAGGAAAAAGGATTACTATTTTTTTAATATTTATTTATTTGGCTGCACCGGGTCTTAGTTGCCGCACGCAGGATCTTAGTTATGGCATCTGGGATCCAGTTCCCTGACTAGGAATCAAACCTAGGCTCCCTGCTTTAGGATCATGGAGTCTTAGCCACTGGACCACCAGGGAAGTCCCAAAGGATTACTCTCTTCGTGGTCAAAAATTTCTTGCCAAAACCCTTTCCATGGTCTGCATCTAGTGAAACTCTACCATGCCTTTAAAGGACCACCTTTATTCTTCTTTCCTGGGGACCTTTTTCTGACTGTTTTATCCATTGGTGCTTTTTTCTTGATCAGATGACCTATAGCATTTGTTATCTGTACCTGTAGCATTCATCACACACCAGCAAGTAACATCTTTTGTATAGTCATCTTAGTTGTTGCTGGCTTTTTTCTTATGCTTGACTGGATAAAGAGTCAGAATCTAAGAGTTACATAATTGATATTCCTAAGGGGATTTTCCAGACAATAAAGGGTAATCTTTCTACATATGAAGGGAAAGAGTCAGAAATTTTAAAAGAGCAATTGGGTTTTAGAATACACAGCACAACCATCACTGAACTGTAATTTCAGAAGCTTTGTATTATACCAAAATAATGATTCCCATGCTTTTAAAGTAATAAGGATGTCTTTTAAGGTCAAAACATATTTTAAAGTTAAAATATATTTTGTGTACCAAAAACATACTCAATATTAGTCAGGTGTTAAATATCTTTTAACAGAGAATACATGCATTCAAAAGTCTAACTACACAATGGTATGTAAGATGGTACTTATCTGGTCTACAGAGCTTACCTGATGT
The DNA here is from genome assembly GCF_055505025.1 of Bos grunniens. Classification (NCBI taxonomy): domain Eukaryota; kingdom Metazoa; phylum Chordata; class Mammalia; order Artiodactyla; family Bovidae; genus Bos; species Bos grunniens. The sequence goes on along the minus strand of NC_141190.1, from coordinate 30,352,102 downwards.
GCACAAGAAGTTGAGGTTACCCCAGGACCTCAGACTGCACATGATTGAACTTCACTGTGCTGTGGACATGCAATATTATTGCCATATCAAAAAGTACTACAACCTAAAACTATTTACTGCTAAGTCGCTTCAGTCGTGTCCGACTCTGTGTGACCCCATAGACGGCAGCCCACCAGGCTCCCCCGTCCCTGGGGTTCTCCAGGCAAGAACACTGGAGTGGGTTGCCATTTTCTTCTCCAATAAAACTATTTAGGAGCAAGCAAAACACAGAAGGACTGATGCTGAAGCTGAAACTGCAATACTTTGGCCACGTGATGCAAAGAACTGACTCATTTGAAAAGACCCTGATGCTGGGAAAGACTGAAGGCAGGAGAAGGGGATGACAGAGGATGAGATGGTTGGATGGCATCTGTGACTCAATGGACATGAGTTTGAACAAGCTCCGGGAGTTGGTGATGGACAGGGAAGCCTGGCATGCTCCAGTCCATGGGGTCGCAAAGAGTCGGACACAACTGAGTGACTGAACCGAAAATACAGAAAGACGAACAAATCCCTACCTATCCCCATCCCACTCCCTCTCCCAAATCGAACATAAAATCCTTCATTAACTCAATCTTTCTTTCCAAGAAGCAGATTTTTAGCAACGTGAAACAATTCACTTCAATGCTTCAATAATGAACTTTTCTTGTGGTTTTGATATTACAGCAAAAGGAACCAAAAACTGAACATTATAGACAAGTCAAATATTTGCCAGTCCGTCTCTCACATATTTCCTGATTCTACTGAAATCTCAATCCTATTTACCCATTTTACCACCTTCTTCAAACAAACAAGCAAAAACCACCAGTATTTTCCAGCAAAGGCAGAAATATCATTGTGATCTCAGTTCTAGTCTTTTGTGCAGTTACCAATAAGAATGAGCTTAAATAAACAGCAGGTGAGCAGAGCGTTTAAAGGAATTAGCTCTGAGCTCAAGTCTTGGCTCTGTCACTTATTAACTGTATGATCTTGGGCGAGTTACTTAACTAAACTTCAGATAATTTACGTAAAGTGCTTAACAGGATCCTTGGCAGGTTTTAAGGGCTGAGAAAAGTGGTTACTGATTAAGTAATTATATATAATAGATACATAACAAAGATATCCTTCTTATCATAACAATTTCAAAGCTTCCTTCCAATTCCCTCTTGTCTGGCTCTGACAGGTCTGTCCCAGGTATCATAAACCTCCACCCCTGACCTATACCTGGTTCTACTACCTCCAGTTCTACCCTTGGCTATGACCATAAGCAGTTTCTGGAAGTGAGGGAACACACGACAAAAAAAAAAAAACAGGAGGCCACCTGAGTAAGCTAAAACAGCAACAAAATCCACTTCGAAACACTGAATTCACTCAAGCAGGAATCTGCCTTAGAACCAGAGACAAAGAGAAAGGCAAGAGAGAAAAACTAACCAAATTATTCAAATACTTCTAAAACCCTTACCTCCAGTTAAACAAATGACTGAAGATTTGAAGCCCAAATTTTAAACAACAGCTTTATTGTCTGCAGGAGCCATCAAGAACCAGTGCTACTAAAGAAACATGCCTCACTAAAACAATTCTTTACCATTTTTAATTTAATAATCATTTAACCGTTGCTAGACTATTTTTTAAGAAGATGTCTCAGCAACTTTTTCAAGTTTCTTCCTTCCCCATGCATTTCAACAGGCAGTGAATTAGTTCATCGTGTGTTCAGGCCTCCTGCTGGCAAGCATAATTAAAATTAAGCAAGCAACAATTCCGCTTACTGTTAAGAGTCTGTCAAATTCTTTGATGAAGCCGAGTCTGGTTTCTCCAGGAGCCAGTTGAAAGTTCTGCAACAAAAACTTGGGGTTGCTCAACTCGATGCTGGCCATCCCTTCAGTAGATGGCACTCTTCCCTTTGAGCCCAAATCACACAAGCGCCAAGAAGCATGTTCTATGACATTCAGGTGTGATACAAAGCAGAGATTCTTTCTTCAAAGCTCCCTCCAGAAACTCATTCATCAAAAGTTGATGGTCCAACCAGACACTTTTAAAGAGCCCAGGGAAATGCAGATTATAAAACATCAACCACAATATTAATAAAATCACCTAACAAGTGATTACCAAGTAATCGGCTTCTCAGAGCCTTTTGTATACTTTTTTATTCAGGCATAAAATGTTCCTTCCCTAATACAGAGGTAATGGCCTTTCAGTGGCTACTGATCAGATCTTGTCTATCAAATCTCATTAAGGTATTCAAGGTAGCACAGTGTTTGGAAAACTATGATTTTGTCATTATCAACATTCACTAAGACTAATGAAAGATGTATTACTTTCATATTACTTTCAACATTTTTGGTTGAAAAAATTCATATAATTTTTGATACCCACTTAAAAAGAATCAAACATCCTAATACAAAATTACTGTACACCTAGTTTTCCAAAAAACAAATACATATTTCTGATTCATTAAACTGTCTTTTACTTTAACACATAATAGTTCCCAGTTATTAATGATAAGCAAGGTTTCCCACACTTCTGTTTCAGAGACTTTTTAAAATAAAAAGCATACAGTTGTGGACAGAATAGAAGGAAATTTCTTTTTAGTGCAACCTCCAGGTGAAAGCCAAACTTTTCAGCAATCACCTTAAAAATTCCACCTTTTCTAGTTGAGCTAAAACTCAGTCCTGGCAAAAAAAAGTCAAAGGAGAAAGGTAAGGTAAAAGGAACACGGTTTTTAAATTTTAAAAAGGAAAAAACAAAAGCACTGAGAGTGGGGATAAGAAATGGGAAAAACATACCAATTTCAGTAACCATCTCTTTGCCCTGTCCACTTTCACCCTATGCACCTAAGCCCATTCACAACTCCACTTGAGCTCTGACCATCATCACCCTTCCCCAAACACTTCCTCAGATAATAAAAGGCTGACCTTACAGAATCTTTTCCTTATGTACTAATAAGACAAATGAGATTAGAGGTAACAATGCAGCTAACAGTTGCTGGCTCTTAATTTCTGAAGGATTAAAAAAGGGATCCCTGGGGAGGCCTTGATCCCAAAATATACTTCTTTAGATGTACCAAATAAGCCTAATTACCTTCTCCACGAGGATACTGAGGAAACCTATCTCTTTGCTATAGCATGGAGTCATTCCAGCGGATCAAAAGATGACAGGACAAGAATATTGTATGGAAAAGAGAAAGGAAATGCTGTTCTCACACTGGATGAGCTAAGCCATTGTGGAAGAACTTCACAGAAACATTGCTGACGGTGACAAATTAAAGGCACAGACTAAGTCCCCAAGATACTGATAAAGCTCAGCACTGCTCCAACCTGACTGCTTTCTACATTGTTGAAATTCCAGCTCCCCTAGCAAGCAACCAACAATAGCCCTGGGAGCTGAATTAAACAGGCTCCTGAACTCACACCTGCACCGTCCCTTCCTCTTCCATCTGAAGTAAGCCCTTCTTTGATGGGGGATGGGGGAGTGAAAAATTACAAGAACAAATTCAAAGAGGTATGAGAATTAGCAAAAAGAATAAAGTAAGAATTCCATGTATGTTACTTAGAGTTAAGTTTTCATATTACTTCCCTTAATGAACGTTGTGAGCATTAAATTTTGAAAATTGTTTTATTAATATATACAGTGTTCTTCTTCAAAACACTGGTTTTAAGAATGTAAGTTGTTATTACTGCCCTTATGTTTCTAAAAAGTGTTTCAACCCCTGGCGGGCTGGTTGTGGGAAGTTTTTTATCTTATGGAGGTCAGTATGTCTATGGCAGAAAAAGTGAGCTTCATAACCCAATCTTCAAACTCTAGCCTTGTTTGAGTCAGTAGCAGTCTTAAATGCTAGTTAATGTACTGCTATATACCAATATCCTCAGGTCCAGTTTCAGGCAATTTAAAACAAGAGGTTTCAAAGTTCATTTTATATCAGGGAGTTAGGGTTAACCCTAACCCATTTCCAATTAAGCTTTAACTAAAACCAACTTTTAAAACAAGTAATTGTAAAGTATATACGATGGTGAGACAGATCAGCCTGACATTAGGTAAAATCAACTTATATCTCACCTCATTATAAAGATATAACTATTTGTCAAAGACTAAACACATTTTATTGGAGAAGGAAATGGACAAAGGAGCCTGGCAGGCTGCAGTCCATAGGGTCACTCAGAGTTGGACACAACTGAAGCGACTTAGCAAACATATTTTATAATAATAATTCAGCTCTGGCATAGTTAAAAACCAGTCTATACAATCTTCCTAAGAAGGAAATTTACAAAAACAAAAAGCCTTTAGACATCAAGGATGAGTTTCATCCATTTTTATACTTTTTGGTGATCATGCAACTACTTTTTAAGTTATGCTAGACAATTATGAAAACCACATTTATTCTTCAAGGTTTCTAGGATACTCTTTTAAATTGCTCCTTCAGTGTAGTAAGTCATGTCCTAGAAACCTGAAAGCTACTATTGATGCAGCTTTTCAAAGATACACAAAAAGAAAATAATTTAAAGAAAACAAAAGACTCTGATTCTCATTATCTATGCTATCATCTAAGACTTGACAGTAAGTTAAATGGCACTTTAACGTTCAAGTATGTTTTCAATTGTGTAATTAACTTACTTTTGAGCTTGATTTTGTGATTAGTCCACATATAAAAGATCAACATTATGAAACAAAAAACACACACACGTCTTTTTCTCTAACATTTTAAACTTTCAGTTAATTTCAATTAAAACTGTTCTATGCATGCAGTTGATATTCAAATAATCACTACATGAATGCCAGGTGAATCATTTTGTAATTCACCTGAAAGGAAGAGCATCCTCCAAGTAGTATGGTTACACATGTGTGTCCATAACTAGCTACTGCTAGAAAGAAAAAAAAACTAATCAAATTCATCTAACTTATTAGACATAAGGGATATACAAGGGATAACAAACTTTTTCTTTCAAGCCATAGTCAATGAAACACTGCTAACCTGTATGATTTAGAGAGGATTCTTAGTATACACAACCCACTGCAGTAAAAATTTGAAACTGTCTTGGCTTTTGGCCAAAAGAATTCAGTCACTAGCAAGACCTGAAATACCTCATAACAATCTCATCTAGAAATACTAGGGCACATACCCCAAGATCAAATGATAAAGCATTAACAGAAGACATGAAATAAAGTATTAGGGCACCCATTTTGAATCTCAATGACTAGCCACAGTCTACGACTGCTCAATTAATTTCAAATAGGGTGTTTATGTTTAAAAGAAAGTACTCTTGATTAAACATCTTAAATGTATTTTATTCAAATTCTACATGTTTAATGTTTCCAAAGGAGTCTGAAACAGCACTGAATTTTAGTATCAGAAAAATGAGTATTTAGTGTGAGAAACGTATTAGTAACCTGTGTCTTCAATACAGTTTGAGCTTTCTTAATTCAACGGATGCTGTTTTTAAACACTGCTCCCTAATATTACCTTTCACTAAATTGCCAACAAAGGACATATTTGATCTCTACAATAGTAATCCTAAACATTACTTCAAACAGCTACTAATTTAGGTTATAATTAACTGGCTTGACCTATCAATGACACTGGTGAAGCATCAACACAGAGGAATGGGAGTGACAAAGTAAAAGCCACTTATAGCTAACTGTAAAAGGTAAATCAGGTGGAATTTTGAACAAACTGAAGTTAATATTCACCTCAGGTTGATGCAGTGTTGATAATCAGAAGATCAAGACTTAGTGCAGAACTAGAATCAACAAAGAGCCTGTTGGACCAGCTGGGGCCCTACACATCTGGCAAGCTTAAAGAACAACAAAAAAAGACTTGAATCTTCAGTAATTAAAAAGATAACATGGTACAGCCCACAATCTAGCATTCGAGCTACATGTATGTCATGTGAAAAGAGAATCCTCTTCCAAAGTCAAAAAGTGATTCTACTTTATGCAGATTGGTTACTGCCGTTCAGATTTAAACGCACCTTCGTGATATGAATACAGGAGGATGTTGCTAAACAAGGCATATGCACAGCTGCAGTCTTGGAGACCCTGTGAAGATACTTCATTCATTTGCAGGTATTACCCCAAGTTTCATAGCAGCAGGGGTTACTGGCTATGCGGACTTACTTTCAAATCAAGCTCTGGGTTCAGAACCAGCCAGTCTGTGCCTACGAGCTATACAAAATACTTAAACCTTTCTGTCTGTTTAGGCATTGGGTTGTTATGAGGATTAATCATATAAAAGTCTGTGCCTGGCAAATAATATTGGCTGTTACAAATATTTGCTGAGTCTTCACTTGCTGGGTCACATGATATAGCCACCTTCAAAAAAAGTAACTTTATAGTGATGCTGATAAACACATAAAAGACTGAGGACCAAACTATATTCTAAGCACTTTACACATAAAAACTCATATGGTTCTGATAGTATTATTCCCAACATTTTACAAACCCAATTTGTTCAGAGTTGGGTTTTTATGATTTTATATGATTTCTTTCTCGAATAGAAATAAAATTTCTTGTACTCTGATGACACACAAAAGTGCTGCCCAGTACTGCTAACCAACTACTTTGAGATGGCAGAGATTAAATAGCTAACAACCTGCACAGGCTTAAGTGTAACAAAAACACTCAGGCACAAGAGACCTATTTCAGGAGGGCTCACAATCTCAGAGGTTGGGCCCTACCCTGTATTTGGGTTTGAGGATGGTGTGTAGGAGGTGGGCTGATGCTATGTCCTCTTAGTCTCAAAAGACATTCTGGTTTTACAAAGACCACATCCACACTTTAAACGTCACTGAGCAGAACCTGCATTCATACCGGTGTAACATTATTGAAAAGGGGGTTAGAAATAGCAAAGTGTGCAATATCATTTTCTCATTCATTTTCAGAATGTAAAACATATTCTGAAAATACAATCTATCATGCAAAATAGTTCCTAGATGTCTTATGATCACCTGTGTCATATGTCTACCAACAAACATTTCCTTATAACATATATGTAAAAAAGCTGCAACTTACTGAATGCCTCATAACCAACTATCTCAAGAGCTCAAATTATGTTTAACATTCAAAATAGACATACCAATTTTTTTTCTTTAAAAGCAACTATTGCCAACATTTTTCAGTCACTTAAGAGTTTTAAGAGCAGAGACTGAACTCTTTGGAAAAAGGAACACTTAAATATAGCAAAAGTGGCCTTTTTTCCCCCTGGTCTTCCCTCTGCAAAGGTAATCTGCTCAATTTAAGCAGAGGAAAATGAGTTACAGTGCAATTACAATGCAGTGGAGACTTTTAGATATACAAACTTTATACATTCGCTCCAAAAGTAACTTAACCCTATAAATGAATGGGTCCTATAGCTTACTTTTTTTTTTTTTTTTTACAAAATACTCAAGCATCTTATTTAAAAATGACAAATTATGAAGTATTCTTATTTTACTCCCTTTAACAATCTAATTAGAAGTCCTCCAAAGCCCAAAGTAGGATGAACCCAGCATGGTGCTGATGCACTCCATTCCAAGAAAAGCAACCATTTCATACTACTAAATCTAGTGTCATAACATAAAAAGTTCATGCACCTTCCAAATGGAGCTGATTCCTACCCCCCAAATCTTATCAACTCCCTCACCAAACTTGCATATAAATTCCCACTCAAAGCCTCTTGGTTGATTTAAATTCCTTTTCTCTCCACACCACTCCAGCAGGTCAATTACAACAGCACATGTGCCAAAGAAATTAGTGGTTTTACTCACGCTCCCATTTTAAACGGGCACCTACTTGCAATTAAATCTCTCCAACAAAAAGTTTACCTGAGGCCATTCTTGCTATTTTACTAGAGGCCTAGCTTATTCTACCTGTCTCTGTGGTCTTGCCTCAGCCATAATGGCATACTTCCAAACAGCCTGGACGCCCCCAAACACCAGCTAACCGGACCTGCAGCCAACTCTTGCCTGTCACCCCGGGCAGGAAGCACAACCTAACATGTATACATTTGTAGGGGTGGGGTGGGAGGGTGTGTGTCGGGGGGATGGGGACACAGATTACAGGAGAAAGGTTTGATTGAATACTCTCAACTTGGTAACAGAAGTGTTTTTTTTTTTTAACGAGGAAAACAAACCAACACTTCCTCCCTTACCTCCACCTTTTTCCAAGCGCGGGAACCTCCCAACCCTCCTGGAGCGCACCTTCAGAGCTTAAGGTCCCTCGGATCCCGAAGCTTCGGCCAGTTCTTGGTTTTTAGAACTCCCCGTCCTCTGGGAGAAATCAGAGGACGCCCGAAAGACTCGGGCCCACCCCGCGGCGCCCGGAGATCCTCCCCTTCAGGTCCACTTTCCTCGCCCGAGGCTCCCGTTCCAGTCCCGGAGGGAGAAGGGTTCACCTGAGGCCGCAAGGGCAGCCAATAGGAAAGTCCCCTCGGCCCTGCAAGTCGCCGCAATCCAACCCCCGCGCGACCCCCTTAGAAGGGTCCCCGCAGCCCAGCCCGCGCGGGCGCCTGCCGTCCCCGCCGCGAGAAGCGGTGGAAAGGCCGCGCCTTCTCTCCCCTCAGGATTACCTCGCAGCGCGCAGCCGGCTTTGTGCTTCCCTCCCTCCTTCTCCGCGGCCGCCGGGACTGCAGCGGCCGCGCGATCCTCCACCGCCGCCTCTTAAGCGCCGCACGGCTCCAGAGGGGAGGGCAGAAGGGGAGGGGGCGTGAGGAGGGAGGGACCTGGGCGCCGAGCCCTGAGAGGCAGGAAGCCGCGACACCTGGGTCACGATGCTTCTAGCTCTCGCTCTCCGTTTTCAAAAATACAATTTAAACCCCTCTCTTTCCCCTCCCGCCCCGCGCCCCCGCGACCGTTACCGGCAGGGCGGCTCACGCTCTGGCGGGACTGGCCGAGAGCCCCTCGAGCGTCCCCTGGCCCCGCCCCTAAGGCCCCGCCCTTAGGCCCCCAGGCGCCTCTGGCTCCACCCCCACAAGCCCGCCCCTCGCGTCCCCCGAACGCCCCTGGTCCCACCCCTCGGGTCCCCGAGCGTCCTGGCCCCGCCCCTCGGAATCACAGGATGTTCCTGACCCCGCCTCCTCAAGGCCCCGCCCCCAACGCGGCCCCTCGGGCCCCTCCAGAGCCTTGGTACCGCCCCCCACGGCCCCCTCCTCTCCCGCCCGTACCCAGTCTCTAAAGCCGCGGCCGCGGGGCCCTACAGGCCTGGCCTCTGGGAGGGCCTGGTGCGGGGCAGCTGTCTGGCATCTCTTCAGCGTCCTCCTCCAGCTCTACAGCTTCGATCCGTTGCGTGCCTTGCGGGAGGGTCGGAGGAGTAAAAGACCCCGACGGAAGCTCGACCACAAGGGATAGGAAGGGCGCCTTGGAAATGCCGCCCGCCCAAATCTGAGCAAGGCGCCCCCCTCCCCCCACCGCCGGCCACACTCCTAAGGTTGAGCCACAGCTTTCAGAGTCAACCTCGGCCGCCTACACTGGCTGTTGGGTCTTCAGCGGGAGGCCACTGCTAAGGTTCAACCTCCGCACGCCCCTCACTGGAGGGGCCTGGGTGTTCTCAGCATAGTTGCTTATGGGGGCGCCTCTTTCCCCCTACTCACCTCCACAGAGGGACAGGGGCTCTCTTTTATCAGCTCCACATGTACGCCTCAAGGGTCTTCACCCCGAATTTGGCCCCTGGCCTTGAGACCTTATGAGAGCTCATCTCTTGGAGGTGAAAAGTCAAGTCACTGCCAGCCTTGAAAATGAATTCGGGGCCGGGTAAACTTTGCAGGGATGTGGATCCATCCACAGGTGACACTGGGCCACCCACCCCCCGCCGCCCAGACAAGACCTACCCTAGAAATAGACCTCCCAGCAACGCACACCTTTCTCTACCACCCACGGCTTGCACCCCTCCCGCATACGTGTCCTGCACGGGCACAAATCCACTCCCAAGCCCACCCTCTGAGCGACATTCTGGTTATTCACGGTCTCTTGGGTCAACCCCACCCTAACACACAACAGCAAACTTCATTCCCCACCCTTATCTCCCTTCTTTTCCAAGGCACTGGCGACAGGCCACTTCATTTCCTTCCTCCTCTGCAGACTCTTCTCTTCCCCCTCAAATACTTCGTGCCATCCCCCTCATCTTCATCCCCTCCCTCTTCCCTAAAAATGTGCTAATTAAAATGTAGTTTCCTCTTCCCACATATAAAGTGTGGAAAATGAATCTTGTCTTGGCAAAAACTGTGATTCATTTATCCTCGCTTTCTCTCTCCACTGGACCAAAGCTATAGAAATTTTAGTCTACCACCATCTCCCATATGCTCAAAATCTAACCATGCCTCATGGTTTTTAAATACCCCTAAAGGGCGGTGGGGAAGGCTTCCTGGCTTTGGGGAGAAAATATTTAGAAAACGCTTGGCCTGTCATTTTATTTGGCATTTTAAAATATCTGCAGTATTTGAGAGAGATATTGGGAGTGGCTGGATGTTTTTTTGCATTTAGAAAGCAAGAAATGAAAAAAAGCTTGGCACGCATCAAGGTTAGCCTGTTTATGAATAGCCCCCCAAAAGTGTGTTAGGGGTACATATCAGACAATAGTCTCCACTGCACAGGACGTTTGCCTGTCACAGATCTAGACCTCCCCCCGCCCCAAAGGAAGACAAATTAACATAATCCATTTTAAGCATGTCTGATGAGCAATCCTTCCCGTGATCACTCCATTTCCCACAGTTTCTGGACAAAATGGATAAAAGATTTGCTTACCCGCTTAGGATGCAAGGCTTTCTTGTGTCCAGGGCAGTAGACGTGTGCGTCTTCTAGGTGTGGATTCTGCAGTGCTGCACAGAAACCCACTGCAGCCTCAGACCGGCGGCAGCGGCGGCTTCTCCCAACGCCGAGTAGTAAAGTGTGTGACTCTGGTAGAGACTCCACAATTACCATTAGGCGCTTGCTTATGAGAGAGGAGGCGGAATCTTTCTTAAAGGAATGGGTAGTGTTTTTCCTCTCCACTATTGCTTCATGAGAGGCTGAAAGGGTGGAAGCAGGGAGTTTTTTTGGACTGAGTATGGCAGTACAGCTGTGGGAGGTCAAGGTTAAAATTAACTGGGTGATCGAGGGACCGATTTAGTGTGAGTCAATGAAATGCTAGAAGCATTGGTTTTAAAGAGCCCTGCTAACTTCAAGCTCTGGGGTCCATGGCAAAAATAAAGTGATGTGCCTTGAAACTGACTAGTACTTTGTGTTAATAATTAATTTCGAATCATTGCTTTAAACTGATAACTCTACAAAGGGAGGTTATTTCATATTTAATACAAGAACATGAAAAGAAAAATAAAACACACAATTGGGAACAAGAGTCAAGTCTTACTAATGCACGCATATCTGCTATTTCAGTGAATATCAGTATTAGAAAATATTGTAAATCAATTGTACTTCAATTAAAAAAAGAAAAGAAAATATACTATTGACAGATCAATCTGTACTTATAAAAACTATAATATTATTTATAGAAAAAACAATAAAAATCTAATGTAAGAAAATAATAGCTGGCTATTATGCTATTTCAGTGGCAATTCAAAGTTCAGCAAAATTAAGGAACTCATAGGTAGATTACTTTAAATGCGTCCAAATTTACTATTTACACTATTAGAATGTGGTGTGTCCACACAGGAGGAGAATGAGTCTGCTTTATAACTTTAATTTTTATCTCAAATAATATTCCTCAATTTAAGCACTGAACATCTGAGATTTTTTTTCTTCAGTGGTAAATGAGGAGGTGTGGTCCCAAAATATGAATAGAGAAAAATATGAAAAATATTCTGTGATTGATGATTTTACACAGCTTTTGTTAACTACCAGTGATCTTGAGCAGGTAAGTAAACTTTTTTGTTCCATAGTCCCCTATTTTTTAGAATAAGGATGTTGCATTGAAATTTTCCTTTAGCATCCCAAAATACTATGATTTTTATGACAATTAAACGTTTATATTTTTGTTATTTGATGCATGTGTATTTCACTCCACACTCTGCTTCTCCTGAAAACTTAGATTAAAAATGTCTTTATTTTAAATGTATAAGCAGAGCTTATTATTTACAACTATTCCAAAACTATTTTGCAAATCACCATATTGTTTTTGTAAAGTGAAAAAACTTAATTTTATCTGACTTATGATTGTGTACCCAATTATGACCAATTTTCCTGCAGCAGAATCCTACAATATTGCTAAAAATACTGACTGACTGGAATACAAAATATATGTTTAATAACAATTGGAACATCGTTAAAAAGAACTGGTACATCATCAGATGGTAGAGTTGGAACTGAGTTTAGAGCTCACCGACCCCAACTCTGTAATTTCACAAGTGGAGAAAATGGAAACCCAGAGAAGCAAAATGGGGGCTCAGGGAAGTTAACTCAGTCTCTACTCTTCACATACACCACCCCATGGACTGTATCCCATGAGGATCCTCTGTCCATGGAATTCTCCAGTCAAGAATTCTCCAGGGGATCTTCCTGACCCAGGGATCAAACCTGGGTCTCTTACACTACAGGCAGATTCTTTACCGTCTGAACCACCAGGAAGAGCCTTCACACACACAGCAAATAAACAACATGTATGAACATACACTGTTTCACAGACCCACCCTGGGGCCTGAGCAAGACCTGTCACAACAACAACAAAGTCTTTCACTCATTTTGTGTTCATGTAGTATAAAGACATATCAAACAAGTGCTCGTAATGTGTGTGAATATTAACACAAATATTGCCTTCAGGCTTGGAGGTGTTTATGCTGGAAAGTAAAGAAATTTGTCCCCAGGGAATTTTTTTTTAAGTGACCTCTAAGGAAATTCACAACAATTATTTGCAAACTCTGATTCATCTTCCACCCAAATGATAGGTCCCTGCACTTCTTTTCTTGCATCCTTTGGTGCCTCAGTTCCCTTTTGTCTAGATCCTCAAGAATGCCTGTGAAGAGGAAAAGTTCATTTTGGAGCCAGGGAGGGGAAAGTATTGTCGAAATTTAGTTCTGACCTTCAGAGATGCTTTTTGGAAGTTGCTTTTGGGGCTAGAGTCTAGCATTTTTTCCTTAAATCCTCATCTGATGCTCCTCGTAAGAAACCTGGCATACCTCCCTAGTTTCAAGGGGGGTATGTTAGCTTATATTAGCTTATATTAGCTGACAGAGCAAACTTGGTATTTTGTGTACTTAGCAAGACAATTTATCACTTACATGTTTTTTTTTAAGCCTCCCATGGGGAGAGATGGAGAAGGAAATGGCAACCCACTCCACTATTCATGCCTGGGAAGTCCCATGGACTGAGGAGCCTGGTGGGCTACATGAGGTTGCAAAGAGTCAGAAATGACTTAGCAACTAAACAACAACATAGAGAATTGAAGAAAATTAGTTGCCCAGTTTCTTCATCTCTTTTTATCTTGCTCTTCTGCAAGGAAGGCAGTTCGTCTATCAGGTGCTAATGGACAATGAATAAAATGGCTGTTATTTGTATAATTCAAAGCAACCCCTCAAAATTAAATGCATTTCTTTGTATCTTCCCCAAAGTACTGAGCATAGTCTCTTATATAAAGGCACTTAATAGATACTCTAAAAAATGAATACACAAATTAATGAAATGAATAGCCCCCCAAAATATCCAGAAACTGATTACAAAGTGTTTTTGTATGTTTGTAATTTGCATTGTCTAAAACAACTGACTCCATTCTCTACCTCCTTTTTCTCTAACACAGTCATGATCTAAGATAAACAATCTCCTTTCTGTAGAGCTTTTTAGGCATGCCTGATTTGCATTCTCCAATTAAATTGTAGCCACAAATCACTACATGAACTCTGGGTAGATCAAGCAGTAGCCAAGACACTCTCTGCCAAGAGAACAGAGGATTAAATTTCAGAATTCCAGTGCTCTAGTTCTAGTTGTGAAACCAACTGGTTATGTGACCTCAAACAAGTTTCTGGACATGCTTGTGCCTCAAGTTGAACCATCTTTTAAATGGTGGTGGCGGATGTTAAGACCTGCCGTCCCTACTTCATAGGGTGGTTATAGAATTCAAATGATAATAAAAGAAAAAATGCTTTGAACTTTTCAAAGCACTTTGTAAAGAAAAGGTGTTATTATAGACAGATGTATTTAAAATCAATTATCTAGTTCAAGGGACTTTACCCTAAACAACCTGTTTTACTACTTTACTAGTTCGGAAAGCAAACAGGTTTATCTCTTCCTGTATGTGCGTGCACACACACACACACACACGTATGCACCCTGCTGCTCCCAGTTTAACAACTTCTCAGTTTTGATGCTTTTCCCTTGGGCTGGGAAATAGCATCTGTAAAATGAAGAGCTAATAATTTGTATAGAGAGCCCTCCACCATCATTTCCCCCAAAATTCACATTTTTAAAGCTCTCAGACAGAAAAGTAAACTCAGAGAAGCGCAACAGTCTTTTCATACTTCTTTATGTCATGTATTCTGTCCGTGGGGTTAGATGAACCATTCATTCGGAAACTTGGCCATGCTACATACATTTTGATCACCCCTTTGTGCCAAGAGAGTGTGGAAAGTATTCAGGGAACAGAGGGGGAAGGACTGACATGGAACTCATGCTAATGAGTTCCCCACTCCCCAGGGAGACATAATCAGAGTGATACTCAAGGATGTATCAACATATTTTAATAGTACTATGTGACCATATGGTTTATTTTAAAGGAATTGCCTCAGTTAAATGCCTGACAGTTTCCTATACAACTGCTTAAGTAACCAGGCCTGATACATCTCTGTAACGTTTATAAAATATCACCCTCAGAGTCTTCCCTTTTTCCCCAAAAGGTATTTATTGTCATTTATTCATTCTCCACTTGATGAGTCTTTTAAGATTATCATGCGATTAGTCACTAAGTTGTGTCTGACCCTTGAGACCTCATGGACTGTAACCTGCCAGGCTCCTCTGTCCATGAGATTTTCCAGGCAAGAATACTGGAGTGGGTTCCCATTTCCTTCTCCAGGGGATCTTCCAGACCCAGGGATCGAACCCTGGTCTCCTGAATTGCAGGCAGATTCTTTACCGACTGAGCTACCAGGGAGTCATCATGGCTAAACAAATAACTGCTAACACACAATGGCTAAACAAATAACTGTAATACACAAAAAACTAATAAACAACTACTGTAAATAAGATATTCCAATAAGAGCCTCATACATAGTTAGGTTAAAAAAAAATCAACCTACACAAAAAATCAACTTACCAGTTTCTGTGTAGAGAACACAAAATGAATACAAAATATGGGCTTCCCTGGTGGTTCAGTGGTAAAGAATCGCCTTCCAATGAAGGAGATATGGGTTCCATCCCTGTTCTGGGAATATCACACATGTCTCAGAGCAACGAAGCCCTTGTGCCACAACTAGTGAACTTGTGCTCAAGCCTGGGAACTGCAACTACGGAAGCCCATGCACCCTAGAGCCAGTGCTCAGCAACAAGAGAAGCCACTGCAATGAGAAGCCCAGGTACTGCAACCAAGAGTAGCCACTGCCCATGCAGCAACAAAGACCCAGCACAGCCAAAAATAAATAGTTATTTAAAAATTAGCACAAAGTATGCAATTGCTATGTTAAACCTAAAATACATTGTTTATTATCATCACATGCCTTAAGATTTCGGGACCAGTCTTTAATGTATATATCTGAATTACATGATCTTAAAACTGAGTGTTTTATTGAGGAAACCAGAATTGAAAGACACACGTGTACCCCAATGTTCATTGCAGCACTGTTTACAATAGCTAGGATGTGGAAGCAACCTAGATGTCCATCAGCAGATGAATGGATAAAAAAGCTGTGGTACATATACACAATGGAGTATTACTCAGCTATTAAAAAGAACACATTTGAATCAATTCTAATGAGGTAGATGAAACTGGAGCCTTATTATATAGAGTGAAGTAAGTCAGAAAGAAAAACACCAATATAGTATACTAACGCATATATGTGGAATTTAGAAAGATGGTAACAGTGACCCAGCAAATGCAAGACAGCAAAAGAGACATAGTCTTTTGGACTCTGTGGGAGAGGGCGAGGGTGGGATGATTTGAGAGAATAGCACTGAAACATGTATATTGCCATATGTGAAATAGATGACCAATCCAAGTTTGATGAATGAAACGGGGCACTCAAAGCCACTGCACTGGGACAACCTTGAGGGGTGGGTTGGGGAGGGAGGTGGATGGGGGGTTCAGGATGGGGGACACATGTACACCCATGGTTGATTCATGTCAATGTATGGCAAAAACCACTATAATGTTGTAAAGTAATTAGCCTCCAATTAAAATAAATAAATTAGTTTTTTTTTTAAATTGGTGTTTTAATCCTTATGGCACTATTTCTAGAATGTGATCAGGAACTATGTGCAACAGAATGACTTAGAGTGTTTCCTAAAATGTGGTTCTTGGACTCTATCCTTGAATGAGAATCTTTTAGGCTGTGGCCCTGGATTGAGGGTTTTTACAAGCATTCCAGGTGATTCCCATGTACACCAAATTTGAGTACTGCTACCCTACAGAACGGAGAGCGCGATGGCACCCCACTCCAGTACTCTTGCCTGGAAAATCCCATCGAAGGAGGAGCCTGGTAGGCTGCAGTCCATGTGGTCGAAAAGAGTCGGACACGACTGAGCGACTTCACTTTCATGCATTGGAGAAGGAAATGGCAACCCACTCCAGTGTTCTTGCCTGGAGAATCCCAGGGACGGGGGAGCCTGATGGGCTGCTGTCTACGGGGTCGCACAGAGTCGGACACGACTGAAGCGACTTAGCAGCAGCAGCAGCACCCTACAGAAACAAGACAATGTAGAATCTCTGAGATAGGATGAGTGAAACACAGGTGGCTCCTTTTTTATTATGTGAGAAGGATTCAGAGAAGGACTAACCCTGGCTCCACTCTTTCTACACTGTAAACTTGGGCAAAAATTTTAATCTCTCTAGATCCTAGTCCTCATCTGTACAATTATTCCTGTTTGACCATGTTGTTGTGAGGATTGACATAACACAGGCAGAGTTTCTATTCTAGAGCCTGACCCGGAATGGAACTTCATATATATATATATATATATATATATATATATATATATATATATATATTTATTCCTTCTCTCTTTGTTCAAAAATGAGTTTCCAGGTGGTTCTTCTTGTCCAGTGTTTTAGTATGCTTGGTAGGGTAATATGAGCTAGTAGCTTAATGAGAGCTAATACTTCCAGTACTGATGGTGTGCCAGTGCTAAATACTTTATATGCATTACTTCATTTCATATACACAATAATCCTTAAATATAAGGATTATTATTATTATTTTCAGTTAAAGCAACAGAGGCTGATAGAGGATAAGTAACATGCCCAGAATCTCAGAGCAACGAATTAGCAGAGCTAGGATTCAAACCCAGGCATTCTGACTCTAGAGCCTAACTGTTCATTATGCTGTATGTTTTGTATATTCTCTAAGTGGCTTAGATTCCAAAATAGGAGCCAATCTCTTGGAAGGAATAAGCAACTGCAAAATGGAGTTTATAAACCTCCCAGAAATACAAGCAAATGAATGTCATTCTTTGCCTATCTTAGAAGCCTTTGCCAGTTGCCTATAACAGAGCATGGCACCTAGGAGGTGTTCAGAAGTGTTAAATAGATGTAAGGCAGACCTTTCACTGGGCTTCCCAGATGGTGCTAGTGGTAAAGAACCCAGCTGCCAATGCAGAAGACATAAGAAATGAAGGTTCAATCCCTGGGTTGGGAAAATCCCCTGGAGGAGGGCATGGCAACCCACTCCAGTATTCTTGCCTGAAGAAACTCATGGACAGAGAAGCCTGGCAGCTACAATCCACAGTGTCATAAAGAGTTGGACATGACTGAAGCTACTTAATACACACACACACACAGACCTTTTATCAGCATACTATTTAAGAAGCTGACATTTCTAAGCCCAAGTTTTAAATTTTCCAGAATTTCTAGATCAGCTTATATTCTGACATAACACAAGTCACTAAATTTCAGAGCTACAAGTAATCTTACCATTTGCAACAAACAAATGCACTTGTGATGAACTATGCACCAATTTGGCACTTAGAGGATTATTTAAAAAAAAAAAAAAAAGACATAGCTAGCCTATGCCCTAAACATCTAGCTGGGAAATGAAACACAAATGCATGAAGCAACCAGATTGTAAAATCACCACATATGAGATAATAAATGTGAAGCTACTAGAAAATAGTAAACAATCAATAAATATTATCACCAATAATATATTATCAATTATTATCCATAATATTATTTTCTTTTTCAATAATTATTGGTCTAATTGCTATTATTTATTAACACTAAGAAGAAATAATAATTGTTATAGTAGTAGTAGTGTAAGTTGCTCATTTGGGTCTGACTCTTGGAGATCCCGTGGACTGTAGCCCGCCAGGCTCCTTTATCCATGGAATTCTCCAGTCAAGAATACTGGAGTGGGTAGCCATTCTCTTCTCCAGGAAATCTTCCCGACCCAGGGATTGAACCTGGGCCTTCTGCTAAGCAGGTAGATTCTTTACTGTCTGAGCCACCAGGGAAGCCCAATAATTGTTATAGCTACCATTTAGTGAGTGATTATGTGCCAAGTTTTGTGCTTGGTGTCATATATATATATATATATATGTGTGTCTAATCAATCCTGCTAAATAAGTACCATGAATTATATTTTTTAAATGAGGAAACTGAGACTGAGAAAGTTTAAATAACTTGCCCAAGGCACATGTTTGATATGTATTCCAGTGCGTGCAAATGTTCTAAGTCGCTTCAGTCGTGTCTGTCTCTTTTTAACTCCGTGGACTGTAGCCCACCAGGCTCCTCTGTCCATGGGATTCTACAGACAAGAATACTGGAATGGGTTGTCATGCCCTCCTCCAGCAGATCTTCCAGACTCAGGGATAAAACCCATGTCTCATGTCTCCTGCATTGGCAGGCGGGTTCTTTACCGCTGGTGCCACCTCCAGAGTCAAAGTAAACAGTATACTTGGAGAATCCACAAAGAGTTAGGGAAGAGAGAGATCAATTTCTGCTGGAGAAAACAGGAAGTATGAACAGCCAGAACTGTGACGGGGAAAGGATGGAGCAGGGGGGCCTTTGGTGATGGAGGTGGAAGGAGCACAGGTGTGTAGTGAGTTTCCTGACACAGGTCACCCAACACGTTGCTCAGGCCATGCTCATGGTGATGGCATGACTTGGGTCTCTTCACTGAGCAGACAGGAGAGTATGAGGAATGTTGGCCAAACAGCAAGTAAACCTCTCTGCCTGGAATGAAAAGTTTGTGTGGGGCAAAGTTAGAATTTATGTAGTCTCCAAACGTGACTCTGAAAACTCAGCCTTTGTTTACAGATAACCGGTTTAAGTAGCCCCACCTCCAGTTGGGATCCGGAAGCTCCCCTGAAAGAGGGCACAGCAATCCACTCCAGTATTCTTGCCTGGAGAATCCCATGGACAGAGGGTCCTGATGGGCTATGGTCCATAGGGTCACATAGAGTTGGACACAGCCGAAGTAACTTAGCACTCACGTACACACCACCAGTTACTTTCCATTAATACACTCACTTATTTTCATTCATTGAGACAATAGCATTTATTGAACTCCTATTATGTGCCAGACACCTGATGCTAGGGTTAGAGCAATGAATAAAGCAGGCAAATATCTTTGCACTCAGGAAGCTTTCATTGTACTGAGAAAACACAGATGTTAACGTGTAAACAAGTTGACAAGTCAGGTTATTTCAGATGCTAAAGACTAGAAAGGAAATAAAACAGATCATTGACAATGACTTGTTCGGAAGGATGAAGAAAGCCTCTTTGAGGAGGTAACCTTTGAGCTGAGACCCAAATGACCTGAAGCTCCCAGCTGGGGAGAAAACCAGTTCAAAGGTTATGAAGCCGGACAATCTTGGTATGCCTAGGAGATTGAGAACAAAGGACAAGGCACCCAATAGGTGGCGGGAGTGTTTGGGTGGGGAGGGCGGCTGAATCTTGTAGTTCTGGTAGATCAGGGTGAGTTTGACTTTTAGGAGGTTTCAAGCTAAGGAGGGGCTTTCCCTGGTGGCTTAGATGGTAAAGAATCCGCCAGCAATGAAGGAGACCTGGATTTGATCCCTGGGTCAGGAAGATCACCTGGAGCAAGGAATTGGTACCCACTCCAGTACTCTTGCCTGGAGAATCACATGGACAGAGGAGCCCAGTGTGCTACAGTCCATGGGGTCACTAAGAGTCAGACACCACTGAGTGACTAACACTACTACTACTACTACTACTTGACATGGATTGAGGCCAGAGTGCATGTGGCGGGTAAGGGAAGGGAGGGAAAGAGAGAAATCAACCGAGAATAATCTCCAAAACTTTGACCTGAGAATCTGGGTGGAGAAGGGCATCATATCTAAGACAGAGGAGACATGAGAAGAAAGAAAATGACAGGCGAAAAGTGAACACTTCTATTTGGTCGTGTTAAGCTTGAGATCTAAAATTTTCCTGTACAGTTATTTTTTCTGTTTGTTCATCATTAATTTCCTCTCCATTGTTGTTGTTTGGTCACCCAGTTGTGTCTGACCCTCTGAGACCCCATGGACTGCAGCACGCCAGGCCTCTCTGTCCCTCACCATCTACCAGAGTTTGCCCAGGTTTATGTCCATTGCATCAGTGATGCCATCCAGCCATCTCATCCTCTGATGCTCTCTTCTTCTTCTTCATAAGAATCTTCCAAAGAGCAAGAACTTTATATCTTGTTCATTATTTATTGGATCTCTAGAGTCAGAACACTGACTGATGCAGAGTAGATGCTCAACAGCTATTGAGATTTGTTGACTCTGGTTCAGTAGTTCTCAAACAAACATTAAAATTACCTGGGAAGCTTAGAAAAAGTTTACTATTAGTCCCCACCTGAACGTCTCCCCACCTGAACTCTGGGATTGCACTCAAGAAACTGCATATTTAGTCGGGACTATAGATGGGCAGTGGGATAAGGCAATGGCAACCCACACTAGTACTCTTGCCTGGAAAATCCCATGGATGGAGGAGCCTGGTAGGCTGCAGTCCATGGGGTTGCTAAGAGTCGGATGCGACTGAGCGACTTCACTTCCACTTTTCACTTTCATGCATTGGAGAAGGAAATGGCAACCCACTCCAGTGTTCTTGCCTGGAGAATCCCAGGGACGGGGGAGCCTGGTGGGCTGCCGTCTATGGGGTCGCACAGAGTCGGACACAACTGCAGCAACTTAGCAGCAGCATAGATGGGCAGAGATCTACAGTCTAAACCAGTGGTTGAGATATATTAGCATTCATTCAAATATTTACCTTAGAAACCACATTTCAGCACCATTGCAAAAGACTGAAAAGTATGGCTTTAAGAATTCAATAGTTTTCTCAAGTGAAGTTAAACTTTAAAGGTTTTTGAGAGAAAACCATTGAAAGACTCATGGAGTCACTCTTACCTCACTTGGCTTATATGCTCTCATTGGAGACCAGGAAATGGTCTCATTGGAGGGTCCTTCATGTGAAGAAAGATGGTGACCTGAATGTGGGGACAATCCTCTTCCACCACGTCTCCAAAAGGCATGTCCCACACCCATTTACGGGCTTGTGAAATGCCTTTACTTGGTGATTATAGTAAATGTATGTTTTTGCCTGCACAGCATCTGTTCCCTTTTCTAAGAATGTCTCAGTCCTCTGTGGAATCTTGTTTCACCCCATTGCTGCAGTCTTGGCACCCTTTCCTTTCCCTGAGCAAGGAATTGGCCTCAAGCTGGACCAACCAGATGTTCTTTCCCTCGCATTTAAATATTGAGTAGAATGACACAAAAACTTAAGGAGATCAGAGTTCATCTTGAAGGAGGTCCCTGAGGAGAGTGTGATTAGATACTGCTGCAAAGATCTTGCTTGACTTGGCTCCTGTCCTTCCCAAGACCTGATTCTACAGCTTTCCTTCAATTTTATGAGCCGTGAGCTTATTCTTCCAATAAATTCCTTTTGTCTAAGTTAATTAGACTGGTCTCAGTTGCTTGCAATATAACTCATGACACGGCAATTAAAAACCTTGAGATCTATAATTCAAGGTAAAGCCTTCAAACCAAATCCTTCCTGAAAACAATAACACATTGACCCAAGTTTTCACCAAAATCTAAATGTCTGATAGCAGAGTCTGAACAAGCAGATGAGAGTGAAAGCTCTCTGTGGCTTGACATCACTTCTACCACTGAGGTAAGAAAGAAAATGATGGCAGGGACATGACTCATTAACTCCACTTTACAAATTTTCCCTGAATTTACACATGAGATAAATACCTTGCTGGAAACTCTCAACATTTTTATTTCATGGTTTCTACTCAGCTCTACCAGCTCCTGAATTTCTGTCTTCAAACTAAACTTTCAGAGCAATTCTTTCCAAAGCAGGGCACAATTACTGGGACACATAAACCTAAAACATCAATTTATGAACATGAGAACTCATGATATTAAATTTAGTTCTCATTTCCTTCTGTGGCCCTCTAGGGGGAAAAAAGAACATCCTGTCCTTTTAATCATTTGGGTTAAATCCCAGTCATTTGTTGACCTCTCCCCTCCCCACATTTAAAAAAAGACCTATAACTCTTTAAGACGCTGAAAAAATGAGTAACTTTTGTATTGTAAGCAAATTTTTTGGAACAAAGTTTCTCACAATCTCATTTTTACTGACTGTTGAGATTAAGCCACAACAGATAGGATGCTGAACAAAGCCAAGCACATGCTGAGTGTGAACCACACCCAGGAAGGATAAGATAAAATAGATAACCAACAAGGACATACTGTATAGCAGAGGGAACTCTGCTTAATGTTATGGGGCAGCCTGGATGGGAGGGGGGTTTGTGGGAAAATGGATACATGTATATATATGGCTGAGTTCTGCTGTGCACCTGAAAATATCACAACATTGTTAACTGGTTACACTCCAATATAAAATAAAAAGTTAAAAAAGTTTTTTAAAAACACATTATAGTTTACAGGGCTAATACAAATGAAATCTAATCACTTGCAGACTATACGCAGTATAGTGTTCCTCGGTCATGTATAGTGTCTGACTCTTTGAGACACCATGAACTATGTAGCCTGCCACGCTCCTCTATCCATAGGATTGCCCAGGCAGGAATACTGGAGTAGGTTGCCATTCCCTTCTCCAAGGGATCTTCCTGACCCAGGGATCATACCTGGGTCTCCAGCTTTGCAGACAGATTCTTTACTGTTTGAGCCACCTAGGAAGCCCATATGCAATATAAGTGGAGCTCAAATGTAAAGAACAGTATTGTTAATTTAAGCATTTTTAATTTTAATACTGGTTGCTGTTTGTGAAAAGCAGCCATAACAATATATGGCTCTAAATCTGTATAGTCTGCGTGGACAATCATTTTCCTCTTAAATGGGAGGAAGTGGATTACCACTTTCATTATTAAAACATAAAACAGTATTACAAGCATTTTTGCTTGTAATTTTTGAATTGCTGAACTTTGAATTTTTAAATTGCTGAACACTTACTATATTCCAGGTACGATTCAAAGTGCTTTATAATATAGATATCTATTTAATCTTTACAACAATCCCACGAGATATTATTCTATTATTTTCCTGTTTAGAAACAAGGGAACTGAAAAATTAAGTAATTTGCCTATGATCACAGAGTTGGTAAATGGCAGAGGTTGGGTTTGAAATCCAGACAATGAAAGGACCCCAAAATCTGTTTTCTCAATCCCATCTCTCACCACCTTCCAACACTACTTGGCCAATTAGTGAAACAGCACCTGGTTTCTCCTTCTGCCTGTACTCGAGGCCCTTCTAGCCCTCATTTTGAATGTTTAAAACTACATTTTGAGAACTACCTGAACCAAGTAACCAAAATAAATAGACTTTCCAGATGCCAATTTGGTTGGATGTTAATTAACTGAATGGTGAGCCTTTCCAAGTGAAAGAGGAAAATGAAAATGTTGACTTATAACTTAACATTCAGAAAACTAAGATCATGACATCCGGTCCCATCACTTCATGACAAATAGATGGGGAAACAATGGAAACAGTGACATACTTTATTTTTTTGGGCTCCAAATTCACTACAGATGGTGACTGCAGCCATGAAATTAAAAGACGCTTGCTCTTTGGAAGAAAAGTTATGGCAACCTAGACAGCTTCTTAAAAAGCAGAGACATTACTTTGCCAACAAAGGTCCGTCTAGTTAACGTTATGGTTTTTCCAGTAGTCATGTATGGATGTGAGAGTTGGACTATAAAGAAAGCTGAGCGTCGAAAAATTGATGGTTTTGAACTGTGGTGTTGGAGAAGACTCTTGAGAGTCTCTTGGACTGCAAGAAGATTCAACCAGTTAATCCTAAAGGAAATCAGTCCTGAATATTCATTGGAAGGACTGATGCTGAAGCTGAAACTGCAATCCTTTGGCTATCTGATGCGAAGATCTGACTCCATGGAAAAGACCCTTATGCTGGGAAAGATTGAAGGCAGGAGGAGAAGGGGACGATAGAGGATGAGATGGTTGGATGGCATCACTGACTTGATGGACATGAGTTTGAATAAGCCGTGGGAGTTGGTGATGGACAGGGAAGCCTGGCGTGTTGCAGTCTATGGGGTCACAAAGAGTCGGACACCACTGAGTGACTGAACTGAACTGAAGCCTTTCCAGCAGCCTGGACAGAAATTAACTCAGATTTTACATTAAGTAAAATAGTATAAATTTAAAGCTCTAAACTAAGTCAAGTCTCCAATGCATGGGCAGAATCTTCAGATTTCAAATTCCCTAGGTTTCTAAGTTCTTAGAGCTGATTTGGGATGGGGGGATGGGTGGTGAGCTCTCACAGAAAGGGGTCCTTTCTCTGATGTGTGAGTTTTACTTCTTTACCAGAGAGATAATTGAGAGACCAGACTGGGGCATACATCTCCAGGCAACCTGGGTACAGAGTGAAGAACACTAAACAGCTTATTCTCAGACATTCAGAGGCTCTGCAGATACAACGTAATTTCCTGAGCCCGTCTCCCTGCAGTCTGACCATGACACAGCATGCTTAAGCCCAGAAGGTGGGTAGTTTCTCTCAGATTCTTTTTTTTTTTCCTTTAAATGAATTGATCCAATCCTGGATCAATTAAAAAATTGATTCAATTTTTTAAAGGAGTACCAGAATTTTAGCAGGATGTACCTCTAATTGGGCGTGGCTTTTGTTTTTTTCTGGGAGTATGCCAGCCCCTCTTCTCTCATGTTATTACTTTCTTTATGTACAACATTAGCACTTTTATTACTGGATTAGCAATCCAAGGCATTAAAAAAGAGAGAGAATGTAGGGTGACCACAAATGGTCCTGCCCTTTGTGCCTTTGCTCTTTGAAGAGATAGGAGGGGAAAAAAGGAAGTGATGGGAGCAGAAAACAAAGGCATGACTCCTTGCCTCTAATCTTGTATTTGTTGTGGAATATCAAAGGCACAAATAAAGGAGTGCAGACATACCTCAGAGATATTGTGAATTCTGTTCCCGACCACCAAGGTAAAGCAAATACCACAGTAAAGCAAGTTGCACAAATTTTTTGGTTTCCCAATACCTATAAAAGTGTGTTTACCTTATACCTCCATCTATTAAGTATGCAATAGCATTATGTCTTAAAAAAAAAAAGAGTACATACCTTAATTTAAAATTACCATATTGCTAAAAAAATGCCAACCATTATCTGAGCCTCAATAGTAATCTTTTTGCAAAAGTAACATCAAAGGTCACTGACCCCAGATC
The DNA here is from genome assembly GCF_055505025.1 of Bos grunniens. NCBI lineage: Eukaryota > Metazoa > Chordata > Mammalia > Artiodactyla > Bovidae > Bos > Bos grunniens. Next base: position 30,326,324 of record NC_141190.1, on the reverse strand, counting down.
ACCGTAACAAATATAATAATACTGAGAAAACTTGAAATATTGGAAGACTTACCAAAATGTGTCACTGAGACTTGAAGTGAACAAATGCTGTTGGAAAAATGGCACCAATAGGCATGCTTGATGCATGATTGCCACAGACTTCAATTTGTTGTGGGGGGGAGGTGCGGGTGGAAAACCTCAGTATCAGGAAAGTGCAATAAAGCAAAGTATGTCTGCAAAGGGGTTCAAAATTATGTAGAAAAAGTGCTCAAAAGGCCACAAACATGGAAGTAGCTGTGTTCAATGGAAAGGTCAGTAGAAGGATCAGCATGTTGCTTGGGTTCTACACTAGTTTAAGGAGTCTCAGCTTCTGTTTCCTTCTCTTAAAATGGGTGTGGGAGTCAAATTATACATTTGCAGACTTCGAAAGGGACTCAGAGGTCATTTGATCCAGCCTCTGATCCACTATAAGAATTTTTTCTACAGTATTTTTGACAGAAAACCAATCACCCAACTTCCCATGAAAGGGCACTTGTAACCTCTTTATTCTCCTTATACTGAGCTAAGTTCTGTGGAAGTCAGGAGTTACATCAGGACTTCCATTCACTGGTGGTGGTTCTTTTCTTTGAAGTTGTGAATTGGCAAGTTTGATGGCTACAGAGATAATACAGTGCTGTGGAAAGAGAATCAGGTGAGCCTGAGCCTGGACCCCATATCGAGCATTTACCTAGCTGTGAAATCTTAACCAAAGTTATCTTATTTTATGAGGAACTCCAGTCTAATGGAGAAATTGCAACCTACCCTACAAGTTTGTTGGGGGAATTAGAAATAATTTATGTAAAATGCCTTCACATTGAGAGTGCTTTTTAAAAAGGCTGTTAAAAGGATTATTTTCTTAGAATATAATAAAATCAATATTCACTGAAGCCTGAAGAGTTTGTGGCATGGTTTCATGCCCTTGTTACAATGGTTTGCTCTGAAATTTTCTTAGCTTTCCCCCTTGTTCCAGTCATAAAAAAGCAAGCACTTCCTATATGTTTCAGTGCATTTCCCTTCTCAATAAATCTTCTCTTCTATGTACGATTAGAAAAGGAGGAAGGAGCTTGAATGTGGCCTTAATGAAATTAAAATTGTATGTGCATGTATGCTGACCAATTAGGAAAAAAAAAATCCACAGTAGAGGTAGCATTTAATCTTTACTTTGAAACATAACAAGCTTTTGAGTTTCAAGCTGTAAAGGAATCATTTGCTTCTGAAATAAAGCATAGTTGCTAAAATGTGCACCAGAAGGAGAGATTGTGGCAAAACAGAGAACATGGTCACTTTCCTGAGGTGAAAGGACTTCTGTGAATTTAGGAGTGAATTACCCAGAGTCGTGGATCCCACAGTCAATCAAAACTTCTAGAAAGTTTCCTTCGGAACAGAAGCTTCAAAGTGTCTCCTCTTGAATTTGGCCATTTAACTGTCAAAAATTAAAACATATGACTCTTTGACCAAGTAAATCCACTTAAAATATACTATGTGTGTTGTGTTAAGTTGCTTCAGTTGTGTCTGACTCTTTGAGACCCTATGAATTGTAACATGCCAGGCCCCTATGCCCATGGGATTCTCCAGGCAAGAATACTGGAGTGGGTTTCCATGCCCTTCTCCAGGGGATCTTCCCCTCCCAGGGACTGAACCCACATTTCTTATGTCTTCTGCATTGTCAGGTGGGTTCCCCACCTGGGAAGCCCTAAAAGACACTACCCTACAGAAATCCTGTACAAGCATTTTAATGAGATAGTTATAAGGATGTCCACTGCCACGTGGTTTCCAATAACAAACAGAAGAAACAACAATCTAAATCTTTAAACAGGAGAACAGTAAAACCAGTTATAATGGATCTGTAAAACAACACTCTGTAGCATTGAAGAAGCATGATATTGACCTTGATATACTAATCTGGCATGATGCCCATGATATATTGTTGAGGGAAAAAGTAGGCTGTAGAATAATGGACTGAGAGTAAAGTCATATTTGTATATATACATACATATGTATGTGAATGAATTCATATTTGCATGTGTAAATAGTTATGGCTGCTTGGTGGCTCAGTTGTGTCCAACTCTTCGTGATCTCATGGACTATAGCCCACTAGGCTCATCTGTCCATGGGGATTCTCCAGGCAAGAATACTGGAGTGGGTTGCCAGGCCCTCCTCTAGGGGATCTTCCCAACCCAGGGATCAAAACCAGGTCTCCAGCATTGCAGGCAGATTCTTTACTGTCTGAGCCACCAGGGAAGACCAAGAATACTGGAGTGGGTAGCCTATTCCTTCTCCAGGGGATCTTCCTGACCCAGGAATTGAACCGGGGTCTCCTGCATTTAGGGTGGATTTTATACCAGCTGAGCTACCAGGGAAGGGTAAATGAAAGTCGCTCAGTCTTGTCTGACTCTTTGCAACCCCATGGATTGTACAGTCCAGGGAATTCTCCAGGCCAAAATACTGGAGTGGGTAGCCGTTCCCTTCTCCAGGGCATCTTCCCAACCCAGGGGTTGAACCCAGGTCTCCCACATTCCAGGCAGATTCTTTACCAGCTGAGCCACCAGGAAAACCCCACAGGTTACATATTTTAGAAAAAAGTTTGGAATATATACATGAAACTGTTAATATTAGCACTTGTAGTTACTTTTGAGGGGTGGGACTAGGAGGATGAGAGACTTTAATTTCTGATTATAAATGTTTATATATTCAGTGCTTTTACATGTGTACATACTATTCGCATCATTTTGAAAAAACGATGACATGAGAATAGCTAAATTCAGAAACATATATTTAAGCTTTTAGTTACCTTTTCCTAAGTTTTAGGAGTCATCACTCAGAAAACCATGTTTTCAAGGGAAATTGATAAAGTTAATCTGTTTCCCTTTGATGAAAGATGAAAAAAGTCTCAGAATTGAAAACCTATCTTGTTTATTTCTCTCAAAATACACTCTCCTAAGCCCTGGAGACAAAGGAGGAGTCTGGAACCCCTGACATCCCAAGGTTTCTTCATACCTCTCCATTGCTTCCTTTGGACTTCAGATAACACAAAAAATTTAACTAAAGTGTGAGTGCTTTTCTTGAAAGGAAATGAGATTTGGTTATCAGATAGCTTTCCACAACCTGATGAGTGTACTTGGGGTTAAGTGCTGGTCACTATGAATAAAGCTCTGCGGCCCAGAAACTTGCTTTCTAAAGGTCAGCATTGGAAACATCTACTATTTTCCAGATGACAGTTCAGTTGATTAAAGAACAATGTTAATGAGCACTTGGGTTGATTTTTTTCACCAATGAACCAAATTGCCTTCCACACAAAAAATATTCTTCAACAACCAGACTGCATCACTAATTCCAGTTGGTTGCATCTTGAAATTACTCCACTAGTTGTCAGAGTTAGAGAACTAGAGGGTGTGATTGGTTACGTTTATCAGTTTGTTCATTCACTTATTCATATATTTCTTCATTGTCAGCAGTAAACCATAGTAGTTAGCAGTCAGCTGGTGGCTTTGGAGTCATAAATTCTTGGGTTTGAATTCCTGGCCTGACACTGGTTGTAGAATCTTGGCAGATGACATAACTATCTAAGCCTCCATTCCTGATCTATAAAATAAGGGCAGTTATCAAAAAGTTGCTGTGAGGATTTTTAGAAGAACATTTAAAGAGCCTAACACAGTACCTGGTGGGGCTTCCCAGGTGGCTCAGTGGGTAATGAATCTTCCTGCAATGCAGGAGATTCGGGTTAGATGCCTGGGTCAGGAAGATCCCCTGTATCCTGGCAACCCACTCTAGTATTCTTGCCTGGAAAATCTCATGGACAGAGGCGCCTGGCAGGCTGCAGTCCATAGGAAAAGACCGAAGCAACTGAGTACTCACACACAATACCTGGTACATATCATATGCATAATCAAAGTTTACAACTATCATTCATGAGTTTGTCATTAAAACATATATATATATATTTATTTATTTATTGAGTACATATGGTATGCCAAATTTTGTTTCAGAATTTGAATTTTTAATATGGTTAGGATTTGATCCTTGCTTTTAAGAGGGTTAAATTTAGATCAGAGGTGAATTCAGGGGTTTCATGAACTTGGATAGGAAAAAAAAACAACAACAATCCATATTTATTTTTAACTAACTTCCAACTGAACTTTAACATCCTTTTAATTATGAATTTGGGCTTCCATGGTGGCTCAGTGATAAAGAATCTGCCTGCCAATACAGGAAATGCAGGTTGCATCCCTGGGTCAGGAAGATCCCCTGGAGAAGGAAATGGCAATCTACTTCAGTATTCTTGCCTAGGAAATCCCATGGACAGAGGAGCCTCAGTTCAGTTCAGTCTCTCAGTCGTGTCCGGCTCTTTGCGACCCCATGGACTGCAGCACACCGGGCTTCCCTGTCCAACACCAACTCCCAGAGCTTGCTCAAACTCACGTCCATCAAGTCCATGAGGCCATCCAACCATCTCATCCTCTGTCGTCCCCTTCTCCTCCTGCCTTCAATCTTTCCCAGCATCAGGGTCTTTTCCAATGAGTCAGTTCTTTGCATCAGGTGGCCAAAGAATTGGAGTTTCAGCTTCAGCATCAGTCTTTCCAGTGAATATTCAGGACTAATTTCCTTTAGGATTGACTGGTTTGATCTCCTTGCAGTCCAAGGGACTCTCAAGAGTCTTCTCCAACACCCAGCTCATCAATTCTTTGGCACTCAGCTTTCTTTATAGAGGAGCCTAGCAGGCTTTATCGGAGAAGGCAATGGCACCCCACTCCAGTACTCTTGCCTGGAGATTCCCATGGATGGAGGAGCCTGGTAGGCTGCAGTCCATGGGGTCGGACATGACTGAGTGACTTCACTTTCACTTTTCACTTTCATGCATTGGAAAAGGAAATGGCAGCCCACTCCAGTGTTCTTGCCTGGAGAATCCCAGGGACGGAGGTGCCTGGTGGGCTGCAGTCTATGGGGTCGCACAGAGTCGGACACGACTGAAGCGACTTAGCAGCAGCAGCAGCAGCAGGCTTTATACTTCATGGGGTCGCAAAAGAGTAGAACACGACTTAGCCACTAAACAATAACTGTAAATTTATACAATAAATTACAGACGTAGTCACAATGTATGTGACCTTGTCATCCACAGAAATCATGGACATTTTCATAACACATTGTAATTTTGCAGAGATTTTGAAATTTTATTTTTTTTAAATTTTATTTTATTTTTAAACTTTACAATATTGTGTTAGTTTTGTCAAATATCGAAATGAAATTTTATATACACACATCATTGCTTCAAAATTATAATAGTTATTGACTCACTGCTGGCTCTGGGAATTGTGTTAATAAAGAAGCATATACATAACTATATCTCAAATTTGGTAACTTGATAGCTATATATTAGTTTCTTTATTTTGTGGTCCTATGTATTTTATCTTATGCATTTTAAAACAGTGTTTTGAAATGAGTATATAACATACATCTACCATATATGAGTATATGGTAAATGTTTGAGGATGTCCATAAAAGCACTATTCAGAAAACTGAGAACAAACTACATCTTCATCAATAGAAGAATGAATAAACCCGCGGCAGTATATTCATATGATGAGATACCATTCAGCAGTAGGACTGAATACACAATCGCTACATTCAGCAACATGGGTGAATTTCATAAACGTGATTTGAGGAAAAGGAATCTGACATAAAATGGAACATACCATATGACTCAATTTATATGAAGCTGAAAAACAGGCTAACTAATATCTGGAGTTAGACATCAAAGATAGTGTTTATCCTTTTGTGGGGTGATGGTTGGGCTGGTGTGGGGGGCTTTAGGATAATTTATTGGTCCAGATGTTAGCAATGTCAGTGTGTTCACGTTATACACTTATTTATAGTTGTTGTACTTTGATAAACATTTGCTTGAAAAAGAGATGTTCAGGGATTTCCCTGGTGGTCCAGTGGGTAAGACTTTGCCTTCCAATGCAGGAGGTTTGGGTTCAATTCCTTGTGGGGAGCTAAGATCCCACATGCCTTGGGTCCAAAACACCAAAACATAAAACAGAAGTAATATTGTAGCAAATTCAATAAGCACTTTAAAAATGGTCCAAATCAAAAAATCTTTTAGAAAATAAAAGATAAAATAAAAGGAGGGGTCCATAGACTTCACCAGGCTACCATACACTTCACCAGGCTACCAAAGGAATTCACAACACAGAAAAAAATTAAGAATCTCTGGTCTAGGTGGAGACACAAATTTAGAGAAATTACTGTAATACGAGGTTTCATACACACCCTGGATGTTCCAGATCTTTCGTGATCCTGGTATTCTATGGATCTATAATTCATACTTTTTGGACCAAGAATCCAATATTTTTATATGGAAAGGATGGTCACTGCAACTGTGGGAAAGGAACCACAAAGTACTGCGAAAGCACAGAGAAGGGAACCATTAATTTTGCCAAGAGTGCTCAGGAAGGAGTCTCATGGAGTGGGTGATATTTTAGTGGAGCCTCAAAGGATAAGTTGACTTTCAACTAAAGGACTTCCTGTCAAAGAGAGCAGCATCAGGAAAAAAAATAGGAAGCATGATGTTTGGAGAACATTGAGTCATCTGGTGTGGCTGGATCCTGGGGAAGATAATTGGGAATGGTGGGGGGAGGGGAAAGTGGGAGATACACGACAGACTGTGGATCATGCTAAGGGGAAGCAACCAATGCTGGCTATTTCTTTTTGCTTTGTATTGACAGAAAAGACATAAAGAAAGGTGCCTAAAATATAAGTGTGCAGCTTGATATATTTTCACAAAGTGATCACATTTGTTTTACTAGCACCCAGATCATGAGATAGGACATTAACAACATCCCAAAAGCCTCTTTGTGATCCCTCCTAGTCCCAACAATGATTCCCAACTTTATTGAGACATGATTGACATAGAAAAAGCTAAAATATTTAATGAATGTGACTCGATGAGTTTGGAGATATAAGTATACACCACTATCAAAGCCATAAACATATCCATTGCCTCCCAAAGTTTCCTCCCACTTCCTTTTTTATAATTATCTTTGTGTGTGTGTGTCGTGAGAAAATTTAACATGGCACACTCCCTTAGCAAATTTTAAGCGTACAAAACAGCGTTGTTAACTCTAGGAACTACATTATGTAGTAGATTTCTGGTGGTGGTTTAGTTGCTCAGTTGTGTCCAACTCTTTGCAACTCCATGGACTATATAGCCCACCAAGTTCCTCTGTCCATGGGATTTTCCTGGCAAGAATACTGGAGTGGGTTGCCATTTCCTTCTACAGGGGATCTTCCTGACCCAGGGATCAAACCTGCATCTCTTGTGTCTCCTCCTTGGTAGGCAGATTCTTTACCACTGAGCCACCTGGGAAGCCCCATAGTGGATCTCTAGAACTTATTTAACTTTGCAGAACTGAAACTTTGTGCCCTTTGATTATTATATCCTCATTTCACCCTTCCTTGGCAACCACCATTCTACTCTATGCTTCTATGAGCTTCACTATTTTAGCTTCCACATATAAGTGAAGTTGTGTAGTATTTGTCTTTCTGTGTCTGGCCTGTTTTGTTTAACTAATGTTCTCCAGGTCTGTTCATGTTGTCACAAAAGGCAACATTTACTTTTTTTTTAAGGCTGGATAATGTTTGATTATATGTATATATCACAGTTTCTTTATCATTCATCTGTTGACAGGTGAACAGGCTATTTCCTTATCTTGGTTATTGAGAATAATTCTACAATGAACATGGAAGCTCAGGAACTCTTTGAAATCCTGATTTCAGATTTTTTTTTTTTGGACAAATACCCAAAGTGAGATTGCAGTACCATGCAATAGTTTTATTTTTAACTTTGTGAGGAATTGCCATGCCGTTTTCCATAGTGGCTGCACCAATTTACATTTCCACCAACAGTGTATTAAGGTTCCCTTATCTCCACATTCTCACTAACACTTGTTATCTTAGGGGTTTTGTTTTTTTTTGTAATAGCCATCCTAACAGGTATGAGGTGACATCTCGTGCTTTTGATTTGCATTCTCTCAAGATTGATGATGTTGAAAACCTTTTCACATACCTGTTGGCCATCAGTGTGACTTCTAACACCATAGATTGGTTTCACTGGGTTTTGTGCTTTATTTAACGTATGTACTATTTGTGTCTGGCTCTTTTACTCATGTTAGTAAGTGAAATGTAACATCATTGTATGTAGTCATGGATCATTGCCACCTAAGTTTAAGCAGGGGAATGGCTTGACCTGACTTCTATTTTAGAAAAATCACTTTAGCAGCTTGGAGGAGGGTGGATAAGATAAGAGACAAGTCCCATGCAGGGATCTAGAGCAATAATCTAAGTGAGAGATGATGAGGGCTTGACCCAGAGCTCAGGCAGTGGGAAAGGACAAGAGGCAGACAGATCATAGTCACCCTGGGCTCCAGAGAAGCAATTCAAAACATATGTTCCATACAGTGTCCTTCAAACACAGAGGAGAGTGCTCAGAATCAGATCAACATTAATTGACTACGACATTAGTTTGTGTGCTTGTCAAGACTTAAATGAAACAAGCTACATCCCTCTAAGACTCTATTGTCATAGATGACAGGAATGAGACAGACCAAAAGCCAAAACAATGTGGATAAATGAAGACTGTCCCTTGAGATGTTAGTGACCTCAAATGATATTGGAGGAGTTTTGCAGTTGAGCTATTTTTCTTAAATTTCTGTTGAGCCATGGAGCTTCAATATAAAATATAGATTAGTTAGAAAAATAAAATCAAGATTGGAGAGACAATAGAAATAGGGGAGAATTTCAGCAGAATGTTGGGAGAAATGAGACGGCTGAGGGTGTGAGATGGGTGTGTAGGGTGAAGAGATGGAGAGATAGTTGGCAAAGCATGCAGTGAGAGCCTCTGTCTTACTGGTCATGCTTCTCAAACTCAGGAATGCATAACCCTGACAACTTGTCAGGAGGAACTTGAGTCACCTGATAAATATGGTACATCTTGCTGGAGTGTCCCCAGGGTTGAGGAGAAGGACGCCACGTATATAAAAGTAAACAACATGTTATGGAGTAGAATATAAATTTTATGTGAAGTATCAAAATAAAACACCAGACTTTAAATAATTTTTTAGCCAAAATGCTTTCACATTCAACCCCAGTGTTCCCCTTTCCATTCAGTACATGAAATTTAGAGGAGAAGTTTTAACAAGTCTCATCTCAGCAGCAAAAAAAAAACACAAACCCTCATCTCCTTCACTCCCAGCTCCATGCTACGATGCTAGGACCTCCACTGAGCTCTTTTCCAGACTGGGTGTTGCTACTCATTCAACAACATTCCTTCCTTTACTCATTCATTCCAACAATATTAAGTAAGAGGTTACCACACACCAGGAGCTGAGAGATGTTTTTCTCCTATATACTATCATAAGCTCCAAAAAGGACTGTGCCTTAAAACAAACAAACAAACTTTAACATTTGTCAGATCTTGCATATATCAGATGTTCTGTTTGTGGATGTTAAATGAAATGGGATCTTTGCAAAAATCTGAGGAGGAATTAGGAGAGAGACAATAAAAGAGAGAAAATGGGATAAGCATGTGTGAACTAACCGCTAACTTTATGAATTACACATATTGTTTCACCTATGAACTACTCTGAGATAGACTATACATTATATCCACTTTATAGCCAAGGAAATTGAGGTTGAGAATGAATAGGGTAACTTGTTTGAAGTAATACAGCTATGACAGAGCACAGATTCAATCCCAGCTTTGTCTGATGCTAAAGTCTATGGAGAACATTTATGGAAGTATAAAACGCATATACCCTTTGACCCAGTAATTCTACTTCTAGAGGAATTTATCCTCCTGATACTGTGATGTATAATAAGAAACATATATTTGGTCTACATCCCATTTCTGGCACATAGCTCCTGGAGCTCTTGGAATTGTCTGAGTGATGGGAGAAATAAAGATGTCTCTTGTTATGTTAATGAGGTGACTCCTGTACCACACCTACGAATGCAGTCTGGGTGCCAATGAAGCAGACCACGTGATCAGAGGCCTGTGAGTCACAGCCCCTTTCCTCTCCCTGCCTTGGGCTTAATCACTAGCCAACAGTGATCTTCATGCCTCTGTAAAGAAGCCTCCCTAAAAGCTCAAGAAGGATGGGGTTCAGAGGGCTTCCTGCCTGGTGAACATGTAGATATCTGGAGATTTCAGAGCGCATAGAAGCTCTGCGCTCTTTCCCCAGACCTTGCCCTATGCACCTCTTCAGTCTGGCTGTTAGTGATCTGTATCCTTTTATAATAAACCAGTATTCTAGTAAGTGGGCTTCCCTGATAGCTCAGTTGGTAAAGAATCCACCTGCAATGCAGGAGACCTCAGTTTGATTCCTGGGTTGGGAAGATCCCCTGGAGAAGGGAAAGGCTACCCACTGCAGTATCCTGGCCTGGAGAATTCCATAGACTGTATAGTCCATGGGGTTGCAAAGAGTCGGACACGACTGAGTGACTTTCACTTCACATTCTAGTAAGTAAAATGTTTCTCTAAGTTCTGTGAGGCCGCTCTAGCAAATAAATTGAACCCAAGGAGGGAGTCATTGTAACTTTGAATCTACAGTGGTCAGTCAGAAGCATAGGTCAGAAGCATTTGGAATTGTGACTGGTGTCTGAAGTAGAGGACTGAGCCCTTTAACCTGTAGAATTTGATGCTGTGCCTAGGCAGAAGGTATCAGAATTGAGTCGAATTGTAGGGAACTTGATTAGTGCCAAAGAACTGCTTGGTGGTATGGTGAACACCTGCCCTCCTCTACATTGTAAATTGGATTTAGAATTCTTAATCCTGTAGATATTCTGAAATTAGTGGTTAAATATAAAAATACAAGAATGTTTATTTCAATGTTGATTACAATAACACTATACTGAAAATTATCTAAGTGAAAGTGAAGTCATGTTCAACTCTTTGCGACCCCGTGGACTGTAGCCCACCAGGCTCCTCCGTCCATGGGATTTTCCAGGCAAGAATACTGGATTGGTTTGCCATTTCCTTCTCCAGGGGATCTTCCTGACCCAGGGTTGGAACCCAAGTCCCCTGCATTGCAGGCAAATGCTTTCACCTCTGAGCCAACAATCCTTTACTAGTCGTTTGGTTGAATCACTTAAGGACCATAAGAAGCGTAACTGTGTATACTGCTATGGAAAACTTTCCAGGATATATCAGTAGTTAAAGAAAAGCAAGTGTAGAACAGCCTATATTATTTGATTACATTTTACCTTTTAAAAAAAACAAATGCACAAATCATATATGCTTGCGTATATAGGCGGGCTTCCTTGGTGGCTCAGAGGTTAAAGCATCTGCCTCCAATGCGGGAGACCCAGGTTTGATCCTTGGGTTGGGAAGATCCCCTGGAGAAGGAAATGGTAACCCACTCCAATATTCTTGCCTGGAGAATCCCATGGATGGAGAAGCCTGGTAGGCTACATACAGTCCACGGGGTTGCAAAGAGTCAGACACGACTGAGCGACTTCACCTTTCACCTTTTGCGTATATAGGCACCAAAAATTCTGGAGAGAATCACCAACAGAGATTACCTCTGAGGAGGTTCTGTGATATTCTGCTCAGGTGGGAATGAAGAGAGAGGTCTCTCCTTTTTTTTTTTCACTTTATTTTCTTTACAAACTATGTGAAAGTAAATTTTAAGACATGACTGTGTATTACTTTCATAATAAAAGAAAACAAGTTACTAAATTAAATAAAAATAAAGTCTTTTTAATATATCATGACGCATGGATAAGTAAAAGTTTCAGGGACAGGGAAGCTGTTGGAAAGGGAGTTGAAAAAAAGCAGAAGGAGCTAAAAGGCAAAAGAATCAAGGAAAAAAAAGAAAAGAATCAAGGAAAGGGGAAACGGTAGCATTAGGGAAGCTCATGCCAAGGCTTTTGTTTTTTTACATTTTATTGACTCAATCAATAGAAATGTAGTGTGTCATGGTTCTGGGAACTACTAGTCCAAAATCAAGGTGTCAGTAGGGTTAGTTCCTTCTTCGGGCTTGGCGGAAGAGGCTATTCTATGCTTCTTCCCTAGCTTCTGGCAATCTTTGGTATTCTTTGGCCGGTAGATCTCTGCCTTCATGTTCACACGATATTCTCTTCGGGTGTGTGCCTGTGTCCAAATTTCCTCTTTTTATAGAAACACGAGCCATATTGAATTGGGGACCCATCTTACTCTAGTGTGAACTCAGCTTAACTAATTGCATCTGTAAGGGCCCTATTCCTAAATAAGGTCACATCTGAGGTCTTGGGAGTTAGTTAGGGCTTCAACAGATACATGTTTCAGCCAGGAGGGGGGAAACACAATTCAACCCATGAAAGCAGATGTTGACTAAAAAAAGATACAACTTGAGAGTTGTGCGTTAAGTTTTATTTGGAGCAAAATGAGGACTACAGCCCGGCAGGGAGCATCTCAGATAGCTCTGAGAGACTGCTCTAAAGCGGCAGTGGGGAAGTCAATATATAAGGTTTTGGTAAAGGGGGAGTCCAATGCCATGAAGCACTCATTTTACAAAAGATTTTTGTTAGTCAGGAAGATCTGATGTCACCATAAAGGGATTTAGAGCTTCTCTAGATATGAGGAGATGCAAGGATTGAGATCATAAAATCTGTTCCTAGGAACACCCAACTATCTAAAGACCTGTCCCACCAGATTCCCTGGAGCACAGAGTACCTCACTGTACCCTGAACTCCCTCAGAAGTTGTTGAAGGCCAACAGCTATAGCAGCATGGGGTTCAATCTCCGCAGAGGCAGATGGCAAATGCTTTTGTTGTTCAGTCGTTGGCGATGCTCTTGGTAAGTGTCAGTTTGTAGTTGACACACACAGATATTAACGTGTTTATGATCTGTGTCATGTACAAAGATTTGAACTTTAAGATTTTGGACTTCTCTGTTTTAGAGATAAACCAAATTTTTCCTGTGAAATAATCAACATACTAGTTTTTACGTTTTGGTCAAAATCACATTTTATGCAAGGGAACTCTGGGAATATTGACGAAACCGGAAAAACAATTATCGCTAGCTGATTGAAGATCACTATGAGCTGAGTGGAAGCTTGAGAAATTCAGAGGAACAATAGGTAAATACTTGGTCTTGGATTTCTTTCATTTGTTGTTGACTAACTCTGTTTTAAAGCGATGCTTTTTCCTGCCTCAGTGCTCTCAGATTTTACCAGTGAACCTCACAATTACACTGTAGTATAATGAGACTATGGTCACATTTTGAACTGTGTTCACATTTTGAACTGTGGTGTAAGAGAAGACTTTTGAGAGTCCCTTGGACTGCAAGGAGATCAAACCAGTCAATCCTGAAGGAAATCAGTCCTGAATGTTCATTGGAAGGACTGATGCGGAAGTTAAAACTCCAATACTTTGGCCACCTGATGCAAAGAACTGACTCACTGGAAAAGACCCTGATGCTAGGAAAGATTGAAGGCAAGAGGAGAAGGGGGCAACAGAGGATGAGATGGTTAGATGGCATCACTGACTCGATAGACATGAGTTTGAGCAAGCTCTAGGAGTTGGTGATGGACAGGGAAGCCTGGCGTGCTGCAGTCCATGGGGTGGCAAAGAGCCAGACATGACTGAACAACTGAAATGACTGACTGATAACGAGACTATAATAACTGTATGTCTGCTTGTAACAAACTGTGTACAGTTTGTTAAGGACTTAGACACTTACCATTTCTCTCTTTCTCTCTCAGTCTCCTCTCTTCTTTCTTAATTTTTCAAATTAAAAAATGAACTATGTAAAATACACCTAACAATAGCCATCCTAATCACTTTAAAGTGTACAGTTCAGCACTGTTCAGTACCCTCATTGTTTGCAACCAGCCTCCAGAACTTTTTTACCTTGCAAAACTGAAACTCTGTACTCTCCATTAAACAACAGCTCCCCATTTTCCAGTTCCCCAAGGCCGTGGCAACCACCGTGCTACTTTTTGTCTTTATGAATCTGACTACTCTAGATACTCATGTAAGTGAACTCATACAATATTCGTCATTTTGTGCCTGGCTTATTTTACTTAGTATAGCGTCTTTAAAAGTTATCCATGTTGTAATCCGTGTCAGAATGTCCTTCTTTTTTAAGGCTGACTAATATTCCATTGTGTGTGTGTGTGTGTGTGTGTGTGTGTGTGTGTGTATACATATATATGTAAATCACATTTTATTTATCCATTCATCCATTGGTAGACATTTAGGTTACTTCCAGCTTTTGACTATTGTGAAAAATACTACCATGAACAAATATGAGTTTACAAATATCTCTTCAAAACTCTGCTTTCAACTCTTTTGGAGATGTAGCCAGAAATGAAATTGCTGAATCACATGTAATTCTTTTTTGAGGAGCAGCCATACTGATACAAGGCTTTTAAATTGTTCTATACTTACTGCTTGATTCAAAATATAGAAGGCAAGAGGGTGGCTGTTTTTCAACATATAAACCACACAACATCCAGGGAAGTAGCCTTGCCATCAGTAAAATCTAGAAGATTTTTTAAAAGATCTTTGATCCCACAGCAAATGTAAGAGTATGCTCCAGACTGTTTCCCTGAGATGAGAAGGGAAAGCAATTGCTGACTAAGTTGCTTAAGGATCTAAGTATTTTCTGCTGGGAAATATTTATCTGTTTGGTAGAGCTGCAAGTTCTAGGGAGCGCTCTCATTAGAAAACAGCTGATGATTCCAGGAAAACTTGGAAGAATCACCATGGTGATGGGGAGTGACCCATTTAGAGTGTAAGGCCTATTGTGGGTTGAACTTCAAAAGAAGCCTGTATAAAAGCTCCTCTTTCATTTTTTTGTTGGACAGACGATATGAAATAAGGTAACATTATTATTATTATCTCCATCTCTCTTGCAGTCTGATGTGCTAGGGAGATGCCTTCAGCGTCTAGTACTGACTTGGTTATACCTTGACAGCCCTGTGAGTTGAGCAGACCACTTAACCTCTCCAGCCTTTGAGGGTTGACCTAAAGAGCCTCTAAAATCCCTTTAGTTTGTGGATTTAATTCTATGCATATTTATAATTGCTTCAGCTTCTTTTTGTTTGCCACTTACTTTCTCTGGAACTTGGCTATTAAGCAAATTCGCTTAATCAGATACAGTGGAAAATGAAGAAATAAGCCGAAAGGTGAGGAATGGCCAAGCACGACACCAAAGCTAAAGCTCCTTCACCTTATTGCTTTCCTGGGACCTCAGGTGCACAGAGTTGATCTGACCATACTCAAGGGTCAACTCGTCTTTGATGGTTAGTCTGGACATCGTTAGTGTTTCGATTGTTAGTCTGGACAAGGCCCTTCTCTGTTTAATCTCACTCTATTTTCTTCTCCTTCATCTCATATCCCATTTCTAGCACTGGGTTTGGTGGTATAGACAGACTATTGTATTAATATGTAATTCTAATGGCCATGCTATGGGATGGACAATGGTGTTATCCCCATCTTACATGTGGGGACACCAAGGATTCTGGAGTTTAAGGGGCAGGGAAGAATTTCAGCCCAGCTAGACAGATCCAGAATCTACACCCCTAAACACTACATCATTTAATCAAGAAAACTTGTTTAAAATACAACTTGTCTCTAAGTTATTTTGAACTGCATGTGGGAAACTCCCCCTCCCATTCTTCAAAGAAAATGTTAACAGATCTGTTTTGAGGCACTTTGCTTGTCTTCATTCATCTTTTGCAGAACTTGGTCACCAACTCAGGTCACTGTCTCTTTGGATTTCCTTTTCCTCCATTCCATTTCTTGAGAAACTTGGAGTTATAATTGTCAGCTTGGCCCTTAACTCTATTGCCTGCTGGGGACATAACTGAAATGCTAAATGATAGCATTTCCTCTCCATAAACAGAATACCTTTCCTCTCACATTGTATTCTTCATGCATCTCACTTGTAAGAAGATGATTGTTGACATACAGAATAGCTCTTGAACTCACATTTCTGCCCTGAATGAACAGTGTGCTGCTGCTGCTGCTACTAAGTCGCTTCAGTCATGTCCGACTCCGTGCGACCCCATAGACGGCAGCCCACCAGGCTTCCCCGTCCCTGGGATTCTCCAGGCAAGAACACTGGAATGGGTTGCCATTTCCTTCTCCAATGCATGAAAGTGAAAAGTGAAAGTGAAGTCGCTCAGTCGTGTCCAACTCTTCTCGACCCCATGGACTGCAGCCCACCAGGCTCCTCCGTCCATGGGATTTTCCAGGCAAGAGTACTGGAGTAGGGTGCCATTGCCTTCTCCAGAATGAACAGTCTAGGGATTTATAATAAAATGGAGTGTATGTCACCTTGAAGATAAATCCATCCCAAATTGATGGTTAGCTAATGTGATGGCCACTTGACATTCCTGGCATTCTTAACACAACTCTGATAGGTGATGGGCCTAGAGAGATTATTGGCATTGGCTGTATTTTGTTTGTGAGCCCTGGTGAGAGGGAAGGACATTCCTGGAAGAGTTGCAGGGGAGGAAGAGGGTAAGGGCTTGGTTGATTAAGAAGATTCTTTCCACATTTGTCTGAAGATGGCAGGATGGAGGGTTCAGATCATAATTGAGAGGGGAGAAACTACAAATATTGATGATGGTGATGATGATGATGAACTTCGGATCCAAGGTTTAAGGTTAAGATAGAATGAGAGAATGACTTTTGAACAAGGTGATTGAGAACGTCTACAGTGGGACTATGTGAAGGTGTCCAGGTCTGGCTGAGTGGTTCAGGATTTTACTTCTGTTTGGAGACAGAGTACCCTGGGGTGGTCCTCCTGACTGGTGCCAAGCATCCATGAATCCAGGCCAGGGCCACACCCTGTCTTTAGAGTCCTCTCTTTTCTTTTTCCTAGTTTTAAGGCCATGCTATTACATAATTTGGACATAACAGCCAGAGATAACTTTCTGCTTGAAACAATTATATTTTTTATTGGATAGGTTTGACTAAGTAAAAGACTTCTTTCTTCAAGTCAGCGTTTTATTCTGTTAATTGTAGAAAGTCTTTGCAGAGACATTTTTGCAAATGATAGAATCTAACACTTCCCCTAAGAGAGTGATCCCTAAGAATTCCCAGACCTTTCAAGGAAATCGTGCACCCCTAGCATTAAATTCATTAGAGTCCCATCAGAGCATTCTAATGCAATTTTTATGAAGTGTCTTTTATTTTGTACTTGGTTCTTCCGTAACAAATGAGTCATTGATTTTCAAAAAATTTTAAATGTATCCAGAACCTTTTTTTTTGGTTTTTGTTTTGAACAGCCACTTGGACGCCAAAACCAGTAACCCTGTCCTGTCTCCCTGCTGCTTTGCTGTAAAGAGAGCTTTCCTCTAAATGGATCACCATGGTTCTGCTGACAAGGAACCAGCCCAATTGTTGACTAGGTGAAAGAAACGCCTCACAAGTCTTTGTAAAATGTGGCCCAGCAATTATTTTTTAACACTTGTGTGCTCTGTCCCAGGAAGGCCTGAAAACAACAATTTAAAAAAGAATTTTAGGGCTAATCTCAGGTCTCTTTGTGATTTACAAGGTATTCTAATCTCGGGTTTGTTTGGAAGCCTCTCCACGTGAGTTTAAATAGGGAAGCTGACTGGAGCCTCACCATGAAGCTGTGGTTGGGTACAATAAACCGCGGAGGACTTAGTCAAAGACAGATTCACTTGATGCCAAATTCTTTTCTCTCATCCAAGAGTGGCCAACGAGACCAAGGGTGGGAGTGGGAATTCACCAGGGTTTTTCAACAAAGCATTCCAATAAATTAAAAAACAAACAACCTTTGTTAGAATGAAAAAAAAAAGTGTTTGTAATGCTGGCTTGTTAGAGCGCCCTCATGTGTCTCAGTGTGGTAATATCACTTTGGGGCTTTCAAGGTGCAAAAAAATGCTCTTCTGAGTCACTCCAACACTGTTGAACGACGT
This sequence comes from Bos grunniens, assembly GCF_055505025.1. Lineage (NCBI taxonomy): Eukaryota > Metazoa > Chordata > Mammalia > Artiodactyla > Bovidae > Bos > Bos grunniens. The sequence continues at coordinate 30,308,376 of NC_141190.1, read as the reverse complement.
TCTCTTCCTTCCCATTGGTTTCCAGGGCCACAGAGGAAGCTCCTTCTTCTTTAGGTGTTGTTGGAACTTCCAGTGTGATGATTATTTTTTATCAGAGGCTGTAAGCATAAACTACCTCATTTTTCAGGGTCTAACATGCATATAGCATGTTCAGTCAGTACCTACTCCCAGCTTCCCAGGTGGCGCTAGTGGTAAAGAGCCCACCTGCAATGCAAGAGACAATGGGACTCGGGTTCAATCCCTGCGTCAGGAGGATCCCCTAGAGGGCCTGGCAACCCACTCCACTATTCTTGCCTGGGAAATCTTATGGACAGAGGAGCCTGGTGGGCTACAGTCCATAGGGTCACAAAAAGTCAGACACAACTGAAGCAATTTAGCACACACCTGACTGTGTTAGTCTAAACTAAGAACTGGCATTGGTGGTATGACACTGAGCTTAGCTTCCAGAACTCATCAAACCATACACTCAAAAAAGGTGAACTTTACTGCATAAATTAAATTATGCCTCAATATAATATAAACTATACCTCAATAAGCCTCACGTAAAAATTTTTCAATTCCTAAAAGAATCACCATGGACTTCTTCCAATCTACAAATCCTCAACCCTTCTGGGTTAACAAACTCTTGGCTTCCTTTTCTTTGCCCATCTGTAAAAGACACCAGGATGAACTCTTATGAGTCTGCAAGTTCCAATCCATTTCAAAGCCCCAGTGGGGCCAGACTGCATTCCAAGCAGTCCGCTCCCTGACTCTGCCATTGTGCCTGAGAAGGAGTGTGCCGTGACACAGAGCCTCCCTGGCATTTAGATATTGAAAAGGAAAACTTCAAAGTTCCAGGCCGGTGCTAACTCTGTTACCAACAAGTGGGAACCCATTGAGGGGAAAGGAGACCTAGGCCCTGCAGGCAAATTCAAACTGTCATTTTGCTGGCTTTGCTCCTTGGCAGATAACAGCCAGAAGCCGTGCCTTGTGCAGACCATCCATTAGTCACAAGACTAGAATGTTCCACCCCAGGCAGCGCCGAACATCTGATTCTAAAGCAAACAGCTTTGATTCAATGACTCCCAAATGTTCTACCCACCCTTATCCCCAACAATGGTGATCCACAAATGTTAATCCAGGCCACTGTTCTTAAACTTTTCTTGGCTCAATTATCCCCTACCTTGCTAAGACCTAATTCTTGTATGTTCTCGTCATACCCACACATTAAAGTAACTATGTGAGGTGATGGATGTGTTAATTAGTTCAATTATAGTAATCATTTCACAGTGTATACATTTACATTAAGTCATCACGATGTATACTTTTAAAAAATCACATTGTACAACCTAAATATATCCAGTTTTTTACTTGTCAATTACACTTCAATGAAGCTCAAAAAAAAAGAGGTAATAATCGACTAAGGAGGATATTTTCTAAATAACAGTTCCCGGGCTTCCCTTGTGGCTCAGCTGGTAAAGAATCCGCCTGCAATTAGGGAGACCTCCGTTGGATCCCTGGGTTGGGAAGATCCCCTGGAGAAGGGAAAGGCTACCCACTCCAGTATTCTGGCCTGGAGAATTCCATGGACTATACAGTCTATAGGGTCGCAAAGAGTCAGACGCGACTGAATGAAAAAAAAAACAAAAAACAGTTCCCAGCACCTACCCATACCTGAGGTTCCAGTGCAGTAGGTCTCAGAGTAGTCCCTGGAAAATGCATTTTAAAAATTGAATATAAGTTTCAGGTGTGCAATACAGTGATTCAATAGTTTTATAGCTTATACTCCATTTAAAGTTATTATGAAATAATGGCTATATTTCCCTGTACTGTACAATATATCCTTGCTGCTTATTTATTTTATACAAAGTAGTTTTTATCTCTTAACCCCCTACACAGAGAAGGCAATGGCAACCCACTCTAGTACTCTTGCTTGGAGAATCCCATGGACGGAAGGGCCTGGTGGGCTACAGTCCATGGGGTCACGAAGAATCAGATATGACTGAGCGACTTCACTTTCACTTTTCACTTTCATGCACTGGAGAAGGAAATGGCAACCCACTCCAGTGTTCTTGCCTGGAGAATCCCAGGAACGGGGGAGCCTGGTGGGCTGCCATCTATGGGATTGCACAGAGTCGGACACGACTGACGCAGCTTAGTAGCAGCAGCAGCAACCCCCTACCCTGGTCCTCTTCCCACTGGTAAAAACTAGTTTGTTCTCCATATCTGTGAGTCTGTTTCTGTTTTGTTATATTCATTCATTTGTTTTATTTTTTAGATTCCACATGTAAGTGATAGCTCAGAGTATTTGTCTTTTTCTGTGTAATTTATTTCACTAAGCATAATACCCTTTAGGTCCATCCATGTTGTTGCAAATGGTAGAATTTCATTCTTTTTTATGGCTCAGTAATATTCCAGTGTGTGTGTGTTTGTGTGTGTGTTTCACATTTTCTTTATTTATTCATCTGTCTATGGACACTTGGGTTGCTCTCTTATCTTAGATGAACACTGAGGTGTACTCATCTTCTCAAATTAGTGTTTTTGTTTTCTTCAGAGATACACCCAGGAGCAAAATTGATGAATCATATGGTATTCCATTTTTAGTTTTTTGAAGAACCTCCTTATTGTTTTCCATAGTGACTGCCCCGATTTACATTCCCACCAACAGCATACTAGGTTTCCCTTTATTCCACATGCTCAAAAACTGCATTTTAAAAAAGTACCTCGGATGATTCAAATGTAAGAAGTCTAAGAACCATACGTTAAGAAATGATGACCTAAAGCCTAGAAAACTTTTATTTTTAGGCTTTTGCTTTTACTTAAGAAAGTTTAACATTTTACTTTGAAAATATTTGATCTACAAAGTGGTTGAATAGCACTGTGATTAAGAATGGGGCTCTGGAGCAGGGTTCCTGAGTTCAAAGCCCACCTCTACCTATTTTTATCCATGAGGTCTCAGACAACTTACTTAATCTCTCCACATCATGTGTGTAAGAGGGGGAAAGATCAAATAAGCTAACACTTAGAAGGCACTCAGAACAGTGCCAGTAAGCATTAGATAAACATCAAGTATCATTCTGTCCAAATCAATAAAGACTGAGGGGAATATTGCAAACTGTGAACAAAGAGAGTTACTTCAAAGAGCTTTTCATTTCAAGCTTGGACATCTCCAAATATTTTAAATGGTAGAGAAACCATAACCGCCTTATGCTTGCCAACTTTCCAGCATTCCTGATTTCTTTACTCTGTTTTCAATATTAAACACGTAAGCTGGAAAAAGAAAAAGCTAATATTAGCAGTACCTTTCTTTGACTGATTAAGAAGCTTAAGATAGCTAATATATTAGCTTGTTCATATTTACAAGTTATACATAATTTTGGTGATTCATTTTTTTAGAAATAATTTTATTCATGTATTTATTTATGGCTGTGCTGGGTCTTCACTACTGCACAAGCTTTTCCCTACTTGTGGTGAGTGAGGGCTAGCTACTCTCTAGTTATGGCGCATGGGCTTCTCATTGCAGTGGTTTCTCATCTTGTGGACCACGGACTCTAGAGTGTGGGCTTACTAGTTGTAGCTCTAGAGTCTAGAGCACCGGCTCAGTCGTGTGGTGCAGGGACTTAGTTGCTCTGTGGCGTGTGGGATCTTCCTAGACCAAGGATCGAACCCATGTCTCCTGGGTAAGCAGATTCTCTACGACTGAACCACCAGGGAAGCCCCCTTTGGTGATTCTTAAACATAGAGGCAAATCAGAATCACGTGTAGAGCTCTTGAAAACTACAAATTTCGACTCAGTAGAGATTGGGGGGAGGGGCTAGGGAATCTGAATTTCTAAAAGCTTCTCTCTGTAGTTTGGCTATACATTCCAGATTACTGTTACAGGTGATGGCTGGGATAATCTACCTTGTTTTATGTCTTAAGAAACAGACCAAAGTTAAATACTTTGCCAAGGTTACTCAGCAAATTATTTGCAGAGGTAGGAGTTGGATTTTGGTCAGTAATTTTAAGGTCAATATTCTCTCCACTACAGTTCATACTGTAGAGGCTATTTGCACAGAGAGGAATAGACATAGTAAATTTTCATTTGCTTATGAAATGATACTCTCTGATCTGAACTTCATTATTGTTTTGATATGGACCATTTTTTAAAGTCTTTATTGAATTTGTTACAATATTGCTTCAGTTTTCTTTTTTGGTGTTTTGGCCATAAGGCATGTGGGTTCTTAGGTCTCTGACCAGGGATTAAACTCCTATTCTTTGCATTGCGAGGTGAAGTCTTAACCCCTGGACCACCAGGGAAGACCCTGATCTTTAAATTAGAACTGATGATCTAGGATTCTGAATTCCTATTAGATTGTACCTTTTACATTCTTACCTGTGTGTCCCCATTTACTGATTATCCCCATTACATCCCTGGACATGTAAAAGAGAGCTGGCTCCCACGGAGACTGGGTCAAATCCCTATGGGAAATATGATCATGAACTTGAGGATTCTTTCTTCTTCTCCACTCTAAGAGCTTAAGAAACTCCAAGAACCACAGCTTCGTCATGGACTAATCCAAGATAAATGGCATGTAAAATGAGGAAATGAGGAGCCTCTAAGATCATGATCCTAAAACTGTTATCCTGTTAACAAGTCCCTGGGACATGAATCAGGAGAATATCTGAAAGGTGATTCTAGTGGCTAAAGGCAGTGGCATTTTGGTGACCTCAACTCTGGGATGAGGTTTTTATGGGCTGGCTTTTCATCTTGGGACATATATGTGACCTATAAAGTTGCTCAGAAACCATTTTCTTCCATGTATTATCAGAGAAGAAAATCTGTCAAATTAAAATCTGCCATGGGAAAGGGGTAACCACCAGTCAAATGAAATCATTCTCCTGAGCTTGAGCCAGGGAATCAAATTGGGGCAGTATCATTTCACTTACAAAATGGCCCTGCAGGCTGGACTCCCTGCATGCAGACCTTCACACATCACCAACCCCTTGTAAATAAAACAGATCTTTATTAGTTACTTCTTGGCATCCAATGGCTGCTTTCCTTTTAGATTTTCTGTTGCCCAAATTTCAATGTCCTGCCTTTGCATTTTGCTCCTGATCTTGTTGAAATACTGTTTCTTTCTTTCTTTCTTTTTTTTTTTTTAATGAAAAGATCCCTTTTAATCAGATAGCTCTTGCTGGCATGAGCTGTCAGAGGTATTCATTTCAGTGGACTCTGGCCGTATGCTGTATTACCGTGGCAACAAGATTTAGAGGCACAATCCTGGCCTTGAACTTGTCAGAGTCTCCAACGATGTGAACTCAGCACATATTACTCTCCAGCATATTAAGTTGTCATGCCAACCACTAACATAAAATCCATCTCTCTCTTGTAGGGTTTTAATTCAATAACTTTTCAAATTGGTTCCTTCTGTAATTCAATTTGGCCTGAAATGTAATATATGAGTGTGTGTGTGTGTGTGCAGGGGGGTACTTGTGTATTTAACCAGTCACTAATGGTCTTCCACTAAATGACTGGAGATTGGAAAAGCAATTTAGGTCAAAAGTTCATCAAAAAGCAAAGAAAAACCAGTGCTGGCTCTAACATAAGGAGACTACAGTTTTGGAAATTTTGACAAAGAGGTAACTAAACAAAATCTCAAGAGCTGACTTCTGCCCTTAGTATGTAAGGGACTCCATCTGCACAGCTGCACAGAACATTCAATAGCCAGAGTAGCTGCACCCCTATATGTGTTCAGAGCTCTTTCGATAAGTTTTGAGTACGAACCAACTTCAGTTTCTTAAAAGTACTCCTATTTTCATATTTACATTTTATTTTCCTCTAAGCCAGAAAGCTTTGTAGGAAGCTGTCCCCTTAGAAAGTCTTGTTAGGCGGATAACTATTTTTATCATCCCAACCTCACAGAATAAGGAGCGGAAAAACAGAATTTAAGCAGTGTCCACAGCCCCCTGGCTTGTAAGTGTCAGGACTGAGGCTCAAAACTGGCATTGTGGTTTGAGTCTCAGCTTTGTGTACTGCTTCATTGCATTCTGGCTGATTGAGCCCCTTTGCAAGATCTTATGTAAGAAGCATCGATTATCTAAACTCACAAACTCCTTGAAGGCAGAACAAATCTAACACTTCTATGTCTTTCTTAGTTTCTAGCTGGGTGCCTTTGGGCTTCCCTGGTGGCTCAGATGGTAAAGAATCTGCCTGCAATGTGGGAGACCTGGATTCGATCCTTGGGTAGGGAAGATCCCTTGGAGGAGAGCATGGCAACTCTCTCCAGTATTCTTTCCTGGAAAATCCCCATGGACAGGGGAGCCTGGTGGGCTATAATCTATGAGGTCATAAAGAGTCAGACACGACTGAGTGACTAAGCACGCACAGTACATAATAGTTACTCAGAAATATGGTTAGCTTGGTAAAGATTGATCTATTAATAGGAGAATCCTATAACAGAATATAAAATTCAAGGTCACTTTGAAAACAATTTTAAGTTGTAACAATAGGGACTATCATCACCTCCAACCCATAGGCATTCTACAGACCAAACTCATTGAGAACAGAAGTTGTATTTCATGGTGTGTTGGTGTGTTTAAACATGATGTTCAGTTCAGTTCAGTCGCTTAGTCGTGTCCGACTCTTTGCGACCCCATGGACCGCAGCACACCAGGCCTTCCTGTCCATCATCAACTCCTGGAGTCCACCCAAACCCATGTCCATTGAGTCGGTGATGCCATCCAACCATCTCATCCTCTGTAGTCCCCTTCTCCTCCTGCCCTCAATCTTTCCCAGCATCAGAGTCTTTTCAAATGAGTCAGCTCTTTGCATCAGGTGGCCTAAGTATCGAAGTTTCAGCTTCAACATCAGTCCTTCCAATGAACACTCAGGACTGAACTCCTTTACGATGGACTGGTTGGATCTCCTTGCAGTCCAAGGGACTCTCAAGAGTCTTCTCCAACACCACAGTTCAAAAGCATCAATTCTGCGCTCAGCTTTCTTTATAGTACAACTCTCACATCCATATGTGACTACTGGAAAAACACGGTGTGTTTAACATTAAATATGGTGTGTTTCTTGGCCCCACCAGACACTTTCTACCTTTTCCTCCTGTGTTCTCTGCCCAGAGCATGTGACTTTTTTAAAAAAATGTTTTTAAAATTGAGGTATAGTTCATTTACAATGATGTGTTAGTTTCAAGTATACAGCAAAGTAATTCAGTTATATGTACACATATATATACACATATGTATATGTATATATATTCTTTTCAGATTCTTTTCCATTATAGGTCATTACAGGATATTGAGTATAGTTCCTTGTGCTATACAGTAGGTCCTTGTTGTTTACTTATTTTATATATAGCAGTGTGTACATGTCAGTCCCAAACTCCCTAACTATCCCTTCCCTCCACCCTTCCCTGCTGGTAACAATAAGTTTGTTTTCTAAGTCTGTGAGTCTGAGTTTGTTTTGTAAAGAAGTTCATTTATATCATTCTTTTTAGATTCCATGTATAAGTGATACATGATATCCGCCTTTCTCTGTCTGATTTACTTCACTTAACATGATAATCTCTAGGTTTATCCTTGTTGCTGCAAATGGCATTATTTCATTCTTTTTATGGCTCAGCAGGTCAGGAAGAAACAGAACTGGACATGGAACAACAGACTGGTTCCAAATAGGAAAAGGAGTACGTCAAGGCTGTATATTGTCACCCTGCTTATTTAACTTCTATGCAGAGTACATCATGAGAAACGCTAGGCTGGAAGAAGCACAAGCTGGAATCAAGATTGCCGGGAGAAATATCAATAACCTCAGATATGCAGATGACACCACCCTTATGGCAGAAAGTGAAGAGGAACTCAAAAGCCTCTTGATGAAAATGAAAGAGGAGAGTGAAAAAGTTGGCTTAGAGCTCAACATTCAGAAAACTAAGATCATGGCATCTGGTCCCATCACTTCATGGGAAATAGATGGGGAAACAGTGGAAACAGTGTCAGACTTTATTTTGGGGGGCTCCAAAATCACTGCAGATGGTGATTGCAGCCATGAAATTAAAAGACGCTTACTCCTTAGAAGGAAAGTTATGAACAACCTAGATAGCATATTCAAAAGCAGAGACATTACTTTGCCAACAAAGGTCTGTCTAGTCAAGGCTATGGTTTTTCCAGTGGTCATGTATGGATGTGAGAGTTGAACTGTGAAGAAGGCTGAGCGCCGAAGAATTGATGCTTTTGAATTGTGGTGTTGGAGAAGGCTCTTGAGAGTCCCATGGACTGCAAGGAGATCCAACCAGTCCATCCTAAAGGAGATCAGCCCTGGGATTTCTTTGGAAGGAATGATGCTAAAGCTGAAACCCCAGTACTTTGGCCACCTCATGCGAAGAGTTGACTCATTGGAAAAGACTCTGATGCTGGCAGGGATTGGGGGCAGGAGGAGAAGGGGACGACAGAGAATGAGATGGCTGGATGGCATCACTGACTCGATGGACGTGAGTCTGAGTGAACGCTGGGAGTTGGTGACGGACAGGGAGGCCTGCTGCTGCTGCTAAATCTCCTCAGTCGTGTCCAACTCTGTGCGACCCCATAGACGGCAGCCCACCAGGCTCCCCCATCCCTGGGATTCTCCAGGCAAGAACACTGGAGTGGGTTGCCATTTCCTTCTCCAATGCATGAAAGTGAGAAGTGAAAGTGAAGTCGCTCAGTAGTTTCCGACTCTTAGCAACCCCACGGACTGCAGCCTACCAGGCTCCTCCATCCATGGGATTTTCCAGGCAAGAGTACTGGAGTGGGGTGCCATCTCGGCATGCTGCAATTCATGGGGTCGCAAAGAGTCGGACACGACTGAGCGACTGAACTGAACTGAATATTCCATGAATAAATATACCTCATCTTCTTTAGCCGTTCATCTGTCAATGAACACTTAGGTTGCTTCCATGTCTTGGGTATTGCAAATAGTGTTTCAGTGAACATCTGGGTGTGTGAGTCTTTTCAAATTACAGTTTTCTCCAGATGTATGCCCAGGAGTGGGATTGCAGGATCAGATGGTAACTATATTTTAATTTCTTTAAGGAACCTCCATATTGTTCTGCATAGTGGCAGCACCAATTTACATTCCCACTAAGAGTGCAGGAGGGTTCCTTTTTCTCCACACCCTCCCCAGCATTTATTTGCAGACTTTTTCATGATCTCCATACTGACTTGTGTGAGGTGATAGCTAATTGCAGTTTGGATTTGCATTTCTCTCTGATAATCAGCAATATTGAGCATCTTTTCTTGTGTCTGCTGGCCATCTGTATGTCTTCTTTGGAGAAATATCTATTTAAGTCTTCCGACTGAGATTTTATTAATAGACCTTCCAATAAATACATCCTTTGTCTCTTGACAAGATCCTGGCTCTTCATTCTGTCATTTGGTCCGGTGCTTCTCACATGGGAATCACTCACAGATCTTGTTAAAAGGCAGATTCTTATTCAGAGAACTGGGGTGGACCTTGAAATTCTGCATCTCTAACAAGTCCTTGAGTAAATGGATCTTCCAGAGGCCACACTTTCAGTAGCAGAAATCTAGTAATTGGTTATTGTTGTCATTTGACAGGTATTTTAAGCTGAATAAAAGAATGATTAGATGAACAAGTTGGGTGCAATGCTGCATCTGTTGACACTGGTGGAGGAAGCCATGCCCTCGTCACACCTATCTTCTAATCACTTACCCCTGAGGTCCCTGTGTGGTTACAGCAGACCCACCTGGTCACATCTGGAAGCTCACAGCTGGCTGGACATCCTTATCTTTGTCCTCCTTGCCAGAGCCATCCTGTTGATTCTCATCATCTCTGGTTAATACTGTTTATAAAAAATAGCAACTGCCACAACCAACCTCCAAGAAATTGAATTCACACACATGAATACTTTTTTCTTCACAGATAAAAGTAAAAACACATACTTTCTACATCAGCACTGATCCCCTCAAGGGACAATTCTTGCTGAGTGAGAGATGCTGAAGAAGTTAATGGTTTGCCGAACAGTAATTCTTGTTTGCTCAGATCATGTACAGTCTTGAACAAACAGGTTCTATGCACAAAGGTAAGGTCATGCTCTAAGAGATTATTCAAAACAAGGCACAGCTCAAGGCAAAGTACACCTAACTGTCCATACACAAATCAAGCTGTCAGGAGATCTGAGGTCCTTTTTATATGTAGCTTAACAACAGACACTTTTTGAGCACCTACTAAGTGCCAGACACTTTGCTGGCCATGATTATGTACACAGTAAAATCTCACTACGTTCAAACTTGAATAAATTGGATACTGTAATAATTTGGGCAGATGCTAACCTGCATTTGATTATTTTACTAACTATGTGAAAGGATTTACTTTGTCAATAATAGGTCAATAAGTTTGCAAAAATGCTACTGAAGAGAATAAATGATTTCCAAGACTTTTTAATCAAGTCTTGTTTGTTTTTTTTTGATGTTGAACTGTTTATTTTTTTGGGATTTTAACCTCTCATCTACCATATCATTAGCAAATATTTTCTCTCATTCAGTAGGTTGTCTTTTTGTTTTGTCAATGATTTCCTTTGCTGTGCAAAAGCTTTTAAGTCTGATTAGGCCACATTTGTTTATTTTTACTTTTATTTCCTTTGCTTTAGAAGACAAATCCGAAAAAGTATTGCTACGATTTGTGTCAAAGAGCGTTCAGCCTATGTTTTCTTCTAGGAGCTCCATGGTTTTCGGACTTACATTTAGGTCTTTAATCCACTTTGAGTTTATTTTTGGGTATGGTGTGAGAAATTGTTCTCACTTCATTCTTTTACAAATAGCTATACACTTTTCCCAGCACCACTTATTGAACTTCTCAAGTGTTTTAGAAAACCACATTTAGGTATTGACCATGGAGTCACTAGTTGATTAATTATGTTGATTGTTGTGCCAATTAAAAACATTCTTATAAATGCCATGTGATATTCTAGATTATATCTTGGGATAGAAAAACTGTGAAATCTGAATAAAGTGTCTAGTTTAATAGTAATAGATCAGTTCAGTTCAGTTCAGTTGCTCGGTCGTGTCCGGCTCTTTGCAACCCCATGAACCGCAGCATCCCAGGCCTCCCTGTCCATCACCAACTCCCAAAGTCCACCCAAACCCATGTCCATTGAGTCAGTGATGCCATCCAACCATCTCATACTCTGTCGTCCCCTGTCGTCCCCTTCTCCTCCTGCCCTCAATCTTTCCCAGCATCAGGGTCTTTTCTAGTGAGTCAGCTCTTCTCATCAAGTGGCCAAAGTATTGGAGTTTCAGCTTCAACATCAGTCCTTCCAATAAACACCCAGGACTGAACTCCTTTAGGATGGACTGGTTGGATCTCCTTGCAGTCCAAGGGACTCTCAAGAGTCTTCTCCAATGCTACAGTTCAAAAGCGTCAATTCGTCTGTGCTCAGCTTTCTTTGTAGTCCAACTCTCACATCCAATATGCTAACAGTAATAGTAAATAGTAATGTGCCAATGTTGGCACACATACAACATTAAAATGTTAACACAGAAAAATCTGGGTGAAGTGTGCTTTAGAATTCTCTAGACTATCTTTGTAACTTTTCTATAAATATAAAATTATTACAGGATTTTCAAGTTCATTTAAAGAAATATTGTACATTCGTGAAGTCTGATTCCCCAAGAATTCCTAGTAGCAACAAGAGAAACTGTTTATTGAACCCATATAACAGTTGGCATATTGCAAAGTGCCCCTCCTATGTTTTCACAAAATGCTGCGAAGTAGGTATGGTCGGTTATCTTAATTTTCTAGAAACTTGTCCAAAGACACACAAAGTGTGTGTGTCAAAAATGGATGGAGTCAGACCCGACGGTCACCTGCTTGCTTCTTGGTACCTGCTCCGCCTGGCACTGAGGGGAGTGCGGGCCGGGGCGGCCCCCAAGAATGGCAGGCGCGAGGGGAGCAGGTCTGCGAGCAGAAGTGTTGCAGCGGCACACGTGCAGCAACAGTCGGGAGGAGCAGGAGACAGCAAGGATAGGCCCAGGAGCAATGGCGTCCAAAGAGGAACAAGCAGTAAAACATCGAAACATGGAAGATGCCAACCAGAAGAATGAAAAAGAAAGATGGAAAGGATCAAGATGCTAATAAAAGAGAACCTATGGCCCTCCTTTCGGGTGCTAGTGAATATCATGTACCTAGAGGAAATCCTAGGCGGTTCTGTGTTAGGCAGCCCATCCTGCATTATAGATGGGACGTGTCTCAGAGACTTGGCGAGCCACAGGCAAGGATGAGAGAAGAGAATATGGAAAGGATTGGGGAGGAGGTGAGGCAGCTGATGGAAAAGCTGAGGGAAAAGCAGTTGAGTCATAGTCTGTGGGCAGTTAGCACTGACCCCGCTTACCATGAGCATCATGATGACTTTTGCCTTGAATCCTGATGTTTTCCCTGAAGTTAGGAGACTCTTACTTCCTAAACTTAGATGTTCTTGACTTACCTTTGTTGTAAAGGTTTTGGTGTTAAGCTTGTTTCTTGCCCATTTCCTATTACCAGCTTCTAATTGAATGTTGTGTTTTTGACCCAATCTGTAAGTTTCTATCAGCAGGAAGGTTTTAACTGTTGCATGGAGAAATGTTCATTATATATTGTGAAGTTAATAAAACAGTTTAAAAAAGCAAAAAAAAAAAAAAATGGATGGAGTCAGCATGTAACAAGTTCTGTCTTCTGTCTAATCCTGAAGCCTAGGCTCTCAGCAGCTCCACCACTCCACCTTTTTGCCTGTCTTAGTTTGAATTTCTCTGTGTAAAGGAAAGCTATCACTTATTCACATGGACACTTATCTTTCATTTGAGTTGGTGAAACGAACCCAATTACTTGCACTGCACTTTTAAGCAAACCAGAGTATCATTTTGAAAGTAACCAAATTTAACACACAGTAAAGTTGTCCACCTTTCTGCTTTGTTAAACTGGGCTCTGATTTTCCCAGAGGAGGGACTGGGAGAAGAGGCTGAGTGAGGCATCTATCTCAAGGAGCTTGGGATGCTCACAGATCCAAGCAATAGGCCCTTTCTCCTTGGTTCCTCTCTTCTTTGCCCATCATGTGCTCACCTTGAGATGCTGGGCCGGATGCCCAGAGTTCTTCTCACACTTTTCAGTCAGGCTTTGAACATAGATGGTTTACTCAGAAATGGAAAAAGTTAGCCAGCTACAGTATGACACATGGTCCTGGGTCAAGAATGCCAGCTCTGTATGCAGAGGGAAGAACTGGCTTGCTTAACACAGCTATTGGAGAAGCCATAGAATTGTCTTTATCCCCAGGTATCACTCCCACTGCTCCAGCAAGATGCCTGTGATCAATTAATTCATGTTAAATGCAGCACGCTGTCATGGCACACATTCTTCTCACAGCATCTCACTATTTTGCTCAGGTACATCCCTTGACACATTTCATGGGTCTGTGCACCCCGCTGGAGTTTGGCCCAATTTCATCCATCACTCATTCATTTATGAAGAAACGAAAATTATTACACAGCAGAGTTCCCACCCTTTCCCCTATCTTGACAGCCACAGAGGATTGTGTAATTGTGAATCATTGAGAAGGATGCTGTCATTGCCAGATGAATGGTTCTTTGGTCTTTCTAGATACAGAATCAGAAAGAAAGGGGAAGAGTAGGAAGAGGCATATTAACCAGCAAGAAAAGGTTTTTGAAGAAGACTGCAGAGTGGGGCAGTTTTAGTGAACGAAACACAGTAACAGTCTTTAAGCCCCTTAAGAAAGAACTGGGGCTTAAAGAAATACCATCTACACTATTTTTCCATTCTTGGTGTTTAGAAAAATACAAATTAAGGACCAGTCTTAAATGGATTAAAGTCTTGGGTATAAGCTGAAACCATAAAACTCTTAGAAGAAAACATAGGTGGTAAGCTACTTGACATTGATTTTGGCAAATTTTTTTTTTGACACCAAAAGAAAAAGCAAAAATAAACAAGTGGAGCTACTTTAAATTAAAAAAGCTTCTGCACAATAAAGGAAACCATCAACAAAATGAAAAGACAACTTATGAAATGGGAGAAAAACATTTGCAAAGAATATATCTGATAAGGGGTTAGTATACAGAATATATAAAGTACTTATATACCTCACTAGCAAAAAAAAAAACAAACCTAACTTAAAAATGGGCTGAGGAGCTAGATATTTTTCTGAAGATGCACAAATGTCCAACAAGTACATGAAAAGTTGCTCAACATCACAAATCATCACGGAAATGCAAATCAAAACCACAAGGAGCTATCGCTTCACATCTGTCAGAATGGCTGTCCTCAAAGGGAAGGGATAACAAATGTTGGTGAGAATGTGGAGATAAGGGAACCCTTGTGCACTGTTGATGGAAGGTAAGTGGGTACAGCCACTGTGGAAAACCGTATGGAAGTTCCTCAAAAAATTAAAAACAGAACTATCATTTGACCCAGTAATCTGACTTCTAGGTATATATCTGACAGAAAAGAAATCACTATCTAGAAAAGATATCTGCACCCCCATGTTCATTGCAGAATTATTTACAGTAGCCAAGACAGAGAAACAACCTGTGTTCATCAGCTGATGAACAAATAAGAAAATGTGAGATATATAAATATGTAATATATATATCACACACATATAAATTTATATATGTATGTACTATATAAAACATATATGTAATGTTACTATATACACATTATTTGGTCATAAAAAAGGAAATTCTGTCATCCGTGAACAACATGGATGGACACTTAGGGCATTATTCTCAGTGAGATAAATCAAAGAAAGAAAGACAAAATACTATAATTCCACTTACATGTAGAATATAAAGAAAACTAAACTCAGAAAAAAATAGAACAGATTGGTGGTTACCAGAGGCAGGGAGGGCTGGTGGGGGAGATGAATGAATGTGGTCAAAAGGTACAAATCTCCAATTATAAGGTAAACAAGCTCTGGGAATGTAATGTACAGCGTGGCGATTGCAGTTAACAATATTGTATTAGATTCTTGCAAATTGCTAAGAGAGTAGATCTTAAAAATTCTCATCACAAGAAAAAGAACTATAACTATGCTAGGTGATGGGTGTTAACTACATTTATTGTGGTGATCATTTCATAATATGTGAAAGTGAAAGTTGCTCAGTCTTGTCCGACTCTTTGTGACCCCATGGACTATACAGTCCATGGAATTCTCCAGGCCAGAATACTGGAGTGGGTAGCCTTTCCCTTCTCTAGAGGATCTTCCCAACCCAGGAATCGACCTGGGGTCTCCTATATTGCAGGCGGATTCTTTACCGACTGAGCTATGAGGGAAGCCCTCATAATACATAAACCAAATAATTAAGTTGTATCTTAAATGAGCACGATGCTGTATGTCAATTACATCTCGATAAAACCAGAAAAAAATCATTCTGGAAAGGTAACTTTGAGGTAATGGGTCTCTGAAAATTGTTAGTGATCCAAAGCTGGGAGACTTCAACTTGTGACTCAACCTTGCCCAGAAGAAACAGCTTTCCAAATTGACAGTAAGCAGAACAGATGGAAAAACCAAAAACATTAAGGGACTTGACATTGAACAGCAGTAGCTGCTAACAGCAGAAAAAAAGAAAAAAAACTACACTTTAAGTCCCTTCTGATTAAAACAAACACTATGAAATCATCTTAAAAAAAATCAAACCTGAATCTCATCAAGCCTTCAGAGGTAATTTTCAATTTTTAGAAAATATAAAACTCCTGAGCAGGAGTGAGAGGAATATGTTAGGGAAATTCCAAGAGTTGATAATTGTTGAAGATCATCACAGGGTTCATTATGTTGCCTTTCTACTTTAATATATGTTGGAAATTCTCCTTAAAAAAAAAATCCAAACAAACAAAAAAGCAAAACAACAATAACAACAAAACCCAGGAGAACGTGATGTATCACTCCTGTAATTATTGTTTGAAAAAAAAGCTTACAGTATCTCATTTTTCAAGATGATATAAGTCACTTCTTAAAACTTATTTCAATAGCACCCATCCAATTTTTTTCTCTTTCCAGGGGAGTTGCAGAAGAGACCCACTTTCCACTTCTTCCCATTTACAAATATGATTTGGGTGGGGGAGAAAAAGGAAAGAACTACCACTCTATACTATTTTTCCTTTCTAAGTGTTCATAAAGTGCAGATAAAGGACCAAGAGAGTTGAATTTTCTTTTTATTTGAGAGACAGTGTTTCTTTGACCAGGACCCTGCCTGCTCCTGAACCACACAGCATCCAGCTTTAGCAACAACGCACTCACTCACCACCAACCTCTTGCTCTCACCACCAGCTGCCGCTCCCCTCTCGCTAACTCTGTTTTTTGGTCCTCAACACTCCGCTGAGCCCTGCCTGAATCTTCATTGATCTTATTTTAATAACTGCCAAAGTCAATGCACATTTTCAGCTTTTACTTACGTAACCTCTGTAATATTTGTCTGTTGCCGATTCTTGATAGCCGTGTCCCATACATCAAGAATCCTCAGTTCAAGGCTGCAGACACTTTCTATTTATTATTTGTTTAATCCTCACAATTAATTCAGGAAGGAGGTTTTATTTCCCACCTCACTCTCAGTTTTGCTAAAATAAGGAAACTGGCTCAGAGACATTGGTAATTTAAGTTCTTAGAACTAGAAAATGACAGAAGTAAGACTTACGCCTAGAACTGTTTGATTCTGAAATGTTTATTATTATTATTTAGTAAATAGTTTAATAAACCATTACTATAAAATGTTTTATTATAAAGTATTATAATACCATAATTATTATATGAGTGCTATATATTACATATTTATTATCATGCCAATGGTTTCAGCTTTCAGATTTTGTGGCCTAGAAAAAAATTTTTAGCTTCTTTGGGTCTGCCATGTGTGTATATGTGTGTGTACTCTTTAGGACATTTAAGAAATACTCAATCACAATATATCATCACTGTCATTTAATTTAAAAACATCTTGTCAACTGTACTGCTATGGATATATCTCTACAATGTTATTAAGTGAAAAAAAAAGCAAGATGCAGTATGCTGCCTGCTAATTAAAAGTGAGTTTCTATAAATGTATCTGCTAGTGTATGCATACAGCATTTCTTGAAGAATAAGAAATCAGTAATGGTGGCTGCTTCTGGGTTTGGGTACTGGAACTTTGGGGTAGGAGAGAAATGGCCTACATAATCAATATTAGAAGTTTTTGTACATTTTGAATTTTGTTCAAGGGGCATCACGCATTAGCTATTCCAAAAATAAGTAAATAAATGCAAAATAAATCCCTAAAAGAAAATATATTTCTATGGTCTGAATGTTTGTGTCCCTCCAAAATTTGTATTTTGAGATCTTAACCCTTAAAGGTGATGGTATTAGGAAGTAGGACCTTGGGAGGTGCTTAGGTCATCAGAGTAGAACCCTCATGAATGGCACTAAGGCTTTTTATTTTAAAAATTATATATTTATTTATTTGGCTGCACCAGGTTTTAGGTGTGACATGTGGAATCTTCTAGTTGCATCGTGTAGCAACTAGTTCCCCAACCTCAGATTGAGCCCAGGGCCCCTGCATTGGGAGCATGGAGTCTTAGCCACTGGATCACCAAAGGAGTTCCCAGACCAGGGCTTTATAAAAGAGGTTCCCTAGCTCCTTTCACCATGTAAAGACTTAGCAAGAAGGTGCAGACTATGAATTAGGAAGGGAGCTCTCAGCAGAACCAACCATGTTGGTACCTTGATCTTACACTTGCCAGCCTCCAGAACTGTGAACAATACATTTCTGTTGTTTATAAGCTACCCAGTCTGTAGTATTTTGTTAGAGTAGCCCAAAATAGACTAAGACAGGTATTTTAACATCTTCAGAAAGATGTGGCTAACACAATCACAGAATAATTTGAATAAATTTAACTTTATCCTTATTTTTCTCTGTTTTAAAAACTAATTTTATTTATTTAATTTTGGCTGTGCTGGGTCTTTGCGGCTGTGCAGAATTTTCCCTAGTTGCAGTGTCCAGGCTGCTCATTGTGGCGGGTGGCCTCTCTTTTTGTGGAACGTGGGCTCTAGAGCACTTGGGCTTCAGTAGATGTAGCACGCAGGCTCGGTAGTTGCAACTCCTGGGCTCTAAAGCACTGGCTCAATAGTTATGGCCTTGCTGCTTTGCAACAAAACAAAAACACCAGCTTTGTTGCTCCTTGGCATGTGGGATTTCCTGGATCAGGGACTGAACCTGTGCCTCCTGCATTGGCAGGCTGATCCTCTACCACTGAGACACCAGGGAAGCCCTATTTTTCTCTTTTTGATATGTCTTGGGGAAAACTTGGTTGGGATCTGACAGTAGCCTTCTAACTGACCCTGTTTCTCACTGATCACTCTGTACACATCATGTATGGAGTTGTTGTCTTTAAATCTTCCTGAAAAATATCTACTTCTGATTTATTGACTACGCCAAATCCTTTGACTATGTGGACCACAACAAACTGTGGAAAATTCTGAAACAGATGGGAATACCAGACCACCTGACCTGCCTCCTGAGAAATCTGTATGCAGGTCAAGAAGCAACAGTTAGAACTGGACGTGGAACAACAGACTGGTTCCAAATCGGGAAATGAGTACGTCAAGGCTGTATATTGTCACCCTGCTTATTTAACTTCTATGCAGAATACATCATGAGAAACGCTGGGCTGGAAGAAGCACAAGCTGGAATCAAGATTGCTGGGAGAGATATCAATAACCTCAGATATGCAGATGACACCACCCTTATGGCAGAAAGTAAAGAGGAACTAAAGAGCCTCTTGATGAAGAAAAAGGAGAGTGAAAAAGTTGGCTTAAAACTCAACATTCAGAAAATGAAGATCATGGCATCTGGTCCCATCACTTCATGGGAAATAGATGGGGAAACAGTGGAAATAGTGTCAGACTTTATTTTTTGGGGCTCCAAAATCATTGCAGATGGTGAGTGCAGCCATGAAATTAAAAGACGCTTGCTCCTTGGAAGAAAAGCTATGAAAAACCTAGATAGCATATTAAAAAGCAGAGACGTTACTTTGCCAACAAAAGTCCATCTAGTCAAAGCTATGGTTTGTAGTCATGTATGGATGTGAGAGTTGGACTATAAAGAAAGCTGAGTGCCAAAGAATTGGTACTTTTGAACTGTGGTGTTGGAGAAGACTCTTGAGAGTCCCTTGGACTGCAAGGAGATCCAACCAGTCAATCCTAAAGGAAATAAGTCCTGAATATTCATTGGAAGGACTGATGTTGAAGCTGAAGCTGCAATACTTTGGCCACCTAGTGCAAGAGCTGACT
Organism: Bos grunniens; assembly: GCF_055505025.1. Taxonomy (NCBI): domain Eukaryota; kingdom Metazoa; phylum Chordata; class Mammalia; order Artiodactyla; family Bovidae; genus Bos; species Bos grunniens. The sequence goes on along the minus strand of NC_141190.1, from coordinate 30,289,117 downwards.
CACTAGAAAAGACCCTGATGCTGGGAAAGACTGAAGGCAAGGAGAAGGAGAAGGGGATGACAGAGGATGAGATGGTTGGATGGCATCACCTACATGATGGACATGAGTTTGAGTAGGCTCTGGGAGTTGGACAGGGAAGCCTGGCGTGCTACAGTCCATTGGGTCACAAAGAGTTGGACACAACTGAGTGACTGGACTGAACTGAACTGACCCACAAGTGAAGACATCTCTAATGGTGTTCCCTTCTGGGTACCCCAAATTCAAAACAGTTTCCCCCACGTTAGAGCAAAAATAGGGAAATTGAGCCTTGCTGGAGTCAGTGGTCTGAGATGAGGAAGCTGGATTTAAGCAGTTCTCATCTTGTTGCAAATTCTTGAACTTGACTACACTTCAGAATCAACTGGGTAGTTTGTTAGACTAGCATCTTCTTAGAGACTGTGTCTCGAAGTAGGTCTAGACATCTGAACTTTAAACAAGCATCCTGGGGATTGTGATGGATTGCTATTTGAGGAGCATAAATAGTTCAGACTACGTGTCCACACTGAACTCAGGATGATGACTGAGTTTTAGTACAATTCAAACTTTTCCTGGAAAAAAGAAAAAAGCCAAAAAAGTGGAGGCCCTGCTATCTGTGACAGTCAAACGTCAAACAGAACAATTCCCCTCCCCTGCTATACCAGAGGTCAAACAGGATGTGTCTCAGATGGAGTCCATTGATGCAAACAGGATCTGGAGAGAAATAGCAATTTTTCCTTTTCATTCTGAACCTCCATCTGACCAGTTCCGGAAACAGACCTGATTAGAGCATAATTGATTTGGACTCGGCGAGCAGAGCAGGCAGGCCTGCACATGGCCTTCCCGCACAGTGCAAGCTGTGCAGGATCACCTGACTCTTCACCGCATTAAAAACAATGCGATATGACATGTGCTGGTTTCCTAACAACATTCACAAACTAAGTAAGATTATACAGTCAATGACTGTGCCAACTACACTTTAGAGGAGCAGCAGGGCACGTCTACTCAGCCCCCAACGACAGCAAATGAACTACAGACACTGCCGTTGCATCAATACTGACTCTGGTCACACAGGATTTGGGGTCTTTTGCTGGTCAGGAAATGATCGTGTATTACTTTCCAAAGTTGAATCTGCTATTCCAGTTTAAACAAGGATTCTAAACAGTTTGCATTTTTGTTTTTTTCCATAACACACATCATAGACTGACTATAATTCTAATTTATCAGAGATTGAAAAGACAAACCAAATAAACAACACACAAAAAAATAACCCATCATACCAGAAGGCTGGGAGGAAATGAGTTGCGTCAGAGAAGAATTCCAGCAGGGACTTTTTGGTCGGCGTGTTAGACTTCTTACTTTCATGCAGTTGTTTCCTCTTTTGTCCTAGTCTCTGTCAAGACCCCTCTGAATGGCAAGCAGGACAACCAGTTGACCAAGGAATAACTGCTGGTTGGAAGCATCTCTTAGGTCCACACCATAAATCCTACTCCTTGAATTTTTCGTTCCCTCAAATTAGGTCTACACCATCCAATTATCCCAGAAAGTGAGAAAACCAACGGTAATATAAACATTTAATCTGTGAATTTACAGGAAAACGTAGGCATTCTGCCATGAAATATAATGAGATATAAGATGCTTAATCTGTAGCTCTAAATGGCTTAATTTTGCCAGTGTGCCATTTCATTTTGTTCTGTGTATACCTGAGATCAATGTCCTTTATGATTAAGAAAAAAAAAAATATTCTATTAGATCCTAGTTTGTATTTTTTTTGCAATATAAAATAAATATCTGTGATAACTTTGATTTAAACCTTTGTATTATGGAAAATTTTAAGGTAGAGAGACTATTATAATGATCTCTAAGTTTATGACCAGTCCCCAGCCTCTGCTCCCAGATTATTTTGAAGCAAATTCACATCATATCATTCATCTGTAAATGTTCAGTATGTAGTCCTAAAAGATAAAGTTTCTTCTAAAAACATAAACAATGTCATTATTATAGTATCAAAATTAACATTATCTCTTTAATATCAACCAGTATCCATTCATCTATTGATTTTTAAGCAGAAATATTACAGAAGGTCATGCTGATGAAAATCTAACAATTCTTGCACTGCTACAGGAACTGTGTAATTGTCCCTCACCCCCAACACCCCAAGGCAAGGATGCTTAAGAATCAGATGCACAAAAGTTCTTTCAAGGACTTGAGGCTGAATTCATGTGTCCAAACCTCGCTGGCTGCGGAGACCGGGTTGGATTCCCCAGCACTGTTGACTTTGGTCTGGATGTTTATCCATTCATTTTTCAGACCTCCAGTCGCTTGTTTATCTTGGCCATCCCTTTCCAGCCTGAGACTTCCCACACTCTGCCATCTGGCACCCTCTCTGGTTTCATTCCCACAGCCCCCGTCCTGAGTAGAAACCTTAGCGGAAGCCCAGATCTTGCAAAGGTCCCAAGTGCTGGGCCTGTGTTTTGGTACCCTAGTTTTCCTGTAGAAAAGAGGGGGCCAAAAGGGCATTTTGGAGAGTGTTCTCAAGCTTCATTACCAAAGACTACAACTCTATTGCCAGTTGATAGATTTACAGTTAATAAATATCTCAGTGCCTTGGTGAATATTATCACATTGTGATAAGCTTAGAAATCAAGTGTAGAACCGTTATCTAGTGGTTCTTCTTTTAAAAAAAATCCTTCATATAACTGAATATTCAACTTGCATCCTTAGACCTATAAATTGCTCTAGTCAAGGATAGCAGAATTTTTAGCTATAAGGATTTCAGGTTTAACAGAGCACTTTGGATAGTAAAGAAAAATTCTAATCTATCCCATGCAAACTGAAGCATGTCTATTTGACATTTCTTAAAATTGCCTCCCGTTTTCCTGCTGTCCTGAGAATCACAGGATTTTGTCAGATTTACCTATCCTTGAGGGTTCTATTGATCACTCAGGCCAAAGAGCTTCCTTCTCTAAATTCCGACAAGAGTGACACCATCTGCACCCCCAGGGTGTCTTTGACCGTTTCTGAGAACTTACTATGTGCCCCGCATTGTGCTTCATCCTTAGAGTATAGCACTTACTTTTAGTGTATTATCTCAACTAGACAACTCCAGAAAGGAAGAAAAAAAAAAAAGAAAGCCCACCCTTTAGAGATGAGGGGAATAATGAGAGAGTGAGTAAACAGCCAAGGGCACAGGGACAGTAAGTACAGAGCCGGGTCACAGGGCTCAGAGGACCTCCCCTCCTCTTTAAGCTGTTTTGCCTTAAAGACACCATACTCTACTTTGTGTGTCAACAACATGTTTGTGTACATGTGCCCTCTCCTTAACATTGGCAACGTAAAATCAATTAGTGCAGTGTCTGGCCAATACAGCGGCTGGATACTCAATAAATGTTGGATATTATGATTGTTGTTTTTGTTACCAGCAATTATGTATTGTCTAGCCCAGAACAGTCTTACTATGATGCTGAGTGCAGTGGTAGATGCGGAAGCATAAGAGACTGACCTTATTGTTGCCAGATGGGGCAAATAAAAATATGAGATGCAATACATGGAGCACACGTATACTGGGAAGCTATTTGTTGCTTCTCTGAAATTCAAATTTAACTGGGCATCCTGTATTTTATCTGGCAGCCTTTGTCGAGGGACTGAAACAGCAATCAAGAGAGATGACCACGGCACTACAGAGGAGGAGGCGTGCTCCCTGCCCAGACATATGGTGCTGATTAGTAGTGTTGCAGGAGTCCTGAGAAAGGAGGGCAGATTCGGTATTGGGCAACCAGAGAGGGCTTCACAGAGGAGGTGGGGCTCCCAAATAAGTCAGGATGGGCATTTTAAAAGACTTAAAGGCCAAAGAAAGGATTAATGGAAGCAGCAATAGACCAAGTGGCTTCTAAAATGTGCCTTTCTTGTTGTTCAGTCGCTGAGTCATGTCCGACTCTTTGTGACCCCATGAACTGCAGCGCTCCAGGCTTCCCTGTCTTTATCATCTCCCAGAGCTTGCTCAAACTCATGTCCACTGAGTCAGTGATGCCATCCAACCATCTCATCCTCTGTCTGGAAATAAATTCACAGAATAGAATTGAAAGAAAGGGAGTGGTCCTTTTAAGTTGTTTTGGGAAGCTGTCCATGATACTGATCCAGACTGGTTCAAAAAGAAGAGTTTCTGTGAGGCCAGAGGTATCCACCTTCCTGGTCTCTTGTTAGTAGAAGAAGTGAAATGAGCAAGGTCTAACCTTGGAGCCCCACTAGGCCCCAGAGAAAAGAAGTTGAGATGTGCTGAAGAGCAGGAGCGATCTGACTTTTGCTGGGGGCGGGGAGGGTGGAGGGGTGGGGAGAGCATAACTGCTATCTTGGAAAGATGCTCCCTCACAAGCAAAGGTGCCGGCTTAGTTCCCTCCTGCAGAGAGTGAGGACCTTCTGCATATAGATCCCATGATGCATTGCATAGGGCAGAGCATTTAGTCAGTGCCTGTGGAATACGACCCACTGGCTCAGGGGTGAAGAACCTGCTTGCAATACAGGAGATGCAGTTTCGATCCCTGAGTTGGTAAGATCCTCTGAAGGAAGAAAGTGACAACCCACTCCAGATTCTTACTGTGAAAATCCCAAGGACAGAGGAACCTGGCAGGCTACAGTCCATGGGGTTGCAAAGAGTCAGACATGACTGAGCAGGCATGCCTGTGGAATACAAGGCACAATTTAATTCTCATAGGAATGCTATTTTCTCTTGTAATCCTCACTTTATGGAAGAAGAAACAGAGGTTCAGAGAGCTCAGATATTTCACTCCAGGTCACCCAGCTAGCAAGTGGCAGAGCCAGGTTGCAGATTTACGTCTGCCAGATTTCCAATCCTGTTCCCTCTCTCCTCTACCACCTGGATATGAGTCAGTTCTCTGCCAGTCATTTTAAAGGAAACAAACCTGCCATCTCTCGTCCTTCACTTCCAGGACAACGACTATGTTCTCACTCCCAGTGAATGATGTCTTTGGCTCAGACTGGTAACTAGATTACTCCCGGATATTCAAGTCTTCTTTTTGACGATGCGGCATGTCCGTATGTCTTCACCCCTATCCTTGTGTGCTTGGGAGGGCAAATTCTTCCATGGCGCTGTGATCCAGATCCCTTAGGTATCTTTTTCTAGAATCTGAGGGGGGTTCTTGGCACCATGGAAGCCCCCTAAAACGCCTCCATCTGGCTTAGTGACTCCAGAGACCCCACCTCCTCTCAGATCCTCAGTATATGGTGCCGCCACCAAAGGAAGGTGAGGAATAAAAATGCATTTAATTAAAATAACTTTCCAGGTGCAGGACCAAAATCCAGGCTGATTACAGGCCAGGGTGGGTTTTAACCCCCAGGTTTTACAAATGTCTAGAAAGATCCTACTTGTGATGAGGAGCAGAGGGAAAGACACTTCCAACCACAAAAAGCTGAATGTTAAAGTTGAAGGGCTATGAAAACAATATATCTAATTTATTGGAACATGTTTTTCTAGGAGCTTTGGGTTAGAGCTGTGATTGCCTCCCTACAGGGATTTGTGACCTCATCCTTTCTCTTCCCCTCCCCCTCCACTGCCGGGCCCTAAACTGTAAGTATAGCGTTTTCCTGTCATAACCTAACATATGGTTTGCAGCAGGAAGTGCAAAATCCCAGGAATGAGTTAGAGGCTCAGGTTTCAGACTCAAGAGAGACTCAGGTGAGCTACAAGGAATGGGCTTTGTTTCCTACGAAAACAGAGCTGAAAAGAGCATGTTTAGTGAGCCCTTGGTTTGGAATGAGGTAATTAATTCTCCAGAAACTCCCTCTAGTTTCCGGGGCAACAAAATCAATGTGTTGTTGATAGAAAAACTGGGAACAATAAATTGGTTTACGTTGCAGATATTCTTCTTTTGTTTAAAATTGGGACTTCCTCCCCAACCACCAAAATATAAAACAAACCAAAAAGCACACAAAAAATTTAAACAACCCACACACAAACTCATATAAACTTAACTTTCCCTCACACCCTTGACTCAGCCTCACTCTTTAAAAATTTAAGTTTAGTCCTGTGTGAATATTACTCTGCTCAAGAAGACAGGGAAGTAGAAAGGTGGGTCAAATCCCATGCATAATTGTACACAGAGCAAGAACATTTTGGGGTAATCTTCAGGCCACAGACTCTTACTCTGAGTGGGGTGACGGCAGGGTCAGCATATCAGAATTCCTAGGGGGTGTCAGAGGGAGGGAACTGATATGAGGTTTGTGTTTATCAAAAAGTGCTGAGGATTAAACGAAATAAAAAAGACTGAGAAATTGACTTAGACTACTTTGGCTTTTTTCCCCCTATTTTAAAACCATTTAAGTAAGGTTTAGCTTTTTAATGACCAATTGAATAACTAGGGAAATGATGTGATCTTCTTAGAAATCCTTCTCAGAGCACTTTCAGAACTCCCAGTTGAAATCAAAGCGTATTTTCCCCCTCCCCCTCTGGGCAGTAGGAATCTCTTACTGTACGGCCTGGCAACACAGATGTCAGAACCAAACTGCTTGGACTATATGCTGGCTCTCTCACCTTGCACATCTTATTACATTTAAGATGACATTGACTGTAAAAGTGAAAGTGAAGGTCACTCAGTCGTGTCTGACTTTTTGCAACCCCACGGACTATACAGTCCACGGAATTCTCCAGGCCAGAATATTGGAGTGGGTAGCTTTTCCCTTCTCCAGGGGGCACACCATTATTTTAAGCATCACTAAGAAAAAGAGCTGCCAACTAAATTATGACACAATGCTAATATGCTGTCAATCGTAGGGCATACCTTAATTTCAGTGATGTTAAAATATGACAAAAATTTGTCTTTGAATTGATGAACTGTGGCACTTGTTTAGGAAATTTAATCTTTCTCACTTAACCTTTCTCTGTTTCATCTTCCCACTTAAAAGATAAAAATAATAATGGTACCTACCTCCTGGGATTGTTGTGAGGATTCAGTGATAATGCTGAATCACTTAAAATTCTGGTTCACTTAAAATGCTCAGACCATTCCTTGGTACATAAGAAGCACTGAATTAGCTATTATTATATTCGATACACAGGCTTCCCAGGTGGCTCAGTGGTAAGGAATCCGCCTGCCAATGTAGCAGACGAAAGAGTCGCGGGTTCAATCCCTGGATTGGGAAGATCGCCTGGAGTATGAAATGGCAACTCACTCCAGTATTCTTGCCTGGGAAATTCCATGGACAGAGGAGCCTGGTGGCCTGCAGTCCATGGGGTCGCAAAGAGTCAGATATGGCTGAAAGATTGAGTGTGCGTGCATACACACACACTCAATATACACCACTCTAATTGATAGATACTTTCTCAAACACAGGGTAGACAGTTTTTCATGGTTGTCATTTCTACTACGGTAAAAAACAGCATGGTAACGCCCACACACTGCAGACTGTGATTTTAGAGAAATAGAAGCGGGCCAAATTAGGAGAATGGTAACAGATCACTTCTCTCTGCCTTGGTCTTTGTTTCTTCCAGTACACCCTGGTTCCCACAGACAAGTACTTGGCTTGTCTGGTAATTGTTCTGTTGTGGGGAGAGTTTTTGTATTCATGATGCTCTTGTGGGTTATTTTTTGCCAAATTTGTGTTGCTCTAAGCCCTTCCTGGAGGCACCCCAGTCACAGGAGGGTTCTGACCTCTGAGGGTTGCCAGGCAGGATTTGATGCAAACAATCCATGCTCTGCCTGGGCCAGATGGCTCTACACAGCAAGCACTGTTATTTCATTCACAAAAGTCAGAAATAAGCTGACTTTTCCCTTTTAGCCCTAACAAATGGAAAAGTGAACAACTCTATCTTGATAAGCCAGGCCCATGTTGAAGAAACTCACTTTTGCAAATAGATGAACATGAGTGCAAATGAGAATTCCCAAAGTAAATACTGCTTAGATGTAGTTGACTCAAAATTAAAACCCATAAGGGCAAGACTCCAAGTCCACATATGTTTTCCAGACTCTTGGAAACTCTTGCATTTTGTTGTTGTCCTTAGCCTTCTGCGATCCCTAACTTCCTCCTGAAGTTATTGAAGAAATAGATACTTGGATGATTAGAATGTGATCTAGTTGGCATTCATTTAAAGGCACATGTCTGTTTTTACACCCAACTGAGTTTGATCAGAAAAAAGAAACTGCGTGGGAGTTGGCACCGGGGCTCACTTAGGATGCTTCGCTCCAGAGTTTGAGAAAAAGCAATGACTGGGCTTTAAGAAACATCAATCCAAGCCTCTATTTTGGGCCCAAGGTCACTCTTCACCATTCTCTGGCTCTTAGATTTCTCACCTATAGTGTCTCTCCTACCCCTGAATCTTTTTGATGTAAGGAACTTGGTTCTGCTGGAAGCCTTTATTTTTTAATTATTATTTTTAGAAGTATTTTTATTTGTTTATTTGGCTGTGCTGGGTCTTAATTGTGGTACACAGGATCTTTTTAGTTGTGGCATGCAATCTCTTAGTTGCAGCATGTGGGATCTCCCTGACCAAGGATTGAACCTGGGCCCCCTGCATAGGAGCGAGGAGTCTTAGCCACTGGGCCACCAGGGAAGTCCTTCTGCTGGGTACTTCTAAACAACACATGGAAGTTAATTTTATGTATCAGCTGACTAGGCTATGGTGTCCAGTTGTTTGGTCAAACACTAGTCTAGATATTGCTGTCAAGATAGATGTGTTTAACATTTACAATCAGTTCACTTTAAGTAAGGCTTCCCAGGTGGCGCTAGTGGTAAAGAACCCACTTGCCAGTGTAGGCGATGTAGGAGACAGGATTCAATCCCTGGGTTGGGAAGATTCCCTGGGGGAGGGCATGGCAAATAAGCGATTACCCTTTATAATATGGGTGGGTCTCATCTAATCAGTTGAAGACTTTAAGAGCAAAAACTCAGGTTTCTTGGATAAGAAGGAATTCTGTCTCAAGACTATGATAGAGAAATTTTGCCTGAATTGAAATTTTATTGACCAGCCACACATATTTAGTACTCAAGCCTGCAACACTGGCTCTTACTTGAATTTCCAGCCTGCTGGCTCTCTCTATAGATTTTGGAGTTGCCAGCCCCTACAAATGCATGAATCAATTTCTGAAAATAAACCTCTCTATCTCCTCTTTCTCTTGATATGAATTATTTCCTACTGGACCATTTGCGCTGACTCACCTTGCACCTGACCTTCCTATGTGACCGTCTCAGTTTTGAGCTTGTTTTTCTACACAGGAACTTGCTTCACCTCTCACCTCTACATTTCTAGTTCCATCCTTGTGTCTTTCTCCTAGATGACCAAGATTTTAACTTTCTTTTTGGCACAGTTACTGTTTATTTCCTTCAATAAAATCTTCAGATCTGCCTCCAACTCTGAGACCTCAGAGATTGACCCTGAGAGACCTGAACAGGTATGACTGAAATCAGCTCGGTACATGCACCATTGTGCCCATACTCACAGTCTCCAGGGCTTCTGCCTTTTTGTGCTTCAGTGGCTTATGGTGTTCTTGACCTACAAACAGAAGCTCAGAAGCCGTATTCTTTCCACAGTGCCCCTCTACTTTAACAAAGGGTTAAAATGCAGCCCAACTCATTTCCATCTCCTGGGGGGGTGTATTTCTTATTCATGTCATAGGAACTATGTGGCTCTAGAAGGACATATTTGTTAATTAAAAGGGAGTGTGTACAATTAGTTTTTGTTTACTCATAAGAGAGATTTTAAAAAGTAAGCATAGTTGCATGCAAGTGTGTAAAGTTATTTGACAGTAAATATTTGCAGAGCTCTTAGAGATCCATGAAGGGAGATTGCTTGGCCAAGGCCAAGAATTACTAGAAGCACAGGCTTTGCTGTTGTTGACTCTGCTCTAGAAGACTCTTATCATACAACAAGTGTTTGCCTTCCTAAGTGGCACCTTGCAGGAAGTCTAGGGCAGATTCTGACTTCAATGCATTGCCTGTCTGTCGGAGTCTGAAGGGCCCTCTATATGGTCTCCCAGTATGCTGTGTCCTTTAGACATTATATATTTTGCATTCCTTTGGACTCTGGTGGAATTAGGCCAAGTTAGTGTTATATAATACCCCCATCTCACTCTGTAATGAGCAATTTCTGAGGAGGCAGCAGGGGGATCAAAGCCACCTGCCCTTTGCCAACCCCTCCATGCTCTGCCAGTACACCTGCAGAGAGCTCTGAGGGCTCAGCCTGGAAGAGAGGCTGCTTATTATGTTTCATTGTGTAGATGACACTGGGCCTTTACAAGACAGGCTGGACTAAGAAAAATCTCTGCTTTGTTTCTTGGCCAGGTTTTATCCAAGGTCTCCTAGGGCTGAGGTATCACTAAGCAACTGCCTCACTGAACCCTTGACTTTCACTTCACCTGTTTTGAGAAATTTGATCAACTCAGACAGAGACATGAAATATTCAAAGGAAGCTCCAGCAGCTGGTGTCTCAACAGTTTTCAGGGTTTAAATTAGGGATGTGTCACTTGGTGGTTATAACATGTAATTGTTGCCCACAGTTCAAGTCTGATCCATCGGTGTGCTAAGTCAGACTGAAGTTTCATCACTGTTCTTAGTTGTAAGGGAAGGATCACTCTCTTCCCCATGGACTGCCGCTCTGGGGTGGAAAAGTTTATGAGATAGGGCCCTTTCTGTTGAGATAGAAACTCAGTTCAAATTGGTTTAAATGAAGCAGGACATGAATTGGATCAAGTAACTAAAAAGCCCAAGGCTAGCTTGGCTTCTGGGGTGGCTGGCTTCATGGCTTGAATGAGGTCAGCAAGACTTGGTTTCTCTCCATCTCTAGGTTCTGCCTTCTGTTTGATTGGCTTCATTTTCAGTGGTCAGGTGGTGGGCCCCAGCAGTTCCAGACTCCCCCTTGTGGTGGCAAGGTGGCTGCAATAGTTCTAGCCTCCTTAGTATTAGGTCAGGGGTCAGCAAGACGTTTCTTTAAAGGTGACAGATGGGAAATATTTTAGGCATTGTAGGCCACACAGCTTTTGTTGCAGCCATTCAATTCTTCTTTTAGAGTGTAAAAGCAGCAATAGATAGTATGTAAATGATGAGTATAACTGTGTTCCAATAAAACTTTATTGAAAAACATGCAGTGAACTGGATTTGGTCTGTGGTCTATAGTTTGCAAATCCCTGGAACTAAGTTGGTACTGGAAAAATAGCTGCGCAGCCAGGGGCTAATCTGTTCAGATCAGATCAGATCAGTCGCTCAGTCGTGTCCGACTCTTTGCGACCCCATGAATTGCAGCACGCCAGGCCTCCCTGTCCATCACCAACTCCTGGAGTTCACCCAGACTCACGTCCATCAAGTCAGTGATGCCATCCAGCCATCTCATCCCCTGTCGTCCCCTTCTCCTCCTGCCTCTAATCCCTCCCAGCATCAGAGTCTTTTCCAATGAGTCAACTCTTCGCATGAGGTGGCCAAAGTACTGGGGTTTCAGCTTTAGCATCATTCCTTCCAAAGAAATCCCAGGGCTGATCTCCTTCAGAATGGACTGGTTGGATCTCCTTGCCATCCAAGGGACTCTCAAGAATCTTCTCCAACACCACAATTCAAAAGCATCAATTCTTCGGCGCTCAGCCTTCTTCACAGTCCAACTCTCACATCCATACATGACCACAGGAAAAACCATAGCCTTGACTAGACGAACCTTTGTTGGCAAAGTAATGTCTCTACTTCTGAATATACTATCTAGGTTGTTCATAACTTTCCTTCCAAGGACTAAGTGTCTTTTAATTTCATGGCTGCAGTCACCATCTGCAGTGATTTTGGAGCCCAGAAAAATAAAGTCTGACACTATTTCCACTGTTTACCCATCTATTTCCCATGAAGTGATGGGACCAGATGCCATGATCTTCGTTTTCCGAATGTTGAGCTTTAAGCCAACTTTTTCACTCTCCACTTTCACTTTCATCAAGAGGCTTTTGAGTTCCTCTTCACTTTCTGCCATAAGGGTGGTGTCATCTGCATATCTGAGGTTATTGATATTTCTCCTGGCAATCTTGATTCCAGCTTGTGTTTCTTCCAGTCCAGCGTTTCTCATGATGTACTCTGCATAGAAGTTAAATAAGCAGGGTGACAATATACAGCCTTGACGTACTCTTTTTCCTATTTGGAACCAGTCTGTTGTTCCATGTCCAGTTCTAACTGTTGTTTCCTGACCTGCGTACAAATTTCTCAAGAGGCAGATCAGGTGTTTTGGTATTCCCATCTCTTTCAGAATTTTCCAGTTTATTGTGATCCACACAGTCAAAGGCTTTGGCATAGTCAATAAAGCAGAAATAGATGTTTTTCTGGAACTCTCTTGCTTTTTCCATGATCTAGAGTATGTTGGCAATTTGATCTCTGATTTCTCTGCCTTTTCTAAAACCAGCTTGAACATCAGGAAGTTCACGGTTCATATATTGCTGAAGCCTGCCTGGCTTGGAGAATTTTGAGCATTACTTTACTAGCGTGTGAGATGAGTGCAATTGTGCGGTAGTTTGAGCATTCTTTGGCATTGCCTTTCTTTGGGATTGGAATGAAAACTGACCTTTTCCAGTCCTGTGGCCACTGATGAGTCTTCCAAATTTGCTGGCATATTGAGTGCAGCACTTTCACAGCACCATCTTTCAAGATTTGGAATAGCTCAACTGGAATTCTATCACCTCCACTAGCTTTGTTCATAGTGATGCTTTCTAAGGCCCACTTGACTTCACATTCCAGGATGTCTGGCTCTAGGTGAGTGATCACACCATCATGATTATCTGGGTCATGAAGATCTTTTTTGTACAGTTCTTCTGTGTATTCTTGCCATCTCTTCTTAATATCTTCTGCTTCTGTTAGGTCCATACCATTTCTGTCCTTTATTGAGCCCATCTTTGCATGAAATGTTCCTTTGGTATCTCTGATTTTCTTGAAGAGATCTCTAGTCTTTCCCATTCTGTTGTTTTCCTCTATTTCTTTGCATTGATCGCTGAAGAAGGCTTTCTTATCTCTTCTTGCTATTCTTTGGAACTCTGCATTCAGATGTTTATATCTTTCCTTTTCTCCTTTGCTTTTCGCTTCTCTTCTTTTCACAGCTATTTGTAAGGCCTCCCTAGACAGCCATTTTGCTTTTTTGCATTTCTTTTCCATGGGGATGGTCTTGATCCCTGTCTCCGGTACAATGTTACGAACCTCATTCCATAGTTCATCAGGCACTCTATCTATCAGATCTAGGCCCTTAAATCTATTTCTCACTTCCACTGTATAATCATAAGGGATTTGATTTAGGTCATACCTGAATGGTCTAGTGGTTTTCCCTACTTTCTTCAATTTAAGTCTGAATTTGGCAATAAGGAGTTCATGGTCTGAGCCACAGTCAGCTCCTGGTCTTGTGTTTGCTGACTGTATAGAGCTTCTCCATCTTTGGCTGCAAAGAATATAATCAATCTGATTTCGGTGTTGACCATCTGGTGATGTCCATGTATAGAGTCTTCTTTTGTGTTGTTGGGAGAGGGTGTTTGTTATGACCAGTGCATTTTCTTGGCAAAACTCTATTAGGCTTTGCCCTGCTTCATTCCGTATTCCAAGGCCAAATTTGCCTGTTACTCCAGGTGTTTCTTGACTTCCTACTTTTGCATTCCAGTCCCCTATAATGAAAAGGACATCTTTTTTGGGTGTTAGTTCTAAAAGGTCTTGTGCTGCGACCGGCGTGCGGCCGAGAGGAGCCACCCCACGTCCGAGGTCAGGGGCAGAAGCTGGGAGGACCCCTTGCCTGAAGGGAGGCGGCCAAGAGGAGTTACCCCACGTCCAAGGTCAGGGGCAGCGGCCGAGAGTACCAGACTGTGACGGCGCAGGAACGGCGGAGAGGAGCTACCCCGTGTCCGAGGTCAGGGGGCGGCCGAGAGGAGATACCCAGCGTCTGAGGTCAGGGGCGGCGACGAGAGGTGTTACCCTGCGTCCAAGGTCAGGGGCGGTGGCTGGGAGGAGATACCTCACGCCCCTAAGCCCGAGGCCAGGGGTGGCGGGCGGAAGGAGCAACCCATGCCCGAGGCCAGGGGCGGCGGCCGGGAGGACCAACCCCACGTCCAAGGAGCCCTGGCTGCGCAGGCACAGGAGGGCCTAGAGGAACTATCCCATGTTGAAGGTCAGGAAGGGCGGCGGTGAGGAGATATCCCTCGTCCAAGGTAAAGAGCAGTGGCTGCGCTTTGCTGGAGCAGCTGTGAAGAGATACCCCATGCCCAAGGTAAGAGAAACCCAAGTAAGATGGTAGGTGTTGCAAGAGGGCATCAGAGGGCAAACACACTGAAACCATACTCACAGAAAACTAGTCAATCTAATCACACTAGGACCACAGCCTTGTCTAACTCAATGAAACTAAGCCATGCCCGTGGGGCAACCCAAGAGGGTGGGTCATGGTGGAGAGATCTGACAGAATGTGGTCCACTGGAGAAAGGAATGGCAAACCACTTCAGTATTCTTGCCTTGAGAACCCCATGAACAGTATGAAAAGGCAAAATGATAGGATACTGAAAGAGGAACTCCCCAGGTCAGTAGGTGCCCAATATGCTACTGGAGATCAGTGGAGAAATAACTCCAGAAAGAATGAAGGGATGGAGCCAAAGCAAAAAGAATACCCAGCTGTGGATGTGACTGGTGATAGAAGCAAAGTCTGATGCTGTAAAGAGCAATATTGCATAGGAACCTGGAATGTCAGGTCCATGAATCAAGGCAAATTGAAAGTGGTCAAATAGGGCATGGCAAGAGTGAATGTCGACATTCTAGGAATCAGCGAACTGAAATGGACTGGAATGGGTGAATTAATTCAGATGACCATTATATCTACTACTGTGGGCAGGAATCCCTCAGAAGAAATGGAGTAGCCATCATGGTCAACAAAAGAGTCCAAAATGCAGTACTTGGATGCAATCTCAAAAACGACAGAATGATCTCTGTTCGTTTCCAAGGCAAACCATTCAATATCACAGTAATCCAAGTCTATGCCCCAACCAGTAACGCTGAAGAAGCTGAAATTGAATGGTTCTATGAAGACCTACAAGACCTTTTAGCCTCCCTATAATTGGGTGTGGCCACATGACTGAATTCTAGCCAACGCAACACAAGTGGAAGTTATGTGGACCACTTCTGGGTCAAAGCTTTTAAAAGCAAGTATACCCTTCATCAGAGAAGGCAATGGCACCCCACTCCAGTACTCTTGCCTGGAAAATCCCATGGCGGAGGAGCCTGGTAGGCTGCAGTCCATGGGGTTGCTGAGAGTTGGACACGACTGAGCGACTTCACTTTCACTTTTCACTTTCATGCATTGGAGAAGGAAATGGAACCCACTCCAGTGTTCTTGCCTGGAGAATCCCAGGGACAGGGGAGCTTGGTGGGCTGTCGTCTATGGGGTTGCACAGAGTCTGACATGACGGAAGTGACTTAGTAGCAGCAGCATACCCCTTCATGGGCTCCCCAGGTGGCATAGTGGTAAAGAATTCGCTTGACAATGCAGGAGACACAAGAGATGTAGGTTCAACTCCTGGGATGGGAAGATCCCCTGGAGAAGGAGATGGCAGTCTACTCCACTATTCTTGCCTGGAGAATCCCATGGACAGAGGAGCCTGGTGGGCTACAGTCCATGGAGTCTGACACAACTGAGCAACTGAGTGACTAAGCAATGTGTATGTTTTAATGTTGCTCCCTCAATTGGACCCCCACTCCTCCCCCACTGTCATAGAGATCAGGCAAGGCTTTGTTGGGGTTCATGCTGCAGCTGAAGGGAGCAAAACCAAGAAACAGGTCCCCTTGCCCGCTTCGTAAGAGGAGAAACTTGGGTCCTTAAATGGGGTAACAGGGTGTATCTGTGGGATGGGCAGGAGTCGTGACTTAGGTGGTCTGTCCACCTCTTGGTGGCTCTGTGTGTAGCAATCATGGACAGCACCCTGCTTTTGCCCCCAGCATCTCAAAAATGGAAGTTTGCCTGTGGTGGTCTTTTTATATTTTATTGCTCGTGATTTCCCCAACTGCACATGCATGCAGTTATTTTTAGTCTCTTAAAGTTTATTTATATCTTATTGCTCAAGGAAACGTTTGTCCAGGTGCAGAGCACGCTGGTAGAGGATATTGGAGTCCCAGCCTGCCTCACTCTGGGATTGGACACAGAGGACGAGAAAGTTCCAGAAGTGGCAGAACCACAAGATAAAGGAGTCCGATTCCTGAATCACTGTGTGGAGGGGAGACATTCAATGGCCACGAACACCTGCCTTAGACTATTAGGCAAGTGGGAAATCAATTTCAATTTTGCTCAAATCATTTTACCTTTGGGCTTCCCAGGAGGCGCTAGTGGTAAAGAACCTGCCTGTCAATGCAGGAGATGTAAGAGACAGGGGTTTGGGAAGAACCCCTGGAGAAGAAAATGGCAACCACTCAAGTATTCTCGCCTGGAGAATCCCATAGACAGAGAAACCTGGCAGGCTACAGTCCATAGGGTCGCAAAGAGTCGGATACGACTGAAGCACCTTAGCAGACAGAGCTTACCTACCTTAAGTAATGCAGAAACTGGTGTTCAAAAAGGACTGCTAAGTAAGAAACACTTACATTATATGGCACTCATTTAGCAGATGTGCAGTGAGATACAAGAATATAGAGTGAGCTGCAAAAATGATGACCCATGTAATGCAGTGGCAGAATATTCAACTGTTGCCAGCAGTCATTTGGAATACAGATCAATATGAACCTGTATCTCTAGGGGAAGCCATTAGAAAGATACAGAATGTTAGTGTATGTTAGAGTTGAGTTCCTTGCTACTTAAAACAAGTTACTACTAGAAAAATATGAGCCCTGGCAATACTTGACTAGTTTATAAGCAGAAATAGAAAGGACCGAAGAAGGCCTCCAACTCTGAAACGCCTCTTGATTCTGGATCTCAAACAATAAGAAATAAGATTAGAAGAAAAAATTAAAACCCCAGACTTGGAAAAAGGACAAAAGCCCATTAAGAATTCTCAGTTAAATATAGCAGTTCAGTCTCTGCAGTTAAGATCAGATTAAGGGTTTCTACTCAAGCCTTTCCACTTGAGTTAGGTTTTCAGATGGCCTTTCTGTATCTGTCCCTAAGTTGGGAGAAATCTAGAGAGACTCAGAACCACATTCAGGAAAGAACTTGGGGCCTTGGGAATTTACTAGAAGCAAATTAATGACAAACTGACTAAAATTTTTGGGGGGATTGTATTACTAAAAGAGTCACAAACCTGGATGAAATAATCTTTGATTGGTCAAATCTTACCCTTTTGTCCTAAATTTGCATGAGTATAAAGTGGACTATGAACGCTGTGGAGTCTTCAAAGAGGGCACTTCAGAAGTGGCCCAAAAGCATAGTGAGCAAGGAAGGATATTGAGAGGATGGAGAAAGGGGCCCTAGAGAAAAATAGAGAGTGAATTCATCCCAAAGAGCAGATTGAAGGACTAAGCAGGAAATTTATTCCTTCTTACCAAAGGGTCTCCATACCATCCACCTAGCAGGGTTCCATCATGCTGTTAACCAAGGACTCTGTTTTTCCTAGCGTTCCTTTTTCTGAACTGGGGTCTTGCCAAGGTTATCAAGTCCTATTCCATCATGTTATAGTGGATGTGTGTTACAGGCCAGATAACTTGTCTTTTATTGATAGTTAATATATCATGGGCATATGAGGAGCCACCCACAGATATGATTGAGAAAACATTGCCTCCTTGGGAATCCCATACTTTGAGGTGAATGTAGTGACTACATGGAGCTTTGGTTGTCTTTCTTGAGGAGGGCACAAGTGTAGGCTCTTGATGTGGAAAGAAGGGTGCAAGTGGATAGTTAGTGTCTGGAAGGGTGGACCATGATAGATTGAAGCTATCTACTAAAAATCCATTTCTTCTTGAATGCACAGCTCGACCATACTTCCTGGGCTACATATGTAGTAGAACAGTTACATGAGTGAGTTCAGCCAAAAGAAAGGGAGTGGAAGTGATGTAAGCCATTTCAAGGCCAAGAAGGTCATATGTCCCATCCTTGCTTCGTTCCTTTACTGTTGCCTGGATATAGATAATGATGAGCTCCTAGACCCTGGAGAATAGTGAAACCACAAGCTAGAAAGAGGCTGGGTTTCTTAATCATCACATGGAAACGAGCTGTCTTCAGACTGTTGAGTAAGCAAAAAAATAAATTGCTATTGTTTTTGAGCAATCATAAAATTTTGTGTATTTGTCACTCCAGCTTAGCTTACTTAATTAATACAAGAAGCAAAATGGTCTCTGTGTCTGCTCAACCCTTTTTCTCTCTGAAGATGGGCTTTCGTTGCACTTCTGTATGTAACTCAGATATTAGCTGAAGCTTCTCTTCTCCTTGAGTTCTAGGTGAAACTGGAATGGACCCTAAGTTTCTTGTTATATCAATATCCAAAGACTTTCCCAAGATAGCTCTAAATTCCCAGTGAAACTGCTGTTTTTATGGATTCCTTTCCCTGTGAAGCTCCGCAGCTCAAATGGTCTTTGTTCTGTTCCACAGTAATCAGACATGAAACTTAACCCTTTTCTGACTTACACATATACATCACACACACCACTCATTCACACAAATTCTTTATGAGCATGAGAAACTTTACAGAGAAATTGGTGAGGAAAAATGGAGGAAGAGCTTACAACCACAAAGTGTAAACCTTCAATGAAACAGTAGGTGTCACCATTCTTAAACCACCCACCCCTGGTGAGCCTCACTAGCCCTTCAGTTCACCTAGCCTGAACTTTCCTCTTTAGTTTTCACTCTTCCCCCTCCCTCTTTCTCTTTCTTCTTTTTTATACCAAGAGCCAGACAAAAGCTCTTGGATGCAATGGACAGATTAACAATTTGGCACCCTGGGAAGACTGATAATTGGATGTCTTTTCCATATGCACCCCAATGTTCATTGTAGCACTGTTAACAATAGCCAGGACATGAAGCAACCTAAATATCCATAGACAGATGAATGAATAATGAAGATGTATACACACACACACACACACACACACACATACCCTATATATATATGTATATATACACACACACGTACATACACACACACAGTGGAATATTACTCAGCCATGAAAAAGGAACAAATGGGATCATTTGTAGTAGTGTGGATTGACCTAGAGTCTGTCATACAAAGTGAAGTAAGTCAGAAAGAGAAAAACAAATGTTGTATATTAACACATATATGTGGAATCTATATGTGGAATCTAAAAAATGATATAGATTAACTTATTTGCAGGGCAGGAATTTGCAGAAGTAGAAAATGGACATGTGGACACAGAGTGGGAGGAGGAGGGTGAGACAAATTGGGAGAGTAGTATTGACATATATACACTGCTGCTGCTAAGTTGCTTTGGTTGTGTCCGACTCTGTGTGAACCCCATAGACGACAGCCACGAGGCTCCCCCGTCCCTGGGATTCTCCAGGCAAGAACACTGGAGTGGGATGCCATTTCCTTCTCCAATGCATGAAAGTGAAAAGCGAAAGTGAAGTCGCTCAGTCGTGTCCGACTCTGAGCGACCCCATGGACTGCAGCCCACCAGGCTCCTCCGTCCATGGGATTTTCCAGGCAAGCGTACTGGAGTGGGGTGCCGTTGCCTTCTCCGATGTATACACTACCATGTATAAAATAGATAGCTAGTGAGAAGCTGCTGTGTAGCACAGGGAGCTTAACTCGATGCTCTGTGATGACCTAGAAGCGTGGGATGGGAGGGCTGGAGGCAGGTTTTAGAGGGAGGGAATATGTGTATACATACAGCTGATTCACTTCATTGTACAGCAGAAACTAACACAACATTGTAAAGCAATTAGACTCCAATAATAAAATAAAAAGAATTGGATGCCTTTTCAAATGGGTATGTGGAGGGGAGGCAATGACTTGCCTGGGTGCAAGAGGGCAGAGCAAAGGAGGAGTAGCACACTCAGCCTCTGCTTCGTCATCCTGATCAGTTCCATTCTCGTCCCGAAGATGCACAGCTCACTGAGTAAAATAAACATATTGTGTGTAACTTGACCCATCCTCCTAAAAGGTTGTTTTAAAACCAGTTATCTGTTTTTATACAATCATGTTCCTGGTGGCTCTTCCCAACCCACATGGCTTATCAGAGTATCTGTCATAAACTTACTTTTCTATATCTGAGAGAAGTTTTGGTAATCTCAAATTTCCCTTTCCTTTCATATTTGCAGGGTCGATTTTATAATGAGGTTTCACTGCTGTTTTTAGGTTGGCATTCCAGACAGGGGCCTACCAGCTTGCTCCTAAGACATCATTGCTCAACTGCCTCCATTCTAGGAGAAAAACCAAGAAATCTTTCCTTTTGCCCCAAGCAGTGTGGTTTTCCTCCTACTCTGATGTATTGGCACCAACTTACATTTGTCAGTGAAGGGTTCCCAGCCCACAGTCTATAAGGTTCAGTTCAGTTCATTCGCTCAGTCGTGTCTGACTCTTTGCGACCCCATGAATCACAGGACGCCAGGCCTCCCTGTCCATCACCAACTCCCGGAGTTCACTCAAACTCATGTCCATGGAGTGGGTGATGCCATCCAGCCACCTCATCCTCTGTTTTCCCCTTCTCCTCCTGCCCCCAATCCCTCCCAGCATCAGAATCTTTTCCAATGAGTCAACTCTTCACATGAGGTGGCCAAAGTACTGGAGTTTCAGCTTCAGCATCATTCCTTCCAAAGAACACCCAGGGCTGATCTCCTTTAGAATGGACTGGTTGGATCTCCTTGCAGTCCAAGGGACTCTCAAGAGTCTTCTCCAACACCACAGTTCAAAAGCATCAATACAAAAGTTTTGCACAAGAGGATTGACAGTGATGAAGTAAACAAATCAGATGTTCTCTCTTATTGAGTTCTCAGGGCTTCCCTGGTGGCTCAGTCAGTAAAGAATCTGCCTGCAATGCAGGAGATACAAGTTTAATACCTGAGTCAGGAAGATTCCCTGGAGAAGGAAATGGCAACCCACTTCAGTATTCTTGCCTGGGAAATCCCATGGACAGAGGAGGCTGGTGGGTTACAGTCCACGGGGTCACAAGAGTCAGACACGACTTCACAACTAAACCTTCTTGAACTCAATAAGAGAAGGTTGAGTCAGTTGGTAGGAGGAACAGCGTCCCACCACCACCCCTCAGGTCTTACTGCCATGTGAATCTCCAGATACTGAAACCTGCTGGACTCAGCCTGGAACTTTGCTCCCCACATCTTGCACCCCTGCCTGCCCCTCTGAAATCTTGGTCCTGGCATCACCCTGCATCCATTGACCTAACGCCTAGCCCAGCGCCTGGTGCAAGGCTAGAGTTCAGTGGACGCACACATGAATGTTCTGTGTCCCTTCTGGGTTGAGGTGACTGTGGTAGGAGGAGTTAGATGCCCTGCCTGTGAGTTCTGGCTTTGCCTCTTCCTGTTGGTATAAACTTAGGCAAGTTACTAGAATCCTCTAAGCCTCCATTTTCTTCTCTGTAAAGTGAGGGCGATATTATTTACTTCTTAGGCTGTTGTGAAGTTTAAAATAACAGATGTGTTAAATGCCTGTACGTAATAAGCTCTCTAAAAACATTTAGTGCATCTGAGTATTAGGAAGTTGCATTTTATATGCGGGTTGTACTTTTTAAGACCTCATGTAAGTGAAAAACAAGTCTCATGATGCAAGACTCTTCCTGGCAGAGGATGGTAGCCATCATGATGGCCAGCTGGCAAGAGAATAAGCAGAATTTCCAATTCACCGGGCTCTTGAGTTAAAAATTTTGCAATTTTGAACAGATTTTAAATTTTAGGGTATTTTCAAAAAATGAGTCTTTATTGTTACTTTCACATTGTGCACTTTTAAATATACTCCAATCAAATTTGCTTAAAATACACCGAACTCCATGATTTGAGAGAGAAGAAAATGAAAAATGCACATTGTGATTCAAAATGAAAGATTCTTCATGGTCCCGCACAGCTGCATGTTCCCGCATTGCATTAACCTCTGGATCTGCTCAGCCTTCACTCTGGAATTTTTTAAATGTCATAACAATGTACTTGCAAAATCATATGCTCGTGCACCCTTCACTTCCCCCAAGTGTGTAATCTTGTCAGGATGTTTTATCTGGTGCCATATATCTTGCACATGAAGAATCCATTTCCCCAAACAAACCGTCATGCATGTCCACAGTGTCTATAAATTTTGAATCCTGATGTTATAACCCTCTGACGTTTGGATTGGCCTGACTTGGGCATAATTTGGAGACGACGTTTTTAAGGAACAAAGGGGATGTCACTCTTTTCTTCCTGATGGGTTCCCACTGCAGAAAATAATGTCAGAAACATGCAAGACTTAACCCTGTTGGAGAAAGCCCCAGATGCTCTCCCCAGGGTACCAGGAGATTAAGCAGGCCTGATCTGTAAGCATCCCCACTGTAGGGGTGATAACAAGGTCATTCTGTACTTAGGTTTGGCTTTATAATAATACATCTGGCATCGATAGAGTTTCCTTCTTTCCAAGTGCTTTCCTATTTATGACCTCATTTTGCCCTCACAGGAGGAGGAAAAGGAAAAGGAGGTGGTTGGGACCAGCAAACCTTAGTTTCTCCTGCTCTGGGTCTAGGCAAGTCACTTTGCCTCTCTCAGGTTCAGTTTTCCCATCTGTAAAGTGGTACCATGATCGCTGTTGGGTTCTTGTAGTTGGATAAGCAAATGTGCCCATGATCTGAATGGGGAAGTACTTTGGAAAACTCCTAAAAGCTCTGCAGGTTTATCTCATTTTCTTGTGCTTCAGTTTATTATGCTTCACAGATGCTGCGTTTTTTTTACAAACAAGATTTGTGGCGACCCCTGTGTTGTCAGATGATGGTTAGTACTTTTTTTTTTAGCAGTAGGATAGTTTTAAATTAAGGTATGTGCATTTTTTAGACAATGGTATTGCACACTTAACAGACTATAATATACTACAACTATAATATTTCTATTCAGGAAACCAAAAAATCCGTGACTCTGTTTATTGTGATATTCACTTTATTGCCGTGGTCTAGAACCAAATCCAAAATATCTCTTACAGACAGAAATATGCTGTCATGATAAAAGTCATTAACACACTCGAAAGAACTTTAGAAATAAAACAATGAGGGTTTTTCAACCTTTCTCTTGTGAAGACCCACAGATGAATGGTGATCATGAACAGGACACATTACTTTTGTAGATTCAGATTTTTGCTCTCTCACTTCAAGTGATACCTAAACCATAGGTCAAATGCCTTTGTGTTGGCTCTTTCTCCACCTCATTCTCTCTCATTCAGGAGAGCATATCAGAATGTAAGCAAGAGAGGTGTTATTATGAGAGTAACCTTGATTTCACTCAATTTATTTTTTTTCCATTTATTTTTCCATAGATGCAAACTCGTGATTGCTGTAAGTAAAAGAAGCCTAACCCAAACTGACTTGAGCAAAAGATCAAATGCAATGACCTGTATCATATAAGAATATGCGAGGGAACTTCCCTGGTGGTCCAGTGGCTAAGACTCCCTGTTCCCAAATGCAGAGGGTCTGGGTTCCATCCCTGGTCCAGGAACTAGATTCCACATACGGCAACTAAAGAGTCTGCATGTTGCAACTAAGACCGAGAGCAGCCAAATAAATAAACAGATATTAAAAAAAAAGAAAAAGAATAAGCAGGCACAGAGGCTTCTGCTGCATTCAGAGACACAGCAGTTTAACCAGGGCTTAGACTATTTATCCATCTCTAGGTTCTACTTTAGTTTGTATGGACATTTTCAGACAGAATCTCTTCATGAGTGATAAATGGCTGCTGGCAGCCTTAGGTTTGTATTCTCAAAGCTTAGCACCCTCTGTGAAAAGAGAGCTTTATGTTCTCAGTTCTGTAGTCCTATCACAAATCCTAGGATTAAGACTCTTTGGGTTGACTTGGAAGCACTTTCCGCTGCCCCTGAATCACCCACTGGGCTCTGGCCAGTGGGATGTGCTGATTGGCTGGGACTATATTGCCTCCCTCTTTCTCTGCTGTGGCAGGATGGGGGATGGAGGTGGGGTCAGTCTTGCTGAACCATGTAGACTAAGAGTGGATGTACGGTATTTCCTGAAGGAAAATTGAGGGGCTGTTGTTAGAAATGAGAACTGAACTGGGTGGGCAAAACCAATAGAGGTTCACTACGGTAACATGATATCATGTTGTAAGAAAGTACAACATACAATATGAATTGTTTGCGATTTACCAGTGTGTTAGAATAGTGTGATTGAAAACCTCTGATCTAGTTCAACCCTCTCATTTTCCAGATTTTCTTGTATTTTAACAAGTTTGTTTCAAGCATAAAGAGTTGAAGTTTTACGTGTGATTGTGACACCTCATTAAAGGTTTTCTCAACATAAGGAGCCAACCTAAAGGCTCTTCTCACATTTCCAAGAAAGAAATTGTCCCTCCAAAGGTGAGAAGATGGCTAAGGTCTCCTGTATATAGACAGCACCTGTACTTCTGTGGGAAGAAGATCTCACAAAATTTAATACCTCTGATTTCCCAACTATTTCATACCCAGGAGCCATAGAAGGAAGTGCGTTTTATCACCTGACTTTAGAGGTCAGGAAATTGAAACAGAGAGAGAAAACCAGGTTTATGTGTAGGCAACATGACTAGCTACTCCCAGAGTTATGATTGAGGTACTTCTCAAGGCCTCCTATTTCTGGAAATCTCTAAACAAGCACTTGGTGTCATTGAAATGCTCTCATTAAGAGATGTGTGTAGTTTAACAGCATCAGGGCATTACACTGCCTGGAGGCCAATGCATAATTAATATGCTGTGAGGGGTCAGTTCAATTCAACAGGTCATTATTGAGGACTTATTACTAGCTGTATTGCTTAGGGTGCTTTTGGTCGCAAGGAAAAGAAAATCCAGCTCCAACAGTCTTAAAAAATTATTGTTAAGCTCAGTGCTAAGGTGGCCTTTAGGTGAAGCTTGATTCAGAACTTCACAAAGACCCAGTTTCTTCTCCGACTTCCAGGCTGTCCTGCTTCACCCTAAGGATAGCTGCCAGAATGTTCTGAGAGCTACATATTTCCTTATTTACTTATATCAGAAGAAAACCAGTTGTCCAAGGAATTTATAAGGGTGAGGCATTTTTTTTTCCCCAGAGAACCTCCTCACATTTCACTATTTCAAACTGGGACATGTACTGCTTATTCCTGAACCAAACCCTGTGACCAGGAGGATGGGATATGCTGGTAAGCAAGGTCCTGCCTGACTCGCTCTTCCCCAGATACTGGGAAAGATAACATGGGCTGGGTTGGGGGTGAGCGTGGGCAGGGTTCTTGCCTGAATGGAACTCCATGTACTGTCAATAGAAGTAAGGGGAATAAAATGCATCTCATTACGGGCTGGCTTTTTGTTAATGAATAGAAAGGTATTGAACATTTGTAAACACAACAGGAGAATCAATTTTCAAGGAGAGAGGAGAGAATAATTTTAATCTGGAGCATATGAGTTTTAAGTGCCTGCAGAATATTTGGGCAATATTGTCGAGTAGAGAGTTAATAAG
Source organism: Bos grunniens (assembly GCF_055505025.1). Taxonomy (NCBI): domain Eukaryota; kingdom Metazoa; phylum Chordata; class Mammalia; order Artiodactyla; family Bovidae; genus Bos; species Bos grunniens. The sequence goes on along the minus strand of NC_141190.1, from coordinate 30,263,584 downwards.
GACCCAGTACCTGCAAAATCGGAGTTTCCCTGGTTGCTCAGTGGTAAAGAATTAGTCTGCAATGCAGGAGATGCAGGTTCGATCTCTGGGTTGGGAAGATCCTCTGGAGAAGGAAATGGCAATCCTCTCCAGTATTTCTACCTGGGAAATCCAATGGACAGAGGAGCTTGGCTGGCTACAGTACATGGGATCACAAAAGAGTCGGATACAACTTAGCAACCAAATAAAAACAAAACCAGAAAATCAGGTCTGGGCTAGAGATTTAGATAAGGTGGTTAAGGACATGACCATGGAGGCAAGCAGGTTCAGCACCAACATCTAGGGAGGTACAGGGTGAGTGAGAAGGAACCCTGATACCTATAGAAGTGGGAAAAGGAAAGGGGACCCAAGGGGCTGGAGAAAGTGAGAAGAGCACTGTTTCAAGAAGGGCTGGAGGAGAGCAGTGCATGAAGGAGGCAGGAATCATCTCAGAAGCCGAGTTAGATGAGGCCTCCACAGTGTCTGTTCAGGTTGGCAGCCGGGAGGTCTGCAGAGGGTGGAAGAGAGCCAGCGAGGAGAGAGGGGCAAGTGAGGGGACAAGGCAGTGACAGGGCTCCTCACCCTGTAAACCTGTCTCAGAAGGTCAAAGGGAGTGAGGGCAAAACTCAGAGAAGACTACCTTTTTCCTGACAGGGTCTTACACAGGTTAGTGCTTTTTGTCTCAGGCTGTTTAACCTTTTGATGTTCCTCTCTCTGGACAGGAGGGCATGTGTGGGCATAGGAGGTGGGGCTGGAGTCTTCTACAGATGGCAGATCCCAAATCCTTCCTTCTCCTAGACTAGGTAAGGGCTGATGGTGCCCCAGAGTGATCTCTAATGCGTCTAGGAACCCAGGTAACTTCCTGCTCTTCCTCTCCACCTGGAACAGCCCAAGGGCATCTTCAAGTGGTAGCTTGGGCATTCTAGGTGGTAGAAGGTATCTGTACTCCTCTCCACCTCCACTTAAAGGAAGTACTGAAGTAAAAGTGAAAGTGTTCATTGCTCAGTCTTGTCTGACTCTTTGCAACCCTGTGGACTGCAGCCCACCAGACTCCTCTGTCCATGGGATCCTCCAGGCAAGAATACTGGAGTGGGTTGCCACTTCCTTCCCAGGGAGTCTTCCCGACCCAGGGATCGACCCCACATCTTCTGCATTACAGGTGGATTCTTTACCCTCTGAGCCACCAGGGAAGCCACCAAAGGAAGTCCTGAGGCTCCTCCAACTCCATACAAAGACCTCCCAGATTGATGTGGAAACTACTTGCCAGGATGTCCAAGCTTCCCCAGTCCTCTCCCTTTCATTTCTAGCTCCATCTTGCTACTCAACCTACACCTGTTTCAAAGTTCCTGTTTGAGCTTGGGAGCACCTGGGCCTCGGGACACAGCACCTGACAAATACTCTTCAATAGGCATTAGCCCCTGTGTCTTCCATCCTCCAGTCTCATGGGACTCACAGGCCCTTCTCCTTTCTAGCTCTTGCTATTGATGCCCCTGTGACCCCCTTCCTTCCTGCTTGTCCCCAGGAAGACACCCTAGGCAGGTGGGCAGAGCCTAAGTTCAAGCTACGGGGACTGGGACATGCTGGTCAGTCAGCACTTCAGAGAGTCAGAGAGAAAATTTCCCCAGGGTGTTTCTGAGACTTGGAGAAGGGAAGGGGAGTTCACGGAATGCCATGCTTGACACCTTTAATTAGCAACCAGAGGGGCTTCTGCACACAGTCTGCTACCAGGCTCTTCGAAGGGCCTGCCGTCCCGTTGCTTTGCAATCATCTCTGCACTTGGCCTCAGACCTGGGCAGTTCCTGGAAGCGCGAGCCACTTCTGAGGTGCAAGAAGTGGATTCCAGGAAACCCAGGAGGCCTCAGAGGAGTTGAAGTCCTTGGCTGGCACCAAAGCGGCCCTCATCTGGACACTGGGCGCTGCTTGTGTGTCAGGGGAGCTATTAGCTTCTTCCCTGGAATGGCCCCCACCCTGCACCTCCCCCTGTAGTGCAGCATCAGCTACTCTGGGTTCCAAGTGCTCCAGCCTTGCCTTCTGCCTCTGCCTGTTCTGACAACTTATTTTAGCAAGAGACCAATCTGATCTTGCTTAGCTTGAGCATGAAAATGGAAGTGTTAGTCACTCTGTTGTGTCCGACTCTTTGCAACCGCATGGCATAGTAGGGCAGTTAAAGTAGATTTTTTTTCTACTTTTAATTCCCTCTTTATGCTAATGGCAAGACTTAGGCAAATAAAATCTTCAGAGAACCAATCAACATTGTATTCTGTTCTTTGAGGAATAAAGAAGTGAAAGTGAGAGTTGTTCAGTCATGTCTGATTCTTTGCAACCCCATGGACTATACAGTCCATGGAATTCTCCAAGCCAGAATACTGGAGTGGGTAGCTGTTCCCTTCTCCAGGGGATCTTCCCAACTCAGGAATTGAACTGGGGTCTCCTGTATTGCAGGCAGATTCTTTACCTGCTGAGTTACATGGGGAACCCTAAGTCAAGGCAGCCACTAGTCACATGTGGCTATTTACATGTAAAGTAAAACTAAATAAAATTAGCTCAGTTTTTAAGTCATACCAGCCAGAGTACTATTCATGGTGTTCTCAAGGCAAGAATACTGAAGAGGTTGGCCATTCGCTTCTCCAGTGGATCATGTTTTGTCAGAACCCTCCACTATGACCCGTCCATCTGGTCCACTGTTTCACTTGGGGCTTATTCTAAACTCAAATGCAAGTGAGCAAAGTATTAGGAATACATACAGGTTGCTTCTCTGGAGTTACTACTTATTAAATGGGTAGGTACTCGGTAAGTACTTCTCTGTAAGAGCTAGATTAGGTACTCCGTAACCACATGTGGCTAGTGACCATCATATTGGACTGAGCAAAATGAATATTTTTCCTCTCCAGAAAGTTCTATTTGGTAAGGCTGGCCTTTATTAATAGAGACCAACTTCACTCGAAAGGTATGGCTTGGGCTGGGCTGGGACAGACAGCAGAATTAAGTAGAAGAGAAGGGGAAGGTCTTCCAAGTGGGAGAAACTGTGAGACTGTGCTCAGAGGTTGGAGTGAACCTGAGAGTTTGGGGCGGCACCTGGGGGGAGAGAATGAGCTGGAACACAGAATTCCTCTTGAGGAACTGCAGAAGCCATCAGCACAGATTCCCAGTGTGAGAATGGAAGGGACAAGGCCATCCACCTCCTCTCAGTTCTCAGCCCCAGATGCCATCCTTCACACTCACTCTACCCCCTCAGGGGGAGAGGGTTCTGACTGGACCCTAGCTGCTAATCTCAGGGGAGGGGCATCTTGGCATCATAACTCTAGTCATCTGCTCTTTTCAAAACGACTGCTGAGAATGGACTAGGATGGGAATCTGGACCTGTGACCTCCCTCTCTCTACAACCTGGATGTCTGATGAGCTGACCCCTAAACCTCATTGGCAGAGTAGGGAGTGGGGTAAGCCTAGAGGTCAGGCCCACCTGAATTCAAGTACTGGCTCAGTAGCCACATAATTTAGTTCCAAGCCTCAGTTTGAAGTGAAAGTGAAAGTGGCTCAGTTGTGTCCAATTCTTTCCGAGTCCATGGACTATACAGTCCATGGAATTCTCCAGGCCAGAATACTGGAGTGAGTAGCCGTTCCCTTCTCCAGGGCATCTTCCCAATCCAGGAATTGAACCCAGGTCTCCCGCATTGCAGGCAGATTCTTTATCAGCTGAGCCACCAGGGAAGCCCAAGAATACTGTAGTGGATAGCCTATCCCTTCTCCAGGAGGTGTTCCCAACCCAGGAATGAAACCCAAGTCTCCTGCATTGCAGGCAGATTCTTTACCAGCTATCAGGGAAGCCCCAAGCCTCAGTTTAAGCATCTGCAAAATAGGGGTGATAATAGCAGTGACCTCATAGGGTAATTATATGTATAATGGATATTCAAAGGATAATGTTTGCAAAAGGTGTGGCATAGTTTATGACAAAATAAATGCTACCCATTCATGATGTTATTCCTTAGACTGAAGCTGTCCGCATGTTCATTGCTGTTGTTTCTGTTTCCCTCTTTAGATAATGTTTGTGTAATTGATTAATCATTTTTCCTTAAAGACTTGTGTTCTTTGTGTTTTATTTTAGAAACTGTCCTTACCCTAAGATCTTAAAGACAGTCTTTTGGATTTTATTCTGAAAGTGCCTTTAAGTAAAATTTTCACTAATTTGCTTATAGGCAATTGTGTGAGTTGTAATAGTGCATCTCTGTAAATTTTCACAAAGTCAACACATCCGTGAACAAAAATCTAGATCAAGAAATAACATCATCCATTCCCTGGAAGCCACATTTTGTCCCCATTGCTCTCTTTCTAGGGTAACTACTAACCTGACTTCTAATGTTACAAAAAAGTTTTTTCTGTTATCGAACTTTATAAAGGCAGATTCAAACAATACCTTTTAGATGTTTGGGTCCTGTTTGTGAGAATCATCCATGTTGTGCATGAGCAGTAGTTTGCTCTTTCTCGTGGCTTTATTCCATCGATTGTATGGATATACCACAATTTATCCACTTTACTGTCTATGGACATGCGGGCAGTTCCTGATTTGGGGCTACAATAAACAGTGCTGCATTTGTATGTGCCTCTTGGTGAACATATGTCTGTCTGTCTGTAGGCTGTGCAGACTTAGGAGAGGAATATCTTGGCCATTCTTCACTTGATATTAGAGTCACCAAATGCTAGAGCAGGGGCAGGGCTTGAAGGACATCCGATCTTCCATATTACAGAGCTGAGGTCACACAGTTCAGCAATTGACAGAAGCAGGTCTCCAAAGACACTTTCTCCTTCCAATTCTTCCTCTGCTTCTCTGAGAAGTCACTTGGATCTCCTTTTCCTTAAGTGCCATGCCAGTCCCCCACCCTCTGTTACCCCCAAACACACACACACACACACAGCTGCTGCTCCAGGGAACTTACAGCCTTTTAGAGCATTCACCATGTGCAAAGGTCCTGAGGCATAAGGGAAGGTCCCACTGAGGAACTTGATGGGGAGGCTGGAGCCCAGAGTGAGGTGGAGCGTTGGACAGAGCCTTGCCCAGGACAGCAGCAGCTTAAGGTTTTTAGACTTTCAAATCCTGTTTGCAGTAGACAGGTGATCATGTCACACTGTTGCAGGGAGGAAGCCAATTTTGACTTCAAGTTGGAAACTGTTTGACTTGCTTTTATTATTATAATCATACTCAGTGGCTTGCCAGGAGGACCCTGCCCCTCTGCTTAACTGTAAATAAAGTGCCTTTGTTCAGCTCCTGGAGATACAGTTTGTCCCTGCCACCTGTGAATAGAAGAGATCAAAGAGATTGCACACCCCTTCTGAAGGCTTTCCTTTCCCTTGAGATGTTTTGCAAGACTCAAGACTCTCTCGCTTTACTTCCCCACCGCATCTCCCTCTTTATTCTGCCTTTTGACTTTAGTTCCTCATTGCTTCTTTCTCTCTGACCTATAAAAGAACCTGGCATCCAGACGCCAAGAAGATGGCTATTTTGAGGCACTAGTCTGCCACTTTCTCAGTCTGCCGGCTCCCCAATTAAAGTCTCTCCCTAGCCCCAACACCTTGTTTCTCGATTCATTGGCCTGTTGTGCAGTGAGCAGAGCGAGCTTGGACTCGGTAACAGCACAACAAGATCTTTAGACAGTTTCAATCTATTACATTTATTTTTTATTACTTAACACCCACATGATTCCAATTCCACCTAACTTCAAAGAAAGGAAGAAAGACCTGGTTGGTGATGAGGTCATATGATTGAATACTTTGTTTTCCTCTCTCTGTTGACGAGCAGTTCCTCCTATGCTCCTACTTCCTGAAGCCACTCCATGGCTTCTTTGTGCCAGAGAGCTGGGGGCCGCCAGGGGGACGGGCTGTTTTCACAGCTGTGCTGAACTCCCACCCGAGCTGTCCATCCCACTGCTCACACACTTGGGCTACCCCAGTGAAGAGGGGAAGGATGTAAATCATGCTCTCCCACATGTGTTCCTGGCTCATTTGTCTCTGAGCCTCACCCAGGGGCCTCTTAAGTTCTGACTATTAAGTGGTGAGCCAAAACTGCCAGGAAAGGTGAGTCTACCCCGCGGGCAAGTCGACCCTGGAGTCTACAGGTGCGCCTCGCTGTACACAATAGGGGCATTGATGGAACCCTAGACTGAGGGACCACACACGAATCGGAGCCACCGCCTCTTCTGAGGGAGGAGGAAACTGCTTTCCCTGTAAAGCAGGGATGGTCTTCTCAGGTTTTGGCAGTTGTGATTTTACGAAGATGTATCGATATCAGTTTTTTAAAATGCACTGTGGGAGTTCACCAGTAATAACAGTACCAACACTGCTTGTGTTCTTTCCGGGCTCCAGACACAGTGCAAAGTGCTTGTCTGGTGCCCAGAGCGTTCTTCTGTTTAGTCTTCGGAATCGCCTTTAGGGTCCTGCGTATTCTTTTCCCTGGGTCACCAGTTAGCAATTGATTAGAAGAGAGGATAGTGCTGCATTGCAGAGCAAACTAGATGGCACTTTCTGGAAATGAGCAAAGCCCAGCGCCTCAAACCTAGGGGGTGGGGGGTGGTGAAGGGCCCCAGCTCACGAGATGGCCTGCTGTTCCCAAGAGTTTCTCTTGCTCTGAGGCTACATACCATCTCCATTTCTCTTTGAAATCTGTGGCGGCCTTGCAGCATCTGCTGCTTATTTTATGAACTGAGGCAAAAAGGAGGCCCCGAAGCCCCCCCATCCCCGACTCTGCTTCTCCCAGCACTCTGGTGTTCCCGTTTTGATTGTCGGATCCCCTGAAAAGTCCTGCAAAGATCTCAGCTGCCCGCCAGTATTTGGCTGGCTGTCTGGTGTGCATCTTTTCTCTTTAACCAGGGTCCCATGCAGAGTGGGAGAACTCCTGCAGACAGCAAAAGCACCGAGGCCTCACATAGGTCTCAGTTACTTGGACTAAGAGCCCTCAATTCAAGTACTTTCAGGAACAAGGCAGGCTGCATGATGAATGGAGCCCACTGGGATGGGCACTGAGTGGTTCTGCTCAACTCCAGCCTGTTTGTTGCAGGAACCACAGACCCAATATTAATAGATTTGGGGGGCGGGGAGGTGAAATCTCATTTTTATGAGTTGGCAACTATTTTTAAAAAACCTTAAAATACCATGTGTGTGTGTGCTAAGTTACTTCAGTTGTGTCTGAATGTGTGCGATCCCATGAACTGTAGCTCACTAGGCTTCTCTGTCCATGGGATTCTCCAGGCAAGAATACTGGAGTGGGTTGCCATGCCCTTCTCCAGGAGGAGATCTTCCTGGCCCAGAAATCAAATTGATGTCTCTTATGTCTCCTGCATTGACAAGTGGGTTCTTTACCATCAGTGCCACCTGCTGCTACTGCTGCTAAGTCGCTTCAGTCGTGTCCGACTCTGTGCGAGCCCCAAATACCACGTGGCCTAAGCTAAAAAAACCTATGAGCTAGGCTCAGTTCTCGGGTACCCAATTCACAATCTTTGGTTTAGGTTTTGACTTGAGTCAGTTTTGTGGTAGGAATTATCCAGAGAATCATCTCATTCTTCTCTTTGCTTGGTGTGTGTATGGATGCAGTCCTTGCTCTTGAAATTATAACTGTCCTGATGTTTGCTGAGCTGGGTTTGCTCAGATCAGTGAGTGACAGTAGAGAACCAGCAGTGCTGGGATCCAGGCTTATTCTGCAAGAAACCAGCTGTGTGGCCTTGCTCACATGAATCTCCTGGGTTGAGCACTCTCATTGATAAAAATGAAATCGCTGGTTGAGGGACTGCTAGCGTTCCTTCCAGTTCCTAAATTTCATAAATCTATAGCTTTAATTTACATAATTGAATTACTTTCCTTTGTTTGTATCTAAAATATCTAGACTAGGTACTTACAGACTCTGGTACCTACACATCTGATTTACTAGAGTAATGGGGACCTTTGAAGTATAATTTTTCCAATGACTTCCCTGAAAAGAGAGGCTAGAGTGGGTTCTCTAAAATGAAGTGCCTCTTCACTTCCATAGTGGCAAAAACCATTTGGAATTTCAGTGATATTTGGGGAGAGTTAATGGAGAAGGAGGGCAAACATTTCAATCAAGAACAGTAAGAACAGGGACTTCCCTGGTGGTCCAGTGGTTAAAAATCTGCTTTGCAATGGACAGGATGTGGATTCCAGCCTTATTTGGGGAACTAAGATCCTGTATGTTGTGGGGCAACCAAGCCCATGTGCCACAACTAGAGAGCCTGCATGTCACAACTACTAAGCCTGCCTGCTGCAACGAAGGCCCCGCGTGCCTCAACTAGGACCCGATGCAGCCAAATAAACATTAATGTGTATTTATATATACATATATGAAAGAATAGTAAGGATGTTGTAGCCACGCGTCCCGGGAAACAAACTCACTCAGAAGGACAATGCAGATAGTGGAGTGCAGTTTATTACACCGGCGGGCCCAAGGCAGAGTCTCCTCTTAGCCAAGGACCCCAACCAGCATTTGTGAAAATCTTTTATACCCCATGTGTACGTGTCTGAACCCACCACTCCAAATTCCTTGAGACTTACATAAACCAAGGAATCCCAATAACCCCATCATTCACGTGCTATGTGCTCAAACAGTCAAACAATTAGCCAATAATCAATAAACCCAAGGTTATACTCTGATAGATACAGAAAAATTTATGGCATGTCTGGAGGAAGAGGTGATTAGTGTATGTTTTCTCTTAGGTGATGAGTAACCTAGATATGATCTTCAAGGTTCCCCAGTCTGGAGGGCGTCTTATCCTTCTGTTTGTTTTCATAGGCACTAAACACAGAGTTCAGAGTCCATTGGAAAGGTGGCTGAGCATGATCAGCATGAACAGGCCTAAGATGGAGTCCAGGCCCTATGAATTCCTTCTTCAAGGACAGACAAGGATGTAAAGGAATTGCAACCGTATTCATCACTGGTGGGCATATAAAACGGTGCAGCCACTTTAAGAAACAGTGCCTCAAAATATTAACCGTAGAGTTACCATATGACCCAGCTGACCCAGCAGTCTAGTTCTAAGTATATATCCAAGATAAAGGAAAACTTGTATCTACTCAAAACAACTTATACATGAATGTTCATAGCAGCGTTATTCATGATAGTCCCAAAGTGAAAACAACTCAAATATTGATTAAAAATCAAATTAATTTTTGACTAGTAAAAATTATATATATTTAGATTTACAATGTGATGTTTTGATATATGTATACATTGTGAAATGATTACAATAATCAATGGGTCTATCACCTCCCATGGCTATATTTTTGATGGTAAAAACACTTGAGATCTACCTTTTCAGTGAATTTCAACTGTATACTACATTATTATTAGCTCTATTCACCATGCTGTACCTTAGGCCTCTAGAACTCATTTATCTTATAACTAAGATAACCCTTTGATCAATATATCCTCTTTTTCCTATCCACCAGCCCCTGGTAATAACTGTTCTACTCTGTTACTAAGAAATTGACTTTAATATTTCATACATTAGTGAGATTGTGTGATATTAGTTTTTCCTGTGTCTGGTTTATTTCACATCATATAATATCCTTTAGACTCATCCATATCTCAAATGAGAGTCTTTCCTTTATTTGAAGACTGGATGATATTCCATTTTGTATATATACCACATTTTCTTGATCCATTCATTCATTGATGGACACTTAGATTTTTTCCATATCTTGGCAATCGTGCACAATGCTATAATAAACATAGGAGTGCAGATTTTTCTTTTGAGATTGTGATTTTATTTTATTTTTGGCAGTATACCCAGAAGTGAGATCACTGGATCACATGGTAATTCTATTTTTAATTTTTAGAGGAACCTCCACACTATTTTCCAAATGGCTGTACCAATTTACATTCCTACCAACTGGGTAGAAGTGCTTCCTTTTCTCTACATCCTTGCCAACATTTGTTATATTTTTAATTTTTTGAAATCATAGACATCATAAGAGGTGTGAGATGATAGTTCATTGTGGTTTTGTTTTGTATTTTCCTGATGATTAGTCATATTGAATACTTTTTCATATACCTGTTGGCTATTTGTAAGTCTTCTTTGGGAAAATCTCTATTCAGGTACTTTGCCCATTTTTGAATTGGATTATTATTATTATTGCTACTGGTTTGTATGAATTCCTTGTATCTCCCAATACCCATAAAGAAAGAAAGAAAGAAAGAAAGTGAAGTCACTCAGTCATGTCCAACTCTTTGCAACCCCATGGACTGTAGTCCACCAGGCTCCTCTGTCCATGGAATTTTCCAGGCAAGAGTATGGGAGTGGATTGCCATTTCCTCCTCCAGGGGATCTTCCAGACCCAGGGATCGAACCCGGGTCTCCCACATTGCAGGCAGACACTTTACCATCTGAGCCACCAGGGAATACAATGAAATATTATTCTGCAATAAAAGGGAATGAGGCACTAACACATGCTACAACATGGGTGAATCTTGAAAGCATTAGGCTAAATGAAAGAAGCCAGACACAAAAGACGCCGTATTGTATGATCTCATTTATATGATGTGTTCAGAAAAGACAACTCTACTGAGACAGAAAACAGATTAGTGGTTGCCGAAGGCAGAGGAAAAAATGGGAGAAATGAGGAGTGATGATGAAAGGTAAGAATTTTCTTTTTGGGGTGATGAAAATGTTCTGAAATTAGACAGTGTTGATGGTTGCACAGCTCTGTGAATATACTGAAAACTACTTACTTGTCCACTTTAAAGGGTGATTTGTTTGGTATGTGAATTATATCTCAATAAAGCTGTTTTTAAACAAGTAGAGTAAGAGGACTTCTCTGGTGGTCCAGTGGTAAGAATCCACCTGCCAATGCAGGGGACATGGGTTCAGTCCCTGGTCTGGGAAGATCCTACATGCTGTGGAGCACCTAAGCCTGTGTGCCACAATCACTGATTCTGTGCTCGAGAGCCCATTCTCTGCAACCAGCCCCAGTGAGAAGCCCATGCACCACAACTGGAGAATACCCATGGTCGCTGCAAGACCATGTGCAGCAATGAAGACTCAGCACAGCCAAAAATTAATTTAAAAAAAAGAGTAAGAATAAAAATATTTAAATGAAGGAATGGATGAGTACAGTGTTGAACAAAAATTAATGAGAAACAGGGGAAAAGAATGTTCTATGACCAGGTTAAATTACTAATACATCTTTTTAGAGATTTCATTTTATTTTAAGAGAGGACTGTTTTTTTTTTTTTTGACAGGCAAATTATGATTAGGGAAAAGGATGGTTAGCAATCAGAAATTGTGATTTTCCACTCTTGGCAATGGTTTTAAGCACAAAATTGTTTTTCTGGTATTTTTATGCAGTGTTTTGAAGCTCAGGCAGCCTGTTACTTTATTTTTCAACTACATTTGTTTGAGTTTGGCTGGTTTGAGTTAGTGATGAGGATGCATTATGGCAAGGGACACTCATGACATCAGTACCAATAGGGCTGCCAAAACTCTGGAGCCCTCGCCAAGCCCCACGCCTTACAAAATCCAAATCACAAAACAGGAAGAGTGGGGGAATTTGCTGAATTGTGCTATGTTTGGGGGAGTTGGTGTTTAAGTGCCAAAGGTGAGAAACATTCTAGCAAGAAGTATGTGTGTTAGTCACTCAGTTGTGTCTGATTCTCTGCGACCCCATAGACTGTAGCTCGCCAGGCTCCTCTGTCCATGGAATTCTCCAGGCAAGAATACTGGCTTGGGTAGCCATTCTCTTCTCCAGGGGCTCTTCCCAACCCAGGGATCGAGCCTGGGTCTCCTGCGTTGGTAAATAACTCTTCACCATTCTGAGCCACCAGGGACGCCTAGCAGGAAGTGCTTGATTAATTGCAAGGGTTATTTCAGTGGAGTGTAAATTCAGCTCATGCTTTGTCAAATTCTCTAAGAGAAGGAATTACAAACTAAGATGTATACAGGGGCCTAGCAGGTGAAATAGACACGATCACGTCACCCTATCCCAAGGGAGTAGCCCCTTCTCTGGCTGGTTGCGGCTACATAGGAGAAAGGACGAGTGTTGCCAAACCAAGCTTCTGATCTTCAAAAAGAAGATGAAGACGTAACTTTTACATTTTTATTTGTTTATTTAACGAACTCACATCTTTTCTTCCAACCCTTTTTTTTCTCTTTTGGCTATGCCATGTGACCTGTGGGATCTTAGATCTCTGGTCCCAGGCCCCTGGCAGTGAAAGCTTGGAGTCCTAACCACTGAATCACCGGGGAATTTCCAAGATGTGTGTGTGTATGTGTGTGTGTGTGTGTGTTTAAAGAGAGAATGTCTCCTTTTGAAATGTTGCTATCTAACTAGAATAAAGGATGCAATGACCCACAGAATGGGAGAAAAAAATTGATATTTCTAAGTCATATATCTGATGCTGGAATTACATCTAGAAATATAAAAAATGCTTACAACTCAATAATGAAAGAAATAATCCAATTTAAAAATGGGCAAAACATCTGAACAGATATTTCTCCAATGAAAAAATACAAATGACCAAAAAGCACATGAAAATAAGCTCAACATCATCAGCTACCGGGGAAATGCAAGTCAAAACAGTGAGGTACGATTTCGCATCCAGTTAGATGGCCAGAATCAATAAGAAAAATAATAACGCATATTGGTGGGGATATGGAGAAACTGAATTCCTCATACACTGATGTTGGGAATGCAGAATGTGTAGCCACTTTGGAAAGTATTTCTGCAGTTCCCCAAATGGTTAAACACAGAGTGATAATATGACTCAATGTTTCCACACATAGGTATATAATCATGAGAAATGAAAACACATGTTCACACAAAAACTTAAACATGACTTCATAGAAGTCATATTTATCCTAGAAGTTCATAGAAGTATTATTTACCATATCCCCAAAGTGGAAACAACCCACATGTTCATCAGTTAAAATATAGGTAAACATTATAGGGAATATTATTTGGCAATAAAAAGTACTGATACACATGACACCATAGATAAACCCTAAAAACATTATGCTAAGCTAAAGAGGCCAATGACAAAAAAAACACATATATTATGATCCCATTCATACATGTCCAGAAGAGGCAAAACTATAGAGACAGAAAGTGGCTTAGTGGTTGCCTAGAATGGGGAGGATGAAGGGAATTGGGGAGTGATGCTAAAGGGTGTAGATTTCTTGTCGGTGTGATGAAAATGTTCTAAAATTGATAGTGGTGATGGCTGCACAGCTCTGTGAATATACTAAAATGCCTCTGGATTGCATATTTTAAATAGGTGAATTGTATGGTATGTGGATTATACACCCATAAAGCTGTACTAAAAAAGAATACAGTGAGGGCCACAATAAAACATATCTGCGAGGCTGCCAACTTCAGGTTCTCTTACTAGGACTTGATCAAATGAACAACAGGTCTGGAAGGGGCTGGTCCCATCTAATTTTTAGGAAACCAAGGAAGAAGTTGCTCTACCAGTTCTAAAGTCATGTGCCTTTTTAGAGGCAGAGCCAGGACCGGAGTTTGTCTTTTGATTTTTGACCATTAGGCCATGCTAAAAGTGAAAGTGAAGGTGCAAGTCGCTCAGTCGTGTCCTGTCTTTGTGACCCCATGGACTATATAGTCCATGGAATTCTCCAGTCCAGAATACTGGAGTGGGTAGCCTTTCCCTTCTCCAGGGGACCTTCCCAACCCAGGGATAGAACCTAGGTCTCCCACATTGCAGGAGGATTCTTTACCGACTGAGCCACCAGGGAAGTCCAAGAATACTGGAGTGGGTAGCCTTTCCCTTCTCCACGGGATCTTCCTGACTCAGGAATCGAACTGGGGCCTACTGCAGGGCAGGTGGATTCTTTACTAGCTGAGCTACCAGGGAAGCCCTTCTATCCAGAGCCCCTCTTGCAAGGCACAGCCAGGAAGGGAATGTGAGAAGTCAATGTCAGGAGCAGCGAAATATACTCTTTCTTTTGTTGCATCTTACAAAGGTCCCCCCAAGACTTCTTGAGAAAGGGATAAAATACGGTTAAAAGGAATCCTCCTTAAGGGAAGAGACAAACATTGCACTTCCCCGAGCCTCTTTTTTTTGTATAGCATGGGAGGGTGTGTGTATTTTAGAGTCACTTACTCAGTATGTTTCTGATTCATTTACACTTAGCTCATCAATATGTTGTTTGTGCAAGAAACTTTTGATGTCCAAGAAATCTTCTGGGCCTCTTGAGGTTTTTTTTTTTTAAACCAGAAAACAGAGCTTTGCCAAGAGTAAATGGAACTCAGATATCAAAGGTCTGAGTTCAGTTTTCATTGAATACAAAGGGTGAGTGGATTCTGATCTGAGCCAAATGCATTCTCCCACCCTTAATTTACAGTACATTGTTTTGGCAGGCTCTACGATCCTGAAAGTTGGCTTTTCTTCTCTGATTCCTTTCTAGGGTGTAACCACAGGCCTATCTTTTAGTTAACTTTACAGAAAATAAGACCATATTAAAACAATTTATGAGAGCCTCACTCATCACTGTTCCTATAACTATCAATTTTATTAGAACAAATTGAAATGTTTGAAAAGGTTAAAATCATCCACTGAAGTTGTAATTTTGTTTAATAGCCTACAGGAATCTCTATCTTTTCAGTCCTCTCATTTGGGGCTTTACCAACAGGGATGTCCCACCTCCCCAATCAATGGTCAGGCCATCAACCAGTTATCAAGTTGAACATTGAAGGACTACTATAACTTGTGATACTCATATTTGAGGGATGGAACAACTTCCCTTCTTTTACCTTCTCTCTTCAAAGGTGAAAGGATCAGAGAATTGATCAGTATTGATACTTCGAATTTCTTTTAGATTAAAAAAATCTCAGAAGAACCAAAGAAGCAAAGAAAAATTAAGATCATCACAAATTCTGCCACTTTGAGGTAAGCATTATTAATATTCTGTGAATTGCTTTCTTTTTATTCTTGATTATTTATTTATTTTAAAAAATTTTGGCCATACTGCACAGCATGTGGGATGCTAGGTCCCTGACCAGGGACCGAACCCTTAACCCCTGGCAGTGGAGGCATGAGTACCAACCATTGAACCATCAGGGAAGTCCCCGATTACTTTTTATTGTAAAAAATAAATCTATATCAGTATTAAATAGGTGTGCATGCTAAGTCACTTGAGTCATGTCCGACTCTTTGTGTGACCCTATGGACTGTAGCCCAGCAGGCGCCTCTATCCATGGGATTCTCCAGGCAAGAATACTGGAGTGGGCTGCCATGTCCTCCTCTAGGGGCATGGGACCCCTTCCGACCCAGGGATTGAACCTGCATCTCTTATGTCTCCTGCATTGGTAGGCTTTTTTTTTTTTTTAATTGTTAGTGTCACCTCGGAAGCCCAATATCTTAATTCACAATTGTCAATATTAATACAATTATACCCATTTCATACATAAAATCCAGTTGTACAGAAGGAACATAACTTACTTAAGTGATTCAGTGAGGGCTCTTTGATTGCAAGTGACAGAAAATTCATGTCAAACTGACCTAAACACAAAAGGAAACTTTCTGGCTGAGATCTAAAAAGTCCAGAGGGAGATCTGGTTTCAGGCTTTCAGGATACAGGGCACAAATGATATTATGAGGTTTCTGCTTCTCTTTCTCTCTCTGTGCTCTGCCTTCTGCTGCTTTAGTGCCATTCACATGTTGCATGGAGAGCCAGCAGCTCCAGAGTAGGTGCTTCTGGGTTCTTGCCTGGCAAAGGAGAACAAGGCTCTCTTCCAGCAATTGCCTCGGAAATTTTGTTGCATTGGTCCTGTTTCTGAGCCTGTCCCTGTGGCTTGTCCTGGAATCCAAGTGTTTCACCAAATAACTTGGACTGAGAGTAAGAGAGGGAAGGATGGAAGCAAAGATGGATCCTCAGGGGGAAATGCAAGAACGGTTACCAGAAAGATAATGGGTGAGTGCTGTGTGGCCAAAATAACAGTTCCACAGTTCATATACTTGAAACGTTTAGAACTCACTTTGTATTGTTTCCTAGGGCTTTTGTAACAAAATACCACAGACTGGGTGGCTCAAACAGAAATTTATTAACTCATAGCTCTGGAGGCTGGAAGTCCAAGACCAAGGCGCCCTCAGTATTGGTTCCTTCTGAGAACCATGATGGAAAATCTGTTCCAAGCCTCTCTCCTAGCTTCTGGTGGCTTGCTGGCAGTCTTTGGAGTTCTTTGACTTATAGAGGCATTGCTCTGATTTCTGTTCTCATCTTCACATGACATTTTCTCTGTGTTCAAATTCTCTCTTATAAGGACATCAGTAATTTTGATTAGGGATCCACTCTACCTGAGTACAATCTCATTCTAACTAACTATATCTACACTGCTCTACTTCCAAATAATGTCACCTTTTGAGGTTTTGGGGTTGAGGCTTCAACATATGAATTTTGGTAGGACACAATTCAAGCCATAACATATATCCATAAAATGTTTCTTTGTTGTTGTTGTTTGGTCATTAAGTCGTGTCAGACTCTTTGCAACCTCAAGGACTGCAGAATGCTAGGCTTCCCTGTCCTTCACTGTCTCCCAGAGTTTGCTCAAATTCACTTCCACTGATGCAGTGATGCTATCTAACCAACTCATACTCTACTGCCCTCTTCTCCTTTTGCCTTAGATCTCTCCCAGCATCAGGGTCTTTCTTTGGTGGCTTAGATAGTAAAGAATCTGCCTGCAATGCAGGAGACTCAGTCTCAGTCCCTGGGTCAGAAAGATCCCCTGATGGAATGGCAACCCACTTCAGTATTCTTGCCTGGAGAATTTCATGGACAGAGGAGTCTAGTGTACTATAGTCCATAAGGTCGAAAAGGACTGGACACAACTGAGCGACTACAATGTTTCTGGTTACATTTAAAATCCATCCAGTCTGAGTTGGAATGATGAATCCAGTTGCTTCCTGCTTTCCACTGTATGGACTAAAAGACTGTATGAGGTGAACCCTAGTCAGTTAGTTCAGTCATTTACTTGTGTCCAACTCTTTGTGACCCCATGGACGGCAGCACACCAGGCTTCCCTGTCCATCACCAACTCTTGGAGCTTGCTCAGACTCGTGTCCATCGAGTTGGTGATGCCATTCAACCATCTCATCCTGTGTCGTCCCCTTCTCCTCCTGCCTTCAATCATTTCCCTTCTCCTCCTGCATCAAGGTCTTTTCTAATGAGTCAGTTCTTCACAACATGTGACCAAAGTATTGGAGCTTCAGCTTCAGCATCAGTCCTTCCGATGAATATTCAGGACTTATTTCCTTTAGGATTGACTGGTTTGATCTCCTTGCAGTCCAAGGGACTTTCAGAAGTCTTCTCCAACACCACAGTTCAAAAGCATCAATTCTTTGGCGTTCAGCTTTCTTTATGGTCCAACTCTCACATCCATACATGATGTGAGACTAAGAGATTGTATGAGGACTATGAGATTGTATGAG
Source organism: Bos grunniens (assembly GCF_055505025.1). NCBI lineage: Eukaryota > Metazoa > Chordata > Mammalia > Artiodactyla > Bovidae > Bos > Bos grunniens. The sequence goes on along the minus strand of NC_141190.1, from coordinate 30,246,132 downwards.
GTGACCTCTAGGGTTCCTTCCATATAACCTAGTGATGATTCAGCGTCTGAGGGCGAGGAATCCATCCTGTCGCCTGAATGTACATCTCAGTCCAACCACTTACCAGCTTGTGGACTTTGGGCAAGTGACTTAACCTCTGCAAATCTGTCTCCTCAACAGTAAGATGAGGATGACAGTCTTTTACTCCTTGGGTTGTTGTGGTCGAGGCACAAAGTAAGTATTAGTCAACGTGACTGTTCAGACATGTGCGGACTTCAGAGATGGGAGGAGAGCCTGACATAACCCCAGTGTTCTCACCCTCTGCTGGTGATTCGGCTCAACAATTTCTCCCTGAGGTTCTCCTGAAAGAAATTCAAGATGGGGAGGGATGCTTTGTTATCCTGCAAACAGAAATTCAAATCCGGTTCAGAGAACACAAAGCATTTCTCTTTCTCCCCTAAAGCCAGATGCGATAAATCTTGAGCAGACTCTAGGCGATGTGATTATGAAATACCTGCTCCCTTTAGGTTCCACTTAATCTGTCTCTCTGACATCTATTTTTTTTTTCCCTTACAACTTGATCTTTCCCACCATCTTTCAGATGTGGGCTGGAACCAGTCATTTTATTTACAATCTTTTTTTTGGCTTCATAAATTTGGGGAAATGAAACAGACATCTGCTACTTTCCAAGGCGCCACATCTTTTAGTTCTTTTATACTTTTTCTACAGGCCCTAATTTAGCTTGTCTAGATGCTGACTGAATAACAACTAGGACTCCAAGCTCTTGCTGCAGTGTAACTGCTTGCTACAGATGTATCAGGGCTTCACCAAGGTCAAAGGAAGAGGTGTAGATTGCTTTCATTCAGCAAATGTTTCTGAAGTGCTGACTTTGTTCCCAGTGTTGGTTTAATCACCAGGTTCATAACAATGAACAAGAGAGCCACCGTCCCTACCCTTGAGTACTGCACATTCTGGGGACATTCATTCAAGCAGAAAATATGTAAGGAGAACTTAGGACACGTCAGGTACTGTTCATCGTTAAACAACACAGACACCATTTCTGCACTAATGGCTATCATGTGTGTGTGTATAAGGTGCGGGCAGAATACAATATACACATACATATATTTTTTTTATCATGTTAAAAGGTAGTAAGTGCTGTGGAAAAAAACAGAGCAGGGTAAGGGGATTAGGAATTTGGGGGGGAGTTACAATTTTAAATAGGGTGAGCATGGTAGGTCTGTTGAGAACGTGATGCTTGAGCAAAGACTTGAAGGCAAGAGGACGGGAAGGTGAGGAAGGGAGCCTGGATATTTGGGGGAAGAGCAAGTCCACGGGCTCTGGGGCATGAGTGTGCCCAACTTTTTCAAAGAAAGCAAGGAGGTCAGTTTTGCTGGAGCTGAGTGAGCAATGTGAGATCAGAAGGAAATGGTTAGGGACAAGTCAAGCAGAGTTTTTACCCTGAATGAAATGACGAACCAACAGAAAGTGCTAAGCAGAGCAAGGACATGATCTCAGACGTGAAAGGGCTGACCTGGCTGGTAAGTTTAGGCTCGGCTGTGCAGATGCCGGTGCTATTAGCGAAGCCAGAATAATCAATCACAAGGGTGAGAAGGTACGACACAGACCTGGAGGGGGGACAGGTTGGGGTAGTGAGAAGAAGAGGCTGGATTACGGATTTGTATTGAAGACAGGACCAACACGATTTTCTGACAGACTGGATGTAGGGTGTGAAAGAGGAGGCAAGGATGCCTCCAACATCTATCCACTGACTGCGGGAGCACGGTTCTGTTTTGGTGCGTTGGGCCAGGAGTGCCGTTCGGACATAAGTTTGAGATGCCTATTAGCTATCCAAGTGGAGTGAGCAGCTGGCTTTTGCCTGTAAAATTGATTTTGGGAATATGCTTACGCTTCAGGAAGTGAGATCGTGTTGAGGCACTTTCAGAACTGGGCACGTCCTCCTCCTAAAAGCTAGAACATCCCTGAAGGGCAGCTCATCGCGCCGCTGCAGCCCCTTCGGCCGACAAAGCCCTTCTTTTCCCTCTTTGGGGAATGGCGAGAAAAATGAACCGAAACCACAAGCCACGGCACGGCCTCCATTCCCTCACTAGCCGCGAGGAAACAAGCTTGGGGATTGGGATGGGAACGCAGATGGGTTCAGAGGAGTGGGGCGGTCCGGGGTGAGTGGGCGGGGCCTGGGGTGGGCGGGGCCTGGGGTAGGCGGGGCCGCGGCGCGGGCGCACGCCTCAGAGAGGGGCGTGGCCGGCCTGGCGCGCGCGCCGGCTTCCTTTGCTCCTGCAGGTCCGCCGGCGATCAGCTGGTCTGCGCTCCACTGACGTGGGCCCGGCACGTCACCGCCGAATGGCAGCCTCCAGAAAGGCACCGCGAGTAAGGTGAGGGCGCTCTGCCGGGGATCCGGCGTCCGGGCAGCGCGCGGCCCCCCGGGCCTGGGCACGCATATTGCACCCCGGAGGGCAGGGACAAGCGGGTGAGGAGCTGCGTGCGGCCCACCGCAGTCGGGCGCCGGCTGGGGCTGGCTGGAGCCCCCCAGCGAGGCCACAGGGGAGGGAACTATGCAGCCGGGCAAGTTCCGGTTGGTTTCCAGCGGTCGCGGGCACCCCCAGGCAGCCCGAGCCAGGTCCCCGGACGTGTGTGTGTGCGGAGCTGCGGCTATCGGCCCGAGGGGGCGGTGGCCATCGCCGCCCCTTCCCCGGCCGGGTGAGAAGGCCCGCTCTGGCAGGAAGTTGACCCCTACTGGCTCTTCTCGGGGTTCGGGAAGGCGGGCGAGCCCTGCCCTCGCCCCTCTACCCTGGGAATCTAATCCTCAAATTACAACCCTGACAGTATGACACCTGCAGTTCGCCTTACTGATCTGTCACCGCCACAAGGATAGGCAACCGCGGGCCCTTCCCCACCCAAGTGTTTTCAGAGGCTAGGGAATAATACTTGGGCATAATCTCCAGGGAAGTCCCACCGGTAACCTGCCCTGGGTTCTCCCTGGATTCAGGGAGGTGAGAAGGATAATCCCCTGGTCTCACATTAACAGGGTGCAGCCTGTACTTCCCCTATACCCAGGGAATACTTACCAGAGCAGCTAACAAAATGGGAGGAGGCTGCTAACAAAATGGGGGAGAGATAAGTTGAGGGTCACAAAGGTCAGAAGCCAAGCACCCTGGCAATCCACAGGAGGTCAGCCATCCTCTAACCAGCTGAAACTTGAATGAATAGGCTTCGCAGCCTGGGCAGACTCACTTGCTGAACACAGACCAAGGCTTGTGCTGGTGTTTGTGAGTGGAGGGATCCCAAGCTGACCTTGAGTTGAACTTGGCCTTGCCACAGCATGTTAGGGATGAGTAGAGAACCTGCCCACCCTGTGAAAGGATGTCTGATGTGTGGCTAACCTGCACAGGGAAGGAGCTGCCTGTGTGTTAAGTGCTGGAGGTGGGTTCAGACAAGTGGATCCTGAGTTAGGGCCCTAGGCTGAGAAGTAGCCTTTGAGGACCAAGTTGGTCTTTGCTGGTTTCATAGACTCACAACATTTTAGGGATAGAAGGGTTTTTAGGCATCAACTGAGAGAGCCTCTTTACCTCACACAGGAGGCCACTGAGAGCTGAGAGAAGGGGGCCATTTGCCCCAGGTACTTCCCCTAATGGCAGAACTTGAGTGCTATCACTGTAAACATGACTCGGTTTAGATGATGGAAACTGAACTCAAATTGACTTAGTTAAGGGGTTGAGCCAGCTTCTAGTGTAGCTGAGTCCAGGTAACCACACCAGCTTCAGCCTTGGTTTCTCTCTTGTACTTCTTGGCTCTGATTTCTTTAGTGTTGGCTTCATTGTCAGGCAGACTTTCTCCTTTGGCAGATTATGACAATTGTAGTCTGACAGCCCCAGCAGAAATAGGGTCTTTTTACCTAACGGTTGGAGCAGAAATTCCAAATCTGATCCTCACTGGACCGATTTGATCCTGTGTTCATCACTGGTTTGGAAGGATGGATTGATCCTTTGTCCTTCGCTGGTTTGGAAGGATGGATTGAGCGGGCCTGGATCCCAGAACTTGGTGGGTGAACAGGTGAGACTCTTCCAACGCTGTGGGCTGAAAGTGGAGAAGAGACATTTTCAGAAGGAAAACCAAGGTGCTCTGACCAAAAGAGGGAGGGTTGGATTCTGGGTAGGCAAAAATAACATTGCCCACTTCACCCTAGAATCTGTTCCATTCTACCCTTGTCTCATCTTACAGGACATGACTGAGCATCTTGGTCCTTGTTTTGCCCCATCCTGAGTGATATACATGTGTGATTCTCATCCTAGACTGGGGGCATGGGGAGGGTAATAACACTGCTGGGATTTCTTTAAAAAGAGAGAGGGAGAAAAATGTGCCATAACCATCTTATAAATAGATTGAATAGGAAGTTCTCTGCATGCTTCTTTCCTCTTACTCATCTTATGGCACATCATGACATCGAGAACGTGTTGGCTGGAGAAGGGGCTTCCCAGGTGGCACAGTGGTAAAGAATCTCCTGCCCAGCAGGAGACATGGGTTCGATCCCTGGGTGGGTAAGATCCCCTGGAGAAGGAAATGGGAACCTGCTCCAGTATTCTTGCCTGGGAAATCCCATGAACAAAGGAGCCTGGCAGGCTGCAGTCCATGGGATTGCAAGAGTCAGACACGATAGTGACTAAACAACAGCCACAGGCTGAAAAAGTCCTGGGCAGGAGAAGAGCACTGAAGTGAACCTTGGGAGGCCTAGACTCTAGTTCTAGACTAGCTGTTTCATCAGATAGCTCTGAGGCCTTGAGCAATTTGTTGATCTCTGTTTCTCAGTTTCTTTCTAGAGGTGGGAGCTGAGTTGGATCATCCCTGAGGTATATTCTAGCTCTAATATTTAATGATAACCTTGCTCCGAGAGCCTGAGAATGTGTCTGTCCAAGTTAGTGAAGGGTGGATGGATTTTGGACTCTGCAGAGACCAGGATATGACAGGAGCATGATTGTTTTAATGTTTAGCTGCTTTGTGGCTCCTTTGATCCTTACAGGAATATGGAGTTGGTGATGCTGACAGAGAGTGCTTGAACTCAAGTTCTCTGGGAACATCACCTGTCAGACTGATTTCTCGTCTTGTCTTTGCAGCTCCTAATGTTTATGGCCTGTGGCGAGTTGTTTCTTCTCATGTAAAGTGAATAATAGGGCTGCTTTTGAATAGTTTCCCTCCAGCTCTCTTGTCCTGTGTGTGAACCAGTCAGTTGAGTATGTAGAGAAATTGACTTCCTTGGCTCACCGTCTTTTAAATGTGTATATGAAGTCAAGGGAAATCAGGTAAGAATGTGACTTGTTTTCTGTCCAAGGAAAAGAGGTTTTTTACTTTGTAAAATATTATAACAACTTTATTGAGATATAATTCATGTACCACACAATTTACCTATTAAAAAGTACAATTCAGTGGTTTTGAGAATATTCCCAGAGTTGTACAACCATCACCATGATCAGTTTTTAGGACATTTTAATCCTCCCTGGAAGAAGCCCTGTACACAGTGCAGTCACTCCTTATTTCCAGCTCCATCCTACGTCTAAGCAACCACTGCCTACTCTCTCTCTATGGATTTGTTTCTTTTGGACACTGCATATGAAATCATACAATATATGATCGTCTTTGGCTTTTTTCACTTAGCGTAAAATGTTTTCCAGCTTTACTACGTTGGATTACTACTGATTACTACAGCATATATCAGTTGGAGAAGGCACTGGTGACCCACTCCAGTACTCTTGCCTGGAAACTTCCATGGATGGAGGAGCCTGGTAGGCTGCAGTCCATGGGATCGCTGAGTTGGACACGACTGAGCAACTTCACTTTCACTTTTCACTTTCATGCATTGGAGAAGGAAATGGCAACCCACTCCAGTGTTCTTGCCTGGAGAATCCCAGGGACGGGGAAGCCTGGTGGGCTGCTGTGTATGGGGTCACACAGAGTCGGACACGACTGACGTGACTTAGCAGCAGCAGCAGCATATATCAGTAATTATTCCTTTTTATTGCCAAATAATATTCCATTGTATGTTTAGACCACTTTTATTTATCCATCAACTGATGGATGTTTGGGTTGTTTCTACTTTTTGAATATCATGAATAATGCTTCTGTGAACTTTGTTGTTAAGTTTTTAGGTGGACTTGTGTTTTCAGTTTCCTTTGGAATGTACCTAGGAGTGAAATTGCTGGGTCATAGGCTAAGACTGTATTTAATCTTTTGAGGAATGCTGGACTGTTTTCCAAAGCTACTGTACTATTTTACATTCCCACCAGTGAATTTCTGGTTGTTCCAATTTTGCCATGTCCTTGCCCATACTTGTTACTGTCTTTTTTTTTTTTTTTCATTATAATCTTCCTAGGGGGTGTGAAGCGGTATGTCATTGTGGTTTTCATTTGCATTTCCTTTATGAATAATGATGCTGAAAATCTCATGTTGATTATTGGCCACCTCTCTATCTTCTTAGGAGAGATGTCTATTTGGAGTCTTTGACCATTTAAAAGTTTTAATATTTTTCTTTTTATTGTTGAGTTGTAATAGTCCTTTTTAAAAAAAGTTTTATTTATTTTTGGCTGTGCTGGGTCTTTGTTGCTGGGTGCCGCCTTCTCTAGTTGTGGTGAGTGGAGGCTGCTTTCTAGTTCAATGTATGGGCTTCTCATTTTAGCGGCTTCTCATTTCAGGCTCTAGGGCATGTGGGCTTCAGTAGTTGCGGCTCATGGGGTTAGTTGCCCCTTGGCTTGTGGGATCTTCCCAGACCAGGGACTGAACCCCTGTGCCCTGTATTGGCAGGTGGTTGCTTAACCACTGGACCACCAGGGAAGTCCCTATAGTAGTTCTTCATATACTCTGGATACCAGAATCTTATCATATATTTGAGTTGCAAATATTTTATTTTATGGGTTGTCTTTTCACTTTCTTCATGGTATCCTTTGAAGCATTAAAGTCTTTAATGAAGTCCTGTCTGTTTTTCTTTTGCTGCATATGCTTTTGATGTCATATCTAAGAAATCATTGCCTAATTCAAAGTCAGGCAGATTTATGTCTATGTTTTCTTCTAAGAAAACATTTATGTCTGTGATCCATTTTGAGTTAATTTTTGTATATGGTGTGAAGGTGGAAGTTCAGCTTCCTTCTTTTACATGTGGATAACCCTTTGTCCCATCATCATTTGTTGAAGGGACTGTATTTTTCTCCGTTAGATGTTGTTGTTGTTGTTCAGTCCCTAAGTCGTGTCCTACCGTTTGCAACTCCATGGGGTGCAACGTGCCAGGCTTCCCTGTCCTTCACCGTCTCCCAGAGTTTGCTCAAACTCATGTCCATTGAGTTGGTGATACCTTCCAATCATCTCATTCTCTGTTGCCCCCTATTCCTCTTCCCCTCAGTCTTTCCCAGCATCAGAGTCTTTTCCAGTGAGTCAGCTGTTTGCATCAGGTGGCCAAAGTAGTGGATCTTCAGCTTCAGCATCGGTCCTTTCAATGAATATTCAGGGTTGTTTTCCTTTAGGATTGACTGGTTTGATTTCCTTGCAGTCCAAGGGACTCTGACTCTCAAGAGTCGTCTTCAGCGGAACAGTTCAGAAACATCAGTTCTTTGGCACTCACCTTCTTTATGGTCCAGCTCTCACATCCATACATGACTACGGGAGAAACCATAGCTTTGACTATACGAACCTTTGTCGGCAAAGTGATGTCTCTGCTTTTTAATACGCTGTCTAGGTTTGTCATAGCTTTTCTTCCAAAGAGCAAGTCTCTTTTAATTTTGTGGTTATAGTCACCATCAGCAGTGTTTTGGAGCCCAAGAAAATAAAAGTCTGCCACTGTTTCCATTCCGCACACGCCCCTCCCCATCCGACCCCACCCAAACTTTTGCTATGAAGCAGTGGGATCAGATGCCGTGATCTTCGTTTTTGGAATGTTGAGTTTTAAGCCAGTTTTTTCACTCTCCTTTTTCACCCTCATCAAGAGGCTCTTTAGTTCTCTGCTTTCTGCCGTTAGAGTGGTATCATCTACATATCTGAGGTTGTTGATATTTCTCCTGGCACTGTTGATTCCAGCTTGATTCATCTAGCCCAGCATTTCCTATGATGTAGTCTGCATGTATGTTAAATAAGCAGGGTTACAGTATACAGCCTTGAAATACTCCTTTCCCAATTTTGAACCAGTCCATTGTTCCCTGTCTCGTTCGAATTGTTGTTTCTTGACCTGCATACAGATTCTTAGGAGGTGAATCTGGTTGTTGTTGTTTAGTCGCTAAGTTGTGTTCAACTCGTTTGTGACCCCATGGACTGTAACCACCCGCCAGGTTCCTCCGTCCATGGGATTTCCCAGGCAAGAATACTGTGGTGGGTTGCTATTTCCTTCTCCAGGGGATCTTCCTGACCCAATGATTGAACCCATGTCTCCTATATTGGCAGGCAGATTCTTTACCACTGAGCCACCAGGGAAGCCCTCATTGATACATAAGGCTATCTTTATGCCAGTACCACACTGTCTTGATTACTGTAGTTTTATTAATTTTGAAATCAGGAAGGGTTGAATCCTTCAACTTTGTTCTTTTTCATAATTGTTTTGGTTATTTTGGGTTCTTTGCATTTTTGTATGAATTTAGAATCTGCTTATAGTGGAAGAAAATTCATGAATTAGAGACTGAGATTGAGATTTACCTGCCATGGTGATGTTTTATCTGAAACTTACTTATTTCATCACTGATATTGGGGTGAGAGATTTTCCATCTCATAAAGGAAAATTGCTAAGTCAAGTTGATGTTCCTCTCTGACTAAACCTTGCCACGTTTACTGAGGTCAAAGTCTGCAATAGCCTATTCTTTCTCTTCCTTAGGGCAAATTACCAGGATTTTCAGCTGAAAAATTTAAGAATAATTGAACCTAACGAGTTGACATACTCTGGAGACCCAGGTGTGGAAACAGGTAATAATTTTGCCTCTTACTTTAGATGGAACATCTCAGAAGGATTTTAGATTCCCCTACTTCAGCACCAAGTTGAGAGAGAAGGGAGGGTAAGCGATTAATAATTGATCATGACTAGGGCTGAGGGGATGTATGCCTGGAAATTAAAAACCATTTTGTCTTTTGGCTTCCTGAGTTGTTGCTTATTGTGTGTATGTATGTATTTTATGTATATGTGTGTGTGTGTATGTATGTATGTATACACATATATATGTTACTTTTTTCAGTAGAAAGTAAAGAGAGATAGTTTTTGAATTCATTGTTCTTGGCATGGTGGGATGGTGGTGGTAGTGGTAGAGATAGGTTGTTATTGAAAAAGTTCTAGTCTGATTTTTCTAATTTCTAATATAATTTATTGACATCCTTACAGATTGGCTTTCAGTTTTCATCTTAAGACTATGAAATAAGTTTATAATGCATTACTGTGCTTTATAAATTGAACAGGCATTCAGGAAAATCCTCTGGGGAAAAATTTCTGGAACCATATCCTCTTCCCAGAACTGATTAGTTATATTGTTGGGTTGCCAGAAACCCAAATTCCGAAAAAAAGTGGTATATTTCTGTATTTCCAGTCCCTTTTCTGCGGACTACCCAGGAGAACTACAGTGTTTCCTTGTAGTTGACTGAAAAAGATCAATCCCACAAAGCACATTAGAAACCATAACTGATCTCTCTTTGGGAGATCAATGCTGTAACTATATGCAGTTTTAGGTCCTTTTTCTTTAAAAATGTAGCTGTATCCAACACATTTTGGGCCATGTTGGAGGAAGGAGAGGAAGGAATGAGAAGAGGAAGTAGGAAAGGGAAAAGTGATAGAACCATTGGATTTAGAGTTTGGTGAGAATTTCTCTTTCTTTTTATTACGTATGAAGAAATAGAGCTTCAGGGAGCTTCAGTTGTCTGAGGTTGTAAATTCCAGCTGGAAACTGGAGCCCACTTGTTTTGACTCCTTTGGTTTTAGAGTTGCTTTAAGAGAACTGCCTCTGTTATGTTCTCTAGATAAGATGATGTATCAGTGCATGGGCTTGGTAATTGAATCCTTGGGTCCTTATCCTGATGACCCACTTGACTTGGGTCATCAAGTGTTTGACTTCTGTTTATTTATCTGTAAAATGGGAAGAGTTGAACCTCCCTGGGCGGGGATTATTATGAGGATTAACCACTAATGTATGTAAAGTTCTTGACCCTTCCTCAGCAGTGGGACAGAGCAACAAACTAAAGCTCTGGGTGCTGGAGGAGCAGCTTGGCATCTGTGAAAATGCTAAGATGCCGAAATTGGAGTAAACCAGCCCCTTCTATTCTCGTAACAAGACGTGTAGGAATCCCAGCTGGTGCTTCAGATTCAGATTGAAGTAATATTTCTTGAGCTTCTACAGCGTATCCGTTGCCGTGTATGGTGCTTACACACAGGCTGTCATGTTAAATTCTTCTAGCCACCCAGTGAGGTAAATAGGGGGTGCTCTTCATGTAATTCCAAGCAGCGAAAAGTCTTTTGTTTGTGATAAAGGTTGAAGGCTTAGGAACTTATTTCTAAAAGCAGATCCACATATGCAAGAGACTTTCAAATGAGTCATTCTTTTTAGAGCATGATTTAAAAATACCTGGCAATGTATGCGCTAATTTTACATCATGCACTAGGTTTGTTGTTCTTGGCTCCCCACGTCTCTGCACACCCTGATTAGCTTTTGGCTGCTTCTAACGTTTCTGAAAAGTAATGGGATGTGGAATGAGCAGATGCTAAAATACGGCATCTTCTAGGATCCTAGCTTTTTTTCACAGAAGATTCATCGCTGTTATGTTGAGTCTGAAAAGATAGGCACAGAGCTGTGACACTCATTCAGCCATCTTCGAGTGAGCTTATGCGTGTATGAGATGCTGGGCTAGATACATGGATTCAGGGATGAAGATGACATGGCCCCCGCCTTAAGGAGAAGCAATATAGCCACCATTTCTCACCATTTTTCATATTGCTTTCATAGTTACTGTAGTTAATTGTGTATCTACCTCTAGTAATTGCAAACACAACATTTACTATGTGCCAGGCACTGCTTCTAAATGCTTTCCACATGGCAGTCCATTTAATCCTCATAAAAACTAGCCTATGAGGATCACAGCCATGGTTTTCGTTTCCTCCATCCTGACTGTCATTTCAGCTGCCTGCGCAGTGGTTGGGTCTCGTGATTGTACCTGCTTTGTCTCCTCCGCAACTCTAGCTGCTCACCCGTTCACTCACTTGTAAGGCCTGCTGTCCTGCAGCCACCTTTTCTCATTGTGTCCATCTCCATGATAGCTGCCTCCATGGCCATAGCCCATTTGTTGCCTCAGCCACAGCCATCCTATCTTCTGGCTGTGGTATTGGGAATCTTTGCATTGAGTCTCATACAGGTGACAAAGACGTGTCTGCATCAGACCGAGGACACTGACCAAATGTGAGGGGCACGAAGGATGAGGAAGGCAGGCTCAGGGGAGATGTTAATAGTGGTGAGGGTGGCAGGGGGCATTGTGGAGGAAAGAGTGAAGATGCCCCTGTAGTGGAGTGAAACTAAGGATGCTGGTGATCCTGAGGGAGGCCAGTCTGGAGGAGGAATGTATTGATGAGGCGAGAGATGGTGATGAAGGTCAGAGTGCGTGCTGAGGAAGCAGGCTGTGTTGACCAGGAAGCAGAGATGTCCTTGACCGGCTCCATCTTGCCTTTGATGGTTTTCAGTGTGTGCTTGCCGTGCTAAGTCATGTCAGTCGTGTTGGACTCTTTGTGACCCTATGGACTATAGCCAGACTCCTCTGTCTGTGGGATTCTCCAGGCATAAACACTGGAGTGGGTTGCCATTCCCCCAGGGGATCTTCTTGACCCAGGGATTGAACTCATGTCTCTTGTGTTTCCTGCATTGGCAGTCGGGTTCTTTCCCACTAGTGCCACCTATAACTGAAGACTTTGTGCTTGCCATTGGGTCTGTTGACTTTACTGATGAAGTTAGTAACTGATACTATTGATCCGTACTACAGTCAGCTCAATAAACACCTAGTCAGTGCCAGCAAAATCCTTAAATCAGGATGTGTCCAAATAGAAGTCACATTCTTCTATTTGGAAGAACAGAGGAAATTAATGATGTCAAAAGAAAATACACTGGTTTCTATCATATAGTTGCTTTCTAAAATTCCAGATGCTCAGGCTGTACTCCTCCCTAGGTAGCTGTCATGTGCCACCAAGGTTGGAACTGTTCCAAAGGATGTCTACGTTTTTGCTTGATTTTTAAAAATATTAAATTGCTCAGAAATATGATTCGGAAGCACAAATTTATTTTGAAACCCCGAAAGACATCATAATAAAGTTTTCGGATGCTAGCAAGCTTGTGAAGTCACAATAGGTTTTATTTTGAACCCAGTGGAGGTATTAATATATAAGTTTAGGTCATTAGATACTTCTGATCCCTCTTTTTTATGTACATAAGAAATTATAGGCTCAGTAGGACAGACAAAAGGAAAGGATGTCCCTCTGAAAAGTATTTAGAAGGAACTGTAATGCAGGGATCATGGACATGTTTGATTCATGAACAGGACTGTTTCTGGTGTCTCTCTCTTTTGGAAACTTCTGTCTTTTGGAAACTTCTGAGTGGGAGCCCTAAGGCCAGTAACTGAAGCTGCCCTTGCAGATTATGAATAAGATGGGGCACTTTCCCAGTGAGTCCCAAGATTAGTATTATACCCTGTAGGGGAATCTATTGGAGATAACCATAGAGACTGAGGCTTTTATAGCCCAAGGTGGTGGTGGTGATGGAGAAGCACCAGATAAAACTGTTAAAGAAAAAGAACCAAAACAAAAAAAGAGGTCCATACCTAGCAGACTATAAGCTACAATGAGTCAGAGTATACACTTTTTTTGGCAGATTTATTGATTTATTTTATTTTTGGCTGTGCTGAGTCTTCCTTGCTGCACTTGGGCTTTGTCTAGCTACAGCAGGAGGGGGCTGCTCTTCATTGCAACGCGTGGGCTTCTCATAGCAGTGGTTTCTCTTGTTGCAGAGCATTGGCTCTAGGGCGTGTGAGCTTCAGTGGTTGCAGCATATGGGCTCAGTAGTTGTGGCTTCCAGGCACCAGAGCAATAGCCCAGTAGTTGTGGCACACAGGCAGGCTTAGCTGATCTGCAGCATGTGGGAGCCTCTGCAACCAGGGCTCGAATTCATGTCTCCTGCATTGGCAAGTGGATTCTTAACCACTAGATCACCAGGGAAGCTCAGGGTATAAATTCTTAAAGATAACCTGTAGTACAATGGCCTCAATATAACTCTCCATTATTTACAGGATGGTGCATTAGGATGTTTTTGGTTAAGCCAAGTATTTTTTGTTTGTTTGAAAAATTGGTTGGTAAAATCCCAAAGTCTGAAAACACCAAATGCTGCCTAGGATGTGGACCAGTGAATTTATTAACGGTGACAATGCAAAATGGTACAGCCACATTAGCAGACATTTGGTAGTTTCTTACAAACCAAATATCCTCTTATCATATGATCCAGCAGTCATGCTCCTTGGTATTTAGCCGAAGGAACTGAAAACTTACGTCCATACAAAAACCTGCAACATGGATGTTTATAGTGGCTTTATTCAAAATTGCCAAAACTTGGGAACAACCAAGATGTCCTCCAGTTTGTGAATGGATAAATATTAATAAGCTGTGGCACATCCAGACAATGGAATAATAGTCAGCAATAAAAAGAGATGAACTATTAAGTCATGAAAAGACATGGAGGAACCTTAAATCCACATTGCTAAGTGAAAGAAGCCAATCTGAAAAGGCTTTATACTGTATGATTACAACAGTGTGACTTCTTGGAAATGGCAAAACTATGAAGGCAGTAAAAAGATTAGTCACATCAAGGGATTGGAGGAGAGAAAGGAAGGATGAATAGGCTGAGCAGAGAGGATTTTAGGGCAATGAAAACTATTAAACTCTTAAATCATAGTGATAGGTACACATCACTATACATTTGTCAAGACCCATAGAATGTGCAGCACCAACAGTGAACTCCAGGGTAGACTATGGACTTTGGAGGATCATGGCGTTTCAGTGTAGATCATCAGTTTTTATACCACGTACCTCTCTGGAACTCGGTTGGTCATTGAGTTACGTGGGGGCAGTCTGACTGGTTTTGGAACAAACTCTCCCTGTTGTTGCAGACAGCAGAATGGCTCCAAAGATAACTTCAGAGCTGCTTCGGCAGCTGAGACAAGCCATGAGGAACTTGGAGTATGTGACGGAACCAATCCAGGCCTACATCATCCCGTCGGGAGACGCCCATCAGGTACTGAGTGGAGATGGGCTGGTGATGGGATTCATCAACCCCTCCTTTGGTTTCCTCCTTTCTCCCCTCAGCATGTTTGTACTCTAGGATTCTAGTTGTCAAACCACATCTAAGTGTGTCCTCCAGGGCTTGGCACAGGGAACTGTGTCCATTTGAACAGTTTCTTAACCATAGGATTTCTCAGAGCCTTTGATATACTAGGGTGCACTGTGTAACTCTTAAGAAGCAGATGAAATACTCAGCATTTTCCAGATTTAAATGTCTGTGGAATTTCCAGTCATCTCAGAGTGGAGTAGGGGACTCCATGTTCCAGGGAATTCCTTTGTCTGTTGATCTTCAGTAGCAGTTTCTATACAATAATGGGTTCGAACTTGCTCCTTGAAGAGGGGAGAGAAAGGGGAGAATAGTATGTAAAGAGGAGAGGCCGCTGAAGAGGAGAATCTGGCAAGTGAAAGTGGTTGAAAGGTTAAAGGAGGAGGTGGGAGAGCAGGTGTTAAGTGTAGAAGCAGAAGATCAAGCAGGACAGGGAGTTGTTGGATGTGGGAAGACGTGGTGGCCGGGTACATTAATGTTAAGTTTAGTAGGCAGTGGGGAGATAGAGAGAGACGTGGGATTTAGGGTGGGGGTTTGGTAATGGAATTCTTCCATTCGCCTCTGTTGTTTAGATGAACAGGATTCAGAGTTTCATCTTTCGTCTTGACTGAGGACTGAACGTGAGTAGGTAGCAGAGCTAGCACAAGTCGGGCCTCAGGAGTGTAGGTAGCAGAGGAGGCGGGCATCCACCATTTAAGAAGGACAGACCTTGGCCTTATCCTCAGGGAACTCCTTTCTTCTTCCCCTGCCTGGGTACTTCTGATGGGCCCTTACCTGCTTCCTGTCTGTCCCAGAGTTCAGCCTTTGGACTTGGGCTTCAGGTCACATGGATTCTCTGCCAGATTCATCAGTGGTGTTTTTCATTCTCTTGCCTTTTAAGCATCAGGCAGTTGCCCTGGACTGATATGACTGTAACTGTCCTATCTCAGTATTGGGTGGGATGGTGGAGCACATCAGGTAGCAGTTGGTATAGGGTCTTCCGTAAGTCCCTGTATCAGTAAGGTTCTCCAGAGAGACAGAACCAAACACATGCATATGGGGAGAGAGGGAGAGAAAAGAGAGAGAGATTATGATATTTTGAGCAGTGGCTCACACAACATCAGCTCCCTTGGTTCTCAGGCTTTGGTTTGAACTGGAGTTACACCTCTGGCTTTCCTGGTTCTTCAGCTTGCAGAGGGTACCAGGGATGTTTTCACATCAAAGGCCTGAGAACCAGGAATGCTGAAGTCTGAGAGCAGGAAAAGATGGATGTCTCATCTCAAACAGGAGAGAGCAAATTTGCCCTTTCTGCTCCTTTTTGTTCTTTTTAGACTCTCAACGGATTGGATGCTGCCCCTGTATATCTGAGGGTGATCTTTATTGGGTCTGCCAACTCAAATGTTAATCTTTTCCAGAAACAACCTCACAGACACACCCAGAAATAATGTTTTACCAGCTTGCTATCTGGGAATCCCTTCACCCAGTCAAGGCCACCTAATATTAACCCTCACAGCCTCGCACACTGTTGTCTGAAATCGGGTCTGTCCTTTCAGAGTCTCACAAGCTGTCATGGAGCCCCAGCCAAACTCCTAATAGCTTTGCTTTATTTGTGAACCTTCACCTCCAGGTGAGGCCTCATTGTATGGAAAGATGTGACCTGTTAGTATTACTTGCTTCAACCTTTGAAGATTTTTTCCACTTAAGAGTGTATGGAAACTTTGTGATGTTGGTGTTTCAGTTTTCTTTTGCCTAAAGTTAGGATAAAATCTGCCTGTTTACGGACAGAGGAGCCTGGCAGGCTACAGTTCATAGTGTCGCAAAGAGCCGGACACCACTTAGTGACTAAATAACAACAAATAGGCCCAAAGCAATTTCTTATTCAACTTTGGGAATGGCAGCGACACTGGCCAAACCCCAGGTGATGTTCCAGGCTTCCGCTTAGTGTTTCATCTCCTATAATGGGTCTGGAATTTCAGAATTGGATGGCCCCTCCATGGATAAGAAAGCTGAATCTCTAATCGTGGAAAAATGTCCTGAAAACAGAAAGTTAAGCTTGCTTGATATTAGCTGTGATTTTTCATTGCAGAAGTTACTGTTTAGGCTCATAAGCTTATATTCTTGGACTCTTGCTGTCCTCTTCTCTTTCACCACACCCGCCCCCCATTTTTCTTTTATAATCTTTGACTATCATTTCTATTGCTGTAGCCTAGCCATCCGCCTTGCCAGGCAGGAGAAGCTGTGTTTTGTGTGTCTGATGCATGTTTCCTGACTGCCATAACAGGGCTAAGTGTTGGGTACTGGCTAAGTAGAGGGCCAGCAGTTGGCATATTGGTATGTGTATGGGCTCTAGAAACTGTCTGGGTTCTGGTGCCAGATTTGTCACTTAACTAGCTGCTTGATCTCAAGTTAGTTACCTCAAATTCCTAAGTGGTAGTTAAACTCTCTGGGTCTCAGTTTCCCTATCAGCAAAAAAGGGATAGTGACATACCTATCTCATAGGGCTGTTACTAGGATTAAATGAGTTAAAAGATATAAATGCTTAAAGTGTATCTGTCACCTAATAAGTCTCTTTATATTTGTTGCTATTATTACTATTATAGCGATGAATGAAGGGAAATGTTCCCTTAAAGAGTAGATAGCCCCTGTCACAAATATAACACAAAGTTCAACTAGTAAATCTCAAGGGAAGAACCCAGTCAGTCCAATAGAAATATGTGAGGCATGTATGTAGTTTAGCAATTCTAATATTTATGGTGGAAAAAAGGAAAAAGAAACAGTGAAACAATTTTTTTACCCCAGTATGTTTAACATATTGTCATTTCATCACATCATCAGTATAAAAATCATCAATGATATAATTTACATTCATTTTTTTATACTAGGGCTTAAATTCCGGTATCTACTTTATTACAGAACATCTCAACTTAAGTGTAGAGTGTAGACTGTTCATTGGAAATATTTGATCTGTATTTAGATTTCATAAGATCTACAGTTGAAAAGTGGACTTAGGTGCCAAAGTTTTTCCAAACATAGTTAAAAAAATTTATAATAATAGAGTCTTGAGCATCAGTTTTAAAATTTAAGTTAATTGAAATAAAATTAAACATTTAGTTTCTCAGTCACATTAGCCACATTTCAGGTGCTTGGTAGCCACATGTATCTGGGGGCTACTGTAATGGTCAGCACAGATTTAGGTAAAGTACAGACTGAGCTCATTGGTCAGAGAGAATATTTGAAGCTGGCAGGGTAAGGAAGGCTGCATGATGGAATTGCATCATGTTCACATTCCTATTTAAAGGTAGCAGGGACCCACTGTGGGTCTTTGGACAAGAGGGTGATGCGATCAGTCAGTGGGAGCAGTGTTCAGTGTAGACTGGAGAAGGGAGACACTGGGAACTGAGAGCCCTATTTGGAGGTCATTGCGGGATCCTGGAGTGAGGGTGCAGAGGTCCTGGACTTTGGTGCTGTCCTTAGGAGCAGGGAATAAGGGAAGGATTTAGAGGAGAAGCAGTGGATAGACTCGGAGAAGGCAATGGCAACCCACTCCAGTGTTCTTGCCTGGAGAATCCCAGGGACGGGGGAGCCTGGTGGGCTGCCATCTATGGGGTCACACGGAGTCGGACACGACTGAAGCGACTTAGCAGCAGCAGCAGCAGATAGACTGAGCATGAACCTTGCAGGCAGATGAATGAGGGAATGGGGAAGTTTGGAGACTGGGAGGGTTTGTGGTGCCATCCACAGAAAGAAATGAGAAGACCCACGTTCTTGTTTCGGGTCCGTGAAGAGGAAGGGCAAAGCTGGGATGACTGTGAAGTGGGGCCTGGGTCCGCGCCAGGACTTTGAGGCCAGGAAGGAGGGCTGGCTTTGCTTGTGACCTGCCGCAGCAGCCTCCTCAGTAATAGAGGGGCTGCTGTTCTCTGGGGCTCTTGTCCCCGGCTGTTTCCTTTCAGGCTGGATTCTGGGCTGATGGGATTTCTCCTCTGGGTCAGGGAGGGAGGGTGTTGGAGAAAGGAAGAAGAATCTTGAATTCTGTCCTTTGTGTACTTTCCAAACCAGAAATGCAGACACCCACACACTGTTGCTGGAGAGAATATGCATCCCAAATGCATGATTGTGCAAGGTCTTGGCGCTCCAGGGGTCTGCTCTTCTCTGTCCTCAGCAACTCTAAGGGTTTTTTCTTTTAAATTCAGAACAAGGGTTTTGGTGTTAATGAGTTTGGGCCCTGAGGGACTTTTACAGCAAGGATGTGTCCTTTTTCTCTTGTAATCTTCTTGTACTGTCGAAGTCAAATGTTGGGATTTGTGGGCACCGCTGGCCCCAAACCAGGAGAATCATTGGTTGGGGCCAGAACTGCCCTGGCACCACCTTTGAGAAATCTGAACTCTTCATCCCCTCCTTCTGTAAGGCCCCTCATTCTGCTTTTGGGCACAGCTTAGTCAAAAGATCACGTTCTGGCAGGGCTGACTCCGCCAACTTGAGTTTTTGGCTGTGTTTATGGTTCCTCCTTCTGGAAGACATGAATCAGATTTTCCTAGACTCTTTGGATTCTACTCCCATTCCTCCCGGAGTTGGCTTCCTGTTTTTTATTTCTTAAATAGGCTCTCTCCTGGGGTGGAGGTAGTGATTTTTATCCCACAGTGATTTCAGCCACTGTCTTAATTGGAGTAATGTTTGCTGTGGGAACACATCTCAAAGTTGCAGTGACTCGGTGCTGTATATAGAGCCTTATTTCGTTCCTTTGGCAGTCCAGAGTGGGTGCTCCTGGTTGGTGGGTGACTTTCTTCCACTAGAAAGAGGGGTGATTCAGGGATCCAGGCATTTTCCATCCTATGATGCCACCATTCCAGCTGGCGGAAGGGGAGTAGTATGGACAGGGCACATCCGTCTTGCATTGCCCTGACCCAGACAGCACTTCCCAACCAATCTGCATTGGTGAGAACCAGTCACGTGACCCCACCTAGCTGCAAGGGGGTCTGGGAAATGAAGTCCTAGATGGGAAACCAACCATTTTCAGTGACTGTACAGTAGGGAAAGGGTATCTTTGACTCTTTGGACTGCTATCCAGTGTTTTTCCTGTTACCTTGACTTCAGTTCAGTCAGTTCAGTTCAGTCACTCAGTCGTGTCCGACTGTTTGCAACCCCATGAATCGCAGCACTCCAGGCCTCCCTGTCCACCAACTCCCAGAGTTCACTCAGACTCACTCAGAGTCCATCGAGTCAGTGATGCCATCCAGCCATCTCATCCTCTGTCGTCCTCTTCTCCTCCTGCCCCCAATCCCTCCCAGCATCAGAGTCTTTTCCAATGAGTCAACTCTTCACATGAGGTGGCCAAAGTACTGGAGTTTCAGATTCAGCATCATTCCCTCCAAAGAAATCCCAGGGCTGATCTCCTTCAGAATGGACTGGTTGGATCTCCTTGCAGTCCAAGGGACTCTCAAGAGTCTTCTCCAACACCACAGTTCAAAAGCATCAATTCTTCGGCACTCAGCTTTCTTCACAGTCCAACTCTCACATCCATACATGACCACTGGAAAAACCATAGCCTTGCTTAGATGGACCTTTGTTGGCAAAGTAATGTCTCTGCTTTTCAATATGCTATCTAGGTTGGTCATAACTTTTCTTCCAAGGAGTAAGTATCTTTTAATTTCATGGCTGCAGTCACCATCTGCAGTGATTTTGGAGCCCCCCAAAAATAAAGTCTGACACTGTTTCCACTGTTTCCCCATCTCTTGGTTTCATTTAAAAGAGACGAAAATACTGAGGACTGGATGTTACCTCAGTGTTTGGAGTTTGGTGGTTCTCATCTCTGTTCACAGTCTGAACTCGGGGACTTCCTGTGCACACACAGCCATTTAGTCTTTCGGTTTCATTTTTTTTGAAAGCCTCATATATCTGAGGCATTGTGCCAGGCTTATGGCTTACGGAGGTGAAGGGCCAGTGGGGGGCACAGATGTCACCCCGCACAGGCTCACGTAACTTGAGTCATGCTTACCATGGCACCCAGCCATTGCCTTGCTTGCCCTGTTCAGTCTGCATGTGTCCATGTTGCTCACTCTTCTTAAAACCCAGCTCTGGTCACGTCACTACCCACTCTTGAACTTTTGTTCTCTATCTAGAACTTGCAGGAGAAAGTTCAAGCCTCTAAGTGTGGTGTTTGAGGTCCTTGACCATTGTCTTCAGCCTGCCTTTCCAGGAATCTCTGCTGCCACTCCCTAGAACGTTCTGCCTCAGCAGTCAGACTAATCGTTCACTGTCCTGCCACAAACCTCTGCTTCTGGGCCTTCTTGAACTTTCTCCCTCCCTGTGTTACCTTCCTGCTTCTCCTCACCTGTCTGTGGTGGGCCAGGTCTAACCTCTGAGCTTGGCCTGAAGGATTCAGATCACATCTGAGTTTGAAACTATAGCAGATACCATACTGCATATGCAGCATAATTCATGTGCTGATTATTAGGGCTGATGTTTCACTGACACCTGTCTTATTTTGTTTGCTGGACTGTCCACTCTGAGAAGATATTTTCTTATGTTTCCCATAGGGTCTAGGTCATCATCTGGTAGTAATAAGTGCTGTAGTTTATCAAAAGCTTAGCATGTGCTAGTTTCTTTATGTTACACCTCAACCCTCCCACATGGGTGTTTTTATCATCCCTGCCTTACAGATGAAAAATTGAACCTTAAGGTTTACCCAGCCAGTAAGTGCGGAAGCCAGGCTTGAACACAGGTTTGATTCCTGGGTGTGGGAGTCACCTGTCACATGGTTGATGAAAGAGGTGAATTCACATAGAGGTGAATGGGGGGCATACCTGTGTTCCTGGTTCCCTCAGAGTTTATAATCCAATTGTGCAGACCAGATGTGCAGTCTCTATACAGAATAAAAGATGTTGCTTGGCAATGTGGCAAGGGCATGGACTTTGGAATGTCAGACCTGAGATCAGATCTCAGCTCTGCTTTTAGAGCAGTGGTGTCTTGGGGAGGTAAGTAGGTAATTTACTTCTCTGAGCTGCTGTTTCTTTTCTTTTTTTTTTTAACCTGTAAGTAGGTAGGATGATACCTTCCAGAGCTGCTGTTAAGATTAGAATTAGGGGGAATGAAGATAGTTACTGGCAACTATGCAGTCTTAGCCAGTATTATTTGTTATCATCACCCAGGGTGGGGGGCATGGATCAATGCCAATGTGGATGGTTCTGTGAAATTCAGAGATGTGGGAGGTCTCTGAAAGCTGGGTAGGTCAGAAAGCTTGTGGAAAGGGGCAAGTGTGAGCTGGATTATGAGATATGGCTGAGGCTTTCTTTTTTTTTTTCCTGTAGCTTACTGATACGCTTTATTTGGCTGTGTGTTATTTCATTGTTTGAATTAGATGCCAACATTTAAAAATGGGATGGTATCTCACGAACATACATCTATTTAGCCTCTCCTGAAATACTGAAGGTGGAGCCCACACAGCAGCATGACAGGAATCAGAGCTGAGTAGGAGCTGCTCTCTAGAAAAGGCAGTCCCTTGTCCTGCTTTACTCTTTTAGTTTACCTGCCGTACCCTACGGCTTATGAGTTCAGAACCCCAGTTATAATCCCTTCTGGTCTTCTTCCTGTTGGACAAAGCATTAGCTTCCTGTTGCTGCTGTAGCAAACTTAGTGGCTTATCCTGGCACACATTTATTATCTTCCAGCTGTGGAAGGCTGGAATCAGCAGGGGTTGGTGACTTCTGGAGGCTCTGGGGACAGTCCATTTCCTTGTCTTCTCCAGTTTCTAGAGGCCACCTCCATTTCTTGCCTCGGAGCTTTTTCCCCATTTTCAAAGAGGTGGCTAAAGTCTGAAGTATGAAGAAAGGTTCATCTTTCTTCCTGCTTGTTTACTTATTCCACAAGTATTGGTTGTGGGCCTGTGCCTTGTTCAGGGACAGTGACAAACAAGACAGACAAACACCCTGATCTCCTGGTGTTACATTCTGGTGGGCAGGACAATGCAGTAACAGCATGAAGGAGCCATGAAGGAGAGCACGTGCTAAACCGAGAGACAGAAGAGGCTGCGTGGCTCCTGGAGCTGGATAGTAAGCTTCTCTGTGAAGGCGACAGCTGACCTGAAATATAAGGAGCTAGCCGTGCCATGATGAGAGGGAGGCTTTGACAGGCACAAGGAAGAGCGCGTGCAGAGGCCCTGAAGGAGGAGTGAGATCGGAAAGTGCAAGGAGCAAGAAGCAGGTGGTGTGGCTGGAGTGCTGTGAATGGGTGGGTTGTCGGAGGACCGTTCTGGGAGGAGAGCAGGGCTTGATCAAGCCATGTTCTGGGGACTGTGCTGGGGTCTGAATTTTACCCCAAGTGTGTTGGGAAGTCACTGACGGGTTGTAAGTATGCTGCTAATGAGATGTGATTTCCCAGGTGCTGCCAGTGGTAAAGAATCCGCCTGCCAGTGCAGGAGATGCAAGAGACATGAGTTTGGTACCTGGGTCAGGAAGATCTGCTGGAGTAGGGAATGGCAACCCACTCCAGTATGCTTGCCTGGAAAATCCCATGGACAGAGGAGCCTGGTGGGCTACAATCCATAGGGTCACAAAGAGTCAGACATGACTAAGCATGCATCCCCTTGAAAACCATAACATATACACACACACACATGCTATTATGATGCACACACATATACACACACATGCTAATATATACACACACACACATAGACACATGCTAATATGATATATACACACACACACAGTTTGAAAAGCTCGCTGTGAGTTAAGAGTGGATTGCAGGGGCAGTGGTCCAAGTAGAGATGAGGGAGGCTTGGATGGGGGTATTAAAGATGGAGAGACATTATAGTTTTGGAGAAAAAGCCAATGGCTGTGTTTCTTTGAGCCTTTTCCCTAGTATGCTAAGGCTTTGGCGTATTTTAGGCATTTTGCTGCTCTCTAGGGAGAATGTTCCCAGGCTTTGCCAGCTTCATGGCTGAGGAAAGTGGGGGAGGCTTGGGCCAGTGCTTGTCTGGCGTCTGCTTAGCCTTGTTGGTGTGGAGGTGACAGCTTCGGTCAGCGATGTCTTTCTGGCATGTTGACCACTTAGGTCATGTCTAGACATTCTTACCCCAGCCCTCATCTTGATCCCAAACCAAACTCGTCCACCTGCTGTTAATTCCACCTCTCTTCAGAGAAACTCTAGGTAAACCCCTGGGGGCCCCATGCCTCCTTCCAGGCTTCCCCAGGTTGGGAGCGGGCACTCTTCTGTCCCTGTGTGCCAGAGCCAAGCCAGATCAAGGTCAGCAGTTCTTCTCTGCCAGCCCCTCACCCCAGTCCTTGCTGTGTGTCAAGCGGGAGAGCCCCAAGCCAAGGGGACCTGTTGTCACTCACGTGTCTGTTCTGGGTCTTCTCTCTTGTGTGCTGTGTCCTCTTGTGTGCTGTGATTGTTAGCACAAGGGTTTAGTTTTCCCAGCCTCTCTCCTGCTTTTTCAGCACTCAGGAAGGAGACATTGGTATCATCTCTTCTCTTGTGTATGTGCAGTACCCTCAGGTTTCTGGTGAGTTGTGCGGAACCTGTACTTGCTATTCCTCACAACAGAACTTGGACAAGGGTGGGAACCCACTCCCCCATCTTGGCCTTTTTTTTTTTTTTTTCCAGTCTTGCACTCAATAATTGCTGGGTTAATAAACAAAGGACTCTACAGTTCATCATTGATGCTGGTGGCCATTTCTTTCTGTGTGCTTAGTGCTATCTGGTCAATGTTCCTTTGTGTTTTGGGGATCAAACATTTGCTTGCCGTTGCAGTCAACCATCTGAAATGACCCGTTGTGGAAGTGAGGACTGAGGCTGAGAGAGCCGGGGAGATGCATCAGAGCACGTAACTGGGCCTGCTGGAGGGCAGCTGGGGCTCAGAGATCACAGAGCTCCTTCATGCCGCCATTGTGATTCTCTGTGGCCTTTCCAGCACCTCTGTGGGTCATGGTCTGTGACTGGTCTGAGGCTGCAATTATGACTGCCTTGGTGAAAGGGGAGGCTTTCATCTACGTGGCAGGAATGAAACCCGGGAGCCTGTTTTCCCCCTATGTTGTGTTGATTGTCCCCAAATGCCCTCGGGTCCAGCCAGTGCCTACCCTCCCCGCCCTTCTCTATCCTGAGCATTCTGGTTGCACCACTGGGGGTCTTAGTTCTCCCACCGGGGATCAAACCTGAGCCGCCTCCATTGGAAGCACAGAATCTTAGCCCCTGGAGCACCCTCTCCTAAGCATTCTTAACCCTGCCAGGTCCTTTAGCTCGGGAACAACCTGCTGACAGAAGCAACAGCAGCTCTGGGCTCAAGCAGATCAGATCCTGGCCCTGCTGCTGGCCTGTTAGTTACTTAAAGATTCTGTCTTTGAACCTCAATTTTCTAATTTGCTATTGGTCTTATCCCAGAGAGTCATTTTGAGGATGCAAGATGATGTATTTAGTAGGGCAGTGTGGCACAGGGCTTGAGTTGAGCTCTGGAGCTGACTGCCCGGGTTCAAATCCTGACTCTGCTCCTTTTGAGCTGTGTGATTTTGGACAAGTTCCTTGAGTCTCTGTGCCTTACTGGCACAAAAGTACACACTGTGGCCTCGTACCGTCTCCCCAGGAATGGAACCTCTTACTTTCTTCTCCCTGATCCCATTCCATTCAGAGGCTGGGGAGGACCTGGATTTGAACATGACGTTTTATTTTGCTGAAGCCTTCTGGGTTGGAGGAAGCATTTGTTCCCTAACAGGAAGGGACAGGGTCTGCGTGGGAGAGATTGGTGACACTGCCTTGGATGGGGGATACAGACAGGAAGTTCAGAAATAAGCTGATAGCTAAAGAGAATTAAGTTAGAGAGTTATTGGCACATAAAACAGAAATTCAGGCTTTTCAGAAAAATAACAGATGCCTGAATGTCAGTGGCAAGGAAGGGAGAAGGCTATCAGATTGTTTTTGAGTAAGATCTCAGCGAGGAAAGAGCGGTTTGGATCTATTTCTCTTGCTTTGTTTTCCAGGTGAAAAAAATCGAGGCTCAAGGGAGCAGCCCTTTTAGCCCTTAATTAATTAGGGTCGCCTATAGCGTGCACTAATCTTTTTTTTTTAATGTTCAGTTTGCCTTTTCGGCTAGATTGTCAGTTCCTTGAAGGCAGGTGCCCAGCTTTTGCCAGCCTCTGTGGTCCTGCTGGGCTGTGACTGATCAAGGTCCACTTTCTTGACCTCTCTGTTTTCCAGAGTGAGTACATTGCTCCGTGTGATTGTCGGCGCGCCTTTGTCTCTGGATTTGATGGCTCTGCAGGTGAGTCACTAAATTCTCTCTTTGTCCTTGTGGTACTTGTGTTCGCCTCCCTAAAATAACTGGACCCAGTTTCAGTCTGTGATACAGAACCAAAGAGAAAATACAGACCAGAAGTCCCCATTGACCCTCTGCAGAGGGGGCGTGGTCCCGGCGCCTGCAGCTCCTAGGCTTACGTGTTAGTGACTCTCTTCTCTCATGTGTTAATGATGCTTCTTTTTAATGACTTTGTTTTTCAAGTCAAAAAATTTTATTTTAAAAACAGTCTTGGGGGACTTCCCTGGTTATCTAGTGGGAAAGAATTCGCCTTCAAAGCAGGGGATGCATGTTTGATCCCTGGTGGGGGAACTAAGATCCCACATGCCTGGGGCAGCCAAACCCTCCTGCTGCAACCAGGGAAGCCTGCAGGCTCTTGAGGCTGCCTGCCACAATGAAGACCCAGTACAGCCAAAAAAAATATTGTTGAACTTTTTATTAAATATAACATGCACACAGATAAGTATATCATGAATACCCCTGTGTAACTGGCACTGCAGATAAGAAGTGGGACATGAATGGCATCCTCAGGACCCCTTCCTTCGCTTTTTGGTCCTCTGTAATTCTCTAAGCGCTTAACTCTTGGTTTCTCCCCTTTCCCTTTCAACTTGAATAATAAAGATTAATGTTGAGCTACACTGGCGCGCTGCATTAATTTTCCAAGAGCTGTTGCGCCCTTGAGTTTCAGGGTGGGTTTCCCCTTTAGGCTCCCATCCTCTTAAGTGGCTGGGTTTGACGGGAGCCCCTCTCCTCACAATTAGCGCACTGCTTCCATTGATGTAGGTGCATGTGTTGGTTGGCACATTCCATCTGGTTTAGGCTGACACCTCTGCTGAAAGCCCTGAGTTCTTCTGGGCCTGTGGGAGCTGAGGGCGGTAGAGGTGGAGATATAAACTCCCTGCGTCTCCCTGAATGCTCACAGCGCCCAGGTGGTCTCTCTTGGGAAGGGCAAAACACCTCCCTTGGGGCGTCTGTTGGAGCAGGTGGCTGTGATTGCTGAGAAGGAACCATTTCCAGCTCACTCCTGGCCCTCTGTCCACAGACCTCTGTCCTCCTGGCCTTGACTCACGTCATGCACATGGGCTCCTTTCTATGCAGGGACCAGTACCCGGGCTGCCTCCAGACTGCTGCTTTCAGCGGTTGGGCCACAGCTGGTTGTCAGTGGTACCATCTTCTCTTGCCTGGAGGTTTCCTTGGAGTCAGAGGCCTACCTGCTCCCCTCAAAGTGGGGGTGGGTGGTGGGGCCACACGGAGTCTGGGGCCTCTCACTGTGCTCGCCTGCCTGCTGCCATTCTGGGCAGCTTCTAGGTGTTTGTCAGGAACCTCTCTCATTCCTTTGCTCCCCTCCTCCAGGCACAGCCATAGTCACAGAAGAGCATGCGGCCATGTGGACTGACGGGCGCTACTTTCTCCAGGCTGCCAAGCAGATGGACAGCAACTGGACACTCATGAAGATGGGTGCGTAGAGGCACAGCCGTCTCAAGCTTAGCTGGCTGGCTCAGGAGGAGACCCTGGAGCTCCTCAGGGCTTCTGGATCTTAACCCTTTTATGGGATCAGGGACCGCTTTTAGAATCCAAGGTGTCTTAGTAACAAACTACCGTAGATGGGGTGGCATCTACAGAAATTTAGAGAAGGGATACGTGTATATGTATGGCTGAGTACCTTCACTCTTCACCTGAAGCTACCAAAGCATTGTTAATCGGCTGTTGTTGTTCAGTTGCCCAGTCGTACCCAACTCTTTGTGACCCCATGGACTGCAGCTATACCCCAATACAAAATAAAAAGTCTAAAGTTTTGGCGGGAGAAAGTTTTTTCAGCGGAAATTTATCTTTTCATGGCTGGTGGCTGGAAATCTAAAAGTCTAAAGTTTTGGGGGGAAAAATTATTTTTTCAACAGAAATTTAATTTTTCATGGCTAGTGGCTGGAAGTATGAAATGAGGGTGCTAGTGTGGTCAGACTGGTGAGAGCTGACTTCCTGGCGTGCAGACAGCCACCTTCTCACTTATCCTTACATGGTTCTCTCTCTCTCTTCCTCTTAGAAGGTTACCAATCCTACTGGATTAGAATTCTACCGTATGACTTCATTTAACCTTCAGTATCTCCTAAGCCCCTGTCTCCAAACATTGGTCACATTGTGAGGTAGGGTTTCAATGTATGAATTTTGAGGGGAAACAGTCCAGTTCATGGTACAAGGAAGAACAAGGAAGTGACAGGCTTCTATATACATACCATCACGCATTCAGTTTTGGAAGGCCCTGGCTCAGAACCCTCGTTTCAGTGAGGAGTAGCTGAGGGCCAGAGAGGACCTTGTGCCTTTGACTCATGCCCTGGGGGCCTTCCCACTGCTCTCTGCTGCCTCATGATTTTAAATGAGGTGAAGGTAAGGGGCCCCTGGCAGCTGAGCTAGGAAGCTCTCCCTCTGAGAATCCTGGCAGCTTAGCCACAGGGCAAGAGCATGGGTCTGCAGCTTTCTTGGGCAAGTTACTTCATCTTCAGTTTCCTCATCTATAAAGTGGAATGATAATTGTACCATAAAATGGCGAGGATTAAAGAAATAATATATGGAAAGCATGGAGCTCGGTGTTTATTGGATAAGGATAATGTGTGTGTGTGTGTGTACACGGGTTTTTCATTTAATTGCGTGCTGTATTTTTCCTTGTCATCAGAGTAGTCTTTTGAAATATGGTTTTAGTGATTGTACAAAGGTGCAGCCTGCTGCATTTTGAACTTGGACAATAGAAGGAGGGGAAAGCAGCTGCCAGGGCTGAGTGAGGAAGAGGAGAAAAGGCCAAATCCCTGATGTTTCTTGTTTGTTGTTGGAAGTTATGAGGAAATCGGGTTGTTACCAGACTCACAGTTCAGGGAGCAGAGGGCTGTTGATACTGAGTTGAGCTGACCCCAGGATCTATTACTGAGGTTGTGTGTGTGTGTGTGCGCGCGCGCACGCCTGCATGCTCCACACACTTTCCATATGCATGTATGAATGTTTGGCTTAGGGAGGAATTAAGAATGTTTTTATCCTGGCAATGGGTTTATTTTAAACTTGGGTTTCTCAAAATTCTTTTAAAATATAGAAACGTCAACACTGCAGCTTGGTGTTGTCCCAGTTGCGTTCTCTCTCACACACACGCACAGGCCTTCGGGATTGTGGGGCTGTTAGAAGTGGATAGGCCTCTAGGCCTTCGTACTTTTTGATTACATGCCTCTCTGTTGCTGGTTCATGCGCCCTTAGCATATATGTATATTTGTTTATATGTTAGATGCATGTGCTATGTCCATGTGTATTTCAGATACAAGCAAAGTTTAATATCTTAATTTTTCAGAAGAAGTACAAATGGAAGTTCTGATACTCTCTGCTTGCACCCCAGGGTCTCTTTTAATGTGCTCCTGGGATGTGAGCATCTCTCTTTGGGGCCTAAACTCCAGCTGTTAAGATATGTCAGTGCTTTGGGGGTTATCTGCCTCTTCCCTAGACCAGCCCTGGGGGAGGAGTCCTTCTTCCCTCCAAGCCGTCTCTAGCCTCTGCCCGCAGCCCGCCTCCTCACTGGCTCTCCTGTGTAGGGAGGTTCTGGTAGGTGTGGCTGGGGAGTGGTTGATCCCTGGGGTTTTGCCCAGCATCTGTCTGCTAGGAGATGATATGACTTCACCCTGTGAAAGTTATACTAGGGGCATTCAAGGAACTTGCTTAATAATTGGCTTGTTTAGCGGTTTGAGGAAAAAATAGGAAAGAATCAGATAGGAAAATCACTCAGTGCAGTTTCTAGGCAGGCTTTTAGAATTGAGATTCGTGAGCTCATTTCTTTATAAACCTTTGACCGTCCGTTATGTGGTTATCAGTACTCAGGGAAGGTAGTAAAAGTCAGTACTGTTTTGGAATATGTGAACTTTCACTCTTTGATATTTTACCGAAATGTTTGTTAATTGTTTAGCAAAAATCTGATGAAAAAGTATACATCTGAAACGTACAAGATATACTGGGTTGGATTAAAGAAGAACTGGGATATCACAAATAATTGTAGTTCTTTTTGTGAAGCTTACTCCGTGTCCTATGACTAGTCTCTCAGAAACAGAAAGGGTTGTGTGCTCTTGGTAATTGGAAAGCCCAGGGAGCCAGTTAAAGACACAATGTTGGGTTCCTGTGTGTTCCTCTTACAGTCTTTGGATAGGTTTCTGCTGCTGAGACTTGAGCTCAGCCCTCCAGTCAGGCTGATTGTCTGGCAGGGCCTTTCCTCTGCAATGATGCCCTCCAGGTGAGGCGAGAGCCCTGCGCGTGTGTTTGCCTTACCTGGGTGGGACGTAAGGGGGACTCTGAGCTTCCGCCTGCACCGTCTCACCACTCATTCTCTCATCACCATTAGTGGGGAAGTCACAGAAGGCCGAAGAGATGATCTTCGGGATGACATCATGCACCTGTGTTGCAGTGATTCCCAGGATGCCTTTTACCCGGGGTCCAGGGAAAATCCTGCTTCTTCTTTCTTCTGTCTCACCCTCCCCTTATATACCATCTTACTTTATGCTTTCCTTTTATAGCATCTAACTCTTCTTCTAGCCTTCCAGGATGAAGAGAAGTTCAGATTTTCCAAGTGCTGTCAATCCTTTTTAAAGAAGGTGCTTGATAAAGACCCTGTTCTCATGCTATTGGCGAATTGCACCCTTCTGGGTAGGATAGCGAGCTCAGGATCCCTGGGAGTTGTTTCTCATCAGTTCTTCCCTCTGTAGGTCTGAAGGACACACCAACTCAGGAAGACTGGCTGGTGAGTGTACTTCCTGAAGGATCCAGGGTTGGTGTAGACCCACTGATCATTCCTACAGGTGAGTAAGCCGAGGCCCTGCCAGCTTGGGTGAGGACTGGGGTTCTAGATGCCTCCCCAGCCTCCTCGTTTGCTTGTGGGTGGTGGAACCTTTGGGGGCTCAGCATGACATGAGGTCACAGCGGAGGTCAGGGTGAGGAGAAGACTTAGCAGAGGGCCGCAGGATCGCCTGTCAGAAGGTGCCAGGCTCTCAGAGCCCTGCTGCCTGTAGAGGGTGTTGAGTTCACAGCAGGATCGCCTGTCAGAAGGTGCCAGGCTCTCAGAGCCCTGCTGCCTGTAGAGGGTGTTCAGTTCACAGCAGGATCGCCTGTCAGAAGGTGCCAGGCTCTCAGAGCCCTGCTGCCTGTAGAGGGTGTTCAGTTCACAGCAGGATCGCCTGTCAGAAGGTGCCAGGCTCTCAGAGCCCTGCTGCCTGTAGAGGGTGTTCAGTTCACAGCTAGACCACCAGTGTTTCTCCTCAGATTACTGGAAGAAGATGGCCAAGGTTCTGAGAAGTGCTGGCCACCACCTCATTCCTGTCAAGGACAACCTAGTGGACAAGATCTGGACAGACCGCCCCGAGCGTCCCTGCAAACCGCTCATCACACTGGGCCTGGATTACACAGGTCAGAACCACGGCTACGCCCTGCAGGCCCTGGCCATCGTCCCCTCCACCTGAATGCAAGTCCTCTGGAGCCAGATCATCGAGCCGATGGGAGGATTTGGCCCCGCTCGGGCACGTGGGGCATTGGGGCAGCAGGAGTTCAGTTTGTTTCCACTGTTGGCACCTGCTTGGGCATAGTTTAACTCTCGCAGAGCTCTTCTGGGCAAAACCATGGGTGCTGCTGAGATGGCTTTTTCTTTTTACCATTCAGTTCCTCACTGCCCCTCTCACGCATCTGATGTTGGACACAGAGCCTAGAGGTTTCTAGATTCCGTGTCCTTTTCTTCTGCCAGCACTTGTAGGTTTACCTTCCCAGGCCCCCTGCCCTTTGTCTGTCCTCTGCCGTAGAGGCTTTGGGGAGTGGGTGGGTTTCTTTGGCTTGTGTGATAGTGGTGAGTGAGGAGCAAGTTCTGTGAACAGTCTGTGGGAGATGAAAGTGTGGATTTATGGAAGAGTGAGGAGTGCAGAGGGAAAGGCCTGGAGGTGGGGCAGAGGGGAGTGAATCTTGCTGTAGAAACAGCAGAGGAGAGGTGGAGCGGGGATGTCTGGAATGCAGGCACATTGCCCAGAGGGGTCCTGGGAAGAAAGCATTACAATCCAGACTCTCAGCCAAGTTTTAAGCAGAATTCCCGAGCTGATCTTCACAGCAGCGTTTGGTTGTGGGGACGCCCCTAGCTTGCTTCCTTGTGACACTCTCACAGAGGGTATTGCAGACTAGGGAGGGGGATGGGTCCAGTGAGGGGCCCTGGGTCAGCTAAACATTGTCCATCAGCATGCTTTGGATTCTGTGAACTGAAGGAGAGGCTCTGACCTGTTCTTTACAGAGCAGGGAGAGCAGGTTTGGCTGGTGAGACTTCGGGTCAGCAGACACGTGAGTGCCTACCATGTGCAGGGCACTGCCAGGGACTGCGTGCATGAGACAGATGCCTGCCCTGTTCACAGGTGGCTGTACATGAGGTCCAAGTGCTGTCTCGTGTCAGGTGGTGGTGAGCTTCTCTGGGGCCCACAGGAGTAGCAGGGAGTGGCCGGCTGTGTCTGACAGTGCATGTGTGGTTTGGAAGTGGTAGTTGCACTGAAACAGGCTGTGGAGAATTCTAGATCTTAGCACTGAGAGGCAGGTCTTGAGGCTCTAGAAATGTAAGGTAGAGGGTGATATTTGCCTGACCTCTAAAGATTCGGTGAGTTCTCTCTGCTGGTTAGTGTCTTCTCAAAGCTCCCTGTGCTTCCTCTATGGCAGCAGTCTTTATACAGAAGTGTAACTAATTGCTGGTTTAATTATCTGTCTTCCCTTCCAGATTGTAAGCCCCATGAGGGCAGGGCTTGTGTGTAGCTCAGAGCTGTAACTGCAGTGACCAGCAAAGCATCTGCAGATATTGATGCCTGGGCAGGAGAGATGGTTCATAGACATTTGTTGGATGAACAAATGGATTAATTTTGTTGTGAGGCAGTCTGGGCTCTGGATAGTCAACTAGCTTAGACGGAGTCACTTCTCTTGTATGGGATTGGTATCCAGGCATTCTGTCTGCTCAGATAACATGCTCCCTGGATGTGGTGCTGGTTAAGAGTGTTTGGAATGGGCTCTTTCACTTGGCTCTCAACAGTCCCCGGGACCAGACCAGGGACTGGAGTGGCAAGTGTGTTTGTTTCTTGCAGGCATCTCCTGGAAGGACAAGGTTGCAGACCTTCGGTTGAAAATGGCTGAGAGGAACGTCGTGTGGTTTGTGGTCACTGCCCTGGATGAGATTGCGTGTGAGTGCTCTGGTTTCACTGTTGGGGTGTGTTACCCAGTCTCTCAGTTGGTTCTCTGGGAATCTGTGTGCTCACAGAATTCAGTTTTCTGCATGGTCAGAGAATAAGCAAAAGACCATCACCAGTGGGTATATGGCATGCCAGGTGGGATGGAGAAGGGATTATTTTGGATGGAGAATTACAGGGCGTTGGGGAGGAGATTGTGGTTGGTCTGGAGCAGTATTACAGCGAGGCGCTGATGCTGAATATGTGGTGGTGTCCCCCTCTGGCCAGTCTACTCATTACTGTGACACCTCCGAGCAGGGGCGCTTTCTCCGAACTTTTTGTGTCTGTTAACATTCGTTTGTCTCTATAGGTATGGAAGTGAGCTCATAGGAGATATTTTTTTCTTTATACTTCTCCTGTATTTCCCAGATTCTTCACAATGAGGATGTTCTAGAAATACTTCTACTTCGGAAAACTCAGGAGCTGAAAGTTTACCAAACCTTTTGGTGCAATAGCAGTTTTTTAATCTTTAGATCTTAGACTATCCTCATGGAATTGTTCAATGCGTTCTAGAACCTGAATGAATAAGGTTGAACCTTCTTTTTCTATTTTCTGACTGGATTTGACCCAAGGTACCTGAGAAGAGACACTGCTTTATCTTTTTATTTTCTCACTAGAGAAAGATGGCTTACCGCACAATCTCTAATGCCTAGCCCCCAAACTTTGTCACGTGTATCAGTGATTTATATCCCTAATTAACTTAATAACATCAACATCAGAGAAAATAACATATGAAGCTAATTTCTCCCCTTGATTATTTAAATATCCCCTGTTTTCATTGTGGAAAATCTGGGAAGTACAGAGCAAGTAGAAAAAAAAAAAAAAAAGTCACCTATAATCTTCTTGCACAAAATCAGTTAACATTTCTGTGCATATATAATTTTGTAACTTGATTTTTTCCACTCTATTTACTCTAAGCATATATAAACATAATTTTAAGTGAATATTAAATATCCCATCATGTGGTTATAGTGGAATTTACTTAACCATTCCTCTCAGGATGACCTTTGAGTTATTCCACATTTTCTCATGATTGTATTACAGGACTACCATCAAAGTCTTGGTGCATCGCAATCTGTGTCTTGGTTTCTGATAATTTTCTTTCAGCTTTTGGAGGTGGTGTTATGGGCTGGAGGGTGTGTGCATGCTAGGGCCTTTGACCTTATTGCCATGTACCTGCCAGAGAGGTTGCACAGCACGTATGAATACACCCCTCTTGCCACACTCTCACCGACCCCAGGTACTATCATTTAAAAAGAATGCTAGTTGGGTTTGATGGGTAAAACATGTTGCCTCCATGCTGTACTTGAAGAAGCCATGGTTTTCAAATAGAGGCAGTGCGTTTGATACCAGTGTCTTTTTTGCACTCTCATTGTCAGGAGAGCAAGTGTTAGGCTGCGGGAGGCCCTGGGATGAGAGCTGTGCTCAGCACCGGTCCCTCTAGTTTCTCCAGCACGCAGTGACCTCGCCAGGGCCCTGACACTGGCCATGCAGGTCCTCCACCCAGCCGTGGTTCCGGGTGGGCCGCCGGCTCGGGTTTCATTCATGGGCCCAGAGCCCCACTGACTCACTGCTTTTGTTCCTCTGCTGGGAAGCTCCGCCTCCCCGGGGCTCCTGACCCTTACACAGAGGGCCTCATCTGGCCTCCCTGGTGGGTGGGTCTCCGTTTTTCTACCCTCAGTCTCTTGCCTCAGAAGGGAGCGAGTGCTTGGCTCCCGCCCTTGTACTTGGGAGTGCCAGAGGTTTTTCTGCGGCAAGGCCAGGCCTGGCGGGTCACCGCTGGGTGGACCATTTCAACTCTTTGTCTGGAGGGCAATTCTCGGGTGTTCTGACTAATAACTCTTTCCGTTCCCTTCCCGGGGTGGTGATGTGGCAGCGAAAGACACAGTTCTGGTGCCCTCATTTGGTGGATATGTGCAACTGCAGCTCAGAGGCGAGACAGGGAAGGGAGGCTCCCGGCCTCTCTGAGAGGTCTACCCTGCCCTTCCCGGCCAGTGGAAGCGCTCCCTGCATCCTCCCAGCTGCCCCTTAACTCGCAGTCGGGCGGGTGACAGGAATTTTTTTTTTTTCCAGGGCTATTCAATCTCCGAGGATCAGACGTAGAGCACAATCCTGTATTTTTCTCCTATGCAATCTTAGGACTAGAGACGATCATGTGAGTGCTGGCCCCGCACCTGAAAGTCTTCCCCAGCTCCTTGGAGCCCCAGTCCACCACCCTGGCCCGGGCCCACTGGTCTCCGCCTGATGTGCGCCAGGGTCCTGCTTTTCTCCTGCCCTTTCCTGCCTCCCTTTCCCTTCTGCCTTCCTTAACAATACTTATTAATTTAGATCCTGCCTCTCTTATAATCCTGAAAATTATTGGTAGTGCTAGAAGATAAAAAAATAAGTGTCGAGGACATTAGAACAAAACCAGAGAGAGTAAGCTTAGTTCACAGAATTCCTGCTGCAGAGACTTGTTTAGGCAGCACATTGGACTCCTTGCAGCCAAGGCAGAGAGGGATATGGGCTTTGTTATACACAGTCCTGGGTCCACAATGCAAATAGACCTCACCATTCAGAAAGTCAGAAGTGATGCAGGAAACACCCCTGAGTCGTGCCTTGTTGAATTGTCTTTTAAACTGCTGCTTGCGGCCTTCCTGCCATTGCTCTTCTTGTTTGAGTGGCTTTCTGCATTCAGACATGTTTATTGAGTGCCTATTATGCGCTAGAGTCTCCACTAGGTGTTGGGATGAATGAGGCAGACAGGGTCCTGGGTTAGAGTTGGGGATTCCGATGCATAGTTGGCACTCACTTGTCAGTGGGGCAGGTATGGATGTTATTGGAGGGGCCTGACCTGATCAGAGGAGACAGTAATATTGAGACAGAGATTCAGGGTACTTGGGAGTTAGCTCGGTGAGGAGGGAATGAGGAGGAAGAGAAACAGGTGATCTAAGCTGGGGAGCAGCATTCTCAGAGACTGGGCAGGAGAGAGTGCAGTGCAGGTGAAGGACCCAGAGTGGTCCAGTGTGGTTGAAACCTGGAGCGGGAGACCGGCAGGTAGTCAGGGCCACATAAGCAAGGCCTTGTGAGTCAGGTTTAGGAGCTTGGGCTCTTGCCCTGAGGATGCTGTGAGTTTCCACAGGAAACCACATGGTCAGGCTTGTAAATCATAGAGAATTTATGACTGGAGTGAAATTATGGGGTGGATTATGATGATTGGAAAATAGGGTGGATAGGGAAGACTAGTGGCAGGGAGACCAGTTAGGAGGCCATGGCACTGATCCATGGGAGTTGGTAGTGGTTAACCCTAACCCTGACCTGGGCAGCAAGTGGGCAAGGCTACAGTGAAAGCAGGAGAGGTTTGAGGGGTGCTTAGGACGTAAGTTCAAAGATCTCCATGAAGGAGGGAAAGAGGGCCATCAAGGAGGACAGTGCCCAGGTCCTGGCTTGGGGGACAGGGTGGAAGGTAGCAGGCACGGGGCAGGGAGCACAGGTTTGGGAAGGGCATGGAGGGAAGAGAAGCTGCTCATTTGGGATGCTGGAAGGTGGAGCCTGTCTCTTGAGTGTGGGTCTGTGTTCTTGTCCTCTGATTCCTGCGCCCACCTTTCCTCTCACCTCTCCTCTGGCCCCTCTGCAGGCTCTTCATTGATGGTGACCGCATAGACGCCCCCATTGTGAAGGAACACCTACTGCTTGACTTGGGCCTGGAAGCCGAGTACAGAATCCAGGTGCTTCCGTACAAGTCCATCCTGAGCGAGCTCAAGATCCTGTGTGCCAGCCTTTCCCCAAGGGAGAAGGTGTGGGTCAGTGACAAGGCCAGCTATGCTGTGAGCGAGGCCATCCCCAAGGTTGGTAGCCCCAGAGCCGATCAAAACCTGCCACTCTGGCTACCAAGCCCTTCCAAGTCCTGGCATCGTGCGGCTTCTCTCTGAAGCAGAGAGAGGTTGGTTGTTCAGGCAGGTTCCCAGGACTGGGTGTCATATCAGAGGTGTCATCCCTGCAATGAGCCCTTTGGGCTCTTGGAACCCAGTGAGTCCCGTGTTTTCCAAGATGTGGCATGAGAGATGATTTTAGGTGGTGTACATTCATACTTAGGTTTATTTAAATGTATCTATTTTTAAAGCATTTTAACATTTAAAGAATGGACCAGTGGTTACCAATGTGGAGAGGGAAAGGAGGTGGGGCAAGATTGGGGTACCAGATTCAGAGGTACAGACTGCTATGTATAAAAAAAGAAGCTACAAGGATATATTATATAGCACAGGGAATTTAACCAATATTTATAATAACTTTAAATGGAGTTTAACCTTTAAAAATTGTGAATCACTCTATTATACATCTAAGACATATAATATATTGTGTAGGAGAAGGCAATGGCACCCCACTCCAGTACTCTTGCCTGGAAAATCCCATGGGCAGAGGAGCCTGGTAGGCAGCAGTCCATGGGGTCTCGAAGAGTCAGACAGGACTGAGCCACTTCACTTTCACTTTTCACTTTCATGCATTGGAGAAGGAAATGGCAACCCACTCCAGTGTTCTTGCCTGGAGAATCCCAGGGACAGGGGAGCCTGGTGGCTGCCGTCCGTGGGGTCGCACAGAGTTGGACACGACTAAAGTGACTTAGCAGCAGCAGCAGCAGCAGCAGCAGCAGCATACTTCAATTAAAAAAAGCATTTTAGTGTGTAGTTGAAAAAACACAATTAGCATATGAGACCATGTATTATAAAAATTATTTCTTAAGAGAGAGTTGATTTCAATAGACTGTTGATTCAAAGATCATCTAAAGAAGAGTCTTAAGTAAATAAGGGTCCAGTGAGTAGGCAACCCAGGTAAGCCCTGTGCAGATGGTGTGAGAGTGTCTGAAGTTTGGGAAACACTACTCTGTATCTGTCCCCCACCATATTTTATAGTTAAGGAGACCTGAGGCCCAGGGATTTATCAAAGGTCAAGTGATAGTGATAGTGATGCCCTTGACCGAACCCCTGCTGGGTGGTGCTAAGCAGCTGACATGTACCCCCTCATTTTCACTGAGGCCTGGGGCAGGAGTCCATGCCGCCTTAGTTGAGACTTTTTGATTGTCCTACTCTGGGCCTCTGGCTGCCAAGTGGCCTTTGGCAAAGCCAGCAATATCCTGTCTCCTTCACTAAGCAGGGGCCATGCTGGGAGGAGTCCAGGCCTGGCCTTCTAGCCCGGTTTTCCCATTGCACCCCTGTCACTATCACGCTGTGTGATGGAGTTCCTCAGAGCTTTGCTTCCGCTGGGGTCATGCCTGCCTTTGTTTCACGAGGGGCAGGTATGCAAGAGAGAGAGAACAAGCAGTGTGGAGAGAGGGAAGCTCCGTGCAGGCGCAAGGTGATACAAAATTACTCCCTGCTCCCTGTAACACAGGGCTGGATTCTGACTTGTTCTCAGTTGGGAAGGCTCTTCCCCAGCCCTTTAAGACCTGACTTTAATGGTAGCTGATGCCTGAGCATGAGGTGGGAAGGAACAGGAGCCCCCCCCCACCTCATGGGTCACATGCATCCCCAGACAGTGGGAAAGGCCTCCTTTGTGCAGCCAGGAAGGGGTTATTTCGGTCAAGCTTTGATCTGTTCATGAACCCTGACCATGACCACGGAGGTTTGAAAAGCAGCATCTTGCTGCTGGCTGGCAGCCAGCTGTCTCAGAGAGCTGAGGGGGTGAGGGGAAAGACGAGAAATAGCTTGTTTGATGTACTTTATCTTTTTGGATGAGCTCAAGCCCCTTTCTCCAGCCCAGAGTCACCACCCAAAAAGGGCAGGTCTTTGGGCCCCAGGCGACAGCAGGGAGGGTCTGAGTGGGAGCTCTCTGCGATCTGTCTAAAGTGAGGAGTCCTGGCTGGAGGGGTGATCTTGGTCTGGGGTGCGTGAGTCCCACAGTACCGCCTCCCGCCCCAGGATCATCGCTGCTGTATGCCTTACACCCCCATCTGCATCGCCAAAGCTGTGAAGAATTCTGCTGAATCAGAAGGCATGAGGCGAGCTCACGTGAGTAAAGCAGCCTGTGCAGAAGAGGGGTGTGTGCTGGTCAGAAGGCCCGACTCCCTTACCTGCTTTGTGGCTTTGACCATGGTGCAGGTGGGAATGTCTCTGAGCCTTCCAGAGTTAATGAGAGAATGAAATAAATACTGGAGGGGTCATGGGAATCACTTGCATGGAAAGCCCTGACTGCTGGTGGTGTGTGGTCCTCTGCGTTAGGGCTGGGCCTTGGATCTGCCCATCTGATTTTCAGTCACAACTTTAAAAAATGTCTCTCTTATTTGCACAGATTAAAGATGCCGTTGCTTTATGTGAACTCTTTAACTGGCTGGAAAAAGAGGTTGGTTCTTAGTTTTTGTTTAACACGTGGACATAGATTATTCAGAAATTATCTACATGTGATTCTAACTGTGACTCTGGTTGACCATGAGGTCTAAGATCTTGATCTAATTTTAGTACTCTCTTTTAAGAGTTCTTTGTGGAAATTTGTTGTGTGTGTTTTTAAAAACTGTAGAAAATAGTAACAAAGATGAAAAAAGAAATTCCTTAATAGAATGGATCCTTTCTGGGTTAAGAAATTGTCTTGTAATGAAGTGGACTTTCATTATAAGGAAAAATGACTACAGGCAAGCTGCTTGTATCAAGAGAAAAAATGTCTTTGTGTATATTCTGAACTTTAAGCCATAAAGCTTTTTATATTAAATTGATTCTTGGTCATTAGTTTCTTGCCTTTTCACTCCTTGTAGCTGATAGGGACGTGATTTCTTTGTGCTCTTACTAAACGGTATCGTATTCCCTTTAAATACTTTATGAGCAACTCTTTGAAAGTAGCTTACATTGGGAGAAGAAAATACTTTGATTCCCACAAGTTTTTCCCGTCTGGCAATTGTTCATCTGTGTATGTCATTTTTTTTTTTTTTTTTCAGCGTGGGTCATTTTCACGTGTCTCTCACTGTATCGCTATCACTCTGTATTCTGTTTTATTCACTTAGTATCATAGTGTGAGCATTTCCCATTTTCTTTGAGATTTTAAATAAATAATCAAAATGGAGACTGTGTTTAGTGGCTAGGCTGCTTTATTTACCCATTCCTCCTATTTTCAAATGTTAAGAGTGTTTTTTGAATTTTTTTTTTTTTTGTAATTACCAAGCACCTTGTAATAATATCTTTGCATTTATCTTTATTTAGGATCTTTTTCTTAGGATATTGTAGGTGGGAATGCTTTTGAAGTTTTAAATTTAGGTGTATTAAATTTGGGGAAGTTTTAGGATATAAAACTGAGGGAAACAGTTGGGGAAAAATTCAATGGATAGAAGTCCTTTTACTTTTACATAGCTTTGGTTAAGAGCCTTTGGGAATTCCCTCCTTGTTGAAGATGAGACATACGCTGTGTCTTGTAGGTTGGACAGTTGGAATGTGGAGATTGAGGAAAAAGTAAGCTTTTAATGTACTCCCTATAACAGAGGAGCCTAGCAGCCTAAGTCTGTGGGGTCGCAAAGAGTCAGACACGACCGAGTGACTAACACTTTTCATAGTATGTGGGAGACCCGTGAATTTATCACGCCCCAGTCATTTATAAGCAACTTTCTCGTAGGTGCCCAAAGGTGGTGTGACAGAGATCTCAGCTGCCAACAAAGCTGAGGAATTCCGCAGGTAAGGATCACTGTGGGGGCCCTGTGAGTCTTGTGCTCCTGTCCTTGGCACATTCAGGGAAGCTGGGCGAGGCCCTGATTCCTGGCACAGTAAGAACCTTTAGGCCGCTCTGCTCTGTGTGTGTCTTTCTGTTCCAGGCAGCAGGCCGACTTTGTGGACCTGAGCTTCCCAACCATTTCCAGTACGGGACCCAATGGCGCCATCATTCACTACGCGTAAGGCATGCGGAGGAGCACGCTGCCTGGCTTTGCTGCTGCTTCTGCACAGGAGCCTGAGCAGGGGAGAGATATTGTTTTATCAAAGGCCCCTGCGCCCACCTCCATGTGTCTGTTGAGATTGTTCTTCTGTGTGAAATAAGATCTTTGAGGTCTTCTTGTCTCTCAGTCCGAAGCCTCTGCCTTTTGGGAGCGACTCTCTGGCACCGATGTTGCCCATCGACATTGTCCATGATGTAGTCAAATGGGTCATCCCTCTTTCCTTCTGAGACTGCAGTGTCTGTTGTCATAATCCCCGAATCTTAACAGTTAGAAGTTTTAGTGTTTTTCTTTTCTGACAGTGGCAGCCTTCTTGACACACTAGTCCAAACATCTTGTGAGCTCCATGACCTCCATACCAAACAAACTTACCATTAGGTTGTGGAGCACCCTGTTGTGTTTAAGGAGATAATCTGTACCGTCTCTTTCCTCCCCAGCCTTTGGGGATTTATTTGTACCACATGAGCCTGTGGACCCACAGAGCCAAGCTTCCTTCCACTGTGAGACCAGGAGGGCAATGATGAATTTGGGAGAGCTAGACCCACCTGTGGAGGTGGTGGGAAATGGATCTAGGCTTCTTGCATGGGCTCCAGCTTCAGCTTCGCCTGGCTCACATGGTTTTGCCTCGTGTGGGGTATCTTGAGTTCTTTGCTTCCCATCTGTGACGTGCATCGTGATGGAGCACTCTGGCTGTCTCACTGTGCTGTACTTGGGCACAAGTCCCCCCTCCACCCTTTTTACTAATCGCTTTTAGAGTTTTTAGTCTTGGGACAAATTTTGAAGCTGCTGTGTGGGAGTTAGTCACGGGTGTGGCTGTACGGTTCTCTCATATTAATGCTTCTGTTCCAACATTAAACTATCAAAAGTACTTGAGTTCTTGTCTTATATTTAGCACAGGTGATGAATTTCCTGGCTGGATATGACCCTAGAACTTAAAAAAAAAATTTCAGTCCAAGAGGGGAGGATCTCACTTTCCCTTTGTGTTTTTTCATTGTGGCTGTTGGAAGCCTGTTGAGAAGCAGGGTGCTGGGCCCATATCTGGTGGCCTTTTCTAGTCATTGGGATCGAGAGCCTACTGGCCCCCTTACTGCCTGCAAATGAAGGAGAACCTCTGTGAGACCCTCTCTGCACTGCAGGGCAGAGACTTGGAATGCTCATGTCCCATCTAGCTTTTCCCAGTGAAGTGTATTGTCTGGAAGGAGATATGGAGGAATCAAACTACTTTAAAAAATACCTCACATTCATTTGAAAATAGTGCTCTAGTATAACAGCATCATGATCTACTCCTTCCCCCAGCAAAAGTCCCTTTAGTTTTTCTCCCAAAGTGAGACACTCGCCTTCTGCCCCTCTGGTGGTCTAGGAAGCAAGTGGGGAGGCTCCTGGTGGGGTTAGGTCTGAGGGAGAGAAGTGCAGGCTTGAGGCAGGGGACTGAACCATCCTCCCCCGCCCCCACCTTGCCAAATAAAGACAAATGACTCCAGACTGCTCTCTTCACATTTTCCAGCTTGGTCCTCTTGCTTCTGTTGATTATTTTTGTAGTTTTTACAGTTATCTCATGAACACTTATTTTGTTCTAGTCTCAAATGGAGGTAGATATAAAGAAATATGTTATTCCTCCTTCTCTTGAGCTCCTTATCTAGTTGGGGAGATAGGTTGACTAGTCTTGAGTAGATGGTTAATATTACTTGCAGTAATTAACCATTGGGGAAACTTGGGTTTGATATAATTTCAGGCTTACATAAGTTGTTGGACTAGTACAAAGAACTCTCGTATCCCCTCCTCCCGGCTTCAGGAAGCATTTACATTTGTGGAATAATTACTTTGTAATTAATTTTCTTAGGCCGGTCCCTGAGACGAATAGGACCTTGTCTCTGGATGAGGTGTACCTCATTGACTCGGGTGCTCAATACAAGTAAGTGAATCGGGGCGACTGGAGAGCCTGACTCCACTAAGTCAGGGCAGTTGAGTAGGTGGACAGGCCAGGCTCCAGCCGAGATTTCTCAGCGGGTCATCTCATTCTGCGCCGGTCACTGATGGAATTGTTCCCATGTCTTGTCCTTTTCCTCACCCCTTGTTGAAATAGCCCAGTTGTGATTCTGTTCCCACAAAAGACTGTTTGTTAGAAATGTTTAGTCCTTGGCTGGAAGCTGTTAAATACTAAATAAATAACTGAAAGTAAGCTTTCAGAACCACTGGGAAGTCTTCTGCCTCAGCCCATAAACCACCTGCCAGCTCCCCAACTTGCAGTGACCTCAGGGCCTTGGGGAGTGAGGGCTTAGTTTTGAAAGGATGAATGAGAAATGAGGGTCATCCCTGAGTTTCTGAACTTCTTTCTTCATGCCCTGCTGCTTTCACAGTCATTAGCTAGAATAGTTCCCCAGAGAACCCACGATTTGATTGGGTCTTGAGGTGGAACCCACGAGGAGGAGCTGGAATAGGTGTTGTCTGCATCGAGAGAGCATGAGCCAGGCCTTTTAATCCTCCATTTTCCACTGCAGCTGGGACTTGGCCTGGTGGAGAACCTTGTTATTAAATGAGCTCAGCTAAGTATGTGGAAGCCACAATCTAGCCTGGGAAGTATGGGCTGGTGTTAATAACAGCCCAGAGCATAGAGTATTGAGATTACTTGGGTAATGGTGTAACTTTGGGTCACTGCTACATTTTAGCAGCGTTCTAGAAGTTATCGTTTTTTTGTTGGGGGTGGATTGGGGTGTTCTAAAAGGTGCATTTGGGTATTTTTAGGTTCTAGTAAACTGCTT
The DNA here is from genome assembly GCF_055505025.1 of Bos grunniens. Taxonomy (NCBI): domain Eukaryota; kingdom Metazoa; phylum Chordata; class Mammalia; order Artiodactyla; family Bovidae; genus Bos; species Bos grunniens. The sequence goes on along the minus strand of NC_141190.1, from coordinate 30,202,627 downwards.
GCCATCCTGACAGGAGGAATGAGTTTGACCTTCTTTTGCCAGAAGGTCCATTTCCCTTTCATTCATGACCCCAGGAATGGTGTCCTCCATGAAACAGCGCTCACATTGTAGACTCGAGTGTGTGTGTGTCAAGGCCTGACTGGGTTCACTCCCACTGCACTGGGCCATCCTTGCTTTCACACTCTGTCTCATTTTATTTTTTATAGTAACTTTATTGAAATGTAATTCCACTTATTAAAGTGTACAATTGGTGATTTTTAGTTTGTTCATAGAGTTGTGCAACTATCACCACCATCGATTTTAGACTATTTTCATCACCCCCCAAAAAAGAATCACTATTCCCATTGGCAGTCACTTTCCATCTTCCCCTAGCCAGGGAACCACTAATGTGCTTTAGTCTGTATGCACTTGCCTGTTCTGGACATTTCATATAAATGGAATTATGTAATATTAATATATGGCATCAGTGTCTGCCTTCTGTCACTTGGCATAATGCCTTCAAGGTTCATCCATGCTTAGCACGCATCAGTGCTTCATTCCTTTTTATTGCTGAATGCTGTTTCATTCGGAGAAGGCAATGGCACCCCACTCCAGTACTCTTGCCTGGAAAATCCCATGGATGGAGGAGCCTGGTAGGCTGCAGTCCATGGGGTCGCTAAGAGTCAGATACGACTAAGCGACGTCACTGTCACTTTTCACTTTCATGCACTGGAGAAGGAAATGGCAACCCACTCCAGTATTCTTGCCTGGAGAATCCCAGGGATAGGGGAGCCTGGTGGGCTGCTGTCTGTGGGGTCGCACAGAGTTGGACACGACTGAAGTGACTTAGCGGCAGCGGCAGCTGTTTCACTGCATGTATATAGTGCGTCTTGTTTACTCATCAGTGGTTGAACACTTGGGTTGTTTCCATGTTTGGGATGTAAAGAGCACTGCTGCCATGAACATGAGTGTACGCCTGTTTTTGTGGATGTTCTCGTTCTCTCGGGGGTTTACTCGGGGGAGTAGAAGTGCTGGGTCATAAGGTCACTCCATGTTTAAGAAACCTTTTATGAACCAGCAAACTGTTTTCCTAAGTGGCTGTACTATTTACACGTCCACCAGTCAGCGCATGAGGGTTCACTTTTCTCCACATCTTCACCTGTCTCTTATTTGAGGAAGAGCTTCTCTGGAGTGAACACTGTAGCTTGTCCTTTCTTTTGGGCAGGGATGGAACCACAGACGTCACCCGCACCATGCATTTTGGAACTCCTACGGCTTACGAGAAGGTAAGAGAACGCTCGAGAGGCCCGCTACTTTCTCTGACCGTCCCCTCTCGTGAAAAGGGATTGTATAAATAAGTACAAGTTACACGTGGGACAGTAAAATAGCTCATTACTGTGGAGTCAGGCTTATCTGCTTTATGACATCCGCTTAATTGATTATTGGAGAGACTTTAAGAGCATTCTGTCTGCTAAGGTCAGGCTCAGATTCAAGTTTAAACAACTTTGGCCTTCTTTGGGGAAGGGAGCAGGGTAGTGAATTTTTTTTTTTTTTTAATGAACGTGTCTAGATTTGATTCTCAAAGCTACCCCCCTTCTTTTTTCAATTTCAGTGTTCCTATTTATAGGCTCAGCTCTCTAGGAACCCTCTGAAATGACATGCATTGCTCAGTGTCTGGGCTTTCCAGCATATAGCTATAAGGTAGAGAGATGTATGCTGGGAGTCTAGACACTGGGCTTCAGACCTCTGCTGTTCACAGGCTCCATGACCTTGATCCTTGACACTTAGACCATCATAAAAATGGGGGCAGAGTACTCACCTCCAAGGCTGGCTGGGAAGGTTCTGTGAGCCCAGCTGGCTCCTGGATCTTAGCCACTGCTTGGCAAATACTGGTTGAATCTGAGTCTCTCTCTTTTCCCTGGGAGCTGCTTCAGGAAGCTTGTCCAGGGAGGAGGGCTCTGTGGGATGCAGCAGGGCAGATTTCCTAGTGCTGGTCCCTCGTGTCTTTCATTAGTTGGCACCAGCACCTTGGATGAATTTGACCTTGGGTCCAGATACCTTTAGTTTGGGGTTTCCTTGGTGGCTTAGATGGTAAAGAATCAGCCTGCAGTGCAGGAGACCTAGGTTCGATCCCTAGGTCAGGAACATCCTTTGGAGGACGGAATGGCTACTCACTCCAGCATTCTTGCTTGGAAAATTCCATGGACAGAGGAGCTATGGAGTCGTAAAGAGTCAGACACGACTGAGTGACTAACACACACACCCCTTTGGTGTGTGTATTACCAGGGATTCCTGTGCTGTGTTCAGTCTGGACCAGATTGGACAGTGTGCAGTTTAGTGCTGATTTTGCACCTTACTGGCAAGCCACCACCCATCCAAACAGTACTTTTCTTGTCTGGGCGGTCAGGACTAAACGCTGAGTATAGGTAGTGGCGAGGTGCACAGAGTAGCAGCAAGACCACCTGGCTCCAAGGCCAGATGCTGCCACTTATGAACTGTGTGACCTGGCATGTTGATTACTTCATCCCCCTGTGAAGTGAGGATGGCAGGAGTGCCTCTGTCCTGAAGTGTGGGGTTAGACATGTAGTGCTTAATATTGTGCCTGGCACCGAGGAGTAGCTTGATAGTGTTAGGTAGTGTCATCAGGACTTCTTACTACTTTTTCTCAGTCTTTGTGAGGCTCTGATGGCAGAGAGTTCATTTCAAAGGAAAGACTAGTGGGATCGTCTCTTGGACAGTTCTCTTTTACTACATTGAATTTCAAGATTTTCTAGAAAATTGGTCCCAAGGCCAAGTTTTTTTCCCACCATTTTTTTTCCTGTTCCTCTGATTTTCTCTGTGGTATTGCTATAAACAGTGGAAACAGTGGCTGACTTTATTTTTTTGGGCTCCAAAATCACTGCAGATGGTGATTGCAGCCATGAAATTAAAAGATGCTTACTCCTTGGAAGGAAAGTTATGACCAACCTAGACAACATATTAAAAAGCAGAGACATTACTTTGCCAACATAGGTCTGTCTAGTCAAGGCTATGGTCTTTCCAGTGGTCATGTATGGATGTGTGAGTTGGACTATAAAGAAAGCTGAGTGCCAAAGAATTGATGCTTTTGAACTGTGGTGTTGGAGAAGACTCTTGAGAGTCCCTTGGACTGCAAGGAGATCAAACCAGTCCATCCTAAAGGAGATCAGTCCTGGGAGTTCATTGGTAGGACTGATGTTGAAGCTGAAACTCCAATACTTTGGCCACCTGATGCGAAGACCTGACTCATTTGAAAAGACCCTGATGCTGGGAAAGATTGAGGGCAGGAGGAGAAGGGGACGACAGAGATGGCTGGACGGTGTCACTGACTCAATGGACATGGGTTTGGGTGGACTCTGGGAGTTGGTGATGGACAGGGAAGCCTGGCGTGCTGCGGTTCATGGGGTTGCAGAGTCGGACACGACTGAGCCACTGAACTGAACTGATTGCTATAAAACCGTAAGAGGCAAGGTTTTCAGAACTACCTGAAAACTGCAGGATGAAAGCATCTATGCCCATCTTGAACATGCCCCTGGGTTTTCTTTGGCAGGAATGCTTCACATACGTCCTCAAGGGCCACATAGCTGTGAGCGCAGCGGTTTTCCCGACTGGAACCAAAGGTAGGTGGTGCCTTGTGTCACATGGCAGGCTTCTTCTTGTTCAGGCATCGAGCATGTCTAAATTTGGGTGAAAACACATGTCCTCCCCTTGCCATAACAGCCTGCAGACTACTGCAGGCCCAGCCTGGGCAAGTGGCGTTGCTGCTGGACTGAGCGGAGAGGACCTCCAGGGAGCCAGACTTAGGATCGGGCCCAGGGTCAGCTGTACCTCCCTCCTGACCACTTGTGTTGGGTGACCTCGGGGGGGTGGCTCTCAGGAGAGGGCAGCAAGGCATGAAGGCCCCCAGGGAAGCTGGTGCAGCCTCCTGTCTGCCCCGGGTGTTGGGCCAGTGCTCCTTTTAGGACTCGGGTTGGGATTTTATTTTACTGGGAGCCTGACTTGAGAACTAGACCTTGTTGCCTGAGGACTGGTGGGTGGGCCATTGCATGGGAAGTTGATAAGACCCGGTCCTTGAATCTGCTTAGATTGCCCGGGCACTCATCTCCCTGGTACCACTTTCTTCATGCTTGCAATCTGGTTAGGATCTCATTTTGCAGTTCCAGAACTGTAGGGTTCCAGCACTGGGAAGGGAACGTTCATGCCATCTACTGCAGCCTTTACCTGCTGCTGGCAACGTCCCTGACCAGCATCCTCCAGCTGTAGAGTGAGCTCCAACTGGTGGGGGAGCCGTCCTGCTCAGGAACTCTGGTTGTCAGAAAGTTCTTCTTTGTGCTGGACTGAAACCTGAATCCTCCAGTAACTTTTACCCTCTGGTTTCTGTTTCATCTTCCGGAGCCAAACCTAACAAATCTAATCTCTGAAGTGCTTTGCAAGTTGGAAAGTGCTGTACAGATATCACCAAGTGGTCCTTTATGTGTCTTTCAGGCCACCTCCTTGACTCCTTTGCCCGCTCAGCGTTATGGGATTCTGGCCTGGATTACCTGCATGGAACGGGGCATGGTGTTGGGTCTTTTCTGAATGTTCATGAGGGTCCATGTGGCATTAGTTATAAAACATTCTCTGATGAGCCCTTGGAGGCCGGCATGATCGTCACTGATGGTAGGTGTCCCTCACCTAGAGGCTGCGCGTGGATCCTCTGCCTTTTTGAAAGCTCTGTGTTGTTTCTTATTTTTTATTATAAAGTGGAAAAAATTTCCCCTTCCATCACTTTGGGCTTCCCTCGTGGTTGATATGGTAAAGAATCTGCCTGCAATGCAGTCGGGAAGATGCCCTGGAAAAGGGAATAGCAACCCTCTCCAGGATTCTTGCTTGGAGAATTCCATGAACAGAGGAGTCTGGTGGGCTACAGTCCACGGGGTCACAAAGAGTCAGACCCAACTGAGCGACTAACACTTTGACTTCCCGTCACTTTGAATTAGACAACAACCACATTTGCTAATTATAAAAGTAATAAATATTCATTTTAGAAAATGTGAGACTGTGGAATGATATAAAGAAGAAAATGAAAATTATTTGTAATCCAATTTGTAATTCAGGGGAAACATGACTTAACATTTGTATATGTTAACTTCTTGTTTCTTTATATATCTGCATACCTTTTTTAGTATCATTGAAATTACACTGGACGTATGGTCTGTATTCTGCTTTCTTACCTAATATGTCCCTATATTGTTACCAAATCTTGGTGAATGTCTTTTAACACCTGCATCATTGTGTCTTACGGCTCTGCCCCATACTTTGGCCGATGTTCTGTTATTTTACTCCCTGCCCTGCAGCCAGTTCTCAGGAATTCCAAGCCTTTCTGTCTCTGGACTTCTAGATAAAAATGCCCCATGGAAAGGGGTGTATCTGGGCTCTTGCACTGGATTGAGTGGCCCTTCCTCTGTTCTCCTTCGAAGTGTGGTCTGCCCAGCAGTGAGAGCTTCTCTGCATGTCTTCATCACGGGCTGCTCCTCATTCAGGGGTTTGGTTTGTTTTAGAGCCAGGGTATTATGAAGATGGGGCTTTTGGAATTCGCATTGAGAATGTTGTCCTGGTGGTGCCTGTTAAGACCAAGGTGAGTAATGATGTATTTATTTTGTTTTAAAAATTCCCTTATTCCTTCATGGGGGAAGATGAAGGCTTTTGTCCTTCAAACCAAGAGCATGCCATTCTAGGGCCAAAATGGAGTTTCCTTCCCTTGGTATTGGGGTCTTTCCTGGAATTCGTTCTCTTCTGCAAAGCTAGAAAGAAAATCCTGAGTAAACGGGGACCCTGAACAGGGACCCTGAACGGGACCTCAGGGAGCCTCAGGCAGGCCCCTGCTTCATGTAACGTGGGGCTCTGAGTTTACTGGAGGCACGGTCTCATCATGAAACCTTCACTGTGTGTGTGTGTGGGCGTCGGGGGAGCGAGGGTGGAGGGTGCTTGTTTAAAAGCTTCCTCCAGATGTTGAAACTGAACCTCCATGACTGGGACCTGGGAACTATTTTCAACAAATGCCCCAGATGGTTGTTACCAGGTAAAACTGAGGAAGCCTGAGCTAGCCGCTGGGTCAGGTACCACAGATAGGCGATAAGACAGGTGTGGTGCCATCTCCCCATCACAGTACCAAGAGGAGGCAGGTTTTAGGTGCTGGGCTTTACCTCCAAGACCTGTTTGCTCCTCCTCCACAGTTGGAGGGAAGTGACTTCCTAGGCCTGCAGGGAGGCTGGCCACCGGGGTCTGCTCTCTGCCTGCACACTGGCATCTCTGGCGCAGCCTCGCCTCTCCCCATCCCACAGGCCCTGCCAGGAAGGGAGACCCAGCATGGCCCATGTGCCCTGCTGTTCCATGCCTCGTGCACTGGACGGACCTCTTAACGTCACCTGAGGGGCCTGGCTGGGGCAAGGCAGGCCGCGTACTTGATGTTAAAAAAAAAAAAAAAGATCTACTGGGGCCTTACGGCTTAGCAGAGGCTTGAGAAGCAAACCAGAGATGCGCCTGCTTCTAGATGCCCCGCCCCCACCCCCCACCCCGATGCCTTCTCCCATCACAGCAGACAGGAGCCTTGTGCACCTGCTGACCAGGTCCTCAGCACTCAGTCTGGCCTTTCCTGAAGGCGCAGGCTGTGGTCTGCACAGCGGAGCAGCTCTTGGAAAGTGGCCCTGCGTCTTGTCTCCTTCATCTGTTAGAAATGGTGACCGGCTAACCACTCTTGATTTCTTGCTACACCTGGCTGAGGGGTGGTCATGTCTTGGGTGGGTGACCTCAGGGTGGATCATCGTGGTGAAGAGGAATAAACGCTCCTATTGTCTTCCCTTTCCCATAGTATAACTTCAACAACCGGGGAAGCCTGACCTTTGAACCTCTGACTTTGGTTCCAATACAGACCAAAATGATAGATGTGGATTCTCTAACAGACAAAGAGGTAACAAGGGACTCCTGGGGCAGGGGGCAGAAGTGTGTGTGTGGGGTCGGGGGTGGAGAACCGCCCTGAGTCCTCCCGTCCATCCTCACTTTTAAGTCCTCTCTGCCCTGTGTCCTCCCCTCCATCCTTACTTTGAAGTCAGAGTCTAGGCCGGTTGAGTTGGAACATCCTAGGTTCCCCAAGGACTGTAGGTGCTTTTCCTGTAGTTGTTGGCTTTCGAGGTAGGTAGCAGCCGTTTGCCCCCCCTTGGAGGCTGTAGTGTTCATAGGTGGGAATGAACAGTGTGCTCTTGCCTCTCGGGAGGGCAGGTGCCATAACTGCTGGGAGGCATGTTTAGCAAACATGGACCATGTGTCTTCCCACAAAAAGCCAGGTGGGCAGGGGGACTGTTGGCTGTTGCACACACCAGATTGTTTCCTCGTGTTGCTTGAAACACTAAGGAACTGAGAAGCACAGTCTATGATCATATGCGTGGTTTTCACACAGACGAGGAGGTGGGTGGTTGCTCTGGGCTCTGAAACCCTTCACAAAGCAGAAGCATGGCCGTGCTCACCTGTCAAGCTCAGAGGGTGATAGGTCTTGAAACCCCTTCAGACCCTCGGGTGGGTCCCCAGGCTCAGATCCAGAATTCTGTAGGCAGACTGGAAGGGTCAGGCAGGCGATCAAGGTCAGAGTAGGGATGAGGGTCAAAAATGGTAGAAACACCATCACTCCAGCTATCTGCTGTGAAGTGATCAGGCTTGAGCCAGGAAGATAGAAGCCAAAAGGATACCAATTCCAGAGCAAAGCAGGTGGCTGGAAGCCCAGCAAAAAGCAGCCAAGCAGGAGCCAAAGGCAGGCCAGCGTGGTGGGAATAAGAGGTGGTTGTTACCAGGGGCAGCTGCTGGCCTCATCCCAGGGGCTGTGAGATGGGACTGTATTCTCAGTGGAGCCCACGTGGGTCTTGTTCTTGGCACCAGAGGAAGGTGCCTCTGCGGGCTGAGGAGCCCCTGCTACAGGCCTGTGGGATGGGGTTCTGTCCACCAGAGGCCCCTTCTTCTGCCTCATCCAGTTCACAGATGGCTGACAGGAAGGTCATCCACTTCTCAGTCTGATGCCCTCTGTGTGTGGGCACTTCTTCTTGACCTTCAGTGCCCTTAGTTCAGCCAAACTTTCCTGCTCACAGGACCGACACAGGCTCCTGAGGCTGCTTTATTCATTCAGGTCAGAGATGGATATGGAACAGGAAGCAGCACCAGGTGTGTCTGTTCAGCAGGAAGACTCTCTCCTGTGGTCCTGGGGCTCTTCCCTGGTCCCCGCAGGGGTAGCCTAGGTGGGAGCGGATGAGAACGCAGAAGTGAGCATGGGAGCCTCCCTGCTTACAACCCTCAGCCCCAAGGAACCAGTCTCTTCTCATGGCCCCCAAATGCAGCTTCCAGGGTCTTAGCAAAAGAGTCTCCACTAAGAAGCTGCTTTGCACTCTTGGATGCTGAAGGCTGTGTCGTCTGCCAAGTAATCCCGGGTCGGAGAGGCCTTGCTGTCCATGTGAGTTGTACCGGTCAGGAGACATTTCTCCCATGTGACTTTCCATTTTATCCAGGGAAACAGCGCATGAGGAAAGTTAAGCGAGGCCAGTTTTTCCTTGAGGGAGAGTTTTGTTACCCTGTGATTCCCCCATGACATTGGCAAAGACTAGTACACTCTGTCTGGTCCAGTGTTCATGACTATATCTTATGGACTCAAATCACTGAACTATTCTTTTAGTCAGTCAGTTTTTGTAGGACAGGGAATATCTTCTTACCTTGGAATCATTAGCAAGTTTCCACAAATAACAAGTAGAGGACAGTATTTAATATAACCAAGCAGAGTACATTTATTATCTCTTGTAGCAAAAGGGTTCATTTCCCATATACCACTCAATAAATCTGGGACTTCATTCTGTCTTTAGGCATAGAGATACCCCACAACAAGATACTGCCCACTGGGCTTTGAAACTCCCAGTCCTTGCCCTTTACTGCCTCACAGTCTTAGCAGTTTTGGGGTTGCATCTGCATTCCCATCCATCTGTCACCAGGTGGCAGCAGAGGACTTTGGACACGAGTGGGTGCTGCAGGCTGCCAGGGCCTTTGTGGTGATGCTTTGGCTTCTGATGGGGGCCCCCTTTTCCCCCAACCAAAAGGGTCTTGGGAGTTTCTCTGTGGCCCCTCATTGCTCCTGTCTCTTGCACTGTTGAGCTGCCTTACACCCCTGCCTGGCCTTGCTGGTGACATGTAGCAGCTTGCTTGTTTTTGGTACCGCACCCCCCCCCCCCAAGGACCCCACCTCCCAGACAGACTAGTAACTCTTATCAGTGGGAATTGGAGTCCCAATTGGGTCAAAGCCATTGGCAGCATCATGCCATCTGTCTAATGTGAAGTGGGCAGGCCCCCTTCATGGACAGTAGAGAGTGGGTTCTGCTCTAGGTAGAACTTGCTTTCTTCCATACTTCAGCCTCCCTCCCTCCTCATGAGGAGGAGATCTAACCTTTTACACATGCACAGCCTCTGTCATCAGGTCCAGCATGTCAACACCGCCCCCCGCTCCACACACATCCCCCAAGTCCTTCCTTTTTGCCTCCTTTTTTATCTCCTGGTGTGGTGGTCCTATTCAGTTGAGCGTCTGAAAGTCAAGCTTACTCCCCACCCCACTCTGCAGCACAGCCCTTGACCACCAGAGGCTTTGGGTGCATCTGGATGGCCACACTGGCGAGACTGTCATGGACCTAGCTGATCCTCCTTTATTCAGCTTTGTAGGTGGATACAGAATAGGAAATTCAGTGCCTCGGTAGGACAGCCTCACATGTGTCTTCACAGCGGTTGAGGCAGTAAGGGTGGGTGCAGGAGCCACGAGAAGCCCTGCCCCTCTCTCTCTCATCGTGGCTTCCAGGCAGGGGGGCTATTGAAGGGAACTCTGGTTGCAAGTCTCCCTGCACTCAGGGGAGCCCAGAGCCACAGCCTGCCATCAGGCTTTCACCGTTCCCCCAGAGTCACTGAAGCCCGTGTGCGGCAGACAGTTCTGGGAACGTTTTCACCATCAGCCCTGTGGCTCACCCTGTCTGTTTCCAGGGAGGCAGAACACAAGGAAATCGCTGTCCCTGGGCAGGGAGAGAGGGTCCTGTGCTCCTTTACTCTCAACCTGTGAGCTCTGCACGTGGGGCCCCGCTGCTCGATGGGCAGGCTTTGGTGCAGGTGTGATGGTGAAAACGCGTCTGTCTTCCCTCCCTCTTGCAGTGTGACTGGCTCAACAGCTACCACCTGACCTGCAGGGACGTGATCGGGAAGGAGCTGCAAAAGCAGGGCCGCCAGGAAGCCCTCGAGTGGCTCATCAGAGAGACGCAGCCCATCTCCAAACAGCCTTAATACCTCCTTGGTTTTTATAAAAAACAAAAAACCAAACAAAAATGCTCTGGGGAAAGGAAGAAGCCCGGCACACCCCTGACATCTCCCCCATGTCCCCTCCTTCTTCCTTACTGCCCCTTTTTACTTTTAGACTCTGAGAAGAAATGAGAATGTTCTTATCCTCTTTGATATTTTCTTGCAGACACTCAATCTTTTATGATTTTTTTTTTAATTGAATGAGCCAAGAATAAGTTGCTGTCCCAGAAGGAGGGTACCTATAAGCCGAGCGCTCGATCGGGTGGGCGCCCTCCGGCCGGCGCTGGTGAAACAGGCAGGGCTCTGCGACGGCCACGTTCCCGGTGCTAGTCCCTCATTCATGATCCCCTTCATGCGCACGAGACTGTATTTATGACCTGAGATTAAAATGTCAGAATGGGCTTCGTCTCCGCTGTTTCTGTCCTCCTGGCACCGTATACTCTACTGTGTGTGGGGTAGGCTCCTCTTTAGGGCACATGTTCTAGGTCGGGGGCGGGGGTGCCTTTTGGGGAGACATCCCTGGCCTCCCTCTATCTCTTCTGACTTAATTTTCAGCTTCTTTTTCTTTTCTCTAAAAGCCCAATGTTTTTGTTGAGTATTTTTATTTTCCTTCCTTGCCTCTGGTTTTAAAATGTCATTGATATACCAAAAAAAAAAAAAAAAACACCAAAAAACCATGTCTACAGTGACAGCCTTCTGTGATCCAGTCTACAGTGGACAGTTTGGAAGTCCCATTGTCTCACTGTTTGTAGGAAGTGGTCTTTGGCTGGTGCCTGCGACTTCCTGTCCTTGGGCCTTCCCTGGACTTGCACACGTTGGGCAGCCTCAAGGGCTGGCCCAGCTTATGATTCTGAGGCCTCAGACTGTGAGGACTGGGTTGGGAAAATGAACCCCTCAGCCCTTAGCCGGGATGTCTGAGGTGTGGTCTACGCTGTCTACTGGGGTTTCTCAGTGGGACTGAGCCCTTCTTGCTGACGTGGGATCTTGTTCAATGACGCACCCTTTATTTTCTTCCTTCCCTCCTGGGACTCATTTTCCTTTTCTCCCCCCAGTGTTTCCTGGAGTCATCTCCCAAGAGGCCATTTCCATGCAAATCCTTGTCTTTGGGTCTGCTTCTTTAGGAACCCAAGACATACCCTGTACGTATAACCACTATTTGCAGCATATTTTTTGCCAGTTTCTTTCTTTGTATTTAGTATTCAGTAGTATGTAGAATGTGTGTACACAGATAAAAGAATATTTTTGCACACATGCACATCATGTACAGACATCGGGCCATTCTATACATATGCAATTTCCTTTTTTAACTTGGCAATATATCCAAGTTATTTTTCCATATTGGTACACATAGATCCAGTTGTTTTTAATGACTGTAGACTATTCTGTTGCATGGCTGTATCTTTTTAAAACCAGTCTCATTGAATCTTAAATTACATCTTTGATTTGGGCGGTAAATCAAATCATCTTTGATTTGTGAGAGGTAAGTAGAAGCATATGTTGGCTTTTCACCAAAGCATGGCTGGCACGGGCCAGTGCCCATTACTTTCTCCAGCTGGGGAGCAGAAAACGAACTAATCTGTATTTACTAGGGCTTCCCTGGTGGCTCAGATGGTAAAGAATCTGCCTGCAATGCAGGAGACCCAGGTTCCATCCCTGGGTTGGGAAGATCCCCTGGAGAAGGGAATGGCTACCCACTCCTGTACTCTTGCCTGAAGATTCCATGGACAGAGGAGCCTGGTGGGCTACAGTTCGTGGGGTCACAAAGAGTTGGACACGACTGAGCAACTAACACATTCACTTCAATCTGTATTGAACCAGGGTGGCAGCAAAGCAAACTTGACTGAGAGGGTGAACCTAAATTGCCAGAATACCTACGAATGGACTTGTCAACATTTACACCACCCCTCCTGCCTTCTTTCCTCTCAAGGATCATTGATTCCAATTTGCTGTGTGGGAGGAAGCAAGATAGACAGCCAGTTCTCGGGCTATATTTGTAACAAAGCTAGGAAAACACAGAAGCAGTGCCACACAGTGACAGGATATATTTTGATCAGCCAGAGATCAATCCTTGAATGCCTTTGGTTCACTCTTGCTCATATTTATAATATGTTCCGTAAGATTAGACTTAAAACAGGCGTTTTCCCTCTGATGATAGAACTTACTAATCACCCTCTCATCCACCTGAAAGTTGGAGCCACACCCCTACCCCCTTGAGCACCCAGACCATCTTCTCCTCTGTGACATGTGAAACTTACCCTTTCTCAGGAAATGGGAGCTGTGAACTGCAGCTGTTTTGGAGTTTAAACAGACTGTAACTCAACTGTGACGGCAACTCCACTGTTCGTTCACCAGGCTGTTAAGCCTGTCACTTCCCAAGGCAGCCTCAGAGCAGAGTTTGATTTAATTGGCTCAAGCCCAAGAAACAAAAATTCCCTGGTGCCAAGAGCTTCCTGCCCGGACCTGCGTGTCTTGGCATGAAGTTCAAGAGACATAAACTAGGCAAGATGGCCCCAAAAAGACCGAGGACCAAAATAAAACTGTGATGTGCAAGAGCTCAGAGGAGACGATGGGGAGTTAAAAATGAGGATCAAATGAATCACTGTTCTTCACTTTAAATGATAAACAAAAGTTTGGTTGCAAAAGCAGGCATTGTGCTAAATTTGTGGAAGAATTTCAGGGAAGCTGCTCTTCTGTGAAGTCTTTGTCTTGTTTCCTTTACTGTCTCTTGAAGTTTTAGGTACAAGATGGGATTCAAAAATGGCTATGATACGGGGCCTCTGCTGTGAATAGCCCAGAGGCTGCCTTTTGAAAGCTTGCTCACCCTCTGGTTAAAAATCCATCTGGGGGGCTTCCCTGGCGGCCCAGTGGTTAGGCATCTGCCCGCCAGTGCCAGGGACATGGGTTTGATCCCTGGTCCAGAAAGATCCCACATGCCGTGGAGGAACTAAGCTCCTGCACAACTATTGATCTCATGTGCCCTAGAGTCTGTGCCCTGCAACAAAGGAAGCCACCGCAGTGAGAAGCCTGAGCATCACGATGAAGACCCGGTTCAGCCAAAAAAAAAAAAAAAAATCTGTGTTGCTTATGCTGTGAGGGGGGCCCGCCCCACCATCCTCACTCTCAGCACCTATCCAGCCTAAAGGCCGGCGCCAGCATTTAGCCACCCTGCAGTAACAACCATTTATCGTCAGGTTGGAGCAGGTATTCATGTACTCACAAGCTGAGAGCGAGGGCTTGCCCTTGGTTTTTCCTGGCAGCTGGGGATTTATACCAACAATGACACAAAGACTCACAGGCTGCCTTTGGTGACACCTTTCAGCTTGAGCCCTGCTGGCTCCTAGGGAGAGACAGAAGCGGGGAGTCAGAGGGCTGGGAGAAGACAGGAGGGGTGCTTGGTAATTTTAATGCCAGTACTGTGGTGGCTGGTCCCTGAAAGCAGATGGAGTACAAAGAATGAGAAACTCATAGGATCAGAATTTGAAAACAAAAATTCAGATTCTGGCAAGGTAATGGCTGTTGTGTCAGAGGTTTTGAATCTCTTCAAATCATTCCCTAAAAACACAGAGAAGCCGGGATAGCACACTAAAACTCGTGGATGAGATTTATACCAAGTATATGGGACATGTATCCCCACAAACTTAAAAAAAATTTTTTTTTAATTGTAGTAAAAGTCATATTATTAAACAGTTTTAAGCATATTTTACTGTACATTTCAGTGGCACTAAGTCTATTCACATTGTTGTGCAACTGTCAACAATCATCCACGTCCTGAATTTTTCACCTTCTTAAACTGAGTCAGTGCAGGGTAGCCAATGTGTTGTCAGCAGCTGTGCAGGACACCGAAGGAAATTATGAAGGGGTGCTCGATGGACTCGAGAACCCCAAAATAACCATCAGAAAAATTATTCTACCTTAAAGGAAAATGAATTCTTTAGTAGTCAAATGAATGATCCAGTCACACAGTAGAAAATATATGAGATTGTCATTAGCTTTTGCAGCAACATTTTGGAGAAGAAGAAATGGATTAACACAGGGCTGTGGTTACAGGGTGTTTGTCATTGTTTATTAAGCCTCAAATTTCTTTCACGTGTTTTGTATCTGTGCTGATTTAGCAATAATTATGTTAAAACCTAACAGTGACCAGGTGGGTAAAATTAGAGCTAATGGGTTGGACCATGATGGTAGGGGTGGGGAGATGCAGATGCCTCTGTAACTGCACACATTTAGGGAAGGAAGTTCTCCTTGAATCGATCTTGATGGAAGATTCCATCACAGACACCATCGTCTCACCAGACAGTTATTTTTTGAGACCTGGGAACACTGGGATTTTCTTACTTTTTTTAGTTTCATGTTTGTCCGTTTGCCTCCATGGCTCCTTCAGGGGCGGGGAGGAGATGAGTTCTTCTTTTGAGGTTTCTCCATAGGGTGCATGTTGAATGGATGCTGGTATGCTGCTGCTGCTGCTAAGTCACTTCAGTCGTGTCCAACTCTGTGCGACCCCATAGACGGCAGCCCGCCAGGCTCCCCCATCCCTGGGATTCTCCAGGCAAGAACACTGGAGTGGGTTGCCATTTCCTTTTCAAATGCATGAAAGTAAAAAGTGAAAGTGAAGTCGCTCAGTCATGTCCAACTGTTAGCAACCCCATGGACTGCAGCCTACCAGGCTCCTCTGTCCATGGGATTTTCCAGGCAAGAGTACTGGAGTGGGGTGCCATTGCCTTCTCTGGATGCTGGTACAGGCAGGCTCAACTGCACCACAAATGGTATGTTTATAGCAGCCCGGACCATTTTCTTACCTTCTGCCCCAGAAGTCAGTGCAATGTCTTTTTTTTTTTTTTAAACCTGAGTGCCTGTCACAAGGCACTGCCATCTCTTCAAAGTCCTGCTTTGGCTCTGAGGGCCTGAGGACACAGCCCCTGGCCCATCCTCCTCTTCCCTGAAACCCTGGGCTGAGGACTATCAGACTTGAATTGATGCTTTCTTGCTCTGTTTTCTGGTCCTGTCCTGTGAGTGGGTTACAGACTTTTCCCTTGCCTGAAGAAACCTCATCTAGTCTTTCTTCAGAATCCCTTGGACTGCAAGGAAATCAAACCGGTCAATCCTAAAGGAAATCAATCCTGAATATTCATTGGAAGGACTGATGCTGAAGCTGAAGCTCCAATACTTAGGCCACCTGAAGCGAAGAGCCAACTCATTGGAAAAGATCCTGATGCTGGGAAAGACTGAAGGCAGGAGAAGAAGGGGATGGCAGAGGATGAGATGGCTAGATAGTATCACTGACTCAGTGGACATGAGTCTGAGCAAACTCCAGGAGATAGTGAAGGACAGGGGAGTCTGGAGTGCGGCAGTTCATGGGGTCACAAAGAGTTGGACACGACTTAACGACTGAACAGGAATGAAAAGATGCTCTATCCCAAACATTTTATCTGGGAAATGAAGAATAATCATGAGATATTATTTCATAAATACCACATTGACATAACTGAGGCTTCCCTGGTGGCTCAGACGGTAATGCGTCTGCCTACAATGCGGGAGACCCTGGTTCAGTCCCTGGGTTGGGAAGATCCCCTGGAGAAGGAAATGGCAACCCATTCCAGTACTCTTGCCTGGAAAATTCCATGGACTGAGGAGCCTGGTAGCTACAGTCCATGGGGTCGCAAAGAGTCAGACACGACCGAGCAACTTCACTTCACTTACGTTGACATAAAATTTTAGATATGATAGTTCCAACATATTGGTAAGATGTTGAAAACTGGTACCTTTATGTACTGCTTAGAGGAGATGGACTTGGTATAAAAGCTGAGGAGAGTATGGTTTATATAGTGAATCCTAAAGGAAATCAGTCCCGGATATTCATTGGAAGGACTGATGCGAAGCTGAAACTCCAATACTTTGGCCACCTGATGCTAAGAGCCAACTCATTGGAAAAGACCCTGATGCTGGGAAAGATTGAAGGTAGGAGGAGAAGGGGACGACAGGATGAGATGGTTGGATGGCATCACTGACTCAATGGTCATGAGTTTGATCAACTTTGGGAGTTGGTAATGGACAGGGAAGCCTGGTGTGCTGCAGTCTATGGGGTCGCAAAGAGTTGGACATGACTGAGCAACTGAACTGAACTGACTGAAGTTGTTAAAATATAAAACAACAGCATGAAGGACTAAGAAAGAAATGGAGGCATACTGTTTCAAAGTTCTTATAAGGACTGACATGAATTTGAGTGAACTCCAGGAGATAGTGAAGGACAGGGAGGCCTGGGGTTGCTGCAGTCCATGGGGTTGCAAAGAATTGGACATGACTTATCAACTGAACAGCAGTCTTTTTTAAAAAGAGAATTTGAAGCTATTGTTATGGGTCACTGTGTGGACCCACTACATGGAGGCTACAAATCCCTCCCCCGATTTCTGTCTCCTTTCGAGAAAAGTCAGACGTTTTAGTTCTGCAGCTTCCCAGGCACAGCTGAAAATCTGTGGACTTCTCTCCTTTCAGAATCAGTCATCAGAGGGGGTTCCAATCAGAAAGCTGAGACTTGAAACTCTGCCCAGTACATCACAGGGCCCAGAACCCTGGAGCTCAGACCAGCAGGGCCCACCATCCTGGCCCAGTCAAATTTCAAGCCAACATAATTTAAAGAGAGAATTTGCTAAGCAGAGACAAACCCCAATATACCAACCATTAAACAAAACAAAAACCAACCAAACTTCCAGGACACTATTACAAAATAGATACGCAAACATCATCTCAGAATAGAGGACAGTTAACGTAAACACATTTTAACTCATGGTAAAACTTATGATATTGGCTTCACTTTTTTTTTTTTTTCATTTCGGGGGATTGTTTTGTTGCAAACATCCTTATTACACACAGAACCATGGAAGATGCTAAATGGAAGAAACCAGGCACAAAATAGGGCACCCCCCAGGAGTCACATAGAGAAAGGATGAGCACAGGTGAGGCTCCCTCCAGGAGACACAGGTAAGGCTGGTCTACGTGGCCAGAGGTCAGGATCTGGTTACCTGGGCTTGGGGGTAAGTAACTAGAAGGGAGCATGAAAGGCTCTAAAGCTGCTGGTGATGCTCTGCTTCCTCATCTGGGTGCTGGTTTCATAGCATGTCCAGTTTGTGAAAATCCAGAGAACTCTGTACTTATAAAACTTGTACTTTTCTGTATGTCTTATACAGGAATTAAGTGTTAAAAACACATGCTTCATCATTGCCTACCCTGAGTCTTTAGTTCTTTGGGACCCACTGATCAAGTTCAACCTCCATGTTTGATAGAGGAGGAAACGGAGCTCCTGAGAAGGGAGGCACCCATTCTGGGTGACAAAGCAAGTCACTGGCCAAAGTGAGTCTGCAGCTTGAAGCTTAGCTCCGGGACTCCTCGCTGCTTCCGGCTTCCTTGTTTTTCAGGAACCATGGAGCTGAAGGCTGTGCTAGTGCAGGATGGGTCCTGGCTGTCTGGGGTGGTGGGTGGGGCTCAAGGAAGGTGAAGAGGCTCACCTGGTAGGGCTCAGTTGATGGTTGAAGTGTGGAGTGGGTGTTGCTGATACCCTCACCACGGGAGCTGTCCTTAACCCTAGGCTCTTCAATTCCCCTGCTGAAGAGCTGTCTGCTTCCATCGGCAAGTCCTTTGCTCACAGCAGCTTCATTTTATTTATTTCTTAAGAGAAGAAACTTCTCCTTTTCAAGGCAAATTCTTTGCCCACTTATACACTTGAGGGTATTATTAATTTATAATAATCAAATTGTTATTGAATTATTGTGTATTTGCATGTTTTATCTCTTTCCCCCCATAGAGTCGTATCCTTCTGACTACAAATATATTCGGTATTTTTCTCTCCAACAAACAACCCCTTTCCTGGTCCTGATTAATGAATCAGTATGTATGTGGGAAGTGCCTATGCTGGGCCCTGTACAAGGACAGGATGGACAGTGTCCCCGGTCACAGACGGCAGGTCCTGCTGCCTCGCAAGTTATTTTCAATGTTTCAGACTCTGAGGACGCTGCAGCCCTCTGCACTCTTTCCGGCTCCTCATGCCCCTATTTCTCTTCCACTCACTGTTAACTGACTCCACCCTCACTACCATTTTGCTTTGTTGTTTAATTAATTTGTTTTTTAAAGCCAGCGTCCTTTGAGCCAGATGAACACACGCGTAGGTTGCCTGGGACGGTCCCCTCTCGCCCGCCTTCTCGTAGCATGGTTAGGACTAGCGCCCCGTGTAGCCCTCGCGGCAGCGCTCTGACGTGGGTGCTGAGCTCTCTGGCCGCACTGCCTCTTGGTAGTCATGTACAGTGGCCTCTTTTGCTCATTTGTGTTAACTTTGTGTCAGTTTTGGCCAAGTGTTGATTAAGAGCTCAGGCTTTGATAAAAAACAGGTGTGACTTTAAATTCTAGAACCTCATCTATACACAAACCCTCAGCTTCAGTGTTTTTATCAGAAATCAGAGGAACAAGAGTTACCTACTTCATAGGGCAGCTGCTGGCTTCAGAGAGGGAAGTGCTTAAAGTACCTGGTATGGCTCTGGGCATGAGGTAAGTGCTTGGTAAGTAGCTTCCTGAAGCTCCCTCCTCCCTCGACGCCTGGACTCCCCAGGGGCTCCTCCAGCTCTCTGATGCTTTCTAGGTTCTTCTCTGGCTTTTCAGCCTCTCCTGCCCTAACTTGCTTGAGTTCTCAGCATCCCAATTTCTGTGATTCAATCGTCTTGTTATGCAGAGTGTTGGCTGTGGCAACAGATGTTCCAGTTCGAATCCTAGTGGCGTTTCACCAGCTGAGTGTGCTCGGGCACGTTGTTTAACCTCTTGGTGTCTCAGTGACCACGCCTGTGAAATGGGCAGCCTCCCTCTAGCGGGTAGTGAGGATCCTGTGGGCTGAGACTTGCACCGAGTGCCTACCACTAGTGAACATCCCATCAGTGCTGTGCTAGTCCCAGCCTCTCAGGGGTCCCGATGGTTCCCTCCTCTCCCTTACCCCATCTTATCCATTCTGCTCCTGGGGCCCCCCAAAACCCTCTCCTCTCCCTTCCCACTGCTGCTGCCCTAACTGTTCCAGAGCCTTGTTTCTTCTTGACCTATTCATACCCGTATCTCTGCTGCAAGTCCCCTCCCTTTCCAGTCCTTTTTCCATGTGAATAGCAATTGAATATTTTCTGAAGCACATTTCCGATTGCATCACTCTTCCGCTCTAAAACCTCCTACGGTCCACAGACTAGATCTCAAATCTCCAGTGTAGCTGTTTTGGCTTCACCATCTGGATCCCACCTGCCTAACCAACTTCATTCCGCTGCTGTGCCCTGCCTGTGCCGGATGAACCAGCTCAATGGACTTGATCTTTCTCTCTCACATCCTCCCTGTGATACCCACCTCAGAGATTTGTCCCCGCTGGCCTCTGAGACACCCATACCCTCCCAGATGCCTAACTTCTACCATCCTTCAAAGCCCAGAGGAAACGTCACCCTCTCCTTGTAGCCTGCCTGGATTATTATTATAACCCAAAGTGGAAGTTTTCTCCAGAACTCCGAATCTCTCCAATGGCTACTGCACTTCTTACTCTGCATTTTGTCTGAATATAATTTATCCACAACAGGTCACCTGCCACTGTTCCTGTGTCTTCTTATCTCCTGCCTGTAGTCATTAGCCCTGCTGTCTCCCTCGGCGTGTCCAGGACAGAAGCGGTTTAATGCCACTATGTGCAGTGCCTGTGTGCAGGCTCCAGGGTCGGTGCTGTGAAGACCATCCAAGTCTCTCTGCCACAAGGGGACAGAAAGCTGTTGGGGAAAGAACACGTGCACCTGCGTGCATGTATGTGCACCACACACACACACACACACGACTTAAGAACATTCTCAGAGAAGCCCATCACATACTCTTGGGCAGCTGAGGCAGCACCCAAGAGAACTGATGAGTTCTGAGAGGCCGCAGAGTGGGAAAGGCTTACCTCGTGGGTAACCAGGAGCCTCTGCAGAACAGAGGGTTTGCACAGAGACCAGAGGCAGGAACATGGGGGACTGGCTGGCAGGAAGTGGGACCTTGGCAGGGGGCAGTTGGATCTGTTTCCTCATTGGTCGGAGGGACAATTCCCGTCCCAGCTATGAGACCTCTCTGAGTCTCTGTTTCCTTATCTGCCTACATCATGGCCTAGTGACCACAATCACAGGCTTGCTTGTCAGAGTGACTTGGGTTTAAATCCTGGATCCTCCTCATTATTGACTGAGTGACTTTGGGAAAGTCATGTGAGCCTCAGTTTTCTAAGCCTGCCAGGATGGTAGGAGGCAGAATGACACAGTGAACTGGAGTGCCAGGTGATCATATAAATGCTCAGTTCAGCCGAGGATGCCATTCCAGAGCTGCAAGCTCTTTGCTGTCTCTGGGGGATGTTGCAAGCTAGGCTCTGTAAGGGCTGGGCATGCAGTGCTTAATTAAATCACAAGTTACATCCCAAAGCAAGATAGGTCTAACGTTAAGTGATGCAAGATGCCAGGATGTATGAGCATTATAGACACAATTATGATGAAGGTCCCCATTCTTACGGGGTTTGTAGACTGATTAGGGAGATAAAGCCACCTTGAGCCAGCCTGTTGAGCACCTTGATCTAGCGGTCAGAGAAGGCAGACCAAGAAGGTGAAGCAGCTGGAAAACCTGCCTTAGAAAAGTTTTAGCAAGAGGTCTGGGTAAGTAGTCGGGGGTTGTTCAGAACTCTGGGAAATTCAACGGAGAATTTTTATTATCAGATATGTACCTAGGCAGAGTCTTTGATGGGGTAGCCCTTAAATGTTATGAGCAATGGGAAGAGTCTTAGCTGTTCAGATTTTCAATCACAAGGCAGAATGGACTCTGATGACTGTAGGAAAGAGCTAGAGCCTAGCTTTGTTTGTCAGCTAAGATGTGTCTAGAGAAGACCGTATTTCAGAATGGAAATCAAATTCTGGTGGGGAAGAACTGTCTTTTAAGGGAAGCTTGTTTGCACTGACACAATCACTTGAGAGCATCAGTTTGAGTCTTTGTATCCAGAATTTACTGAAGCGTAGAATGAATACACTATACATCATCTGCCTTAGGCACTGCATTGTAAATATTTCACGGCTTTAAATATATGCCGTGATTAGGTGTGTGTTTTGGTAGTTAAATGAATACGGGCTTAAAGCAATGAAATGAAAATATTTCAAGTTCAGCATATTTTCATCTGAGGGCTTTAAGAATACGTCATAGAAAAAATTCTATCTTCAAACCTGAGGTTCTCCTGGCGCTTCCCTTGTTGTCCAGTGACTAAGACTCCATGCTCCCAAAGCAGGGGGCTCAGGGTTCAGTCCCTGGTCAA
Source organism: Bos grunniens (assembly GCF_055505025.1). Lineage (NCBI taxonomy): Eukaryota > Metazoa > Chordata > Mammalia > Artiodactyla > Bovidae > Bos > Bos grunniens. Next base: position 30,180,975 of record NC_141190.1, on the reverse strand, counting down.
GAAACTCAACTAAATTGCAACTCATGCTGCAATTAACTCTGGGCACAGCCAAAAAAGAAAAAAAGCTGAGTTTCTCCTGGTGATAGCACAACTGATGGCTGAAAGATCCTGGGTCTTGGACTTTAGGTTCTTATTTTTCTTTTATAAAAGAAAATTCCCTAAAATGTTCTCAGCTATTTTACAAATTTGTTTCATATTAGCTAATATTACTCCAAAAGCCAGTTTTAAAATAAATTAACCAATAAAGATGGAAGACAAGGTTTAAGTGTTGAAGTGGCTTTGAAATAAAATGAAAAAACCAAATAATGTTCAACAAATCTTTTTGAGCACATACTATATATTGAGCTGTTTATTATCCAATTTGAGAGGACACTTAGCAGCTCTTGGTACCTCAGAGATCGGGTTTAGATGGATTTGAATCCCTAAATCCATGGCCTGTGAAAGTCCGTATTCCTCTAGCCTTAAAGGAATGTACCATTTAAGAGGGGAAATAAGGCAGGTTCAGGAATAAAGGAGAGGAAGTCAAGTCTGTAGAGGAGAAAGAGGCAAGTGTTTAGGAGAAAGAGAGAAATTGTTACAGTTGGAAGAATCAGAGAACACTTGGAACAATGGAGATGGGTTTAGATGAACAAAAGGATACACCTTTGGACTGAGGGTTTAGTGTGAGCAAGGGCGTGGCAGAGGGACGCGTAGGCAGGTGCGTGAAGGGAAGAGCGAAGCTTAGACTCGGGATGCAAGAGAAGGCCAGACTGGGGGCATTTGGGAAGTTAAGGACTTTGTCTTTTAACCTGTAGTCCGAGAAGAAATTATCCAGATTTCCTGTTCATATCCTCTGATATTAAAGACATTCATAGATGATTTGAGCACCTATTTTCAATTCTTTTGTGCAAATACCCAGAAGTGGGCAAATTCCCTTCATCCTGATCTGATGGACAATCCCATTCCATTTTCACAGTTTGGTCTGATATCCATCCTTCCTGAGCAACTCAAAAGCACCATTTCCCTGTTTGGCTTGAATGTTCCCTTTAAATAAGACTCATCTTCTCTTTGTTGAGAGGCAGTGTGGGATGGGATTAAGAGACACGTGATTAGGAGCCAGGAGACCTGCAGCCCAGGACCAGACCTGTCACTGTTTAGCTACCTGTGTGTCCTTCAGCTTAGCTAAAAGTCAGTTCACTTAGCTCAACCCTTTATTCCTCTCAAGGCTGGGATTAGTATCAAGGCCACTGGTGTTTTGGAAAGTATTTCCCAAATATGAACGATTGCTCCATGGAGGTATGTACTAGGGCCTTAAAATTTCAAGCCAGAAAGGGTTTTTAGAGATTAACTGCTGCCAAATGCTGTCATCTCACAGATCTAACTAGTCTCAGAGGGGTGGGCTATTTAGGGGCTGAGATAGGGGTAAACTCCAGATCGTCTGACTCTGAGGTCTGGGCCCCTTCAGCCTCCACACAGTCAGATGTCTTTTGGAGGCTCAATCAAATCCTTTGTCCTTTCTCTTCTTACTGGGAAAAAAACAACAGTGAAAACTGTCCCTCTGTGTTGTTCATTGAGTCACTTTAGCTCAGATTTATCCCCGAAGTCTGGCTGTTTTGTGACCTTTCTTGAATTCCATTCTCCAGGCGTGGGAGGGAAGTCAGTTCTTCCTTAGCGCCCCCACCCCTGCTGAGTATCATTGGGAATTCTCTTATTTGTATTCCTCTCAGAGCCACATTTAATGCACCAAAGCACGTGTTTAAAGCAATAACCAGCCTGAAGTTTATGAAATAAAAGATTGATATCAGCTTCATGAAACTCAGGCAAAAGCAATATCTTTTCTATATCTTGCTATGCCTTTAACTTCAGAAACCTTCATACTTGGTGGCCACTGAAAAATGAAATAGCAATAATAATAATGACAATAATAAAAAAGTGATGTCTTTTAAGAACTACAGTTTTGAGTAATGTTGTCTTTAATTTCTTTATTGATTTAATGACAAGGGAAGATTAGACTTACTGTTTTCTTCAGTTTCCAAGTACATTTCACCTTAAAAGAAAGATCATAGCATGTAGCTTAAAGGTGAACATTTTGCTTGTCACCTGGCCTATTTATGCAAGGTGGGGGCTCGGGCAGCTGAAATGCATGACTATAGCCACCCTGTTTTCTCACGAGGAAATGGAAAACCAGGAGATAGGAGAAATATTTGCTTTTCTTATGAAATAAATTATTCTGGAAAGTAAGTCAGCTTTATAGCTGTTCTCCCAGAAGGTCATTTCATTTTACAAGGTAGACTATTTATTTGCACATAGAAGGTGCGAGTATAGGTTTTTGGCCTCTATGACGCAACATAATCTGGCTTCATCAAACTTCCCAGGCTTATCTCTTGTTTCTAATCTTTCCAAATCTGATGAGTTGGTTAAACTGGACATTTGTCATTTCCCACGTGATTCTTTTGTAGTTTTATAAGAAGACATTTTTTTTTTATGTTGCTTTTTGATTTTCTTTTTCCCCTTCCTTTATCTTTATTTATTTTAATTGAAGTATAATTGATTCAAAAAGCCTCTTGATGAAAGTGAAAGAGGAGAGTGAAAAAGTTGCTTAAAGCTCAACATTCAGAAAACGAAGATCATGGCATCCGGTCCCACCACTTCATGGGAAATAGATGGGCAAACAGTGGAAACAGTGTCAGACTTTATTTTTCTGGGCTCCAAAATCACTGCAGATGGTGACTGCAGCCATGAAATTAAAAGACGCTTACTCCTTGGAAGGAAAGTTATGACCAACCTAGATAGCATATTCAAAAGCAGAGACATTACTTTGCCAACAAAGGTTCGTCTAGTCAAGGCTATGGTTTTTCCTGTAGTCATGTATGGATGTGAGAGTTGGACTGTGAAGAAGGCTGAGTGCCGAAGAATTGATGCTTTTGAATTGTGGTGTTGGAGAAGACTCTTGAGAGTCCCTTGGACTGCAAGGAGATCCAACCAGTCCATTCTGAAGGAGATCAGCCCAGGGATTTCTTTGGAAGGAATGATGCTAAAGCTGAAATTCCAGTACTTTGGCCACCTCATGCGAAGAGTTGACACATTGGAAAAGACTCTGATGCTGGGAGGGATTGGGGGCAGGAGGAGAAGGGGACGACAGAGGATGGGATGGCTGGATGGCATCACTGAATCGATGGACATGAGTCTGGGTGAACTCCGGGAGTTGGTGCTGGACAGGGAGGCCTGGCGTGCTGAGATTCATGGGGTCGCAAAGAGTCAGACACGACTAAGCGACTGATCTGATCTGATTATATAAATTACAGGAATACAATATAGTGATTTACAATTTTTAAGAGTTATGTTCCATTTATAGTTATGATAAAATATTGGCTATATTCCCTGTATTGTACAATATATCCTTGTAGCTTATTTTATACATAATAGTTTGTGCTTCTTAATCCCCTACTCCTATAGTGCCCTCCCCCCTCACTGGTAACCATTAAAAAAATACAAAAATATAGTGAATGTAACAAAAAAAGAAGTAGACCCACATGATTATTTCCAGTTTTACTTTTATCCAGACACCCTCTGCCCTTTAACTGGAGTGTTTGATCTACGTACTTTCAGCTGGGTTTGAGTCTAGCATCTTGCTGTTTGTTTTCTATTTGGGCCATCTCTTCTTTTACCGACTGAGCGACTTCACTTTCGCTTTTCACTTTCATGCATTGGAGAAAGAAATGGCAACCCACTCCAGTGTTCTTGCCTGGAGAATCCCAGGGTGGGCTGCCGTCTATGGGGTCGCACAGAGTCCGACACGACTGGAGCGACTTAGCAGCAGCAGCAGCAGCAGCAGCAGCGTTCTTTTACCTCCTTTCCTGCATTCTTTAAGATTAATTGAAAATTACTTAGGGCGTTATTCTATCTCCTGTAATAATTATTTTAAAGCCCTTTCTGCTACTCCCATTATGCCTTTCATTTCTGTATTTGTTTCTATTGATTGATTTCTCTCTTGGAGACGGGTCATGCCAGGCTCCTCTGTCCGTGGAATTCTCCAGGCAAGAATACTGGAGTGGGTTGGCATTCCCTTCTCCAGAGGATCTTCCCAATCCAGGGACTGAACCTGAGTTTCCTTTGTCTCCTGCTTTGCGGGCAGATTCTTCACTGTCTGAGGCACCAGGGAAGCCCTGACAAACTTAGATAGTGTATTAAAAAGCAAAGACATCACTTTGCCAACAAAGGTCCGTACAGTCAAAGCTATAGTTTTTCTAGTAGTCATGTATGGATGTGAGACTTGGACGATACAGAAAGTTGAGCACCAAAGAATTGATGCTTCTGAATTGTGGTGCTAGAGAAGACTCTTGGGAGTCCCTTGGACTGCAAGGAGATCAAACCAGTCCATCCTAAAGGAAATCAACCCTGAATATTCTTTGGAAGGACTGAAGCTGCAGCTGAAACTCCAATACTTTGGCCACCTGATGCGAAGAGCTGACTCACTGGAAAAGACCCTGATGCTGGGGAAAATTGAAGGCAGGGAGAAGGAAAAGGGGAATGGCAGAGGATGAGATGGCTAGATAGCATCAGCAACTCAATGAACATAAATTTGAGCAAACTCCAGGAGATAGTGGAAGACAGAGGAGCTTGGCCTGCTACAGTCCATGGGGTCACAAAGAATCAGACAGAACTTAGTGAATGAACAACAGAAATTTCCCAGCATTGCTTGTCTGCGGTTAGGAATAAACAAAGTGATTAAAAATAAAAGAGGAGAGGCAACTAGAACTTCTGCCCAGACTTCAAACAAAGCTTGCTTTTCAAAGGACTTCCTCAGCTTACAACTCTTTTCCTTCTGGCTCAAGCCTCGGCTAGAAACATAGGCAAAGGTGTGTCAGGAGGAAGAATGTTTGATTTCTGAGTGAGCTGCATTCTTTCCCTGGGACCCTAACCCAGTGAGCCTCAGGTACAGGTTGGTGGTTGCAGAAACAACCTGTATATGGAGCTTCAAACTGCAGGGGTGGTGAGTAATGGATCTCTGCTGAGTAAGCAAGGATCAAACCAAATTGTAATGACAATATAAAAAAGAATGCATGTATGTATAAAGGGGGCTTCCCAGGTGGTGCTAGTGGTAAAGAATCAGCCTGCCAATGCAGGAGACTTAAGAGACCCTGGTTTGATCCCTTGGTTGGGAAAATCCCAGGCAGAGGGCACGGCAACCCACTCCATAGACAGAGGCTCCTGGAGGGCTACAGTCCATACGGTCACAAAGAGTTGGACATGACTGAAGTAACTTAGCATGGCATGTATAAAGAATATAACTGAATCACTTTTGTACAGCAGAATTTAACAAAACAACGTACATCAAATGTACGTCAATAAAATAAGCTAAAAAAACAAAGAAACAACCAAAATCTAAATGACAATGACTTCCTTGACTAAAGCTCCTAGGATCACAGTCCTTGTGACCACCATCTTCTCCTGAATACACATGCAGAAGCAGCATCCTTTACGCTCATTGCTTCTCACATCTTCAAACTGCAGAATTACAGTGTGACATTTATACTGCAAGTTTAAAAGTCCAGTAACCTTAAAGGTAATTCTTCCATTTGGAAGTTCCTGTCTTCTCTCTCTTGTTTTCCAGTTTAGTAGTTCACAAATAGCGAGCTGAGTCAGGGACAGAGAGCAGGAATAATCTTTCTTTGAAGAGACCACTGGCCTATCTATCTGTCTGTCTATTTATCTATATTGCATGTTTTCTTTCATTCAGTTTGACAACGTTGAACTTTACCTGAGCCCTGAGCTCCTGGAAACGGTGGCAGTTAAGAAGTTCCCCTAACCTTTGCATCCCTATAGTCAGTTTACCACAAAGAATTAGCCTTCCGCACGTGGCTTAGATGAAGCCGACAGTGCACACTTTCCCAGGACTCTCGCCAGACTTGTGGGTGGCTGCCTTATTTACCTGTGACAAGGCCAAGCACAGCTCATGCCCCCTTTGTCTGAGCCTGCTGACAAGGCTGGACACAGCCCCTCCAGCTTCCTGGTCTTTGTCTCATGATTGATCAGCTGAGGTTAGAACCGTTTGTCCCCCGAAACTAGCTAACCACAGAGAAAAACATTTCCTGGTCTGACAACTGATTGAAACTTGCCCTGCTTGCAAAACAACCTGACTGTAAATCGCCTTATCTGTAGCTTATTTATTCTCCTTTGCTTCCCATTAAAGGGAAGCAAAACAACCCCTCTCCCCGCCCCCCGCCGCGGAGACATTCTGATCCTGAGATCTTTTTATTGCAATAGCCTGAACACGATCAGTCTTCATATTCATTTGTTTTCCTCCTTCAGCTTTACTGAGATATGATTGACTGTTTCTTGCCTTTGACAAGCTGCCCAGGCTTTACTGAACCTCTAATATACTTGCGGGGATGGGGGCAGCAGAGATAACTATGATTCTCTTCTCTCAGAGCTCATTATGGAATTGAGAAAAGATCCATAGATCAAAGGAATCCTTGTACCTGGCAGACTGTAAAAAGTGCTCAGCTAGGTGAAGAGTACCCAGATAACGGTACAGATGGAAAGAGGACTTTACCTGGGGAATATGAAATTTAAAATGGGTGTGGAAGAGCAATGGGGTCTCCTGCTAGCTGTACTGAGGCCTGAACTGGGAGAGTTCTCTTTTATTATTATTAATAAAAAGGTTTTTTTGGCCACACCATGTAGCATGTGGAATCTTAGTTCCCTGGCCAGGGATTGAACTCATGTCCTCTGCATTGGAAGTGCAGAGTCTTAACCACTGGACCACCAGTGAAGTCTCTGAGCTGTGTTTGTGTGTGCTAAGTCACTTCAGTTGTGTCCAACTCTTTGTTATCCAATGGACTGTAGCCTGCCAGGCTCCTCTGTCCATGGGATTCTCCAGACAAGAATACTGGAGTGGGTTGCCATGTCCTCCTACCCTGAGCTGGGAGAGTTCTAATTCCACCTTGCATCAGCTTTTCTCAGGTCATCCCAAGTAAACACATGATTGGAGTAAACCTAGTGTCCTTGACACGCAAATATAGCTTCAAAAAAAGTCTTCTGGCTCCTATTGCAACCAGACTTCTTCTTTCCATAGAGCAGATTAGTGGCAGATGCTGTCTGCTTTCAAGAGTCTGAAAGCTACCAGAGTAGGCAGCATGAAACCAGCTGACATGGGGAACATAGAGTCCACCCAGCCTCAGAGAAGTGATAAAGGGACTGAGGGAAGGTAATTTACACAAACCCAGTCTGGTCCTGCTGGAGGAAAGTGGATTGAATGGAATCATCAATTAGTGGTTCATCATGGCTCCAACCTGGCCTTCCCAGGTGGTGGTAGTGGAAAAGAACCCGCCGGCCAATGTAGGAGACATAAGAGACGGTTTCAGTTCCTGGGTCAGGAAGATCTCCTGGAGGAGGGCATGGCAACCCACTCCAGTATTCTTGCCTGGAGAATCCCATGGACAGAGGAGCCTGGTGGGCTACAGTCCATCAGGTCACAGAGCATCAGACATGACAGAAGCAGCTTGGCATGCACGCACGCACATGGCTTCAGCTTCACCTTAGTATACCTGGGCTCAGATAGCAGCAAGTGGTTGGTTTCCCTCCTTTCAAGCTTGAGGATGGGGGGAAGGGGAGATAAATGGCCAAACAAAACTGGATTGCAGAGTGTAGTCTATCACAGCTTCCAGGGAATCATAAAGGGCACTGTCTTTGTTATAAATCACAAATATGCATGAACTTAAATGCACATTACAGTAGCTGAAGCCTGGCCTAAATTGGTGCATTTTGTTTCAATAGCATTTGATTATTCTTGTGATGTTATTATTATGATCATAGCTGTTGCAATTTGCCAGTATATAGAGACGACTTGTCTGGAGAGAGGCAGCTTGAAATCAAGAATAACAGAGATGATTTGCCGTGAGTACCCATTTGGAGGGCAAATGGGCCGGCAGCATTCCATTTCAGGAAGCTTACTCAGTGTGTTTGGGAGAGCCTGGCATGTCCCACTAGGGATAAAGGTGCCATGGAAAGAGAATTATCCTTAAAGTCAAGCCTTGAAGAGCAGCAGGATCTTGTATCCAAGAAACTTAGCCCTGCCCTCAGGATGCAGTTTTTGAACACTGTTCATCAAACCAGTGCTACCAGATCTCTGCATACCCTGTTCCCTCTGTAGAGAAAGCCCTCTTCTTTCTCTCTAAAGCTTCGTCCACTTGGTGAACTGTCTTCCTTCAAAAAAGAGCATCCCATCATTAGACTTTCCCCTGGTCTCTCTGGGTATAGCAGATGACTAAGGACAACCATCCACATTTATTAATACCACACATAAGGTAGTCTGGTGTTAGCAGGGTTCACTTATCACAGAATTATTTACCTATTTGTGTGTGTGTTAGTCGCTCAGTTATGTCTGACCCTTTGCAGCCACGTGGAGTGTAACTTGCTGCCAGACTCCTCTGACCATCGAATTCTCTAGGCAAGAATACTGGAGTGGGTTGCCATTCTCTTCTCCAGGGGATCTTCCTGACCCAGGGATCAAACCTGAGTCTGCTGCTTTGCAGGTGGATTTTTTACATCTGAGCCACCAGGGATGCTCTATTTGTTTATTTGCTGACCAAACTTTTTTTTTTATTATTTTTTTCTCACACCTTCAGGAGGTGTGAGTAAAAAAGACGTTAAAAAAAAAAAGAAGTTTGGTTAGGGTTAGGTGTGAGTAAAAAAGACATTAAAAAAAAAAAAAAAGTTTGGTTCCAAGTATGAGATAGCAGAAATTTGTGGTGATGATGAGGGGTCTTCCCCAGGACCTCAGGAGACAGGAGATGGAAGACATGGCAACAGTTCTCCATTTAGACCTAGAGCTGGACATGGGGTTTCCAGTGGATCCAGAACAACCTGTCACATTCCCTCTGCTCTGTGACTGAGTCTGCACCATGGCAGCTGTACAACCCACTGGGACATCATCATCCCTTGGGTCAGGTGCAGTGTTTCAGGTTGGATGGAAAATAATCACCTCTTCAAGCTGCCTGGAATCATTCTTGTTGCTACCGTTTCAGGGGAAAGCCATAACAGCATTTCTGAGAGGAGAGTGGTTGCTTCCTTTTGTTGTTACCAGATATTTTTTACTGACTTTTTTTTTCCAGCATGCTTTCTCACCAAACTTTCTGTTCAGTTCAGTTCAGTTCAGTCGCTCAGTCGTGTCCAACTCTGTGACTCCATGGACTTCAGCACACCAGGCTTCCCTGTCCATCACCAACTCAAACTCATGTCCATCGAGTCAGTGATGACATACAACCATCTTATCCTCTGTCTTCCCCTTCTCCTCCTGCCTTCAATCTTTCCCAGCATCAAGGTCTTTTCCAAGGAGTCAGTTCTTCACATCAGGTGGCCAAAGTATTGAAGTTTCAGTTTCAGCATCAGTCCTTCCAATGAATATTCAGGGTTGATTTCCTTTAGGATTGACTGGTTGGATCTCCTTGCAGTCCAAGGGACTCTCAAGAGCCTTTCCCAACACCACATTTCAAAAGCATCAATTCTTCGGCACTTAGCTTTCTTTATAGTCCAACTCTCACATCCATACATGACCACTGGAAAAACCAAAGCCTTGACTAGATGAACTTTGGTGGCAAAGTAATGTCTCTGCTTTTTAATTTGCTGTTTAGGTTGGTTATAGCTTTTCTTCCGAGGAGCAAGTGTCTTTTAATTTCATGGCTGCAGTCACCATCTGCAGTGATTTTGGAGCCCCCCAAAATAAAGTCTCTCACTGTTTCCATTGTTACCCCATCTATTTGCCATGAAGTGATGGGACCTAATGCCATGATCTTAGTTTTCTGAATGTTGGGTTTTAAGCCAACTTTTTCACTCTCCTCTTTCACTTTCATCAAGAAGCTCTTTAGTATTCTTCTCTTTCTGCCATAAGGGTGTTGTCATCTGCGTATCTGAGGTTATTGATATTTCTCCCAGCAATCTTGATTCCAGCTCCTGCTTCATCCCTTCCAGCATTTCTCATGATGTATTTTGCATACAAGTTAAATAAGCAGGGTGATAATATACAAACTTGAAGTACTCCTTTCCCAATTTGGAACCAGTCTGTTGTTCCATGTCCAGTTCTAACTGTTGCTTCTTGACCTGCATACAGATTTCTCAGGAGGAAGGAGGCCGAAGGAAAAGTGTTGGTGGCTCCCTGGGAACCCAGGCACTTCCATCAGAGGAATCTGAGTCCAGCTCAACTGAACTCTCAGATGCGTTTTCTTTGGATACAACACAAGACAGTGAACAGGAAACTGGTGATTTTCTAAAATGGCAGAGTAGAAGCACATGCGCTCATCTTTCTGTTCAGGGAGAGACACAACTGAAGTCCATTGCTGATTAAATTTGTGTCTGATTAATAAATAACAACTATTCGGATCAAAACAAAACAAAACTGGACTTCCCTGATGGTCCAATGGTTAAGAATCCATCTTGCAGGGGACACAAGTGTGCTCCCTGGTCAGGAAATTAAGATCCAACATGCTGAGGAGCAACTAAGTCCAAGCCACAGCTACTGAGCTCACATGTCACAACTAGAGAGTCTGTGTGCTGTGACTCTCAGAGCAGCCAAATAAATAAGTAAATACATTTATTTAAAAAACAAGAGGTCTGTGTGGTTCCCCTTCATATCCACCACATAGTGTTGGCCCATGAGGACACTCGGTAAATACTGGTTGAATACATTTCTTCCTCGGTATAATAAAAATCCTCATAACTTTGTGGCAAGGATCAAGCAAAATTCTAAGTATTAAAGTTCTGGTAATGAAGTAAACACAAAACATTTCTGTAATCTCCTAACTGGATAAGAAGAATCTGGATGAGAAATCACAACACTGCTCACAAACCCAGCTGGTGTCTGTCAATCCTGCTGCTGCTGCTGCTGCTAAGTCACTTCAGTCGTGTCCGACTCTGTGTGACCCATAGATGGCAGCCCACCAGGCTCCCCCGTCCCTGGGATTCTCCAGGCAAGAACACTGGAGTGGGTTGCCATTTGCTTCTCCAATGCATGAAAGTGAAAAGTGAAAGTGAAGTTGCTCAGTTGTGTCCGACTCTTAGCGACCCCATGGACTGCAGCCCACCAGGCTCCTCCATCCTTGGGATTTTCCAGGCAGGAGTACTGGAGTGGGGTGCCATTGCCCTCTCCGGTCTGTCAATCCTAGTCTTTGAGAATCCAGAGCTCCTACTTCACTGGATTAGCAGAAAAAGACAATCCCATCTTGTGAGTCAGAAAGGGAAAGGTGTTGCCATAAAAAAAGAGCAAAGCATGGAGATGTAGTGAATGGCAAGATAGAGTGATGCTTTGAGACAAAACCTACCCATCAAAAATTGTTTGTTGGCATTGGTTTTGCCACACTATTAGAGGCTGGTTGGCCTCTGAAATCTAGGGTCTTCTCCTTCTTGGAAGGTCCAGGGGATGAGCATAGTTGCTCCCTGGCACTCGCTCCTTCAACAGGATGGAGGGAAACACAGGGCATCAGGAAGGGCAGAGAAAGACACCCAGGGGAGCAGGCGAGCCATATAAGACACAAACCTCGCTCTCAGTGGACATATCACCTGTGGAAAGATGAGAGCAGCACAGACATAGCAAGTCAAGAGGGAAAACAATTAAGTCAACCACTACGGTGCTGAGGACTGCCGAGACATGAAATGTGTGGATGTCGGGATCTTGTGGAGTGCAGTAGCTAGAGGAGGTTTTCAGCGAAGACAGTGATCAGGGAAGGCCAGGGTGACTTAAAGAGGGGGAGCAGAAGGGAGAGGGGACGTTCTCAGCAAAGGTACTATGGGTGAGCTAGGGGCAGAAAGGGCATGATGTGTATGAAGGAGCCGAGAGGCAGGCTGGCTCGAGGTGGGGCTGGACCAGTGGGTCTAGACAGGGACACCAAGTTGCGGCATGTGGAGGCAGGCAGGCAGCTAGAGGAGGGGCCTGGCTTAGCAAGGGACAGAAGAGGCAATCATGAACTCATGCTTGGATGACTTTGACAATGTCGCTTAAAAAATGTCAGGCAAATCCCTCACTTGACTTAGTACAACTGTGTGTGTACTATTTAATACAGAATGTGTTTGCAGAAAACCTCAATGCACAGAATTATCTTGGAAGCAGAGACATATTTGCCTTGGACTCCTAGCCCCCACAGGCATTACCACTTCATTCCTCTAGGGTTAGAACCTCAGAACTAGAAGGCTCTAGGTCCCTCTAGCTACCAAACTTCACAATTTTTTAAACAGAATTGAAGCAGATGGCTCCTTTGAGACTGCCCTCTCCCCCAACAAACCCACATACCCTTTCCTTGTTTCACTGTATTCTGAACCAAATGTCAGTTTTTGATGAGGAAGTTAAGTGAAAGTAGTGAAAGTGTTAGTCACTCAGTCATGTCCGGCTCTTTTCGACCCCATGGATTGTGACCCACCAGGCTCCTCTGTCCATGGAATTTTCCAGGCAAGAATACTGGAGTGGCTAGCTGTTCCCTTCTCCAGGGGATCTTCCTGACCCCGGGATCAAACCTGGGTCTCCTGCATTGCAGGCCGATTCTTTACTGGCTGAGCCACTTTATTTAGTAAATCCTTGAGTTCAGTAAAGTATCCTTCATTGTCTGGTTTATTTCTTCCTGGCACTATGCTTCTCAACATCCCTGGTAAATTTAAGTGGAAAATATTCATGAAAAAGTCCTTTCAGCTATATGTATTCTCTAAAATCATACCATGACCCTCTCTGGGGATGCCAGCTAAGTTACTTGCTTCTTGATAACAACTTAGTAAAAAAAAAACTGCAAGGAGAATACTTATTCACTACTGCTTTTTTTTTTTTTTTTTTGCAGGAACATCTTAGTAATTAGTTTTATAATTGCTAGACCTCTGTTGGCTCCAGTAAACAACTGCTTGCCATTTTAAAGCATGGCTGAGTTATAGAGATGACTAGATGTCGACAAGTGCGAGAATTATGTGGCACCAGTGATATATAACACCTCTGGTTTCCCTCTGCATAATCGGCCAGCTCTTCCTGCTCCATCCTAACAAACTGGGAGAAGGTCTGCTCATGGGGCCAGAGAACAAGTCTCCCTTGATCACAGCCACTGGGAGAACACATTGGTTATGCTGACAAGGAAGTTACTCAGTCCTTAAATCAGAACGCCATCTTCATCCCCCGGGACAGGAAAGCAGAACTGCCATCCTTCCACTGTTCATAGACATAAGACCCATTTAAAGGACATCTCAAGGCATCTCTCAGGCACTGCTTGTGACAGTTGGATGTCACTAAAAGGAAGCTGTCAGTTTGGCACATGGGCTCATCAGCACATTTAGCACTCTGTCCTTTGGAAGGGCCAATATCATGTGAAAAATCTGAGTAACTGGAGGAGTAATCTGGGGAGTAATCTGAACAAGGAAGAGTATTTTTGCCCCTGCAGCTGACTCTTCTTTTTTGTTGTTGTTTTTTCTTTTTAAAAACCAACTTTATTGTGATTTGTCTACAATCAAATGCATGTGTTTTAAGTGTACGGTTTAACATTTTGGCAAATATATGCATCCATGTAACCATCACCATGATCAAGATACAGAACATTTTTATCACCCTTCCAAATGTTTTCATGTCCCTTTCCACTCAATGCCCCTCACTCCTAGCTCCAGGAAACCTCTGGGTTTTGTTACTATGGATTAGGTGTACCTACTCAAAATTTGTAAATGAATGGAACAATATGGCACACACTCTTTTGTTTCTGGCTTCTTTTAATCAGCCTGTGGTTTCTGAGATTCTTCCATGTTGTGCGTTTCAGTAGTCTTTTCCTTTTGTTTTTGAGTGGTATTCCATTGTATAAATGGAGAAGGCAATGGCACCCCACTCCAGTACTCTTGCCTGGAAAATCCCATGGACGGAGGAGACTGGTGGGCTGCAATCCATGGGGTCGCTGAGAGTTGGACACGACTCAGTGACTTCACTTTCACTTTTCACTTTCATGCATTGGAGAAGGAGATGGCAACCCACTCCAGTGTTCTTGCCTGGAGAATCCCAGGGACGGCAGAGCCTGGTGGGCTGCTGTCTGTGGGGTTGCACAGTCGGACACAATTGTATAAATCTAGCACAATGTATCCATTTACCTGTTGAGGGACATTTGCATTGTTTTCAGTTTTGGACTGCTATAGATGAAGTTTCTGTGAACAAATGTCTTTTTTCTAGACATACATTTTTATTTCTCCTAGGTGAGTATCTAGGAGAAGAACTACAAGATCATATGGTAAATGTAGATTTAAATTTTTAGCATATTGCCAAATGATCTCTAAAGCAATTGTACTAATTTATGTTTCCATTAGCAACACACAATGTTCCAGTTGCTCTGTATCCTCACCAACACATGGTATCATTAGCCTTTTAACTTTAGTCATTTTAGTGTATGTGAAGTGGTAATTGTGTTTCTATTTTCATGGTGACTAATAATGTTGAGCATCTTTTCATATGCTTATTGCCCATTCATGTAACTTCTTTTGTGAAATGTCTGCTTCCACTTGATCATAATTTCTTGGCTTCTTAATATATTTCTGGATTTACCTTATAAATAAAAAAATAATTAAAAAATCCATGTTCAGAAGGGATGTCTGCCTGTAGTTTTCTTTTCTTATAATATCTTTGTCATACACTGATTTTTATATGTTTATCATTTAAAAATGCAATCAAAGTTATACGTTTTCCTGCAGACACTTCTTCTTATTTTATTATTTATTTAAATTGAAGTATAGTTGAGCCACAACATTACATGTTTCAGGTGTACAACATAGTGAGTCGCAATTTTTAAAGGTTGTACTCCATTTATAGGCTTCCCTGGTGGCAAGATGGTAAAGAATCTGCCGGCAACGCAGGAGATGCAGGTTCGATCCCTGGGTTGGGAAGATCCTCTGGAGGAGGGAATGGCTACCCACTCCAGTATTAATTCCTTGGCTACCCACTCCAGTATTAATTCCTTGGACTGAGGAGCCTGGTAGGCTACAGTCTATGGGGTTGCAAAGAGTTGGACATGACTGAGCAACTGACACATATGCACTCCACTTATAGTTATCACAAAATATTGGTTATATTCCTTGTGCTGCGCATGGATTCATTGCAGATTCTTGTTTGGTTGCGTCATACATATTTTGACATGCTATTTTAATTTTCATGAATGCAACATGTTTCTCATGTTTCTCATTTCTTCTGTGATTTCTGTGACACATAGGCTATTTAGATGTATGTTATTTAATTTTTAAATACATGGAGATTTTTAAAGATATCTTTTTGCTATTAATATCTAATTTAATTGTATTTTGGTCAGAGAACATATTTTCCTTGATTTCAATTTTTCAAATGTGTTGATTCTTATTTTATGGCCTAGCATCTGATCTATTATGGTGAGTATCAGATGTGAAATTGAAAACAACGTACATTCTGCAGTTTAGGGTAGGATGTTCTGTAGATATCCATTAGGACAAGCTGGCTACAGAACAGAATAAAAGATAGGATGCTATAGCTATTCTGTTACAGCCAGAAGCAAAATCTCTTTCCTTTACATTTGAATGTACATCCCATAATTAAACCAGATTGAAACAGGTCCCCAAAGCCCTCTTGAAGCAGATGTAATACTAATCCATATTTAGAGATGATTCCTGATCCAGTGCTTTTAGCTGGTTCCTTTCTAAAAAGAATAGTTTCTTGGTATCAACATAATTTTTTTCCCACTGAAAACAAGTAAAATAGGAGGTTCAAATGATCACTTCTGGCTCCAGCACCATGTAGAACTGTGTATTAAAAAAAAATGACCAAAGAAAAGTTTACAATTTCTAGATAATATTACATTTTGTGGATAGATAATTTAATTTTATTAATAGCTATAATTCAGAAATTACTTATTACATGACAAAGGAATTGAAAATTATGGTCAAATAGGGAGTTTCTTACCTTCACCCTATATCCAGAATCCCATTAAAAATAGCTCTATTAAAATAAATTTTAAGAACCTGTCAATTAAATTAGACTGTGATCAAGTTCATTGACTAAAATATATCTTGCAATAAATGATATGGTGGCTGAGAAAAGGGAAGAAGAGACAGGAGAGAGAGGATAATACCCTATTTTTAATAAAAAGTTACTTAAGTTTAACTGCTCTAAATGATACATGCTTGTTTAAAGCAAATATAGTAACAATATTTTGTGTGTTTATAGCACACGTAAAATTAAAATACATGACAATGATAGCACGAAGGAAACGAGGGAGTAATTGCAAATACATAGTCCAGTTCAGTCGCTCAGTTGTGTCTGACTCTTTGTGACCCCATGGACTGCAGCATGCCAGGCTTCCCTGTCCATCACCAACTCCCGGAGCTTACTCAAACTCATGTCCATCAAGTTGATGATGCCATCCAATCATTTCATCCTCCATCGTCCCCTTCTCCTTCCACCTTCGATCTTTTCTAGCATCAGGGTCTTTTCCAATGAGTCAGTTCTTTGCATCAGGTGGCCAAAGTATTGGAGTTAAACACATAGTTAAGAGGTCCTTAACAAGTGTAGTTCAGCTAGATTTCTACTCACTACTTTTATTATGAATACTATGCTATGTGTATTTTACCACAGTAAAAAAATGGAAAAAATAAGAAAATTAGATGTGGGTAAATATAAGTCCCACAAAATCTTATATCATCTTAGAGTGTTTGGAGGGGGCACAGAATTTTTATTGCTATTTTCTTGGTTGCACAGATGTTCGTATGTCTTTCTTTGATTTTTCCAAAGGGCAGTATTTCTCAATATTGTCTTTTTAAAGTGAGAGCAGAAATCTGAGCACATAGTTGATTATCAAATATCACTATCTAAAAGATTCTTAATGTATTATTGAAGTAGTGTGGAATAGTCGAAAAAGTTCATTTGACTTCAGGTCAAGAAATTTGGTCTTGATATATAGTTTGTCACCTACTTGAGGGTTCTATTCCAAACACTGTAGACTTTATTAATTCATAAAGAAAGTGTGCCGGACTAGAAACCCAATGGGTTCTTTTCAGCCCTTAAAAATCTATAATTCTGATTGATCTGTGTTGCTGTGGAGATCAACCTGGGAAACCAGACTTCTGAGTTTGCCAGTGGTATAATATCAGTGAGGATAACTCCTGTTGTGAGCAACAGAAAACTAAAAACAATGCCCCACACCATCATCTTAATCTTAAGAGATGAGCTCTGTGAACATGGATGTTTACTTCACCAAGCCCAGCTGGGAATAGTATCCCACCACCTTTGCAATATTCTATTAGTTAGAAGCATGTCTCAGGTCCTGCCTGCACTCAGGGATAGTGATGAACCTTGTTAAAATTTTTACTGAGGTTCCCTTCAGTACGGCTTCCCTGGTGGCTCAGGTGGTAAAGAATCTGCCTGATATGCAGGAGACCCAGGTTCGATCCCTGGGTTGGGAAAATCCCCTGGAGAAGGGAACAGCAACTCACCACAGTATTCTTGCCTGGAAAATCCCATGGGTGGAGGAGCCTGAAAGGCTACAGTCCACAGGGTTGCACAGAGTCGGACATGACTGAGTGACTAACACTCCCTTCAGTAAGGCATTAATTCTACATTCATAAGATTGCTTCCTTTACTCTTTGCAACACTTAGGGTCAAGTTTTGGCCGTTTTTGATGGTCCCTGGAAATGGCAAGAGAACTAATCAGCTGGAGGAGACAGGAAGTTTCTGCTCAAGGCATTGTGTGGGTTTACATTTCTTGATCTCCCCTTTAAATCTAATCAGCAGTAAGCTACTGTTACTCCAACACACAGTGTTCTCAGTACTAGGGGAACACTTGTAAGTGCCCTGGGGGTATAAAGAGGCCAGGAGGAGAGGGTTCTGAAAAGGGAACAGAATGGATCTTGTTTTCAGGGACCAGGTGAGTTCCTTCAACCCAGAGACACAAAGTTCAAATTAATTTTCATACTTGATTCCCCATGAATGAAAAATACTTGAAAGCAGATAAGCAGCTATTTCATCTGGGTCAGTGATTCGAACGCTGTTTTTATTGATACAACCTGTCTATTGGAGGGTGTAGGTTTTTGGTTTGATGTATAGAAAGGATGCATTCAGCATCTAAAACTCATCATCTGGATGTTTCTAGGCTGAGGCTCCCTTAACTCCCCAAGAAGGGCAAGATGGTAGAATGGGAAGAACCCAGGGTTTTGGAGACAGATCCAGGATTTTGTTCCAGTCTGCCCTGGCTCTCTCTGTATCATTCACTGAGCAAGTTATTTCCCTGTGTTTGAGCTTCAGATCCTTCATTTGTAAGCTGGACTTAATAACATTCAAACTGAAGATCAAAAGAGTGGATACTAGTGAAAGAGTTTATAAAGTACAAGTGCTTCAAGTATGAGGTGCTATCTGATTATCCAATCATGGTAGATTTTTCACTGATGTCTTCGGTCGAGTAAAGGGATATGTTTATCTGTTGATGCTAAGATAGAAAACCATAACATCTTTGCTTGGATCGTAGAGCGCTAGGTGGTAGGACATTGATCTGCCCCAATATAGAAATGCTCATATTTCATACATTTTAAGTCTGAAAGTTTTCTGCAATGCTCTGCAAAGCTGTATAAAAAAACAAATGGATTTCAGAGAAATTGCCATAAACATGTAATGGGAGAACACATGCTGTTTGGGGGATAAAATTTTACTTGTTGATGGACAAAAATTATATGCAAACACTGCAGGAAGCTATGTATAACATAGAAGTTTTTAACCGTGAAATGTTAGCAGAATTTACCCTCTTGATTCCAGAAAGTTTTTCCTTTGATCACAGAAGCAAGACAGGCCAAGAATGAGAGCTCTACTGATTTTCTCCCATGGGACCACGGTGTTTCTTGATAGTTGAAAAAGGGAATCTTGTGACTTCCCTGGAGGTCCAGTGGTTAAGACTCCATGCTTCCAATGCAAGGGAATTCCATGGATTTGATCCCTAGTTGGGGAACTAGGATATTTGATGCTGTGTGGTGTGGCCAAGGTAAAAGAAAATAAAAGAAAAAGGGATTCTTTAATATCCCCCCTCCTTGCTTTTGTTCTAGTTTCTGATGAATTTGGCCACAGAAAAGTAGTATATCTTGCTGTCTTTGGATAGAACTGATTTCAGCACGAGTTAAAGAATTCACCCTAGAGAAAAAGTAAGATGACGAGAGAAGAATCCGATTAGGATAATTTTCTTCATTCCAGTGTGGCTGAGACTAGGGCCTTCCTGCCAGCACATCCTCTGTGTCTTTGTCCAGTTGATTTTTAAATAACTTGGGTGATTGGTCTCATTAATTTTCTTGGAAGCTCAATCTACCATGTACTGGACCTGATGCTGAGGAAGTTCTTCTTGACATAGTATAGTTGTGTACAGTTTCTTCATACATTTTTCCCTTTTCGGTTCCATTCTGTAAGGAAATCATTGAGAGTTAAAAAAAGAGAAAAGAAAGTAGTTAGGAGACAGACTGGGTAGGTGAGCAAGAGTTGCTGGCTGGGAAGAGGAGGAGAGGAAGTGGGTTGTGCCAGGAGGTGCCTGAAGAAAGGGCAAGAGGAGGGAGACGGTCCTCAGGGATGAACCAAAAAAGGCGGCGGGGGTTCAGAAGCAGCAGCAAAGTTTCCTTCTTAATTTTGAGCTCTCTCTAAGCTGAGGTGTGCCTCAAGACACCGCTTTCACTTATCTTTTTGGATTTGCTCAATTTTTAGGTTGCTAACTTTAAATGGATACTGAATTATTGCCCAAACTCCATAGCTGTCCATGTTAGCTGGCATAACCCAAGGTTCGAACACCTGTCCCTGAAGAGCTGGGAGTGAGGGTAAGGAAGTACCAGCTACCCTCTTCCACGTGGGAACTTGACCTGACCCACGCCCCGCTCCCTAGGTCACCTCCCCAGTTACTCCATGATCGAGCTCCAGCTTACGGGGTAGATCTCTGAAGGAAGCACAGGAAGGCAGGCGTACAGCACACAAGAGAGCTCTACTTTCTCCAGAGCCAAAGCAGAGCCGGGTTCACCCCATCTGGGCAGTCAAGGGCAGAGATTCCAGGAAGATGTTGAGAGTATAAAAGCCTCCCCTGACAGTTTTAAGGTTCTCCTGTAGAAAGACATACACACCTTTGAGAGATATTCAAAGAACTATTTTGTATCGGTCAGATGCAAGCCTACTTTGAACATTCATGCCTTGCTCCACTCTTCGTAGATACTGCCCCACAAATCCAATCGTTTCACATACCTCAGTGACTCACCATTGTTCCTGAAATAAAATTCAAGATTGTCCATGTGAGCCACAAGACCTACCTGACCTGGTCCTGGTTTGGCTCCTGGGACCCGTATCTGACCAGTCTTGCCTGCATTCTAGTTACACTGATCAGCATTGTTCGGTTTTCTCAAATGTGTCACCTTTCTTGTGCTAATGGACGTCCAGATGCTCTCTCCCCATCTCCACCTCTCACACCATTTGCTTAATCAAAGAAAACTCTGGCCACTTCCATTCCTGGACTAGTTTGTATCCCTGTCCCTCACCTGAGCTCTCCCAGGACTCTACCTCCAGAGCAGGTATAATTTGACACACAATCACACAGGTGCACAAGCGAACATGTCCACTGCACTGCACTGTAAACTCAAAGAAGACAGCGACCTTGTCTGCTTTGCTCACCACTGTATCCCCTGGACCTTTGAATTTCTGTCCTTTCTGGAATCTTACTCCTTCCTGTAGGAAGAATGTGTAGGTTACAGCCCATGCTCAGTGACAAGCCTACTTGTAGAAAGGTATGACCCTTCTGGAAATGGCCAGAGATTAACCACCAGGATCCAGAGACCTGTGGGTGGACTGGTCAAAGTAATTAGAACAATTAACACCAACTGTTTAAACTGAGTAAAGGAAACCTTTTCCATTTGGAAACTAATTTGCTGCTGGTTTAAGTCATCAAAGCAACACTCCAAGAGTCTCAAAAGTACCTTCTGGTGGGTTCCCAGGTTTATTAAACACATGCCCAGAAACACACACCACTCCATGCATCTCAATCATTCTTACAAAGTAATTAACAGTCTCTTAGTATTTTATTTCCTTTCCTGTTGTGCTTTCCCTGACTTCCTAGAAATATGTATATGTATATACATATATGCATGTGTATTTTCTTTCTCTGATTTAAATTGTTAACTCATTGAAACACACCTTTGTTTCTTCCCAGAAGCCAGTGCATTGTTAAATAATACAATAATACTTAAGGATAACAACCTTGGAGTATGTCTTGGGGAAACTAAGAGGCTTTTAGATAACTTTTAATTTTTCTTATATTGTGGGTAGCTCACTGGAATATTTAAGTCCAAGTTAACTCTGTATTAGAAGAGTGAAGAGATTCACTGATGTTATACAGATAAGCACAAATCATCAATTACCCAGAAGCTGCATCATTTAAAGATATGAATAAAGGGAACTAGGGAGTAGAAACCCCCAGTGGTTGCAGGGGTCCATGAGGCACATCAATAAGCTAATAATTTGGGGAAGGAAGGAGACTGTTTCAGAGGTGTTTTGGGGAAAGGGGTCATGAAGATTTGGAGAAATGGGGATGAAAACTGTTAGGGGCCTTGCGAGGAAGACATGTGGCTTGAAGAGTGTGTTAGCAGGACCATGATACCATCATCACCATATGGTGTTAAGGTTGAGCTGGTGAAGAGCCTCCCAGGCAGCCTTGGCCAGTGCTGGGAACACGAGGAAGTGGCAGAAGAGCTGGAGCTTATGTTCCCAACTTTTCTATCAGTCCTGAGTAGGAACAAGGAGGGCAGTAATGGATGATACTACAGTGGCCCTAAATGAACTATCAAGGTGAAGTTCCACAGGCCCAGGAGCAGGTGGTCAGGAAGGCGAGAGAGTCAGGACCTCCTGTCTAATTAAAGTTCTCCTTCAGCTCCACTCCAGGGGGTCTTTGCTCAGCCGGACTCCTCCTGCTGTCACTGCTGTTTCACTCACCGGGCACTGGGGTTTGATGTTCCTGGCAGTTAGTATCATTAGTGTGGGGCTGCCTTGTCCCTCTCCAGTTAGATCAAGAAGACCATGGTCTACCTCCCGCCACTGTCTTGGCCACCTTAGGGCATGGTACAGAGATGGATGCCACACAAGTCTATCAGGGGTAAACAGCCTTGCCCTGCATCCAAGTCACACGTGTAGAAATCACCGGGTCCCTCCCATTGAGCTTTCCTGACATCGTTTGGTCTTAATGCTAAACCTTCCCACCGAAGAGCTCTGTATTCTCAAGCCTGGCTGCTTGTTGCAGATCCACTCCAGTAGAATATCAAAGAAACTGTAGCATGCCTCTCTCTGAATCAACTACAATAGTGGACTTTTCTTCTCTCAGGGCTACAGTTGTTCAAACAAACCCTAGTTATTGAGGATGCAGGTGTGCCAGCTTCATTCCCTGCTGCGTGCTTTAATTTGCCTTCTCTCTGGGTCACATTGTTGGCCTCCTTCTGGATGTTTCTGAACGCACAACCATGTGGGTGGTCTGGGAGGGCTCTTGTGCTTCCTTACTGGATTCTGCAAAGATTATCTTCTTTTTTAAAAAGTATTTTGAGTTCCATGGAGTTGTTTTGCTCTTGCTGCTCTCTGAATACATCCATAATCATGTCTATTCCATTGTCCTCTGTTTTAAAAACTTAGGTGCCTGATCTGGAGCCAAGATGAAGTGGGAAGAGAAATCAGATTCTTTTCCCTTTTTCAAGCTAAAAGTTTAGCAGGAGAAAATCCTGGTGTCTTCAGTTTCAGCTATTAGGATAACAGAGAGGAAGATGAACTAGAACAAATTGTAATCTGTGCTTTGCTCCCACCTGGCCAAATGACTTTGAATTAGTTATTTCAACTTTTGTGGACACTATTTTTTTCATTTAAAAAATAAAGAGCTTTCATTAAATAGACCAATTTGAAGACCCATTTTGGTTCTAACATTCTAGAAAGATGGTACACAAACCTCGAAGGCTTAAGGAATGTATCTGTTCAGTGGGGGAATTTGATCATTACTAATATAAGGATTACTGGAAACTGGAAAGTACAAGGTTATGCCTTTCATTTTCCCCTGTGAAAATGAATCCCACCCTTGGGGTTCCTGTGTGCAGTGATATTACACAAGGCAAGTGAAAGAGATAAGAGAAAGTGTAAGTCGCTCAGTCATGTCCGACTCTTTGCGACCCCATGGACTATACAGTCTGTGGAATTCTCCAGGCCAGAATACTGGAGTGGGTAGCCTTTCTCTTCTCCAGGGGATCTTCCCAATCCAGAGATCAAACCCAGGTCTCCCCCATTGCAGGCGGATTCTTTCCCAGTTGAGCCAGAAGGGAAGCCCAGGAGTACTGGAGTGGGTAGCCTATTCCTTCTCCAGCAGATCTTCCTGACCCAGGAATCAAACTGGGGCCTCCTGCATTGCAGGTGGATTCTTTACCAACTGAGCTATCAGGGAAGCCCCAAAAGAGATAAAAGAAGAGACAAAAAAGTACTTACTCTATTAGTAAGCATAAGCAATTGTATTATAATTTTCACAATAACGCTATAAGGCAGATATTATTATCTCCACTAAACAGATGAGAAAACTAAGACTTAGAAGGGTTAAGTAAAGCTAAGTCAACTGCTTAAGACAACAAGATATACAATAAGTAAGTTGCCTCAGATTCAAGCGCAAATTTTCTGATTCCAAAATTTCTACTTCAAAATGTTATTTAAAAAAGAATACTATACAACAATAAGAACAAAATCCGTGCCTCCAGCTTAGATTTATTTCAAACATTTATGCCAGTGATTCTACAAGGGATTTTGAGTGATGGGCAAGAGGAGAAAAATGTTGCCTCCTTTCGTAGTAGGGAAGATTCTTGGAGGAGATTGTCTTTTGAGCCCTTCCGTAAGCCTCCACAGCACATCCGTCTCATTATTTTAGAAGGACAAATCTGTCACCATCATCATCACCATCACCATCATAAACAGCAGCAGTAGGAACAGAATCACCATCACCTCTTATGAAGTGGGATGTAGGAGAGCAGTCCCCCTCCTCTGCCCCCAGAACCACGTTTAGCACCAAGACCAAAGCCAGAGCATGACCCCAAGACAAAATTGCAGAGCAAACAAATGTCACGGTCTTTGTTAACATTTCCGAAAACACTAAGATGTTACTGAGTAGGCTCCAAAATCACTGCAGATGGTGACTGCAGTCATGAAATAGAAAGACCCTTGCTCGTTGGAAGAAAAGCTATGAAAAACTAGACAGCATATTAAAAAGCAGAGACATTACTTTGCCAACAAATGTCTGTCTAGTCAAGGCTATGGTTTTTCCAGTGGTCATGTATAGATGTGAGAGTTGGATTATAAAGAAAGCTGAGCACCAAAGAATTGATGCTTTTGAATTGTGGTGTTGGGGACGACTCTTGAGAGTCCCTTGATCTGCAAGGAGATCCAACCAGTTCCTCCTAAAGGAAATCAGTCCTGAATATTCATTGGAAGGACTGATGTTGAAGCTGAAACTCCAATCCTTTGGCTACCTGATGTGAAGAACTGACTCTCTAGAAAAGATTCTGATGCTGGGAAAGATTGAAGGCAGGAGGAGAAGGGGACAACAGAGGATGAGATGGTTGGATGGCATTGCCGACTCCATGGACATGACTG
Organism: Bos grunniens; assembly: GCF_055505025.1. Lineage (NCBI taxonomy): Eukaryota > Metazoa > Chordata > Mammalia > Artiodactyla > Bovidae > Bos > Bos grunniens. The sequence continues at coordinate 30,156,371 of NC_141190.1, read as the reverse complement.
TGAGCAAGCTCCAGGAGTTGGTGATGGTCTGGGAAGTCTGGGGTGCTGCAGTCCATGGGGTTACAAAGAGTTGGACACAACTGAGTGACTGAACTGACTGATTACTGAGTAGATCCCTTAATAACCAGACCAAAGTGTTCTTGGAAATATTAAGGCAGTGGCGCCACCTAAGCCCAGGTGGCGGGTGCTCCTGGTGCCTCACCCAGATTGCCTTGGTCGGGTTGGTGCCCACCTCCCCCCGCTGCTGCTAGTGACTCACACTTGCAGTCTCTTCCACATGATAACCCCTGGCTGACTAGACCTGTCTCAATCTTCCTTCAGCTTATGGCCTTTGTCTGTTCATTCAGTGGCCTTTCCACAGAGAATTCCCAAAGACTGCAGACTTAAAACAAGAAGGCAGAGTTTCAAGTAGAAACCCAGAGCAGCTCTAGAAGTAGACTCATCAGCAAGGGTATAGAAAAGGGAGTCTGCTTTATCTGTTTACTGCATAGTGACCTCCAAGAAAAATAATCCCACCACATTTAAGCATCTTTCCTCCATGAGATGTAGATAAAAATAATACCCATGTCATAGGCATCATCCTTTTTTTTTTTCATTTTCCCTGATACTTTTGTGAGGTTTAAAGAAGAGTAGGAAAATGCCGCATATATTTTGTGAAGAACACTTCTCACAAAGGCAGCTCACAAAGCCTCAGTGACTGTAACAAAAGGCAACTGATGTGAACAGCAAGAAAGGGAGTCATTACTACCCAAAATATCTCAACAGGGGAGTGTGGTTGACCTTCTGAGGCAGAGTCTAGAAGGCTGTAAAAGTGGAAGCAGCCTCCTGAAAAAACGCGCTGCTCTCTTCAGTGTAAAGCAGCGGTTCTCTTTAGTTCTGACTGTGTCACAGGTTCTGTGGCTCTGTCACCACACTTCTCCCAAAAGCAATTGGTGTGAAGAAAGGCCATTGCTCCCAGGAACCCATTGAGTAAGGACTTGCCCAGGGCCTTTTCAGTCTGGCCCCTAGACAAGCTCTCTAGCCTCCTCTCTCATGATGCTTCCCCTTCTGGTGGTCATGTATGGACGTGAGAGTTGGACCATAAAGAAGGCTGAGCCCCGAAGAATTGATAATTTCAAACTGTGGTGCTGGAGAAGACTCTTGAGAGTCCCTTGGACAGCAAGGAGATCAAACCAGCCAATCTCAAAGGACATTAACCTTGAATATTCATTGGAAGGACTGATGCTGAAGCTGAAGCTCCAGTACTTTGGCCACCTGATTTGAAGAGCCGACTCACTGGAAAAGACCTGATGCTGGGAAAGACTGAAGGCAGGAGGAGAAGGGGACGACAGAGGGTGAGATGGTTGGATGGCATTGCCAACTCAACGGATGTGAGTTTGAGCAAATTCCAGGAGACAGTGAAGGACAGGGAAGCCTGGTGTGCTGCTGGACACAACTTAGTGACTGAACAACAACACAATTCATCTTGTCTGTGGCCTAATCATTTTTTAGGTTCAAAGATACCTAATTTAGAGGTGTCGGGGTGAGAGGATGAGTGGATAGATGGGGGAATTAAGAGGCACAAACTTCCAGTTACAAAATAAGGAGTAATGGGGATGAAAGGTGCAGTGTGAGGGATACAGTCCATAATTATGCAGTCTCTTTGGTGACGAAGGCAGCCGGCGGATACAAACTTCCAGTTATAAGTACTAGGGATATAACGTACAACGTGGTTAATAAAATTAATGGTGCTAAATGTTATATATGAAAGCTGTTAAGAGAATAAGTCCTCAAGTTCTCATCACAAGGAAAAGTATTTTTCCTTTTTCTTTTCTTTTTTATCTATATGAGGTGATGAATGTTCACTAGGCCTACTGTGGTAACCATTTCTTGATGTATGTAAGTCAAATCATTATATTGTACACCTTAAACTTACAAAGTGCTGTATGTCAATTATACATCAATAAAACTGGAAGGATAAAACAGCAAAGATACCTAACTCCGTTCTTTAAGTGGAGCAGAGTGATCCTTCCTCCAAGCTCTTTTGGAATGCTGCAGGCAGCCTTGTTAATGACTTTACATTGCATATAGAATAAAATCCAAAATCTCTTCCTGTCTTGCAGTGTCCTGAATAATCTACATTGATTCCTGTTCACGCACCACCTTGTGTCTCAGAAAGTCTGTAGCCACCCTGGCGTCTAATTCCTCAGAAGCAGGAAGGCCTCAGGGCTTTCGTCTATTTTATTCTTTCAACCCAGAACAGGTTTCTCCCTATTGATCATTTGTCCAATTTCTACTTATTCCTCTGGTGGTGTAATGGCACTTTCTTATCTGATTTCTATTGCTTATAGTATTTGACCTTGGGAAATCTGCTTAACTTCCCTAGGCTCTGGTCTTCTCATCTATATAATGAGAATAATGATGGTAAGTACTTAAGAGGATTGTTAAAAGGCTTAAACAGGTAACCCAAGGGAGTCTGGGAAAACAGCAGTGGTGGCATAATTTTGTCATTTCTCTGGAAGGAAATGGCAACCCACTCCAGTATTTTTGCCTGGAAAATCCCGTGGACAGAGGAGCCTGGTGGGCTACGGTTCATGGGGCCGCAAAGAGTTGGACATGACTGAGCGACTGAACACAAGTATACCTATAAAGTTAAACAGACCAATTAGGTAGGAAAAACCCCAACTCCTCCAAATTTATAGTCAACATCTATAAAAAAGCTAGCTGACAAAGTATCTGCATGAACAGTAAATATGAGTAGGTGGAGTCAAACCATCAAAATTCCAAAACTGGAATTATAGCCACACGAGTGTTGGGAAAGCGAAGGAAAGCAGTGGGCATCTGATGGGTACCACAAGCAGACAGGTATGCAGTGGAGGTTGGAGGGCCAACCTGAGAACAGCTGCTGAAACCAGGAGATTTTCAGACTCTGCCAGCCTGTGTGCCTCTGCTGAGTTCCCAGGACCCTTGCGTCCTGGCATTCAGGACCCGGTGAACTTTCAATGCTAACCAGACGAAGTTCCTTCTAAGATGACACCCCTCATTGAATTGAATCTGCCGGGAATAAGATTCAAAGTGAGCAGCAGGGGTCAACAGAGGCAAGGAAGGAAGAAAGTTCCGAAGGAATGAGGAGAGACCAGGGTGAAATTTTCAGAAAGAACATGTTCTGAACATTTCACAAAAACAGCAGAAGAGGGAGCTCGAGAGCCATGAAGCGAGGAAGGAAAACAACCAATTCCATGTAAAAATGAATGACAAAAAGATCAAGATCAAATTTCATATAAAAGTGTTAAAAAAAAAAAGGGAATAAGGAGCAGCATAAGATTCCTACAGTCAAAGGAGGCCAGAGGAATATGTTTACACAGCTGATGGGAACGTATTCTTAGGCGTGGAGAGAAAACAGGAAGAGGAGCTCATCAGTGTGGCATCTGTGAGGGAAGGCTGTGGGGAAGGGAGGATGGAGGAAGTCGTGGGTGTTTTCTCATCCTCTCCCTCTTGGAGAACCAGGCGGAGCCTGCGGGGGTGCCTTGTCAGCCAGAGGCAGAGTTCCAAAAAGCAAACCGCAGCAGTAGTTCCGAGAGGATCCAGAGCTGGAGGTATGATGTCGCATGGAAAAAGGAACCGAGACTCTAGACCAGAGCAAAGATGATAAGAGCCCCACAGAGTTCTGCAGGGTGAGGAATCAGGCAGAGCCACAGCAGCAGGAGTGATGTGGGAAGGTGGTCACTGATGGAGCTGTTCAGTGCCTACTTCATGGTCAATGTGTAGGCGGCTTAATGGGCATCAAGCTGGTTTAAAGCTACAGAGTGGGTAACAACATCCATGGAGGGGCTGATGCTGAAAAAGGAGGGAAGATGTTTTGGAGCAGGGCAACACCACCAGCACCAAAACAAAGGCTTGGGATCTGGAATGTGTAAGGTCTCTGTCTCTTAAATCCACTCTCTGACAACCATCTTCTGTGCTTCCATCTTGCCTACTCTGGATCTGCTTCATGAGCAATTACATAACCTCATTGTTGCTTTTTGATTTCTTTCTTTTTTTGCACTGGGGTCTTTGTTGCTGCATGTAGGGTAGGCTTTTTCTAGTTGCAGAGAGTGGGGGCTACTCTCTAGCTATGGTGCACAAGCTTCTTGTCGAAGTGGCTTTTCTTGTTTCGGAGCATGGGCTTTGGTGTGTGGGTTTCAGGAGTTGTGGCACGCAGGCTCAGTGGTTGCTCAAGGGCCCCAGAATGTGGGCTCAATAGTTGTGGTACAGGGGCTTAGTCTCCCCGGGGCATGTGGAATCTTCCTGGCCCAGGGATTGAACCTGTGACCCCTGCATTGGCAGATGGATTCTTAACCACTGGACCCCCAGAGACGTCCCTCACTGATGCTTTCAAATCTCTTATGCTATTAACGTTTCCCCTGTTCTCACTGCTCTTGTGTCCTTTCTTCCCTTCTCACTCAGTCAGGCTCCAAGGTTCTAACTTGCAAACACTGATGTCAGTCCCTTTCTCCACTGTACTTAAGTAGGAACCTTGGCCCTGGTAAACCAATCTATAAATCAATAATTGTGCAATATCTTTTTCCCACTCTGACCTTTCCTAGCAATTCCACTTGCTTTCTTGACATTTCCACTTGGAGGTCTAACAGACTTGAAATTTAACTTCCCGAAACATCATCGATTTCCCTCACTTTCCTACTCCTATCAGTCTTCCTCGTGTCAATAAACAATGCTGCATTTACTAGGTATTCAAGTAAAAAACTAGTTGTTCTCTTTCCCTCAAACACCACATTCAATCTATGAATACATCTTTGGTGTCTTCTTCCCAAACACGCACTGAATCCATTTGCTCCTTTGCACCTCCACTAAACACCTCTGGTACAATTCACTGGGCTTCCCTAGTGGCTCAGTGGTAAAGAATCTGCCTGAAATTCAGGGGATGCAGGAGATGCGGGTTCAATTCCTGGGCCAGGAAGATCCCCTGGAGAAGGAAATGGCAACCCACTCCAGTGTTCTTGCCTAGAGAATCCCATGGAAGCAAGCCTGGCAAGCTACAGTCCATAGGGTCACAAAGAGTCAGACACAACTGAAGTGACTTAGCACATAGCACAGCAGTGTTCCAACTGACCTCCTTGCCTCTAAGGTTGTCTCCTACCTCCATCCATTTCCACACAGTAGCTGGAGCAATTATTTACAATATAAATCCACTCCACTGCCCTAAAACCCCAGAGTTTTCTGATTGTCCTTAGAATAAAATCCTGAATTAAGCTTTCCCGGGCCTGGCTAATTTGCCTCTCTGACCTACTGAGCCCTCCTGCCCACTATACCCCAGTCGCACTGATATTTTATAAGGTATCCAGAGACTGTCAAGCTTGTTGTGATCTGAGGCCTTTAGGACAAAGAAGGAATGGAGGTGTGGTGCACAGTCCTGGGGAGCCTCCACTAGGGAGCAGGACCTTATCTTGGGAGGCAGGGAGGATTTCCCTGAAGGAGTGACATTTGTCCTGGGATAAATAGTCGTGGACTATTAACTATGTGAAGGGCTGAGGAAGAGAGCTACAGATAGATACAAGAGCAAGTGCAAAGGCCCTGGGGCTGATGACAGGGTGGTGTGTTTGCGAAGGGAGACAAGTATCACAGGTGGACATAAGTCAGCCTGGGCAGAGGCTGGATCCTTGTGTCTAACAGGCCATATCAAGAGTGATTTGCCTGGAACCAGCCTACTCATGGGGCTTCCCAGGTGATGCAGTGGTAAAGAATCCACCTGCCAATGCAAGAGACTCAGGAGGTATATGTTCGATCCCTGGGTTGGGAAGATCCCCTGGAGGAGGAACTGGCAACCCACTTCAGTATTCTTGCCTGGGAAATCCCATGGACAGAGGAAGCTGGCAGGTTGTAGTCCGTGAGGTTGCAAAGAGTTGGACATGACTGAGCAAGAGCATGCACACATGCACAGCCTATTCATAAGGCTGGCTATTACTAAAATCCGATTCTTAGCAATTCATTCTTTTAGATTTAGGTCTTGGTCTCCATTAAAATGTGAAAACACAGAGAAGAGGAAATTCCACTGATATCTTGGTATAAATGATGTCTCTGTGAGCAGGCTGTGTTAGGGCAAGAGTGGGAGTCCTGAACGAAGAACAAAGAACATGGGGCGGAGGGCCATTGCTTCTTACTTCCGCCCATAGAGGCCCTTATAGCATTGCCTCAATGGAACCAGGAGGAAAATATCTCCCGGCTGCTCCTATTGGTCAAAGCCTCCTCCTCTCCAGAGGGCCTGATGGGTGTGTGTGGTCTGAAGAAACAGCAGGAGTTCAGGCCAGTGGGTTGTGAAAGTCTGCTGAATTGCTCTGGTGTCTGGGTTTTTCCATTTCGGTAAATTCTAGGGACCCAAAACAGGTACCTCTTAAAGTTCCTGAGCTTTTGAAAATGAGAATAATATTAGATCTGGGCCAAATTTGCCACACTGTTGAGCAATTCTAGACATATTATGGTTCTAGGTTTCAACTTTTTGTTCCCTTTGGTTCTTTAATGAGTAAAGAGTTCATTTTCATTTTTCTTCTGTGGTTATTTCTGTCTTTCACATGTTCCCTTGCTTTCCCTTCAGTGTCCCTCTTGCCCCTTCCTCTTATTTTGCAAGTGGATTAGATAAGCCAATGCTCATTGTGTGTCTCTGTATCCTCAGCTTGACCACCAGCTTTCAATCTCTAAATCTCATTTCTGGCCACATATAGAAGACTTGATTCCTGCATGCTTCCGCATCACCTGCAGGAAGAGCTGAACCTTGTGGCTCAGACGGTAAAGCATCTGCCTACAATGCGGGAGACCCAGGTTCGATCCCTGGGTGGGAAGATCCCCTGGAGAAGGAAATGGCAACCCACTCCAGTACTCTTGCCTGGAAAATCCCACGGATGGAGGAGCCTGGTAGGCTACAGTCTGCTGCTGCTAAGTTGTTTCGGTCGTGTCCAACTCTGTGTGACCCCATAGACGGCAGCCCACGAGGCTCCCCCGTCCCTGGGATGCTCCAGGCAAGAACACTGGAATGGGTTGCCATTTCCTTCTCCAATGCATGAAAGTGAAAAGTGAAAGTGAAGTCGCTCAGTTGTGTCCGACTCTCCGCAACCCCATGGACTGCAGCCTACCAGGCTCCTCTGTCCATGGGATTTTCCAGGCAAGAGTGCTGGAGTGGGTTGCCATTGCCTTCTCTGAGGCTACATTCTATAGGGTCACAAAGAGTCGGACATGACTGAGCGACTTCACTTTCAGTTTCTCTCTCCCTTTAAGGTGGACCTGATGAAGTATAGATCCCTCTGCTTCTCCTAGTTTCCCTTATATGAACCTATTTTCCAAACCTGGACTCCATTAGAGGTCGTTAAGCCTCTGAAAAGTGAAAATGTTAGTTGCTCAGTTGTGTCTGACTCTTTGTGATCCCATGGACTGTAGCCTGCCAGGCTCCTCTATCTACGGAATTCTCCAGGCAAGAATATTGGAGTGGGTAGCTATTCCCTTCTCCAGGGGATCTTCCCAACCCAGGGATAGAACCTGGGGTCTCCCACATTACAGATAGATTCTTTACCATCTGAGCCACCAGGGAAGCCCCTGAAGCCTCTGAGACAATGACAAAATTCCTGTCTGTGCCCTAAATACCAGTGGCAGAGAAAGGTAGTATCATGTCCTTGGCCCAGACCCTTCAGTTCAGCGTGATGGGCTGACAGGAGTCCCGAGGCCAGCAGCTCTCTTTAATGGGCAGGATGTATTTTCTAGTGATTCATCACTTCCTCCATAAATTATGGATATGCATCTCTGCCGAGGGTGGTGACTTACGGAGGGGCCCTTTAAGCAGTAAATCCTATCTCCCTCCATCCTCTGGGCAGTAACGACATTGCTCAAGTCACAGAGAAATACAGGGCTGCCCTTTGCAGGGCACTTTTTTAAAAAGGAAATTTTCACTTCGTAAAGCCTCAGCCAGGAAACTTTGGGGGAAGATGCACAACCTGAGTCTGGAGAGCCTTGTTTGCCTCCATTCTCACTTAGCAAGGAGGCCTGGCTGGAAGCAGGGCACAGATTGGTAGGAATCAAAACACATGGCTTGGGTTCGATCCTTGGTCCGGGAAGATCCACATGCTGTGGAGCAACTAAGTCGCTGCGCCCCAGCTGCTGAAGCCTGTGTGCGCTAGAGCCCGTGTTGCACGGCAAGAGAAGCCACCGCAATGAGTGCCCACACGCTACCACTAGAGGGCAGTCCCCACTCGCCATGACTAGAGAAAAGCCCCTGCATAGCAACGAGGACTCAGTGCCGCCAAAAATAAATAAATAAAATAAAAGTTCTTAAAAAAAAAAAAAAAAAAAGCATGGCTTTGGGGTCGTTGTTGTTATCTGGAGGCAAAAGAATATCTATTTGTGGGCTGATACAGGAAGAGAAAGAATGTATCAGAGGGAACGGAATGCCTCCCGCCCCACCCAGAGAAGGGACCATGGCAGAGAACGGCCAGGAAGGTCTCTTTTTCATCCACCAGAGCCATCTGCCTGTTCCCCTGCAAAGCTCCATGGGACCAACCTCATTCATTTCTCTTAAGTCAACATCTCCCCCTGGGCCAGTCCAGATTTCATACCAAAGATGTGCAGACACCCAATCATTTGATTTAAAATCTCCCATGAGTGGTTGAGCAGATCTCACACTGGTGCACACTCTCTCCAGGTCACACTCCTTGAAGCCCATCACCTCCTCTCTCAGTATTCTGTCCTCATCCTCCTCAGAGGTCACCTTCCCTTTTCTCAACCACTGACTTTCTCTACTTTCTATGCCTGACTCATGCCTCATTGACTTTATCCAGCTGCATGAATTTATCAAGTGGATATATTCTCTGTGGATCCTATTTTTCCTCTCTTTTCATATCTTCCTATTCTCTATTAGTCTTCTTATACAAGTCAATGAGGTTTTACTACAGAGGAGATATGCAGATACCACTCAATGAAATCAGAAGCTTCACAAGGAAATAGTCCTAGGGTCAAGGAATTAATTTATCACCAAAGGCTCTAGGAGTATGACTCTGTCCTAGGAAAAGAGATCAACCAGAACTGTGAAGGAGATGCTTCTGGAATTTATTGCATAGAGCAAGTAAATCCCATCAGCTCATAAATGTATCCCTGATATTAAAATTTCATTTGTTGTTGTTGTTCAGTCAGTCTTGTCCGACTCTTTGCAACCCCAGTCAGTCTTGTCCGACTCTTTGCAACCCCATGGACTTCAGCATGCCAGGCTTTCCTGTCCTCCACTATCTCCTGGAGTTTGCTCAAACTCATGTCCATTGAGTTGATGGCACTATCTAGACATCTCATCCTCTGCTGCCCTCTTCTTTTGCCTTCAATCTTTCCCAGCATCATGGTCTTTCCCAATGAGTCAGCTCTTCGCATCAGGTGGCCAAAGTATTGGAGCTTCAGCTTCAGCATCAGTCCTTCCAGTGAATTTCATTAAAGGAGGGTAATTAGTAAAAATTGTCTGAAAGGGCTCTTTGGGGGGATAATAATGGAAAAAATGTTTGAAAACACTGTTGTAAAGGAAGTAGGTTTGAGCTTAGGATTAGAGCAAAGATATAGGTTTCCCACTTGCCTTTCAGTTTGACTAATTCATACAGATGCCACATTGAGTTGTGAGAAAGAAAAACAGCTAATTGATAGTCTAGAGATCAAGAAAAAGAGCCTTAAGAAATCTAAATATATCTGTGGGTGAAGGTTTAAACTAGACTCTTCATATTTGAGAATTGTTTGGTTTTTCTTTGTCTTTTTGTTTTTTAAGCCTGATCATTCTTCTGCTCTTTTTGTCACCTGATTGCCATGAGTGTGATCAAGAAAGCAGGAGTGACATAGGAAGCAAAGAAACCTCAAAACCAGAGAAAATAGTACTTCCTCCGGGACCGTGTATTAGAGTTTACAGAAGCGAGCTGCAGAGAGGTTGAGCACAGATGATGCAGGAAATGCTCATTAATCAAGACCCGATTGCCTGTTTTTCAAACAGTTCAGTGACAATATAGTCGGAATTTTCTTTTTCCACCAGAGTCTCTCACACTAAGCATCTTGAATGAGACTTTATGGGCATCTCTCCTGTAGATTTACTGCTTTTCCTGTGAGAACATCTTCCTCCTTAAACACTGGGCAGAGGGAACTTATTCTGTGAACAGCTGTGCCTGCTTGTCAAGGATCGTGGCAAAGGCAGAACCAAATGCCACATGTGTTGTTCTCTGGAAACCACTTTGGTCAGACTGTGCTTCATGTCAGCATATGAACTCTGAATTTTCACAGTGCACATATTTATTTTAGAATGTTTCTATTCCTTTCATCCCACTTCTAAAATTAATACATGCAGAAATACACACACCACCTTTAATGAAGTAAAAAGTAAGTAATAAATGGAAAAATATTTGCAAATTCTATTAAGAGGAAATAGTTACTGTTATTAATGTTCATAAAAATTATAAATGTTCAAAAATGTGGACTCATAAATCACAACCAAAGAAATGCCAAGACCTATAAAATTATTCTAAATGTCACTCCTCGCTAAAAAATTTAAGATATATAAATTGAAAATTTTAAATATATTCAACTATTTATTCACTCAAAAAGTTAAAAACAGTGTTATGATGCAATATAGCAATTCTACTTGTTGGAGTATTCCCGAAAGAGTTGATAGCAGGGGCTTAAACAGGTATATGATACCCATGTTCACTGCAGCATTATTTACCATAGCCAAGAAGTAAAAGCTGCCAAGTGTTCACTGTTGGATGAACGGATAAACAAAATATGGTAAATGCTTACAATGGACTGTACACATTAAACATGTGTACTTCTTTGTACATCAATGATGCTAAATAAATACATAAGGGACTCACAGAAATCAAAAGCAAAAAAACTCAAAAAATTCTTCAAAAAATTAAAAAACTAACTACCAAAATAATCCAATTAGAAACAAGCAAAAGAACTGAATATTTTCCAAAAGAAGATGTACAAATGACAAATAGTTTTACAAAAGAGTGCTTAACATCACTAATAATTAGGAGAATCCAGATCCATTGAGATACTGCCCCACATCTGTCAGAATGGTTGTTGTCAACAGGGAACTCTGTGCAATGTTACGCGGCAGCCTGGATGTTGAGGGGAGTCTGGGGGAGAATGGATACATGTATATGTATGGTTGAGTCCCTTTGCTGTTCACCTGAAACTTCTACAACATTGTTAATTGGTTACACCCCAATACACAATAAAAAATGCAAAAGTCAAAAAGGAGTACACGGTTGTTATGAATCGTAAATAAAATAAAACACAGATTTATAAAAAAGATAAGAGATAACAAATACTGGTGAGGATGTTGAGAAAAAGGAACCCTTATACACTGATGGTGGGAATGTAAGTTGATGCAGTCAGCTGGAAATCGGTATGGTGGTTCTTCAAAAAATTAAGAAAATAACTACCATATGATCCAGCAATTACTTCTGAATATATATCCAGAGGAATTGTAATCAGCATCTTGAAGAGATATCTGCACCCCCACATTCACTGCAGCATCATTCAGATTAGCCAAGACATGGAGGCAACCTAAATGTCCATCAATGGATGGCTGGATGGATAAAGAAAATATGGTATATATGTACACTGGAATGCTATTCAGCCTGAAAAGCTGAAAATCTTGCCATTTGGGGCAAGATGGTTGAATCTGGACTGGAGTACATTATCAGATCAGATCAGATCAGTTGCTCAGTCGTGTCCGACTCTCTGCGACCCCATGAATTGCAGCACGCCAGGCCTCCCTGTCCATCACCAACTCCCGGAGTTCACTGAGACTCACATCCATTGAGTCAGTGATGCCATCCGGCCATCTCATCCTCTGTCGTCCCCTTCTCCTCTTGCCCCCAATCCCTCCCAGCATCAGAGTCTTTTCCAATGAATCAAGTCTTCACATGAGGTGGCCAAAGTACTGGAGTTTCAGCTTTAGCATCATTCCTTCCAAAGAAATCCCAGGGCTGATCTCCTTCAGAATGGACTGGTTGGATCTCCTTGCAGTCCACGGGACTCTCAAGAGACTTATACTAAGTGAAATAAGCCGTCCATAGAAGGGAAAATGCTATGTGATACCATCATGAAGAATCTGAAGTATTTAAACTCATAGAAGCTGTGAACAGAGTGGTGGTTGCCAGAGGCTGGAGAAAAGAGTAAGTGGGGAAGTATTAGTCAAAGGATTCAAAGTTTCAGGTATATAAGATGAATAAGTCCTAGAGAGCGATGGTATAGTATAGAGCCTATAGTCAACAATACTGTACTGTATACTTAACAATTTGCTAAGAGTATGGATCTCATGTTAAATGTTCTTTTCACATGCACAAAAATAAAGAGAACAGGAGGAAAAAAAAGAAATAAGCCCAATTTCAGCTATTAAATCATGAAAAGTTAAAGCTCACTAACTTTATGAATTTTCTTTTAAATACGGAAAAGATTTAAGTCTTTTTCAGCTTGTTTGTTATGTTTTCTTTCCAGCAGAGTCCAGTGTATGGCTAACCTAAAAATAAAAGTAATAAAAGGAAAAGTATAAGAGGCAAACAGTAACATTTACTTTGAAAGACATTTCAGGATAGAATTTTTCAGTAAACCATAGGGTCATCTGCTCTAGGAGAAGATGCAACACTATATATTTATACGTAAACTGGATATTTGCAGTTTAATAGTGGAGAAGGACATGGAAACCCACTCCAATATTCTTGCCTAGAGAATCCCGTGGACAGAGAAGCCTGGTGGGCTGCTGTCCATGGGATTGCACGGAGCTGGACATGACTGAAATGACTTAGCAGTAGCAGCAGTTTAATAGATACCTCCTGGCAGTATCTGATGTGAGAAGACTTGCCTCTTTGTTTAAAGAATGATGGGATGAGATAAAGAGTAAATATCTGATTCTTTCATAACACCATTCCATAGCCATATTATATTAGTAACCAGTATTTGTGAAAACCTGAAGCTACCTTTACAGTAAATGGAAATAGAACCAGGTAATTCACGCATGCCCTGAAATGCTACACTCTGTGCCATGAGGGTTAATTTCAGCAGATCTGGAATCAGGGTGAGCTGTTTTGCATGGCACTAGCCCCTGATCAAGGCATGAAGTGTAACTGATTAATAATGTTGCTTTGCAATCTTGGGTCTGAGGAGTTTCAGGGCTGACTGCCAGTGTTCTTTAACAGTGAGACTGATGAGTTGCAACTGGTCTCAGTGAGCCCCCTGGAGGGCTCTGCTGTGGAGGCTGGTTACTTAGCAGAAAGATGCCTATGTGACCAGGAAAATATGAAAGTTCCCAGCTGAGACTGCATTTTAGATTTCCTGGCTCTGGGGTGTTCTCTGCACACATCGGTGATTACTGATCTTTCTGAGAAAGTATATTCTGCCGGGGCCTTACGGTGGGGGCACGAGCAGCTTTCACCTGGGTGCTCCAGACTCTGGCTGTGATGCACGTCTTTATTCAATGCCCTTGCTATCCTGAGTGTGCATTTTCTGTAGCGAACTGGGGATCTGCAAGCATCATCATTTTGGGTTCTATTCTTCAGCAATCCAACCTTGTTTAACTACCACCATAATGCACAATCATACACAGTAATATGCACCAAAGTTCCTTAATACAACTGTAAAAGCCTGATGACTCCTTTATAGTTTCTTCAAATATATAATTCAGAGGTTTAGAAAAATTTATTTGTTATACTTTGGTTCAGAATTCTACATTACTTACTAGCGATTCAGATAAACAATATGAGGAACTAAATTAAAATAATATGTTATCAAAAAAGGGACTTCCCTGGGGGTTTAGTGCTAAGACTCCATGCTCCCAATACAGGGGGGATGGGTTTGGTCCCTGATCAGGGAATTAAGATCCCTCATGTCACACTGCGTGATCAAAAAAAAAAAAGAAGAGGAAAGAAATTCTGACATGGCATAACATGAACGAAACTTGAAGATGTTACGCTAAGTGAAATCAGTCACAAAAAGACAATGTTTGACTCTATTTATATAAGGTAAGTAATATAGTCAAATTCACGGAGATAGAAAATAGAATGGTGGTTGACAGAGACTGACGGGGAAGGGAATGGGTAGTGAGTGTTTGATAGGTATACAGTTTCATTTGGAAAGATGAGCATTCTGGAGATGGATGGTGGTAATGCTTGTACAAAGTGAATGTCTTTAAGACCTCTGAACAGTGCAATTAAAAATAATTGAAATAAGTTTTATGTTACGTATATTTTACCACAATTAAAAAAAAATGTTTTCACTTATATTAGCAAAGTTGCTTTTTTCCCCCCTAATGATTACACACTGTGAGTTTGCTAATGTACTTCTGATAGGACAATGAAAGTGAAAGGTGAAAGTGAAGTCTCTCAGTCATCTCCGACTCTTTGTGATCCCATGGACTGGAGCCTACCAGGCTCCTCCATCCATGGGATTCTCCAGGAAAGAATACTGGAGTGGGTTGCTATTTCCTTCTCCAGGGGATCTTCCCGAACCAGGAATCGAACCCGGGTCTCCCACATTGCAGGCAGACGCTTTAACCTCTGAGCCACCAGGGACAGGACAAAAAGTTGGTATAATCTTTTGAGAAAGCAGTGATCCTTAAAATGCGTGTGTGTGTGTTTGTCCATTTGCTCAGTTGTGTCTGAATCTTTGCAACCCCATGGACTGTAGCCTTCCTGACTCTTCTGTCCATGGAATTTTTCAGGCAAGAATCCTGGAGTGGGTTGCCATTTCTTCCTCCAGGATTTATATATATACAATGACCTAATTTTCTCTCCTAGGAGATTATCATAGTTATCAGTCAGTTCAGTTGCTCAGTTGTGTCTGACTCTTTGCGACCCCATAGACTACAGCATGCCAGGCTTCCCTGACCATCACCAACACCCAGAGATTATATAAACTTATGTCCATCAAATCGATGATGCCATCAAACCATCTCATCCTCTATTGTCCCCTTCTCCTCCCACCTTCAATCTTTCCCAGCCTCAGGGTCTTTTCTAGTGAGTCAGTTCCTTGCATCAGGTGGCTAAAGTATTAGAGTTTCAGCTCAGCATCAGTCCTTCCAATGAATATTCAGGACTGATTTCCTTTAGGATTGACTGGTTGTACCTCCTTGCAGTCCAAGGGACTCTCAAGAGTCTTCTCCAACACCACAGTTCAAAAGCATCAATTCTTCAGCGCTCAGCTTTCTTTACAGACCAACTCTCACATCCATACATGACTACTGGAAAAACCATAGCTTTAACTAGACAGACCTTTGTTGGCAAAGTAATGTCTCTGCTTTTTGTGTTGTGTAGGTTGGTCATAGCTTTCCTTCCAAGGAGTAAGCGTCTTTTAATTTCATGGCTGCAGTCACCATCTGCAGTGATTTTGGAGCCTCCAAAATAAAGTCTGTCACTATTTCCATTGTTTCCCCATCTATTTGCCATGAAGTGATGGGACCAGATGCCATGATATTCGTTTTCTGAATGTTGAGCTTTAAGCCAACTTTTTCACTCTCCTCTTTCACTTTCATCAAGAGGCTCTTTAGTTCTTCTTCACTTTCTGCCATGAGGATGGTGTCATCTGCATATCTGAGGTTATTGATATTTCTCCCGGCAATCTTAATTCCAGCTTCATCCAGTCCAGCATTTCACATGATGTACTCTGCATATAAGTTAACTAATCAGGGTGACAATATACAGCCTTGACGTACTCCTTTTCCTATTTGGAACCAGTCTGTTGTTCCATGTCCAGTTCTAACTGTTGCTTCGTGACCTGCATACAGATTTCTCAGGAGGCAGGTCAGGTGGTCTGGTATTCCCATCTCTTTCAGAATTTTCCACAGTTTGTTATGATCCACACACTCAAAGCCTTTGGTGTAGTCAATAAAGCAGAAGTAGATGTTTTTCTGGAACTCTCTTGCTTTTTCAATGATCCAACGGATGTTGGCAATTTGGTCTCTGGTTCCTCTGCCTTATAAAACCAGCTTGAACATCTGGAAGTTCATGGTTCATGTATTGTTGAAGCCTGGCTCGGAGAATTTTGAGTATTACTTGGCTAGCATGTAAGATGAGTGCAATTGTGCGGTAGTTTGAATATTCTTTGGCATTGCCTTATCATAGCTATACTTATAGACTATTCTATTAAGAAATGTACTGAAGCATTTTTTTTAACAGAAAATGCTCTAAAGTTTCCAAAATTGGTTAAGTAAATAATGATGCATTATGGGACACACTAATGCTTGCTAAGCAAGCATTAATATTATTTATGTGAATATTAATGACATAGAAAAAAGTTGCCAGGATATAAATTAGTAAAAAAGTCTACAAACAATTATGAAACTCTAGTAAGCTCCATTTGTTTTGTTAAAAAAGCAGCAGGTTAGCAGCTAGAAAAAAATATTATCTATTGTTATATATGTACATACAGAGATTTAGAAGAACAAATACTTATGCTTTTGTGACAGGATTGCAGCTCATTTTTATTTTCATTTGAGAGCTTTTTTGCTCATGTAGTTTCCAAATATTCTTCCCTAAATGTCTATTCCCTTGCTAAAATCGTGATAAAGTAATGAGAGTTGTTAAACATACAAACTACTTTTCCAGGCCAGTTTTTCCTAGCCCAAGTTTCCCGATCTCTTTCTTTTGTCAAGGTGAAAGGCAGAGCACAGTCGAGCTTTAGTTTGGGATAAACAGAGGCACTGGACAAAACTTCCAAGGATACTCTGGGTCAACCAATGATTGTTCTTGGCAGAAGAGAAACGTGGCTCTTGTAAGGCACCCGGCCGGGTGGCAGGATGGTGTGGGAAACTCTACTGTCCTGGGCAGTGAAAAAGCTCTCTCCTTCCAATTTTATCACTGACTCAAGAGGGACTTCACGTCACAATTTGGGATATCCTGGTTCTCACTATAAAACAAATTTGGGTCTTTTAGGCCTTCTAGCTTGATTGCTTTGCAATTTAATGAGCATTGTTTGAGGCTGGCTTGTGTCCAGGCTGGAAAGGGTTAAGCCCTGCTTCTTGTGAACAGTTTGGAACGTTGTAACTCATTTTTTTTTGGACATCAGTTCAGTTCAGTTGCTCAGTCCTGTCCGACTCTTTGAGACCCCACGGACTGTAGCATGTCAGGCTTCCCTGTCCATCACCAACTCCAGGAGCTTACTCAAACTCATGTCCGAGTCAATATTGCCATCCAACCATCTCATCCTGCCGTCCCCTTCTCCTCCTGCCTTCAATCTTCCCCAGCATCAGGGTCTTTTCCAATGAGTCATTTGTGTGCATCAGGGGGCCAAAATATTGGAGTTTCAGCTTTAGCATCAGTCCTTTCAATGAATATTCAGGACTGATTTCCTTTAGGATGGACTGGTTGGATCTCCTTGCAGTCCAAGGGACTCTCAAGAGTCTTCTCCAATACCACAGTTCAAAAGAATCAATTCTTTGGCGCTCAGCTTTTTTTATAGTCCAACTCTCACATCCATACATGACCACTGGAAAAACCATAGCCTTGACTAGATGGACCTTTGCTGGCAAAGTAGTGTCTCTGCTTTTTAATATGCTGTCTAGGTCGGTCATAGCTTTTCTTCCAGGGAGCAAGCGTCTTTTAATTTTATGGCTGCAGTCACCATCTGCAGTGATTTTGGAGCCCCAAAAGTAAAGTCTGTCACTGTTTTCATTGTTTCCCCATTTATTTGCCATAAAGTGATGGGACTGGATGCCATGATTTTAGTTTTCTGAATGTTGAGTTTTTTAATTATTTATTTCTTATTGAAGGATAATTGCTTTACAGAATTTGTTGTTTTCTGTCAAATTTATTTACAAAGCAGCAATGAAGACACAGACATAGAGAACAGACTTATGGACACGGGGAGAGGGGAAGATGTATGGAAGAGTAACATGAATGTTGAGTTTTAAGCCAACTTTTTCAGTCTCCTCTTTCACTTTCATCAAGAGGCTCTTTAGTTCTTCTTCGCTTTCTGCCATTAGGGTGGTGTCATCTGCATATCTGATGTTAATGATATTTCTCCTGGCAATCTTGATTCCAGCCTGTTATTATCCCAATCTGGTATTTTGCATGATGTACTCTGTCTGCATAGAAGTAAAAAAGCAAGGTGACAATATACAGCCTTGATGTACTCCTTTCCCGATTTGGAACCAGTCTGTTGTTCCATGTCCAGTTCTACCTGTTGCTTCTTGACCTGCATACAGATTTCTCAGGAGGCAGGTCAGGTGTTCTGGTATTCCCATGTCTTTCAGAATTTTCCAGTTTCCTGTGATCCACACAGTCAAAGGCTTTGGTATAGTCAACAAAGCAGAAGTAGATGTTTTTCTGGAATTCTTTTGCTTTTTCAGTGACCCAATGGATGTTTGCAATTTGATCTCTGGTTCCTCTGCCTTTTCTAAATCCAGCTTGAACATCTGGAAGTTCACGGTTCACATACAGTTGAAGCCTGGCTTGGAGAATTTTGAGTCTTACTTGGCTAGTGTGAGATGAGTGCAATTGTGTGGTAGTTTGAACATTCTTTGGCATTGCCTTTCTTTGGGATTGGAATGAAAACTGACCTCTTCCAGTCCTGTGGCCACTGCTGAGTTTTCCAAATTTGCTGGCATATTGAATACAGCACTTTCACAGCATCCTTTTAGGATTTGAAATAGCTCAACTGGAATTCCATGACCTCTACTAGATTTGTTCGTAGTGATGCTTCCTAAGACCCCCTTAACTTTGCATTCCAGGATGTCTGGTTCTAGGTGAGTGATAACACCATTGTGGTTATCTGGGTCATGAAGAAATTTTTTGTATAGTTCTTCTGTGTATTTTTGCCATTTCTTCTTAATATCTTCTGCTTCTGTTAGGTCCATACCATTTCCATCTTTTATTGTGCTCATCTTTGCATGAAATATTCCCTTGGTATCTTATTTTCTTCAAGAAATCTCTAATATTTCCCATTCTATTGTTTTCCTCTATTTCTTTGGATTGATCACTGAGGAAGGCTTTCTTATCTCTCCTTGCTATTAAAATATTATTATTGTTATATATCATCACAAAAATAGAGAACCAAAAGTTTATAGAAGTAGTCAGAGGAGAAAGTCTGGCCACCTGTTTCGGAAGAGAAGCACTAGAGACTGACATCACAGAAAACACAGAAGTGAGTCTCACACAGGAAGGGTCAAAATGTCAAATGCTACTAAAATGTCAAATAAGATGAAGATAAAGATCTATCCATTGATTTTAATGACAAGGTAATGAGGTAAGTCAGACTTTTCTATTAATCTATTTGAATTATTTAAATAATCCTCACTCTTTGTTTAAAACCATGACAGTCAGCTATCTCCTGAGAATAAGGGAACACTTTTTTACACCAGATAGGAAGACATTTCATGATTTCAGAACTGAAGATTCCTGAGACATGACTTCAAGTAAGTACAACATATTTATCAGTTAACTCTACAAAGGGGAAATCTGGCTGGCACCAGAACAAGGGATGAAAGTTCACAGCTGTCATGACAAGGCTCATGGATATGATGCCCCTGCTACGTGCCTCTTGATATGATGCACTGAGACCAGCAAAGCATAATTTCTATGGGATTCCTTTTTAAAACGCAAAAATCATGACGGAACAGTAGAAAAACTTAAAGGACTTTCTAAATGGTGAGGTCATGAGAGGCAAGGAAAAACCGAGGAACTGTTACACACAGAGACCAAAGAGATATGTTGTTATTTAGTTGCTAAGTCAAATCTGACTCTTTTGTGACCCTATGGACTATAGCCCCACCAGACTCCTCTGTCCATGGGATTTCCCAGACAAGAATACTGGAATGGGTTGCCATTTCCTTCTCCAGGGAATCTTCCTGACAGGGGTCAAACCTGCATCTCCTACATTGGCAGGCAGATTCTTTACCACTGTGCCACAAGGAAAGCCAAACAAATATGATGCGACATTAAAATGCGATACATGATTCTGATTTGTGCATCATGTATAACTGAAGGATATTATTGTAATGACAGGTATTTATAAATCTTGAATAGGTACACATAATTATTTTCTGATATAAAGAGAAAATAAGCTCTTAGCAGCAAATATTCATATTGCTTTCCATTTTGAAATTTTGCCTATCCTTTCTTGAAAGACAGATCCTACAGATTCCGCCAGTGCTATGCTGGTTTATACTGGTTTACCTTCCATAAACATGTACTTTGGAAAGAGTGGGCTGTTTTAAAAGGCTTTGACTATTATATAATCATGTGAATTGAGATTTGGGGAATATTTTTTCCCCTTTATTTTCACACTGGGGTGATAAACTGATTTTTAAAATGACTGCAAAAAGTTCATTAGGAAGAAATATAATAGTAGCATTATTATTACTTAACAGTGATGACTATTTTTTACTTGCTTGATATAAACCAGGTACTGTACTAAGTGCTTTGCATACATTCTGTTACGTAGTTTTCAAAATTATGCTTGTTACTATGGCCCTAGATTTACATATGAAGATTATAAACTTGGCGTGGTTGAATAATTCTTAACGTCACAAAGCTATTAAGGTGACAAAGCCGAGACTGAACTCCAGCCCTTTTGTCACAGAGGAATCAAGGGAATGCTGTGGAACTGACCCCAAACTCTGCTCCCTGAGAATCAATGTCACTGAATACCCCTCTGTAGCTCCTAGTATGTAGCACATACCATCAAAATCAAGTTCTGATGGTAGCCCAGAGAATGGGCAAGCAAATCGTCATTTTTTCCCTTCTATTAAACTTGTTTGGCTGCACTCACCCTTGCCCTCTCTCCTTATGTCGCTTATGGAAATGTTTCAGACTATATTTCATTCCTAAGAAAGATTCGAATGACTCAGCTGGTGCTGGATAGTTAAGTACACTGAGAACAAAAGGTAAGATTCTGAGCACATTTCTGTCCTGATGTTTCTGGATGGTAAAACCACAACATGACATTTATGAATCTCATACTAAATTTCATCTCACACTGAATTTTACTCTCATATAGAAGAGAGAGGAAGAGGTGATCTTAAAGTCAAGAACAGGTCTCTAAATAAGATGGCTGTGTCAGCAATATGGGCAGAGAGGTTACTGGCACTTTTACCTCCTAATTCATACCTAAGGAAGCTGTCGGCAGCCAGACACTGATAACCCTCAAGGAGGCCACCAAGCTGAGAAAGGAAGCTCCGGCTGATGAATGGTACAACAGAATAATGGCAAATAAACTTCTTGGCTTTTTGCTGAGTGAGCCAATGGAGATGGATTTTGTCATCACAGTAATTTTGCACCTGCAACGTGGATATCTTCACAATAGTGTTCTGGACCCCTGGAAATATCCTTGCACTTTTGGGACACCTTTGCAATGGGGCACTTCAAGGGAGAAGAGGGGCTCGGATGTCATTCCCCAGGATGATTTATGCTTACAAGTTTAATTTCCAATGCTAGGTTTCTCTGACATAAATCATACTGTTCCAGGGAGAGAACAAGTTATATACTCTTTTCATATATGTTTTCCCAACTAATGATCTTACGTGGCTTAAATTATACTGACAGAAAAACAACTGCAGTGGCTTTTAAACTAATGATACAATCCATGGATAATTTCCTCTAAAATAGCTCAGAGATGTGAATGAATGAATCATATATCATTGCAGGAAGCAATTTCCCTCAATGGATTCTACCTGATGGAATCTTAATACATATCAGATTGGGTAAAAGTTTTCAATTGAAATAAGTCTTTGAAACTGGCTCTGGAGCAAAACTCAAACCCTGAGGGGAGACAGCTATGAATATATTTAGAACTGCCCACTTTCCAGGAAGTCTTGTGTTACAAATATCTCTTTTCCATGCACAGCAACATGTTTTGGGAAGGAATCTAATGACATAGGTGGCTTCAACAATTCTTCCCAAATTTCATTCCCCTTAATGTGGGCTGCCTTTCTTAATGGGTCACCATCCTGCAATGTCTTAACTCTATTTACCCAGAGCTTTATTTCTGTCTGATGTGAAGATGTTCATCTGGAAGCTAAGGCACTTTGACAAACCCAATGGCAGCTCCTAGGACGTTGTCATCAGAAGTAAAGTGATGCCTCCCAGGCCTAGACAGGTTCAAAAATAATGGAATACCTTTTGCTTCCAGTTCTATCGTGCCAATACTCTTGGTGTGTGTGTGTGTTTTGTGTGTGTGTGTGTGTGTGTGTGTGTGTGTATGTGAGAGAGAGAGAGAGAGAGAGAGAGAGGAATTTTTTTCTCCAACCTAGGGAAGATTTTCAGTCAGCAATCCTATTAATCTCTGTTTGCCTAAGAGTTCCTTTTGCTCATTTTGTTTCTAGGTCTCTTCTAGGACAGGAATAGCCAAAACCCTTTTGTGAGTAATTTGCTATCAGAGAATACTAATGAATTATACAAAATCAAGCACCTGATCTACATGGATTAGGTTCTAATACAAGTCTTCTAATGCTTCTTAACATAGTGGCTACAAAATTATATCTAGCCTAGGCTGCTGTCATCACAGTCATTCTGTCCCCTCAAAGACATGACAGACATAGTATGAACAGAGGTGACTCAGGGTCACCCTGTCCCCTACACAGAGTTAATGTTTGATGCCCTGCAGAATGGCTTTGTTCAATACAGACTTATGACAGATGAAAGGGGTTACAGGTGACATAGTTACTTTTAACTCTCTGATATCAGGTTTTGGGAAAATGTGGAACATATAATAGACTCAGCCTGTAATATGGAACCACAGTTTGTTGTGAGAAATCTTAAAATCTGGGCTCTGGTTTCTTTTCTGATACTTAACTGGTTAGATGCTGTTTGATGACCTTGTCGACTGAAAGGGGACAGCACCTGTTCAAATGCACCACCTGGCTGTTGTAAGGATGCAGGAGATGTGGATGAAAACACTGTTCAGTGCCATGCAAATGCTAACATGATGCTGTGCTTTCTGGGCTCTAAAAACCATGGGGATAATTACATGGAGCAGGAAAGCAAAGACAAGTAAAGGTAGGAGTCAGTGAAAGGATTGATGGGCACCTGCTTTTCCATATCTGTAAGGAGATATATTTTTTTAAATGCCTTGAAATAAGCCAACATCTTTCTACAAATACCTGTTTGTCAACTACTATATTCCGGGCATTTTCACATGTTCCACTAATCAGAGTAATAATGATAAGAGCCACCATTTATTAAAAATTCTTTAAGTACTAGCCACTCCCCCCAGCAGGAAACATTAGGTGTAATTCCCACTGAGTTGAGTTGGTATTGTTATTCCCATTTTACAAATGATGAAATTAAGGCTGAGGAAGTAACTGCCCTACACCATCCAGCTAATAAGGGACAAAAAGAGGTAAAGTCACAAGGGATCAACACCTGCCTCTGTGACATCTTGGCTGCCTTCCTGTTCTGGTGGCTTTGTGGTTTATGTGACAAGGGGTCATTTCCACATTGAACCATTTGGTTCTTTACAGCATGTGGTGCTATGGGTACCGGCTCAGAGGCCCTGTCGGTGCAGCTCATGGTGTGTCAGATCAGGGCAGGGTTTGACCCTGCTGCTAGTTCTCTGAAAGATGTATGGCTTGAGATGTGCCTAACCCTGGGAAAAACAGCAAGTTCAAGATTGATACCACCTTTCAGCCAATTCCCAGAGACTGTAAACCACGGATGGTAAGGTGATTAGAGCCAGAGTAACAAGACAAACACAGGAGAATCTCAAGTCTGGAGACCAGTGCATTGGGAAAATAAGTACTGCGTGGTCAACAGAGGGCGCTTGTGCTAAATCCAGAGCCTTCTTGAGAGGCTGCCAAATGAGCCCTATGATCGCTGCTTGCTGGGTAAGATGGGGCAGTCAGGGGCATCTAGGTGACCCCTATCTCTGATTTGGAAAAAGCTGGACCCCCAAAAAGCCCTCACATGGAGAACTCAGGTGAGATATGCAAGTGGCAGGCATTTCTATGACTGCATGGACCTCTCTTGGACTCCAGAGAGTTTTATACCCCAGAGCAATTCAGACATCAGCACTCAGACCTGAAGGACCTAATGGAAAGTATTAATAAAATGAATGACTTGCTTCCAATGTGAGTGGTAAGATGCCAGGGCTTCTGTGGTGACACCAAAGTTTGCCCACAGACACATGGTCCAGGCCCAGGGAAAATCTTACATCTCCTTTCCTCCTAGAGCTAAAAGTAACACGAACAAACCAACCAAGCTGCACCCAGTGATTCACTTCACCTTATATTTCAAGGAAAGTTAAAGCCCTTGCTTTTTATTTTGGGCTTGATACACTTCATGTTTCTTGCACTCAACACTCTGATTTTTTTGCAGCATGGATGCCACCCTTGACAGAGGAGAGACGTCATCTTTATTAAGTATTTCTAAACAAAGGAGCCTCACGGGTAATGAATCCTGCATACAGCAGGCAGCTACTTCCCCACCCCACTACTCGGAAGGGAAACAATCTTCATTGTTTACAGCCCCTGGGTGCCCAGGAATAAAAGGCCAAGTTATTTCAGAATTATCCGTTTCTTGTTCCAGCTCTCACAAATCATTAGATTTTGCTGTTTAACCCATCTGCACAAGTGTGTGTGTGAGAGACTTAATCCTCCTGCAAAAGGCTATAAAGCTATAAAGTACAAATTAACACACAGGCATATTTTAAAAGCATTTAGAACTGCGGATGTTGAAAATGTTAGTAATATTTAGCCATCATTTTTTCGTTCCAGATGTCTAATAGGCTGTGAATGCAAGAGTAATATTATTTCTACCACAAACTACTTCTGGACTTTCTGTGTGTCATTTAATGATAATTGATATCCTTGGAATTATGACTCAAGTAGTATGTATGTATATCATTTCCTATTTAGTTTATTGCCGTCATCAGCATCATACAGGTTGTAAAAGAAGATTGGAAGTTATTTTTATCTTGGATGTGATAGAACACTGACCCATCCTCCTGACTTGCTCAGTTTCTGATAACATGTAACGACCAGTGACATCCCACCAGCTCCCCACAAATAGTTGTAACAAAGACGACAGGGCCTTCCTTCAGTGCATTCCTTGGTTTGTTTGTGAGGGACAGCAGAAAAGAGGGCTGTAGTCTGAACCAATATGTTCTGATATAAAGTACTCTTGGGGGGAAAAATAGCTTCAAAGAGCTCTTCCAACACAAGGCATTAAAATGACTGATGAATGTACTGCTATCATTGTTACACCTCTCTGCCAAGGATTGTGACACTTATACTGAAAAAGAAGCACAACACAGCATGAAATCACCCTCTGTGCAGAATTTCAGCGGTCGTGCAAATTGTCTGAAACAGCCTAGGCCTGCATTGGTGCACCTGCCAGGATGATGGGAAGCAATGCATCCTGGGAGGGAAAGGGGAGGATCCCATGTGTCCCGTGACCCTGGAGCTGGGGTGGCTTCCCTCCTTCATCTTTAGCCACACTCCTGGAAGCCAGGTTCTGTGCCTATTTTGCCCCAAGCTGTGTCTTTTTCCACACAGATTCCTTCACTGTGAATGGTTACACTGTTGTCTAAGCTCCTTGTGTCTCTTTAATCCTGAAGAGAACTTTGAGGTCAGTGACTTATCCTTTTTATTTTCCTCATTTTCCTCTATGGCTCTAGGGAGGTGCCTGGCACAGAGTAGATGTTCATAAATACATACTGAATAAATGAACATACAGATGGATGAAAATGAACAAGTAAATCTTACTCTTATTTTTTATATTAAATAAAAAAAACTGCATAAAAGTCTGGATATGCAAAAAGATATATAAAGACTAATAGGATGAATTATATTATAGTGATTCATATCGGGAATGTCTCATGTGGTTCCCTGTACCAATCTGCCCCCATCCTTCTCAGGGAAGCTATTGAACTTACTGTTCATCATTTATATCTTTACTACATATGCATGGATCTCTAACAAAAATTATGGTATTTTTTGACCTGTTTTAAAAATTTACAAGATATTATCATACTGTATCTGAGAAGGCAATGGCACCACACTCCTGTACTCTTGCCTGGAAAATCCCATGGGTTGAGGAGCCTGGTTGGCTGCAGTCCATGGGGTCAGAAGAGTTGGACATGACTGAGTGACTTCACTTTCACTTTTCCCTTTTCACTTTCATGCATTGGAGAAAGAAATGGCAACCCACTCCAGTGTTCTTGCTTGGAGAATCCCAGGGACAGGGGGTCCTGGTGGGCTGCTGCCTATGGGGTCGCACAGAGTCAGACATGACTGAAGTGACTTAGCAGCAGCAGCAACCATACTGTATTCTTCTGAAACTTGCATTTACAAAAAAAAGTAGATCTGTGAGACAAATGCATGTAATACACACCTTTTTTTGTCCAGGTATCTTCTCCTTTGTGCGAATGTATTACAATTTATGCATCCATTCTTGTGTTGATGGAATGACAGACAATGCTGCTAGCACAGTCTTGCCCGTGTCTCCATGGGCACCTGTGGGCTGGATTCTATTGGGCCCATTCCGAGAAGAAGGATTTCTGGGTCACAAGAGGTGCATGTCCTCAACTTTACCCAGACTGTTGGAAAATGATTCAAAGTGGTTGTACTAATTCACACGCCCATGAATCCATATTTCTAAGACTTCAGTTTTCTAACACTAACGTGTGTCTTTTTAGGTGCTGACTTCTGCTGGAGGATGTGCTTTGTTGCCAAGTCTGCCTGAGGGTTAGCTCTGGCTATGCTGATTCAAGGGCTGGGGCTGTGACCTACAGTGGTTCAAGAGATTTCCCCTCTCCCCCACTCTGGAGCTGTTTCTAAGCTAAGGCTGTTGTGCTGTCTCAGTGTCTGTAGTATTGAGTTTCTTCCTCCTAACCATCAACTGTGTTCTGACAAAATGTGGTCCATTGGAGAAGGGAATGGCAAATCACTTCAGTATTCTTGCCTTGAGAACCCCATGAACAGTATGAAAAGGAAAAAAGATAGGACATTAAAGATGAACTCCCCAGGTTGGTAGGTGCCCAATATGCTACTGGAGATCAGTGGAGAAGTAACTCCAAAAAGAATGAAGAGATGGAGCCAAAGCAAAAACAATACCCAGTTGTGGATGTGACTGGTGACAGAAGCAAAGTCCGATGCTGTAAAGAGCAATATTGCATAGGAACCTGGAATGTTAGGTCCATGAATCAAGGCAAATTGGAAGTGGTCAAACAGAATATAGTAAGAGTGAACGTTGACATTTTAGGAGTCAGCGAACTAAAATGGACTGGAATGGGTGAATTTAACTCAGATGACAATTATATCTACTACTGTGGGCAAGAATCCCTTAGAAGAAATGGAGTAGCCATCATAGCCAACAAGAGTTTGAAATGCAGTACTTGGATGGAATCTCAAAAACGACAGAATGATCTCTGTTCGTTTCCAAGGCAAACCATTCAATATCACAGTAATCCAAGTCTATACCCCGACCAGTAATGCTGAAGAAACTGAAGTTGAATGGGTCTATGAGGCCCTACAAGACCTTCTAGAACTAACACCCCAAAAAGATGTCTTTTTCATTATAGGGGACTAGAATGCAAATGTAGGAAGTCAAGAAACACCTGGAATAACAGGCAAATTTGGCCTTCGAGTACAGAATGAAGCAGGGCAAATGCAAATAGAGTTCTGCCAAGAGAACGCACTGGTCATAGCAAACACCCTCTTTCAACAACACAAGAGAAGACTGTACACATGGACATCACCAGATGGTCAACACCGAAATTAGACTGATTATATTCTTTGCAGCCAAAGATGGAGAAGCTCTATACAGTCAGCAAAAACAAGACCGGGAGCTGACTGTGGCTCAGATCATGAACTCCTTATTTCTTCCTTATTGAAGAAAGTGGAGAAAACCACTAGACCATTCAGGTATGACCTATACAGTAGAAGTGAGAAATAGATTTAAGGGACTAGATCTGATAGACAGAGTGCCCGATGAACTATGGATGGAGGTTCATGACATTGTACAGGAGACAGGAATCAAGACCATCCCAAGAAAAAGAAATGCAAAAAAGAAAAATGGCTGTCTGAGGAGGCCTTACAAATAGCTGTGAAAAGAAAGGAAGTGAAAAGCAAAGGAGAAAAGGAAAGATATACCCATTTGAATGCAGAGTTCCAAAGAATAGAAAGGAGAGATAAGAAAGCCTTCCTCAGCAATCAATGCAAAGAAATGGAGGAAACAATAAAATGGGAAAGACTAGAGATCTCTTCAAGAAAATTAGAGATACCAAGGGAAATGCAAAGATGGGCTCAATATAGGACAGAAGTGGTATGGACCTAACAGAAGCAGAAGATATTAAGAAGAGGTGGCAAGAATACACAGAAGAACTGTACAAAAAACATCTTCATGACCCAGATAGTCACAATGGTATGATCACTCACCTAGAGCCAGACATCCTGGAATACAAAGTCAAATGGGCCTTAGGAAGCATCAGTTCAGTTCAGTTGCTCAGTTGTGCTTCCTAAGGCCCACTTGACTCCACTTTCCAGGATGTCTGGCTCTACATGAGTGTGAGTGATCACACCATTGTGATTATCAGGTCATGAAGATCTTTTTTAGGAAGCATCCACTATGAACAAAGCTAGTGGAGGTCATGGAATTGCAGTTGAGCTATTTCAAGTCCTAAAAGATGATGTTGTTAAAGTGCTTTATTCAATATGCCAGTAAATTTGGAAAACTCATCCGTGGCCACTGGATGGGAAAAGGTCAGTTTTCATTCCAATCCCAAAGAAAGGCAATGCCAAAGAATGTTCAAACTACCACACAATTGCACTCATCTCATACACTAGTAGGAGAAGGCAATGGCAACCCACTCCAGTACTCTTGCCTGGAAAATCCCATGGATGGAGGAGCCTGGTAGGCTCCAGTCCATGGGGTCACTAAGAGTAGGGCACGACTGAGCGACTTCACTTTCACACATTGGAGAAGGAAATGGCAACCCACTTCAGTGTTCTTGCCTGGAGAATCCCAGGGATGGGGGAGCCTGGTGGGCTGCCATCTATGGGGTCACACAGAGTCGGACACGACTGAAGTGACTTAGCAGCAGCAGCAGCATACACTAGTAAAATAATGCTCAAAATTTTCCAAGCCAGGTTTCAACAGTAAGAGAACTGTGAACCTCCAAATGTTCAAGCTGGATTTAGAAAAGGCAGAGCAACCAGAGATCAAATTGCCAACACGTATTGGATCATTGAAAAAGCAAGAGAGTTCCAGAAAAACATCTACTTCCACTTTACTGACTATGCCAAAGCCTTTGACTGTGTGGATCACAACAAACTGTGGAAAATTCTTAAAGAGTTGGGAATACCAGACCACCTGAACTGCCTCTTGAGAAATCCAGGTCAGGAAGCAACAGTTAGAACTGGACGTGGTACAAAAGACTGGACCAAATCGGGAAATGAGTATGTCAAGGTTGTATATGGTCACCATGCTTATTTAACTTATATGCAGAGTATATCATGAGAAAGGCTGGGCTGGATGAAGCACAAGCTGGAATCAAGATTGCAGGGAGAAATATCATTATCCTCAGATATGCAGATGATACCACCCTTATGGCAGAAAGTGAAGAAGAACTAAAAAGCCTCTTGAAGGTGAAAGAGGAGAGTGAAACAGTTGGCTTAAAACTCAATATTCAGAAAACTAAGAACACGGCATCTGGTCCCATCACTTCATGGCAAATAGATGGAGAAACAGTGGAAACCATGACAGACTTTATTTTTTGGCTTCCAAAATCACTGCAGATGGTGACTGCAGCCATGAAATTAAAAGACGCTTACTCCTTGGGAGAAAAGAGATGACCAACCTAGACAGCATATTAAAAAGCAGAGACGTTACTTTGCCAACAAAGGTCCGTCTAGTCAAGGCCATGGTTTTTCCTGTAGTCATGTATGGATGTGAGAGTTGGACTATAAAGAAGGCTGAGTGCCGAAGAATTGATGCTTTTGAACTGTGGTGTTGGAGAAGACTCTTGAGAGTCCCTTGGACTGCAAGGAGATCCAACCAGTCCATCCTAAAGGAAATCAATCCTGAATAGTCATTGGAAAGACTGATGCTGAAGCTGAAACTCCAATACTTAGGTCACCTGATGCGAAGAGCTGATTCATTGGAAAAGTCCCTGATGCTGGGAAAGATTGAAGGTGGGAGGAGAAGGGGATGACAGAGAATGAGATGGTTGGATGGTATCACCGACTCTATGGACATGAGTTTGAGTAAACTCCGGAAGTTGGTGATGGATATGGAGGCCTGGTATGCTGCATCCATGTAGTCACAAGGAGTTGGACACAACTGAGTGACTGAACTGAACTGAACCCTCAAGTGTCTACACCCCATTCATTGCAAACTTAGGCTGCACCAAAATAGAAGGTGAACCCTGTGGGAACTTGAGATGGAAACAGAACACCTGCCTTCTAGCAGTCAACTGCTGCAGTCACCCCTCAACAGTGCACGCTGAGGAGACTCAGGATGAGTAAACACCAGACACTGGCCCCAGATAGCTGTGGTGCATGTCAAAGGCATGATTTCAACGAGCCCAGGCTTTGCATCTTTCCATACGTAGAAAAGCACTAATTTTATTAACCTGAGATGTCTGGTTTTCTTTAATTAACAGTAATTATTTGCTGTTTCAACTACCTGATCTTTGTTGTAAAAACTCTCATATATCCTGGCCCCTCCACCTGCTCCTGCCCCTGTGCATCTTTGGAGCAGTTCCTCAGAGCAATCTGAGATTTCTGTCTCCCAGTTTTGAAGTCCTCAGAATGTCCACTAAAAAAAACATATCTCTCAACTTTTAGGTCACACATTTGTTTTTTCAGTCGATGAGAGTTACTATTAGTGCCCAGGGCTCTGTATTTGTTTCATCAGATGACCTGAAGAGCACAGGCAGAAGCTGCCCATCCTGTCCAGGCAAGATAGTAACACTTGCATGAGTTAACTTAAGCCAAGAGGTCCTGGTAAGGCATGTGGAACTAACAAGATACCACCAACCAGAAGAATTTGGGAAAAGTCAAAAGGAAAGAGGAAACACCAGTTCATATGTCCTACCAACCTCCCAGAATCCTTGCTGGAATCCATCTTGGCTGAGCAACGAGAATGTTACCAGGAAGGACTTGGAGTCAGAATGATTGGCCAGAGACAATATGGAAACTAACTCCATCACCATAAAACCCCAGACTGTGAGCTATGTGGCAGAGCAGTTCTCCTGGGTTCCCTTACTCTGCTGCTGTCTGCCCGGGTACCCCTTCCCAACAAGGTCTCTCGGTTTGTCAGCATGCACGTCTCCTCTGACAAGTTATTTCCAAGTGTTCGACAACAGCCGACTCTCGGACCCTGGAAGGGACTCCCCGCCCTCAACCCCACTTCCTGCAGCACAGAGTATTTGATAATTATACTTCCACGGACACATTAAGTAGCTAACTGAAATATCCTCTACCACCTTTCTAGGGAGTTAGCTATAAAACACACATTTCAACTGCTGTCCTAGAGAAAGAGAGAGGAACCTTTCAGGGGAGTGGGTGGAGATTTGCCACATAGGCACTTACTTCAACTTCTAGCCACTGGGGCTGAAAATGAAGCTCTTGTTCAAAGACACCTATTCCTTAATGATCATTCATGGGTACACACATATGCCTGTGCACAGGCAATACACTTATGTGAAAACACACACACACACACACTTTCCACAGAAAACCAGGGCCTCAATCACGGAGGCTCATCAATCCTCATTGCATGGTAACAAATTCTCTCAATTTCTTTCAGGTAGATCAGGTCTAAGGTTACATACTTGAGCTTTCAGCCCAATTTGTTTTCTTTCCAACCCTTAGATAATTATTTAAGAGAAAATTATAATATGCATTAAGTAAATAATTTATTTTCTGGGCACATCTCAGGCTTGAAGCATTTTTAAGTAGGGAATTTTAAGAAAGTAACTGTGGAATCAGGGAAACATTCTCACTAGTCAGTGATTATTTTTACTTAGAACATATAAAATTGATTTAAAAAGAGGGACATAAAAGAGGTTATTAAGAATTTTACTGGATCAAATGAATTTTTCAAGTTTCGTTGGAGAAAAATAAAGACTCTAATAGGACTTGGTTTTATGTACCTGCATGCTCATTTTAGGAGAAGGAAATGGCAACCCACTCCAGTGTTCTTGCCTGGAGAATCCCAGGGACAGGGGAGCCTGGTGGGCTGCCGTCTATGGGGTCGCACAGAGTCAGACACGGCTGAAGCGACTTAGCAGCAGCAGCAGCAGCATGCTCATTTTAAACAGGGGCAGAGAATGAATTTGGGGAAAAGCCTCATCTAGTTGGAATCTCACTAACTTGTGCTTGAACTGCCTTTCAACAACAGGTGACTGTACTCACATTAGAGTTTGAGAAGCAGCTTTTTATACCAGGATGACTTGGCTCATGCCATTCCCACTAGCTGCAGGTGACCTCCACCCATCCCTACCTGTGGAGCTCTACATGCTTCATACAAAAAGGCAACAGAGAAGACTAGTACAGCCTTCTGCCTCCATGAAGCCTTCTTTAATCAACCATGTACCTTTTCTGAAGCACATAGTTACAAAGCACTTGGGTAACACTCAGCAAAGGGGGTGATCATGCCTATGCCTGTCCTGTCCCCTCTGCCATAGGAGAGGTGGTAGAGTGCAGTCGTTGGTCTCATGAGCACTGAATCAAGATTCAGTTTAGTCGCTCAGTCGTGTCCGACTCTTTGCAACCCCATGGACTACAGCATGCCAGGCCTCCCCATCCATCACCAACTCCCTGAGTTTACTCAAACTCATGTCCATTGAGTCGGTGATGCCATCCAACCATCTCATCCTCTGTCGTCCCCTTCTCCTCCAGGCTTCAATCTTTCCCAGCATCAAGGTCTTTTCAAATGAGTCAGTTCTTGGTATCAGGTGGCCAGACTACTGGAGTTTCAGCTTCAACATCAGTCCTTCCAATGAACACTCAGGACTGATCTCCTTTAGGATGGACTGGTTGGATCTCCTTGTAGTCCAAGGGACTCTCAACAGTCTTCTCCAACACCACAGTTCAAAAGCATCAATTCTTCCATGCTCAGCTTTTTTTTATAGTCCAACTCTCATATCCATACATGACCCCTGGAAAAACCATAGCCTTGACTAGATGAACCTTTTTTGGCAAAGTAATGTTTCTGCTTTTTAATATGGTGTCTAGGAATCCAGATTGCTGGGACTCAAAGCCCAGCAATGCCAATCACTAGCCAATGACCTTGAGTAAGTTACTTACCCTCTCTGTGTCTCAGTTTCCTCATATGTATAGTAGTGATAATAACAGCATCTACCTCATTTAAAAAATTAAAGTACAGTTGATTTAAAATAATGAGTTAGTTTCAGGTGTACAACAAAGTGGTTCAGTTATGTATATATTTTTTTTCAGATTTTTTTCCATTACAGGTTACTACAAGATGTTGAATATACAGTATTCAACATATACAGTTTCCTGTGCTGTACAGTAAACCCTTGTCGAATATCTATTTTAGGTATAGTAAATTGTATCTGTTAATCCCATACTCCTAATTAATCTCTCACCACCTCCCTTTACCCTTTGGTAACCATAAGTTTGCTTTCTATGACTGAATCTGTTTCTGTTTTTAAATAAATCATTTGTATTATTTTTCAGATCCCACATACAAGTGATGTATCTTCATCTGACTTATTGCACTTAGTATGACAATCTCTAGGTCCAAGCATGTTGGTGCAAATGAAAATATTTCATTCCTTTTTCAGGCTAAGTAATTTTTCAGTATATATATACATAGCCACAGTTCCTTCAGCTCCTCACGCCAGGTGCCCTGCTGCTTCTCACAGGACTTCATCTGCTAGGCAGTCTCCATTTTCTTTTAGTTCTGAAGTTGTTCCCACCAATGAGCAACAAGACTGCACATCCTTTTGACCCCAGCCATGCTCCATCCCTTTTAGAAGTTGTTAATGGGTGTTTGTCTTGGAGAAACTTCCAATTGTTACACAGCAAATATTACCTTCTGCAAAAAGAAAACAATGACAACAGTGATAGCAACACAAAGAGGGTTTATTTAGCTCCTGCGGCTGGAAGTCAGCATTTTAAATCTTCTCTTTGTGGACACATCAGTTCAGCAGCCACAGAGGAGCCTGGGCAACAGTGCATGGGGTCTCAAAAGAGTGGATCACGACTGAGCGACTGAACAACAACAGTTCAGCAGTAGTCGAACAAAGTCATTCAATCCTCTGGGTCTTTAAATAACTACCATGTCATTACACTTCTGTCCCCTGAGAACTCTGAAGTCCTTTGAAATACCCACAGATGGGATGAAATGTGCATTTTTAAGTTATCTTTTTATCTATGGGGTTTACAACTGAGGCTCACACCATAATCCTGGCATGGGCATTGTATCAGAAGGAGAGCAAACAGTTTCACTCTCTTCCCCTTTCCCTGTGGGAAAGGCTATTTTTCCATCCACTAAACTGAGGACTTTAGGTCAGGCGCCAGTCACTCAAGGCTCTGTAGGGGTGGAATGGTCTGCACAGATTTTCCTACAGATTGCAGAAGGCTCCTTGACTCTTCTACTTCCTGTCCTATAACTGAGACACAGCTGTGTATGTGGATAGAGCTGAAAAGTGCTGACGCTCTGCTTTATCCATATGGATAAATTTCTATTAAATGTACTGTTTATTGCTATTACTAGTCAATAGTGTTTATTTTATGTAAAGTGCTTAGAATGGTGTCTGGCACAAAATACTTTTACATATTGGCTAGTTTTTCTCTATATTATACAATTACCTGGGATGTACTTTATTCTTTTTAAACATCCCACGTTGATCATAACTGTTATTTTGTTTTTCATTTTCTTCTCAAAACCCTTTATAAGGAGGAAAAAAAATATATTGGCTCCATGTATTTAAGGAGAAAACAAACCCAGAATGGTGTTTGGGGAATTTGGAACATAAAGCAGAAACTGGATTTCTGATTTTGAAGCTGGCACTTTCCATAAGTAAATCCTCTCCCAAGAGCTGGAAGGATAGGGGGCTGGATGGGTTCAATGATTCATTTTCCTATTTTTCTGAGAATAGTATTTTCCTCAACTAAGGAAACAGCATGTCCATAGCAGACCAGGAAATCAACCATTTGGAGGCACAAACCTCTCTCTCAAAAATGCAAATACTAATCCTATGCTAATAATGATTCTAACAAAATAATAATAATACATCCAATGCCTTAGAGAAGCCTGGTGTGTTGCAGCCCATGGGGTTGCAAAGAGTCGGACACGACTTGGAGACTGAACAGCAACAGCATCTGAACATAAAAAGTCAGTTTGCTCCAAAGTCAGGTCCCAGGTGGGAGCTCTAACGACACACTTATGGCTCATAAAGGAGCCCCTGGTGGGTCACATTAGTGATGGCAGTGGTGGCTGATGCCTTCCGGGGGTGAGCTGCTTATCTGATAACATCCACTTGTGTTTTGTACACAAATCTTTATATCAATTGCTTCTAGAATTATTAACAAATCTTCTAAGGTATAATCTAGTTTTATAAAACATTTTTTTTACGGATACCACAGAGGCGATTTGGCTGCCACACATTTAATGGACAAGGATCCTGATGGACTTGGGTGAAGTGTATCTTTCATGATTTACTATGGCTATTATTTCTACAATGATTCCAGCGGTTTGCAAGGATGTAGCACTGTTGAGTTGAAAAGCTCCTTTGTCTGACCAGTGACCTGAATTCTGTTTGCACGACAGCATTATACATTAGACATCTGGCCTCTTGCAGCTGCGGGCGCTGAGGCCACAGGAGTTAAGTGATTTGGCTGCACAGTGGACTGGGGAGAGAGCACGGACTCCCCACTGGACCATGAGGACCAAGTGACCTGGATGGTGGAACACTGTGGCAGCATGCTGGTGTCAGAAGGTGCATGCCACTGCAAGGCTAGTGGTGCATGTTTTGGCCCTAGACTGACTCCTTTTTGCTGTGGGGCCTTAATCAAGTTACTTTGCTCCCTTTTTTTTAGGTTATTTCCCTGAAAAGTGAAGAGGTTGGATAAAGAATCCCTAAGATGCACACTCCTCCTCCTCACTCTCACTTTCAGAAAAAACACATGGAGAGTGCCAGGCATGTGCTTTCCTTTCTCTAACCAGTATATAGCAGAGATTTAGAAAAGTGAAGGGAGAATGGAAAAATAAAAGCCAGGATGCTCAGTGAAACCACCTCCAATGACACAGTCTTATCCGCTTCCAAACTCCCCAGAGGCGTTTCCTAGAAATCCAGATATATATATATATGTTGCTGAGAAGCATGGCTGCCAATCAGCAGGTCATGTGTGTTTGGAGGCCACAAGAAACAATGGTTTAGATCCTGGAGACCATCTGGTCTAAAGCCTAGATAAGGAACCTGAGTCTCAGAGGGCAAGAGAATTTCCCAAGGTCATGAGGTAAAACAGAGACAGAGTTGGTGACTTTATCCACTGTCCTAGGATGGATGACATTTTCCAATGAAGTTCAGCCTTGGCCTGCTACCAGGTCTTATCTTCATGAGCCCAGGATCTGGACTGTCTTTCTTGCTCCTATATCTCTAGTCTCTAGCACAGGGTCCAGAATAGGTGGTATTGAGGAAATAACTGCTGAATAGTTGAATAAAGGAATGAACTGATGAAAAAAATGGTTGCACAGAAGGATGCACAATTTAGATCATTCTTCTTATTATGTGGGCACAGATGGTCTACATTTCAGTCCCTATTCCGGCCTCTTTATATGGACTTTGATGTTGAGGTGTTCCAAAAAAATAGAGTGTGGCTAGGTTTATATACACCCGTTCTTGTTATTCAAAAACTAACTCACAAGGCTGGGTGAATGTTCCACATTATTAGAAACCTCATTCTCATAACATAAAGAAAATCAACTTCTGCAGCATTGGGTTGGGCCAAGACAAGCCTTGGAGAAGCCTATACAAGTGGGCAGAAATAAAGCCCAAGTTTAATATATGGTTTGGTTAGGAGTAAGGGCTGGCCTCTGCCAAGTTATAAAACTGAAAATCTATGTATACCTGTGGTGGATTCATTTTGATGTTTGGCAAAACTAATACAATTATGTAAAGTTTAAAAAAAAAATACAAAACTGAAAATCTGGTCTTTGGTTGCTGTTCTCAAGAAATAGAATAACAGTGTCTAGTATCCAAGATACTTCTATCGTGGTGTCTAAAAGTGCCAGGTCCCAATTTGTGATTTCAACATATCTTCCATCAAAACTCCCAGGGCCTCAATGCTTTATTCTTAGCTGTTGGAGAAGATACGTAAGTTTCCACTGAGTCATTAATAGCTGATCAAAGTTTCCTATTTCACCTCTCTGAGGGGTATATGCTTTTAACATTTAGAAGTTTCAGGCTCTTTTAAAAAAAATAATTTTATTTATTTTTGGCCGTACTGGGTCTTCACTGCTGCATGGGCAGAGGAGAGAGCAGAGGCTACCCTTTGTTGCAAGTGCTCGGACTTCTCATTGCCGTGGCTCCTCTTGTTGTCCAGCACAGGCCCTGGAGAATTTGGGCTTCAGAAGTCACTGCATGAAGGCTCAGAGGTTGTGGCTCCCAGGCTCAAGAGCACAGGATCAATGGTTGTGGCGCACAGGCTTAGTTGCTCTGCATGTGGGATTTTCCAGGATCAGGGATTGAATCCGTGTCCCCTGCATTTGCAGGTGGATTCTTTACCACTGAGCCACGAGGGAAGCTGTCAGGCCCTTTTTTTGACATAGAAATTTCAGAGGAATGTTTTAGTGATGGAGGTAGGAGAGGATTCATATCACATAGACATTTCTTATCTTTCACGGGAAATTGCCCTGTATACCCATACATACAGGGTTCCCTGGTGGCTCAGATGGTAAAGGATTTGCCAATAATGCAGGAGACCTGGGTTAGGTCCCTGGGTTGGGAAGATCCTCTGGAGAAGGGAAAAGCTACCCATTCATACCCTGTTGCCTGGATAATTCCATGGAGAGAGGAGCCTGGCAGGCTAGAGTCCAGAGTGTTGAAAAGAGTTAGACGTGACTGAGTGACTAAACACACACACACACACACACACGTATGAACAATTGCTCACGTACAAATATAGGCAGGCAGAGTAATACTTCGAAGAAAACAGGAACCCCAGCCATAGAACCTAATAAATCCTGCCTCATCTTATCCAGGTCATTTCTGACTCATTTATACCAGGAAGATCAGGTCTCTCATATCAATTCCTATAAATAAAATAATATATTTCCTGACAGATCTCAGGCTTTAAACATTTTTAGGCTGAAAATGTGTAAGAAAATAGTTATTTAATTAGGAATGTATTTGTCACTACTAAATAACTGTTATATTTAGACCATGTAAAAATAGTGTTTTAAAGAAGGAAATAAAAAATAAATAAAAGAATTTTACTGAATCGAAAGTTTTAAGTTTTATTGGTGAAGAATAAAGAGCCCTAACAGGAATTGGTTTTATGGGCCTCTCAGTCCAATTGAAATAGGGGCAGGAGATGGATTTGAGGCAAAGGTAATCTCACTGCATTCTCACTATCTGCCCTCGTGCAGCACTAGGTTGGGTCAGTGCCTGTCCTGCCTCCCCTGACTCTTCCCACAGCACCCCCTGGCTTCAGCTTGTCCTCGATGGTTTGCAAATCCCCATCTCCATGTCGTGAGTGCGTGCGAAGTCACTTCAGTTGTGTCTGATTCTGTGTGACCCTATGGGCTGTAGCCGGCCAGGCTCCTCTGTCCATGGGATTCTCCAGGCAAGAACACTGGCGTGGATTGCCATGCCCTCCTCCAGGGGATCTTCCCCACCCAGGGATCAAATCTGCATGTCTTATGTCTCCTGCATTGGCAGGTGGATTCTTGGCCACTAGAACCACCTGGGAATCTCCATGTCAACTCTAGTCAAAGCCACTCCTGTCTCCTGCTTGGGCTAGTCCTCTAGCCTCTGTGCCGTTTCCCATACCTGCTCTTATACCACCCTACTTATTCTCCACACTGCGGTTCCAGTTTCAGAGAAAGAGCTCTTCTAAGGCCTTTCAATGACTGGTGTATTTCTTAGGATCAAATCTCATGCCATTATGGA
Source organism: Bos grunniens (assembly GCF_055505025.1). Lineage (NCBI taxonomy): Eukaryota > Metazoa > Chordata > Mammalia > Artiodactyla > Bovidae > Bos > Bos grunniens. The sequence goes on along the minus strand of NC_141190.1, from coordinate 30,117,311 downwards.
TCCATAGATCATATGGATCCATTATGTCTATGGATGTGTGTATGTGTGTGTGTGTTAGTTGCTTAGTTGTGTCTGACTCTTTGCAACCCCATGGACTGTAGCTCTCCAAGCTCCTCTGTTCATGGAATTCTCCAGGCAAGAATACTGGAATGGGCGGCCATTCTGTTCTTCAGGGGATTGAATCCGGGTCTTCTACATTGCAGGCAGATTCTTTACCTTCTGAGCCACCAGGAAGCTTCCAAGTTGGACGTGGCCAATAATTAATCTCGCACTTTCCTGAAAACAGTTTGTCTTCCTTGGCTAATGTCTATGCCCAGAGTACATGGCAGGGGAAAACTACTGAGAGGCACTAATTTCCTTCTCAAAAATGCCAGTGAGGGGTAGGGGAGGGTGGGACAAATTGAGAGAGTAGCATTGATATATATACACTAGCCTATGTAAAACTGGAGAAGGAAATGGCAACCCACTCCAGTATCTTTGCCTGGAAAATCCCATGGACAGAGGAGCCTAGCAGGCTTCAGCCCATGGGGTCACAAAAAGTCAGACACGACTAAAGTGACTAAACAAAAAAATATGTAAAATAGATATCTAGTGGGAAGCTGCTGCATAGCACAGGGAGCTCAGCTCGGTGCTCTGTGATGACCTAAATGGGTGGAATGGAGAGGTGGGAAGGAGCTTCAAGAGGGAGGGGATATGTGTGTACATATAGCTGATTCACTTCATTGTATAGCAGAAACTAACACAACATTGTAAAGCAATTAGACTCTAAAAAAACAACCCTGCCAATGAAAAAGCTTAATACATTTAGAGACACAGAATCAGTTGTCAAAGGTCAGTGTGTGTCATCAGTATTTCCAGGTGAATGTCAATTTCGTTACATGGTACTTGTGACACAGGATGGTGTGCACCTAGTGAGCCAGATTAGTGATGAAAATGAGGGCAGATGCCCTCAACGGGTGACCTGCTATTCTTCTGAAAACACTGGTTTTATATTTTATATACAAGCATTCTAATTATTTCTGAAATATTCCTGGATCTGTTAAAGTTGTCACTTGGTTCTGGAAAAACTCATTATGATGAACAATACAGAGGTGAGGCAACCTCTAATCAAGCAATACTGTCATTAGATGACACCTAGTAACAAAGAGAATTTTTTGATATTGATATTTCACAATTTACTATTGCTACTATTGTTGTCAATGACAATGATTTTTTAAAGGTGGGCTTAGCCCTTTGCAGGTGCAAATAATCTTTGCATACACTATTAAACTGTATTAGATTCATACAACTGTACCATATAACAGGTTAGATTGAGAGCCAATATTTTTTTTTCTGCAAAAGGCCAAACAGTAAATATGGTCTTGTGGATTATATGGCCTCTGTGTTCACTATTACTCAACTTTGGCATTACAGGTGTTTACAATAGGTAAATAAATGGATAAGCCAGTAAAATTTTATTTGCCATAACAGGTGTGTACTGGATTTGGCTTGTAGGCTGTAGTATGCTGAACTTTGAGGTAAGATTGTGCAGAATTATCATCCTTCATCTTGCAGCTGTGGAGCCTGAGGCCAAAGGGCTAAATGATTTTCCCAAGGCCACACAATGAATTAGTGAAGGAACAAGGATGTGGCCCCATGTCAGCTAGCTCCCAGTCTTTCTTTACTGAACTGTGATGGTCAGTTTACAAGTAGATTGCTGTCTACCTGAAACTATTACAACATTGTTGATCAGCTATCATGCTCAGTTTCTCAGTTGTGTCTGACTCTTTGCAGGTCCATGGACTATACCTCACCAAGCTCCTGTGCCCATGGAATTTCCCAGGGAAGAATACTGGAGTGGGTTGCCACTTCCTACTCCAGGGGATCTTTCCAATATCTTAATATAAAATAAAAAGTTCAAAAAATTTTACAAGTAGAGTGTAACCCTGGGGCGTCGTGCTGTGTTATCAAAAAAGGTACATCTCTAGAAGTCTGCAGATTTGGGCTGTGGCCCTAACTGGCTTCTATTTAGATGTGTGACCTTAATCAAGTCACTGCACCTTCCTTAGCTTCAGTTGATTCATCTAAAGATGAGGAGATGGGTTGAGACTCTTATCTCTGGCTTTAAAATGCTATATTCTTAAGATGAGAGCTGGGGAAAAGATATTTTACTGTCAAGTATTCGAACTGATCATTTGTTACAAATTTGGCAGCATTTGTTTACCTAGAAGTCATTATTAACCAACCAACAAATATTTACTGAGCCTGTTATGCTGTGAAAAGATGGGAAAAACATCTCACATAGTTTTTGTCTTTATTTTTTTTTCTAATTTTATTTTATTTTTAAACTTTACATAATTGTATTAGTTTTGCCAAATATCAAAATGAATCCACCACAGGTATACATGTGTTCCCCATCCCGAACCCTCCTCCCTCCTCCCTCCCCATACCATCCCTCTGGGCCGTCCCAGTGCACCAGCCCCAAGCATCCAGCATCGTGCATCGAACCTGGACTGGCAACTCGTTTCCTACATGATATTTTACATGTTTCATTGCCATTCTCCCAAATCTTCCCACCCTCTCCCTCTCCCACAGAGTCCATAAGACTGTTCTATACATCAGTGTCTCTTTTGCTGTCTCGTACACCGGGTTATTGTTACCATCTTTCTAAATTCCATATATATGCGTTAGTATACTGTATTTATGTTTTTCCTTCTGGCTTACTTCACTCTGTATAATAGGCTCCAGTTTCATCCACCTCATTAGAACTGATTCAAATGTATTCTTTTTAATGGCTGAGTAATACTCCATTGTGTATATGTACCAGAGCTTTCTTATCCATTCATCTGCTGATGGACATCTAGGTTGCTTCCATGTCTTGGCTATTATAAACAGTGCTGCGATGAACATTGGGGTACACGTGTCTCTTTCCCTTCTGGTTTCCTCAGTGTGTATGCCCAGCAGTGGGGTTGCTGGATCATAAGGCAGTTCTATTTCCAGTTTTTTAAGGAATCTCCACACTGTTCTCCATAGTGGCTGTACTAGTTTGCATTCCCATCAACAGTGTAAGAGGGTTCCCTTTTCTCCACACCCTCTCCAGCATTTATTATTTGTAGACTTTTGGATCGCAGCCATTCTGACTAGTGTGAAATGGTACCTCATAGTGGTTTTGATTTGCATTTCTCTGATAATGAGTGATGTTGAGCATCTTTTCATGTGTTTGTTAGCCATCTGTATGTCTTCTTTGGAGAAATGTCTATTTAGTTCTTTGGCCCATTTTTTGATTGGGTCGTTTATTTTTCTGGAGTTGAGCTGTAGGAGTTGCTTGTATATTTTTGAGATTAGTTGTTTGTCGTTTGCTTCATTTGCTATTATTTTCTCCCATTCTGAAGGCTGTCTTTTCACCTTGCTAATAGTTTCCTTTGATGTGCAGAAGCTTTTAAGGTTAATTAGGTCCCATTTGTTTATTTTTGCTTTTATTTCCAATATTCTGGGAGGTGGGTCATAGAGGATCCTGCTGTGATGTATGTCGGAGAGTGTTTTGCCTATGTTCTCCTCTAGGAGTTTTATAGTTTCTGGTCTTACGTTTAGATCTTTAATCCATTTTGAGTTTATTTTTGTGTATGGTGTTAGAAAGTGGTCCAGTTTCATTCTTTTACAAGTGGTTGACCAGATTTCCCAGCACCACTTGTTAAAGAGATTGTCTTTAATCCATTGTATATTCTTGCCTCCTTTGTCAAAGATAAGGTGTCCATATGTGCATGGATTTATCTCTGGGCTTTCTATTTTATTCCATTGATCAATATTTCTGTCTTTGTGCCAGTACCATACTGTCTTGATAACTGTGGCTTTGTAGTAGAGCCTGAAGTCAGGTAGGTTGATTCCTCCAGTTCCATTCTTCTTTCTCAAGATCGCTTTGGCTATTCGAGGTTTTTTGTATTTCCATACAAATTGTGAAATTATTTGTTCAAGCTCTGTGAAGAATACTGTTGGTAGCTTGATAGGGATTGCGTTGAATCTATAAATTGCTTTGGGTAGTATACTCATTTTCACTATATTGATTCTTCCAATCCATGAACATGGTCTATTTCTCCATCTATTAGTGTCCTCTTTGATTTCTTTCACCAGTGTTTTATAGTTTTCTATATATAGGTCTTTAGTTTCTTTAGGTAGATATATTCCTAAGTATTTTATTCTTTCTGTTGCAATGGTGAATGGAATTGTTTCCTTAATTTCTCTTTCTGTTTTCTCATTATTAGTGTATAGGAATGCAAGGGATTTCTGTGTGTTGATTTTATATCCTGCAACTTTACTATAGTCATTGATTATTTCTAGTAATTTTCTGGTGGAGTCTTTAGGGTTTTCTATGTAGAGGATCATGTCATCTGCAAATAGTGAGAGTTTTACTTCTTCTTTTCCAATTTGGATTCCTTTTATTTCTTTTTCTGCTCTGATTGCAGTGGCCAAAACTTCCAAAACTATGTTGAATAGTAATGGTGAAAGTGGGCACCCTTGTCTTGTTCCTGACTTTAGAGGAAATGCTTTCAATTTTTCACCATTGAGGATAATGTTTGCTGTGGGTTTGTCATATATAGCTTTTATTATGTTGAGGTATGTTCCTTATATTCCTGCTTTCTGGAGAGTTTTTATCATAAATGAATGTTGAATTTTGTCAAAGGCTTTCTCTGCATCTATTGAGATAATCATATGGTTTTTATTTTTCAATTTGTTAATGTGGTGTATTACATTGATTGATTTGCGGATATTGAAGAATCCTTGCATCCCTGGGATAAAGCCCACTTGATCATGGTGTATGATCTTTTTAATGTGTTGTTGGATTCTGATTGCTAGAATTTTGTTAAGGATTTTTGCATCTATGTTCATCAGTGATATTGGCCTGTAGTTTTCTTTTTTTGTGGCATCTTTGTCAGGTTTTGGTATTAGGGTGATGGTGGCCTCATAGAATGAGTTTGGAAGTTTACCTTCCTCTGCAATTTTCTGGAAGAGTTTGAGCAGGATAGGTGTTAGCTCTTCTCTAAATTTTTGGTAGAGTTAGTTTTTGTCTTTAAATAATTACTAGTTGTGAAGAAAAGCAATTGTTAGCATTTACAGAAAATGAGTAAATGGTATATGGTATAAGAAACGCTGCTCAGAAGGGATGGTAAGCTCCTTTGGGTTTCTGAGGACAGACATCAGTGAGAGCAGCAGGTGGCAGAGAAAACCACGTGGAAGGGATAGAGGATGCTCTAGGGTTAGAGGATGAATAGCGAGGTGGAAGTGAAGAGAAGCATTCTGCATGTGTACAAAGGTACGAAGACCCGTGTATACAAAGTTCTTGTGTGGTGGCAGCAAGTTAATGGGTTTGATCAGGTTAGATGGTGTGCACTGGGGAAAGGTAGGAATTACTACTGATTTTGTTATTAGTTGGAATATAGAAACATTTAAAAGAATCCAGCACACAAACTTTAGCTCTGCCATTTGTTACAGAAAAGGTTTTGCTTCAGTTGGTGGACATCTGGGAGGCTGGACTGGATTTAATTGTAATTTGAGTCTCATCGTGAGGCATCTCTTGTGGAACAGCTGACCATTCAGAACCATTCACTCAGGTTTCCTTTGTCAAATTCCCAGAAGAAAACTGGCCATTCCAGTTTCCTTTTAGGTGGTGTGGTGAGAGGTGGGCTTTATTCCTTCCACCTCTGAAGATCTGAAGATAGGAAAGAAGTGGTTTTCTTCAATCCCTTTCAAGCTCATTTTCTCAAACAGAGAGGCAATTTACACAAGGGTATTTTGGTAATTAAAGCCAATTCTCTTCAACCATCAATGTATTTGGATTTCAGTGTGTGAGGCTGGCTGTTTCCTAACCTATGTTTCACCACAGGTTTCTCTAATCTGGATGTCCCCAATTTTTTTCCACCAGGCTTCTGAGATGAGCCACAGACTCATTTCAACTGGGAAATGTAATTGACTTATTGCACTGTGGAAGGCGCTATCAATATCTTCAAAAAGAAGAGGATTTGGAAACCTTTGAGAGTAAAAGTGGAGAAGCCAATGGCAACCCACTCCAGTACTCTTGCCTGGAAAATCTCATGGACGGAGAAGCCTGGTACGCTGCAGTCCATGAGGTTGCGAAGAGTTGGACACAACTGAGCGACTTCACTTTCACTTTCCACTTTCATGCACTGGAGAAGGAAATGGCAACCCACTCCAGTGTTCTTGCCTGGAGAATCCCAGGGACAGGGGAGCCTGGTGGGCTGCCGTCTATGGGGTCGCACAGAGTCAGACACGACTGAAGCGACTTAGCAGCAGCAGCAGCAGCAGAGAGGAAAAGCCTGGGACACACCTGCCATGCCCATTAAATCACATTATACAGCTAAAGGGATGCTCTCCAACGATGGAGCTGACATTTTTGGAGCACTCCTAAAGACCAATTATGATCCTAGGTTTTATTTTCACATGTTACAAAAAATCCATCCAATCCTCCTAATATTCTTATATTTCTATCCTCACTGTACACATGAGAAAGGAGGCTGAGTGTCACTGAGGCTAACTTGCTCACAGTTAACAAACTGCATCTCATGGGTTTGAAAAAGGGCAGCTTGATTCCCAGGATTTCATAATGTATCACTAAGTTAATTCAAAAGTGCGCTGGAAACCATTCATGTTTTGACACACTTAGGTTAACAAAGTTAACCCCAAGAAAGGCAGAAAGGCAGATAGATATATCCTCAAGGTTGTGGATGCATTCCTGGTTGCCATGGAGATAATCCCAAGAGTGAGAGATGTACTGGAGAGAGATAGAATACAGCCCAGAGTTATCACTCTGAGGTTTCAAAAAAAAACAAAGGCTTCATTGACTGTGTCAAGGTACCCTTGGTCCTCTCTCCCTCTACACATAGCTGTAAACTGGGCAACTGCATGGAAAAACTGGAGCCCCAGTGAAGACACCCACAATGCTATAGTCTCACCCAGCCTCTACATCCCCTATGTTAATGATGCCGACTGACGCAATCACACAAAACTCACAGGTTATGCATCTCACGCATTTGTTGTATGAGCCCTTTATAAAAGATATGTAAAAGTTCCTAAATTATTAACTTTTACCAAAGTGATATTTGATGGCAAAAGTAATATCTGTGTGGAATATTATGTGACTTTTAAGAAAAAAGCTGAATAATTTGACAGGGTTAAAATTATGCTGTCAAAGATTCCATTTTCTTGGAGCCATCTCTATCCTGGCTTCAACTGCACATTCTATCATCATGATGGTGAGATTTACTTTTCCTCAAATTACAACATGGTAGCCAGTTTTATAGGGAGTAGAGCTGTGGTGCCCACTTTTCAGAAAGGCAAAAAATCCATGACATCACTTAATTAGGCAATGATGCTCATGGTTAGGAGAAGGCTTGAAGCAAAGAGATCAGAGAAACCCAGGCTTTATGGATCCTGTTTAGATGTTTTAAAATATTTAATGATCAGTGATTCATTTATTGGTGGGAAGATAGAAAGATCTCTTGTTGCAAGGAATGGGAGTTTGACCTCTCGTGCAATTTTCTGCATGTTGCATTCTCATGCATTAAATATAGAGCATTCATTATTCACCCTTGAAAGCTATTTCAAGGACTGTGTGTGGTTTCCCCTTATAACCTCAGGACTTTCACACATAATTCATTAGAGACAGATAATGATCTAGTGCTTAGGACCAGGAGATAGAGTTGGTCCTGGCTTTTCTCCTTCAAACTGCTACTCGTGTGCTGCAAAGCAGGGTGATCAATAGGTATTTAGTTGGGCTCCCCAAATGTTCATTTGTGTTCCATATTATTTATTGAATGATTTTAAAACATGCTTGTTTTCTGCTAGGCCCTGGGGCCCATGCTCAGGACACATAAGATATGTCTCAACTATTACAAGGCATTGGAGAATTAAGCCTTATATGTATGAAAGCTGAGAGGCCTAGACAAAACTCTGCTATCAGGTGTGAATGGAATACAATTAGATGCATCAGTCAGTGGCCTGCAGAGATGGTTACTATGAGTGCAGACTTTGAGCATGAACAATTTTAGGCCTGAATCTCAGCTCCACCACTCACTAGCTGTGACCTTGGCAGCTATGAGAGATGATACCAAGGACCGCAAACTTGGTCTGGTGTTCAGGAGAGGCCTCTGTAGAGAACTGACATTTTAGCTGAAACTTCAAGGTTAAATAGGGGTTTTTGCTTTTGCAAATGATGCTGCATGCCTTCCCTCTTATGCTGCCAGTATATCTGGGCTGTTTCTTTATATTTACTCTCACAGTTTTTAGTTAGTACCATCTACTCCTTATTATGAACTGCAGTGAAATCAGTACACTTCATCTTCCTCTCAACTTGCCCCCTTTTCATCTACTTTCTGATTATAATGATTATAGGCAGGAGAAAGATTTATTTGCTGCCCACAACACTAAAGATAATGTCTCCCTTTGGGGCAAAGTTTCGGCAGGTTTTCCAGCAGACCCCTTATAAAAGATCGGGGTTCCCTACACCCTGGGTTTCTCAGCTGTGATGCAGACCTGCTGCATGCACAGCATCGATTCAGGCAGTTCTGCATTGTCCCCATACAGTTTGGGGGACAGGGGACCTGAAGTGAGCTTGAGATTCATGTTGCTTTGCCTCCAACCCAGAAGTCTCAGGCTTTCTGTAAGCATCAGTGGAACCGTGGAAGAATAACTTGTTAGCTTGCATGCAAAGTAAAAGCTTTTCTTCACGGTTCTTGATATAGAATTCTGTTACTTGGTTTACCTGCTTTGAAGGTGTTTACACTATTTCCGGCAATGGCACCCCACTCTGGTACTCTTGCCTGGAAAATCCCATGGACGGAGGAGCCTGGTGGGCTGCAGTCCATGGGGTCGCTAAGAGTCGGACATGACTGAGCGACTTCACTTTCACTTCTCACTTTCATGCATTGGAGAAGGAAATGGCAACCCACTCCAGTGTTCTTGCCTGGAGAATCCCAGGGACTGGGGAGCCTGCTGGGCTGCCGTTTATGGGGTCGCACAGAGTCGGACACAACTGAAGTGACTTAGCAGCAGCACACTATTTCCCAATTTTTTCCTCTTCTTTTCTGTCCCAACTTTGTTCTATCATTTCCACTTTGTCAGGGCTTATTAAACATTTACATTCTGTTCTGTAACTATAACCCCATATTTATTTCAGTTTTACACCCTTACCTAATCAGATTAAGTTTATCCAGAGTTTCTCTATTCAGGTTGAATTTTGCTCTTGAGAATCTTCTAGAAAGTTCTAGAGGTCTCATAGGGATTACATTCCCAGAGTTCATGCATGCTCAGAGATGTTTCTTATCTTTAGACTAGAATGTTGATTTGGCTGGGGATAAAATTCTGGTCTCATTCTTTATTTCTGTGGAGACTTTTAGGCTTTGTTCTATTGTTTTCTAGATTGACTCTTACTGGGGAAGAGAGTCTGAGATGAGTTGATTTATATAATCATTTTGCCTGGTTGTGCAGAGAATTCTTAATTTTTGAAATCCAGTATTTTGTTTGAATTTCATTTTTTATAATTGACATATAAGTTTAAGGTGTACAATGTGTTGATTTGATGCACTTATAAACCATAGTATAATTACCATGGTAGCATTAGCTAGCACTTCTATCACATCACATAGAAGTATTTCTTTTTTGTAGTGAGAATAATTAAGATCTAATCTCTTAGCAACTTTGAAGTTTCTAATACAGTATTGTTGACTATAACCACTATGCTGTGCATTACAGTTCTAGAACTTATTTATCTACTAGTTGCATGTTTGAACCATCAAACAACATTTTTCCAGTTTCTCCTTCCCCCAGCCTCTGGTAATGACCATCCTACTCTGTTTTTATGAGTTCAGCTTTTTAGGATTCCACATAAAAGGTATATTACACAGTAGTATTTGTCTTTGTCTGACATCTCGGACTTCTCAGATGGTGCTAGCAGTAAAGAATCTGCCTACCAATGCAGATCTAACTAGGATTAGTTAGGTAGGATCTAACTAGGGTTAGATCCCTGGATTGGGAAGATCCCCTGGAGGAGGGCATGGCAACCCACTCCATTATTCTTGCCTGGAGAATCCCGTGGACAGGGGAGCCAGGTGGGCTACAGTCCATAGGGTTGCAGGGTCTGACATGACTGAAGTGACTTAGCACACAAGCATGTCTGACATCTCACTTAGCATAATGCCCTCAAGGTCCATCCCTATTATCACACATGGCAGGAGTTCCTTCTTTCTCATCACACACAACACACACACACACACACACACATATGTATCACACATATACTTTATCCATTCATACCTTGGCAGACACTTGTTTGAATTTCATTTTGGTGATGACCACTCTGCATCAAAATTTCCAGGGACATGGGATGACTTTTTGATCTATATATGCAATGCTTCTTCTGTTTCTAAAAAAATTGTGTACACATATCTGTATCTAATTAAATATTATTTGTATGTCACATGTGTAAGAATAATTTTATTCTCTGTTCTTTAGGAGCACTAATTTTAAATATGTTGGATTTATTTAATCTTTCCATTTTAAATTGTATCCATATCTTGTTAATTTTTTTGTGGATTTCTATTTACATTTGCTTGTTTTTTCCTTAAGTCTATTGCCTATGTTTCTAGTGAACTTTCAGCCATGTCTAGTCTCCTTTGTGCTGCTCCCAACATGACCTTCCTTTTGTAATGGTGTGCTATTTCTCTCTACTTCTCTCCTGAGGACAGCATTTCAACTCTTTCTGTGGTCTCATCTTCCATGAGCCCTTTCAGCTGTCTGTTTTGAGTTTTTGTTTTATTGAACAATTGCTTTTATATTTTAAATTCCAGGCAATATGCTTATTAAAATGTTCTAAATTTGATCCATGGTAACATTAATCTGCTGAGTCAACTTCTATCTTTTACTTGTTTCTTTCTGTCCCTGTCTTCCTTTTATTCTTTCCTTTTGATATACCCAATTGTAGCTCCATCTGCAAGGTCACTGAACACTTTTATTTTTCCCAGAGACACTGAGTGGTCCCCCAAATGGGTCAAACTTAGTGAACATAGTTTTCTAATAAAAAAGAAGACATTTGTTTTAATGAGGAGGACATAACTCTTCATCAGAGAGTTGCACAACTTCAGGCCAAAAATCACAGCTGAAAGGCAAAAAGGGAAATACATCAATTTCTTTTTTTCCAAATATATGTTTTCATGTATTATTGTGGAACCAAACTAGTGAAGAAGCATAAAGAGAAAGAGAAAAATCATTTTCCTAAGAAAACGTGCAAATTTCCAGATAGTGGTGACATTTTCAGCTTGATATGGTAAGGCATTAGTGAATTGGATACAGCATAAATATGCATGCCATTGAATGTGCAATTCCTCATAGACCCAGCTTGGTTCTTCTTCAATGTCTCTTCTTGGAATGGAACCTGATTTTATTATTAGTTTCATCTGAATCCATCTGAGAATGGGACAATTATGCTTTTGTATCTTGGCCAGGAATCGCTTGATCCTAAAAGTCCTGTAGAAGATGACAAGGAAGAGTCAACTGCACATATCACGATGGGAGAGAAAGGGTGAGAAGGTACCAATTTATAAATTTCTTTTTTTTTGTCTTTCCCTCACTCGCTTTCATTCAGAAGTATAGAACATGGTCTAGCAACTCCTTTTTCTCCAGTTATTTCACATTTGTGTCCCATTCTATAACAGCCTATAAGTCACTTGAGTGCCAGGACAATGCTCTCTTTTGTATCATCTCTGTTATCACAAAGTCTGCCACAGTCTAGACACATAATAATCATTTCAACAGCTCATCAAATGAACACATTGGTGGTAGCATATCTTTCTGAAAGGGTGGCAAGATTTGAAGTTAGATAGGTCTGAGTTTATTCCATCATTTCTCTGCCATTCACTAACTGGATGTCATATATTTTTTGTATTTTATCTTTTATTATTTAAAGTTGTCATTTTTAGTTTACAAATTTATGATAATGGATATTTAAAGTACAATATAAACATATTTGGTCTACCATAGTGGCTGACTTAGAGCAGATATTCACATACATATGATACAAGCACCGTTTTCATGTCAAGTTTAGGAATTACAAAAATGTGTTAAGAATTTCACCACTCGTATTTTGCTCTACTGTAATACAGCTATTACTAACTATGCTATATTAAAAGTAGTCACTTTCAGCTTGGAGAGGATAACAGGGACTGGATTTACGAAAACAAAAAGACTGAGCACAATATTTAAGGCAGTAGTTTTCAAGACACTGGATGCTGGACAGTGAAGACAAATGATCCCTAAGAGACAGGAAACAAGTAAGATGAGCCCCGTGATTGTCCCCGGTTATTGCCTGGAGAGAGTTTCCAGGCATTGTAGGCAGAGGAGACCCCTAGATGGGGCACTGTGGCCTGAATTTAGAAGACAGAGTTGAGAAATCAGGAGGGCCAAGGTGACTAGAGTTCACAGAGCAGAGGGCTAGGTTAGAGAGAACTTCACAGAGAAGGAATTCCAGAAGTTCTAGAGTTCTGTAGGGAACTCTAGAGACCCCTGGCTTCTTCACCTGAGCCCCAATCAGCATGTGTGTAAAGAAACTATTAGAGACCAGGGCAAAAAGTGTTAAAAAAGATTAGAGGTAATACTGTCCAGAGCTCATGCAGAGCCAGGAATAGTTCTCGCTCTTATCAGACAAATGGAAAAACATTGTAATTTATAGGGCAATGGTTAGTGTACTCAGGAGTTTTGCCCTAGTAGCAGGGCAAAATGAGTCCCAGATTAAACATTGCCATGGTCGTACCTAATAAAGATTAATAGCAAGATCCAAAAGGCTCAAACTGATTCCAAGTAATGTCACTGTTATCTCAGAACAAAGCTCAGGAATATTTTAAGCATTATGAAACTATCTGGCACCCAGTAAGGTGAAATTCATAAGGTCAGCACGCAGCCAACCACTGCTAGATATAGGAAGAAGCTGGAAAGTAAAACTCAGAGTGAGGATGAAATCCAATCTATCAAAACCAACTTAGAAGTGACTAGATGAAGGAATTAGCAGTCAAGATCATTAAAACAGTTATTGTAACTGTACTCTACAAGAAGCCAGAGAAAAGATTAATCATGTTATGTCATGATGGAAAAGATATAAAAAGATCTAAATCAAATTTCTAGAGATGAAAACTACAATAAATGAGATGAAAAATACATTGGGCAAGTTAACAGTGGATTTTATACCTCAGAAATAATGATTTGTAAACTGGAAGACATAGGAAAGTATCCAAAATAAAATACAGAGAAGCATTTTAAAGCAAATAAAAAGAGTATGAGCGAGCTGTGTGATAACTTCAAGTGGCAGAAAATACATGTAATTGGATTCTTTGAAATAAGGGGAGAAATGGACAAAAAATATTTGAAGAAATAATGACTAATTTTTTCCAAATTTGATAAAACTGTACATCAACAGATACAAGTTCAATAAATCCCAAGTGCAAATGATATGAAGAAAACAATACCATGGCACATTATAATCACATTTCTCAAAACCAACGACAAAGGGAAAAATCTTAAAAGCAGCCAGAGGATTAACGAAGTGGATAAAGTGGGTATGGAGGGAATGTACCTCGAGACAATACAGACAATAAAGTCAACATCATACTCAATGGTGAAAAGCTGAAAGCCTTTCCTCTAGGATCAGGAACAAGACAAAGGTGCATGCACTCTTTACTTTCATTTGACTCAGGACTGAAAACACTAGCCAGAGCAAGCAGGAAAAAAGAGAACTGTTAGGACTAATTAATTCAGTGAAGTTGTAGGATACAAAATCCACATACAAAAATCTGTTGCATTTTTTGTCACTTATTATGTCCTATCAGAAAGAGAAATTAAGAAAACAATCTCATTTACAATTGCATTAAAAAGAATAAAATACACAGAGATAAATTTAACAAGGATGCGAAAGACTTGTACACTGAAAACTATTAGACAGTGATGAAAGAAACTGAAGACAGAAAAGGAAAGACATTTTGTGCTCATTGAAAGAGTTAATATTATTAAAATGTTCATATCAACCAAAGAAATCTATAGATTCAATGCAATTCCAATGGCATTTTTTTCATAGAAAAATGAAACTCTTCATTTTGTAGATGTGAAACTCAAAAAAATTATTGTACTTTTCTGATCCTGAGCCACACAGTTCATTTGTAGCCAGGTGTGATAAAAACTGGCTTCCGTGGTGGCTCAGTGATAGAGAATTTGTCTGCAATGCAGGGGCCACAGGAGATGTGGTTCGATCCCTGGGTGGGGAAGATTCACTGGAGGAGGGCATGGCAACCCACCCTAGTACCTTTGCCTGGAGAATCGCATGGACAGAGGAGCCTGGCGGGCTACAGTCCATAGGGTTGTACAGAGTTGGACACGACTGAAGAGACTTAGCATGCATGCACTATGGTGAAAATTCCAGATCTCTTTATTTCTTGTCCAGTCCCTGACACAATGTTTAAAAGCTTTGTTCTCCTGAGTCAGATGCACCTGAGTTCAAAATCTGTCTCTAAAACTTGTTAGCTTCGTGATCTGTCATCATTATAATTTCTGTTTTGAGGATTTCTAAACTGAAGTTCGGAGCTGTCGGATTCTTTGAACAGTTCATGAGATTACTGTAATGACCCAAAGAGATCATCTGGCAAAGCCCTTGGCACAGTGCATGGGACACAGTATGTGGCACTTGATAAATGAGGGCTATATCAATATTATGATTATTACTTTATTCTTATCACTCCTGTGGCATTAGCTGCCCCTTTTAAGTTTAATATGCATCAGTGACCTGCCTTTAAAGTTTCTTTCTTGCATTTGCTCCCCAGACACACCCAAGTGCTTGTTTTCTCAGCCTGATTTCCATGTCTGAGCCACACTTATTTCCTTTGTAAAGTCTCCTCTTTGTACCCCCAGCAGTAGTTCCTGAGCTTTTGCACTGCCTGGGGCAGGAGTTGCAAGTTTTGCTCATTAGATGCTAAGTTATTGCCACCAAAAAGTGACAAATGACAGTTTGCAACTTTTTACCACCTTAAAGCTCGTGCATTAAAACAAAAAGGAGCTATAGAGAAGTACTGTTTGTGAGATCACAAGGAACACCCGTCTGCTTCAGGCAGTCTATCTGAGTGGCAGAATTCAGTGAGTTAATGCTTAAGGAAGGAGACGGCTTCAGTTAGCGAAATGGAGTGTTTAGGAACACAGATCTGTCACCATTGCTTGCCATGTCAAACAGTGGATTTGTTACTGGCGAATGTACTGCATTAGCAGAAACACTTGCTCCTATTGAAACCTTACCCAGAGCGGCAATTTTCTTAATACAGATATAGGCTGTCAAATGTTTTCTTCTCACGCTTGGAACCCTTCCAAATAGCTTCCTGACTGTGGGCCATGGCTTTCCTGGGGCCTTATTTCATGGGATGATTTGACAAATGCAGTGTGTTCACCTACAGTTAGAGCCAGAGCGGATGCTCTGAGCTGATCCCTAGGGATTCCCCTATGACACTTGAGGTCCGAGTGTATGTGCTTTTTGTGAAACAGGGAATATAGAGGTAGAAATCTTGGCGCATCAGAGGCAAAGCAGAACAGTGCATTGTGGGAAAATCATCCAGTTAACCACTCGTGTCTTCTCTCTTCCCCCCACCTCAGCTGCTTCAGAGCCAGAGGTCTCCAGAGAATTTTCTCTACATTCTCACCTCTCCTTCACTTCTCTTCCGGCTCCCATTTGGTGACTGTCCCTTCACTCTAACTGTTCTCACAAATGTAATCAATGATCTCCGTGTTACAGATCAAATGAATATTTTTCAGTCTTCTTCTCACTTGACCCATCAGTGGAATTTTCCACTATTGACCGATTCCTGCTGCTCTTGGTTTTCATGACTTACACTGCCCTAAGTTTTTCTTTTATCTCTCTTCTTAGTCTTTTTTTGGACTCCCTTCCAGGTTTCATCTTCCTCTAATCTCAGCTGTAAATAGCTAGTTGCCCTTTGAGGGCCAGCCCTGGGTGCTCTTTTTCACTCACACTTTGCCCTGGCCCTGAAGGATGTCACTGCATCTGTGTCTTCCTCTCCCATCCTTATGTGGTGACTCACACACCTCCCCTCTGCGCTGTGGACTCTTCATCTGCTGTCCCTCCCGATATCTCCTCAAGTCCTCTCAAAGGTACTGCAAACCCCAAACGTCCAGGTCCAAGTGTTCACTCTTCTTCCCTAAACATGGGCCCCCTCCAGCTCCACTATCTGTTCTGTATCTGATGAGTCAAAGACTTAGACATTATTTTCAACAGCTCTCTCTCCTTGCGTTCCACATACAGGTCATCAGCATGTCTTTTTATAATCTCTTAATTATTCAAATAGTCTCTAGCCCTGGCACAGGAATAGTGTACAGAAGCATTCAATAAACATCTGAGGAAAGAATGAATCTTCACAATGGCACCTGCTCCAGGCTACTGTGGTCTCTGGCCAGAACAGCTATCAGAGCTTCCCAATAACAGCCTCACTTATCTATATTTTCTCAATAAACAGTGTTCCATACCACAAACAAAGGGATCCATCCAAGAAAGCAAATCTTACTACATCATCTTTTTTGCCCAGATTAAAATATGTTAATGGTTTCTTATTGCTTCTAGGATGAAATTAAAAAAATGTATAACGTGACTTATAAGGGTCTCTGTAGTTTTTCTACTGCTTCTCCAGCATTATCTCATCCCAGAAGCCACCCTCTTTCTTTGTTTCAAGCACACCAACCACACCACTCTGCTAACACCCCTTCCACCTGCCATGACCCCTTCACCATAGGAACTTCTACCTGACTTCTTTTCTTTCTCCTTCCTAATGATTTCTTAGTTAACTGGTACTCATCCTCACATGTCAATTATGTCATCAGGGTCACCCACCTCACACTCCCATGACACCATTTACCTTTGAAAGTAAATATTTCATTAAAAATGTGTATAACTACTTGATTAATATCTGTCTTTTCTAAGAGTATAAGCTCCATGATGACAGGAACAGTATCTACCTATGTTCTTGGTGTATTCTTGGAACCCATCACAGCTGGTGCACAGTACTATTGGGTTGGCCAAAAAGTTTGTTCGGGTATTTACTGTAACACCTTAGCTTTGAGAAACACTTGAAGGAACTTTTTGGCCAACCCAATATTTATTAGATACACTAAACAGCTGCGAACCAGAAGGCCTGGGGTTAGGACCTGCACCTGCCTTGCCTTGGATTAATGCATAGCCTTGGAGATAAAGGACTTGCATGGATCCCAGGTGGCACTAGTGGCAAAGAACCTGCCTGCCAATGCAAGAGACTCAGGTTTGATCCCTGGGTCAGGAAGATCCTCTGGAGGAGGGCATGGCAACCCACTTTAGCTTTCTTACCTGGAGAATCCCATGGGCAGAAGAGCCTGGCAGGCTACAATCCACAGGGGTTGCAAAGAGTTGGGCACGACAGAAGCTACTTAACACGTGGATCAAAGAAATTCTGTCCTTTGTTACTGAAATTTATTTGTTCAAGGTAAAAGTCCTGCCCTGGCAGATCAGGTCCATTCATTGATCAATCCTTTAAATGGAGGTATCAGTTATAAGGAGCCCGGGCCCAGGCAATTGGCAGCACTGAATTACCTCAATCTAATTTCCAAAATCCCTTCCATCAGCAGTAGTAAATGCCCTGGGGTGTAAATTTTACCTGATTGAGCTTTGTATTGAGAACTTGTTTGTCTAGAGGAAACAGCCTGTGTTCTTTTGGGGGCTGCAGAGATACAGGAAGTGCATGGCTGGTCACACTCTGGGATGCTCCAAGCTTGCCCTGGCTGCTCCATGGACTGAGGCACTACTGAAGTCTGCTGCCTCCTGTTGAATCCTTTACTTTTGCACTCACTTCCAGAACCAGTGGGCCCAGAATTTAATATAATTGGAGGCTATTAACCATTATAATGCATTTTCACATGCTTTGTCACATTTTTAGCTTTATGACAACTCTGATTTATAGGCATTGTTTTTATTCTCATTTTTTATATTAAGAAACAAGTTAGAGAAGCCAAATGACTTCTTCTCTTATTTTTTTTGACCCCTCTAGTAACCCTAATCCCAAACTTAGCTTTTTTTCTCTCCAATGCTCATGGTTTTCTACTACTTTATTTAAATTATATGTGCTATGTTTTTACATTGTTAGGGATTAAATTGTGTCCTTCTAAAATCCATATGTTGAAGCTATAATCCCTAATGTTACTGTATTTGGAGATAAGGTCTATAAGGAGGTGATTAAGGTTAACTGCAGTTTTAAGAGCAGGATTTGAATCCAATAAGGTTGGTGTCCTTCTAGGAGGAAGGGAAACCAGAGGTCTCTCTCTCCCCATGCAGGCTCAGAGAAAAGGCTGTATTAGAATACAGCAAGAAGGTGGCCATCTTCAAGTCAAAGAGACCTCACCAGTACCAACACTGATGGCACCTTGAGCTCATAGTCTCCAGGAGTGTGAGGAAATAAAGATCTGTAGTTTAAGTCACACAGTATGTGGTATTTTATTATGGCAGCCCCAGCTGACTCAGATACAAGTCAAGTCAGACTACTGCACAAGAAGGTCAAGTTGGTGTAAAGCTGGTGATGAGTGGACACAAACGCCCCATGTTTTAGGAGAGATTACCCCAGACAGTGATCACAGAACATGGACTTGCCTCTCATTTCCTGACAGAGATGGTTTATTCATTACTGGGTGCAGTGGCTCTGGGCTCACAGGAGTTAACTGAA
This sequence comes from Bos grunniens, assembly GCF_055505025.1. Lineage (NCBI taxonomy): Eukaryota > Metazoa > Chordata > Mammalia > Artiodactyla > Bovidae > Bos > Bos grunniens. Next base: position 30,098,547 of record NC_141190.1, on the reverse strand, counting down.
TCCAGGATGCAGTCAGGTTTCTGGACCACTAAAATTCCCCGTGCTCTGTATCCCCCTCCCTGGCCCCATCCAGCACTGGCGGTCCTAAATAAAATATGAGACAATTAAACGGGAGTGAATCATAATAAAGTAGTAAAGCTAAAATCTGCTATTTAAAAATCATAGTATTAACTGAAAGCAATCTTTCCTTGGAAATGCAATAGAACGATCTTTTGACTCCTCATCTGCATGAACAGAGATTAGATGATGGGTTGTCAGCCGTGTATCTGAGCAGCAGGAGGCGGGGCCGTGACAGCGGCTCTGACATCCGTGGCCTTCTCCTCTTTCACTCCGCTAGCAGGAGCACCTTGTCTTTCCAGACAGTGGCCTGATCTGAAGCTTGTGCAGTCTCTGATGAGCAACATCCTCCATCATTTCCAGGAAATGGCAGTCAAATAGAGAAAATAAATCTTGAGAAGACTCGGAGAGCACACCCGTGGGCGAGTGGAAGGCCTTTCCTGGCTTCGGGGCTGCTTTGGGTTGTGTTTGCCGTGTTCGCCAATTTCACCTCTGTCAAGCGCCATCACAGGTGAAACAGCAGCTATAAAAGACTGACTCCCTGGGAGGAACTGAAAGGCAATCACTCCCGGGCTACACATTAGCCTCACATCACAAAGGCCTGTGAGTAGAATAATGCTTATAGATCTGTGGGGCTTCCTGGGTGGCTCAGACAGTGAAGAATCTGCCTGTAAGACCTGGGGTTTGATCCTTGGGTTGGGAAAATCCCCTGGAGAAGGAAATGGCAACTCACTCCAGTATTCTTGCCTGGAGAATTCCATGGACAGAGGAGCCTGGGGGGCTACAGTCCACGGAGTCCCAAAAAGTCGGACAGGACTAAGCGCTCAAGACTTTGACCTTCACTACAGATCTACAGGACTTTTCTTAGAGATGAAACCTGATTGAGTCACAGGTGGCACTATCATTCCCCCTATTCTCTCCAGCTTTTCAGAGGATAATCACCAGCATTCTTATGAAATCAAGGGTGCTTAAATATTAAAAAAAATTTGTTTATTTTTTAGAACAGCTTTCAGTTCAGTTCAATTAAGTCATTCAGTTGTGTCCGACTCTTTGCGACCCCATGGACTGTAGTACGCCAGGCTTCCCTGTCCATCACCAACTCCCGGAGCTTACTCAGACTCATGTCCATTGAGTCAGTGATGCCATCCAACCATCTCATCCTTCACCTCCCGCGTTCAATCATTCCCAGCATCAGAGTCTTTTCAAATGAGTCAGTTCTTCACATCAGGTGGCCAAAGGATTAGAGTTTCAGCTTCGGCATCAGTCCTTCCAATAAATATTCAAGACTGATTTCCTTTAGGAAGGACTAATTGTATCTCCTTGCTATGCAAGGGACTCTCAAAAGTCTTCTCTAACACCACAGTTCAAAAACATCAACTCTTTGGTGCTCAGCTTTCTTTATAGTCCAACTATCACATCGATACATGACTACTGGAAAAACCAAAGCTTCGACTAGACAGACCTTTGTTGGCAATGTAATGTCTCTGCTTTTTAATATGCTGTCTAGGTTTTTCATAGCATTTCTTCCAAGGGGCAAGCGTCTTTTCATTTCATGGCTGCAGTCACCATCTGCAGTGGTTTTGGAGCCCCCCAAAATCCTGTACTGTACAGGATTGATCCCTGTCTCCTGTACAATGTCATGAACCTCAGTCCATAGTTCATTAGGCACTCTATCAGATCTAGTCCCTTAAATCTATTTCTCACTTCCACTGTATAATCATAAGGGATTTAATTTAGGTCATACCTGAATGGTCTAGTGGTTTTCCCTACTTTCTTCAATTTAAGTCTGAATTTGGCAATAAGGAGTTCATGATCTGAGCCACAATCAGTTCCCGGTCTTGTTTTTGCTGACTGTATAGAGCTTCTCCATCTTTGGCTGCAAAGAATATAATCAATCTGATTTTGGTGTTGACCATCTGGTGATGTCCATGTGTAGAGTCTTCTCTTGTGTTGTTGGAAGAGGGTGTTTGCTATGACCAGTGTGTTCTCTTGGCAAAACTCTATTAGTCTATTTAGCTTCCTAAAATACTGCTGTTGAAATGGGATCTGGCAGCCTCATTCACTTGGTGTGTGTGTTAGTCACTTAGTCATGTCCGACTCTCTGTGACCCCATGGACTGCATTCATTTTAAATAAGACAAACAGAATCATGTTCTTTTTCCTGGTTGTGCTGAATTACAGAATTAGATTACTCTTATGCTAAATCCCATATCACTTGGAAAATTAATACAAGACTGATTTATGCTCTTTTTTCACTCTATCTTGGAGCATTAAAAAAAATAAAGTTTGCATGTCCTCTTTAGACTTTTCTAAGCAGATCAATATTGTTCATTTGTACAGCTCAAGGATGGGCTTCCCAGGTGGCTCAGTAGTAAGGAATCTGCCTGCCAATGTAGCGGACATGGGTTTGATCGCTGGGTTGGAAAGATCCCCTGGAGAAGGAAATGGCAACCCACTCCAGTATTCTTGCCTGGGAAATCCCATGGACAGAGAAGCCTGACAGGGCTACAGTCCATGGGGTCACAAAAGAGTTGGACATGACTTAGCGACTAAACAATAACAACAACTGCTCAGGGATGCCAGTAGATGGCAAGGTACTGCTGCAGGCAGGTGTGTGTAGATACATAGGTTTAGCCTATAAAGAATTTGCTTGGAATTCTCAGTGGATGATGCCCATGGCAACTGGAGGCATGTCCTATAAGTGAGCATCTCCTGGTGGCTGTACTAGATCAAGGCCAAACATTCCACCCAGCTGAAGGCACAAAAAGCTCCTGTCCCAGGTGTGGGTGTGAGAATCCTGTTTGGTTCTAGCTTTACACCCAAACTAATCCAGTAAGTCCATGTATGTGTGGACTGGGCATACTGAACCTTGTTCATTTTTTTTTTTTAATTCTTCCCCAACTTTCATTTTTCCTTCTTTTAGTTAAGAATACCTCCATTTACCTCTAAAGATCCCAAGCAGCCCTACTCTCAGTGCTTGTGTTTAGGATGAAGCTGACCTTACCTCCAGCTCCAGAGGTGGACATATGACCTCAGACCTAAGCCAATCAGCTCACTCCATTCTCTTGGCCACAAAAAAAAGTGGATGCAGAGATAGACATGGAACCAGCCTGAACCAATGAGAACTAATCTTAGGACTGACAGAGGTGACCAGGAGAGAGACAAGCTCTTTCTTTTCTCCTGGAATAAACAGATGCTGCCTGGAACTCTTACCAGCCATGACAAAATGATAAAGGGGCCAACATGGAGAAGAGAATGCAAGGATGTCACTGGGCCCTAGAGTCAAGGCATGCTGCTGCTGCTGCTAAGTCGCTTCAGTCGTGTCCGACTGTGTGCGACCCCATAGATGGCAGCCCACCAGGCTCCCCCATCCCTGGAATTCTCCAGGCAAGAACACTGGAGTGGGTTGCCATTTCCTTCTCCAATGCATAAAAGTGAAAAGTGAAAATGAAGTCTCTCAGTTGGGTCCAACTCTTAGTGACCCCATGGACTGCAGCCTACCAGGCTGCTCCTCCATCCATGGGATTTTCCAGGCAAGAGTACTGGAGTGGGGTGCCATTGCCTTCTCTGAGAGTCAAGGCATATGGAGAGATAAATGTTACCCTTGAAGTTTTTATTTTCATAAGAAAATAAAGTCTTATTATGCTTAAGTCATTTATGGCTGGGTTGCAAGCTGAGTTCTTCCAAGTCAAAAGCATTTGCTTCTTTTGACATTAATCAACATTTGAGAAATACACTCTTTTCAGTGGCTCATTATAATTCCGCATTAGTTCTAAGCTCTTTCCGCCTCTCTCAGATTCTTCTCCAGCTAATGTGTTATTAATAAACACATAGAGACACAAGGAAAGTTGCCCATTTAAAGAGCCTCACAGTTAAATCTCATCATATTAAATCAGGGTGTACTCTTTTAATTTATTAACCACACTGTAACGCAGCAGGTTTCTCGTGTAACAGGTAAACAACATTGTTCTAAATATCACTGAAGTGCTCACTTGAAGACAGTTAATTTTGTGTTATGGGCGTTTCATTTCAATAAAAAGGTCTGTGAGGTCAGTGCTCCTGGGTCATTTCCAGCACCCACCACTTCCAGGGATGGAAAGCTTTGGGTGTCGCTCCACCTCCTGCACTAGTCAGCTGGGCTGTTTTCCTCTTCAATCCATTCCCTTTGCTTTCCACAGTTTGGGGATGCCTAACAGTTTCTCATCCATGGGGGCTCCCTTTTTCTTATATTTAGAATTGTAATTTTCTTAAATATAATTTCAGGAATGGTAAGGGACTTGGACTAAAAGAAAGAGGCTATAGCTTATCTTTTGTTTATGTAATCTCAAATGCCATCCTCGAATGGCTCCATCTCTTTTAGCTCAAACACCTTTTAAGAAGGTGATTTACTCAGCATTTGCTTCTAAAAGGCTTAACTGCTTTCTCATAAAGTGCCTCATGTATAACTGTCTTTGGCAATTCCCCACCCTATCCGATCCCCCCGCCCCGCCCCCATCCGCTCCCCCCGCCCCGCCCCCATCCGCTCCCCCCGCCCCTCCCCCCGACCCTCCGCCGCCGCCGCCCCACTAGAAAGAGGCTCTCGTCTTTTTATTAAGCCCCAACATCCTGATTTATCCTGGCTGGATGAATCACAAGCTGAATCAAGACTGCCAGGAGAAATACCAACAACCTCAGATATGCTGATGATACCACTCTAATGATAGAAAGTGAAGAGGAACTAAAGAGCCTCTTGATGAGGGTGAAAAGAGGAGAGTGAAAAAGCTGGTTTAAAACTCAACATTCAAAAAACTAAGATCATGGCATCTGGTTCCATCACTTCATGGCAGATATAAGGGGGAAAGTGAAAACAATGACAGATTTTGTTTTCTTGGGCTCCAAAATCACTGTGGATGGGAACTATAGCCATGAAATTAAAAGACACTTTCTTCTTAGTAGAAAAGCTATGACAAACTTAGACAGTGTAATAAAAAGCAGAGACATTACTTTGCCTACAAAGATCCTTATAGTCAAAGCTATGGTTTTACAAGTAGTCACGCACAGATGTGAGAGCTGGACCATAAAGAAGGCTGAGCACTGAAGAACTGATGCTTCTGAATTGTGGAGAGGCGAGGAGAGGACTTTTGAGAGTCCCTTGTATGCAAGGAGATCAAAACAATCAATCCTATAGGAAATCAACCCTGAATATCCACTGGAAGCACTGATGCTGAAGCTGAAGGTCCAATACTTTGGCCACTGGATACAAAGGGCCTTTGGAAAAGGCCTGATGTTGGGAAAGACTGAAGGCAAAAGGAGAAGGGAGTGGCAGAGGATGAGAGATTAGGTAGTATCACTAACTCAATGGACATGAATGTGAGCAAACTCTGGGAGATAGTGAAGGACAGGGAAGCCTGACAAGGTGGAGTCCATGGGATCTCAGAGAGTCAGACACAACTCAGTGACTGGACAACAGTGTCCTGATTAACCAGCTCCTTTGAAATGGGGTTCCTAAGGGATACACTTTAAAGTAAACCAGAGATAACTGAGCAGAAAAGAAATGAGATACACAGTGAATTATAAAGGCAAATGATTTCCATAAAATATTTACTTGTAATGAAGTGGAATTTGATGCTATCTGAACATAAAGAACCAAGGTAAGTTTACCACTGCATCCAGATTTTCTTTAGGATGCCACAATTTTGCGTTTTTATTGAATGGTTTCATCGAGAATGAATAGTGACCTACATGTGTTTTCTACTTGTCTCTCTAGTGTTGTCTTCCAGATACTGATCTTATAAATATAGTGGTAAGAGTTGGCATTATAGCCTCTTGGAGCTTCTGTCTACAGTACTCAGTTTTGGCCACTTGCTTGCAACCTTGCAGGGGCATGTTTAGGAATAATCATAGCAATCCTACAGGTTCTTTGGATGAGGCAGTGCCTGCAAAGTGCCTAGACAAGATTAAATCAAATTAGCTGTGAGGCTGGTGTGAAGGAGTACATTACGCAGCTATTGAGAGTCCCTACCTGACTACTGGCATCCACGCTTCAGCTAAAGTTAGTTCCACACACTCTGGAGTCCACACAATACAGGGGTTAAGAGCACTGGACTCAGACTCCCTGACACGGGGTTGCCAGCCACACCCTCCCTAGGTCTGTAATCACGGGCATATTACTTCACTTCTCTACATCTGTTTACTCTTCTGAAACAGGGAGATAATAGTGCCTACTTCATACGAGTGTGAAAATTATAAAGAAAAACACACGTAAAGTGTGTAGAATAATGCATGGCTCATACTATATGCTTTTTGTTTGTTTTCTGGCCATATGGAGTAACTTGTGAGATCCTAGTTTCCTGACCAGGGATCAAACATGCACCCCCTCCAGTGGAAGCACAGAGTCAACCACTGGGACATCGGGGAGGTCCCACTATATGTTTAATAAATACTATGATTAGTTCTGAGATGGTGGGTTTGAAATATGCTCTAATGATCTCTGTCAAGAACATCAATGTTGAACCATATTCTACATAATTTAATGCCAGCATAGTAGCAAGAGCACTCGCCCAGATACCAGGCTCCGTGAAATTTGATCTCTATTTTGGCTTATGAATTTTTATTGGCCCCTTGTCTCTTTTGAAAGATGCAGGAATAGGAAATATCTGGCATGTGCGATGATACGTTTCCTTCCCACACCCATGGCAGTCATTGCTGATCAACCCAAGTGCTCTCTCCAACTGAGCCCAGACCAGACCTCAGAGCTCTTCTCGACACACAGCCTGGGCAACACTGTTAACTAGAGTGAGCTCATGAGAGGTAACCTATTTGCAATCTTTATTCTAGAAATTTAATCTAATTCTTTTACCACCGTTCAGAAAGGAAACTGAGTGGAGGAGGGAGCCAGGAAGAGGAAGAGTCAGGAAGAGGACAAAGAAATGACTGATGTTCCCTGAGGCATCTGCTAAGTCATTCCCTGTCATGAACACTCATTCTTCATTACCCCAGCATGATGATTTGTAGAAACATAAAATGAGCTAATTTTGAAAATTTGTCAATGCAAAATCTCAAATAATAAAATATCCAGATTTATACAAGAGGTGCTATAAAAACGACAGTAGAATTTATCTGTGCAACTGGGTGGAGGTGGATGCTGCAGAGAGTGTCAGTTGGCAGTCTGCTTTATGTGAGGAGAAATATTTTTGCATTCATTATTTCAGTTATAGGAAGGTTGGTAAACTCAATACAGAGGTTATAGAGAGAAAAGATTTATTAATTTAAGCATGATTTACTTTTACAGCATTGTAGTCTGGGTCATAAAATTGGTACATGGGCTCTGCTTAGTAACATTCTTACCTAAATTAAAAATAGAATGCTTTAAGGAAGCATTTATGGAATCTATTCATTCCATATATGAATATGGAATGAGTGATGGAAGAGTCTCCATTGGCCTAACGGGGAGTAGAGCACGGTCCCGACATTACCTTCCTTTAATTACTTCCTGTTTAACTTTTCCTATGTCACCTTGACCCCATTTCACTTGACCCAGGAATAGTTCCTTTTGTTTCATTTCATCTTGTTGGGTCTTCACTAACATTGGCTTCCAGATGCAGAAGGGTGAGCTGGCAACCGTGTGTGACCGTGAGACTCTGGCCATAGTGCACCAGCTGCTCCTTGATTCAGTTTGAGTCAATCACTTTCTATCTCCAAGGAATCTGGACTTGGAATGTAGAGATTTGTGTAGAGCCAGTCTTTGCCTGTTTTTACTTATGAAATAATATCAGAGTTGAGGAGCCACTGTCTTCTACTGCCATGTGGGCTCAGTAGCACTGAAGAGATGTTGGAGAAGGAGGTGGGGAGAGAAAGAGAGAAGGAGAAACAGAGAGAAATAGTGAGGAGCAACAAAAAAATGCCTTAAGTGCTATATCCTGGGTTCCTTCATAGTTTTGTTTGCCAGATCTGACCTATTTCTGGGGACTGGCTGTACTCTGGGTCAGCAAGGTGGGTTAAGTGCAACTGGGCAAGGGAACCACAGCTTGCTGAGGCCATTATTTTTCTAGTTCTCTTCTCTTCAAGTCCTTCTCGCCTTTTGACACCCACTGTGTTGGTAGGTCTTAGCATGGTTCCTTATTCTTAATAAAACACCTCATCATCTCCAGCCTTCATATAATAATGAAAGATGTTCCTCCCACTTTGACTTACAGGTTAAGGCATGGATAGCTACATGCAAGAGAATAAAACTGGACCAATGTCTTAAACCTTGCATAAGAATCAACTCAAAATGGATTAAAGAGTTGAACATGAGATCTGAAACCATAAAAATTCTGGATAAACACAGGCAGTAAGCTCCTCTACATCAGTACAGGTGATGATTTTTTAAATTGACACCAAAAACAAATGCAACGAAAGCAAAAATAAACAAGTGGGGTTATGTCAAACAAAAAAGCTTTTGCACAGCAAAGGAAACCATCAACACAATGAAAACACAATTTACCAAATGGAAGAAAATATTTGCAAATCATATATCTGATAAGGGGTTAATATAAAAAATATAAAGAACCTATAAAACTCAATAGCAAACCCCCCAAATGATCCAATTAAAAAATGGGCAGAAAATCTGAATACACATTTTCCCAAAGAAGACATTAAGATGGCCAACAGGTACATGTAAAGGGGCTCAGTATCACAAATCATTAGGGATACACAAATTGAAACCACAATAAGATATCACTTCATGTGTGTTAGAATCCTTATTATTCAAAAGACAGGTGATAACAAATGTTAGTGGGGATGTGGAGAAAAGGGAACCCTTATGCACTATTGGTAGGAATATAAATTGTTGTAGCCACTATGGAAAACAGTATGGAAACTCCTCAAAAAATTAAAAATATAATTATCATATGATCCAGTAGTTTTACTTCTAGGTATTTATTTAAAGGAAGTAAACACATTAATTAAAAAAAAAATATATCCCTCCTCAATGTTCATTGAAGCATTATTTACAATGACCAAGACATGGAAGCAACCTAAGTCTTCATCACTGGGTGAATGGATAAAGAAAATGTGGTTATATATGCTGTATAATGTATATATGCTGTATATATATACAGCATATATAATTCAGCCACAATAAAGAAGAAATCTTGCATGTGTGACAATATGGATGAACCTTGAGGGGATTATTCTAAATAAAATAAGCCAGGCAAAGACAAATGCCATATGATGTCATTTATATGTAGAATCTAAAAACAAAACAGAAAAACTGAACATAGATACAGAGAACAGATTAGTGGTTGCCAGAGGTGGGGGTGGGTGGGTAAAATGGATGAAAATGGTCAAAAGATACAAATATCTAGTTATAAAATAAATAAGTCATGGGGATGCAATGTACAGTTTGATAACTATGGTTAGTAATACTGAATTGCATATTTGAAAGTTGTTAAGAGAATAGATCTTAAAAGTTCTCATCACAAGAAAAAAATTAGTGTATGTGTGGTAGTGGTTGTTAACTAGACTTATATATATTAACCACAATATATACAAATGCTGAATCATTATGTTATGCACTTGAAACTAATATAATGCTATATGTCAATCATATTTCTAAAAACGAACAAGTCAAGGCATATTGGGTGCTGGCAACTGAGTTGGTATTTTTCTCCTAGACTGACATGCTGTCACCTTGAACTGGCCTGGGTGGTCCTGGTGTCTATTGCTTTTTTCAGGGATCAATTGTGGCCAAACTTTATTTTTTAATTTCATTTCCTTAAAATTTTTTTTGATGTGGATTGTTTTTAAAGTCTTTATTGAGTTTGTTATGATACTGTTTTGGTTTTGGCTTGGTTTTTTTGGCCACAAGGCACGTGGGATCTTAGCTGCCTGACCAGGGGTCAAACCCACACCACCTGCATTGGAAGGTGAAGTTTTAACCAATGGTCCGCTAGGGAAGTCCCTGGTCAAACTTTAAAGAGCTTTGGTAGCTCCCTCTACATCCTCTCCATATTTCTCTGCCTACTGGGGGCAGACCTGCCCATTGACAGGGAACCCACTCTTGTACTGCCTCTTTCCCCTCTGCGTGAAAAAGCTTAACAAAGCCTACGAGGGTGTTCTCAACTCAGCCCCGACTCCAATAAAAGTCCTAGCTACAATAAAGACTTTTACTAGAAATCTTATTTATGTTTTTATGGTCTCTGAAACTCTTCTTTAATTACTGCCTACACAGAGCTCAAGATCTGTCAGGAATGATAAAGAATCATTCTCATTATTACCTTAAATTTACTTCCTTTCCACCCAATACATTAACCTTTATTGCTGTAAGTTATGGCTGTTAGGAGCCAGAGCTAAAGAATAAAGTTTACTTTCATTTAAGATGTGAAGGCAGGCAAGTCATTGCTTTCTGGATGAGAGTAGGGGGAGGAACGGAGAGTGTGTCATTTGGTGGATACATAAAAAATGCATTATATTCCTTTTAGAAGATAATTATCTAGGAGTCATTTGCCTCAATCAGTTAGAGGTTTCTTTCTGAGGTGGAAAATGAGGGGAAAGAAAAGAGAGAAAGATGGATTGGCTGACAGACGAACTAATTAAGTGATGAAGATACAGAAGAAATGAGAGGGCTATAGACCAGGAAGACAGCAGTTCTCTTGAAAGCAGCAGGGTGTGAAATGTCTCCTAAAAAAAATCATAAAACAGATGGTCCAAGTTAAATAAATGATGTTTGGTTCTTGAAAAGTGTATTTCCTCTTACTAACACACTCAAATATGTCTAAATAAGAAATGGAACAATACTTATTTAGGATGCTTAATGATAAATATTAGTCTTTTACTATTTTATCTTTTGTTTAAAGATCTCAAAGTCTTTTTCTCAGCTTAGTTAGAACTTCGCAAATTCTTTATGGGGGTAAAGTCTAAGTTTATTGATTGGATAGTGAAAATTATAGGAGTTGTCCCTCAAAAAATGATACAGGACCAAGAGACTACTATTCAGCAATTTCTCCAGTCCTTCTGCTGGAGGCCCCCTGCCTATGACTCATGGTTCTACATCTTATTTCATCCATTGTTCCATTTTGTATTAATCAGGATTGTGTTGTTTGATACATATCAAAAACCTAAATCAAAGTAGTTTAATCAAAGCAAACAAGCAAACAGACAAACCTAGGAAGCCCAGTGATTGCCTTCAGGTCAGATTCAATCCGTGCATTCTAACAACTTCATCAGGACTGATATCTCTGACCACTGCCTACTTTCTAAGTCTCTCTCCTGCCAGTGACTAGCTGATTTCTAGAGCTGCGGCCCCAAATGGTCCGTAGAACTCACTATTCCTCAGAAAGAAGGCTCATGTTAGTCTCTAGGAAAGATTCTGTTTGGCTGACCCACATATATTCTCACTCATTTCCCAGGTATGAATAGTGAGCCCCTGGAAACCCCTTGACTGGCCACTGTACCTGAATCACATGGAGAGTAGGACAGAGGTTTCCATTAGGAAGAAACAGACCGAAAATATAACAGATGCCAGCTACACATTAAATACCATAGAAAGTTTTCACAGACTCAGACCCTTTGGGTTTTATCTCATCCTAAACAATGGCACCCCACTCCAGTACTCTTGCCTGGAAAGTCCCATGGACAGAGGAGCCTGGTGGGCTGCAGTCCATGGGGTCGCTGAGGGTCGGACATGACTGAGCGACTTCACTTTCACTTTTCACTTTCATGCATTGGAGAAGGAAATGGCAACCCACTCCAGTGTTCTTGCCTGGAGAATCCCAGGGATGGTGGAACCTGGTGGGCTGCCGTCTATGGGGTCGCACAGTGTCGGACACGACTGAAGCGACTTAGCAGCAGCAGCAGCAGCAACATCCATATTGGATAAAAAGTGCTAATTGCTATGTGAATATTTCTGTTTCCCACATTAAGTTTCTGTTCTTTGTTGTTCCCCTGCTAGAAAACCCACTCTTCAGTTTGCTTTTATCCTTCCTGACGCCCTCTTGCTGATCTCCTCTTAACCTTCCACAACAGTCTACATCACTCACCCTGATGCTTAATTGAAGCCATCCTTGTGGTCTTTTCTGAAATTTCATTTGTGTTAGCCCTCATTTCCCAGTCAGACTGTAAAGAACCATAAGGAACACATAAGGCTTCATGTATCGCCTGGCACCTGGTGTATACTCAGTACTAGGACTGAATACTCAGAATTGCACATTTTACACCTATTGTTTAGTTTGTATGCTATGCTCAGTTGCTCTGTTGTGTCCCACTCTTTGGGACCCCATGGATTTAGCCCACCAGGCTCCTGTGTCCAGGGAATTTTCCAAGCAAGAATACTTGAGTGGGCTGCCATTTCCTACTCCAGGGGATCTTCCTGACCCAGGGGTCGAACTCACATCACTTGTGTCTCCTGCATTGGCAGGAGGATTCTTTACCACTGCAACACCTTGGAAGCCCATTGTCCAGTTTAATCATTAGTAAAATGAAGATGATAATGCCAACCACACAGGGCACATATGAAGTATATGATGGTATCTTTGAGATGCTTATCACACAGTTGCTGCTGCTGCTGCTGCTAAGTCACTTCAGTCGTGTCCAACTCTGGGTGACCCCATAGACGGCAGCCCACCAGGCTCCCCCTTCCCTGGGATTCTCCAGGCAAGAACACTGGAGTGGGTTGCCATTTCTTTCTCCAATGCAGGAAAGTGAAAAGTGGAAGTGAAGTCGCTCAGTCGTGTCCGACTCTTAGCGACCCCATGGACTGCAGCCCACCAGGCTCCTCCATCCATGGGATTTTCCAGGCAAGAGTACTGGAGTGGGGTGCCATTGCCTTCTCTGACTGAAGGACATTAGATAAAAGCAATTATGAAATTAGAAAATCACCATCTTGAAGTGATCAATATAATAATTATTCAGCCAAGAATCACCAGATGCTGCCAAAACAATTAGGTGGAAATATATTGGGAAACAAGATGTTCATGTAACCTCAATGTACCAGTTCATAGATCACTTATCAATTTTAAAGGGAGAAATAATTTCAAAGGGAGAAATTCTTAAAGTATTCTAGCCAACATGAGTTTAAATAAATGATCAAACGACATCATCTACTGGTGAAATAACTGACGTTATGTAATCTTTTTTTTTTTTTGAATGGCCGTTAGTTGTGTAACTCTTGATGTGATGCAAATGCTATGAAAGACAAAAAAGGATAGTGGGACTCTTCTAGATTAAAAAGATAAGAGTTACTGAGCTAATGAGTAAGGCTAGTCTACTTCTCAGTATCCACATTACAACAAATGACCACGCTGCCTAGTTAGCAGGGGCAGCTTAGGTCTCCAAGCATTTATAGATTCCAACTGATTACAAAATGAGAGTCAGAGAACAGGGAGATAATGAACTGGCAATGTCTCCCTGGAATCTTGTGTTCAGAGGGATTCTGAACTTGTATTTATAGAAAAATTCCATGACTGACTAATGAATAATTAAGAATGTCAGCACACATGCCTTATAAATATTAATACTTAAAACAGCAGGAGGGGGATTTTCTTAACCTTTAAGTAAAGGCTGCATTAAAGGGATTTTGGGGAATGTGATCCCAGAGAGCAACTGTTGGGCAAAGAGAGTAAACAGGGAATGTGGGAAAACCAATGCAAGAATGCACTATTAAGTTGCCTATTGTGCTAAGTGATGCTGACTATGCTTTATTCCAGAGTACCTTCTGGGGAACCTTAGGAGATGTATCCCACAATTACTTGCCTCGGGAATAAAAGAAAGAACTATTAATTTTGCCTTCCATGTGGCGCTGGTGGTAAAGAACATGCCTGCAAATGCAGGAAGACATAAGAGACAAGGGTTTGATCCCTGGGTCAGGAAGATCCCCCGGAGGAGGGCATGGTGACCCACTCCAGTCTTCTTGCTTGGAGAATCCCATGGACAGAGGAGCCTGGCAGGCTACAGTCCATTGCGTCAAAAAGAGCCAGACATGACTGAAGCTATTTAGCACACACCTGTCAGTCAAGGGAGGCTCAGAGACACTAACTCCATTGCATTTCCAAACTGCATACCTGAGTGCCGAGTGGGTCCTGGGGAAAACAGCTGCCAGTTTCAGAGGAGCCCCAGGGCAGGAGGCACGAACAGGCCTGGAGGTGAAGTGCTGTCAGGCCATCAGGCTGTCCCTGTGCAAGGCTGATCAAAGTCACCACAGCAGTGACGAGAGGCAGAGGTGGCAACAGGAGATGAAATCATGCTTAAAGGTGTGTCAAACACAGTCAACTTTTTTTCTCTCTTGCCCACACCATGCAGTTTGTGGGATCTTAGTTCCCCAACCAGGGATTGAACCCAAGCCCTCAGTAGTGAAAGCACAGAATCCTAACCACTGGACCACCAGGGAATTATCCAATACAGCTTCCCTATGTCTGATCTTTTGGGTCTTATTCTCATAATTCCATATGCTCAGCTGTGGAACAAAACTCCATAGAACATCACCCGATCAAGGAAGAATACATTCAAGCTCTGATCTCAGAAACCATATTGTCTGGATTCACATCTAATCACTTTCTTCAGATTTAAATTTATTCACTAAACACAGTAACTCATGCTGCTCAGCCTTAGAACACAGCTGCTATAGAGGTAACAATTTCAATGAGAAAAATTTATAGTGTAATATACTAAGAAAATAAGGAATTCTCATCATCCACCATACAATAGTAGCCTGGCCCATATTAATCATTATTTCTGTGAAAATTAACATTCCCCACAAGCTTTTGAGAAACACATTAACACTAGTGAAGCATAAAATTGATAGGTATTGAGGAATTTTGGTGCTCTACCGTGTATTTCTTTTTGTCCATGTTCTGTGAGGAGCATACCAAGTTTCAGACTTTTAATTTTGAGAGACATCATTTTTGATCACTCTCTTAGCTGTCTTATGGGGAATGGCTACAAATGCTAATATGCACCAGGGGATCACCTGCCCTTGCTCTAACTGTGGGAACAAGTTTCGTGAAAGCATGGCCTGTGAGCAAGCATTTTGTGTCACTGGAAGGCACCATGTCGCTGACAGTCACACTATTGGGTCTTAGCCCAGGAAGGCAATGGGGTTGAAATGTATAAGTTGCAGTCTGTCCTCAGAGTCACAGTTTACTCCCCAAATTTTGTGATTTCTTGGCAGTTGAAAGCAACATCTTCATCTTCATTAGGAAACATTTTTCTTACAAGAGGAAAAATATTCCAGGAGGAAAAAAGTCTTAAAATTTAGTGGAGGAGGGGCCAAGGGAAATAGTGCAGTGGGTCCTCCTGGAATGATAAACGTGGGTCCCTTTAGCTTGTCATGGCAGAAACAGAGTCACACTGAGACAGGTGTTAGCTTACCAAAGCTTCCTGAGACTTGATTATCCAACAAGTACTTATTGAGTATCTGCTCTGTGCCTAGCTTGGTGCTTGATAGTTTGTATAAATGATCTGGAGATATTTACAATCACCCTACTATATAGTCATGTTAGGTGGTTCAGGTCAGTCCTTCCACAACACAATTGCTTTGAGAGATCACAAATGTTTGCCCTTGTTTATTGGTTTATTTGTAGAACATCACTGTCTCTCCAAAATGCAAAATAAATCTGAAGTCAGTACAATATTGTGAAATATTGTACAATATTGTGAAAAGAGCTCACACACTGTCTGGCTCTGAGGCCGCTGACGTCTCTTGCTGGTAGAAGTCCTCACCTAACAATGCTGAGACTGCTGCCTATTTCTACAGCTCCATGAGGGCTTCTGTTCATATGCTTATGTTCTGTCCTTCAATAGTGAGCTTGTGGTGTTCTTTATTTTCTTCTTCTTTCCCCCCTACTACCTGCATATTTCCAACTAAATGAAGCATGTGGGACTCTCAGTGCCCCCATCCGAATGTGTTTCTGTGTTATCTTAGACCACTTCATGATTGATTTGTTCATTCGCCCATGCATTTGACAACAAATGGCTAACTGAGCACCTATACCCGTGGACTGTGGGGTGGGCAATAGAGATAAGGTACAGAGAGAGGCACAGCCTTGACCTTATAGACCTCAAGGCACAGCCTTGACCTTAAGCCTAGACGGGGAGACAGATAAACAAATGGGTGATTATCATATAGTGTGGTATGTGCTTTAATGGGATAAATGTGGGGTTCTTTGTGAGCGCCTTATCAGGACCTTAGTGGGATGCCCAGGGAGATCATCCAATAGCAGTTTTTTCAAACATTCTACATCGCACTTAATATGTGCAGGGAAGCCTCTATCAGAAATGCTTGGGGGCTTCCCTGGTGGCTCGGTGGTAAAGAATCTACCTGCCAGTGCAGGAGACACGGGTTTGATCCCTGGTCTGGGAAGATCTCACATGCTGCAGAGCAACTAAGCCCGTGTGCCAGAACTATTGAGCCTGTGCTTTAGAGCCCGGGAACCACAACTGTTGAGCCCACATGCCTCAACGACTGAAGCCCACGTGCCCTAGAGCCTGTGCTCTGCAACAAGAGAAGCCACTGTAATCAGAAGCCCGGGCGTGGCAACTAGAGAGAAAAGCCCACACGGCAAAGAAGACCCAGCACAGCCAAAAATAAATAAATAAAATTATTAAAAAAAGAGAAACTCTCAGAATTTTTTTTTTTTTAAGAAATACAGATCCCAAGATCTAAAAGAATCTCTGGGGTTAGGGCTGAGTAATCTGCATTTTCACAAAGTACTCCTGGTGATCCTTATGGCCAATGAAGTGTGAGAACCACCGACTTAGTTCAGTGCTTGTTGCTTCTCCAACATCTATGTAATAACCAGGAAGCCATATCATAATGTAACAGCAAGAGTGCTGTCATAGAGAGAATCTTGACTCAAATGTAAATCACTGATTTTTGGTAAAAGCATTGTTAATGTCCCTGGTGGCTCTGATAGTAAAGAATCTGCCTGCAATGCCAGAGAACTGGGTTCGATCCATGGGTCAAGAAGGTCCCCTGGAGAAGAGAATGGCTACCCACTCCAGTATTCTTGCTTGCAGAATCCCCATGGACAGAGGAGCCTGGTGGGCTATAATTCATGGGGTCACAAAGAATTGGACATGACTGAATGACTAACCACAGCACTTGCAACCACCTATTAACTGGCCAGACTTAATAAATTCATCTGCATAAAGTATTTAGAAAAGTCCCTGGCATATCCACTCTGTACCTCATCTGGACTCAGCCATCATTCTAGATCAGTTCCCATCCCTTTTCTTGTAGGTAACTGCCTTCTTATATTTTCTGGGTCATGCATGTGCAGTCATGTCTGACTCTTTGTGATTCCATAGACTGTAGCCCACAAGGCTCCTCTGTCCTTGGGATCTTCCAGGAAAGAATACTGGAGCGGGTTGTCATTTCCTCCTCCAGAGGATCTTCCCAACCCAGGGATTGAACTTGTGTTTCTTGTGTCTCCTGCATTGGCAGGTGGATTCTTTACCACTGGTGCCATCTGGGAATCCCCTTTTCTTGGGGGGGGGGTGGATATTAAATTGTGAATTTTGTCCTAAAAAAGTACATGAGATGGAAGGAAATGATCTTCCTCTGAGGAAGTCCACTGCAAACAATTTGTTTTCTGGAGTGTTGTCACATCTTTGCTTTACACAGTATAATAGGCAGAAAAACGGCCCCCAAAGATGTCCCTGCCCTAATCTCCAGAACTTGTGACTCTTACCTTGCATGGCAAACGGGAGTTTTCCAGATGTAATTAAGATAAGGGCCTTGAGATGGGGAGACTATCCTGGAACATCCAGGTAAACTCAATGTAGTCATGTGAGTCCTTTTAAGTGGAGAACCTTTCCAAGCTGAGGTCAGATGGAGGTGTAATATTGCTAGTTTTGAAGATGGCATAAGGAACTATGAGCTAGGAAATGAAGGCAGCCTATGGAGGCTGGAAAACACAGCAAAATGGATCCTTACCTAGAAGTTCCAGGAGAGAACAGAGTCCTGCCAACATGTGGATTTCAGACCCATGAGATCCATGGCAGAATTCTGACTTATAGAACTGCAAGATAATAAATTTGCATTGTTTAAGCCACTGGGTTTGTGGCAATTTGTTACAGTGACAAGAGAAAATTAATATCCACAATCTTTAGACATCTATTTTTTTTACATAGAAATCCATATCTGACCTTTCAATTTTATCTTTTATATCAGAAAATAATTACTTTGCATTTTAGTGGCACACTCCCTAGTCCTTCAAAATGAAATCGTTGGAAGTGAAGATTGGCCTCAAATTTAAGAATGTGAGGACGGATGTTTAACTTCAGCAGGTCATCCATCCTCCAGGCTGCTGTGTACAAATCAGAACTTCTCCTACCGCTCTCTATATCACACTCCCAACTTCTCTGTATTTAACTATATTTATCTCTCTTTCCTTAACCTTTAGGAACTTGTATCTGAGGAATTTTCATCAGGTAATTTCTTGAAGACTTTTGTTCTTGTTAAACTCTCTGTTATTTCAAAGATTCTTCTGATAATGTGCCTAGAAGTATGGTCTCGGTAATCAGCAATCACATTGTATGCCCCACCACTCTAAAACCCCATAAAATTATAGTTTAATTAGATGAGCCTAAAAGAAATAATGCAAATGGAATAGTTAAAGACCCTGAGTAAGAGATTTTTTGCATGTATTTTAAAAATATGCCATCATTTTAAACTTTGGTTACATAGTGAAGATAATTTTAAAGTTACAATTAAAAGGATATTTAAATTAAAATGTAGTTAAAAGGTAGAATAGAAACACTTATAAAAATCTCAACTGACTGGAAAACCCCAGTGGAAGAAACTGTTTTCTGCACACTTGGATATGGTTTATGGCATCTATATTGTGCAGGAGGAACAATAACAAAGTTTGCAGCTCAGTGAGAACACGGAAATTGATTTAAGCTGCTTTTCATTGGAGCGTACATTTATGACAACCACCATCAGCAAGAAAGAGCTTAATTTTCTAACTTCGTTAAGCATTCACGAAGGAGACTTCCAAATAGTTTGCATTGACCACAACACGTTTTTCCTTGGGAAAGTTTGAAGCAACTGGAAATTGTTTAATTGGGGGTGGAAGGGCTGAGGATTATTTTGAATGAAAGAAAATTCTGTGTGATATGATCATCAGAAATGCTGATGGTATCTTTAAAAGAATGAACTGCATTCTCTGTTTTATTCTTTGGTGCTCTTCTAACCACATTTGGAGTGTTAATTTCAGGCCCCTTTTGATGAAGGGCTGAGATGTGTCAAATTGCACTCAGAAGACAGGACAAGAGTACCTCTATACCATCCAGGAAAGGAAGCATTGGAGGCATTAAGGCTACTTCATCTTGAGAAGAAAGATCTGGTGGATATAATGGCTGGATTCAAACATCTGACAGAAGGCATGTGGAGAAAGAATTTGACTTTACTGCTATCTTTCAGAAAGGGGTAGATATGGGGTCAGATGGCAGGATTTACATTGAGGTTGATCAAAGTTCTTTATGAGGAAGACATTTCTCAGGATCAGACCTCCCTGAAGATGAAGATGACGTATTCTCCATCCGTGGAGTTACTCAAGCACAGTCAATAAATGTATGACTGTGTCAAGATCTCTAATTTATTTTGCTCCATTGCACGTTCTGCCAGATGGAGAAAGATGGGTCATCTAATACTGCTGAGTCTCCAGAGACTGACATTCCAAAGATGTACTGGACAATTAGGTGGCCCTCGGTCAGAAATGGCAACTGTAAACCATCGTGCTCTCCTTCTGCCCATGGAAGATATTCTCAATGATCAAGACTTTCTTCTGTTGCATTAAGTATAACCTCAGAACATTTCTCAACACAATACGCTGCCATTAATAGATAAAATCTATGTCACCTCTGCTTTAGAACAAACTTGGTGTGCTATTAATTATTCCCTTAGTTCCCAAGAACTGCGTTCCTCTTGATGATACTTGTGTTGGGATTCTGCAGTTATGTTTTCCTTACCAGCTGGGACACTGTTAGTCTAGATGGACACTGAGAGGCTAGAAGAAGCCGGGACTTTCATGTATTCTGTGGCTTTCTGCTGCCTTTTCATGGTAGCAGCTGAATCCGGTTGGCAGGTTTTCCATCACTCTTGGAAGCAGCCATGTGGTGTCTTCCTCAGGAACAACAGCTCTTTCCAGCCCAGTGCCTTCTGCAGAGGTCTGAATTTCAACTGTCTGGGCCCCTCCTCCAGCTTCTCAGTGCTCAGTTGTGCATGCTTAGTTGTGTCCGACTTTTTGCAACCCCATGGACTGTAGCCAGCCAGACCCCTCTATCCATGGAATTTTCCAGGCAAAAATTCTGGAGTGGGTTGCTAGTTCCTTCTCCAGGGGAACTTCCTGACCTAGGGACTGAACCCACGTCTTTTGCCTCTCCTGCTTTGGCAGGCAGATTCTTTACCACTGCACCACCTGAGAAGCCTCTAGCTTCTAAGTATTAATTATTCCACCCTTTCCTTTTATTCCCCATCACTAGGGGTGGCAGGTCTTCCTACAGTTGCCACTTCTGTGATACTTGTCTCTTTCTGCCTTTTTTGTTACCTTCAATTTTATATCTAAGTAAAAATTCTTTAATTTCCCTCAGCAAATACCTGATTTTTGTCTCTCTCTTTTATTTGGCTATGTCAGGTCTTAATTTCAGCATGTGGGATCTAGTTCCCTGATGAGGGATTGAACTTGCCCCCCTGCATTGGGAGGGCAGTCTTAACCACTGGACCACCAGGGACGTCCCTGATTTTTGTCTCTGGACTGTACCCTTTTGCTACGTCTTGTCAGTACTACTGTCTATCTTCTTCCCTTCTCTCACCGGTGATACTGTACCTTTGCTAATTCTGGAGTGTGTGTGTGTGTGTGTGTGTGCGTGTGTGCACGCTTAGTCTCTTGGTTGTGTCTGGCTCTTTGCAACCCCATGGCTGTAGCCCAGCAGGCTCCTCTGTCCATGGAAATTCTCCAGGCAAGAATACTGGAGTGGGTTGCCATTTCCTTCTCCAGGGGATCTTCCCGACTCAGGGATAGAACCCAGGTCTCTTACATTGCAGGCAAATTCTTTACTGTCTGAACTACCAGGGAAGCCCAATTCTGATGTACACCTCAGCTAATGAATGGGATTTAGAACAGGCCACCACAGGTGGTTGCATAAGTTGTGAAAAACTCCAGGGGGCGCCATTTACATTTGTAATCAACATTGATCTATCCTTTCTGACCATTTTCTAGCAGTTCAGGAACAGAAGGCATTTTAAAATGTATACTAAGCTAGCAATGTTTTAGTCTGTAATGGATTAAGGGGTAATGGTGTTTAATTTTTGATTTGATTATAGATCATTTGAGTGGTAAGGGACTTTTATATCATCCAACTTCGTTTTTTAAAATATTGAAGTCTACTGATTTACAGTATTATATTAATTTATAGTGATTCTAAAAAAATAGAACAAGTGAATGCATATGCAGAATAGAAACAGACTCACAGATGTAGAAAATAAACTTGTGGTTACCAAAGGGAGAAGGCAAGGGTGGAGGGGCAAATTAGAGGCATGGGATTAACAGATACAAACCAACATGCATAACATGGGTAAGCAACAAGGATATACTGCCTAGCTCAGGGAATTCCCTCGTTTTAAAGCTAGGAAATGTAAGGCTCAGAAAAGATGGAAGGGTCTTCCTTGGTGGTACAGTGGATAAGAATCTGCCTGCCAATGCAGGGGACGTGGGTTCGATCGTTAGGCCAGGAAGATTCCACATGCCCCGGAGCAACTAAGCTACCACTACTGAGCCTGCGTGCTGCAACCGCTGAAGGCTGTGCACCTCCAGCCGGTGCTGCACAAGAGAAGCCATTGCAATCCCAAACCTGCACACCATAATGGAGAGTAGCCCCCTGCGCATTGCAGTGAGATAAAGCCGGTGCAACCACAAATAAATAAATGAAAAGAAATGACGGAAGAACTGACACTGGCTCTCTGGGTAAACCTTGGCTGGAATTAGGATTTGAGGCATCAGACCCAGATAGTAAGGCTACAAAACAGAAATAACAGAAGATCCAGTCCTCTTTTAATACAAGAGGCCAGTCCCAAGGGAGGTCCCAACAAAGCACTGTAGCTCTGCGGTCACTTGTCCTCTTGGGCTTCCTTTGGTTGGACAGGTTAATAACGAGTCCAGACTGTTGGTAGGAGACAGACACAGAGACGGCTGTTTTCGAAAGAAGTCTCCAAAAGGTACTGCTGATAGAATGGGACTTATAAACATCTTGGGTCATGAAAATGCCCTTTTGAAAGTATTAGATAAGAAAAATAACAGAGAGGTAGGCGCCTAGAGGCCAGATAGAGCATGTGTTCATGACTGCATGTGATATCAGTGCCCTGTAATAGCAAGAAACAGTAAAATGCAGTATAAAGGTTAATACAGAAATTATAAAGTAACTATAATTAAATTTCAACAAGAAACTTTATGGATAAAAAAAAATCTGTAGAAAATGAGATGCAAAATTCAGCAATGGAAATATTGTGGAGGAATAACCAAAACTTCACAAACCAAGGTGTTTGTGAAAATGAGGTAGAAAGTGAGCTTGCAGCTTGGCAGCCAGAATCAGGTGTCAGTGTTCAACGTGTCCCCCTGCTCCACACGGAGATTCTCACTCACAGTTCACCCTGCAGGACAGGGTGCGAGTTATAATAATTAAGAATACAGAAGCTGTTAACAAAGCTTGTAAATATTATTGAAATTATTCATTCTAATAAAAGATGCCATTGCTGGCATTTGCGTCCTGATGATTGGTTTGTCTGACTGAAATCTCTCAATATTGTTTTTTGCTTCACTCTTGAGACTGGCTAGGATCTTCCAAATGCATATATGTGTGTGTGTGTGTGTGTATACATATATGTACATATATATACACACATATTTGTATGTGTGTGTGTGTATGTGTGTATATATGTATATATATATATATATATATATATGTTTCCCAGGTGGTGCTAAGGGTAAAGAATCTGCCTGCCAATGCAGGAGACATAAGAGATGTGGGTTTGATCCTTGGGTTGGAAAGATCCCCTGGAGGAGGGCATATATTCTAGCAATCCTGCCTGGAGAATTCCATGGACAGAAGAACCTGGTAGACTACAGTCCACAGGGTTGCAAAGAGTCGGTCAAAACTGAGGCAACTTAGCACACACACACACACGCACACACACATAATTCTCATTTTCTGAGGTGTAACTGGTCATTCTTGGGAGTGGTTCTGAATTGGGGATAATTTTTACCCCCTCCCCCCATCCCTTAGCCCTGGACACTTGGCTATGTCTGGAGGTCTTTTTAGATGTCACAACTGGCATGGGAACCTGCTGGCATCTAACAAGTAAAGGGCTAATTGTGTATTTTCTTAATTTATTACCATTCTTTGCTACTTTCAAGAGCCCAAAAAAAAAAAACACAAAAAACAAAAACCACATTATTTTCACACAGGCTATGAGCTAAATTTTCCCTTTTATGTACTGAAGTAGGAGAAACCTGACCTTCCCTAGTGGCTCAGTGGTAAAGAATCCTCCTGCCAATGCAGGAGGCATGGGTTTGATCCCTGGGTCAGGAAGATCCCCTGGAGAAGGAAATGGCAACCCACTCCAGTATTCTTGCCTGGGAAATCCCATGGACAGAAGAGCCTGGTGGGCTATAGTCCATGGGGTCACAAAGAGTTGGACACGATTGAATGACTAACACTTTTTTTCTTTCAGGAGAAACCGAGGATCTAGTGAATTAATATCCAAACTTCGGATTACTTAGGAAGAACCAGGATGCCAAAATAAAGTTCTAAGAGAGATTTTAAAATGGAGAACAACAGCAAGGGGCAAAACACCCTGATATAAATATAAATTTGGGTAAGAGTCCTCTAACGAGAGCCCTCCACTCTATTTACTGGAGCAGAAGTTGGGGCTTTTGTTTTCTCACAGGTCTTAGAAAATGTCTCTGAAACAAACTTGAAATTATTATTTATCTTTTAAGTATGTGTCTCTTTCCCCCAGCTAGGTTAGACGTCCCTTGAGAGCAAGCATTCCACTTATTACCTCTCTAATTATCTATCTTATTCCTAGTCTACACGGTGCCTTGAATTTTGTAAATTCTCAGTAAACAGCTGTTGTCAACTATGAGGCAAGTGAAATAGAACACAGCTTCTTTAATGAATGCTGACTCATTTGGCAAAAACTAGTGACTTTGGAGCTGTAAAGAAACAGAAAACAAATGTTAGTTATTTAATATCTTTTTCATATATTTCATTGGAAACAGCCATATACTGAGAAGTAAATCATTAAGCACTTATTATAATCCAAGTGCTTACTTGGATTATAAGCAACGCATTGCAAACAAAATGTTTTCTAGATTAATGATTTGAAAAAAAAAGAGCTGAATGTTTTGTTTTTTATTTTCCACTGGGCAGCAGCACCGTCTTACTTTAAAATCAATTTTTATTTAATTTTTTAATTTTTTATTTTTAATTGGAGGATAATATTATGTTGGTTTCTGCCATACATCAGCAGGCATCAGCCATAGGTATATGTGTCCCCTCCCTCTTGAATCTCACTCCCACCTCCTCCCCATCCCATCCCTCTAGGTTGTCACAGAGCACCTGATTTGAGCTCCCTGCATCATACAGCAAATTCCCACTGCCTACCTGTCTTACATGTGGTAATGTGTATGTTTCAACGTTACTCTTTCGATTCATCCCTCCCTCTCCTCCCCTCACTGTGTCCTTAAGTCTGTTCTCTATGTCTGCATCTCCATTGCTGCCCCACAAACAGGTTCATAAGTACCATCTTTCTAGATTCCATATATATGCATTAATAGATGGTATTTATTTTTCTCTTTCTGACTTATTTCACTATGTACAATAGGCTCTAAGTTCATCCACCTCTTAACCTTATTTTATAATGTGTACTTTCTGTTTAAAAGAAAACTGATTTTATGTAAACCACAGAGCAGTCATGGGCTCCCTGATAGCTCAGTTGGTAAAGAATCCACCTGCAGTGCAGGAAACCCTGGTTCAGTTCCTGGGTGGGGAAGATCCCCTGGAGAAGGGATAGGCTACCCACTCCAGTATTCTTGGGCTTCCCTGGTGGCTCAGTTGGTAAAGAATCTGTCTGTAATGCAGGAGACCTGGGTTTGATTCTTGGGTTGGGAAGATTCTCTGGAGAATGAAATGGTTACCTACTCTGATATTCTGGTCTGGAGAATTCCATGGACAGGGGAGCCTGCCAGGCTACAGTCCATGGTGTTGCAAAGAGTCGGACACCACTGAGCGACTTTCACTTTCTTTCACAATGCAGTCATCACTAACATAAGACAAGTTCTGAACATTTCCTCTTAAAACAATCAATGTTAGTAAAACCACAGTGTCCTGTTACATTCTGTTTACGATTATTATTCACATGAAAAATGTTTAAACAATTAATAGTCCATTCAATTTTGCAATACAGGATTAGAATGAGGATTCTTTTCTATGATAATTTTGTAAAATGAATATTATGAAAAGCATCTTGAAAATAGGGCTGCATTAATTCCTGCCATGTAAACTCCCCTAGTAAACAGACAATAATGGCTTCTCTTAAAGGACTTCTTGGTAATTTGTGTGTGTGTGTGTGTAGGGGGGAGGGATTCAAATCTACTGTAAAATGGAACAAAATTATAAGAATAATTGTGAATTTTTTCTTCTGTACATTTTATAGGAACTTCTTTGTAGATCACATTTGTTTTTAAATAAAATTCCAAGATAATTAAATTTTGCTTACAGACAATGAACTTTAGAGACTTAAAAGTGTTTCAAAACAAATGTCCAATTATAAGATAAATAAGTGCTTAATGTACATGATTAATATAATTAACACTGCTGTATGTTATATGTGAAAGTTGTTATGAGAGTAAATCTTGAGTTCTCATCACAAGGAAAATTTTTTCTTTTTCTTTTATTGTGTACCTAAGTGAGTTGGTGGATGTTCATTAAACTTACTGTGGTAATCACTTTGTGATGTATGGACGTCAAATGCGAGGCTGTACATCTTAAACATATAGTACTACATACCAATTACATCTCAATAAAACTGGAAGAAAAACGTGTGCCACATACCACACAGCAATAGATTGAGATACAACATTTGCCTTTCGATCAATTTTCATCAAATATTTGTTAAGTCCGCAGTATGTGCTAGGTATATATGTCATTTACCTTTACACCCATGTTTATGTTTATAACCTGCTATTTTAAACCAAATGAAAGTCTATTCCTCAACCGGGCTGGTGGTCCCTTTAATTATTCCTCAACCATAAAATGAGATCATACTCTTTTGCATGCTTATAACATATCATAAATGAGTAGCTACAATAATTCCTGCTTTACCACCAAAATTCTGAAATCTGGTAGAAAATGTGACCTGTGGACACTAAGTAAAATGTAACACTTGTCTTTAACGATAGTAAGTAAATGAATATTCTTTCACCAAATAAGATCAGTATCCTGGAACTATCTAAAGGGAATTTATTCAGTTTGTTTCTGAATACATTTCTGTCTGGTCACAATAAATTTATCGCAATACAGGAGTTTTACCCATTGCTATTTGGAGTTTATTTTCTCAAAATTGTCAAAATTTACAGTCTAAAAATTGTACTTTGAAAAAGTCATGTGACATAATCCGGGATTTATCTTATCTGGAGTTCATCTTTCCTTTTCTACAGCTCCGGAGCACTTGGGATTATTTGTGCGTGTGTGTGTGTGTGTGTGTATGTGGTGTACATAGAAGCATACAGTTTTGGGATCACAGTGTGGAATAAGAAGGCCTGTGTTTGAATCCATCACTTCTAGAGGGTGTTATTTAGCAAGTTACTGAACTTCTCTGACCTCACCTTTCACATGATGGGGTTTAAAAATCTACTCTATAGGGTTATTGTGAAGATTAAAAAGAATCTATTTTAAGCATCTTTTACAAAATGGTCTCTTAGTAAATAGTATGTATTTTTAATCCTTCAATTAGAAATGATCTATAGCCTCAGCTTTGTGTCAATTTATGGTGGGGGAGAAGGGAGAGTGTGGATGAGGGCTTCTTATGAACCCAGAGCATCCATGATGAATATATGTTGAATTGAATCCGTTGGCTCAATTTGTAAGGAATCCTTCAGTATCCTCCATATCAGAAGTAATTCCAATTTGTTTTCAAATTACTGATGAATATGGAAAACATGCCCCCACTCAAGACACTTCTTTCCAGAACACACTCAAATCCTATGTCCCACCCTGATATCTCGTTTTTTATGTCTTTTCCTGGGGAGAAGATGTCCCAACTATTTTCAAAGCATTCATACAATTCCAGCACAATTCCAGCATTTAGATTTCCTTCTTCATAATTCATTAATGACAGAATAAGAGTATTAAAATGTCAACAATAAAACCAGTTGCCTTAATTTTTAAATTGTACTAGGTTATATACATTCATTCTGTGACCATAAAACATCACCATTCTTAAAACTAAGAAAAAGTATTACCCAGTGTTGATATCCATGGTGACTCAGTATTAAGATCTGAAGCACATACTAATCTGTCTTCATTAATTAAGATGAGACAGTTCGTAATAAGCTATTTATTTAGGAAGCCCCAGTCTGACACACCCTCACTGCACACCTGACATGTGATAGAGCTGCTGGCAAGATGCAGCCCAGCCCATGGCATCCTCAGGCACCTGTGGAGAACAGCCGACTTCTACATTCCACTGCTTTGCCCTTCATCTGGCTATGCTGTCAGGGAAACATCGTTCTTCAAGTTATATCATTTTACTGAAGAAAATTATCTTTTGCCTTGAAAAGTTATCAATCTAATGATCCCAACTGCGTGTCCCAAAAGGTGCCCTATGGCTTCCAAGGGATTCATAGAAAGGGACCAGATGGATAATGGGGACAGGGGAGTGACACAAATGAGGAAATTTAAAAATACACATTCTTTCACAAGCTGAACATCTGCTCATGGTGATACATGATAAACTGATGTGCCATTTTTAAAGACAGATTTCATACACAGCAACTGGTGTCATGGTGCCATTTTTGAACTTATTCGGAGGTAGATAACTTATTCACTATAGCATTTTCTTGAAAATTTAAGCATGCCGCAAAAGTGTATTTAGATTCATGCCAAGAAGGAAAATAGCTACTATCTTTCAGCCAATCTTTGAGACATGAATACAGCCTGCAAGGAATAATTTTTAAGCAGAAAGGTAAATAAACCAGAACTCAAGCCATAATTTGAATAATAACTAATAATGCTTTAATGTATTCTTTAGCTCTTTGTGCTCTGGTGGAGAGAACCAAGAATGAGAGTAATGCTTTCCGGTGTGTCTCTCTTACCCACGGCCCCACCTTGACAGCTCTTTGCAGGCAAGTCACTGCCTGACTTAAGAGCTGGAGGGGGTAGGGGAGGGGCGCGGGCAATGTTGCTGACCTTGGTCCTGAAAGCATTTATTTTAAAATAAGGCAGGAGAGCTAGGTGACCATTTACCCCACACCTATTAACTCCTAGGTTGTGCTTTTCACAACATTTATGTCTGAAACAATATAGGGGGATAGTTAATACCGGGAGGTTTCTATTAAAATTTATTTATTTATTTATTTATTTATTAAAATTTTATTTTTAAACTTTACAATATTGTATTAGTTTTGCCAAATATCGAAATGAATCCGCCACAGGTATACCCGCGTTCCCCATCCTGAACCCTCCTCCCTCCTCCCACCCCTACCCTCCCTCTGGGTGGTCCCAGTGCACCAGCCCCAAGCATCCAGTACCGTGCATCGAACCTGGACTGGCGACTCATTTCATACATGATATTATACATGTTTCAGTGCTATTCTCCCAAATCTCCCCACCCTCTCCCTCTCCCACAGAGTCCATAAGACTGATCTATACATCGGTGTCTCACCATCTTTCTAAATTCCATATATATGTGTTAGTATACTGTATTGGTGTTTGCTTTACAGTGTTGTGTTGGTTCCTAGCATACAACAACATGAATTGGCCCTAGATATACACATGTCCCCTCCCTCTTGAACCTCTCTCTCACCTCCCACCCCACCCCACCTCTCTAGGTTGTCACAGAGTGCCAGGCTGAGCTCCTTGCACTATACGCTATATGGCAACTTCCCATTAGCTATTTTACGCCTAATGCCTTGAGCTTTGAGGATAAAAAGACTTAGGTGATAAAGCCAGCCCTGCCCTTCACTGGAAGTGTAATCTTGAACAAGGAGGTTAATTTTTTTGAGTATCAATCTCTTCATCTATCAAATGTAAATAAAACACATTTGATATATAAAAGGACTGAGGAACTGCCTGGCAGGGAAGTTGTAAAACAAAGTCTACATGGCACAGAATTTGGTTGGTGATCACAGATATTTGTTATTACTAGTCCTGGCACCAGAGAAGGAAATGGCAACCCACTACAGTATTCTTGCCTGGAGAATCCCGTGGACAGGGGAGTCTGGTGGGCTGCTGTCCATGGGGTTGCACAGAGTCGGACACGACTGATGCGACTTATCAGCAGCAGCAGCAGTGCCAGAACCCCATTTCAAGGAATTTGGGTGGTTGTTGGGAGGCCAGCCAGACTAATAAAATCTTATAAGGTTTTACTGAGATCATGGTGCCCTGTATAAAAGTGTGGAGTCAGACTGCTTTATCACTTACCAGCTGGGTGACTTCTTTCTGTGCTTTAGTATCTGCAACTTTGAAATATGAATTATAATCTTATTCATTTTATAGGATTATCCTTAGGATTTAGAAGTTTATATTTCTAAAGTGCTCAGTATAGTATCAGCATTATTAAATCTTATATGAGTGTAGTTGTTATTATTTGTATTTGTTAGACAACCCAGGTCATTTGTTGATATCTTTAGTCTGGTTTCAGAATGGACCTTCTGAATATGGCTTCTGTAGGAAAGAGGAGAAAAAGCTCTTCCTACCATACCATCATTTTTAGTCTAATCTCTTTAATCTATGTAAGGATTCATATTGTATAGTAGGAGAGTATTCACTCACAGACATCTTTCCTAGGAGTCTTCTTTCCTGGAGCTCTCAGCACCTTGTGACCATTCAGTTCAGTCACTCAATCGTGTCTGACTCTTAGTGACTCCATGGGCTGCAGCACACCAGGCCTCCCTGTCCATCACCAACTCCTGGAGCCTACTCAAACTCACGTCCATCGCGTAGGTGATGCCATTCAACTATCTCATCCTCTGTCGACTCCTTCTCCTCCTGCCTTCAATCTTTCCCAGCATCAGGGTCTTTTCCAATGAGTTGGTTCTTTGCATCAGGTGGCCAAAGTGTTGGAGTTTCATTCTTTTCAATGAATATTTAGGACTGATTTCCTTTAGGACTGACTGGTTTGATCTTGCAGTCCAAGGGACTCTCAAGAGTCTTCTCCAACACCACATTCAAAAGCATCAATTCTTTGGCACTCAGCTTTCTTTATAGTCCAACTCTCACATCCATACATGACTACTGGAAAAACCATAGCCTTGACTATAGTCAGACCTTTGTTGGTAAAGTAATATCTCTGCTTTTTAATAAGCTGTCTAGGTTGGTCATAGCTTTTCTTCCAAGGGGCAAAGTGTCTTTTAACTTCATGGCTTGTAGTCACCATCTGCGGTATTTTGGAGCCCCCCAAAATAAAGTCTCTCACTGTTTCCATTGTTTCCCCATCTATTTGCCATGAAGTGATGGGACCAGATGCCATGATCTTAGTTTTCTGAATGTTGAGTTTTAAGCCAACTTTTTCACTCTCCTCTTTCACTTTCATCAAGAGGCTCTTTAGTTCTTAGTTGTGACCATTAGCCCAAAATTTGGGCCCTAT
Organism: Bos grunniens; assembly: GCF_055505025.1. Lineage (NCBI taxonomy): Eukaryota > Metazoa > Chordata > Mammalia > Artiodactyla > Bovidae > Bos > Bos grunniens. Next base: position 30,067,668 of record NC_141190.1, on the reverse strand, counting down.
TAGGATATCAGTCTTTAGGCCCCTCCTTCATGTCTGTCAGCCTTCAATCAGATAATTACCCATGCTGACAAACCTATATCTCCATTGGAGCAACGCAAAACATTAAAACAAATAAAAAAGAATGCAGGTAATCATTAATTCGGGGCTTCCCTGGTGGCTGTGTTTAAGAACCCGTCTGCCAATGCAGGAGACATGGGTTTGATCTCTGGGTCAGGAAGATGCCCTGGAGAAGGAAATGGGAATCCACTCTAGTGTTCATCCCTGGCAAAATCCCATGGACAGAGGAGCCTGGCAGGCTACAGTCCATGGGGCTGCGAAGAGTCAGACATGATTTACAGAGTAAACAATCATCAGACGGCCCATGTTAAGGGATGAATAAACACAAGAAAGAAAGTTCTGTGACACATCTTAGCCCAGAGAAACTAATAAGTTTATCACTCTGTAAATTAAGAGGGGAACCTAGAATACATTCCTAGTCTTGAGTTAAGCCACACTAGCCATAGTTCCTGCTGCCTCCTCTCTTTCCTCCTTTAGTTTTGCCAAATACTATGACCTCATTTGTCTCTATATTGGACAGTGGGACACAGGTTTTCTCTTCCTAAAGGTCAGTCTGGCTGAGAGAGAGCAGTCTCCTGTGACCAGAGTTAGGCTTAGAAGCCACAGAGACAGCATATCTTCCAGGCTGGAGCTAATAAGCTTCCTTCTGAGACCACCAACATTTTCTATTAAGCTTTAGATTTAGGTCAATTTCCAGTTAACAGTCAATTTTCTACAGATTTTCAATATTTTGAATTTATACTTAGCTAGTTAATATATTCCTCTTAGACTTTGGTAATGATTTAATGTATTATATATATGTGTGTGTGTATATATATATATATATATAGAGAGAGAGAGAGAGAGAGAGAGAGAGACAGAGGGAGAAATTCATGTCCTTTGATTCAGAAAGTCTAGTTTTAAGAATGCATAAAAAGAAATAATTGGATAAGTATAAGGACACTCAGAGATGTTCACTGCAGTGCTGTTCACAGTAGCAAGAGGGAAAGGAAAATAACTTTCATAATACTTAGCAGGGAAAAGGTATATCTATTTAGAAGGACCAGCGTGTTATCCATGATAATCTTAGCAAAAGCTAACTCCTGTTAACTGCATACCCGGTGGCAGGCACTGTACTAAGTTCTTTATAGGTCAACACACTTAACCCTCATAAATGCCCGATCCAGTAGGCATTATTATTTTATTATTATCAGTTCACAGAAGGATTTGCTGAGGTTCGTAAAGATGACTTGTTCAAAGACAAACACTCTCAAAAAGGTGAAGCCAAGCTTTGAACTCTGATTAGCCTACCTCCAGAAATGAAGTGAAAGTCACTCATTCGTGTCTCACTCTTTGCGACCTCATGGACTATACAGTACATGCAATTCCCCAGGCCAGAATAATGGAATGGGTAGTTGTTCCCTTCTCCAGGGGATCTTCCCAGCTCTCCTGCATTGCAGGCAGATACTTTACCAGCTGAGTCACTAGGAAGTTGTTAAGTTTCTTATAACAGCTTCTGCAAGAGTGTCTGGCCAGTTCAAAACAGTCTCCACTGTCTCAGAAACTACTGCCTCCAGTGCAGGAGCACTGATGAAGGTCACTTCAAAAGAATCAAAATGTATAACCACCACAGAGCAACCAAGGGTGGGGAAGAAATTAATACATGGGCAATAAATAAGGCCCTGACATGGCCATTTCCTGGATGGCTACTGAAAGCACTGGCCAGAAAAAGAACACTGGGAGCATAGTGGTTGGCAGAAGGAGCAGTAATTAAGAATGGAACTATGGGAGAGGAGAGTATGATGTGTCTGAGCTTAAAGCAAAGAAGAATGCATTTCACACAAAACAGGACTTGAGCGCTTTAGACTCTACAGACTGTGCTCTATAGAGATTGTGACTGGAGGCCCTGGAAGTTCTAAAACAAGACCCATTGTGTGTGTGTGTGCACGCACACACTTTTCAGTGAAAATGGTTCCAAAAAACTATGCTGTTTAGAAACATTATTATCAAGAGCCTTATCTATTTTTGTTTTTAATAGTTAGCAAGCCTTTACACATAGATACTAACAATTAGAAAAATATCCTTTGTGAGATCATATGCTCTGTTTTGGCTTAGACTGCTGTAACAGAATACTACAGACTGAGTGGCTTACACAACAGACATTTATTTCTGGAGGCTGGGAATTCCAAGATCAAGGTACCAGCCAATTTAGTTACTGGCGAAAGCTCTCCGGCTTGCGGACAGCACCTTCTATGTTTTTAAATGACAGAAAGACAGACAGAGTTAATCTTTGTTACTCCTTCCTTGATGGGATACAGGTTTTGGTTTACTGTTTTGGATGGGGCAGGATGTAAGGCACTTCTACCTGGTCTTCCTTACTTTTGTGAGCTGGGCTATTAATTTTAAGTCCCATGCCTGATCCTTTGCTCTTTCTGCCCTCAGGTTGTAGAAGACGAGAGTATCTTAACACATTGCCAAGAAGATCTTCTGGCTTTTAGGCGCCTCCTTTTTGTCTTTCGCTGTTTTTCTCCCTCCTCATATTTGTGGTTCCCATCAACAGCTCTCTAGATCCCTGGGTGGTGAATAGTATAGGATTTGGGTATGAATTAATGTCAGAGGGCACCAAGTTCCTGCAGAAACTGGGCTGAAATAATTGCCGTGGTGTCTGACCTGAGTTATTAGCTTCTGCAATTACAGACAAGAATTCTGCAGGAGACTTGACTCCTGATCTCTCCTCCACAGCACAGTGTGTTCTTCTCTTTCCTCCAAGAGTTCAACTCTCTTAGGGCTTGAAATGGCTTCTACCTAAACATAGAAGAAAGCTGTGCCTATTCAGTAAAAGTTTCATTGATGTGGCCAAGTGAATTCATTAAATGTATCTTCCCTTTGTTTGGAATTAAATGAACAACCCAGGGCTTTCTTTGCTTGTACACAGGTTGCTAATATAGTATTTGAGCTAAAATCAGTCAACTGCATAGTTAATCTTGATAAATCATGGTCTTCACATATTCTCAGGAAGGGATGTCATTAACAACTCAGGTCAGAACAAATTCAAGTGCAAGCAGATGGCACCTTTGTCCCCCCAAAACAAAATGTTCCCAATGCAGAGCCAATAAACTCAACCTAGAAATGAGATTTTAAAGCTATTCCAAAAGACACTTTGGCAAAACCTTTCATTCCCAGGTAGACCAGGGCAATTATGGTACTCTAAAGCTTTATAAAATATAATGACTTCTTTGCAAAGAACTCCTGGAACAAAGTTCTCGAGATTCGGATGCTAGGATTTTTATTTGGTCTTTTCTACAGGGAGGCCTGCCAGGTTCTTTAATGAACTAACACGTGTAAACTCCTAAATGATTTTCCAGTCTCTGCCCTGTAAAAGTAGATTTGAATCAACTCTGGGACATTTTTACATGGAGCCTGAAAAAATGAATATTGCAAAAGCCAACTTTACAAACCTCACAGGCTTTTCTTTCCCTATGAACAATATTGAAGTGAATGAGAGCTTTTGGAGTGAAACAGATTAAACGTTCTTTCACATTGAAAGTCCTGGAAGATTTATAAGTATACGTCTGAGCTTCTCCATGGACACATTATGACTTTGTGTTTTATATTTTGCTTTTCCAATAGACTTCTTGGAATTTTTCATTGGGTTGGGTGAACACAGCACATTTACTGATGGGATTTTTAAGGGGATTAAAACTGACCTCAAGGAGGCCAAGGAGATGTGGCTTTGGAACTGCACAGCATTATGCAGGTGGAGTTTTTTTTTTTTAAGACAAGGTCTGATGCCTCTACGAAGGTTATAGTTAATAAGAAAGAACATATATCCTGAGAGGCCAAGTATATACATACATAAAATGATAACCATAACATAAGGCAATTTAAGATGTATCTGAAGAAAGGTACCGTTATTTATTCTCTAAGAAAGCAGACAGGCACAATTCCTGTGAGGTGAGGTATTCAGAGGAGTCTATGTGGAATAAGTGCACCTTTAGGAGCAGATGGGATTCAGACCTACATAGAGGAGGCTGCCGGGTCCTGCAGTGCAAAATGAATTCATGGCGCACTTGGGTTACCATCTCAATTCGTGCCCTGACCAATGCATGCACAGTGATGAGGGCAGAAAGGTTGCTGGAAGGGAAAAATAAAAACAGGACTCCTTTCGGAAAATGACAGTCATTAGTATTATTAAGCAAGCCGAAATGTAGCTGAGACCTTTGGGGTGAGGATGCGGAGATGAAAGGAGGTGGGTGCCGGAGACACGGAGCCCTCAAATGGAGCCAAGGTTCTCTTCTGGGTACCAAGCCCTGCTCTCTAACTCCAGAGTGCTCTCCTTCCCACCTGCACTTTCTCTTAAAAGGCTGTTTCTGACTCTTGATTTTGTTGACTCACCAGGGAGAGCTACATTGATTCTACTCTCCCTTCCTCCTCAGGAGTGTTCCTAGCTATTCTGAATAGTGATGGATTTGCTGAGCAATTTAGCCAGGCATTTGCACGCACATAGCAAGCCAAAGCTGCCTTGACAGAACTGTTAGTGTTAAAGTGAGTTTCCCGACAACCAATGTAATGAAAGTAAACTAGAGGCTAGAATCAGATCTCATGACTAGGAACCAAGTGTGGCTTTTGTGGGGCGTTTTAACTGAGCATGTGGAGTTCCTCTGAGTCTCCTGTGGCAACTGACCAATGCACATTTAGACTGTGCCTGAATCCCTCTAGTCCACCATCCTCCAATTACAGGCACAGAAGTGCTTTCTACTGCTAGTTTATTGGCATGACATTGCAATTTTTCATTCAGAAAACCCGCAATCTGTATACCTAACAAGCATTTCCAAAACTCTTCAGATTTTTTTCCTTCTCCCAGTAATGTTCTTCCCTGCAGAGGCCTTGGCCTTGGCAATCACCTGCCCAGAGACCTGAATAAATGAATAAATGTGTACTTTAAAAAGAAGCTATGTCTCAAAGAAAAACTGTAAACTAAATCACTACTTGGGTATAGTTGGAATCATATATCATAGGTTTGCGCACTTCTCTTCTTGACTGAATTCAATAAAATTGGTATAAAAATTCACCAAAAAGTTAGGCTCTAAACTCAAGACAAGTGGGCTTCTCAGGGATTGAGAGCCCAGAATTTGCACAGGTAGTACTTCTGAGAATCTTCAAGTGTGTGGCCTTTCTTTATGCACATTTCTTGGCAGGAGATAAAGATGTCATCTGTGCATGACATAGCCAGAGATGGAGACTCATGTGACTAACTTGCCTGGGTTGCCCTTGTAAGCAAACCAATTCTCTTTCCTCAGAATTCCCCATATGTGTATAGAAAGCTCATACTTATATCCAAACGATATATTCCATACCCCTAACTAAAGACGTGTGAGAAAAAAAAAAATGGGAGCCCCTTGTCCATGGATATCTAGGTAGATGGCTTTGAACGTGTACCCTCCCTTGAAAAACACACATAAGGAGGAGAAGACAAGTCACAGACTGAGAAAAATATTTGCAGCCATACACATATAAACTTTCATGACTTGTGGAAGTCCAAATTTCTTATTGCTATTTTTAAGAACACTCAGGAGACTGATAATCTTGTAACCTCCTCTATATCATGGGCTCTAGATTTGTCATTCAATATTCTTGTTCCTTACTCTGACTCAGACTTAAAATGCAATTCCTTCATTGAGTCCTCATCTACTTCCCACTTACAACTCACATGAAACATGCATAGCTTTACAGAGTGGGTGCCACATCCACCTTCATATCACAGAGCAAACAAAATGGAAATTTCTCATCTCCAAAGAACTTTTTGGCTATCTTGCACATAGGTGAAAATGAAAGAATTAGTCACTCAGTCATATCTGACTCTTTGCAACCCCATGGATTGTAGCCCACCAGGCTTCTCAGTCCATGGAATTCTCCAGGCAAGTAAACTGGAGTGGGTTGCCATTTCCTTCTCCAGGGGATCTTCCTGGCCCAGGGATTGAACTTGGGTCTCCTACACTGCAAGCAGATTCTTTACCATCTGACCCACCAGGAAAGCCCCCAACCCCATTTTCTTCTCTAATTTCTTCTTTTGTTCATCCTCTTCCTGCCTGGGTCCAGAGGCACACAAGTATTTTCTTTGAAATTCTTGTTGCTACCTGATGCCCAGGTCCTTGAGTTCCACTTTGCACCAAACACTTGATTTTCCATGTATGTATTTCCCTCCCTAAATGGAATCCTGGTTCCGGTTAGAATAAAACATATTCCCCATGTTTCACACCAGCACTGCTGCACAGAGGGGATTAGAAGCCACCTCACAGCCCCTGTCATAATTCCAAACTGGATTTACCACCATGCTTCACCCCTGACTGAAGGAAGGACTTGCCACAGGAGAGACACAGCAAGTCCTGAGTTGTGCTGTTGTCTCATCACATGCCAGCAGGGACCTGATTTTAGTCCAAGATGAATCATACCTTTAGAGTCTTGAGAGAGTAACAGGCAGGGAGGCCGGGGTCTCCAAATGGAGGAAATAGGCTGCAAGTGTCAGACATTTTTTATCTCTTTCTTAAGCGGCTGCTGCTGCTGCTGCTAAGTCACTTCAGTCATGTCCGACTCTGTGCGACCCCATAGATGGCAGCCCACCAGGCTCCCCTGTCCCTGGGATTCTCCAGGCAAGAACACTGGAGTGGGTTGCCATTTCCTTCTCCAATGCATGAGAGTGAAAAGTGAAAGTGAAGTCGCTCAGTCGTGTCTGACCCTCAGCGACCCCATGGACTGCAGCCTACCAGGCTCCTCCGTCCATGGGATTTTCCAGGCAAGAGTACTGGAGTGGGGTGCCATTGCCTTCTCTGCTCTTAAGCGACAGGAGGATACAAACTAGTGTTATATTTTTCCCCCTTCTCTATACAAATTTAAAAAGAGGTTTCTCTTAAAATTTTGTGTTGCCATAATGACATCTGGTTCCACCTGCACTTAACTTTTCTCAAGCTTTGAGCTAACCAATGCATTTTTCTTATGGAAGTGTTTGTCCTAAGCTATGTTATTGTTCTATGTATTTACCCTAGACCCTTTTTCAAGTCAGTTCCTCCTAAAGACTCAGAAACAACTTGACAAACCAGTATGTTATATTCATACATTGTTCTGCTAATCTATGTTAAAGAAACTGTATATTTGTTTGGAAATCTGCCTTTCTTCAAGATTCATGTCAATCGTATTATGGCCTGGGTGTAATTCACCTGGTGCCAATGTTATCTTAAAATGCATGTTGTGGGTGAGGGGCCTCGTGCCATTCTCTGAGTTTTGAGACATTTCCTTTCTTTAAGTAGCAGACTGCTAGTAGCTATATAACATCTGGCTAAAGACTAGCAGGGGGGTACTCTTTCTGCCCCTTCTGATGTCTATGTCAGAAGCTTTCTCTATCTCTTTTATACTTTAATAAAACTTTATTACACAAAAGCTCTGAGCAATCAAGCCTTGTCTCTGACCCCTGATTGAATTATTCTCCTCTGGAGGCCAAGAATCCTGGCATCTTTCGTGGCTCAGCAACAACCTTTCAGTCTCATACATCACAGGCAGCACCGTCCTTCCATTCAGAGAGACACCAGAGTCATTAGTGGTACATGGGGGCACACTGCAGTGACTGGCTGCTTTTCCTTGAACACTGAGAGACTAGGAATGTGTGAAAACCAGCCATGCACAGACGACGTAGTATGGACCTTTCTAGAGCAGACACAAATGAGCAGAAAGGAATATTTGTATTGTTGAAACCCTGGGTATCAAGTGAAGAAGAACTAAAGAGCCTCTTGATGAAGGTGAAAGAGGAGAGTGAAAAAGTTGACTTAAAGCTCAACATTCAGGAAACTAAGATCATGGCATCTGGTCCCATCACTTTATGGGAAATAGATGGGGAAACAGTGGAAACAATGTCAGACTTTATTTTTCTGGGCTCCAAAATCACTGCAGATGGTGATTGCAGCCATGAAATTAAAAGACGCTTTCTCCTTGGAAGAAAAAGTTATGACCAACCTAGACAGCTTATTAAAAAGCAGAGACATTACTTTGTCAACAAAGGTGCGTCTAGTCAAGGCTATGGTTTTTCCAGTGGTCATGTATGGATGTGAGAGTTGGACTATAAAGAAAGCTGAGTGCCAAAGAATTGATGCTTTTGAACTGTGGTGTTGGAGAAGACTCTTGAGAGTCCCTTGGACTGCAAAGAGATCCAACAAATCCATCCTAAAGGAGATCAGTCCTGGGAGTTCATTGGAAAGACTGATGTTGAAGCTGAAACTCCAATCCTTTGGCCACCTGATGCAAAGAGCTGACTCATTTAAAAAGACCCTGATTCTGGGAAAGATTGAAGGTGGGAGGAGAAGGGGATGACAGAGGATGAGATGGTAGGATGGCATCACTGACTTGATGGACATGGGTTTGGGTGAGCTCCGGGAGTTGGTGATGGACAGGGAGGCCTGGCGTGCTGTGGTTCATGGGGTCACAACGAGTCAGACACGACTGAGCAACTGAACTGAACTGAGCTCTCAAATGTGCTCAAATGTGCATCATGGTCATGCCAGCCTTCTTCCCACACACAAATCACAAGTGCAGATGTCCTGCTCTCAGAAAAGCTTTTGTCTCAAACTACCAAGATGATGGCACTGAGAAAACAGTGTATTCAGATGACACAAAATTTCTTTTCTCTATAAAAGACTTTGCTCCTTTTTTCTCAAAATAAAATTTTCTTGTTTATTAGAGATCATAACAAGATACAATATAGCTATTTGACTCCATAGCCATGTAACATTAATATGATGTGCAGACAATAATGTATTTAGACATATTATGTGCTAAACTCCTTGGAAGTACTTTGCAAGAAGTGTTTCATTTACTATCCCTAACTCATGAGCTAAGAGCTCTTATTAGCCCCGTATTTCAGATGTAGAAGCTGATTCCAAAGAGTTTAGATAAATTGTCCAAAGCCAAGCAGGGAAAGGTTTGGCAGTTGAACATAGATCTGTCTGAGTCCAGAATCTAAGCCCTTAGTAGTGCATAAAATGCAAAGACTTTTGGATTTTTCAAGGACAGAGCTTTTGAATAAAAGCAGCCACTGGACAGAAAGTGAAGGATACACCAGCTTAGGGATGTATGGAGGGTGTGGAGCAGACATATGAGCAAGTAGAACTTCCCTCTCCATAATATATGAGAAAGCAAGTAGCACTTCCCTGCCCATAAATCCTTGTTAGCATGTAATACTTAAAGACAGGACAAATTTCTAAGGTTTAGCTGAGAAAACAGTCAGCAGTCAATGAATATATGCTACTTGATGAGTTGATTCAGTGTGTCCCCCACCTTCCCTTACCCCGTCCCACTCTGACAGGGGGCTAACTATAAGAATATATAATAGTTCAACTGTTTTATAAAACTCCTAGAGGAAAACATAGGCAAAACACTCTCTGACATAAATCACAGCAGGATCCTCTATGACCTACCTCCCAGAGTAATGGAAATAAAAGCAAAAATAAACAAATGGGACCTAATTAAACTTAAAAGCTCTTGCACAACGAAGGAAACTAAGCAAGGTGAAAAGACAGCCCTCAGAATGGGAGAAAATAATAGCAAACGAAGCAACTGACAAAGAATTAATCTCAAAAATATACAAGCAGCTCATGCAGCTCAATTCCAGAAAAATAAATGACCCAGTCAAAAAATGGAACTATGGAAAATTCTGAAAGAAATGGGAATACCAGACCACCTGACCTGCCTCTTGAGAAACTTGTATGCAGGTCAGGAAGCAACAGTTAGAACTGGACATGGAACAACAGACTGGTTCCAAATAGGAAAAGGAGTACGTCAAGGCTGTATATTGTCACCCTGCTTAGTTAACTTATATGCAGAGTACATCATGAGAAAGGCTGGGCTGGATGAAGCACAAGCTGAAATCAAGATTGCCAGGAGAAATATCAATAACCTCAAAGATGCAGATGACACCACCCTTATGGCAGAAAGTGAAGACCGAAAGAGCCTCTTGATGAAAGTGAAAGAGGAGAGTGAAAAAGTTGACTTAAAGCTCAACATTCAGAAAACTAAGATCATGGCATCTGGTCCCATCACTTCATGGGAAATAGATGGGGAAACAGTATCAGACTTTATTTTTTTGGGCTCCAAAATCACTGCAGATGGTGATAGCAGCCATGAAATTAAAAGACACTTACTCCTCGGAAGAAAAGTTATGACCAACCTAGACAGCATATTCAAAAGCGGAGTCATCACTTTGTCAACAAAGGTCTGTCTAGTCAAGGCTATGGTTTTTCCAGTGGTCATGTATGGATGTGAGAGCTGGACTATAAAGAAAGCTGAGCACCGAAGAACTGATGCTTTTGAACTGTGGTGTTGGAGAAGACTCTTGAGAGTCCCTTCGAGTGCAAGGAGATCCAACAAGTCCACTCTAAAGGAGATCAGTCCTGTGTGTTCATTGGAAGGACTGATGTTGAAGCTGAAACTCCAATCCTTTGGCCACCTGATGAGAAGAGCTGACTCATTTGAAAAGACCCTGATGCTGGGAAAGATTGAGGGCAGGAGAAGAAGGGGACAACAGAGGATGAAATGGTTTGATGGCATCACTAACTCGATGGACATGGTTTTGGGTGAGCTCTGGGAGTTGGTGATGGACAGGGAGGCCTGGCATGCTGCAGTTCATGGGGTCACAAAGAGTTGGACACGACTGAGCAACTGAACTGAACTGAATCAAAAAATGGGCCAAAGAACTAGACATTTCTCCAAAGAAGATATACAGATGGCTTACAAACACATGAAAAGATGCTCAACATCACTCATTATCAGAGAAATGCAAATCAAAACCACAATGAGGTACCATCTCACACTGGTCAGAATGGTTGCTATTAAAAAGTCTACAAACAATAAATTCTGGAGAGGGTGTGGAGAAAAATGAACCCTCTTACATTGTTGATGGGGATGCAGACTGGTACAGCCACTATGGAGAAAAGTGTGGAGATTCCTTAAAAAACTCTAAATAGAACTGCCTTATGACCCAGCAATCCCACTGCTGGGCACACACACTGAGGAGACCAGAGTTGAAAGAGACACGTGTACCCCAATGTTCATCACAGCACTGTTTACAATAGCCAGGACATGGAAGCAGTGTAGATGTCCATTAGCAGATGAATGGATAAGAAAGCTGTGGTACATATATACAATGGAATATTACTCAGCCATTAAAAAGAATGCATTTGAATCAGTTCTAATTAGATGGATGAAACTGGAGCCTATTCTACAGAATGAAGTAAGTCAGAAAGAAAAACACCAATATAGTATATTAATGCATATATATGGAATGTAGAAAGATGGTAACGATGACCCTATATGCAAGACAGCAAAAGAGGCACAGATGTATAGAATAGTCTTTCGGACTCTGTGGGAGAGGGAGGCGGGATATGATTTGAGAGAATAACATTGAAACGTGTATATTATCATATCTGAAACAGATTGCCAGTCCAGGTTCGATGCATGAGACAGGATGCTCAGGGCTGGTGCACTGGGATGACCCTGAGGGATGGGATGGGGGGGTTCAGGATGGGGAACACATGTGCACCCATAGCTGATTCATGTCAATGTATGGCAAAACCCACTACAATATTGTAAAGTAACTAGCCTCCAATTAAAATAAATTAATTAAAAAGTAAAAATAAAATAATAAACCCTGGGGTGTAGTAGATGCAGGAGATTCTGGCTCAATCCCTTGGTCGAGAAGACATGCTAGAGGAGGCAACGGTGACCCACTCCAGTGGATTAGTCTTATGTTTTGTATTCATTATTTGTAATTTAAATGATGAGGAAGATCTGCAAAAAATAGGACAATCATTTATTTATTTATTTATTTATATTTTTTTAAATATAAATTTATTTATTTTAATTGGAGGTTAATTACTTTACAATATTGTATTGATTTTGCCATACATCAACATGAATCCACCACAGGTATACACATCTTCCCCATCCTGAACCCCAAAACTATGCCTATATCTTTGCTAAATATTGGAAGTCTAGCACTAACAGACAAACCATTCCTGACAGGCTTCTATATTTTAAAAAGGGCAACAGAAGTAAGGCTGATCTTTTGAAAGTTTTGTATATTAAATAGGTGAAGTCATCTTAATCAAAACAATAAATAGTAGCTCCACTCCAAAACGGGTTTGTTAAGGTAGCAAAGCCTGGTAATTGTGTAACACTTAAAACTTTCTATTCAGAGGGGCAATTCTTCTTAACAATATGTTCATTAGTAATGACTTATAATTAGCTGCCTGTGTGCTTGAGCATGCCCAGTTGCTCAGTTCAGTTTAATCGCTCAGTCGTGTCTGACTCTTTGTGACTCCATGAATCGCAGCACGCTAGGCCTCCCTGTCCATCACCAACTCCCGGAGTTCACTCAGACTTATGTCCATCGAGTCAGTGATGCCATCCATCCTCTGTCGTCCCCTTCTCCTCCTGCCCGCAATCCCTCCCAGTATCAGAGTCTTTTCCAATGAATCAACTCTTCGCATGAGGTGGCCAAAGTACAGGAGTTTCAGCTTTAGCATCATTCCTTCCAAAGAACACCCAGGACTGATCTCCTTCAGAATGGACTGGTTGGATCTCCTTGCAGTCCAAGGGACTCTCAAGAGTCTTCTCCAACACCACAGTTCAAAAACATCAATTCTTCAGCACTCAGCTTTCTTCACAGTCCAACTCTCACATCCATACATGACCACTGGAAAAACCATAGCCTTGACTAGACGGACCTTTGTGTGACAGAATGTGGTCTACCGGAGAAGGGAATGGCAAACTACTTCAGTATTCTTGCCTTGAGAACCCCATCAACAGTATGAAAAGGCAAAATGATAGGATACTTAAAGAGGAACTCCCCAGGTCAGTAGGTGCCCAATATGCTACTGGAGATCAGTGGAGAAATAACTCCAGAAAGAATGAAGGGATGGAGCCAAAGCAAAAACAATACCCAGCTGTGGATGTGACTGGTGATAGAAGCAAGGTCCAGTGCTGTAAAGAGCAATATTGCATAGGAACCTGGAATGTCAGGTCCATGAATCAAGGCAAATTGGAAGTGGTCAAATAAGAGATGGCAAGAGTGAATGTCGACATTCTAGGAATCAGCGAACTAATTCAGTTCAGTCCAACTAATCAGTGGACTGGAATAGGTGAATTTAACTCAGATGACCATTATATCTACTACTGCGAGCAGGAATCCCTCAGAAGAAATGGAGTAGCCATCATGGTCAACAAAAGAGTTCAAAATGCAGTCCTTGGATGCAATCTCAAAAACGACAGAATGATCTCTGTTCGTTTCCAAGGCAAACCATTCAATATCACAGTAATCCAAGTCTATGCCCTAACCAGTAATGCTGAAGAAGCTGAAGTTGAATGGTTCTATGAAGACCTACAAGACCTTTTAGAACTAACACCCAAAAAAGATGTCCTTTTCATTATAGGGGACTGGAGTGCAAAAGTTGGAAGTCAGGAAACACCTGGAATAACAGGCAAATTTGGCCTTGGAATACGGAATAAAGCAGGGCAAAGACTAATAGAGTTTTGCCAAGAAAATGCACTGGTCATAGCAAACACCCTCTTCCAACAACACAAGAGAAGACTCTACACATGGACATCACCAGATGGTCAACACTGAAATCAGATTGATTATATTCTTTGCAGCCAAAGATGGAGAAGCTCTATACAGTCAGCAAAAGCAAGACCAGGAGCTGACAGTGGCTCAGATCATGAACTCCTTATTGCCCAGTTGCTCAGTCGTGACCAACTCTTTGCAACCCCATGGACTATGGCCCTCCAGGCTCCTCTGTCCATGGGATTTTCCAGGCAAGAATACTGGAGTGGGTTGCCATGTCCTCCTCCAGGGATCTTCCCGACCCTTGTATCAAACCTGTCTCCTGCTGTCTCCTGCACTGGCAGGTGGATTCTTTACTACGGCACCACCTGGGAAGCGCTGTGACTAGCTATTCCTGTTTAATTAACCATAGTATTCCTAGTACTAATGGTACAAAAGTTTCAGGGTGTGCATAGCTTCAGAAAAAAAAATCTAGTTTATTGTCTTCTATGGAATACCTATACTAATTTCTGAAGTTCTAAGATTATTAAAGAATCATTATACCCATAAAAAATATAGTTCAGCTGTTAGTCCTGAGAATAAAAACCTTCTTATAATTCAATGGTGGATTCCCAACCCAGGGGCTTCCCTGGTGGCTCAGATGGTAAAGCGTCTGCCTGCAATGCGGGAGATCCGGGTTTGAGCCCTGGGTCAGGAAGATCCCCTGGAGAAGGAAATGTAAAGCCACTCCAGTACTCTTGCCTGGAGAACTCCATGGACAGAGGGGCCTAATGGGCTATAGTCCTTGGAGTTGCAAAGAGCTGGACACGACTGAGTGACTTCATTTTCTTTCTTTTCTTTTTCTTTTATAATTCAGTGGATGAAGATTTTCAAAATGTAAGCACACTCACATACACTCATGAGTACAAAAACACTGGGGAACCCTGAAAAATCAGTCAATAAAATACTTGAATAGGACTGATGTCATTATCCTGGTGTGTTATTATGCTATACTTTTGCACATCACCCTTGGGGAAGCTAGGCAAAGTGTCTAAGAATCTGTGTATAATGTCTGAGAGCTACATGTGAATTTACAGTTATTTCAATGAAAGTTTCAGGTAAAAAGAATTTTAATGACAGCCCTGGAGGTTGGTTCCTTCAGCTCTACGGCACTGTGAGGTTACACAGATTCTAAAACTTTATTATACATCAGCAACTTGGATGACAGTTTGCCATACATATTTGTTGCTAGAAAACACCCAGACCACTAAGGTTGACTTCATCTCTCTGAAAAAGAAAGCTTCCCAACCGTTAAGAGTCCCTGTCTAAAGCCGACTGACCATCCTCTGCTTATCCACCTTCTGGTGTCTAGAGCCTCCACCTATACAGGCTTGCCCAAACTGGGCCAATAGTCTTCCCTCCTAGGGTTTCATTCAGGACATATACATTGTATGTGGCCTGTTTCTATTTTTATTTTTGGTTTTGATAACATGCTTCCCTAATGAAATATAGTATTTATTTATTATAAGAAACAGCTGGACAGATGGATGACTTACAGATTTTTGTACCCAATGTGTCACCTGTAATTGAAAAATAATTAGATGATCCATCTGCTTCCTGTCATGCATGCCTCAATTTTCTTCGCTATCTGTGATATTTAAGAATAATTGGCATTTTTTTGTACTAATTAGTCACTAAGGAAAACTCCGTAGAGAAATTGATTGACCTTGCAGTATAATTTTGCCAACACTTAACGTACTGTTGTTCTTTTTTTAATAGATTTAAGTCTGACAATGATGCAATGATGAACTTTCTTCTTACTAATGATTTTCATTTTACCATGCCAATGCTATTTAGATAGTAGACACTGCTGAAAATAATATATCATATAATAGGTGGAACAATTATCTAATCTATTATCCCTGTAGTATTCTTGATAAGAAGACCAAAAGTTCACCTAGGTTACATCTGTCTGCTAATTTTATTCAGAGGTAGAGGTTGAAATAGACAATAACCTTTGGAACTAATTAAATATAATTGTACCAATTTCTCTCCATGACTTATAATTATCCCACCATGAGATAACACATGTCATTGCAGAGGAAAGCTTAATTTTTATTTTTCAAGAATTTGTATTTTAATCCTTTCCTGCTCAGGAATGTTTGGCTTTTCTTCAATCCCCTGATCCAGGACAATACTTCAACAGTTTGGGAGGGGGAGGGATAATATTTTTAAAAAATTTCTTTATTGATTATCCTTTTAAAATTACACATCTGTTTTTACAGTTAAATATAATACATAGATTAAAAATAACTACATTCGTCACCTAAACATCACTAACACTTTGTTTTTCCTATCAGATTTTTAAAATATGCATTATACCAATTCAGTATCATGCATTTTAAACCAATGCAATGTTATAATACTGTTTATTTCTTACTTCTTGTTTTCTCAACACTGTATGGAGTGCAGCATCTCTCCATGTCAAAAACGTAGATCATCACTGTCTTTTCTAGAGGCAGAATGTCCCACTGTTATTTTACTTGACCGTATTGTTGATATCTAAGTTATTTCAGTATTGCCAGAACTTTAGATTCATGTTCAGTTTATTTCTGAGCGCTTCCCTGAAGCCTAGAGGGCAGACATATATGATCAGGTCATCCTTACCTGTAATGAGACCCTGGGGCACAATTGCTTTCTCCATTTCTGTAAGTCACTTTATTTTACATAGGAAAAAATGCCTGAGATTTATCTAAGGCTTAAGAGTTTCTAGCTTGAGTTCAGCTTCCTTCCCTCTGTGCTCTGTGTTTGCCATTTTTGCATACATAGACCTTGACATTGGGGTTATTTTTGAACATTTTACCTCGAAGTGGCCCCAGTGATGGGAGCAGCTGGCTCAGAAATTAAAGCAGCTCTCTCTTTTTCATGGTACATCTGTTATTTGTGTCTGACTCAGCATACAGTGGCAAATTTTAAGTACTCTTGTTATTTCATAGCTTGGGGGAAAAACAAACAAACCAAATCTTAATAACAAAAGGAATTCTATTTTTCTCTTTCTCCTTCTTCTTTTCATTGTGGTAAGAACATTTAGCATGACATCTATCCTCTTTACGACATTCTAAGTGTACCTCACTCTAATGTTAACTGCGAACTCAGATCTTTAGAACTTACTCATCTTGCATAAATGAAACTTTACAAATGTTGAACCACTTCCCTTTTCTTTGCAAAGGATGTATAAAAAAGTGATATAATCATACAATGACTTATTATCCAGCTTTAAAAATAAGAAAATTCTGCCGTATGAGACAATATGAAGGCATCTTGAGGATATTATACTGAGTCAGTCAGTTACAGAAGGATAAGTATTGTGTGGTTCCACTTATACAAAGTATTTAAAGTAGTTCACTTTCTTAAGAATATGATAGAAAATCACACTGAACGCTTAAATCTCTCATCTCTGTCTTCCTTCTCTCCCTTTAAGAATTCTTGGGGAAAAAAAGAGACAAGACTAGGTAGTTTGATTACATTTCCCCACATTGAATGGTCATCCTGAAGTTGGAGGGCTGAGTGGACATGCCTATTCTTGGATGCCCTACTTGATCCCCAGAAATGAGCCTGGAGACTCCCCGTCAGTGAGGATGTGCAGAGCTCCCCACAGCTCCTCCATTTTTGTGCTGTCACTGCTTAAGTGGTCTGGCTTCCTCCACCAACCTGACCTTCTTCAGAAGGCAGGTGACAGTCTAAATTCATCAGCTCACAGGGGAACATGAGCCTGGGCTTGGTGGCCAGCTCTGAAGATGAACTTCACCTCTGAAGCTGGGGGCTTGGCTATGTTTTCAACAAGGCCCTTACTTTACAGCTCACTCCTGAGAATATGCTCTCTCAAAACCTGGCAGTGACCAACAGGCAAGAGTCAGTCCTATCTTCTTCCGGAATTTTCGTCTCTTCCCTTGTGTCACCATGGACGTGTCTCTGGCTCCTGTGGCCTTGATTACACACCTGGACTTAGATGCATCATGAATCCCCTTCAATGTTCTGGATGACAATGGAAATGTTTTCTCGAACTTTCTGGACTTCATGCTTCACTACCCTGCGGCTGTTGAGTTCTTTCTTCTCTGAGGTTTCATCCATCAGCAACGGGGTAGAATAAAATTGAGATTCAGAGCCTTAGTTGTGAACCACAGGAGTTAAACACCTCTGCTCTAAAGGTATTCCTCTGGGGTACGTTTAACCAACAACTCTGCTTTGCTGGCTGTTCCTTGTCTCTGGGTCACTTTCCCACTACCCTCCTGTGGCGGGATTGCCTCCAAAACAAATTCCTAGGATTGAAATCCTCCTCTCAGTGTCTGCTTCTGGGAAACACAACCAAGACTACCCTTTAGCTCACATATACTTTCTGGATCTCCATTATCTGCAGAATAAAACCCAAACCTCCTCTTACTTACAGTCCATTGTGAGTAAGGGCTCCCATCCTTCATTTCTAAGGGTCCTTTTCTCTACACCCCTTAGGGGGCTATTGGTCACAGCCAGATTAAGTCCCTGCTGTCCTCTCTCCACACCTTCTCTTATTTCTGCACCAGGGCGAGCTCTCTCCTTTCTCTCTGACCTGGAAGACCCTATAGTAGGGCATGAGAAGCATAGAACCTAGAGGCAGAGAAGAGGAATAGAAAACCCTGAATTTAGGGCTCTATTCTATTTACAGGAAGTAAAACACAAGTTAGTACTATGAAAATTGAATAACTTAAACGAGAGTTTAGTCCTGCCTATTGAGAAACCTATATGCAGGTCAGGAAGCAACAGTTAGAACTGGACATGGAACAACAGACTGGTTCCAAATAGGAAAAGGAGTACATCAAGGCTGTATATTGTCACCCTGCTTATTTAACTTATATGCAGAGTACATCATGAGAAACGCTGGGCTGGAAGAAACACAAGCTGGAATCAAGTTTGCCGGGAGAAATATCAATAACCTCAGATATGCAGATGACACCACCCTTATGGCAGAAAGTGAACAGGAACTAAAAAGCCTCTTGATGAAAGTGAGAGAGGAGAGTGAAAAAGTTAGCTTAAAACTCAACATTCAGAAAATGAAGATCATGGCATCTGAACCCATCACTTCATGGGAAATAGATGGGGAAACAGTGGAAACAGTGTCAGACTTTATTTTGGGGGGCTCCAAAATCACTGCAGATGGTGACTGCAGCCATGAAATTAAAAGACGCTTACTCCTTGGAAGGAAAGTTATGACCAACCTAGATAGCATATTCAAAAGCAGAGACATCACTTTGCCGACAAAAGTCTGTCTAGTCAAGGCTATGGTTTTTCCAGTGGTCATGTATGGATGTGAAAGTTGGACTGTGAAGAAAGCTGAGCACTGAAGAATTGATGCTTTTGAACTGTGGTGTTGGAGAAGACTCCTGAGAGTCCCTTGGACTGCAAGGAGATCCAACCAGTCCATCCTAAAGGAGATCAGTCCTGGGATTTCTTTGGAAGGAATGATGCTAAAGCTGAAACTGCAGTACTTTGGCCACCTCATGCGAAGAGTTGACTCATTGGAAAAGACTCTGATGCTGGGAGGGATTGGGGGCAGGAGGAGAAGGGGACGACAGAGGATGAGATGGCTGGATGGCATCACCGACTCGATGGACGTGAGTTTGAGTGAACTCCAGGAGTTGGTGATGGACAGGGAGGCCTCAGTTCAGTTCAGTCGCTCAGTTGTGTCCGACACTTTGCGACCCCATGAATCGCATCACGCCAGACATCCTGGAATGTGAAGTCAAGTGGGCCTTAGAAAGCATCACTATGTACAAAGCTAGGGAGGCCTGGCATGCTGCAATTCATGGGGTCGCAAAGAGTCGGACATGACCGAGTCACTGAGCTGAACTGAACTGATCCGGTGGTTCAGGTGGTAAAGAATCTGCCTGCATGGCAGAATACCTAGATTCAGTCCCTTGGTTGGGAAGATCTCCTGGAGGAGGGCATGGCAACCCACTCCAGTATTCCTGCCTGGAGAATTCCATGGACAGAAGAGCCTGGCAAACTACAGTCCATGGGGTGGAAAAGAGTCGGACATGACTGAGCAACTAACACTTGATCCTTCCTATTAAAAGTCAGGAGAGATTCCACTGTGGAGCTTCATATATAATCCCAGAAAAAGAAAACATAATAAATGAGCAGACAAGGCCTCACTTTGTCCTTAAAAAAATAAAAAACTTTCACAAATGCCTGAGTCAGAGTGTCTGCCAATTCAGCACGATGCTTAGGAAACGCACAGCAGCTGAAAGAAATTCAAACTCTCACAAAGGAGCATTTTCGCCATCTGAACACACGTTTCTCCCAGTGTCTTCTGTGCTTGCAGATTTAAGAATCTGTTCAGGGCACACATACACACACAAAAAAACCTACCACGTTAAGAGGGTAATTTGGGAGGTGTTCTTGGAACAGTGTAGGTTGTATAATTGAAGAGATGCTTCTTCTCGTACATACATGTGGGGTCTCAGAGCTCCTAGTGCAAGTCACTACCAGTTTCTGAGAGGAGGTCTGGTAATGCTTCAAAGCAAAAGCTAGGATGAATTTTTTTAGCACAGAAATGAAGTGGGGTTACAAATTTTCCTCTCATTCCTGCACTTTCCCTTCTCTCCTTAGCTTCTGGGGATCATGCTCCCTGGAAGCACATGTCTCAGGGGTACTAGATCAGTCAGGCAATATTCATATGTTGCCTGAGGACCTACTGTGCACCCAGCGCTGCACAGATAAGAGATGGAAGGGTCTGCTCCCACCTAAGGATCAGACTGGCAGATCACATCTCAGACCTCTCAGGGAGACTTACCCTTTCTTAAGGGCAAGCATATTTTTGTTTTTAGGTATTATTATTGAAGTATAGTTGATTTACAATGTTGCAAGGCAGGAATAGAGACATAGATATAGAGAACAAACTTGTGGATACAGCAGGGGAAGGAGAGGGTGGGATGAACTGAGAGAGTAGTGTTGACATATATACCCTACCATGTGTAAAACAGATGGCTAGTGGGAAGCTGCTGTATAACACAGGGAGCTCAGCTCGGTGCTCTGTGATGACCTAGAGGGGTGGGATGGAGTGTGGGAGGGAGACTCAAAAGGGAGGTGGGTATATGGACACTTAGAGCATAATGTTTTGAATCTTATTCTATTGCTGCATTGCTGCAATGATTTCGCAGAGAACATTGTGCCCTGTGCAAACGTTAAATCAAGACAAAGACTGACCAGGTGACCAATGTGCTCCCTCAGCTTAGGTCAGCCCCAAAACCTTTGCTGCACCTTGCTCCAGGAAAAGGTTTATCCCTGTGATCTCCTGGAGGTGCTTGGGATTAGGGTTGCTACAAAAAACTGCCTGACTTTAACAACGAGCACATCTATCTTACACAGCAAGAAGTTAGAGTTGGCTGGATCCAGGGTCCTTCAGCCACAGCTGCCTCCACCATCCCAGCTGGAGAATTTCATGCTTTCTCCTCCTGACACGGAGCCTAGTCCTTCCAGCTGTTCGCCACACTGATAGGATAGCATCTTTCCAAAGAAGTCAGATTTTCTCTTCTCATTTCTTTCTTTTCAACAGTAGATGCTTTTCTCAGGACACTCACCTTGTATCTCTTTCATTAATGCTATAGCAACCCCTGTAGCCACTGGCTGACTGTAACCCCTGAGAGACAGAACTGAATTGAACAGCAATCCCTGGAAAGAAGGATTATGGTTATGCTATTTGGCTGAAGATAACCAGTATGGGCTCCCTGAGTCACATGTGGAAGGGATGAACACTCAAGACCGATTCTTGGGTTGGCAGACAACCATGCTGATGATTCTTTGGGACTCAGTTTTACTACTTTTCCAACTGAGGAATAATATCTTACCTCTAAATAAGGGGTGACTAGGAAATCTAATTCAACAAGTATGACTATGCCTCTCTGGTTACTGAACACTGTGCTAGATACCATAAGGTGTGAAGAGATGACTAAGACACTCCCAGTCTTTAGGTTATTTATGAGCTCACAGGGAGAGTAAGATAATTCATCTGATATGAGAAAAAGTTTATTATAATAAATGCCACATGAGAGTTTAAACTACTTTGGGCACTAGATTGTGTCAAGATTAGAATCTGCTCAGCTACAGTCCATGGGGTCACAAAGAGTCGGACATGACTGAGAGACTAACACACACACACACACATCCCAGATTGGTCCTTCAAGCAGATCCCTGCTTCTAAGGGCAAGTTTAAATCTGGGCCGTAACTGAGGGCCTGTACCTAGGAGTAAGATAAAGGGCGTGGTCAACCACTGGTCTGGCTATCAACTTTCATCAGTGGATTATTCTAGGACTACTGTCTGCTGGAGGTGTAGCAAGTGCAAGTCCATGGAGGGGAATGAAACAGCATTTATTGAGAACCAGTTACAGGTCAGACTTTTTCATACGCTTTATCTCATATAATACTTGGGCTTCCCTGGTGGCTCAGGCAGTAAAGAATCTGCCTGCAATGTGGGAGACCTGGGTTTGATCCCTGGGTTGGGAAGATCTCCTGGAGGAGGGCATGGCAACCTACTCCAGTATTCTTGCCTGGAGAATCCCCATGGGCAGAGGAGCCTGGAGGGCTATAGTCCATGGGGTCACAAAGAGTTAGATACGACTGAGTGACTAAGTACAGCTACCTCATATAATAAAATTGAAGAGCATCCAGCAAGGTTTGAGGTAGTTGTTATTCCTGTAGTTGCAAAGAAGGCGGTTGAGACATTCAGAAGAGTTAAATAACTTCCTCAAATTGCCATAAGGCAATTATCATATCAAAGTAGCTGCAGTCAGATCTTTTGGGAGTCTTGAGTTTCCTAAGTCTTACAGATAGAGAGTAATCCAAGTCCCCACCAGAGTCATAGAAATCTACAGGCAGGAAGCATAGTGGTGGTTAGCAGGAATGTCCTAAAATAATCAGCAGAATGCTAGACAGGATAATGGACATACTGATGGCTGTGAATTTAAATCATCTGCCTGAAGACGACTATGAGACCCCAAGAAGTGAATGCGGGATTTGGGAGAGGAGATCTAATGTGTTTTTATTTCTCCGCAGACTTTACTCTTGAGTTTTTATATTAAGCCACTGCTTTCTTTATTCATTTGAGTAGTCCTTTCCTTCAATGAACTTATATGCTAGCTGTGATTTGAGGGCAAATAGTAAAAAGAGAGTGCAGAAAGAGGGTGTGACTACGTGGAGGGAAGTACTGTGCTGGAGTACACAGTGGGAGCATCTGACCTCAGTAAGGAGGAGGCCAAGGAATCTTAGAAGAAGGGAATGAACACAGTTTACACATTCTTCGTTGGTGAGTCAGAGGAAAGAGCCAAGAAACAATGGTGTGAAGGGAAAGAGGGAGCCCTTAGAGATCGTCATCACTAAAGAATTCTCTTCTTTATCTGTCTTCTCTTTCTTTGCCTACGGAAGTTGGATTTGTTTTGTTTTAGATGCTAAGTCATATCCGACTCTTTTGCAACAACATGGGCTGTAGTCTGCCAGGCTTCTCTGTCCTTGGGATTTCCCAGGCGTGAATACTGGAGTGGATTGCCATTTCCTTCTCCAGAGGATCTTCCTGACCTAGGAATGGAACTCTAGTCTCCTGTATTGATAGGCAGGTTCTTTACCACTGAGCCACTGATGGAGGTTGGATACCAAACTGAAATTCTGAAAAACTGTGGAATCCAGGACAGAGATATTCACACTCAGCGAGCAGGAAAGTGGAGGGGTACTAGTTAATCCTTAGAAACACAACATCTGAACCAACCGCTCCGTTCCCTAGTCATTCTCCAGCTGGACTAACTAATTGACTTTTGTTGTTGTTTACAAGTTGTGCTTTTCACTTTAACATTTGTGGAAAGCACAGAGTCATTACTGAAAATACGAGAATCATGAAAAAAGAGCAAGAAAATAAAATTAAATGAAAATAGGGAGTAATAGCTATTAAAAGTAATTGAAAAAAATCTTCATAAAATTTAAAATCTTTTTTCATTTAATTACTAAGTAGACTGGGAAAAATATTTCCAGTAAGTGTGTGAAAAGATTATTATACTTTTATCACAACAGCTCATACAAACAAATAATAAGACACTGATGGAATGATTAAAAAATTAGAGGAAGGATATTAAATTGTAAAATAACCATGTGAAAGAATGTTCAATTTTTTAGACATACTAACTGAAGCAATCAGGAAGATATCACTGTCACCTGTCAAACTGGGCAAGATTTTTAAAAAAATGAGAATGGGCAGTGCTTGTAAGGATGCAGTTAACAGTCATACATTGTTGGCAGTGTATGCCTCTTAAAGGAAGCTGTTAGACAATTTGAATTGAAGTGTTCAAAGTACCCAAAGCCTTTAACTTGATTGTTCACTAATTAAGACATCTATTTTAAAAAACCCTAAATGTAAGATATCCTTAAGAACGGATATATTTCCAACCCAAATTTTCAAATGTAGAAATCTGTTGAAGTAGAGGATACACAATAAATAACTGAAAAGATCTTCTTAAAGAGATTTTATGGCAGAAAATTCTTGGGAAATGCTGACCCATGCTAATACAGATCAAAAACTTTAGATTGAAAAAAATACATCTGTACTTGGTGATGATAAATGTTTAATTTTAACCTGGTTGTCACTGGAGAAACTACACTCTAATAGAAAGAGAGAAATTATTTGCCAATCCTGTTCCACTCCACTCCCCTAGCTCATCTACTTTCTCTCTCCCCTTTCCACGGTGAAGGAGCTGATCATCTATAAAATAGATATTAAATGGACTCCCTAAAGAAGAGTTAGCATCTCTCTCTAAATCTACTCATATATATATATATATATATATATATATGCTTTTCTTGCAGTAGTCAAGCATAAATTTTCATTTTAATATCCTTCCTCTCTAGTCTCTGCTGATCAAAAGATTCTATTTCAGAGGGGTAGGAGAGGAGAATATTAATCAGATTATTGGAAAATTTCATCATATTTAGAAATCCAATTCATTTCATAGGCAAACAATAGGAATGACTGAATCTTTCTCCTCACTTAATGCCCTCAGTCTCAGTTTATTTAAAATGGAAACCAGATATTCTTTCTCTTTCAATATATAAATAATCATAGACCTAAATTCATTCACCAAGGGCTGTATTTTATAATTACAGATTGTTTCTTGCTCAGTATTTTGTTGGTTTGAGGTTAAAGTCTAGGTTTTTTGTTTTTGCCTATTGTTTTGGGCCATGTTAATTAGTTTGCGTTTACTTTGGCAATAGCTGTCTAAAATCAGGCTGAGTCAGGTGGGAATAGAACTGGCACAAAGTCTGTGACTTTGCAGAACACGTGGGTGCTGGCGGGGAATGCACCTGGCCTCTGGGGGATGGGCTCTATTATGAACACGCCTGACCACTTGTCAGAGTAATTTGTGTTTATACTATTTGAGTGCCTGTTGCCTTCAGTGACTGTGATGACATTTGCTCACTCTCTGGAATGCCTAACAAAAGAAATATAACCACTGCTCTTGTTCTTAGCACACTCTCCACTAAAGAGTAGGTCAGTCCTTGAAGGAGGCACGTCCTTACTCTCATTCATAAATGCAGCTACTTTAAATCACAATGGATAGCTATGTCTCTCACATCAGCATTATCTTTCACCCCAGATAAAGGCTTTCTGCCTATTTAAATAAGACAAACATGTTTTAACTTTACAAGTGGCAGCTACCCGACATTAAAAACCAATTCTAAAGAGCTGCTTGTGGCTAATAAAGTGGTGCAGTAGGTCATCTTAGATGCTGAAATGCACTAAAATTATAAAAAGGAGAGGGAGAGAGACAGAAAGAGAGAGAGAGACTAGCTGCCTGGTGGCATCTGGGTCCCATGTTATAGCACAGAGAGAGAGAAGATTCAAGCCACCCCACCAGTTCCAACTCCTGGACTGAGTTGGGCAGAGGCTGTGCCTTAGCCAGTGTGATGTGTGGACAGGGGAGGACAGAGCACCTACAAGATTAAGACAATTTTCATGCCCAACTTAATTTCCAAAATATACAAACAGCTCATACAACTCAATGACAAAAATCCAACAACCCAATCTAAAAATGGGCAAAAGAACTAAATAGACATTTCTCCAAAGAAGACATATAGATGGCCAACAGGTACATGAAAAGATGCTCAACATTGCTAATTATCAGAGAAATGCAAACCAAAAGTACAATGAGATATCACCTACAATGAGAAACCACCTCCCACAAGTCAGGATGACCATTATCAAAAAGTCTACCAACAATAAGTGCTGGAGAGGATGTGGAGAAAAGGGAACCCTTCTACACTGTTGATGGAAATGTAAATTGGTGCAGCCGCTATCGGAGAACAGTATGGAGGGTTCTTAAAGAAACTAAAAGTAGAGCAACCATATGATCCAGCAATCTCACTCCTGGGCATATACCCAGACAAAGTGAAAGTGAAAGTCGCTCAGTCATTTCTGACTCTTTGTGACTTCATGGACTATACAGTCCATGGAATTCTCCAGGCCAGAATACTGGAGTGGGGAGCCTTACCCTTCTCCAGGGGATCTGGATCTTCCCAACCCAGGGGTCAAACCCAGGTCTCCCGCATTGTGAGTGGATTCTTTACCAGCTGAGCCACAAGGGAAGCCCAAGAATACTGGAGTGGGTAGCCTATCCCTTCTCCAGGGGATCTTCCCAACCCAGGAATCGAACCAGAGTCTCCTGCATTGCAGGCCGATTCTTTACCAACTGAGCTATGAGGGAAGCCTAACTGTAATTCAAAAAGATATATGTACCCTTATGTTCATAGCAGCACTATACACAATAGCCAAGACATGGAAACAAGCTAAATGTTCATCACTTGATGAATGGATAAAGAAGATGTGGTACATATATACAGTGGGACACTGCTCAGCCATTAAGAAATAATGAAATAATGCCATTTACAGCAACATGGTTGGAACTAGAGATTATCATACTAAGTGAACTATGTCAGAGAAAGACAAATATGATATCTCTTATATTTAGAATCTAAAATATTACACAAATGAACTTATCTACAGAACAGAAACAGAATCACAGACATAGTGAACAGACCTGTGGCTGCCAAGGAAGGGGTGAGGAAGGGATGGGTTGGGAGTTTGAGATTAGAAGATGCAAACTATTATATAGAAAATGGATAAACAACAAAGTCTTACTATATGGGAATGCCCAGAAATAAACCACAAAATTTTACTAGGTTGAGCAACATGACACCTTGGAGAGAAAGTCTTTCTAAGAATTCTTATTTCCATGACCCCAAAGGGCTTAAAAAAAATCAATGCTCTAAATTCAGTCACTGAGTGATGATCTTGAGCAAACTGCTTGATTATTTAGTACCTCAGTTTTTCCATCTGTCAAGTCAGGATGATTTAATCCCTGTCTGACACACCTTAGAAAGGGTATTAGATGAGATAAAGTATGTGTAGTCCCTCCCCTTTTTCTCTTCTGAGAGAGTTTCTGCAATTTAGTCTGCAGACTCACAGGCATTCCTTTGGACCAGCTCCATTTCCCTGTGTCATTAGATATTCTCTTCTGATGTCTTGTGTGTTTCCCCTGTCTCAAATATTTAACATTCTATACTCACTGTTTCCTGAAAATTGCTGTTTCTGTTTGCTCCCCAAAGCCAGTAAAATTTTAAATTAAGAGTAAATGAAAACAGTAAATATTGCACTTTTACCAATCAACATGTGGATGGGAGAAGAAGACGCCAAGTGAACACCCGAAATGACACACAATTGCTTCCAAGTAGATTAGGAAACTGCAGCAGAGGTTGTTTTAAATCAGAGTCACTCTGAGGAAGACAGACAATTCTAGGTGGCTGATTGGGGCATATCTTCCAATATAAAAGTATTTCTACTTAGAAATCCCAAATGGCATGATTTTGTCTCTTAAAGGGGGAGAGCTGGGAGCCCAACTCTGAGAAGGCACTGAGGTACTTGCTGTTATTTATGCTTTCTCTTGATTTCACTGATTCATGGGAGGCGCATCAGATATATAATACATATGGGCTTCACAGGTGGCACTAGTGGTAAAGAACTCACCCCAGTGCAGGAGACATAAAAGATGTGGGTTCAATCCCTGAGTTACAAAGATCCTCTGGAGGTGGCGTGGCAATCCACTCCAGTATTCTTGCCAGGAGAATTCCATGAATAGAAGAGCCTGGAGGGCTACAGTCCACAGGGTTGCAAAGAGTCAGACACGACTGAAGCAACTTAGTGTGCAAACATGCACACACACACATATATGCATCGCAGGACATGCAGAGGTCACATGGCTCCAAGGAGTGAGGCTCAAGGAATGTTCAGTAACATGACGCTTTGAGTTCCAATTTCCTTGGTGAATTTCCTAAGGAAGTCTCACAATTAGGTACCATATAGGAAGTACAATAACCTCCGTGGTAGTGAGGCTTCTCTCATGGTCTCAGTAACCAGCACCTTCTGAAATACAGGTAACAGGGGAAGGTTTGGTCAAGAAGGTGGTGATGTGATGAAGGGAATTAAGGAGAGGGTCATCAGATTTCCTGGAAATACAACAAGGACCTAGGAAAAAGCTCCCCATCCTCACCATGGGCCATGAAATTACATTTTTTTCTTTGAGGAATGTTTTGTAGACAGGGAAAAACTGTAAAAAGGCATAGAAGCAAAACAGATATTCTAAATGAATGGGCTCTTAGAAGACCAGAATTAAATAAATCAAGCATCACATACTCTTTAGTCCAATCCCTCTCTCATGGGCTTCCCTGATGGCTCAGCAAGGGAAGAATCCACCTGCAATGCAGGAGACACAGGATATGTGGGTTTGATCCCTAGGTCAGGGAGATCCCCTGGAGAGGAAATGGCAACTCACTCCAGTATCCTTGTCAGGAAAATCCTATGGATAGAGGAACCTGGTGGGCCACAATCCATAGGGTTGCAGAGTTGGACATGGCTGAGCGTGAGTAGACCTCCCTCCTGCTCAGATTTTTGCTCTAATCCCACATGTGTCAGCAATGCTGGACCATCACTGGTGATGGAGAGCTCACTGCTTCCATGACTGCACAGCTCTAACCATCAGGAAGTTATGCTCCTACTCAGATGCTTATTAAATCACTTTTTAGGCAGAGGAAGCACAGTAGTGAATTAAAAAAAAAAATGTGATCCTAACTTCAGGGACCTTCGAACTGAGTGGAAGATAAAATGAAACCAACAGCTACAATATTGGATTCTTCCTTGTTGACTTGCTCATGCCTGCAGACACCACTCACAGTTTAAGCACACAAGGTAAGTCTAATACATCTTCCATACGACTAACCCATCTAGTATTTGAAGACAATGATCATAATTCCTTGAAGAACTAAAAATGCTCATCTTCCTTCCTCTCTTCCTTCCTCCCTAAGGTGAACTCGATGAACCTTGTAAGTTAGGATGAGTAACACAAACTACACTCTTCAGTGTATGCTTCGCCAGGATATTACAGATTATATAAATAAAGTCATACCAGCCAATATTTGTTTTCTTTTTTTGGCCTTCTTAAAGTAAAACAAAACTGAATTCATGAAGGGAGAGGGTGAAGTTCCTCTTGTATAAAGCTTCTTACCTCTTCCAATCTTCTTGGAGCATTTGGCTCCCTCTTCCACACCTCCCCTCAATCATCTATTATACTTCTTATATCCTCAAACTTTTCAATAAGAAACATAAACTCTAACAAAGAAACCTAAACAAATTAAATGGAGCCTAGTTTTTTTCACATGCAAAACAGATTTTAGTTTTGCCTTATGAAGGTCTTATGTTTCATTATTAGTAAAAATGTCATGAATATTTTGCCTGCTGGGTGCACAGATTTACTTCCTGTTTTTCAATCTTCCTCAAAATCCCTTATTGCATATTTTATGAGTTATAGCAGCTCTTAGTTGTCGCTTTTTAAAATTACAAACTTGAAAGCCTATGCTGGCATTCTCCTAATGGGCTTTGCATGTATGTGTTATTGAGCATTTACAGAGAGAAATGTAGCAAGAGAAACATTTGTGGGATGAATATATACTTGTAAAGAGTTGTGTCTCTTTATAAACAGAAATAAGGCTATATTGAGGGAGCAAGCTGAGTTTCTCCACATACCAATGCATGAGACCTTCTTCCAACTTGAGTGGTTTAGGTCACAGGCTAGTTTATTATCCTCTCACTCTTCCTCTCCCCTCGACAATTTTGGGAAATCTACAATTAGGGCCATGTACAGAGCTGAAAGCTAGGTTGGGTGCCTTGAAGTCTCTTGTTTTCGCCTTGCCTTGTCTGCTGGGTTCCTGTGAGCTTCTTGAACTTTCATGGCTCGTCTGCAGTGTGAACAGTTCCCCTTGCAGTTGGAGAGAATTGAAGGCGTTCATGGAAAATGGAACAAAATACTTGTGAGAAGTGGTTAAGCTGGGGAACTCTGGGATTTTAGGAATGAATTTTTAAAGAGGCTTTTTTTTTTTTTCAAAAAGATATTTACAGCCACTATGGAGAACAGTGTGGGGATTCCTTAAAAAACTGGAAATAGAACTGCCTTATGACCCAGCAATCCCACTGCTGGGCATACACACCGAGGAAACCAGAATTAAAAGAGACACGTGTACCCCAATGTTCATCGCAGCACTGTTTATAATAGCCAGGACATGGAAGCAACCTAGATGTCCATCAGCAGATGAATGGATAAGAAAGCAGTGGTACATATACACAATGGAGTATTACTCAGCCATTAAGAAGAATACATTTGAATCAGTTCTAATGAGGTGGATGAAACTGGAACCTATTATACAGAGTGAAGTAAGCCAGAAAGAAAAACACCAATATAGTATACTAACACATATATATGGAATTTAGAAAGATGGTAACAATAACCCTGTATATGAGACAGCAAAAGAGACACTGATGTATAGAACAGTCTTTTGGACTCTGTGGGAGAGGGAGAGGGTGGGATGATTTGGGAGAATGGCATTGAAATATGTCTAATATCATATACGAAACGAGTCGCCAGTCCAGGTTCGATGCACGATACTGGATGCTTGGGGCTGGTGCACTGGGACGACCCAGGGGGATGGTACGGGGAGTGAGGAGGGAGGAGAGTTCAGGATGGGGAACACATGTATACCTGTGGCAGATTCATTTTGATATATGGCAAAACCAATACGATATTGTAAAGTTAAATAAAATAAAATTAAAAAAAAAAGAAAGACTAAAAGGGAGTGATTATGAAAATTAAATGGTATAAGACCTAGGAAGTGCTGAGCACAGAGTCTGGCACCTGAAAAGTACTCAATAAATGTTTATTATTGTTGTTGTTGTTTTGTTTTTGTTATTAAGTTGTGGACACACTCATCTTGTATCTGGCTCATTGTAAATCCCTCAACAGGATTTGGAAAACAACTTTTTAAAGGGGATTTAATTGTATCAGAAGAGAACACCTTATATGGCCTGCATTCAGGACCCAGGACCAGTAACAAAGGAAGAACAAACAATGGTGGCCCAAGGTAAGCGGCTGATGTTGTAGACGGTAGAGAGGAATGTGTGTTCCATGAGGATATGACCACTCCCTGTTGTATCTTGGGACAGTCCTGCTCAAAAATGAATTTTGGAGGCTAGTAAGCCTCATGACCTCTCTAAGTCAATTTGGTTTTGGCCTCCCCCAAACAGAACACCGGAGAAGGCAATGGCACCCCACTCCAGTACTCTTGCCTGGCAAATCCCATGGACGGAGGAGACTGGTAGGCTGCAGACCATGGGGTTGCTGGGAGTCAGACACAACTGATCAACTTCACTTTCACTTTTCACTTTCATGCATTGGAGAAGGAAATGGCAACCCACTCCAGTGTTCTTGCCTAGAAAATCCCAGGGACAGGAGAGCCTGGTGGGCTGCCGTCTATGGGGTTGCACAGAGTCGGACACGACTGAAGTGACTTAGCAGCAGCAGCAGCAGCAGCAGCAGCAGCAAACAGAACACCACAGGGAAACTGATGCATCGCTATGGGGGTCAGAGTAGTGAAACTTCAGGGTCCAGAGGGAGGGTTAAAATGCTGTTCTAACAATGTCTGTATCTTTATTTTTCCCTTATCCCTCAGGACCACATCCCAGTGCCATGGTCTAGCCAAGTATCTATTTTACACAAAGATAATAGCAATTATTCACTGAGCATCTACTGTATACTGGACATGGTTCTTGGTGTTTTCTGTGCATTTGTCTCATTAAATTCTCATACAAACCCTAATATTTATTTAATATAATTAAAAAATATATTTAATAAATATAAACATAATATTTACTATAACAATTATTTAATATTATACCTCATTGCAGGAAGGAGTGACACAAAGGTCATTCCTACTCTTGAAAGGTGAAATACAGGCTTAATTTTCAGCCTTCCTCTTGATACTTATAGAGAGATACTGAGACAACTGCCCATCAGCAGATGACTGGCTTACTCTTACTCACACAACACAGTGGAATATTCTCAGCCATTAAAAAGAATTAAATATTGCCATTTACAGCAATATGGATGGATCTAGGGAATACTAAGTTGGTGAAATAAGGCAGATAGGGAAACACAAATGCTATGTAATATCACTCATGTGTAATCTGAAAAATAATACAAATCAATCTATACACAAAGCAGAAACAGACTCACAGACAGAAAACACACTTATGGTTACCAGAGTAGGTGGGGGGGAGGGACAAATGAGGAGCATGGAGTTAACATGCATAAAATAGATACCTGAAATGAACACAATATTGTAAATCAATTATACTTCAATTTAAAAAAAAGATCCTGAGCCACTTATCAGGATTATACTGAACCATTGTGATATTTGCTCTTCTCTCTGATTCTTTTTTTCCTGAAATGCCTACACTCTAACAGAATGGACTACGGTTACTTGACTCATTGCACTTCTATCTAAACAGATCAAGGGTGAGCAGCAGGCAAAAGAGAAGCAACATCTTAAAGATATCCCCTTGCCTGTGATGTGGAGGCCAAGCTGGAGACACCTGAGAAATCAGAGCAGTAACCAGGCCAATACAATTTGGAAGTAACAGGTAGGAAGTAAGTAAACTGAATCTGAACATGTGTTCTGGGCCCTCTAGAAGTCTAAATGTCAAAGCTGGTTACAACAAAGCCTTTTTAGCAGAGGCTCTGGCTACAGAGAATGATATGAAAAGATCAGGTGAACACCCACCAGACATCACAGCTACATCTGCTCACACAGATGGCAACCACATCAGCGGTATCATCCTATAACAGGAAGGCCAGTGACAAGACAGGAAGGCCAGTGACAAGACAGGAAGGCTGGTGACAAATGCATCACAAATGAGAATTATAAGAAGAGACCGATGGCTCTCTTACATTTAGAGCAGAGAACAATGATGGGCAAATTTACTGGTCACACTTTTACTGGTCAAAATCATCCAAAATCAGTGTCTGCTAATAATTAAAGCTGCAAGTTTGTATTATTGAATTAAAATGTGTGCGTGTTCCTGCATTTATGTATTAGCCTCATACATTTTATCATTTCACAGCAGGAGCCCACTTAGGTTATATTTCTATAATTAACCCAAACACAGATGAATGAATTACGCTTCATGGCAAAAGTCAAAGCAGACCATTCATTCGTGAATTTACTCAATGTTTTCTCCTCCTCAGTTTATCAGTTTGCTGAATGTTCTACCCTTCTATGTGCCGTGGGCATGCTAAGTTGCCTCAGTTGTATCTGACTCTTTGTGACCTTGTGGACTGTAGCCCACCAGAGTCTCCTCTGTCCACGGGATTCTCCAGGCAAGAATACTGGAGTGGGTTGCCATGACCTCCTCCAGGGGGTCTTCCCGACCCAGGGACTGAACCCACATCTCATTATGCCTCTTGCATTGGCAAGCAGGTTCTTTACCACTAGCACCACCTGGGAAGCCTTGTATAGATATTATTAATTAGCCACCATTTCATTATTAGCTACAACGTTTTTGTGAGCTCCAGACCAACGTTGAACAGGATAATCTATCTTTGAATCAAACTCTTGAAAGTTACTCAAACTGTCCATCCCCAGAAGAATACTGGAGTGGGTAGCTTTTCCCTTCTCCAGGGGATCTTCCCAACCCAGGGATCAAACCTGGGTCTCCTACATTGCAGGTGGATTCTTTACCATCTGAGCCACAAGGAAAGCCCTGGAGATGCTTAGATATATTCTGTATCCTTACTAAGTAGCATTTAAAGTGCTTCAAGCAATGTTCACACCTAAGCTCACTGGTACTTCTTTGTATTTTCAAAAGTAAAGGATCCAGTTGCATCGCAGGCTGGAATTCCTTTGAAGCACAGGCAAGGTGTTCTCTATCTCTTACATAACGGCTGTCATCTCCACTCTTTGTGGACAGGCATTTCTTTTCAGAGGCAAACACAACTACATATCCTTAGTTGAGTATTAGCAGTAATCAAAGTGGAGAGGATCACAGAGATCTTGATAAGGACAGAGCCTATTTCCTGAAGATGCTGAAGACTGTCACCTCACCAGGCTTTCCCCTTAGCATTGTTGTCACATATTCTGTGAGTGAAGCTTCTCATCTGCCTTCATTCCCATGAGGCGAATGTTGTCTAGGTGTGGTGCTGATGACTGAGTTCTGGCTTACATGTAGATACAAGGAGTTAATCACTGTCATTGGATAGTGAGGCTGTGCTGAGGTTAAATTCAACCATCATCGAGGAGGAAACTCTACTCTCACCATCCCTAAACTCACTGCTAATAGGACCCCCACTGCTTTGCATACAAATAAAATACCTTGCTGTTTCTGTGGGACAGAAATCCCAGTAAGATACGATATAATCTCTGCCTATCTATAAATTTTCCTATGGGACAATGCAAAAGTGTATAAAATTATATTTCTATATCCCTGCCTTTCCATTTTAAGGGTGAAATTTATATTCACTGTCAGAGAGAGAAGAAAACTTCCAGAACAAAAAAAATTGCCCTTCTTCTTCTTTTTCCTTTTTACAGCTTCATAGCATGCATAAAAATTAAGCCCTAGGTTATGTTATAATTTCTTGGCTTTCATTGCCCTTATGATTTTTTTTAGAACTTACACTTCTTAATATACTAAGATGGTAGTACAATCCTCTGATGGATACTGACCTGGCATATGAAACCACTGAGATGTTTGTTCTCCCCTTTAATTTTCTAAAATGCCTACAGTTCATTTTCATGGCGATAATCTTATAATGTGCTCATTGTTCAAATAGCTATCTTCCAAGATCACATTTTCAAGGTAACAGTATTACTCAGAGGAGTTATGTGATTAGGGCTCAAGGCAGTTATCTCAACTTCTGCAGCTCTTTCTGTTAAGTTTCCTCAAGTTTCGCTTCTGGTTCCACAGATCCATTCTGAGAGCTCACCATAAGTGGAGAAAAGAACCGAGACAGGGTAGGCCATAATTTGGAAAAATTTGTTTTAGTCAGCTTGCCATGTCGTGCAACTATCACCATGAGTCAGTTTCAGAACATTTTCACCACCTCAGTAATAGCTAATGTTGCTGTTGTTGTTTAGCCGTTAAGTCATGTCCAATTCTTTGCGACTCCATGGACTGCAGCACGCCAGGCTTCCCTGTCCTCCACTAACTATCTCCTGGAGTTTGCTCAAGTTCATGTCCATTGAGTTGGTGATGCTATCTAAGCATCTCATCCTCTATCTCCCTCTTCTCCTTTGCCTTCAGTCTTTCCCAGCATCAGGGTCTTTACCCCATCCCATGAGAGATAGTTAACAAACATCTACAATTAATCCCCATTCCCACATCCTCTCCCTGATCAACTACTAATCTACTTTCTGTCTCTCATAGTTTTGCCTTTTCTTATTTCATTTCATATCTTATTTCTTATTTCAGATAAATGGAATTGTACAATACGTATTCTGTTGTGTCTGATTTCTTTCACTAAGCATCATTTTAAAAAACATAAGTGACTTTTTAAAAATAATGCATCATTTCTTTATTTATAATTGCATTTATTTATTTATGGCTGTGCTGGGTTTTCGTCACTGTGCGGGCTTTTCTCTAATTGAGGTGGACGGCAGCTGCTCTCTAGTGGCAGCGGGCAGGTTTCTCACTGTGGCGGCTTCTCTTGTTGGGCAGCAGGGGCTCGAGGTACGTGGGTTGCAGTGGCTGCGGCACACAAGCTTAGGAGTTGTGGCTCATGGGCTTAGCTGCTCTGGCGCATGTGGGATCTTCCCAAATCAGGGATTTGAAGCCAAGTCTCCTACACAGGCAGGTGGATTCTTTACCGCTGAACCACTAGGGAAACCCTGAGCATCATGTTTTTGAGGTTCATCCATGTCATAACATGTATCTGTAGTTCATTCCTTTTAATTGCTGAATTGTATTCTATCATATGGACATATGACATTTTGTCTATTTGCCAATTGATGAACATTTTGATTTTTCCCAAATTACTTAGTGATTATGAATAATGCTAAGAACACTTGTTTACAAGCCTTTGTGTGGACATAACTTTTAATTTTTCTTGGATATATACAGCACTTTTTGAAGAACAGCTTTACTGCAGTATAACTGGCAAACAATAAACTGAATATAAGTAAAGTATATAGCTTAATCTCTTTTGATGTGTGTGTACACCTGTCAAGCCATCACCACAATCAAGGTAATGAACATATCCTTCAACCCCAAATCATCCATCATGTTGCTTTGGAATCCTCTTCCTTATCCTTCCCCACCAAATCCCATCTTCTGACAACCACTAACTTGCTTTCTGTCCTTTTAGATTAGCTTCCATTTTCTCGATTTTATATAAATGGACTTATAAAGCATGTACTATTT
The DNA here is from genome assembly GCF_055505025.1 of Bos grunniens. NCBI lineage: Eukaryota > Metazoa > Chordata > Mammalia > Artiodactyla > Bovidae > Bos > Bos grunniens. The sequence continues at coordinate 30,031,185 of NC_141190.1, read as the reverse complement.
TTGTCTTACTCCATTCATGCAGCATAATTATTTTGTCATTTTTCCATTTTGCTGTATATATCCATAGCTCATCTCTTTCTTTAAACTGTTGAGCAATAGTTTATCTGCATCTACCTCAGTTTATCATCGATCTGCTGATACGTATTTGGGTTGTTTCCATTTTTTTGCTATTACAAACAAAGCTACTTTGAACCTTTGTATGAACATATACTTTCTTTTCTTTTGGGTAAAGATTCAGGAATGACCCAGAGGGATGGTATGGGGAGGGAGGTGGAAGGGGGGTTCAGGATGGGAAACACGTGTACGCACGTGGTGGATGCATGTTGATGTATGGCAAAACCAATATTGTAAAGTAAAAAAAAAAGAAAAAAAAGATTCAGGAATGGAACAGCTTCATTGTATTGTAGGTGTATGATTAACTTTGTAGGCAATTGCCAAATCATTTTCCAAAGTGGTTGTCTTATTTTACATTCCCACCAGCAGTGCACTGAGAATTTCTGCTCCTCCAGATTCTTGCCAGCTTGATATGGTCAGTCTTTTTACTTTTAGACATTCTAACGTGTGTGAACTGGGATTGCACTGTGGTTTTAGTTTGTATTTCCCTAATGACTAATGATGCTGAATATTGTTTCATGTGATACTTGCCATCTATGTGTCTTCTCTGGTGAAGTATCTGTTAAAACTTTTCCTATTAAAAAAATTAGGTTGTCTGCTTTCTGCGTATTGAATTTTGAGAATTCTTTATAAATTCTAGATACAAGTCCTTTATCAGACATATGCATTGCAAATATTTCCTTCCAGTCTGTGGCCTGTCATGCCATGAATCAAAAGAAAGTTGGAACATCTATATTAATATAGACAAAAATAGATTTCACAGCAAAGAATATCAGGGATAAAGAAGTTCGTTTCATAATGGTAATAGGGTCAATTTATCAAGAAGACATTCCAATTCTAAACATTTATGCAGTTAATAACAGAGACTCAAAATACATGAAGCAAAAACTGTTAGAAAGGCAAGGATAAACAGGCACAATGGTATTTGGAGATTTTAATATCCCTAGCTCAATAATTCATACAAAAATTGGCAGAAAGTCATGAAGGTTATAGTAGACTTGATGGACAGCATCAACCTATTTCACCTGAGTGATATTTATAGAACACTTTACTTAACAATGTGTAGCAGGGTACACATTACTTCTTTAAGTGTACATGGAACATTTGCCAAGATGGACCACATTTTGTCTCATAAAAATGTCAATACATTCCAAAGTATTTGAATGATACAATGTATTTTTCTTTGCCCTCACAATGTTGTATGCCCACAAAGCATGACTTAGACTAATCACCAACTCTCAGAGCCTGTGTCCTCTCTAAACCTGGTTTATATAATCTTTATGTGAACCTGGTTTATTTAATCTATGTGTCCAGCTCACAGGAGACTCATAAGCATCCAACTGTATAATCCCAGAGCACCTGTGTGACATCTAGCTTAAACTACTCTCAACAAATAATCACACTCAGAACTTTCATGGCTCTAAGAGGTGCTGGGGCTCCAGCAAAAAGAATTATGCTTCTCAGAAATTGAGAAGCTTGGCATATCTCTTTTTTTCCTGTGGGTACCAGGATATGAAAAAAATATAGTGACAATACCAAAAGGAGTTAGAAAGATATGGCATATTTTAAAGATTTATATTTAAAAAACTAATGCTTTTAACATAAATGGTTAATAAAAATGATATTTAATAGTATACCATGGGCCACGTGGTTAATAAGTATAAAGTTATTTACCAAACATCTCACATTTATTTCGAGAAATTTTTATATGTATCACCTCATTATGATTTTGCATCAAAAATGAAAGTATAAGAGTACTATTGTGTTTTTATTTTCTACTCCTCCCCTCCCTGTGGTTCCAAATGTCCCTTGTCAACCTCCATAAATAACATATATTCCTCAATGCCTGGACTGACCTCTGAATTATATTTATCTTTTGGAAAGGCTTATAAAAGTTTGTAAAGATGGGCAATTATTTATACTGAAGTTTCTCTCCTCCATCACTCTTCCTGGGTTGACATTTTCTGGTCATCTGTAGTGAGTTGCAATAATTCTGTTTTGTGCTTCCAGAAACCTATGCCGGGCCTTTTTGGGAGGCATTATCTATAGGGCTTCCCTCATAGCTCAGTTGGTAAAGAATCTGCCTGCAATGCAGGAGACCCAGTTTGATTCCTGGGTCGGGAAGATCTGCTGGAGAAGGGATAGGCTACCCACTCCAGTATTCTTGGGCTTCCCTTGTGGTTCAGCTGGTAAAGAATCTGCCCACAATGTGGGAGACTAGGGTTTGATCCCTGGGTTGGGAAGATCGAGATCCCCTGGAAAAGGGAAAGGCTCCCCACTCCAGTATTTTGGCCTGGAAAATTCCATGGACTATACAGTCCATGGGGTTGCAAAGAGTCGGACAAACTGAATGACTTTCACTCACTTACTCTTCTATTTGTAGAGTTCACAGTATCATGTGTAAATACCAATTTGCAGCATCCCTGGGAACATTATTTGGTGTCTAAGTGTGAAAGTGAAAGTTGCTTAGTCGTATCTGACTCTTTGCGACCCCTGGACTATATAGTCCATGGAATTCTCCAGGCCAGAATACTGGAGTAGGTAGCTTTTCCCTTCTCCAGGGAATCTTCACAACCCAGGGATTGAGTCCAGGTCTCCCGCATTGCAGGCAAATTCTTTCCCAGCTGAGCCACAAGAGAAGCCCAATAATATTGGAGTGGGTAGCCTAGCCTTTCTCCAGTGGATCTTCCCAACCGGAATCGAACTGGGGTCTCCTGCACTGCAGGTGGATTCTTTGCCAACTGAGCTATCCTAAGGTAGGGTGATCCAAAAATGTATTCACAATTTGGTGGCCAACTTATTTTTTCACAATTTGATTGCCAACTTTTCTTTTCCTGCTCTGATGATTCAAGTCACAGAACCAAAGATAAACAGGCAGCTTGCACTTAGCATTCACTATTTCACTTCTGCAAAAATCATCACATCTAGTAGCACCCCATCCCACAAAAGTTCTCCCCTTTTGGGTTATTATAGAGGTCAGGGGAAGTGTTTTCTTGTGGTCACCCATTAGGATGGCCACAAGATATTAGGATGTTTTGGCAGAGGATGACAAAGCCACAGCAAAATTGTGATGCTTCCATCAGAAAATATTGGATCAAGAACCCAAGAAAAAGGTTATGATCAGACCTCCATGATAATAGAACCACTGGGATGTTCTTCCTCTCTCTTATTTTCTTCTTTGTGTCGTGTCAGCCTCTTTTCTTCTATTGCAGAGTAACTTTCTCCATGTGGCCAAAAACATGTCTACCAAGATCTCCCCAGCTTTACACCATATGGATTCAGTACCAGAGAGAAACTGGCCAAATATTCCCTCTGCTTCCAAGCCCAGATATCCAGGAGGAAAAGACTCATTGAGCCAGCTTGGGCCAGGCACTCATTTCTGGACCAATGAATGTGGCCAGGAGGACAGGGTATCGGGTATCTGTTTAGCAAATGGTATCTGTTTACAAAACATGAATTTAAGGATGTGGAGAGAGAAAGGATTCAAGAATAGACTTTTCCTTGGAGAAAGTACTTTGGAATCAGACCAAACAATAAGTGCTGATTACAACATAAAAACAAGAAGGACCTACATCACTTACATAACTGAGTTTACCTCCAAGCAAAGAAAAAATAAAGAAGAGTAGCAAACTACATATACTCAGCCAAAGTCACACAAAAAATTTGTTGCTGTAGCTACCTTCCTCAAGCCCAATCTGAACAGTGTTCTTTTTATATTTTATTGTATTTAAATCCTACTCACCTTATAGGGCTTACTTACCTCTTGTCTCCCTTTCCCCAAGTGTCATGTTCTTTTCTGATCTATTTCTTCCTCCCACTGGATCTCCTGATTATATACTGTCTTATTTTTATTACTGGTTTTGTAAGTAGAGCTCATCTCTCCTTCTATATTCTAGGCTTCAAAAATATCTTTATTATAACTTATTATTAGCATGAATAAGTGACAGTTACCTTTCTTCTGTCCCCTGCAATTTCCAATCCAATCCCACATACACTCTAAGTAATTACAAGTTTGGGAAGAGATTTTAGAAGATGAGGTTTCATATTACTTAAATAAAGTACACTGGATATTTATACAGGAATAAGACTGGATACATGGCAGGGTTACTGATTCTTTTCCGGACACATAATTATGCTTCCAGACATTGAGTAATTGTTAATGAAAGATCTCAAGATGAAAGCTCAAATCCAAAGTGTAGAATCTGTGACAATGCATTTTGCTATGAAAAGCAGTGAACTCATGAGTAAGGACACAGTTATCCCAACCTTCTCTACTTAGAGAAGACTCCAGAAAAAAGAAGTTCAGAAGATGTATATAAAGAATGTTCTTTCTAAAAGGTGGTGGAAACATTTGCTTAATACAGATTTCCAAATCTGGGGCTTGCCAACTTAATGATGATTAATTTGAATTTGTGAAAAGGATCACATGTATGTGATTTACTGGTATAATTAAAAGGCAAAACACTGATTAACAAAGTGTTATCAAAAATGTCCCATTGAGGAGGAGGAGCCAAGATGGCGGAGGAGTAGGACGGGGAGAACACTTTCTCCCCCACAAATTCATCAAAAGAGCATTTAAACGTCGAGTAAATTCCACAAAACAACTTCTGAATGCCGGCAGAGGACATCAGGCACCCAGAAAAGCAACCCAACTCTTCGAAAGGAGGTAGGAAAAAATATTAAAAACAAAAAAAAGAGACAAAAGAGGGAGGGACGGAGTTCCGTCCCGGGAAGGGAATCTTAAAAAGAGAGAAGTTTCCAAACATCAGGAAACCTTCTCACTGCCGAATCTGTGCCGAGCTTTGGAAGCACAGAGGGCAACATAACAGGGAGAAAAAATAAATAAACAATTTAAAACTCGCAGATTGCGAGCCCTACGGTAACTCCCCCAGCAGAGAAGCAGCGCAGACGCCTGCATCCGCCATTAGCAAACCGGGGCTGGGCAGGGAGGCGCGGCGTGGGCTGCATCGCTGAGAGTAAGAATCTGGCCTGAATACCCTGAGCGCTATCTGAGCGAAATAATTTGGGCTAGCAAACCAGACTGTGGGATACCTACCACGCGAAAAGCCAGCCCTAACCTAAGACCGCCAGGCCCGCGCACAGAACAAAGGACTGAACAGAGATAGCCGGCTGCAGACCTTCCCCCTCCGGTGACAGGCAGCCAGAGCCGGAAGGGGGCAATCGCAGCCCCAGAGAGACATTATCTATAAAATTGTAAGCAGGCTTCTTTGCTAACTAAAACTTCTTGGGGGTCTGGACGGTCAACATCTGCCTGAGAAGGTGCGCCGGTTTTACATCCAGATAACTGAGTGGCGGGGAGGCGATAAGTCGCAGCATTGGCGCTCGCCTGGGAAAAGCAAATTGGCGCTCGGACCTGGGAAGAGCACAAAACGCAGGCCCAACTGAGTCTGCGCCTCTGAGGACTACCCGAGTGCCTGAACCTGAGCGGCTTGGACCTGGGAGGTGCATGCAGCCCAGGGCCAGCCTCGGATTGTTCCCGGCGGAACAACCTAGAGTCTGAGCAGTGTGGACAGGGAGGCTACACGCGCCGTGAGCGGGGGCAGACCCAGGGTGGCTGAGGCACTGCGAGCCCACGCCAGTGTTATTTGTTTGCAGCATCCCTCCCTCCCTCCCCACAGCGCGACTGAACAAGTAAGTCTAAAAAAAAAAAAAAAGTGTCCTCCACCGTGCCCTTTGAGTCAGGGCGGAAACCAGATACTGAAGAGACTAGCAAACAGAAGAAGATATAACAGAGGGAAACGCCTTGGAAGCTACAGGCAATAGATCAAAACCCTGTGGTTACTACGGACTACATAGGAAGGGGCCTATAGATCTTGAGAAATATAAATCTGACCAAGGAACTAGCCAAAAATGAACTGAACCCACAACACCCACAAAAAAAACAACAACAAAAAAGTCCTAGATATATTTTTATTATTTTTACGATCATTCTTTCTTTTTTTTTTTAAATAAAAAAAAATATATTTTAAGTCCTCTATTGTTCCTTTAATTTTCACTTTTATAACCTATTACTTTGCAAAAAAAAAAAAAAAAGACCCTATTTTTTTCTTCTTCAGCAAACTTCATATATATATATTTTATAATTTTTTGACCTTGTTTTTTTTGTTTGTTTTTGTTTTTTTCTTCTTTTCTTTAACATTGTATTTTTGAAATTCCAAACTCTACTCTAGATTTTTAATTTTCGCTTTTTGGTATATGTTATCAATTTTGTACCTATAGTTTTTTTTTATATAATTTCTGTGACTTTTTTTTTTTTTTCTTCTTCTCTGTTTCTTTCTCTTCTTCTTTTATATAACATTGTATATCTGAAATTCCAAACTTTACTCTAGATTTTTAATTTATGCTTTTTGGTATTTGATATCAATTTTGTACCTGTATTTTCTTTATAATTTTTGTGACATTGTTCGTATTTGTTTGTTTGTTTTCTCTCTTTATTTTTCTTCTTCTTTTTTTTTTTAACATTGTATTTTTGAAATTCCAAACTCTACTCTAGATTTTTAATTTTTGCTTTCTGGTATTAGTTATCAATTTTGTACCTGTACTTACTTTATAATTTTCGCGACCTTGTTTGTTTTTGTTTGTTCGTTTTTTCTCTCTTTCTTTTCCTTCTTCTTTTCTTTAACATCGTATTTTTGAAATTCCAAACTCTACTCTAGATTTTTAATTTTCGCTTTCTGGTATTAGTTATCAATTTTGTACCTGTACTTTCTTTATAATTTTCGTGACCTTGTTTGTTTTTGTTTGTTCGTTCTTTCTCTCTTTCTTTTCCTTCTTCTTTTCTTTAACATCGTATTTTTGAAATTCCAAACTCTACTCTAGATTTTTAATTTTTGCTTTTATGTATTTGTTACCAATTTTGTACCTTTAAGGACCCAATCTTCAGGACCCATTTTTCACTAGGGAGTGAGATTACTGGCTTGACTGCTCTCTCTCCCTTTGGACCCTCCTTTTTCTCCACCAGGTCGCCTGTGTCTCCTCCCTAACCCCTCTCTACTCTACCCAACTCTGTGAATTTCTGTGTGTTCCAGACGGTGGAGAACACTTAGGGAACTGATTACTGGCTGGATCTGTCTCCCTCCTTTTCATTCCCCCCTTTTATCCTTCTGGCCACCTCTGTTACCTTCCTCCTTCTTCTCTTCTCTGTATAACCCCGTGAACATCTCTGAGTGGTCCAGTTGCGGAGTGCACATAAGGAAGTGACTACTGGCTAGCCCACTCTCTCCACTATTGATTCACCTCATCTCATTTGGGTCACCTCTAACTCCCTCCTCCCTCTTCTCTTCTCCATGTAACCCTGTGAACCTCTCTGAGTGACCCTCACTGTAGAGAAACTTATCATCTTTAATGTAGATGTTTTATCAACGGTGCTGTATAGAAGGAGAAGTTTTGAAACTACTGTAAAAATAAGACCGATAATCGGAAGCAGGAGACTTAAGTCCAAACCCTGACTCCAGGGAACTCCTGACTCCAAGGAACATTCATTCACAGGAGCTCATCAAATGCCTCCATACCGACACTGAAACCAAGCACCACACAAGGGCCAATAAGTTCCAGGGCAAGACATACCAAGCAAATTCTCCAGCAACAAAGGAACACAGCCCTGAGCTTCAAGATACAGGCTGCCCAAAGTCACCCCAAAACTATAGACATCTCATAACTCATTACTGGACATTTCATTGCACTCCAGAGAGAAGAAATACAGCTCCACCCACCAGAACACCGACACAAGCTTCCCTAACCAGGAAACCTTGACAAGCCACCTGTACAAATCCACACACAGTGAGGAAACGCCATAATAAAGAGAACTCCACAAACTGCCAGAATACAGAAAGGACACCCCAAACTCAGCAATTTAAACAAGATGAAGAGACAGAGGAATACTCAGCAGATAAAGGAACAGGATAAATGCCCACCAAACCAAACAAAAGAGGAAGAGATAGGGAATCTACCTGATAAAGAATTCCGAATAATGATAGTGAAATTGATCCAAAATCTTGAAACTAAAATGGAATCACAGATAAATAGCCTGGAGACAAGGATTGAGAAGATGCAAGAAAGGTTTAACAAGGACCTAGAAGAAATAAAAAAGAGTCAATATATAATGAATAATGCAATAAGTGAAATTAAAAACACTCTGGAGGCAACAAATAGTAGAATAACAGAGGCAGAAGACAGGATTAGTGAATTAGAAGATAGAATGGTAGAAATAAATGAATCAGAGAGGATAAAAGAAAAACGAATTAAAAGAAATGAGGACAATCTCAGAGACCTCCAGGACAATATTAAACGCTACAACATTCGAATCATAGGGGTTCCAGAAGAAGAAGACAAAAAGACCATGAGAAAATACTTGAGGAGATAATAGTGGAAAACTTCCCTAAAATGGGGAAGGAAATAATCACCCAAGTCCAAGAAACCCAGAGAGTACCAAACAGGATAAACCCAAGGAGAAACACCCCAAGACACATATTAATCAAATTAACAAAGATCAAACACAAAGAACAAATATTAAAAGCAGCAAGGGAAAAACAACAAATAACACACAAGGGAATTCCCATAAGGATAACAGCTGATCTTTCAATAGAAACTCTTCAAGCCAGGAGGGAATGGCAAGACATACTTAAAATGATGAAAGAAAATAACCTACAGCCCAGATTATTGTACCCAGCAAGGATCTCATTCAAGTATGAAGGAGAAATCAAAAGCTTTTCAGACAAGCAAAAGCTGAGAGAATTCTGCACCACCAAACCAGCTCTCCAACAAATACTAAAGGATATTCTCTAGACAGGAAACACAAAAACGGTGTATAAACTCGAAACCAAAACAATAAAGTAAATGGCAACGGGAACATACTTATCAGTAATTACCTTAAATGTAAATGGGTTGAATGCCCCAACCAAAAGACAAAGACTGGCTGAATGGATACAAAAACAAGACCCCTACATATGTTGTCTACAAGAGACCCACCTCAAAACAGGGGACACATACAGACTGAAAGTGAAGGGCTGGAAAAAGATTTTCCATGCAAATAGGGACCAAAAGAAAGCAGGAGTAGCAATACTCATATCAGATAAAATAGACTTTAAAACAAAGGCTGTGAAAAGAGACAAAGAAGGTCACTACATAATGATCAAAGGATCAATCCAAGAAGAAGATATAACAATTATAAATATATATGCACCCAACACGGAAGCACCACAGTACGTAAGACAAATGCTAACAAGTATGAAAGGAGAAATTAACAATAACACAATAATAGTGGGAGACTTTAATACCCCACTTACACCTATGGATAGATCAACTAAACAGAAAATTAACAAGGAAACACAAACTTTAAACGATACAATAGACCAGTTAGACCTAATTGATATCTATAGGACATTTCATCCCAAAACAATGAATTTCACCTTTTTCTCAAGCGCACATGGAACCTTCTCCAGGATAGATCACATCCTGGGCCATAAAGCTAGCCTTGGTAAATTCAAAAAGATAGAAATCATTCCAAGCATTTTTTCTGACCACAATGCAGTAAGATTAGATCTCAATTACAGGAGAAAAACTATTAAAAATTCCAACATATGGAGGCTGAACAACACGCTGCTGAATAACCAACAAATCACAGAAGAAATCAAAAAAGAAATCAAAATTTGCATAGAAACGAATGAAAATGAAAACACAACAACCCAAAACCTGTGGGACACGGTAAAAGCAGTCCTAAGGGGAAAGTTCATAGCAGTACAGGCACACCTCAAGAAACAAGAAAAAAGTCAAATAAATAACCTAACTCTACACCTAAAGCAACTAGAAAAGGAAGAAATGAAGAACCCCAGGGTTAGTAGAAGGAAAGAAATCTTAAAAATTAGAGCAGAAATAAATGCAAAAGAAACAAAAGAGACCATAGCAAAAATCAACAAAACCAAAAGCTGGTTCTTTGAAAGGATAAATAAAATTGACAAACCATTAGCCAGACTCATCAAGAAACAAAGGGAGAAAAATCAAATCAACAAAATTAGAAACGAAAATGGAGAGATCACAACAGACAACACAGAAATACAAAGGATCATAAGAGACTACTATCAACAATTATATGCCAATAAAATGGACAACGTGGAAGAAATGGACAAATTCTTAGAAAAGTACAACTTTCCAAAACTGGACCAGGAAGAAATAGAAAATCTTAACAGACCCATCACAAGCATGGAAATTGAAACTGTAATCAAAAATCTTCCAGCAAACAAAAGCCCCGGTCCAGACGGCTTCACAGCTGAATTCTACCAAAAATTTAGAGAAGAGCTAACACCTATCCTGCTCAAACTCTTCCAGAAAATTGCAGAGGAAGGTAAACTTCCAAACTCATTCTATGAGGCCACCATCACCCTAATACCAAAACCTGACAAAGATCCCACAAAAAAAGAAAACTACAGGCCAATATCACTGATGAACATAGATGCAAAAATCCTTAACAAAATTCTAGCAATCAGAATCCAACAACACATTAAAAAGATCATACACCATGATCAAGTGGGCTTTATCCCAGGGATGCAAGGATTCTTCAATATCCGTAAATCAATCAATGTAATACACCACATTAACAAATTGAAAAATAAAAACCATATGATTATCTCAATAGATGCAGAGAAAGCCTTTGACAAAATTCAACATCCTTTTATGATAAAAACTCTCCAGAAAGCAGGAATAGAAGGAACATACCTCAACATAATAAAAGCTATATATGACAAACCCACTGCAAACATTATCCTCAATGGTGAAAAACTGAAAGCATTTCCTCTAAAGTCAGGAACAAGACAAGGGTGCCCACTTTCACCATTACTATTCAACATAGTTTTGGAAGTTTTGGCCACAGCAATCAGAGCAGAAAAAGAAATAAAAGGAATCCAAATTGGAAAAGAAGAAGTAAAACTCTCACTATTTGCAGATGACATGATCCTCTACATAGAAAACCCTAAAGAGTCCACCAGAAAATTACTAGAAATAATCAATGACTACAGTAAAGTTGCAGGATATAAAATCAACACACAGAAATCCCTTGCATTCCTATACACTAATAATGAGAAAACAGAAAGAGAAATTAAGGAAACAATTCCATTCACCATTGCAACAGAAAGAATAAAATACTTAGGAATATATCTACCTAAAGAAACTAAAGACCTATATATAGAAAACTATAAAACACTGGTGAAAGAAATCAAAGAGGACACTAATAGATGGAGAAATATACCATGTTCATGGATTGGAAGAATCAATATAGTGAAAATGAGTATACTACCCAAAGCAGTTTATAGATTCAACGCAATCCCTATCAAGCTACCAACAGTATTCTTCACAGAGCTAGAACAAATAATTTCACAATTTGTATGGAAATACAAAAAACCTCGAATAGCCAAAGCGATCTTGAGAAAGAAGAATGGAACTGGAGGAATCAACCTACCTGACTTCAGGCTCTACTACAAAGCCACAGTTATCAAGACAGTATGGTACTGGCACAAAGACAGAAATATTGATCAATGGAATAAAATAGAAAGCCCAGAGATAAATCCACGCACATATGGACACCTTATCTTCGACAAAGGAGGCAAGAATATACAATGGATTAAAGACAATCTCTTTAACAAGTGGTGCTGGGAAATCTGGTCAACCACTTGTAAAAGAATGAAACTGGACCACTTTCTAACACCATACACAAAAATAAACTCAAAATGGATTAAAGATCTAAACGTAAGACCAGAAACTATAAAACTCCTAGAGGAGAACATAGGCAAAACACTCTCCGACATACATCACAGTAGGATCCTCTATGACCCACCTCCCAGAATATTGGAAATAAAAGCAAAAATAAACAAATGGGACCTAATTAACCTTAAAAGCTTCTGCACATCAAAGGAAACTATTAGCAAGGTGAAAAGACAGCCTTCAGAATGGGAGAAAATAATAGCAAATGAAGCAACGGACAAACAACTAATCTCAAAAATATACAAGCAACTCCTACAGCTCAACTCCAGAAAAATAAACGACCCAATCAAAAAATGGGCCAAAGAACTAAATAGACATTTCTCCAAAAAAGACATACAGATGGCTAACAAACACATGAAAAGATGCTCAACATCACTCATTATCAGAGAAATGCAAATCAAAACCACTATGAGGTACCATTTCACACCAGTCAGAATGGCTGTGATCCAAAAGTCTACAAATAATAAATGCTGGAGAGGGTGTGGAGAAAAGGGAACCCTCTTACACTGTTGGTGGGAATGCAAACTAGTACAGCCACTATGGAGAACAGTGTGGAGATTCCTTAAAAAACTGGAAATAGAACTGCCTTATGATCCAGCAACCCCACTGCTGGGCATACACACTGGGGAAACCAGAAGGGAAAGAGACACGTGTACCCCAATGTTCATCGCAGCACTGTTTATAATAGCCAAGACATGGAAGCAACCTAGATGTCCATCAGCAGATGAATGGATAAGAAAGCTGTGGTACATATACACAATGGAGTATTACTCAGCCATTAAAAAGAATACTTTTGAATCAGTTCTAATGAGGTGGATGAAACTGGAGCCTATTATACAGAGTGAAGTAAGCCAGAAGGAAAAACATAAATACAGTATTCTAACGCATATATATGGAATTTAGAAAGATGGTAACAATAACCCGGTGTACGAGACAACAAAAGAGACACTGATGTATAGAACAGTCTTATGGACTCTGTGGGAGAGGGAGAGGGTGGGAAGATTTGGGAGAATGGCAATGAAACATGTAAAATATCATGTAGGAAACGAGTTGCCAGTCCAGGTTCGATGCATGATGCTGGATGCTTGGGGCTGGTGCACTGGGACGGCCCAGAGGGATGGTATGGGGAGGGAGGAGGGAGGAGGGTTCGGGATGGGGAACACATGTATACCTGTGGTGGATTCATTTTGATATTTGGCAAAACTAATACAATTATGTAAAGTTTAAAAATAAAATAAAATTGGAAGATTAAAAAAAAAAAATGTCCCATTGAGAGCACCTCCTTTAGTGAAAGAATCTTGAAAACTTTTCATTTTGGGGTATATGTATATTATACATGTTCTCATTGAATTAAACCCCACATGAGTTGCTGACATCTTAATGATACTTTCAGTCTAAAAGTCCATTCTCATTTAACTGTATTGACTTCATGAGGTAAGCAGATTTCCAGGTTTGCCAGACAAAGGAAGGGAGACCATGGAGTGGTGGGATGAACTAAAAACCAATATACTTGATTTCTAATACACCAGGCAACTAGTAACCACAGATTTAAATTGGACAAGTTCTAAATCACGAAATTTTAAGGTTTTTTTTGCTATAGGGAAAAAGTTACAAGGAAAATAACCTTTCTATGGCATTTAGGCTCTTAGGGACAATGTTTATGAGCAGCTGGGGACAAGAAACAGTGATCCCAGCCTGATTTTGCCTTAGTTCAACTTGGAGGTAAAATGTGTAATTTTTTTTATCTTTGTTTCAATCAGAAAAGTGTCTATCTATCCATCTATTTATCTATCTTACAAACAGACATACACACAGATATATTTAAGTAAATTATTATGTTCTGTTGTGTTTATCTAGCAAGAACAGATAACTGAACTAAACTGATTTAAAGTTCTACTCAGAATTCTCCCTCCTTCCCTTCCATTTGCACTGCTTCTGCAAAAAGAATGTTTTTGGAGTAAATTAGGCTCACTGTATGTTTAAACCAGGGCATCTTTCCCACCCAGGGATTGAACCTGTGTCTCTTATGTCTCCTGCATTGGCAGGTGGGTTCTTTACCACTAGCACCACCTGGAAAGCCTATTATATAATTCACTATTATTTCCTTAGTTATTATTTCCCCCCCAAAGTAATTATATGTTTATGAAGGAAATTCTTAAGCTGTAATTTGGTTCAAAGAAAATCAAAAGAGTGTAATCAGTGTACCAAGTGCTTAAAGACTCTTCAAGTGATCTAAGAACATTACTTTAAATAAGTCTCCGGATTGCAGTTGTCAAGAACATGCAAAGCCCTCCTGATGGTCTTCTTTAAATGCTCTCTGCATCAACGAGGCCACAGAACTCTGGCCTTTGTGTCAGTCCTATCCCAGGCTTCTTGTCAGGTATCTGTTCAGTTAAAGACCCAGCAGAAGATAAGGAAAGTCTTTAAAAACTCTCCTTTTAAAAATGTAGTTGTTTATGTTGTCTACCTTGGGTGGGAGGATATGTATTTCAACTAAGAACCACCACTTTTGATAGCTGGTCTTTTCCTTTGCAGAAGTTTCATCTGGATTTTTTTCCTCCTGGGACTTAAGATGTCATTGCCTTGTGATGGACATCAGTGCTTCGACTGAACCAAGGAGGTCAGAGGTTCATTGTGCTTTGTCATCGTGATCCTCCCTATTCAGGTGAAATTAGTCCTACCCTCCCTGATGAAAGGCCTCAGGAACAAAAGTCATTTCAACATATTTCATGAAATTCGGGTTGTGGATGATGGGGATGCTCATGACTACAAATGAGCGATTGACTGGAGGAAATAAGATGGGTCCTCTTTTGCAGAAATCAGCCATGCAGGGCCTCAGTGGGAACAGACATTGTGGGTTATTTCATGACCAGATTTGTTCTGCTGATCCAGGCTCTGGTCTAACACTGTCACAATCACTTGGGCTCTGTCCAACTCACTGAAAATAACAGCTTTCCTAAGGGCAGCCCTTAACCCTGGGGAAATCTTGGCTCAATTTTGGTTGTTCTACTTATATTAAATTAGGCATCCCAGGAGAAAATAAATAGGGTAAACAACGGTCATGGTGGAAGCTACCCATCCTGGACAGACATCTATTTTTAACTATTTTAGACAAACATTATATCATAATAATGAATTAGTAATAATATGATTACATTAGCCATAGTTTGGGGCTTCCCAGTCGGCGCAGTGGTAAAGAATCTGCCTGCCAATGCAGGAGATGCAAGAGACGTGGGTTTGGTACCCAAGTCAGGAAGATTCCCTGGAGAAAGAAATGACAACCTGCTCCAGTATTGTTGCCTGGAAAATTCCATGGTCAAAGGAGTCTAGTGGGCTACAGTCCATGGAGTTGCAAAGAGTTGGACACTGAGTGACTGAGCACACACACAGAGCCATAGTTGAGGTTATATACCATGTGCCAGGCTTTGTGGTGAGTATGCTGTATCTCATTTAATCTTCACATTAACCTTGTTAGGTAGATATTACTACCATCCCCAGCCCTCATCTTCCTTTCCTTTTTTTTGTTTATATTTCTACTTTTTTTTTTTTTTGGACAAGGGAGATAAGGGTTACAATTTGTAAGTGATTTGATCAAAACCATAAAACACATGGATAAGGTAGTAAGATTTAAGCCCTAGTTTGTCTTTATTCTAAGTAAAAAAATTGCATGCAAGTGCACACACATACTCTCTTACATTTATTTATGACTACGTCTGTCTGTCTATTAAATAGCACGAGTCCTGATATACTGATATCAACAATTCCAACCCTACAGCACAGGGTACATGCTAATCTTCCCTCTCTCCACATTCATAACTCCATCTTGTGCAATTTTCATGCAGATTAAATATAACGGTGTATATAACACCACCAGCAGTGACTCACGTAAATTGGAGAAAGATGTCCCTTCCTTCAGAGAAGGCGATGGCACCCCACTCCAGTACTCTTGCCTGGAAAATCCCATGGATGGAGGAGCCTCGTAGGCTGCAGTCCATAGGGTTGCGAAGAGTCAGACACCACTGAGCGACTTCACTTTCACTTTTCACTTTCATGCATTGGAGAAGGAAATGGCAACCCACTCCAGTATTCTTTCCTGGAGAATCCCAGGGACGGGAGAGCCTGGTGGGCTGCCGTGTATGGGGTCGCACAGAGTCGGACAAGACTGAAGCGACTTAGCAGCAGCAGCAGCAGCAGCAGTCCCTTCCTTAGGGGCTTCCCAGGTGGTGCTAGTGGTAAAAAACCCACCTGCCAGTGCATAAGAGACATGCAAGGAGACATAAGAGATGCAGGTTCGATCTCTGGGTTGGGAAAATCTCCTGGAGGAGGGCAAGGCAACCACTCCAGTATTCTTGCCTGGAGAATCCCATGGACACAGGAGCCTGGCGGGCTACAGTCCATAGGGTGGCACAAAGTTGGACATGACTGAGGTGACTTAGCATGCACACATGCCCCTTCCCCAAGGTGGACAACTTGACAAGTGGAGTGTGTGTGTGGGATTCTAGTTCCTACTCACCCCTCAGCTGAGCATCTCTGTGTCACTACAGAACCAGAGAGAATAAGATGGGGTGGAGGTCTTGCACAGTCAGCATGCAATGTGGCAAATTATTTACACTTTTGTTCAAGTCTTTCAAGAAAATGGCATAGACAGATTTAAAGAACTTATGAATAAAATAATTTTTACCTTGGAGAATTTTTCACAACTAACTAGTAAGTGGGATGAAAAAGAAAAGTGTTCCAAGATTTTCCATTCTGATGGGAAAATCAATGCACTCCAGTGGGTTGTCAATATCACCAATTATATGCCGTTGAGTATAATTGAAAGTGGGTTGGTTGACCTACAACAGATTATTTTTTTAACCTGATACTGACTATATGTCACCCTAAAATCTGAATCAGAAACAGGTTGATAGAAAAATAAAACCAATTCCTGTCTTCCAAATGCCTGGCTAGCAGCCAGGAAGAAGCTGGTCTCTCCATAATGCAGAGTACATAATTCAAAATGACACTGGAGGTAAGGGAAAAAAAAGCATAACCTAATTTCCTGTATATGGTCAGTAAAGTTTGCTGACAGATTTATGAGCTTCCACCTGCTAAACACTCCTCTGTTGAATTTTTTCACTAACTTGTCTTTGAGGAGAGGCAAATGAGCTCATCTTCTGGCTCTTCAGATGATCTTTCCCCAGGACCTGATGGACTTTAAATCTGTCACAGAGAAACCGATTAAATTTGACTTCCTGCTACAAACATCTGATGCTACTATCCGAGGCCCTGAGATGGAGGCTCTGAAAGTATCGCAGACTTCCCTGGCTGGTGTTTTCCATGAAGGACAGCAACTTGCCTGTAATGATCCCATCTGCACTAAAGATAGGGTGCAGACAATGTGGGCAGTCTCATTCTTCTTCAAGGGTCCACACTGCATAGTGTTACAGTGACACAAACTCCAGTCTTCTGTGGCACTTGCTGGGCCACACCGTGTTATTAAGTATTCAGAGGGGGTATAGTTGGAAGCAGAAACTAACTGCTATTTATTAAAAAGCAGAGACATTACTTTGTTGACAAAGGTCCATATAGTCAAAGCTATGGTTTTTCCAGCAGTCATGTATGGATGTGAGAGTTGAACCACAAAGAAGGCTGAGCATCAAAGAATTAATGCTTTTGAACTGCGATGTTGGAGAAGACTCTTGAGAGTCCCTTGGACAGCAAGGAGATCAAACCAGTCAATCCTAAAGGAAATCAATCCCTAATATTCATTGGAAGGACTGATGCTGGTGCTGAAACTCCAATCCTTTGGCCACCCGATGTGAAGAACTGACATTGGAAAAGACCCTGATGCTGGGAAAGATTGAAGGCAGGAAGAGAAAGGGATGGCAAGGATGAGATGGTTGGATGGTATCACCGACTCGATGGACATGAGTTTGAGCAAGCTCCTGGAGTTGGTGATGGACAGGGAAGCCTGGTGTGCTGCACTCCATGAGGTCACAAAGAGTCAGACATGACTGAGCAACTGAACTGAACTCAACTGAGAGTTGGAAGAATGCAGAACCATCCGGCCTCTCCCTTCCAGAGCAGGGTGACAGTGACAACTAACAAGTGCCCAAGGGGTGCTGGAAATGAAAGAATAACACCCCAGAGACAAAGCAGAGGAAGCACTGCTGCTTCCAGGGTTGGCAGCTCCCATCTGAGAGCTTTTGAAAGCTGCAAAATTCTCAGGCTGAAACAGATAACACATTATAGACAGATTAAGTGGATAAATAATTTGTTTATAAGGAATTGGCCCAAGTTATTGTGGAAGCTGAAATATATAGGGCAGGCTGGAAAACTCAAGCAGGAGTTGATACTGAAGTCTTGAAGCAGAATTTCTTCTCTGGCAAACCTCAGCTTTTGTTTTTAATGCCTTCAACTGATTGGACAAGGCCCACCCACATTATTAAGGTTAGTTTACTCAAAATCAACATAGTGTAAATGTTAATCACATCTACAAAATACCTTCAGTGCAACATCTGATAGTGTTTGACTTAATAATGGTATTATAGCTCAGCCAAGCTAGCATATAAAAACCAACCAAATCTGAAAGAGCCAAGCACAGAGTGTGCATCCAGTAGGTGGTCAATAAATGAGTCCTCTTGCCTTCCTTGTGCAAGATCCCCTTCTCTCTTACTGAGGATGGAAGAAGGAAAGAGGTTAATTCTGTCCCCAAAGGAGAGCCGGGTCTGAGGGTTCCCTGGGCTGATTCCTCAGTCACAGCCAGGATTCAGGATTCACGCTCACTGTCACCCTCCCTGTCACCTGATAAGTGCCCGCAACAGATGGGAGGGAAACATCGTCTCTGTGGGTGTGAGAGGGGATCCCAGCTACTCCTTTGTCAGGATCAGCCTGTGTACAGGCAGAATGCCTGGTGCTTCTAACTGAGCATCATAGGGAAGGGTCTCCTGCTCACAACCATGGCCTTCACCTGGGTGGATCACAGAGGTTAGGTGTGGTTTTAGAATGAAACAGACCAGCATTTGAATTCATTTCTCCCATGTTCTAGCTGTGACACAGAAGGCAAACTCACTAGCTCCACTAGTAAGGTGGAGTCATGCATGTGTCATACACTGACACACGAATGAAATGGGAAGATCATGGTAGAACTAAATAGGAACATGATACCTGTTAGCTGTTGTTGTTTCAACTTTAAAATTTACCACTTGAGAAACATTACAGTCATATGTTTTAGTGCTGACAGAGGGACCACATCATGTTACCAATATCCGGTGTGGGCCAATATCCCTGGTC
Organism: Bos grunniens; assembly: GCF_055505025.1. Classification (NCBI taxonomy): domain Eukaryota; kingdom Metazoa; phylum Chordata; class Mammalia; order Artiodactyla; family Bovidae; genus Bos; species Bos grunniens. The sequence goes on along the minus strand of NC_141190.1, from coordinate 30,012,024 downwards.
ACTTTCCTACATGAGAGGAGTGATCTGGGGACACTGGAAAGGCCAGAGGTGAGAGGACACAAGAAGTATAAGTAAACTTTGTTATATTTTGCAGAATATTCCTGGCCTCAGAGATTTATATTTCTTAAGAAAAACTGGGTCTCTTGGCCATATGCTAATTTATTGTAACCAACCTGTGGACCAAAAACAATCCCCACAGCCCACGATACTGCTGTTAGGACATGGTGTAGGAGGAGTTTGGTTGTAAAATGAAGAAAATTCAATTATATTATAAAAAAAGAGAACCACAGAGCTGAGACTCAGACCATCATTCTAGAAAGGGAAAAATAAAGAGGAGAGGGAACACAGAGGAGACTAAAGGGCCAAGAATAATTCTCTGACTTTGAGCTTTCAACATCAAGGCAATGTGAGTATACAAAAGATTCGTAAACAAGTCATAGGTGACACTAAGATAGACAACAGTTTAAAAAACCAAGCATAGCACTCTTAGTTAGCATGGCTCAAGAGATCTGGAGCAAATGAGGGTTGTACAAGCATTATCATGGTTTCAGTGCATGGATAAGAATCAAGTGACGTGGGTGTGAACATCAGGTTCACTGGCTGGTTATGTGAACTTGGCCTCAGCTCCTGCCTCTATAAAATGGGAATGATAGTAATAGTAATAATACCTCACAGGTTTCTTGTGAGGGGTAAATGTGAATGTGTAAGTGAAGTACTTAATTAAGCACTTGATATCTAAGTACTCAATGAATTCTCTTTTTGATTATCATCATCACCATCATTATATCATTCATAAAACAGGAGAAGCTGTAACAGATATGGACCTACAGTGGAAAGTAGTGGATAAATATTATCTATAACAAATTATAATTTACTGTGCATTAATCCCAGGTCAGCCTGTAGTCAGGATTTGGTGAATGAAAGCTCAAGTATCTTAAGACTGAACTTACTTAAAGGCACTGAACTATGGAAACAGAGTCAAGAAAAGGATCTGCAGCTAGTAGAAACAGAAACAGAGTCTCAAGCAGAAGATATTTCAATGAGCCAGGATATCAGTAAAGTCTCCACTGACAGAAGACAACTGGTTCTAGGGCTCATGACCCCAAACAGCCTGCAGAAGACTTTGATGGTCAAGAAGATTTGGGTGTTGGGTCCTTGGCTGGGAAGGCATGTGTTCTATGAATGGATGAAGCATCCATCCACATTGGGCTTCCATGAGCACTGATTTAATCACAAATGTCTAAATGCTGCAAAGGCCTGACAAATGGGAAGGCACAAAATATTAGGATTATAATATGTGTGTGAGGAAGCCATCAAACACTCTCTGCAAATAAAGGGCCATCTAAATACTGTATAATTCCACCCCTTATTACTATGAATAATGTGTCATTTAGCTGAAGCAATTTTTTAAGTATTTTATGTTCCCTGATGGAGTCAAGTCTTTAATTCCATTTGTATAGTTAATGCGGAAGCCCTGAGTCCAAATTAGGTTCCTGAGAAGATGTACTAGTATTACAGGCAAGAAGAGATCCTTTATCCTTTTTACCCCTCTCTGGAAATGTAGTGTTGCTTTTTTTTACGCTTTAACTCAACTTTGAATATTGAATAACATCCTGAAAAGAAGTGGCTATTATGCTCATGATGGCTTTGAGTTGGAGATGACCCATGCTTTCCTAGGACCTCAGAATAACCCTGTTCCAGGGTTATTAATTATTAACAAGCCTCTTCTCCAGCACTCATTTTCCAACTGGCCCAAGCAATCAGGTTTCTCTGTGTGCCATTAAAATAAGATGGAGAGGGAGAATTCCCAGTGATGGGCCCTCTCAGGTTCTGCAAGGCAATTAGCCCAGGACCCTCTTTCAAAACAAGGGGCAGTAAAGCAAGATGGCTAAGAGTGTGGGCTCCAGAGTCAGACTGACCTGCTTCCTACCCCAACTCACAGGTGATTACCTGAATCATCACTGGTTAAATTGTTTAATTTCTTTCAGACCAAGTTGTCTCCTCTTTTTAAAAAATTTAGCCTTTAAAATGGGTATGCTGCTGCTGCTGCTAAGTTGCTTCAGTCGTGTCCGACTCTGTGTGACCCCAGTGACGGCAGCCATCAGGCTCCCCTGTCCCTGGGATTCTCCAGGCAAGAACACTGGAGTGGGTTGCCATTTCCTTCTCCAATGCAGGAAAGGGAAAAGTGAAAGGGAAAAGTGAAAGTGAAGTCGCTCCGTCGTGTCCGACTCTTAGCGACCCCATGGACTGCAGCCTACCAGGCTCCTCTGTCCATGGGATTTTCCAGGCAAGAGTACTGGAGTGGGGTGCCATTGCCTTCTCCATAAAATGGGTATAGTAGTAGCAAATCCTTTAGGTTTATTATATGTGTTTGTATTAGAAAAGGAAGGAAAGAAGGAAAATAGGAAGGAAGGGAGGGAGGAAGGAAGGGAGGGAGGAAGGAAGGAATGAACACCAAGAGAGGGGTCTCCTTGACAAGTCATGGCTTCACTCAAGAGACTTGGGAGAGGACAGGCTAGAGGGAACCTCCTCAAGCCCAGGGTCTCTCCCCACAGAGTCTGTCCTTGTTCTCTGCCACAGAAAGGGTCAGGAACAAGAAAGCTGTGAACCTGAATGGAGCAGCAGCCTCCTTCAAGGAGCCTGTGAGTAGCCATGAAGTTTTGCTTTCTGCTGGGCATGGTGGGGTATGTCCCATGAGCATGTTTAAAGAATACAACAGAGGGAGGCACTGAGTCCATCTTATGGCTGGGCTCCCAGTAGAGGATGTCTTGGCTGAATCAATTTTTCCTTGTTCTGAAATTACAAGCCTAATTAGAGGAGTAGGTTACAGCCAAGAATCCTAATGCAGCTTAAATGACTGTCAACCACTCTGGCTACAAATATAAACAAATATGTAGTCCCAGCTGGGAACACATTCAAAGCTACATGAAGGAGGTATCATCTTTGGGTTTCAGGTAGATCATTTCAGGAAAATAATAGAAGTTTCCATGGGACTCTTGGAAGAGATTCCAAGTCTCTAAAGAAACTGATCTAAATAAGCCAACAGGGTTATTCAATATGTTTCTCATCAAATGCTTCCAGATTACTCTATATGAGAGGTTTCAAACCAGGAGGAGGTCATTATACATCATCAACAACACATTTGAGCCTCTCAGGTGCCTCAGTGGTAAAGAATCCACCTGCCAATGCAGGAGACTCAAGAGCTGCAGGTTCAATCCCTGGGTTGGGAAGATCCCCTGCGGTAGGAAACGCCAACCCACTCCAGTATTCTTGCCTGGAAAATTCCATGGGCAGAGGAGCCTGGAGGGCTACAGTCCATGGGGCCACAGAGTCAGACACCACTAAGCACACAGACACAACAACATAATTATTCAGTCTTTTCTAAAGGCCAGGTACAGGTGTTAAATGTAATTTAAATATTTAAATACACTTAATCTCACTTTTAGGTAAGTAAACCGGGTTTCTCTGGTGGCTCAGACAATAAAGAATCTGCCTGCAATGTGGGAAATCCGGGTTCGATCCCTGGATTGGGAACATCTCCTGGAGAAGGGAATGGCTATCCACTCCAGTATTCTTGCCTGGAGAATTCTGTAGATAGAGGAGCCTGGCGAGCTACAGTCTATGTGGTCACAAAGAGTCGGACACAACTGAGTGACTAACACTTTCAAACTGGACTAGATATATCAAGTAATATTTCAAGGCCATGTTGATAAGTACCAAACTCAGATTTGAACCCAGGTTTATGCAAACTTTAAATCTTATACTTTTAAAGCACTATGTTCTATTTTCTTTTACAAGCAAGAACACATACAGGGCGCGCGCACACACACACACACACACACACACACACTTACTGACCTCTACTCTGAGAAGATTGATAGGAAGACAGAGGTCTTGGTGATGTCTGCTGCTGCTGCTGCTGCTAAGTCACTTCAGTTGTGTCCGACTCTGTGCGACCCCATAGACGGCAGCCCACTAGGCTCCACCATCCCTGGGATTCTCCAGGCAAGAACATTGGAGTGAGTTGCCATTTCCTTTTCCAATGCATGAAAGTGAAAAGTGAAAGTGAAGTCACTCAGTTGTGTCCGATCCTCAGCGACCCCATGGACTGCAGCCTTCCAGGCTCCTCCATCCGTGGGATTTTCCAGGCAAGAGTACTGGAGTGGGGTGCCATTGCCTTCTCCATTGGTGATCTCTAGAAGGGATGAAAGAGGCAACTCCGGAATTGCTGATAGTCATCTCCTAGTTAGACATGATTTGACACAAAATGGAAGATTTGTTAGAATGAAGGAGCCCTTGGCTCTCCAGGCAAGTGCCCACTGGACTCTGGATACTAGCCAGTGCTAGATTCCCTGCTCCTTTCTGCCAGGAGGGCTGGGCACAGGGCACAGGCCATCACAGACACGGTGTCTCAGTCACTGAGCACATCCCAAAGCCTCCCTTGAGGCACAAGTTTTGCTGCAGGAGAACAGGCAGCTCTGCCTGATCGTGGAGAGCAGGGATTAGATTCTCTGGAGGGGATCTGAATGAATAAACCCTGGCAAGTGGCCTTGCTCTGCATGGGGGCTCCTAGTCTGCACTCTCCTCCTGCAGGAGTCTCACGTTGAGCTGGGAATCAGAGCCCAGCCTCACGAACAATGGAAGCCCCTGCTGAACGCGTTTTGCTCACTGGCATCCGATAAAATACTTAACATGTTGACTAGGTAATGCCCTCACGTATTTAAAATATAATTAAGGATCAGAATGAAGAGATTCATTCCATTCCTGTCTTTCCTCCCTCAAATTTATACCCATCTCCCTTGGATAAATATTTTTCAGTAGATTTTTAAAAATACATCCCTCTTTTTAAAATGCAAATAAAATATGAATAGAGTTCTTTGTTCTTTCTTTATACAGAAAGCAGCAGATTCTACGTCACCATTTTTCCTAACGAGCAGTCTCCTGTTTTTTTTCAAAGAACATAAAAAGATTCCTCATTCTTTTTATACATGCATAATGTCTCATGGTGTGTATATACAGTAATTGATTTCATCAATTTCCTATTGGACACTTGGGTTTTTTCCAATTTTTTGTTATTTCAAAGGATGCTGCAGAGAACAAAGTGCACACACATCATCTTATACATGTACTTCTGGAGGTAAAATTTCCGGAGTTCGGTTGCTCTGTCAAGGGTATGTGCATTTATCATTTTGAAAAATATTGTCATTCAAAGGCTATTCTGAGAATCTGAGTCCAAACTTTAAAACTCATCCTTGAGAGGTGACTTGGAGTGCACTAGGTCACATATGTCTTCTTCATTTTTTAGGGGAGGGATCTTTTCATTTGAAGAGCCTTTCTAAGCTGTGGATGTTGACCTATCCCATTTCTTAGAAATTAAGAAACTTTATGGCCAGATTAATCCTCTAGGACCTGGTTCTGCCCATCACACTTCCCTGTTCAGGTATCTTCAAGCAAGTCCCCAGTGACCACAGTCTGGAAATCCAGGCCTTTCACTCTCAGATTCCGGGGACATCTCCACTGCACCTCTGTGAGCTCTGTGCTACTTGCCTGTCCACCTACAGGCACAGATCCCTGCTCCTTCTCCCCTCTGACACCACATCTCATTCGTCCCCTTTGTTGCTCATTCAGGTTGCACTGTGTTCTGGGTACACACGTCTCCTTCCAGACATGAGATCTTCTGGTGCGGGAGTCATTCTACATTCTCCAGGCAGCCCTCTCACACCAGTAACTTGTTAACAGCTTTGCACACAGTCAGTGCTCAGTATCTTTGGGGTGAAGCTCCAAAACTTCCCATTTGCAGGGAGGAAACTGGAAATGAAGTCTCAGGAACCACTTATTAAGCCTGGAGCTGACTTTGTCAGAGATGCACAGTGAATTCTAACAATGGCTCCGATGTTAAGCAGGGAGGAGGTGAGTCAATCCATTTGCTCCTTTATCAATATCCTCAAAGTGTGGTCCAAGCTCCATTGTGTCAGGACCATCATGGTGATTCTGATGCTGATTAAAAGTTGAGAAAATTTGATCTGATTTTTGCAGATGATTGATGAAAAACCCAGGAAAAGGAGAAGAACTAAGATCCATGATCTACAAGTTGTAGCCCGCCTCTTAGACACACCAATTTTGGATTATTTAGTGGGAACTCCATCAGTCATCAGTCATTTGCACTAGAGAAACTGAGTCCAGGAAATTTCTCCAGTTTATAAACTATGCAAACCAAGGGTCCTAACTTGGGGGTGATGGTTTCGTCACTAAGTTGTGTCTGACTCTTGTGACCCCATGGACTACATAGCCTGCCAGTCTCCTCTGCCCAGGGGATTTTCTAGGCAAGAACACTGGAGTGGGTTGCCATTTCCTTCTCCAGGGAATCTTCTTAACCCAGGAATTGAACCCCAGGTCTCCTGCACTGCAAGCAGATTCTTTACTGACTGAGCTACAAGTAGGGAATATATTAAAGTGTGCTTATAAAACCCTCAGTTGTTTTGTGTGATTGGAGTATCAGTCAGGATTCTTCCTTTTGAAAGTATCCAAAATCCCAACTAAATTTGGTTTAAGCAAAAAAAAAAATTTTTTTTTACTCTTGTAAATGAAGGTTTCACAATATAGGCAGAGCTGTATCTAGAGGCTCAGGTGGCATTGCATTCCTGGGTGCCAGCTTCAATCCCAGGCAGGCTTTTTCTCATCACAGCCTCATGGCCCTAGTCTCAGACTCTCCCCACTTCGCGTCCAGCATAAGAGATGGTTTCCCCTTTATAGAAGCGTTGGCTGGTCCAATTGGGGTTGAGTGTTCAGTTCTGAAGCAATCCGGCCAGAGTTCATGCTATTCCTCCACACAAAACATACACACACACAGGCTGAGACAGAAAACAGGAGAGAAATAGATTTTGAAAAGGAAATTCTTGTTGCCATTACTCAAAACATGAATGGATACTGTGCAGGCAAAGCAATAACTTGCACCATAGTCCATGCATTAAAAAACAACGAAGAAACTGATCGATAACCAATGTAAGGTTGTGGTGCTTCATATTCTTTAAAGGTAATTGTTGTTTAGTAAGAATCCTAAATTTAGAGTCAAAGGGACAAATTCTTGCTCCTACATTTGTCTAAGAGCCTCTTGGGAGCATTCCGTTTTCTTGCTCAGAAAACAGAAGTAATGTCTGCCCTAAACAGCTCCCCTTTCATTTGTCTATGGTGTCCAATAGATTGTAAAACCACAGGGCTAAGCCCATGGTTGTCTCATTCAATGCTGTATTCTCAGGGGCCCTCAGAACTTGACATTCAATAGATATTCAATAAACATTTAAAATACAAATTAAATGAGTTAATACATGGTGCTTCCCTGGTGGCTCAGACTGTAAAGAGTCTGCCTGTGGGAGACCCGGCTTCGATCCCTGGGTCGGGAAAATCCCCTGGAGAAGGAAATGGCAACTCATTCCAGTATCCTTGCCTGGAAAATTCCATTGGAGGAGCCTGGCAGGCTACAGTCCATGGGGTAACAAAGAGTCAGAAACGACTAAAAGACTTCATGCATGCATGCAAAAATAGAATTGGAGGAAAAGTTGATAAATCAGAATGTTACGGGTCTTGATCTCTAGGTTCCTATTTTCCTAATGGAAAATCCGATTTGTGATTGAATGTCATGTAGAAGAGAATGTCAGAAAACTCAGATTCTAACCCCAGCTCTGCTGTTAATTAGGGCTATGACCTTAGATGACCATTAAATCTCTCTGAACCTCAATTTTTGACTCTGTTAAATATGTTAAATAGCGGAGCTGAATATATGAGAAGTAAAGTTGCTTCACCACAACCAAGTTCTGTAGTTAAGATAGCTGGCAAAGCAGAGTATGAGCCCCTAGATATAATTAATTTATATTTAATTTAAAATCTTAATCTAAAACAATTGCTGTAAACTAGGATCATAGGGCGCGGGCATGAGCTCTGACCACAGACACTGCCAATTTCATCCTCCCTTCCTTTTCTTTCTATTTTGTCACACATTCAAATAATTATTAAGCACTTGTTCTGTGTATTCGGGCTCTGTTGATGATTAAAATTAATTTCATCAATCTACATCTCCGCCTAATAAAGCACCCCCACTTGTGCCCTGAAGGTTCTGTCTTTGATGATGATCAAAGTCTAACCATCAAAGATCTACCATGTTTAATTCCATAAAGTGATTAAGAGACATTCTTTCCTAAACTTGGTGTTTTGTGGAAATGACAAGGGCTAATTCCCCCTGAAGTATAATCTTCAGAGAATACAACTTGGGTCTCAAAACACAGCCAAGTCCATACGGGAGGGGGATTTTCCTACACTACCCTCCTCTGCTTTGTGACTTCCCTTTTCCAAGATGAATTAAGAGGGTGGCATTCAGTTTCCTAATAGATTCTCTAGTCCTCAACCATATATCAGTGCCACTCTTGCCAAACTGATTTCCCTGAAGACACTCTGGGAAAGGACATTGCAAATCTTGAGATGAGTATATACTTTATATCAACTTTTACTGTAGATCTGCAGGTACTGTAGCTTTCACGTGCTTATTAGTTCAATCTATTAAGAGAACAATGATCAAATATAAATACCCCAGGCAGAAACATGGCAAAGGCAAGGAAACAGATGACTACTGGCACTCAATCACAACATAATAAATGGTATTACAGTATGCTGTAAGTTTTGACCTGAAGCAAGAGAAACTTGATGACTTTAATAGTTTTCTTCATAAACCATTTCCTTTCTGTTTCAAAACTGCTAATATATGTATATATACATATATATATATATGTATATATATAATTTATTTTATCCCTAGCTCTTTTGCAATTGTTTTGTAGTTCATGTTTCTAAATTTCATTGTATGGGCGAGCTCCCAGCTGACGGCAGGCAAGCAGAGGCTCTTAGAGACTTGATGAAACACAGAATTGGAATGCTGCTCCCTGCTTCCTGCAGAAGTTTCACGCAAGAGACACTGATTGGCTCCAACTATTTAAGCATTTAGCTTAATAAAAATACTCTCTTAGATGTACAGCAAAGAATTAAGAGATTTCTAGTCATCTAGAAACCACTCTATAGATTGAAATTTGAGGCACTGACTTCACTGCTCTGTTTCAGTTTATTCATCTGTAGGATGTAAATGACAACGGTACTTGTGTCACAGGTCAGTGGTGACTATTAAGTAACACTGGGTTTGTATATGACTTAGTAGGGGCCTGGCACACACACACGCTCTGCAAATGGTGGTTATGGATGTGTGGATGTCTGTTTTTGTTCTCCTCCTCATGCCTGCCTCTTGCCATTGTATAAGCAAAGACATGCCTTTAGCTCTAGAGGCAAACCCAGTTGAATCAGGGGAATCCTGCTGAATACCATATGATAGGCTCTGTGACCACTTCCAGCCCTTCCCTGATCAGTCTGTCTCATAACCATCTTCTTTATACTGCTAATATCATCTCACACATGTCCTTTCAGGGGACTCCTGCATTTGCTTGTTAAGTAACATTTCTGTTTCTTTTCTTCTGTGATCTTCCCTGGCCCCTTTCCTCTGTACCCAGGGTCCATTCAAAACTACCCTGCCTCTATCAACTTCTGATGTTTTATTCAGTCTCAGAAAATAGCAGTCTTTATATATATATATACACATGCACATAAAATCTTGATGTGGAAGAGGCCCTCTAAGTATGAATTTATTTTACATAAAATCAAAATCAAAAGACAACAGTCAAACTAAAAATTAAATTGTAACATATTGGAAATAGCTGATTTTCCTAATATGTAAAGAACCCTACAAATCAATAAGATAACATACCAACAGTCTAGTAAAAATTTGGGAAAAGATTGTTTACATAAAACAAATCATATATATGTAGAGCTGGTGGTTGCAGATAAAAGAAAAATGCAATTTAAACATATATTGAGTACTATTTTTATATATCAGGTTGGAAAAATATAACAAAGTCAAATGTACAGCTTGAAAATGGTCAGATGAAAGAAACACTCATGTATTACAGACAGCAGTTTTTAAAGGAGAAAAAGTTGTAACATTGGGTTGGCCAAAAGTTCATTCAGGTTTTCTATAAGATGTGAAGGAGAAACCTGAATGAATTTTTGACCAAGCCAATATTTGTCAAAATTTTAAGTACATTTACCTTTTGACCTAGGAATTTCACTTTAGCTTAGAGATACTTTCCCACATGTGTGAAATGATACAAGTATACAACTATATCTTGTATCACTATTTGTAACAGCAAATCATTAGACACAAACCAAATGTCTACCAGTATAAGATTGGTTAAATTATGATAAAATCCCCAAAAGAATGAGAAAACTCTCTATGACCTGATATTGTTTGTTCTCTAAAATGTAAAGAACATCTGTTTTTCAAACTACAGCACAATTGCACTCATTTCACACGCTAGTAAAGTAATGCTTAAAATTCTCCAAGCTAGGCTTCAGCAATACATGAACCGTGAACTTCCAGATGTTTAAGCTGGTTTTAGAAAAGGTAGAGGAACCAGAGATCAAATTGCCAACATCCACTGGATCATCGAAAAAGCAAGATAGTTCCAGAAAACATCTATTTCTGCTTTAATGGACTATTCCAAAGCCTTTGACTGTGTGGATCACAATAAACTGTGGAAAATTCTGAAAGAGATGGGAATACCAGACCACCTGACCTGCCTCGTGAGAAACCTGTATGCAGGTCAGGAAGCAACAGTTAGAACTGGACATGGAACAACAGACTGGTTCCAAATAGGAAAAGGAGTACGTCAAGGCTGTATATTGTCATCCTGCTTATTTAACTTATATGCAGAGTACATCATGAGAAATGCTGAGCTGGAGGAAGCACAAGCTGGAATCAAGATTGCGGGAGAAATCTCAATAACCTCAGATATGCAGATGACACCACCCTTATGGCAGAAAGTGAAGAAGAACTAAAGAGCCTCTTGATGAAAGTTAAAGAGGAGAGTGAAAAAGTTGGCTTAAAGCTAAACATTCAGAAAACAAAGATCATGTCATCCAGTCCCATCACTTCATGGCAAATAGATGGGGAAACAGTGGCTGACTTTATTTTTCTGGACTCCAAAATCACTACAGATGGTGACTGCAGCCATGAAATTAAAAGACGCTTACTCCTTGGAAGGAAAGTTATGACCAACCTAGATAGTATATTCAAAAGCAGAGACATTACTTTGCCAAGGTCTGTCTAGTCAAGGCTATGGTTTTTCCAGTGGTCATGTATGGATGTGAGAGTTGGACTGTGAAGAAAGCTGAGTACCAAAGAATTGATGCTTTTGAACTGTGGTTTGGAGAAGACTGTTGAGAGTCCCTTGGACTGAAAGGAGATCCAACCAGTCCATCCTAAAGGAGATCAGTCCTGGGTGTTCATTTGAAGGACTGATGTTGAAGCTGAAAGTCCAATACTTTGGCCACCTGATGCGAAGAGTTGATTCATTTGAAAAGACCCTGATGCTGGGAAAGATTGAGGGCAGGAGGAGAAGGGGATGACAGAGGATGAGATGGCTGGATGGCATCACTGACTTGATGGACATGGGTTTGGGTGGACTCCAGGAGTTGATGATGGACAGGAAGGCCAGGCATGCTGCAGTTCATGGGGTCACAAAGAGTCGGACATGACTGAGCGACTGAACTGAACTGAACTGAATCTCTTTTGTTAATACTTGTTAACTGAATAAAGCAAGATAGAAATCAAAGCTTATTTGTTTAAAGATGAGTAAAAAGAAATATATGTTTATATATTTTTTGATTTTGCACAGAATATTTTGAAAGAAAACACAAGAAAATGACAAAGTTGTTTGCTCTGGGGAGGAGATGGGGTGGCTGGTTATTGGGATTAGGAGGAGCATTTTTACCAAACTCTGCGTACCTTTTGAAATTTGAACTCAGTTCAGTTCAGTTGCTCAGTCGTGTCTGACTCTTTGCGACCCCATGGACTGCAGCATGCCAGACCTCCCTGTTCATCACGAACTCCCAGAGTTCACTCAGACTCATGTTTGAACTCAATAAATTTGA